>NC_091675.1:29472500-30722500 GCF_042453785.1 Malus domestica
GGCAACCACAATTCTCAAAAGCTTCACACATTCTTGATCAAGACAGTGTGAAGCAAAACCAATTCACACACTCTTGATCAAGACAATGTGAAGCGAAACCAATTTATGGTGCCAACAAGAGCTTCATCAATGGAGGGTAACCACAATTCTCAAAAGCTTCACACATTCTTGATGAAGACAGTGTAAAGGAAAACCAATTTATGGTGCCAACAAGAGCTTCATCAAAGGAGGGCAACCATAATTCTCAAAAGCTTCACACACTCTTGATCAAGACAGTGTGAAGCAAAATCAATTTGTGGTGCCAACAAAAGCTTCATCAATGAAGGGCAACTACAACTCGTAGAAAGCTTCACACACTCTTGATCAAGACTATTCAAAGCAAATTCAATTTATATGGTTCGTCCAAACCTTCGACTACTACAAGGTGTGGCTTACATCACAATCTCTTGCTCAACAGTGTAGAAGCAAAATTTGTATATATTGTCTCTCTAACATTTTCAAATTTCTAGTTTCCCAAAAAAAAAAAAAGAAAATTCAACAAAGCTTCATCAATGGAGGACAACTACAAATTCTCAAAAGCTTCACACTATCTTGATCAAGATAGTGTGAAGCAAAATCAATTCATGGTACCTTACAAAGCTTCACCACAAAAGCTTCACCAACAAAAGCTTCATCAATGGAGGACAACTACAAATTCACAAAAGCTTCACACTATCTTGATCAAGATAGTGTGAAGCAAAATCAATTCATGGTACCCAGCAAAAGCTTCAACTCCAAAGCTTCACCTACAAAGCTTCAACTCCAAAGCTTCATCGACAAAAGCTTCAACACAAAAGCTTCACCTACAAAGCTTCAACTCCAAAACTTCACTTACAAAGCTTCAACACAAAAGCTTCACCCATAAAAACTTCACCCGTAAAAGCTTCAATTACAAAAGCTTCACCCATAAAAGCTTCACCAACAAAAGCTTCATTCACAAAAGCTTCACTCACCACAAAAGCTTCACCCACAAAAGCTTCACCCATAAAAGCTTCACCAACAAAAGCTTCACCCACCACAAAAGCTTCACCCACAAAAGCTTCACCTACAAAAACTTCAACACAAAAGCTTCACCTACAAAAGCTTCACACTATCTTGATCAAGATAGTGTGAAGCAAAATTAATTCATGGTATCCAACAAAGCTTCAACCTCAAAGCTTCACCTACAAAGCTTCAACACCAAAGCTTGACCTACAAAGCTTAAAAATTGCCTAGGCCTCCTCTTCTTTGGGCCTAACAACTTTCATAACAAATATATATGAAGGAGGAGTTTTGGGCTACCACTTAGAAAGGAAATGCCTCATTCGTCAACTCCCTTGACCAGAGACTTGGGGGACTCCTACCATATGCTACTGCACCTTGATACTCGGAAGTCTCACGACCACTCAGTGACTTGGATTTTTCAAGTCTCCAACCGAGAAGTTTTCCTCACTCGGGAAATGAAGGGAGCATTACCTCAACCTACATGCTTCACTCATAAAGCTTCAACATACAAGCTTCACCAAAAGGAAAAATTCAAAGAACTTAGTGAAGAAGGCTTTGGTGTATTTAACACAACAAGTTGGAATGAAGCAAAGCTTATTTATTGATATATCCGATAAGTTACAAATATGTACATATGCACGAATGAAAATAAATAAACAAGAGGGAGCCTTCATAAAGGTTGCTTAAGAGAAGTCTCAGTAGTCGGCAGAGCCCCAGAAAGAGAAGGCACCGAAAGGTGATCATTCGGAGCCTCAATACAGGGTAGAACCCTAGAAGGAGGAGGCACTTGAGGTTGATCATTTAGAGCTTCATTACGCGGTACAGCCCTATGAGACAAAGGCAATAAATGCCTTTGGAACAAACCCACAAACCTCTGATGATCAAGTAAAATCTGACCATCAAATTCCTGCAGATGGTCGAGCTTCCTCTTCATGTTTGTAGCATAGTCATGTGCAAGCCTGTGCAACTGTTTATTCTCATGCTTGAGCCCTCTGATCTCCTGTTTGAGACTTATCACTTCAGCCGCCAATGATTCAACTTGGCGGGTTCGAGCAAATAGGTGTTGGGCCATATTAGACACAGAACCTGCACACTGAACACTAAGAGCTAGAGAATCCTTAACAGCCAACTCATCAGACCATTTGGAAAGTAGTCTATTATCTTTGGGAATGAGAAGGTTTCTGGCCATCACCGCAGCTGTTATATCATTCTTCATCACAGAGTCCCCAACGGTAAGAGGACCAGTAGAGGATAAGAAGGATGGGCGCCATATGTTGTCTTGAGAGGGTATGGTTGCCTCTTCACCAAAGTCCAAGTCAAAACGACGGTCGAATGGGCTAGACATTTTCAGAAATGATGAAGGAGAAATGAGGTGCAATAAATCTTTGAAGTACAAAAATAAGGGGAAAATTCCTACAAGTAATAACTCTCTGAACGTACTTCTTGCATATAATTGGTGCCCCTATAAAAAAAGGGCAACATGGCCATTGGTTCAAAAATCGAAGAGGCACCACTCTCCAGATTTCGAGAAGCAGATTTTCCTGAGCAAAATATGTCGACAATCCCTACACGCAACATCAGCTTCTCGGGTACCACATATAACTTTGCCAAAGATCTCTGACAAAGTTTAAACACATAAAATTTGAAGGTCCAGCTACCCTACTATTACCTACTAGGGTAAAGGAACAACACCACTGCTTAATAACTGGAAAGTCCCTATGTGTGTCAACCTCTGTGCTCTGTGGCAAGGCAGAATGGAAAAAATGCCCAACCTTTACTCACATTCGAGAAAACACTCCTAACAAGATTGCTTGCTCAAAAATCAAAGAGGCACAGCTATCCAAATCTCAAGAACTAGACTCCTAACAAGATTACTTGCTCAAAAATCGAAGAAGCACCGCCCTCCGAATCTTGAGAGCCAGACTCCCAACAGGATTACTTGTTCAAAAATCAAAGAGGCACATCTCTCCGAATCTTGAGAGCCAGACTCCCAACAGGATTACTTGCTAAAAAATCGAAGAGGCACTGCTCTTCGAATCTCAAGAGCCAGACTCCCAATAGGATTGCTTTCTCAAAAATTGAAGAGGCACTGCTCTCCGAATCTCGAGAGCCAGATCCCCGACATGATTGCTTGTTCAAAAATCGAAGAGGCACCACTCTCCGAACTTCGAGAGCTAGATTTCCTTGGATAAAGCTTGTCTGCAATCTTCACACTCAACATCAGCTTTCCAGATACCACAGACCACTTTTTCAAAGTGCTCTGACAAAGTTAAAACATGTGAATTTTACAGCTCACACTACATTGCTATGACTGAGAAGGGTAAAGGAACATCGTTACCACTCGTTGTTGAGACAATTCCTATAAATGTCGACCTTCATCCTCCACAACCAGGCAGACTTGCAAATAAAAAAATATGCTCAACGTTTCTTCACATCCGAGAGAGCACTCTCAGCAGAGTCTCTCGAAATACTCAGCTTCTTTTCCCCCAATAATACCTCTGCAAACAAGCCACACCAGAGCAAGAGTATCTTATATCATCAGGGTTAAAAGCAAGAGTATCCCATATCATGCTTTTTCCCTGTCTTTTCCTTTGGCCTTGTTCTTACATGCAAGACAAGGAGAAAGAGAGCAATCAGTCAGCACTTAGAATTCAGCTTCCAGTCAGGAACTGACTACTTGGAACCCCTTGCTTGATTACTTACCTGGCATTGCTCTCGAGTACTCATCTTCAACATCTTATGCTTCGAGAGAAGATACCACATCTGCTTGAGGAACAGATAAGGCAAGTGAGAAGGATACAAGGAAGCATGTGAAGACAAGCGTAACAGAACACGTGCCGATACATCCACAACTTTGTCAACAGCAAAAGTATCCCATATCATCAGGGTCGAACGTACGCTAGATTTGATGGACTTGTTTTGACCCTCAAATTCTTAAGTCGACCTTATACTCTGGAGGAAACCAGAAAACCCTCCATCCCAGTTCAAGAATAAGCCTGTGGAAAGTTACTTCTTCAAAAGCAAAAGTATCTCATATCATCTCTTCTCCTTTTTCTTCTCTTTATCCTTCTTGCTGCCTACAAGATAGGGAGAATGAGAACAATCAACCGGAACTTGAAATCAAACTTCTGATTTAGGACTGATTGCTTGGAGCTTTGATTGCTTACCTTGTCTGTCACTTTTTTCATCAGATCTCCTCGCTTGGCGACTTGGAGGACTCATACTAAATGGTTTGTATCGCGCTTGACCAAGCCTGAAACTACAAATAAGCTTCAAGTGAAATTGATATATTACTTTGTGCATCTCCACTGGTTAAAGATACCACCCCTGGATGGAGGAAGAGTACTTTCAAAGAAGATGCCACATATACCTATAAGACAGATAAGGCAAGTGAAGACGGTACCACACTTCGGTACTTTGAAGTTTCGTGATTACTCAGCAGCTTAGATCTTGCAAGTCCCCAACCGTGGAGTTTTCCTCACTCAGGAACTTAGGGGAGCACTGTTTGTACCATACTTAACCAATCCCGAAACTACTAAGCACAACGTTATACCATCAAGGACCCATAAGAGTTTCCCTTCAACCAGGAGGCCAATCACAGCACGACACGTATCGACATCAGAAGCCAATCATAGCGCGACACGTGTCAACATCAAAAGCTAATCACAACACGACACATTTCAATGTCAGAATGAAACTAGAAACTCTCTTCTATAAATAGAGATCATTCTCTCACAATATTTCCTAGTGTCATTTGTACTATATCATTCACTAGTACTCACAAAAGGAGAGCTTGAACCTATGTACTTGTGTAAACCCTTCACAATTAATGAGAACTCCTCTACTCCGTGGACGTAGCCAATCTGGGTGAACCACGTACATCTTGTGTTTGCTTCCCTGTCTATATCCATTTACATACTTATCCACACTAGTGACCGGAGCAATCTAGCGAAGGTCATAAACTTAACACTTTCTGTTGTACCAAAGTCCTCACTGATTTTGTGCATCAACAGTTTGCTAGTACGATATTTCATTTAATTGAAACTTGGTTCTATTTGACTTAATAAAAATTTTATGTTTCGAAAAACGTAATCTTTTGGTCGAATTGGGAATGTGAGACGTGTGAATGTTTGGAAGATTAAAATTCTTGAAATGATTGGACTTTATTTATTTATGTGTTAGAATAGGCTTAAACCAACCGAACAAACCGATTAACAATGATTTGATTTGGCTCAGTTTCAATGGTGATATTTGATCAAAACCGAATTCAACAAAACCACTAATTAAATGCTAATTGGTTCGATTATATTTTTGGTGCCAACCGTGCCCAACCCTACTGGTTGGCCATAATTCAGGAGTTAAGATGCTAATTTATGCCAAAAACTTATGACAATCGACATTAAGATGAAAAATGGAAAGAAAGATACACTACTTATCTCTCAAACCGATTGAGCAAATGTGTCAACTTCAAAGAAAATTTTGTATGCGGGGCTCGACATTGGCCGTAGGTTCAATCGTATTCCTTCTTCCGGAATTATTTTGGTCTCTTCTCTCTTTCTCATTCCTCTTGCGTTTATGGTAGGGAATTGTCACCTTAAAACGTTGTAGTCGTCATCTTTCGACTCACACACACAACCACTTTGCAGTACATTTGGGATTAATAGGAGTTTCAAGGCATACAAGTTCTCGAATTGTATTAGGTTTGAGTTTAGCCGGTCGACTCTATGACTATATTTCAAATACTGGGAGGATGTGGAGTGGCTACACTATTTTTTGTTCTTTTAGTTTAATTTTGTTTGATGATTTTCAACTAGTTTTGGATTTTCTCTCTAGGAGAGTTCTTTCATTTCAGTTTTTGTGTTAGCATGTTGAATCTCTTCCAAACCTATGTGTGTCACAATGGAGACGCTTTGATTTGTTGATTTATTTCACTTGGTGTCCTGGAGTCATGACAATGATTAGATGATGTGGTTAGACCAATGGGTATCGCACTCCATATTCCAATATGAATATTTTAAAGTTTTGTTCTCATGTGATCTCCATGTAACACGAGATTTAGCAATTTTAGTGATCCTTTTAATATTGTCATTTCCGGTGAACTGAATTTTCAACGAAGTGTTTGAAGTATTACTCATTATTTTGGTTTGGTTATGCTTTATTGCAATTTTTCATATCTAATGTCATTTATCCAAGGATATATCACACTTCTTCAAAAAGATTATATAGGATTATATATTAATTCTCACAATTTATGTAGTTGCATCAAGTATATATGATGGGGTCTTCATAACCATGTATTTAAGTGAACTCGTCGAATTACAACATTGTTGCCTTGTTGGGTTGTTGGGTTGTTGGGTTGTTGGGTTGATGATGTTAACATCTAACTGGCGTATCTTTCTAACGTAAGGCCTATCTTCAAGTACGTATGATTGATTTGAACGTATAAATTATGAAAACCAACGTAACAATCTTGCGATCAAATAATACATGAACAACTTTGTTACACAATGATGTATCCAAGACATTCTTTTAGTATATATTAAAAAAAAACATTAAAATTGAAAAATACAATTTCAAATTGGATATCCAGTTTAATCAAATAACCTGGTACATGCCTAAATGCAAAGCATATGTTGAGCAGTTGAGAAGAAGGGGTTGGACGAATCCTAAACCCTAAAATCCTAAGGGTGCGTTTGTTGCACCGGACTATCTCGGATTGAACTAGCTTCAAGGACTAAGTTTGACTGTCTTAGTTTAGATTAAGCTCGACTAACTTAATGAAGTGTTTGATACAATGTCGGATTAGGAGCAAAATAATGACCAAAAAAAAAAAAAACCATGATCTGTAACAAAATATTCTCATCTAATGAAAGTGAACCCCAACATGAAAGTTTCTGCAGAATTAACCAAATTCTTCAATTTGCTATCCCAGAAAAAGTAGAACTAAATGAAATCAAGCAATTTGCTATCCCAGAAAAAGCATAACTATTGAAATCATTCAATTTGTTCAACCACTCCAAATTGCTCAAAAGCTCTAATATCCCATAAAAATCAAATCTTTCAATTTGGTATTTCAGATACAACTCACAAATCCAACCCAATTCACAGAATCATTTTCCTGATATATGAGAGTTCATCTCCTTCATAAGCCCTCTGTTTATTTTCTGCTCAAGTAGTTATTTGAAGATTTGTAGCCGAATAGCTCTTCAATAACAACAACAAATTCCTTCTTGACCTTCCATCAAATACTTTGAAATCCTCCGTAGTTGCAATCCTTCGAGACAAAACGCAGAGTGCCCAACCCAGAACCGTTTTTCCTGTTCAAAATTCAGAAACCCAATTAGGGATTCCACTCAAAAGGAAAATCGAATCCCAGAAAAAACAAATTGAAACCTAGAAAAATCCAATCCCAAAAAAAATCGATTTAAAAACCCTGAAAAATCAATTCGAAAACCCAGAAAAAGGAAAAATACTTGCAAATCAAGTCTTGCAAACTTGGCCTTTTTAGATTTGTTTGAATCGTTTTTGTCAAACCCAGGTGCAGACTTGTGGGTTCTTGCAGACCTGGAAATTCTTGCAGACTTGGAGATCTTTTGGACAGACGAGAGGGAGGTGGGGAGAGACACAGCAAGAGGGCAAGTTCTCAGGTTTAGGGCGAGGCGAAGCGAGGGGAAGGGGGGAAATGGGACTAGCAATCCCCTCATTTCCGGAGGCTCTCGCTAAGCCCAGCTAACGAAGGATTTAGTCAACACGAGTCCAGCTTAATCCCGGCTTGCACCAAACACTGAATAATAATCCTACCCAAATAGTCCAGTCTAGTAAAACTTAAGGTAGCCAAACAAACACTCCCTAATATGACAATTAAACCTTCTCGTTTAATAGAGTAAGGGCAATTGGTAAATTTGGACATGATTAACATTCTTAAAAAGAGGTTGACAAATCCGTTAAGTCCTTATGCATTCTTCAGTTTATTTCTTATTGTTGATTTTGCTTTGATTGACGAGCAATGCTTCATTTACCACTATTTATATCATCTTTTTAATAGAGGTAGGACCTATTAACACATGTGGATCATATCTCTTTAATAGAGATGGTACAAATGATGGTACAAATATAGGGTAAGAGTAGCATTTTTGTGATTGACTCAATCAGACTAAAAGAATGGAGAAGTGCATGAGGATTAAAAGTGAGTTTGAAAATTACTTCCTATAACTTCTTAGAAAATTATAAGGGAAAATTTGATATAAGTCCAATTGAGCCAATGTTAAGAATGGTTCGGTTTATTAAAATAAGTCCAATCCAAGTTTAGGATTAGTTTCTTTTCAATAATTATCATTAATGATAAGATTTATTATAAAAATTAAATTTCTTCCTAAATATCTCTTTAATTATTTCTACTTTTTTTTTTTGTTATTTCTTGTTCTTCTTCCTGCTCTAAACTCCATTTATAGATTTTATTTTTATTTTTTATAATCAATCTATATCATATGTTAATTGTATTTATCTATCCTTTTGACATATTAATGCGTCTTGCTTGTTGGTATATAATTTTTTCATAACTTTTAGTTAGGTTTTATATCTCTCTTATAGATATAATATACATTCATATATTTGTAACTTGATTTAGGATAGCATGTTCTGCAGATGGATTTGTGTTAATATACTTAGGTTTTTTTGTTAAAAGATATTAAGTAGATTTATTGGAATCAGAAGATTTATGAAAGGAAAATTTTATTTGAACCCATGTAACCTATCTCTACACCCAGCTTACTCACTACACCCATATTATTTTTAA
Organism: Malus domestica; assembly: GCF_042453785.1. Lineage (NCBI taxonomy): Eukaryota > Viridiplantae > Streptophyta > Magnoliopsida > Rosales > Rosaceae > Malus > Malus domestica. The sequence continues at coordinate 29,481,319 of NC_091675.1, forward strand.
TTAGACTATCAATATCTTTTTAAACCCAAATTTATTACCTAACTACCCTCACAAACTCAATTCAATATGTAAATTTATCTTTATACCCATGATATTAACTTATTGAATTTAGGTTCTTTTCGAGTTTTCTGATTGCGGTGACGGCGAAGTCTCCATCTTTCCCTCTCTCCTCTCGCTTTCTCCTCTTCATTTAATATTGGAGCTTCGTCATCTCCTAGAATCTGCTCCCCTAAGCTTACAAGAATGGAGTAAGCAAAGGAAACCTCATCTGCTCCTTTCTTTTTCGTGGAGCATGATGCAGCAACAAATAAAAGAGCAGGCTAAGATGTGCACCTGAAGAACCAAAAAATGAGTGTTTCTTTGACAGTGATGGCCTTCAATTTTCACGAAGATCAGACGGAAGACAGTCCCTACTCGTGGGATAAGAGAAAGGATTTATGCATAAGCGTCATTACCAGCTATTATCCTATGATTCTGTGTACCCAGCAAGGTAAATATTTTCTTATGCTTTCCCTTCATTTACTACGATTTTCACCATGGATCTTGCTTGTTTTTTGGTTGTATCATGGTAAGAGTTTGATTATTGGGTTTTGGGTTCGTTGATATAATTTTGTTTTATTGTTAAATTCATTTTGTACTTTATGGTAATAATGCAATGGGGTAAAAAAGACACTTCTCATTTAAAATTTAAGCTGTAGAAAGAGGTTGCATGAGTTCAAATAAAATTTCCCTTTATGAAATTAGAAATTAGAAATTGTAATTTATCTCTAATATTTTAAAAAAATTATAAAATAAGTATAAAATAATAAAAGTGGAGAAAAGATAATACTGAACTTAACCTAAATCATGTTTATTTTTTTAAGTCAGATCTAAATGCCCCTTAAAGAATTCGCACATAATTATATAATGGGGCTTAACCCTAATTTGTTCTTCTCAGCATAACAATTAGCATCCATTATAACAACATAATTGGTTAGTTGTAAGAAGGGAACTTGATATAAGTCTAATTTTTATCAAATTTTAGAAATAGTTCAGTTTATTAATATAAGTCCAATTTTTTAAGTTTAGGATTATCTTATTATCCGTAATTATTTATTATGGTTAAGTACCTAAAAATCCCCAATCTTTTAGTGTCATACCAAACTGGTCTCAACATTTTTAAACATTCTAAATAAGTATCTAACCTATTGAAAATATCACATTCGTTAAACCCCAGTTAAGTTTTTAAACATAGATTATATTCTAAACCTACCAATTGGGTATATCATGGTCAATGTTAATATTAGTTGCCTCAAAATCTAAATTTCAAACAGATTATATAATATAACCCAATGATCAAATGGGTATTAAATTGAATCGAAAATGGACACAAATTGAAATTACATTAGGAGGGCAATCTCCTAACAAAGAAGAGGGTTAAAAATTCAGATAGGATTTTAGGGAGCTTGTTTCTGCTTATGTGATTTCCTCAATCCCTCGATTCTCTGCTTGTCAAGCTTCCAGTTCTTCTTTATAGGCAGTGAAAATGGTGGTGGTGACATCATGACAATCTATACAATTTCAGTAACTTTCTTGACCTGCTTCTCGATGTTAGCGGCTTGAGCTGAGGGTGGAGTTGCTGATTTTGCTTTGGATTTGGAGGTGATGGCTTAATGGGGTGGTGGTGACAGTTGTAGATTGAAACTATGCTTCCATGACCTTTTATTGATTTTAGAGACAAAGTAAGCCCTAGTTAATTTAACAGTTGTGACATGTTTAATAGGTTGGGAATTTGTTTGGAATTTTTAAAAAGGGTGAGACCATTTTAAAATGACACTAAAATGTTTAGGGGTTTTAGGTACTAAATCCTTTATTTATTGATAAGATTTACTATAAAACTTAATTTCTTCCTAATTATCTCTTTAACTACTTCTTTTTTTTTTTTTTTTTTTTTTTTTTTTTTTTTGTTTCTTGTTCTTCTTCTTTCAGCTTTAAACCTCATTTATAGATTTATTTTAGATTTTTATAATCAATCTATATCCCAAGTTAATTGTACATATCTATCTATATGATAGATTTTTTTTTTTTTTATAATCAACTTGTATCATTGATTAGTGTGTCTTGCTAGTAGGTATATTATGCTTTTGTATCTCTTAGTTAGATTTCATATCTAGCTTATAGGTATTATATATGTTTAATTGTTTATCTGCATATATCATAGGTTTAGTTCATAGTCTACCTATAACACAGATTAATTATATTACACTTTTTTTTTTTCATAATATACCTTTATTACAAAAGTTAATGAATTTAATTTTTTTTAATCTAAAAAGACAAAATTGGTATAGAAACATTAATTGTTATGGATATTCTTTAATTGTGATTGTGCAAAACCTAGATAGATTTGGTTTCTAGATTATCTATTACTCTAGTTATTCTTTCCCTATAGGATTATATTTACTTGGAGGACAAGTTAATTCTCTCTCTTCTTCTACTATAAATAAAGGCACTGCATAGGGAGGAATACACGCAAACAAATCCCTAAGCATTCTACAATCTCTCCACTCTCTGTGTTGCCGCACCCCTCTAATTCCCTCAGTTAATTATAGACCACAACACGTTATCAACACGCGACTACGTTGCGCTACAGAATCTGAAGAGGAATTTCTGCTACAAACTAGTTTAGCAATAATCATCACGCAATACAGGTTCTTCCAAAACAACAGTGTTTACCTCGATATTTTTTCAACCTTTGATTGCATGAACCTTCATCATAAATGTATATAACCCAACTTTACGTTTTACGAATTTTAAATTCTGCATAAATTGTGCATTCATTATACTCATAATATTACTATTATGTGAATTGATATTATGAATTGAAAACAAAAAAAATATATTAAATTAGGTTTCCAATAAACCCCAGCGAGCAATGGCTTTAAACCGCGTCGCCGAGCCAACCACTAAGCCTAAGCCCAGAAACATGATCCCATTTTGGCATCGTTATCAATATCATGGGCTCGCCTAAAGCTAAACCCAAATTGTCATAGTTCACCTGTTTTTGATGAAAACCAGCCGTCTACAATGACTTGCAGTCATACCCAACAAGCTATGGCCGAAATTCCTTTAAATCTTATCAGATCTTTCGAAATTCCAATTTTGATTTTCTAGGTTTTTGGTTTTTATACATCGAGAATCACCTTCTTTGGCGATATATGTGGTTCTCATTGAACCATGGTTCCCACTAGATCACGGCCGACTGAAGCGGCGACGCCGACCTTCTTTCCCAGTGATCACACCTAGCGATGCTAGGGTGTTCTTGGATTGGAACCCAAGCCCACTCTGGGCTTCAGTTCCTTCAACTTGCACCTAAAGAGCCCAGTTAGGCTTCTGTCACCCATGGCCTGCAACACCTGCCTTTGGTTTTGGTGTTCCATTGCACCATGAAGTAGCATATTGCCCCTTCGTGGGCCTCTGCCTTCTACTCCTCTTGTGGACCTACTTCATGTTGCCCAACATTAGTAGAAAGCCTGCTGCCTTCCTAATAGCTCGACTCACCATTGTCTCAGCCTATTTTTAAGCTTGGGCCTTATTTTTTTTTGTTTTCCAGCCCCATGTGGGCTTTAGTTCAATGTCAGCAATTTTGTCTTGCAGCAACCATATAAGATACATAAGTTTGCTAAGTTTTCGGATTTCATTTATGTTTGACTTCTTGCTAAAAACCAAAATAGTTGTTGATGAAAAATCATCAAGCTCGACGTAACAGCTCGATCGCTATGCCTGAAGCACATACTAACGAGAAACGACGACGTCCGAACTGCCATTTTAGGCATAGGCACAACCATAAGCCACATGCCCAAGGTTAATAGAGTGAAGGCCTTTCCAAGGGAGGAAATAGAGCCCCAAAGCATTTTAACCTCGTTCCCAAGGCCTCAGATTTAAAGAACAAGGGCAAAACACCTAACACCGTATATGCAGATATGTGGTACCGTTATGGTGCAAAGAACCATTGGTACCATGTTTGCCGAGCTCCTACTAAGATCGTACTTGAGTATCATTCTCGTCGTAAGAAGTTTGAATCAAACTTTCCTCAAGTGGTGGAACTGGAGGATACGAAGATAGAGGTTTCTGACTTTCAGGAAGCATCTACTTCGATGGAAGAATAGAATCTTAGACATGGGTCCACAATACTAATCGAGTTTTACCCCTTGGGGCTGAATTACCTATGTAGCCGAATCTCCCCTATGTTTTTTTTGTTTTAGTTGTGAACAATTTCCTTTATTTTTTGATAATTTGTTGGTGTTTGTTTTAAATTTGGATATTAAGTTTTATGGATTATTTTCTTGAAGAACGAATGGTTTTTTGTTTCGAATATATTTATACTTGTGACCAATGCAATTAATTTATTACTTGGTATCACAAGTGGGGAAGTTAGTTGTTTGGCAGATAGTGTAACCACAAAAACCATTTTGTGTGAATGCATCTATTTTACTAACCTTGTACTTATAATACACCTCTGAAAACCCTATCAAGCTCATCCAAACATGATTGAAGGATAAAAACATGCATATATATTGTTGTCCAATGGCACTAAATTGACCATTACAGAGGCCTTTTATTCTTCATGTTTCGAAAGAACGTTGCTAAGTTTTAAAGACAATCAAGATTAATTATCACACAGAAACCTCTGTAGAAAATGGAGTGGAATTTTTGTACATCACTTCCTATGAATATGGCCAAAAGCATATTCTAGAGAAGATGGAGTGCTTTTTGAATGAATTGTATACTACAACCATCCACTCCATAGAAACCCACTACGTAGTCGACTCTACCTCCAGGATTGCACACAATATTTTGCTTTGGCGGGAACATTTGAGACACCCTAGACAAGTTGTGGTACATTGTATCCTCACCTCTACTAAAGAGAACCCCTAACTTAAGGATTAGGCAAAATCCAGTAGGACTTTGCACGCCAAAATTGCTTCATGGGAAAGCTCGTCACGCAACCTTCCTATGACAAGATCCAATCAGATCCTCCCTTTTTATACAAAGGATTCAGAGAGGCATTTGTGAACTGACAACAATCTTGTGGACAATTTAGATACTTTATGGTATTGGTTGATGCTTCTACGCGTTGGTTACACATGTGTCTTTTGTCCACCAAAACGTTGTATTCTCCAAATTGCTTACTCAGATAATCAAGCTAAGTTCTCACCATCCTGATTATCCGATTAAGTTGATTCGACTGGATAACGCTAAAGAATTCACATCGAAAACCTTTGATGACTATTATGTGTCCGTTGTGATTGAAGTTGAACATCTTGTACTCCATGTTCATACCCATAACGGCCTGGCAGAAGCTTTCATTAAGCTCATTCAAATGATTATTCATACTTGGTCATATGTACTAAGCTCCTAATTGCTACCTAGGGCTATGCAATACTTCACGCAACTATGTTGATTCACCTGAGACCTTTCGCGACCTAACCTTATTCGGCACTTTAGTTCGTAACTGGATACGATCCTAACATATAGCATTTGCGTCTTTGGTTGTGCGGTCTATGTGTTGATTGAGCCACCTTTACATACCAAAACGGGTCATCAGAGAAGGATGGGAATCTACATCGGTTATGATTCTTCTTTAATCATTCATTACATAGAACCTTTGACAAGCGATCTCTTTATCGATCATTTCGCAAATTGTCAACATTCATAAAGAACAACTCGAATTATTGGGGATGACTCACACTATGTCTTATTTAGATCGTCATACTGCATAGTCTGAAACTGAAATGTAAAGAATCCTAGATCTTCATAGCGTTAAGCGTTGCTCAAAGCTTGAAGGATGTTTTTACTGATCTATTGAGAATGCACATATACCAACTACAAATGTGACTGTAAAGATGGATATACCTAACATAAGTTGGAACTTTATCCCAGAAGGATTGGATGCCACTAACGTGGCTGGTCCAAGCACATTGGCGACTAGCCAATCATTTGCTCCTACCAAAAAAAGTGGCAAACCTATTGGTTAAAAGGATTCACAACCCCGGAAGAGGAAAACCATGACACAAGCTAGTGAAACTAGAGTAAATACGATTATCGCCTACTCATCCGATCCAACGCATAAGGATATTATATTTTATGCAAGTGTCTTGGAATAGACGAATCCACTTTCGGAGAACTGGGAGATATCAGTTTACTATGCTAGCTTGGATGATGTTCGAAATAGAAATGAGATGCTAGTCGACAATGCATTAGCATATGCAATAGCTCTTGAGATCATGATGAGCGATGCCATTGAACCACGTTTCTTTGATGATTCTCAATGTCGAACTCAATTCACTTGTGAAATGCAAGGTGTTTAAGCCCCATAGCTCCTACACCACCACATGTGAAGCTCGTTGGCTACAAGTGAGTTTTTGTAAAGAAGCATAATAAGAGTATACAATGGTACGATATAAGGCATGCCTTGTGGCGTAAGTCTTCTCTCAATGCCCAGGGAATGATTACGAGGTGACTTACTCTCCTGTAATGGGCGTCATTACCATCCGTTACCTTATCAGTTTGTTAGTTTCTGAAAAACTAGATATGTAGCTCATGGACGTGGTAACCACATATCTTTACAAGGATCTTGATATGAAAATCTATATGAAAGTTCCTGAAGGACTTACATTGACTGGATTGAACAGTTCTACATAACAAAACACCCTCTTTATTCGATTGAGGCATTCACTCTACGGATTGAAGCAATTCGAAAAGGTGTGGTATACCTGTCTGAGTGAGTATTAAATTGGGGATATGTGAACAGAATTTATACCTATATATGTTTATTAAGAAGTCACATTCCAAATTTACGGTTGCTGCAGTCTATGTCAACGACAAGAATCTCATTGGGAATACTGAAGAGTTTGAGAAATCTATCACGCACCTAAAATCGAAATTCGAGATGAAAGATCTTAGGAAAACTCGATACCATTTTGGTCGAGATCAAGTATTGTTTGGATGGATTTCTTATTCATCAATCAAACTACACATATAAGGTGTTGCATTATTTTAATGAGGATAAAGCGAAGCCTTCGAGTACTCTTATGATCGTTCGATCGCTAAATGCTAAATGAGATCCTTTCCATCCTAAAGAGGATGATGAAGAGGTTTTGGAGCCAAAAATTTTATACCTAAGTACGATTGGCGCTTTATTGTACTTAGCTTAGTGCACTAGACTAGACATTGGCTTCGCTATTAATCTTTTGGCAAGATACAGCCATGCGCCTAAATGTAGACATTGGACATATGTTAGAGACATCTTCTGCTACCTCAAAGGTACAACAGATTTTGGTTTTTCTATCCGTACGAATCATCGAGAAGAGTCGTAGCCCCCCTCGATTCTCAAGTTGATTCAATCCTTATTCGTTATGCTAATGCAGGCTACTTATTTGACCTTCACAAGGCACATTCTTAAATGGGTTACGCCTTTACTGTTGGAAGCACCACAATATCTTAGAGGTCTATAAACATACCTTATTTGCCACTTCTTCGAACCATGTTGAAATTCTAGCCCTACGTGAAGTTACTTCGGAGTGCTTCTCGTTAAGAGCAATTATGGAATATATTCAAAGCACCCACGGATTTTCGTCGTCATTGATGTCCCTACAACAATCAATGAAGATAACGCAACATGTATCGAACCGCTCAAGAAGGGATACATCAAAGGAGACAGCACCAAACACATGGTGCCGAAGTTCTTTTTCTCTCATTAGCAATAACATCGGAAGATTGAAGTCAAGAAAATATGTTCGCAGGACAACCTGGCTGACCTCTTCACCAAATATTTGCTAAAGACTACTTTCCAAAAGCTTGTTCAAGGAATTGGTATGCGTAAACTTTTTGAGTTGTAACATTGTTAATTCTCTCTGGAATTATGTCAAACTCAGGAGAAGTATACACTTACTTAATCTTAATGTACATTTTTTCCTTACCATTAGGAGCATTTTTTTCCTTGGGTTTTTGTTTCCTAACTAGGTTTTAACAAGGCCCCCATCCTGAGCAGGTCATACCCTTGTGTACGTCCAGTAGACATTTAGATTGGCTTTGCGTTAACTCACATTTTTCTGAGACTATGAGTTTTTTTCCATATTGGGATTTACCATAGCTAGGTTCTGTGAGACTTATTTCTATACCAAGTTCCCTTGTTTAAGACTAGCGCGTTCCCATATCAGTGTCGATGAGTCGACTTCCTAAACTTTACTCAATGACGAATGTACTTGAGTATTCACACACTCAAGGGGGATGTTATGGATATTGTTTAATTGTAATTGTGTAAATCCTAGATAGGTTTGGTTTCTAGAATTGTATTTACATGGAGGACAAGTTAATCCTCTCATCTTCTTCTATTAAAAGAAGGCACCGCGTAGGGAGGAATACACACACAAGAATTCTTAAGCATTCTCTTGACTCTTTCTAATCCTATGCCACTTCTTCTACCATCACTAACGGCTCATCCTTCTTCACCCTTTCTCTCTCTTCCCCATTCCTTTTGTGATACCCCATCCTTAAACGTTTTTGTATTATTAAAGTGTGAATTTACTAAAATGCCCTCATGGCAAGAATTTTGACTTTCATTGTCCACCTTGTCAAAATGCGTATGACTAATTTTCTTAGTTTATTCTTATTGTACTCATTGCCATGAACTCATGGGCGCGAACGGATTTGAATTTGGAGTTATAATGAAGATTTTACATTTCGAAAAGTCGAACGTTTTGCGAGCTTTCCAGGTTTCATCTCTTGTGACCTTAATTTGTGAACCATTGGGACCCAATTTGGATCTTTGTCCCCTTGTTCTTTCCTCTTTACTTGTGCATCCTCCTTCCCCTTTTCCTTTATCTGTCACCTCTCTCTCTCAAAACTTTCTCATTCACCTATCGGCCATTTTCTTCTCTCTTCGAACAAACCCTCCCCGAAGGTACCACACACAACAACAACAACATCAACAAGGACACCACCACTTCCTCCCTAGGTGAAACCATGAACTTAGAACAAACGAGGAACACCCCAAACTCCCTATCATTTCCTCTGCACCATCACTCGAGACTTGTCTAAAACTTATAGATCATGTCTTAATGTATGTTTAGAAGTTGTTTTAGGAAGTTTTGGTGATGTTGGGACATAGGAAACTCATGGGAAAACTTACCCAGTTTTTCAGTGAAGACAGCAACTTTGCAGGCCATATCAGCCACCACTTGGTCCCAACTTGGTATGAATCTCTTCTCCTCATGTCAAGCTTTGTTTTGGCTTTTAAAACATCAAAATATGAATCTCTTATCCTCATGTCAAGCTTCATTTTGGCTTTTGAAACATAAAAAATGGTTGAGAAACGAGCTCGAATAGAGCTTGGGAAGTTTGCCTAGAAACCGGTCAAATATCAGTCCTCGCGAGGAAAGCGAGTAGCGTCTACTCAAAGGCGTGTGGAGCACATGTGCCTCCCTGGAGGTACTGTGCTCCACCGTCGTCCACGGCAGCACCAGTGACTTTCCGGCCAACTTTACTGCAACTCAACTTGGCGTGCAGCAGAGCGTGGCTTTTTGGCCAATGCCCCGTGGCAACGCGTGTAGAGGCATGTAAGGGAACTTGATGACCCACTTTAGGTTTTTTTACTCTTGAATCCGATTATGACGTTCGTTTTCCCAAATTCAATCGTCTTGTTAGGGTTTACTAAATTGCCATCTTTTGTGTTTAGGTGTGTTGTTTGAGGTGACCTTGTCCTTCCTATTATTAAACGGCACATTGGTAATGAAGTATCTATAAGTGGACCCATTCTAAAATGCATGATTTTATTACTAGAAATGCATACATGAAAAGCATGATTTTATGACCATGTTTATGAGTTATCGGATTTACGCTTTATGAAATATCATGTTTTATCGAATTTACGTTACTGAGATATTTATGAATATGATTTATGATATGTTTGAGCTATTGAGCTCCGATGAGATATATTTTAGGAAGATTATGTTCAGGATTTTTTGTGCTTACTTAGTGGATATATATATATATATATATATATATATATATCATGCGATGTACTGCCTTCAGGCGAAAGGTATATGTCTTTGATCCGACGAGGGGCCTTCGGGCAGAAGATGTAAATGCCTTCGGGCATGCGATGTAGTGCCTTCAGGCGGAAGATATATATGCCGTCGGGCTGGCGATGTAGTGCTTTCGGGCGATTGTGAGACCACTACTAAGAACACTACATACGGTATATGTTTTATGAAGGTTTTATGGCATGCTAGGGTTTTCGGAAAGCTATTACTTATTATGCTATATGAGTTTTCTAAAACCGGGGGTAAGTACGTTGAAGGATAACTTTTTTAGTATTACATATATATAAACTTGGTCCACTTATGTTTTGTTGTGTGCCCCTTCTAGGACCTAGGAACGAGGTATATGACCCGAGCTACGAGACATTCCCATATCAGTGAATTTGTGTCCTCCTTTCTGCGTAGGACATCCCTTGTAATCGTACTTTCTAATATTCATTCCACTTGTATTTCGAATTAGTAGTATGCTCTCAACATGTTCATGAATTATCACTTTTAGTATGTTGACTGTTGAATATTCTCTTTATATCACTTATCAGTACCTTATTACTATTATTTGGATAAGGTTTGTATTTGGATATTATATTACGTGGTTACACGCAAAAATTATATGCATGTTTCACATGTTATCAGCATATGCATTCATTAAATGGTTTGTGTCACCTTCAAGTGTCGGCCAGCATATGGCCACCCTGTTGCCTTTCAGACACTGGGATCGGGACGTGTCAAATTGGTATTAGAGCATACTTAGGACTTCATTTTTTCCACTTGGTAGTCATAATTCTTCATGCAACCATAAAATCTTTCGTCTTTCAAAATCTTGTTTGCCTTTTATCAGAATCATGGATACTCGTGGTGGGAATGTGCCTCATCGGCCTCATTATGGTTTGATAGGTGGAATTCAACAATTGACCTTCGCTCTGTGACATGCTTTTCCTAGGAATAGCAGGCATAGTCACACTTACATGGAAATTGCTCAGAGTCACGATGTTACTGAGCTAAATGTAGTCGGTGCTTGTGAGGAGGTCAAAGATTGGCTCAAGAAAATAGAAGACACTCTAGAAGGTATGTCTACCCCAGTGGTGAAGTGGACGAAGACCACAGGTTACTTTCTCCAAGGTAATGTGAGATTTTGGTGGAAATCAATGAAAGACTCTCAGCCACCTAACTCGGTGATAATTTGGGCTACTTTTAGGAGACTCTTTAGTAAACACTTTTGAGCCCCAAATACCAGTTGAGAAAGAGACAGGAATTCTTGAATTTTTGCCAGGGCAACTTATTGATTATGGAGCTAGATAGTATTTTTCGACGATTGGCAAGACACCACCTCCAGGTCTATGGAAACCCACGAGAGATGATAGTACAACATGAAATTGCCATGAATGATGATATCTACGAACGCTTGGCACCACAAACTTATGCATCCTATGGAAAGATGATTTAGGCAACTTTGAAGATTGAGTAGTTGCGTTGGAATAGAGTTACCCAGAATCAACCTCAAAATTAAAATCAGCAGGGTCGAGGTTTCAGACCTCGGAGCATGAGGGAGCCTTCCACTTCTTCTTATTCTTTCAGCCTTAGACACTTATTTTCATTCAAACACCGTGGTCAGGGTTGGGATCTTCCAGTAAGGGATCTGGCAATGAGATAGCGAAACGGTCTTTTAGTCACTTTAATCCAGCGGTCATGGTTTGTGTGCCTTGTGGTAGATGTCATCGGGAAGAATGCATTGCAGATGCAAGCTCGTGTTTCAAGTGTGGTCGCATTGTGTTGGAAATGTGCCCTAAAACCAATCATTTGATGATACTTTACGGACATTTCACATGTTAAACTAATCTAGTTTAATATCAAGGGCAAAGATTATTGTTTTAAGCTGTCTCATATAAATGTTATATGCTTAAACGATAAGTCCAAGGAATATGTAATTAGGAGAATGCAATTTAAAGAAGTTAGAATCATGAGACCATTCTCTTTCGTATACATATCCTAAACGTTCCTGATCATAGGATTGCCAATTGGGCATTGACAGTCCGTTAAGATCAGTATGTGCTATGTTTTCTCTTAGTGAGAGTGACTGGTCTCGAGTCATTGGTGTGACTGACACCAAGACAAGTACGTAGGTGCTCAATAAGAAATGAGTTCACTGAACACGATCAACGAAGAGTTCTCATACTCATGTCACATGAGAACTCATGGTTGGGATAATGCAAAGTAGTCCTTTGACCTAAGGCATCATAGTTGTCTTGTGGTTAAGTTTTTGATCTTTGATTATGTCAAAGTCACTCCATTCGAGGGTGTCCACGGCATCGTTGGGGTTAAGCCACTTAGCCATGGAGGCAAGTGAATGCACAACAAGGGAACTCTAACCTTCAAATCTTTTGAGAGAGAATACTCTATGATATGATTAAGAATCTTTGGCCAAAGTATGAATGAGATTTAGGAAGTCGTTCCAAATCACATTCAAGGTAATCATATAAGTACATGAATCACATTGGATAGTAGACATGAATAAACTATCAAACCAAACAATGTGGTCAAGAGTATTGTATTAGAGAAAGACCGTATTGCATTGTAATCCTAAAATGAATAGGTTCTCCACCTCTTCTGATTAGCTTGGGTAACCATGATATGCTGCTAGGTGTCACTCTTGGTTTGTGGAAGCCCTAAACGTGTATAAACACTAAAGGGAGAATTGAAAGTAAGTTTCAATTCACAATCGATTTGAAAGAGTTTTAATCGCCCACTGCCTCACTAAAAGGAACCTAATGGATCGTACACCGTGTAAGGTAGAGATTGAAGAAACAACGGAGATGAGTAAGAATAATTAAATGGTTTAATTATTTATGGCAAGGATTAATTAATATGTTAATTAATCAAACGAATAAGTTCGTTAAAGACCTCAGGATAGTTTTGGACCTTAAGGCCCAATGGGCTTCGAACGTCAAGTCCATTGACTTAAGTTGTATGACAACTTAATGAATAATGATTCACAAAGGCCCAAATAGTCCAATGAATCCCTATGGCCGGCCATTTAGAGATGGAGTGGGTTTTGGACTTATTTACAAGTTTGCCACTCCAATGAATTAAGGTATAAATATGACTTTATAGCCAAAATTCATTTAGGGTTTCTTTTTGGGAAAGGATGAGAACACAAAGCTCTCATTTCGCTCTAAAGAGGCCGGCCACCCTAGAGGAGATTAGCTAGCAATCCAACTTCCTCTAGGTCACTCATTTCTACTTAAATCTAACCTTGGTGTGGAGACTTAGAGGTTCTCTATTTTGAGAACTTGGAGAAACATATTCTTCCATCCAAATCCATAGATCTAAGAAGCAAGGAATGAAGGCCCTCTCTTTGGGTGATTAGCCTTTGCTTATGCAAAGAGGAATCTACAAAGGTATAAATCTCAACTCACTTTGTTTTGAGTTGAGTCTTGGTTCACCAATCTACTAGGCTTTGAATTTCATGGTTAATGTTTTGTTTTAAGTGCATACAAGCATGATTCCGCCTTTTAATTGTTAATTGCATGCTATAGATGTTGCTTAAATGAACATGTTTTCACAAAATAATCCTTCAAGTGGTATCAGAGCCTAGGTCTAGTAGTTGGTGAATCCTTTTGGGTTTTGTATTTTCATAGTTTATGATTTGAATGTTGTAATTGTTACAAGCTTTATTCTTGCTTCTTTGAATGTAAATTTTGCTAGAAAATTTGCCATCTCAAATGTTGTAGATGTAGTTCTCTTGAGTATGAATATTGGAGCTAAAATTTGGTGCCATGACTTTGGGGAAATTCGGCCAAATCCAAAGGGTGGATTTTTGGGTTCTTGTTTGACTTGTTAAAAGTGTTTTAAGGTGACTTTTGGAACCCTTATGTACCCTAGTATGGTTATATGTTATTTCCCTTAAGTTTGAGTGGTTTTGGGATTTCTTTGGATGAAAAATGTTCATGGAGCTCTTATGGGTTTTTCATGAATGTTCTTCATTGTTCTTGACATTTTAGTCAAGAACAAAAAGTTTGGTGTTTTGATTCAAAGTTTTGATTTATTTCATAAAGTCTTTGTTTTGTGCTTTATCAAATGTTTTAATGTGATTGAAATTGTGTAAGGTGATAGAAATGGTGATGGGCATGTAAGAAGTTCTTCTCTTACACACACATCACTTGCATGAATTTATGTCACAAACCACTTGCATGAATTTATGTCACAAACCACTTGTAAGGCTTTATGACTTAGTTGAAAAAAAAATTTCCATATTTTGTGGCTTCATTTTTTTCCCTCCCTCTCTCCTAAAACCGGCCACCCTATTAAAATAGGGTAATTTTGGGGCTTTTATGCAATTACATAAAGTTTTGATACTTTTGTGTTTTTGCCCTTTGACCCAAAAGTTTACGTATTTACGTAAAGGCCCAAAATCATTAAAGGACAAATTGTTTTGTTCCTTTAATGAAGTTTTTGAATTTGTTGAAATTTTTGGGTTCTAGTTGTGATTACATGAAGTAGTGGACATTTGTGTTTTTACAAAATGAGCTCAAAAGTTTAAGTTTTGCAACATAGCCCAAAAAGTTGAGGTTATTGCATTTTGGCCCAAATTAGGTTGAGAACAAAATGGTTTTGTCTCTTTAAATGAGAATTGGATTTTCATTTCATTTAGCTCCATTTAAATCAATTTTATGGATACAAAAACCAAATGAAAATGTTGCATTCAATTTAATTAGTTAAAGCGTTAATTAATTAAAGGGTGATTATGAACCTAAGCCTACGATAATTGAGCTATGTGAAAGGCCATTTCAAATATGTTTGAACCATGGGAATGTGTAGATTAGATTTTGGTTGTACTTTGATTTGATCAAATGTTGTAAAAGAGCTTAAGCTCTTCTTTACTTTAAAGTAATTTGAATCATTCAAATGTTGTAAAGAGCATAAGCTCATCTTTACTTTGAAGTACTTCTTTCTTGCTTTATTTGATATGCATGAAATTGAAGTAGTTGGGTCCAACGCCCCTAAGACAACACGCCTTAATGTGATTAAACGCGTAACTAAAATCAATCACCATCCCTAGACCGAGATTCAACACTAGGCTCGTGTTGAATCTAAACAAAGGTTCATAGTCATCCTAAGGCCCTAAGGCAACTATATAGTCCATCAAATGAATGCAAAGTTTATGTTAGTAGTATCATATACTCTTGCTTTAAAAACCGTTTTATAAGCATAGTGGGAGTATTATATACAACTAAATTCAATGAAATGGACCAATAGGTGTAATAGGACCAAAATTGTTTTAATAAAGATTAAAATGAATATTTATATATGATGAGACCTAAAACCCTCAACCAAACCATTATTAAGTTGATAAGCGAGAGATGCTTTGAACATCTCTTCGTAGGCCTTCCACCATGGTAGGCTTCAATCGTTTGTGACTCATACACCGTATTCGTCAAGTTCTGGGGTATGCAAAGTATGTGCTTACATTCAGGAGAAGCCTATAAACATATGATGAAGTGAAAGGTAGGCAACGAGTATGGTCAATATGATATTCTTCTGAGGCCATTCTTGAACCCCTACTTGAACTAGCATGGTGGGAATAACTTAACTAAGTACAATGGTGTCAATATGATATTCTTCTGAGGCATCATTTTCTAGAGGCCAAATTAGATGGGTAATTACAAAAGTTGTAAATGGCTAAAGCGTTATCCTCTCATCATTTTTGTTGCTAACCAATATGATATTCTTCAGAGGTGGGCTTGGTAATGGTGAGTCTCCCATACCCTACTAAGAGTTTCATCCAAAACTCTCGAATTCCAATGAGGGATATGGAATTTGCCAAAAATAGTGGGTGGTGCTATTTGATTTAAAGACTCGAATCAAATGGCTTAAAATCAATCAATTTATATTCGTTATGTATTTATTTACCAATATATTTGCAAACGCTATCCAACACTTGACAAATAAAAGCCGAAAGCTTTAGTTTCTGGGCTTGGTACTACAAAACCATAGATTTTCTTTAATGGCTTGTAAATGTACCTAAGTAGTCTCATCCTCACAATCTTCCTATTGATAATGTATCATTAGAAGAATATGTTAGAAAAAGTCTATTATAAAGAGGACAACACTTTTAATGTCATAATTCTTCAATTACAAATTGTTGTATGAAGAAATAAGAATTGCTTTGAACAACTCTTAGTTAAATGCAAACATTAGTGCTTGTTTCTTTGTTACATGAACAAGGAACTTTAGAAGTAAGCACAAGGGCATGGACACTTTATGTGCCATGATTCTTCACTTACAAATTGTTGTATGAAGAAATGAGAGTTGCCTTGAACAACTCTTGAAAGTTTGTAATTATGTTTAGAACATAATGGTTGTTTGACAAAAATAGTCCATCAACATGGACTTATGATGATTTTGAATCATTGAGTGTTGAAGTGATAAACCACTTAACGAGACGGAAACTAGGCTAGGACTTCACCTTTATGTCCCTATCCTAATGGTTCACTAAGTTTATTGTAAACTATGTAGTGAACAATAAACACATGCTCTCCAATATGTTTGATGTGTATAACACAATTGAAATAAGTTCCAAGAGAGATAGTGGGAGTTTAGGGACCATGACTATTGTAGTCAAAGCAGAAGTCAAATGAAGAAGATAAAATTAACTCCAAGGGAACAAACTTTCTTTATGAAAGGATGGACATTGGAAGGGGTATTTGCAAGAAATGTCTTGCAAGTGTCAAGAACACACCTTTCGAAGGTGTTGTAAATTGTTCTTGAATAGTTCAAAACAGTTGGTTCTTCTACTTGAATGCTTGATTCCGTATTAACAACTATGTTTTACAATCGTTGTAAAAGTGTGACTAATAAGAAGTAGAAGATATATGAGAGAAGAAAAGGTGCTTCACATTCGGAACGTGAATCAAATGTAGATCTCTGCGAAAGCAGATGGTACTTACTTCCTCATATGAACTACCAATGAAATTGGAAAAACCAAAGATTGTCTTTACATTCCAATTTTAAGGAACTTAATTCCGTCACTATAGTAGAGATGGATGAATGTTTTGTTTGACAAAACATTGTTCTTTATTAATGAATGATTAGATTATTGTAATCTAATTAATTATCTCTATAGTAGAGATGATATGGTAGTGTTAACTGTTTAGAATATAATGATGCTTAAAACCCAAAAGGTTGCAAGGTAGTGACTAATCCCAACTGAGTTGTGATACCTCTAAAACATAAATTACGAGTTGGTCATAGATGGATGCTTTGGATCATTAGATCTGGATCCAATACCTTCTTGTTAAAATTGTATAGAGGCGAAATGTTCGAATCTTTATTCTTTTGGAAAGAAGAAAGAATCACAAAGTTGTTGAGGTTAATTCACTTAGATGTTAGTGGCACTTGTCCACAACATAATACTACTCATGTTGTTTGACATTCACCGAAGATCGCTCTCGGTTGGACTATAGTTTATTTTGAATAAACACAAGTCCGAATACTTTGCAAAAGGTTTCAAAGAATTCAAGAAATGTGAGTTGATGAGTAAGACGTCTAAAGTATTTGCCTCCTTAGATTTGATCTAAGGAAAGATAACACTTTAGAACAGTTTCCTTGAAAAATATCAAGGAAAGAAGCATCAAAAGATAATGGATTTCTCCATTAGGAGAAGAACGAACTTGAATAAGATTTAGTTCGTTGGATGTTATCAATTACCCATATATATAGGATATATACTTCTAAGACAATATGATTGTCAATTAGAAGATCTTCCAAAATTTTCATGACTCCATAGGATGTAGTTGGAAAGAAAGACAAGTCTTAATTGTATTAAGATTTGGGGTTGGGTGCTAATAAGCAATATTTGTTTGAAAATTATCTTGTAGGTATCCTTAAATTAACATTTGGATATCACTTCTATAAACCAACTAACAAATGTTGTTTGTTGGATAGTTCATTATAATCCTACCATAGGATTTGCCTAAGATAGAGCAAATGAACGAGAGATAGAACTCAAAGAATGGGTTCTTTGAGAGACAAGATGATAACCAACAAATATAACAACCTAGTTCCTATACCACAAGCTCCAAGGTAGTCGAGAAGGATTTATAAACCGTCTCAGTTGAATGGTTTGAACTTTATGACTATGTCATAGAGTTGCACCTCTTAATTTGAAAGAAATAAGAATGAAAATCCTTATGACTACATTGAGTGTATATACGATATATACTCAAGGAAATGGTAAAGTATCATTTGACCCGAAATAATGAAACCTTTATAGCTAATTGGTAGCTTAAGGTGACTACAATCAAAGAGAATGGTTGACTTTGAAGAAACCATCTTTGACGTAGTCTTAGTTTCAATTAATTCGGAGATTGCTAGCTACAACTAAATGGTGATTCAATGTTTGGACATAATATGGGTTTCCGAAACCATTATTAAGATAGTCTTGATAATATATGTCTAAAACTATGAATCACAAGACATGTAAGTTGTAGAGATCCATCCATCATGAATCTTAGCAAGCTAGTAAGAGCTATAAGCGTCTTATGAGAGAAAGATCAAATTGTTTGATTTCTCATAAAGATGTAAAAGAATCTTTTGTTTACTAGGTTTACAAAAGATTAGTGGGAGTTAATCATGTTCCTAAATTTGAATATATATATATATATATACACATATATGATATATTAATTTTGGAAATGAAAAGAATACTTCTTCATTAAAGTTATGACTTTAAACATTCTATAACGATAGAATGTATATGGGAGACATTGTCTATAAACATGGGATGTAAATCTATAATGATAGATTTTAGGATATAATTGGATTATATCATGCCCTAATAGACAAAATATGCTAGGAAGTTTCTTATATGATGATAAACTTCAATTAGGAGAACAACTCTAGTGAGACTAGGAAATTGCTCTTCTCAAAGGGAACACACCTTTTGACTCCCAAAGAAATAATGCGTAAATAGAATCCTTTATGCATACGCAGAAAGGTGATTTATGTATATCATATTGTATGAAAACATTGATATGAGTTGTACCTAGAAAGGTACAAGACGATATCAGTGTAAGCCCAGGATCAGAACCATGGCAACTGTCAAGTGAGTCCTTAAGTATTTAAGAAATACTAAAGGATAGATTCCTCAAAGAATGAGGAAGAATTAGAGTAACGTAATGGAAGCGTAAATGTATTAGATTATGAATCTAATCCATCATTGGATGTTTCTTCATTATGAATGAAGAAATAATCAGATATCTCTTTATTATGACTAAAGAGATATTTGGATGGAAACATTAAAAGTAATGACATTGGTGTGTTCCATTATGAATGCAAAATATATTGCCATATAGAAGCTTACAACAATGTTGTTTGGATGGGAAAGTTCATTTATGAACTCTCTATTCGGTTCCAACCAGAAAGTGTCTCTAGTGTACCGACACTACGACACTAATGGGGCGATAGCTCAAGCCAGGGAATCAAGGTCTCATCAAGATCCGAACTCAAATGAGAGACTAAACCACATGATTAAGAATCATGTATAATGGTGACGTCATTATTCTCAAGGTTGCTTCTATGGATAACGTATAGATATCCATTGCCTAGGCCTACTACTCAGCCATTTTTTGAAATGACTATAGAAGAGGTATCATCACTGATGACCAAGCTGATTGGCTCTAGTGCAAGTGGGAGATTGTTGGAAATGTGCCCTAAAACCAATCATATGATGATACTTTACGGACATTTCACATGTTAAACTAATCTAGTTTAATATCAAGGGCAAAGATTATTGTTTTAAGCCGTCTCATTTAAATGTTATATGCTTAAACGATAAGTCCAAGGAATATGTAATTAGGAGAATGCAATTTAAAGAAGTTAGATTCATGAGACCATTCTCTTTCGTATAAATATCTTAAACATTCCTGATCATAGGATTGCCAATTGGGCATTGACAGTCCGTTAAGATCAGTATGTGCTATGTCTTCTCTTAGTGAGAGTGACTGGTCTCGAGTCATTGGTGTGACTGACACCAAGACAAGTACGTAGGTGCTCAATAAGAAATGAGTTCACTGAACACGATCAACGAAGAGTTCTCATACTCATGTCACATGAGAACTCATGGTTGGGATAATGCAAAGTAGTCATTTGACCTGAGGCATCATAGTTGTCTTGTGGTTAAGTCCTTGATCTTTGATTATGTCAAAGTCACTCCATTCGAGGGTGTCCACGGCATCGTTGGGGTTAAGCCACTTAGCCATGGAGGCAAGTGAATGTGCAACAAGGGATCTCTAACCTTCAAACCGTTTGAGGGAGAATACTCTATGATATGATTAAGAATCTTTGGCCAAAGTATGAATGAGATTTAGGAAATCGTTCCAAATCACATTCAAGGTAATCATATAAGTACATGAATCACATTGGATAGTAGACATGAATAAACTATCAAACCAAACAATGTGGTCAAGAGTATTGTATTAGAGAAAGACCGTATTGCATTGTAATCCTAAAATGAATAGGTTCTCCACCTCTTCTGATTAGCTTGGGTAACCATGATATGCTGCTAGGTGTCACTCTTGGTTTGTGGAAGCCCTAAACGTGTATAAACACTAAAGGGAGAATTGAAAGTAAGTTTCAATTCACAATCGATTTGAAAGAGTTTTAATCGCCCACTGCCTCGCTAAAAGGAACCTAATGGATCGTACACCGTGTAAGGTAGAGATTGAAGAAACAACGGAGATGAGTAAGAATAATTAAATGGTTTAATTATTTATGGCAAGGATTAATTAATATGTTAATTAATCAAACGAATAAGTTCGTTAAAGACCTCAGGATAGTTTTGGACCTTAAGGCCCAATGGGCTTCGAACGTCAAGTCCATTGACTTAAGTTGTATGACAACTTAATGAATAATGATTCACAAAGGCCCAAATAGTCCAATGAATCCCTATGGCCGGCCATTTAGAGATGGAGTGGGTTTTGGACTTATTTACAAGTTTGCCACTCCAATGAATTAAGGTATAAATATGACTTTATAGCCAAAATTCATTTAGGGTTTCTTTTTGGGAAAGGATGAGAACACAAAGCTCTCATTTCGCTCTAAAGAGGCCGGCCACCCTAGAGGAGATTAGCTAGCAATCCAACTTCCTCTAGGTCACTCATTTCTACTTAAATCTAACCTTGGTGTGGAGACTTAGAGGTTCTCTATTTTGAGAACTTGGAGAAACATATTCTTCCATCCAAATCCATAGATCTAAGAAGCAAGGAATGAAGGCCCTCTCTTTGGGTGATTAGCCTTTGCTTATGCAAAGAGGAATCTACAAAGGTATAAATCTCAACTCACTTTGTTTTGAGTTGAGTGTTGGTTCACCAATCTACTAGGCTTTGAATTTCATGGTTAATGTTTTGTTTAAGTGCATACAAGCATGATTCCGCCTTTTAATTGTTAATTGCATGCTATAGATGTTGCTTAAATGAACATGTTTTCACAAAATAATCCTTCACATTGTACACTATGCTCGTAATTGCCCTACTGGGCACCCAACAGAGAATTTTACTTCTAGTTCGGGTTATGGTGGTAGTCATGCTCAATGTAACCAAGCAGGCCGTAATAGTCAGAGTGCTAGAACTTGTGGAGGTTGTAGCGGTGGTTCAGGACGACTGGCCCAATGACGTATCAATGCCATGACTCAACGGGAGGCAGAGCAGGATCCCAAAGTTATCACGGGTACGTTACTTGCTTTTAGTCATTGATTTCAAGTTTTGATTTATCCAAGCGCTACATATTCATTCATATCTCCACAATTTGCATTGGTTATGAACCCACAACCTACACCTCTTGGGTTTGATATGTTTATACAATTGCCCCTGGAGATTTATTTTGTGTACAATGATAGGAGCATATTTATGCGCCTTAGTTAGTTAGTTCTTATGCATTTATGTTGTGTTTTAAGCTATTTTCATGTGTTTTCAGGTTTTAAGGACAAAGTAAGCAAAAGGATGCAATTTGGAGCATTTTGGAGCAAAATTGAGCTAGAATGGAACTCATGCATGTGGAGCACAATGAATGGACGAATTTGAAGGAATGAAGAGCTAGGAATGTGTTTCAAAGTTGAAGACTTGAAGATGCAAAGTTTCCTAATTGAAGTGGGAAAATGCTTAATTGAAGATGAAATCCTAGTCAAACATGGATTCCTAGTTGAAGAAGGATTCCTAAGTGAAATTGGATTCCTAGAAGATTGAAGTTTCCTACTCAAACAAGGTTTCCCACTTGAAGAAGGGAAGTTAAAGCCAAAGAATCAGCTCAAGTGAATAAACCTTATCCAAAACATTATCCAATCCTATCCTATCTTATCCTAATCCTAATCCATCTATATTTCAGCTACTTGGGAGGATTCCTAGCTATATTAGGATGCTTAAAATCAAATTTCTACAAAACCTAATCCTTTCCTACAAAGATGGCGCCTAGAACCTTTCTAGAAGCCTAAAAATCTGCCTTGTATTTCTTTCTAGAAACAACCCTTTATGCCGCACCCTATGTCCTATTTCCCTTGGGATTTCAGATTTCTAGAAGCCTTATCATCTGCTAGTTTTATGCCGCACCTTATCTCCCATTCCCTTTGGATTTCTGACTTGTTTTCCTTATAGGATTGTATGTTATTGTCCTATGCAGATTAGACCTTTAAAACCTTGTCCTTTGCTACCTAGGAGTTGGGATTTTTCAGCCTATAAATACAACCTTATGCCGCACCATTCATTCACCACCCTCTACCAGATTTTCACTACATCATTCACCAAATCATCCCTCTTGTGCCGTGAGTTTGCAAAGGAGAAGAAAGGAGACTCTTGGAGCCGTGCATGCCATTCAAGGAGCTTGGATTGTTGGAGCGTTTCTAGGTGTTTTCTATCTTTATGTCAATGTTTAGATTTATTTATCTTTGTTTATTTGCGAACATGAGGAACTAATTTCTTTATAGTTAGAGGGGAATTCAAAGCCATGATCATATGTTTTATATGACTTGATTTCCTCCAGTTATGATTTCATGAATCGTGAATGTGGTTTACTTATCTATTTGATTGATAACATGTTTATGTATGTTAATTAAGGATGCATACTTAGTTCGCATGCATGAATTTGATGCTAGAGTATAAGGGAATTTCACCTAATCGTTATTAACTTATATTCATAAGTAGTAAAAGTCGCTAGTCACGATTGTGTTAAGTAAATCCTTGGCAAGAGTAACATGCGTATTCCATAGTTATGAATGCCTCGTCGATGTTTATGATTTCCATTGAACTTAATGATCTTTGATATGTGTCTCTATCATGCGTATTCCATAGTTAGGGTCCTTGATAAGAATAATTTGGTTGTAATGCGTATTCCATTCAATTCAATGAATCTAGGGAAATCTGAGAATTAATTGGTGCAATCTAGTTAATTTGGGACATTGTCATTCATGGTTTGTTGAAAGAGTAACTGGAAATTGAGTCGTATGCATATGTTTCATGTGTGGAGAAGGAACCCTCTAACTAGCCTTTCACCATTCTTTTTCATCCAAAATCGTTTTCATTAAGTTTGTTTTTAAAGTTTATGTTTTAAAGTCCAATTTCGTCAAAACCAAGCCCCTTACTTTTAAGTCTTGTTTTTAGAGTCAAAACTTGTTTCTTTTAAGTCTTTTGAGTCTTTGAAGTTCTATTTTCTTCCAAATCACTTGTTAGGTCTAGAATTGAGTGTTTTTGGTTGTTAATTGCTGTTTTGAGTGTTTTGAGTTAGTTTTGAGTCTATAGAGTCTAGTTTAGTGTTTTTGAGTCTTATTTGTGTTGATTAGCATCCCTAGTTAATCCTTGGTCTAAAACGATCCCTACTTGCATCATTACTACCATTGTCATCAATAGGGTTTAATTTGTGTGTCAATTTAATTTTCACATCATACAATGGGAATTTATGGATTGTCCAGTTATAGTTGAAAAGGAACTTATGGAGGCTAATTTGATTCCTTTTAAACTAGTGAAGTTCGATATCATTTTGGGAATGGATTGGCTATCAAAGCACAATGCGTATGTCAGTTGTAGAGATAAATTGGTGACATTCGATCGGCCTGGATGACCAGCAATCACCTTTCGGGGTGAGCGAAAGATTCTCCAAAATAGTATTATTTCCACCCTCAGGACGACGAAGTTATTACAAAAAGGTTGTGAGGGATTCTTGGCTCACGTAGTCACACAAGGTGAACCTTCCCTATGTGCTCAGGTTGTGCCAGTGATGAATGAATTCACCAATGTCTTTCCTAAAGATTTTTCAGGGTTACCACCTGCAAGGGAAGTTAAATTCACCATCGATTTACTTCTAGGTACTAACGCTATTTCTTTAGCACCATATCAAATGACACCAACTGAATTGAGGGAGTTGAAGATTCAACTTCATAAGCTTGTGGATAAAGGCTATATCCAACCTAGCATGTCTCCATTGGCCGCTCCTATACTATTTATGAAGAAGAATGATTGGTCGATGAGACTCTGCAGTGACTATAAATAACTTAATCGGGTGACAGTGAAGAACTGTTATCCCCTACCTCGCATTGATGACTTGTTTGATCAATTGAGGGTTGCTCTAGTATTCTCTAAGATCAATCTTAGTTTGGGTTACCATCAACTGCTAATCTGGAATGTAGATGTATCGAAGATTGATTTTTGCACTCGGTTTAAACACTATGAATTTCGTGTCATGCATTTTGGATTAACGAATGCACCTGAATCTTTTTTGGATTTGATGAATAGAGTTTTCAGACCATATCTTGATCATTTTGTGATTGTATTTATCGATGACATCTTGATTTATTCCAAGGGTAATGCCCATCATACGAAACATTTGAAGTTAGTGCTGGAGAAGTTAAGGAAACATCAGTTGTATGCAAAGTTTAGTAAGTGTCAATTTTGGCTGGACTAGATCAGTTTTCTCAGGCATGTGGTTTCTGCTGAGGGAATTTGTATAGATCCTCAAAAGATTTCTAGAGTGGCAACGTGGGAACAACCGAAGAATGTCACAGAAGTGATGAGTTTTCTTGGGCTAGTTGGTTATTATTGATGTTTTTTGCAGGATTTCTCGGTGATTACCTTGCCTTTTACTAAATTAACTCGGAAGGGAGTCAAATTCAAATGGGATGAAAATCGCGAATGGTCTTTTTAGGAGCTTAAACATTGACTTACTTATGCCCCCGTCCTTGCTCTTCCGGATGATGACGTTGAGTTTGAAATCTATAATGATGCATCCTTATCAAGCTTGGGTTATGTTCTGGTGCAGCATTGGAAAGTCATTGCCTATGCTTCCAAACAACTCGAACCTCACGAGAAAAATTACCTCATTGATGATCAGGAACTTGGAGCAGTAGTCTTTGCTTTGAAAATTTTGTGACATTACCTATACAGTGAGAAGTGCCGCATCTTTATAGATCCCAAGAGCTTGAAGTATGTTTTCACCCAGAATGAGTTGAACTTGAGACAGAGAAAGTGGATGGAACTCATTAGTGACTACGATTGCACTATTGAGTAACATCCTGGTCACACAAGTGTCGTAGCGGATGCTCTTAGTTGGAAATCTTATGGACAACTTACCTTCTTACAAAGTATCCATGTTTTGCTATTGTTTTCTCTTAGAGGAACCGACATTGCTGTGATGCCAGATCCCCAGGGAGCATTCTTGTTGCAGTTCCAAATTAGGCCTGTTTTGGTGGATCTGGTTCGGGAAGCTCAAGAGTAAGATCAACAGTGTGTAAACCTAAAAGAATCGGTGTATAATGGATTGAGGTAAGATTTAAGGATCCGAAGAGATAGAGCCTTGATGATGGGAAATAGATTATTCGTGCCTAAAAACAATGAAGTCGTGAAAAAAAATTACTCTTGATGAAGCTCACATTTCGATGTATGCCATGCACCCGGGAAGTACTAAGTTGTATCACACTATTCGTCCATTCTACTATTGGTATAGGATGAAATAGGATGTTGCGGAGAATGTAAAGAGATGTATAATTTTCCAGCAAGTGAAAACGGATAAACAGACACCAGAAGGGCTAATGTAGAATCTCCCTATACCAGCTTGGAAGTGGGAGAATATCACCATGGATTTTGTGTATGGATTACCGAGCACACGGTCAAGGTTTGATAGCATATAGGTGATTGTAGATAGGCTCACTAAGACTGCTCATTTCTTACCAGTTCGACAGAATTACACATTGGAGAAGCTAGCACAGTTGTTCGTTGATAATATTGTTAAACTTCACGGTGTACCCGTTACCATTGTTTTAGATAGAGATCCAAGATTCACCTCTAGATTTTGGAGAGCGTTCCATGACGCCATGAATACTCAACTTTTGTACAGCAATGCCTATCACCCACAAACTGATGGTAAATCTAAGAGGATGATCCAAACTTTGGAGGACATACTGAGGGTGTGTGTTTTCCAATGGAAAGGTAGTTGGGATAATTATTTGCCATTGATCGAGTTCACCTACAATAATAATTACCACTCCAACATCAGCATGGCACCTTTTGAAGTACTGTATGGAAAGACGTGCCAGACACCACTGTGCTAGATTGAAGTCGGTGAGCGGGTGTTAGTGGGACCAGAAATTATTGACCCCACTAATGCTAACATCTAGTTGATAAAGAGGAATTTGAAAACGACACAAGATCGACAGAAGAGCATCGCTGATCGACATTCTAGGGATCCTAAGTATGAGATTGGTGATTTTATCTTTCTAAAGTTATCGCCCTGGAAGGGTGTGGTTCTGTTTGGTAAACGAAGGAAGTTAAGTCCTCGATATGTCAGCCCCTACAGAATCATAGAGAGAATTGGTGATGTTGCTTATAAATTGGAGTTACCACTAGAGTTGTCGCAAATACATGATGTATTTCATGTTTCCATGCTTTGGAAGTATGTACCAGATTCAGCTCATGTTTTACAGTCGTAACCATTAAAAGTGAGTCAGGACATAATTAATGTTGAAGAGCCAATGGAGATCATTGATCGACAGGATAAAATTCTGAGAAACAAGGTCATTCCGTTTGTAAATATGTTGTGCAAGAACCATGCAGTCGAGCAAGCCACGTGGGAAACAGAAGAACTGATGAGAAGTCAATATCTGTACCTATTTACTTGAGGTAGTAAATTTCAGGGATGAAATTCTCTTAAAGGGGTAGATATTCATACCCCATCCTTAATTTAACGTTTTTGTACTATTAAATAATGTGAATATACCAAAATGCCCTCGCGACAAGAATGTTAACTTTCGTTGACCACCCCGTCGACACGCGTATGACTAATTTTCTTAGTTTATTATAATCGTACTCATCGCCACGAGCGTGTGGGTGTGAATGTATTCAAATTTGGAGTTATAACTAAGACTTACGTTGCGAAACGTCGAACATTTTTCATGCTTTCCACGATTCGTCTCTTGTGACCTTAATTTGTGATCCATTGACACCCACTTTGGATCCTTGTCCTCTTGTTCTTTCCCCCTTACTCGTGCATCCCCCTTCCCCTTTACCTTTATCTATCACTTATCTTTCTCTCTCTCAAAACTCTCCCCATCACCTATCGGCCCTCTCATTCTCTCTTCGAACAAACCCTCCCCAAGGGTACCACAACAACATCAATAAGGACACCACCATCACTTCCTCCCCTGGGTGAAACCACGAACTTAAAACATATGAGGAACCCCTTAAACTCCTTATCCTTTCCTCTGCACCATCATTGTTCATCAAAATCTTTCCAGCAAGTTCTTATTTTTCCGACGAAGGTAAGCCTTGAAACTCGTCCAAAACTTGTAAATCGTGTCTTGGTGTATGTTTGGAAGTAGTTTTAAGAAGTTTTGGTGATGTTTAGACATAGGAAGACAACGACTTTACGGCCATTTTCTAGCCAACTCTGGCCACTACTCGGTCCCAACTCGGTATTAATCTCTTCTCCTCATGTCTTCATTTTGGCTTTTGAAACATAAAAAATGGTTGAGAATAGAGCTCGAACGGAGCTCGGGAAGTTTGCTCGAAAAACTGCCAAATCTCAGGCTTTGCGAGGAAGGTGAATAGCTTTTACTCGCTGGCGTGTGGTGCAACAGTGGCCAGCGCGTGGAGCACACGCAAGTCCACTGAGGTACTATGCTCCGCCACAGTCCATGGGTAGCACTGGTGACTTTGCAACCAACTTTATGGTGACTCAACTCGGCGCGTGGGGACGCATGAGGTGGTGTATGGCTTCCGGGCCGCTACCCCATGGCAACGCATGGGGGAACCAAGGTCCCCTTTTAGATTTTCAACATCCTGAATCTGATTATGATGTTCATTTTCTCAAATTCAATCGTCTTGTTAGGGTTTACTAAATTATCCTCTTTTGTGCTTAGGTGTGTCGTTTGAGGTGACCCTAGCTTCCTTATTGTTAAACGGCACGTTGGTAGCGAAGTATCTGTGAGTGGACCCCTTCTAAAATGTATGATTTTATTACTAGAAATGCATACATGATTTATGAGTTATCGGATTTACGCTTTATGAAATATCATGCTTTATCGAATTTACGTTACTGAGATATTTATGAATATGATTTATGATATGATGTTTGAGCTATTGAGCTCTGATGAGATATATTTTGGAAAGATTATGTTTAGGATTTTATGTGCTTACTTAGTGGATATATATGCCTTCGCAGGCGATGTAGTGCATTCGGGTGAAAGATATATCTGCCTTCGAGTGGGTGATGTAGTGCCTTCGGGTGATTGTGATACCACTACTAAGCACAGTATATACGATATATGTTTTATGAAGGTTTTATGGCATGCTAGGGTTTTTGGAAAACCTATATGAGTTTTCTAAAATTGGGCATACGACCCAAGCTACAAGGCATTCCCATATCAGTGAATTTGTGTCCTCCTGTCTGCATAGGACATCTCTTGTAATTGCACTTTTTAATAGTCCTTCCGCTTGTATTTCGAATTAGTAGTATGCTCTAAACATGTTCATGCATTGTCACTTTTAGTATGTTGATAGTTGAATATTCTCCTTCTATCACTGATCATTACCTTATTACTATTATTTTGTTAAGGTTTGTATTTGGATATTATATTGCGTGGTTACACGTGAAAATTATATGCATGTTTCACAAGTTCTCAGCATATGCATTCATTAAATGACTTACATCACCCTCGAGTGACAGCCAGCACGTGGCCATCCCGTTGTCTTTCCGACACCAAGATCGTGGCTTGTCACCTTTCCTCTCTCTAACTCTAACTCTTTCTTTCTATGCCTTCATGCACGTGCTCATGCGCGTACAGAAAGCATTTTTTGAATCACTGCATGCTATGCGCACTTACACGTTTTAAATGTATTTATATGCGTGAATTGACAAAAAGAAAGTCAAATATTTGAAGTAAATGAATAATCTTAGATCACGCTAGAAAAAAACCCCTCACAAAACAATCAAAGCAATTGAATTCACATAATAAAATCGGTATTTCAATTACCATCTACATTCTATTGAATTTACATTAAGAATAGAGAAAACAATATTTAATAAATAACTGATTGAATTACCTTATTGCTAGTCCATTGTGAGACTAAGCCCACCCCTCCCCCTTAGTGTAGATAATATCGTTTGTTAAAAAAAAAAAATCATTTGACAACTAATTTAATCACATTATTACTTTTTTTTTATAACAGGCATTACACGCCTCTTAAGATGTTTTGAACGTTTTCAAAAATAAAGAAAATAATATTTAATGAACTACTGATTGAATCATATTATTGCTAGCCTATTATGAGGTACTACAACAACAACAACAACAAAGCCTTTTCCCACTAAGTGGGGTCGGCTATATGAATCCTAGAACGCCATTGCGCTCGGTTTTGTGTCATGTCCTTCGTTCGATCCAAGTACTCTAAGTCTTTTCTTAGAGTCTCTTCTAAAGTTTTCCTAGGTCTTCCTCTACCCCTTCGGCCCTGAACCTCTGTCCCGTAGTCACATCTTCGAACCGGAGCGTCAGTCGTTTGCCCATGTCCAAATCACCGGAACCGATTTTCTCTCATCTTTCCTTCAATTTCGGCTACTCCTACTTTACCTCAGATATCCTCATGCCCAATCTTATCCTTTCTCGTGTCCCCACACATCCCACGAAGCATCCTCATCTCCGCTACACCCATTTTGTGTACGTGTTGATGCTTCACCGTCCAACATTCTGTGCCATACAACATCGTTGGCCTTATTGTCGTCCTATAAAATTTTCCCTTGAGCTTCAGTGGCCTACGACGGTCACATAACACGCCGGATGCACTCTTACACTTCATCCGTCCAGGTCGTATTCTATGGTTGAGATCTCCATCTAATTCTCCGTTCTCTTGCAAGATAGATCCTAGGCAGCAAAAACGGTCGCTTTTTGTGATCTTCGCTAGATTGCTCCGGTCATTAGTGTGGATAAGTATATAAATGAATAGAGATAGGAAAGCAAACACAAGATGTACGTGGTTCACCCAGATTGGCTACGTCCACGGAATAGAAGAGTTCTCATTAATTGTGAAGGGTTTACACAAGTACATAGGTTCAAGCTCTCCTTTAGTAAGTACAAGTGAATGATTTAGTACAAATGACATTAGGAAATATTGTGAGAGAATGATCTCGTAATCACGAAACTTCTAAGTATCGGAGTGTGGTATCGTCTTGACTTGCCTTATCTGTCTCATAGGTAGATGTGGCATCTTCTCTGGAAGTACTCTTCCTCCATCCAGGGGTGGTATCTTTAACTGGTGGAGATGCACAAGGTAATGTATCAATTTCACTTGAAGCTTACTTGTAGTTTCAGGCTTGGTCAAACGCGATACAAACCATGTAGTAGGAGTCTCCCAAGTCGCTGAGCTAGGGGATCTGCTGAAAGAGGTGACAGACAAGGTAAGCAATCAGAGCTCCGGCTGATTGTTCACCTTCTCCCCATCTTGCAGCAGCATGAAGGATAAAGAGAAGAAAGATGAGAAGAGATGATATGGGATACTTTTGCTTTTGAAGAAGTAACTTTCCACAGGCTTATTCTTGAACTGAGCTGGAGGGTTTTCTGGTTTCCTCCAGAGCCGACTGAAGAATTTGAGGGTCAAAACAAGTCCATCAAATCTAGAGTACGTTCGACCCTGCTGATATGGGATACTTTTGCTTTTGACAGAGTAATGGATGTATCGGCACGTGTGCTGTTACGCTTGTCTCCACATGCTTCCTTGTATCCTTCGCACTTGCCCTATCTGTTCCTCAAGCAGATGCGGTATCTTCCCTGGAAACATAAGATGTTGAAGATGAGTACTCGAGAGCAATGCCAGGTAAGTAATCAGGTAAGGGGTTCCAGGCAGTCAGTTCCTGGCTGGAAGCTTGATTCCAAGTGCTGACTGATTGCTCTCTTTCTCCTTGTCTTGCAGGTAACAACAAGGCCAAAGGAAAAGATAGGGAAAAAGCATGATATGGGATACTCTTGCTTTTAACCCTGATGATATGAGATATTCTTGCTCCAGTATAGCTTGTTTGTAAAGGTATTATCGGGGGGAAAGAAAGCTGAATATTTCGACAGGCTTCGTTGGGAGTGCCCTCTCAAATATGAGGAAGGGTTGAACATTTTTGCAGGTCTGCCCGTCCGTTGGGGATGGAGGTCGACATATATAGGAGTCTCCCTAACAACAAGTAGTAATGCTATTCCTTTACCCTGCTTGGTCATAGCACGGTAGTGGGAGCTGCCAGCTTCACATGTTTTAACTCTGTCAGAGCACTTTGAAAAAGTGGTATGTGCTCTCGAGAAGTCTTCGACAGAATGCCCATAATTTCCGCAAAGCTGAGTGTGCGTGTGACAGGTGCTGACAAGGCTAGAAAAGTAGGTGCCTCTTCGATTTCTGAGATCGGCCCTCGTGGTCTCTGAGCAGCCCAGCTTTTGAGAAAGCGAGCGTCTCTTCGATTGATTCGGAGAACGATGCATCTTCGATTTTTAAGAAAGCAATCATGATGGGGGTCTGGCTCTCGAGATTCGGGGAGCAGTGTCACTTCGATTTTTGAGAAAGTAATCATGTTGGGAGTCTGGCTCTCGAGATTCGGAGGGCGGTGCCTCTTCGATTTTGGAGCAAGCAATCTTGTTGGGAGTGTTTTCTCGAATGTGAGTAAAGGTTGGGCATGTTTGCTAGTCTACCTTGCCACGAAGCACAGAGGTTGACACACAGGGATTTTCCAATTATCCAGCAATGGTACTGTTCCTTTACCCTCTCTTCGATTTTTGAGAAAGTAGTCATGTTAGGAGTCTGGCTCTCGAGATTCGGAAGACGGTGCCTCTTCGATTTTGGAGCAAGCAATCTTATTGGTAGTGTTTTCTCGAGTGTGAGTAAAGGTTGGGCATGTTTACTAGTCTACCTTGCCACGAAGCATAGAGGTTGACACACAGGGACTTTCCAATTATCCAGCAGTGGTACTGTTCCTTTACCCTTGTGGGTAATAATATGGTAGCTAGACCTTCAAAATTTATGGGTCTAAACTTTGTTAGTGCTGTTTCTTTGCTATTCTTTTACCTTTCTTGGTCAGAGCGATGTAGTGGGAGCTGCAAGCTTTACGTGCTCAATTTTGGCAGAGAACTTTGGCAAAGTTATCTGTGGTACCCATGAGCTAGTGTTGCGTGTGGGAAGTGGGTGATTGAACAGTAAGATTCATGTGTTTTCTACTTCCTCAGAAGTCTTCGACAGAATGCCCATAATTTCCGCAAAGCTGAGTGTGCATGTGACAGGTGCTGACATGGCTGGAAAAGTAGGTGCCTCTTCGATTTCTGAGATCGGCCCTCGTGGTCTCTGAGGAGCCCAGCTTTTGAGAAAGCGAGCGCCTCTTCGATTTCTGAGATCGGCCTTCGTGGTCCTTGAGCAGCCTAACTTTTGAGAAAGCAAACGCCTCTTCGATTTCTGAGATCAACCCTCGTGGTCTCTAAGCAGCCCAGCTTTTGAGAAAGCAAACGCCTCTTCGATTTCTGAGCAGGCGCCTCTTCGATTTCTGAAGATCCGTCGAGTGCAGATTTTTATAGGGGCTGGCATTAAGTTCCAAAGCACACTTGAAATCTCCACCAGTAGAAGCTCCATTCTTGCACTTCTAAGATCTTGATTTGTCCAACCTCTTCTCTCTTCAACACCTTTGAAAATGTCTGGCCCCTCCGACCGTCGTTTTGACTTGAACCTTGTTGAAGAGGCAGCCCCGCCTTCTCCAGACAACATATGGCGCCCATCCTTCGTCTCCCCTACTGGTCCTCTTACCGTTGGGGATTCCGTGATGAAGAATGATATGACTGCTGCGGTGGTGGCCAGGAACCTTCTCACTCCCAAAGATAACAGACTACTTTCCAAACGGTCTGATGAGTTAGCTGTTAAAGATTCGCTGGCTCTCAGTGTTCAGTGTGCAGGTTCTGTGTCTAATATGGCCCAACGCCTATTTGCTCGAACCCGCCAAGTTGAATCATTGGCGGCTGAGGTGATGAGTCTCAAACAGGAGATTAGAGGGCTCAAGCATGAGAATAAACAGTTGCACCGGCTCGCACATGACTATGCTACAAACATGAAGAGGAAGCTTGACCAGATGAAGGAAACTGATGGTCAGGTTTTACTTGATCATCAGAGATTTGTGGGTTTGTTCCAAAGGCATTTATTGCCTTCGTCTTCTGGGGCTGTACCGCGTAATGAAGCTCCAAATAATCAACCTCTGATGCCTCCTCCTTCTAGGGTTCTGTCCAGTACTGAGGTTCCGAATGATCCCCCTCCGGTGCCTTCTCTTTCTGGGGCTCTACCGACTGCTGAGACTTCTCCTAAGCAACCCTTGTGAAGGCTCCCTCTTGTTTGTTTATTTTGACTCATGTATATGTACACATTTGTAGCTTATCGGGGATATCAATAAATAAGTTTTCCTTCATTTCAACGTATTGTGTTAAATACACCAAAACCTTCTTCGCTAAGTTCTTTGAATTTTCTTTTGTTGAAGCTTGTATGTTGAAGCTTTCTGAGTGGAGCATGTAGGTTGGGGTAGTGTTCCCTTAATTTCCCGAGTGAGGAAAACTTCTCGATTGGAGACTTGGAAAATCCAAGTCACTGAGTGGGATCGGCTATATGAATCTTAGAACGCCATTGTGCTCGGTCCTGTGTCATGTCCTTCGTTAGATCCAAGTACTCTAAGTCTTTTCTTAGAGTCTCTTCCAAAGTTTTCCTAGGTCTTCCTCTACCCCTTCGGCCCTGAACCTCTGTCCTATAGTCGCATCTTCTAATCGGAGCGTCAGTAGGCCTTCGTTGCACATGTCCAAACCACCGTAACCGATTTTCTCTCATCTTGCCTTCAATTTCGGCTACTCCTACTTTACCCCGGATATCCTCATTCTTAATCTTATCCTTTCTCGTGTGCCCACACATCCAACGAAGCATCCTCATCTCCGCTACACCCATTTTGTGTATGTGTTGATGCTTCACCGCCCAACATTCTGTGCCATACAGCATCGCTGGCCTTATTGCCGTCCTATAAAATTTTCCCTTGAGCTTCAGTGGCATACGGCGGTCACACAACACGCCGGATGCACTCTTCCACTTCATCCATCCAGCTTGTATTCTATGGTTGAGATCTCCATCTAATTCTCCGTTCTTTTGCAAGATAGATCCTAGGTAACGAAAACGGTCGCTCTTTGGTATTTCTTGATCTCCGATCCTCACCCCTAACTCGTTTTGGCCTCCATTTGCACTGAACTTGCACTCCATATATTCTGTCTTTGATCGGCTTAGGCGAAGACCTTTAGATTCCAACACTTCTCTCCAAAGGTTAAGCTTTGCATTTACCCCTTCCTGAGTTTCATCTATCAACACTATATCGTCTGCGAAAAGCATACACCAAGGAATATCATCTTGAATATGTCCTGTTAACTCATCCATTACCAACGCAAAAAGGTAAGGACTTAAGGATGAGCCTTGATGTAATCCTACAGTTATGGGAAAGCTTTCGGTTTGTCCTTCATGAGTTCTTACGGCAGTCTTTGCTCCTTCATACATATCCTTTATAGCTTGGATATATGCTACTCGTACTCCTTTCTTCTCTAAAATCCTCCAAAGAATGTCTCTTGGGACCCTATCATACGCTTTTTCCAAATCTATAAAGACCATGTGTAAATCCTTTTTCCCATCTCTATATCTTTCCATCAATCTTCGTAAGAGATAGATTGCCTCCATGGTTGAGCGCCCTGGCATGAACCCGAATTGGTTGTCCGAAACCCGTGTCTCTTGCCTCAATCTATGCTCAATGACTCTCTCCCAGAGCTTCATTGTATGACTCATTAGCTTACAATGTTAAAATGATGAAAATACCCCTGCATTATTTTGGGTTGCTTTTTAAAATTTTTGTTTTGGGGGCATTTTTGTCCAAAACTTTTTGGTAAAGACTGTGACCCCAAAAAGGGTTGTTGGCTTTATATATAACTAGCCCCTAATTATTAAAAAAATATGTAAGAAAAAAATTAAGTATTAAAAAAACACTATTAGAATGACGAAAATACTCATGCCACATTTGATGCATTATTTTTTGTTGCTTTTGAAGTTTTTTGTTTGAGGGGCATTTTTGTCCAATTATTAATTTTTTTTTTTTTTTTTTGTGAAGCTTGTGGCACCAAAAAATACTATTCAATGGGTCCTTGGCTTTATATGTAAAGAAGATATATATATATATATATAATTGTACCGATAGGAATTAAAGAATGGCAAATTGGCAATAGAAGATCATGTACGAAATTGGTATCAACACATCCATAAACTCTCAGTTTTCACGAGCTACCAATTAACTATTAACCTTGCGCTCAGCAACAGAAAAAAAAAAGAAAAAAAAAAGAGCAAGAAACTATTAAACTTGATTTATCATGCAAGTAGTTGCAAGCAAATATTTAAACATAACTAAGTTATTAAGCAATCAGTCAATTAGTTATCTAAAAGTAGATAAAACAATTAAGTTAGGTCAGGAATGTAGCGTAAAGCAAACAACAAAAAACATAAAAAGGAGTCTGTGATCTTTCCCTCTTTTTGTTTTTTCTGTAAAGATATTCAACAACCATAGACATATAGAGTATCCGAAGCAAAATTAAGACTGTATATACTAAATATGCATTACTTAAGATTAGGTTTCATACACATATAAAAGACATAATGCTATCATTATGTGTTATAACTTTCAAGTTAAGTTTTATTTTTATTAATATTTTAAGTTGAGGGTAAATCCAATATTATAAATTACTAACAAAAGGAATATGTTCAAAGAAATTACTTTTAGGTTTTTTTATTTTTTTGATAAACTAAAAAAATTCTTATGGCAACCAAACTTTTGACTGTCAATAATTAAAGAAAGAAAAAGAAAATGATAAATTAGGTTCTCATCCCTCATTTCTCATTCTCATTAATTGAAATCTTATTTCTTTTTCATTTTTGATCAAAGTCCTTTGACTTTTCTTCATGTCATTATTTGAATATTAAATTATTCATTATATGTCAATTTAAAAATGAAAATTTATTAATCATTTTCAAATACAATCTTTTTAATATTTTTTTCTTCATATATTTCTGTTTATAATCTGTATCTTTTTTTTTAATTTATACCAATATTCCTTTTAGTTTTAATTTATACCCATAATTTTGAATTTTAATATGTACTCATATTTTCAATTTAATTTGTACCCATAGTTTTGAATTTTAATATGTATCCATATGTTTAATTTAATTTGTACCAATATTTTTTTTATGAACGTACCCATGCTAATTATATGTGTTTATTTTATGTGTTAAAATATAGCAATAGTTATTTCTTGCACTATATTAATAATTACATGGGTACATTTTTTTGCTAGAGCTATGTGAAGAACAAATTACTCTGTTATTGATTTTTAAGTAATTGTAACATCCCACCTCGTCCAGGGGAGTGATCCTTAAATGTATTTTCCCATCCCTACCTAGCACGAGGCTTTTTGGGAGCTCACTGGCTTCGGGTTCCGTAGGAACTCCGAAGTTAAGCGAGAAGGGGGCTAGAGCACTCCCAGGATGGGTGACCCACTGGGAAGTTGCTCGTGAGTTCCCAGAAACAAAACCGTGAGGGCGTGGTCGGGGCCCAAAGCGGACAATATCGTGCTACGGTGGTGGAGCGGGGCCGGGAAGTGATCCACCCTGGGCCAGGATGTGACAATTGGTATCAGAGCCTAACCCTGGCCATGGTGTGCCGACGAGGACGTCGGGCCCCTAAGGGGGGTGGATTGTAACATCCCACATCGTCTAAGGGAGTGATCCTTAAATGTATTTTCTCATCCCTACCTAACACGAGGCTTTTTGGGAGCTCACTGGCTTCGGGTTCTGTAGGAACTCCGAAGTTAAGCGAGAAGGGGGCTAGAGCACTCTCAGGATGGGTGACCCACTGGGAAGTTGCTCGTGAGTTCCCAGAAACAAAACCGTGAGGGCATGGTCGGGGCCCAAAGCGGACAATATCGTGCTACGGTGGTGGAGCGGGCCCGGGAAGTGATCCACCCCGAGCCGGGATGTGACAGTAATTGTTATATTTATAACAATATTATTTGGATTTGTTTAAATTTCATAATTTGTGGGATATTGAATGCATCAATGCATGAGTTAAATCCCTTAAATGATGCTAGGGACCTTGATCAAACTATTTAAACAAATAAGGTTTCATTCTAAAAACTAGGTTGGTTAGTGATTGGAACCAAAATGACCCAAAAAAAAATTAAGGTAATCTCTATTCGCAAATTTGCCCTACTAACAAATTGCAAAATATCCATACTAAAATTAGGTTATTTCGTTGCACATATATTATTGTATTAAAAACAACTTTGCAAATATATTATTTGTACACATATTTATAGGAGGATAATCAGGTTGTTGATGCGTTAGTTTCTTTTGGTGCGGCTCGCAATGCTTATTATTGGTGGTCCATAGTTCCATATTTTGCTTCTACCGATCGTGCTCGTCACACTTCATTCGTCAAGTTTTTCGTTATCATTGATTTTTTCTATCTGTCGTTCTTGGCTTCATCCCACTGTTTGTATCTGTTTGTTTTTTATTTAATAAAAATTTGGAGATGGAGGACATGGAGTCGTTTTATCGAGAAGTTAGCCATTTCTAATCACTCTAAGCATAATGGAAGTAACCTACTTTTGTAGTTGATGCTAACTCCAGGACCTTGATTCTTTCTGACCACTTTGCGTGTGTTAGAGAGAGAATACTTTCGTAATTCAATGATCAAGCCTTATGAATAGTTTGACTCATCTAATCCTTTATCATCCTCATTAATTTATACATAAAAAAAAAAAATCTTGGGAAACATGGCACTAGTGTCATTTTATAGCTTACGTTCTTCTTTGTTTTGCAGGTGATCTAAACATCGATGACTAGCTCTTTACTTGTTGACCAAAATTTTAACCAACATGCAACCAAGTTTTGATCTAACATTACCTAATCTATAAGATTAATTAATCATCCAAATCTGTCTACCGGATCACAAAAAACTAATTACTTCTAGAAAGAAGAAGAAAAATTTATAGATTTGTTGTAATAATAGACTAATGATAAGATATCTACTCTTATGACATTTAATTAATTATGAAGCACAAGTAATACTATTAATTTAGAGTTCAGTTGATAACTAGAAGTTATTGATGGTGATAGATTTCCTAAATCCTGTAAAATTTAAAACGATATGCCAATGATTAACTAGAAGGCAAGTACACCCTCGGAACCCTTTCATTTTATTGAATTTAATATTATCGTCCACACATCTGCATTTTCATATATTTTAGGGTTCGTTTGAAATTGTTTTAAAATAACTGCACGTGTTTTTGGTAAAAACATTTTTGGATTCTAAAAACACTTAAAGTGCTTCTTGTAAGGGTTGGTTTTGGATTGTGGTACTTCAAAGAAAAACAACTTATTAAAAAATCTAGAACATTAAATGTGTTTGGTAAATGACTGTAGAAAAAGAGAAGCGATGTCTACCATACATCTAAACAAAGTGGTTTTTTTTTTAAAGCATAATAACAAGTGCCTATTTAAGGAAATCTTCAAATGGCAAGTCTACCCCAACATATTTTACAAAATTATAATTATTGTCCTACATTATTCTTTTTCAATTATTATATTACATTAAATATCGTATCATTTTTAATCATTTAACATATTAATAGCAATTTATACAAAAGTTTACCGAACATTCAGACATTTTTTTTCTCTATAAGCACTTTTACAAACAAAAAAAAAAGAAAAATTTACCAAACACTCAACAACTTTATTTCACAGCTGTTTATTCTCACAGAACAGCAGAAACAATTTTTTTTTTTTTTTTAAGCATTGCAATACCAAACTAGCCCTTATGTGCTTCTTATGCGAAGCACTTCAAGAATTATTTTTTCAAGATTCACTTGTTTTTTACTAGGATTGGTTACAAAAGCCATTTCATAAAAAAACGTTTTCACTCATTTTAAAAACACTTATAAACATATAATCTTTCAAGTTTTGAGAAGTGGTACAAACTTGTGATTTTTTTACTCACATCTATCATGAATAATGTCAGTTATAATTCGAGCATTTGGGACATGCTTAACTTCAC
Organism: Malus domestica; assembly: GCF_042453785.1. Taxonomy (NCBI): domain Eukaryota; kingdom Viridiplantae; phylum Streptophyta; class Magnoliopsida; order Rosales; family Rosaceae; genus Malus; species Malus domestica. The sequence goes on from NC_091675.1 coordinate 29,521,044, forward strand.
ATAAAATGAAGTGACAATGAATACCTCAAAGTTCAAACCATTAATTTATCTTTTATGCAACCAATCACTCTAATACCATGTTTACTTGTATTCCTTTGGCTCCATTTACCACCGTGGCATCCAAATTAATAACATAATGTCACATGTTTATTGTTTTTAATTTTACTATTAATAGGGGAAGGGGAGACCGAGTTCAAAATGATTACAATAATTTAAGAAATGAGAGAATTTTAAATCTGAAATGCATGAATGAAAATCCAACACCTTATTTATTAGGATATTAGGCCACATAGTTTTAAACTTTTCACATATGTATCCTAATTGATTTTCACATTTCAGGTTCAATGGAACTGATTTTTACACACACTATTTAATTTCTCTCGCACTCATCTTTATCTATGATTATTGAATAGAATAAAAAGCAAACCATGATTTGACGCAAATTCTTGTCGTTTTGATATGAGGTTGCTTTCACGTACTGCCATATGACAAAATCCGCAATGCTCCACCTTCGTATATGGTCTGTATTATCCAATTTATCCCTTGGACCTTGGTAGGGTTTATTCAACTTTCAACTTTATTGTTTAATGAGAGGAGGTGAGCCTGGTGACATGCATATTCTTCTTGGTAAAAAAAAAATGTTGGGACCCTCTTGTTGGATCAAGGATAAACAACACATGAACTGGATTATTCACTGGGCCCCAATATACAAAGTGACCGTAAAGGTTAAAAAATTCATTGAAATTCCTTCTTGCATGGTGCGAAGAAGACTCCACATCATTGAACTAATTTTATCACTACACATGTTGACTCAACATGTACCAATGTACTTTCTAAATCTTATGAAGAAGACGAAAACTATGAGGGCGCATTTGTTGTATTGAACTTGACTAGCTTCAAGGATTAAGCTGGACTGACTTAGACTAGATTAAGCTGAACTAGCTTAATGAAGCGTTTGGTGCAGTGTCAGACTAAGAAGCAGGATAATGAAAATAGTATTGTCCCCAGTTTGGTGTTTGCTCAGACTAGGACTACATTATTGTTCTATTTTAATTGCTTGTTTTATTAAAGATATTATTAAAATTAATAATATTGGATTAGAGTGAGACTCAATAAAAATACAAAAACTAAATTTTCTTGCCAATGAAAGAAACATACATGATTCAAGAGTAGCATTGTTCCAAACATCAATATAACAAAGTGTTCTCCCAACGATAGGGTTCATGATGCTTTTCTTAATTATTCACCTTTGGCTTAAAGTTGTAGATTTAAGTTAAAGGTGCTGATTTATACTTGTATTTGAGTAGAACGAAAATTGATGTCTCACAAGTTCAGTTTTTACTCAATTGTGAAATAATTACTTGGAATTGCTCTTGTATGTATAAGCCAATTTCAGTCCATACCATGGCAATTTCAGTCCATATTCGAATAATGAATTGGATACAAAATAGAAGCAAACTGGTTGATGTGAAGAAATGTCGAGCTAACAATAATCGTAAATAAAATTGCAGAAATTGGAAACCGAAATATACCCATTTTGCTAAAAAAATTGCAGAAATTGCTAAACGCCCACCACACAAAGCAGCAATTTACACAAATCATAACACCAAATTCATAGATAAATTGGTTAAAAATATAAAAAATAAAAACTGAATTCCAAGACAACAGCACAAATTCCAATCACCATTAGTAAAAATTGCAAATCTTGTGAGGGTTAGAGCAAGTACCAAAGAGAAAAACTGAAATCAAGCGGCAAGAGAATAAAAAATTGGGGACTTTCACATCTGTGAAATACAAAATATATGATTTCGTAAACATCAACAATTATCTGTGACTTGAGTTTCAATGGTCGGTGGGATGGTCTGGCGAGGTCGTCGAGCACGATGAGCATGCAAAAGGAGTCGATCAACCAACATGGCGGGGACTGGTGGTTGAGGCCCAAGGGGTCAAACAAACGAGGATGCGAGAAAATAGTCGATTAACCAACACGACGGAGAGTGGTGGTTGATGCTGGAGGGGTCAAGCAGATGCGGACATGATAGAAGAGTCAATCAGACGACGCCGTGAGAGAAAGAGAGAGAGAGGAGTCGAGCACATAAGGACAAGAGAGAGCATAGTCTTAGCAATCCCATAGATTTCGCGGGGGGGGGGGGGGGGGACTCACTAAGGCCGGCTAGCGAAGCCTGTAGTCCGTGCGAGTGAAAACTAATCTCATTAAGCCTAATCCCTTCTAATAACAAACACAAAATTTCCCTAAGTTTTAGTGTAGTCTAGTCTATTGAAACTTAATGAAGGTAAACAAACACACCCTTAGTTCTTAATCCTAACCCAAAACTCCTAAACCATAACACTAAAATTAAACACAAATTGAGAACTTCTCAGTTTTATTGTGGGACCATGATTTTCTAGGAATATGAATACCTTAGAAGTCCAATCATCACTTAACAGCTCTAGACCAGAGATGCTACCATTACAAAAATGTAGGTGGAGTTTACCGACCTCCTCGAGATGGACCATTTTTGTTCCACAAGATACGAAACCTTGATCTAATTAGGGATCAGATAAGTTTCCCATATTCTTGGAGATTCTTACAATCTAAGGATTAGTGTACACCATAAGTAATCAAACACCTAAAAGGAACAATATATATCTCCCAATATCCGTTAAGGATTCTCCTGGTTTAATACGATTTTCATATCCTAAAAGGTCTCACTTTTGACTAGTATAAATGCATTCATCTAGGATTCATCTCTGGTAACGTAATTAACGCTTACTATATTCTCTTGCCCACTGCCAAAGTCTCATATATTGCATACTAACTTGACCTTCGAATGACCTTTAGCTGATATCCCACTTGTGCCTAGGTTGTGTTATGATCATTTGCTCTTTTATAGGTAGTCGAGTTTGTGCATCTTCTCTTTACAGGGTCGTGTGTGAATTTGGTTCCAATAATTGGTGCTTTCATTCAGAGTGAACTCATATTTCCCCCAACAAAAATACTCAACCATGCTATGTCTGCCTCAGATCAACATCTATGAGCCCATGTCGCTATGGAGCATAGTGACACCTTTATTGACGAAGTTTCCCATACCATGCCCCAAATCTAGAAAGTTTTGATGAGGATTGATACCTCTATCAACAAACTTTGAAATGCTTCAAGGGCCTCTTAAATGAAGAAATGATCAAAACTTATTAACCTCGACAGAGGTGTAAAGGCCCTAGAGGACCCCTTTTTGGGTTTGAGAAGCCATTAGCTATGGCAACACACATTCAGTCCCCAACATAAATCGCTGATCTAAACCCCCAAGCGAGCCCTATGGTTTGACTCCCAAAGCCTTTTGCGAGAATCTCAAGAGTAGTCAGAAATCATTCTAAGATCGATAGCCAATGAAGAAACCAGCTCTCACACCTTTGAACTGGAAGCTCTTGCTGCTAATAATACTTGGATACTAACAACTTTGCCTCTGATAAGAGTCTCATTGATTGCAAATGGGTGTACAAATTAAACATTGAGCTGATGTTCCATTAAGCGTTACAAAGCTCACCTTGTTGCCAAGGTTTTACTTAAACATATTCATTACCATGATACTTTTTCTCTAATGGCCAAAATGATCACTGTTCGCTGCCTTATAGTCATTGTTGCTAGTCAAAATTGGATGCTTCAACAACTAGATATCACTAAAGCCTTTCTTTATGATGATTTAAACGAAGAGATTTATATTTCTCCAACTTCTGGTCTTTGTTGATAGAGGGAGAATCTAGTGTGTTGCCTTAATCAATCACTTTACAGTCTGAAGCAAGCTTCTAGACAATGGTTGGTCAAGTTCACTGAAGCCATTCTTGTCGCCGAGTTCATTCAATCTAAAGCTAATTATCTCTATTCACCCGCAATAATTGTAGATGTTGATGACATTGTGATCATAGGCAATGATATTGATCCATTAATTCCCTTAAAAAGTTCCTTCACACTTGCTTATGCATCAAAGGCTTAGATGATTTGGAGTACTTTATGGGAGTAGAAGTTTCTCATTCTAAGGAAGAAATATATATTTCACAGAGGAAGTATGCCTTCAGAATTTTTCAAAAGTCATGGTTTTTTAGATGCTAGATTGGTGGAGTTTTCTATTTGAGGAAGTAAAGTTGTCTGACAAAGGTGAACTTCTTAAAGAACATGCAAAGTACCAACGCTTGGTAGGGAGAATAATTTATCTCACTATTACTCAGATGGACAAAACAAATGTACATTCTTTTAGCCGGTTCATGCATGAGCCCCACAACCTAACATTGATGTCGCCCTTCGATTTATCAGGTATCTTAAATCTACTCCAGGTCAGAGTTTACTTTTCCAATCCTAGAACAAGCTAAACTTAATTTCTTATTGTGATTCGGATTAGGTTGGTTGTCCCATGACTCGGCGTTCCACCACTGGCTATTGTATATTTCTTGGTAATTCATTGATTTCTTGGCGAACAAAACGACAAAAAACTCTCACTGTCTTTGGCTGAAGCCAAGTATAGTACGATGGTTGGTGCTTGTTGCGACGTCACTTGGCTGAGCTTCTTATTAAAGGATTTACATTTGCCTCATTTTGAAGCTTCTTTCATGTATTGTGATAACCAAACTACTCTGCATATAACAACAAATCTAGCTTTTCAAGAGCGAACTCATCACATTGAAATGGATTGGCATTTTATTTGAGATAAGATACTAGATGGTAGTACTCAATAAAAAGGAGAAAAAGATACTAGATGGTACAGTGGCAACTCGACACGTTAGTTCTTCACAGACAATGGTACAGTGGCAACTCAACACGTTAGTTCTTCATAGACACTGATTTATTTACGAAGCCATTAGGAAAAGACAAGTTCTCAATCATTTTGCACAAGTTGACTGTTCTCAACATCCACTCTCCAACTTGAAGGGGAGTATTAGGAAGTCAACATATGTTAAATGATAATTTTTTTTTAATAATTGATATTGTATCAATTTTTTATTTTGTTTTATTTTTTTTATTGTACAAGGGAACTAGTTCTATAATGAACTACAAATGTTTTGCCGTGTACTATTTTTCCACACAAGGGGGTTGTAATTTTCTTGCTTAGATGGTTTTGTAAGGAATTGGATCCGCTCCAGACCTTAGTGTCTGGAGCTTAGGGATCAATTTATCTAGACTGTTGATTAATATGTAAAAGAAATTAGAGCCGTTATTTTGGTGTGGTGGGTCAGAAAAATAAGTTAATATGGACTGTTGAATTGAATTTGTACGGCCCATATGAATTGATTCCTAAGCTCCGGACACTAAGGTTTGGAGCGGATCCAATTCCGTTTTGTAATAACACAACAACAAAATGAAATAATTGTCAGCAAAAAATAAAAATAAAAAATAAAAAACAAAGAAAATAAAAGAAAAGGATAATTAGTGGCAATGATATGTAATAATTAAACAGAAATAATTTTGCTGGAATGGATAAAGCTGGTCAAACAAGGTTGACTGACATGTTTGGACACGAGGCGTGGTGTTTTCCTTGAACCCCCGTCTCTCTGACCCGCGACACAATTCTCACCATGACCAATAGTCCCATATGTCATCTCCACAGAAAAATGGGGTTTGCCACTAAACCTTATGCAATTATTCATTCTATCCTTTCGGCTATATTATGGAGATCGAAACTATTTATAGTCAGACTTTTTTGTTCTACTTTCGCAACTCTGTCACAAGTTATCGATCAACTCTTCAAGATTTTAGTGGTTAGTTGAAGAATGATATTCATCGTAACCATTAAATAATTAAAGAATTTTCCTTCAGTCCATTTCTGATATATTTGATATTCAAAAGTTAACTTAAGAGATAGACAATATGGATCATCAATTATGTTGTTAGATGAGATTAACAACGAGAAAGTAGAACGAAAAACGATTGAAATGTGTACGTTGCTTGCATTTTCCATTACCCTTTTACCCATGCAGTTAGATGAAAATTACAGTCGTCTGATCGTCCAGTACAGGCTCACAGTTCCACTCAGATGGTCCCATTCACAAGAAAATGGTCCCATAAAGAGTGAAGCAGCAGCTGCTCTGCATTCTGTAAAGAAAATGACCTTGCAGTCCTTCCACGCCAAAGAAAGGGACGCAATATTGTTGGGGAGAGGGGAGGTGTTTCATTTTCTTCTGTTACCATAATACCCTTCAATTGGTGGGAAATTAAACCAACTGTCTCCATGAAGGGCAGCTGAGCACACAACTGCTCATGTTGTTCAAAGGCTTTTTATCGTAATTTAGAGTCAGAGGTCCAGCTATCGAAAGCTGTGGACTGTTTCACTTCCCTTTCACCCAAAAAAATTGTTCATGAAAAGATTCAAAAGGCAATGATTTTTCTGGATACTTTGTTTTTATTAGCAAACTTGTACTGAGAGCTGAAAATTATGAGATGAGCTAATCAAGGTCACATGGTGCAATTTTAATGTCACAATTGTGGCAGATTTTCTGGTTTTACGTTCTTATTTTAGCAAAGCTCGCACATAGAAGGCTTGTTTTTTATTCTCTAGAAGGAAGAAAAACCAAATTATACCCAAATTTGAGCCTTGAATGTGTCTTCAAATGGTAAAATTTAGAACAAATTAATAGGGCATGTGGTTGTTGAGCCTTTATTTTTTTCCTTAAGTTTGATTACAAATTAAGAAAAGGGAAAAGAATTCAAAACTATTATAATAATTCAGAGGGAGAGTTTCAAACCCATGAAACGATGCATAGTAAAAATTCAATACCTTATCCACTAAAATATTGAGCATATTGTGTGAGACATTGTGTGGTATTTTTTGGGTTACATCATTGTGTGCTATTTGGTAGGGAAAAAAAAAAATTTAGTAGGTCATTTTCAACTTCGTAAAGTTGAGGTTTTATCATAAAACTAATTAACAATATGAGAAGTGGTTGGTTATTCTTTGAAGTGGAACTTTTCCTTTCAAGACTTGCACTTTGGTTCACGTGTGACGTAATTCAAGCCTAACACACTAACGACATAAATTGGGTGGCGTGGAATATGTGTGACGATTGAGCTTTACACGAGGGCCAACAAGCTTTGATACATAAAGGAAATTTAAGTTCGACCATAAACCGACATAACTCATCATAAGCTCTTGTAAGGTTGGTTATTTCCTGATGTGGGACTTGCCATTACCTTCTTTTTTTTTTGACAAGAAACTTGCCATTACCTTCTTAATTGTTTATAGGTACCAATTTTTTGTCAATTATCCGTTAGGTTCAGGGTTGTTTTCAACCATTCAAATGGAAAGACAATAAAAAAAAAACAATAAATTTGATAAACTAGTTTAAAATACAATCGAATCAAAGGTATATATATATATATATATATTATCAACAAATTGATTTAAAGTTATGAGTTTAGTTACTAAACTTTTCCATGAACAAAATTGAATTATTATTATATTTAATCAAGTTATCCACTCACGCTTTTTATTGTTCACACGCATATTGTTAATTTTTATTCTTTAACAATCTTCGATTCATTTGATTCAACGATTGAACATTAAGAAAAATGTGTAAAAAATAATAATGGGGTAGATAGCATGTGTAAAAGATAATAATGGGGTAGATAGCACCGTCCAAAAGTTACTGGGAGTGCAGTCGGGGGATAGAGTGGTTTGGGTGAGAACTGAGAAGAGATTCGAGGGCATTATCCAAACTATTTTTTGTCAAACCCTATCACTTAGAACTAGAAAAAAAACTTTGGGCTAAGTTAAAAGGCCCCAAGCCCCAAGCCCCAAGCCCCAAGCTCATTTATCCCAGAAAACACGTTATATCAAATTACCAATTTAATTTTAAGTTCTTGGACTGTTCCTTTCTGTCCCCTCCCATTTGGAAATCTGGAATTCCACTCGGTCCAAAATTCAAGTTTTAATTTTTTAATTGGCATTCGAGAACACTAATCTTGCTCTCTCTGTCGAATTTTTATAATTTGCCTCTTTGGTTTATGTGTAAGATCTAGTTCCCCAGTTTTTATAACATTGTTGTAAGCTGGTTCTTAGTTGTATAAATAATTAAAGAATTAAAAGAAAGATGGGTTTGGATGTTTAGTGGCGTGTACTTATTAGTGAACATGCCAAACCAACACAAAAAGAAACAAAGAACTCAAAGCCCCATAAAAAATTGTAGGACAATGTGCGTATATCATAAAGGAAGCTTAATTGCTTTTGATTCATGTTGTTCTAGATTTGATCTGGAGCATGAGACTCTAGAAGAAGAAAAGTAATGTGGGAAAAAGATAACTACGTGAGAGGATGATTACAAGCACTAAAGCAATATCTTAGCCTGCAAAAGCTCTTTGCAATGTTTGCTTTCAGTTAATTGTAAAAATTCAGCAACGTTATCTCGTTAGATTTATATTGTTAAATTGTGAATATGAATCACAAATTGATATTAATTTAGAAAACTGTCAAACAAATGCATGTTCTCATTTTTATGTAATCGAACAAATGCTTAAGTGCAAGTGGTGAATTTTCATGGTAGGTAGAGTTTCCTTCTTCAACCATTGCGTTTTGTTATCGAACTCTCCCTCTTCTTGATAAACTTTTTAGGCCAATATGGACCACCAACAATATCACCAATATTATCTCAACTTAACCTCATATTACTAGGTGTAGAGTTCTATTACAAACAACCACGGTGATATTAGAGGTGGAAACTCCCATATATTAATTGTATATTATTTTGTTTATGGTTGATGTGAGGTTCTATTCTTCAACATGTCTACCAGTGGCCTCACACATGGTCAAAAGAGAAACCAATTCCCAAATCGGAAATTAGTCAAGTCATTATAATCAAGGAAGAAAATATCGGTAATATCGGAAATATCGGTAGTCCGAAAACACGGAAATATCGATGGAAATATCGGGATAATATCGATATCGATAAAAATTACATGGAAACCACGGAAATTGTAAGAAAAACTTGGAAATTTTTATTGAAACTTTGCAGGATGTTTATTTAGTCAATTATCTATTAGTTTATCACAAAAAATTGGAAGGAAATACATTGCATGATGGATTTAACATTATCAAGTTGATTATATAGCAAGCTGACAAACATTGTGAGTGTAGAAAATATATAGTAATTAATGAAAGAAGTCTAAACACACCATAATCATTTATATATAATGAATTAGTACAATATTTTACACTTTATACATTGCATGGTAAGATACATGAGTGACTTAGTACCACATAAAGTTCCTATGAGGTTCAAAATTTTGACTATCTTCATCATCTCTATGTGTAGAGTGAGTGTATTGTGAAGAGTAGTTATCAAATGATAAATCCCCAAAATAATTTTGCATGTAATTGTTAACATGCCACCCATATGGATCTGAGATTGGTTGACTTTGTCCATAAGCAAAATCATTTGAAGATTGAGTCTCGGATTGTTTCCATGAGTCGCTCGATTCCATCCCAACAGGAATGGGATATGAAGGGTAGGGAAATGGTTGGTTATGAGTATTACCATAGTTACCACTTCCTACTCCAACAGAGTCCAAAGTTCTAAATAATGAGTCATCTTCTTGACTTGACAAAATCCCCTTGCCTCTTTCTCTGCGAGTATAGTCCTTCCCTATGGCACCAATTCTTGGTCCTGCCCGCCTACTGCCATGGTCATCATCCTGTGTTGCATGCGTGAAGTTTGCCTCACCAGTGAAGGGGCTCATAAATCCGGGAGGTGATCCATAATAGTTTCCATATCCACCACCACTACCTCCAGCTCCACTATGTCCTTCATCATTCCCACCTCCGATGGTAGGTGAGTCTCTTGATCTTGTACTAGAGCTATCATTAGTATCAGCACGATGTTGTGGTTGTGTAGGATTGGAAGAAGGTGGAATTCCAGTGTTTCTTGGTCTTGGGCGCAAAAGTTCTTCCAAAGAGTCAGCGCTGCTAGATCCCACCTCCTCCTCTAATACTCTTTCTACATTTATCCCTTCATAACGTGCTTCTTCAGCAACTCTGGGAGCTGGGTTGCCTTCATCATCATCTAAATGAAGAGGTCTAATCCATTGAAAAAGCTGGTTACCCTCTGTATCATCATCTTCACCAACAATATCAAACACATCTAGTCGGTCACCACGGTCGACATGATCTATTTCTGCTTCCTTATCTCGAATTTGAACCTTCATGTTGTAGTAGCAATAAACTAATTTTTCCAAGCTACTATGAGCCAACTTAATTCTTTGCTTTGTGTGTATGAGTGCAAATGTGCTCCAATTTCTTTCACAAGCAGATGAGGAAGCTGTTTGTGATAATACTTTGATTGCTAACTTTCTCACAGTTGGTGCATCGGTCCCATACATGATCCACCATTCAGCTACAATGAAAAACAATGTTGATAAGCCTAATAACTCCAACAAATTCTATTATAAACTTATAGTGAAATATGTTTATACTCACTAGGAGACATATTTGTTTGAGCAACAACTGATGTTGGTTCTCCAAAAGTTCTTCTTGCATCTTTAAACCATGTTTGCTGAATTCAATAAATCGTGTTAGTTTAATCCAACAAAGTAATTATTATAATTTAAGTAATTGTGTACCTCATTTCCAAATTGGCCAACTGCTGGTGATGCAGGGTCTAATTTAGAGTATACATTATGTACATCACGTATAAGGTTACCATCATCTCCAACACCGGGTCTGTATTGGTATCGGGGATTCAAATAATATGCTGTTCAAAGAAACACATACTCTAATAAGAGAAATAATACTTATGCAACTAAAGAAATGAATTGCAAATTATGACATAATTTATACCTGCTGCATGCAAATCGTGGTATAATGTTTTATACCATCGGTCTTCAATTACCTTTATGACCTACCTTGCACCATGTTTTCTTTCCAATTCATCCTTCACTACACGCATCAACTCATATACTTCCCCCATAGTAGAATACACTTCTGTGTTAACGATCTGTAAAACTTTGTAAAGAGGTTCAAACACTTGGCACACATGTTCTGATTGAGTCCAAAAAGCATGATCAAGCACTATACTTTCCACCATACGACCTGTATTTGAGCGGCTCAAATTGTGGTTGGCCCAATCGTCACTAGTGAATAATTGCTTCAACCCTTCTTTCTTCTTGAGTAGGCTGTCTAATGCAATATAGTTGGTGGCAAATCGAGTGGTAGCTGGACGAATAATTTCTCCTTTGCAAAATTCACGCATCTTTGCCAACAACCAACCGTGATTGTAAATATAATTTGTGATCGTTCTAGCTCTTTTGACCAGAGTAGCAACATTCTCTCTCTTCCCCATTGCCTTAAACATGAGATCAATACAATGTGCTGCACATGATGTCCAAAACACATTATAATGCTTCATTAACTTTTTTCCAGCTTTGACAAATGCAGAACCGTTATCGGTCACGACTTGGACAACATTATGCTCTCCCATCTCCATGATTACATCCCTCAATAATTTGTAAATATACTTGTAGTTCTTTATATGGTCTGAAGCATCAACAGACTTAAAAAAAATTGTCTTTCCCTTGGAGTATACCATGAAGTTTACGATAGACAATCTGGTCGGGCCAGTCCATCCGTCACACATGATTGTGCAACCATTAGTTTCCTACTTTGACCTCAACTTGTTAACATATTCGCCAATGTCTTTATACTCCATATCCAAATATTTGTTTCTTATCTCATAGGGAGTGGGAGGTTGTACTCCAACACCAGCCTGTTGACATCCCACTACCATATTTTTGAAATGATGTGATGATGCCTTCGCAGCAGGGACATTTTCATAGATAAAGAACTTGCTAATTAGACGCCCCATTCCCTCCTTCACATTACCTCCAGTGAAATAACTCCAAACACTCTTTTGACGTGCTTTGGATGACTTATATAAACTTGGGGCTATTGGTGGTGTTGGTTGTGATTCTCTAAGACTGCCTTCCCGTCTCATTTGTGCACCACCACTTGTCCCGAAACCTTGAGCTCTATTAGGAATTTTATGAAGGTGTTTTCTTTCCCATGCTGACTGTTTGGAGGCACGTAATGCTTGTTTCAAACTACGTCGTTCTTCAGGTCCCATGTCATCATCACATTTGTCCTCATCGTCATCATCATCACTGTCAATCGCTTGGCCATAGACTTCTCCCCGTAGCCCAGCTCGAATATTTTCCATTCCCTGTGTTATCTTTTCCTTCTACTGTTTTTTATTTTTTAATAATGTGCTGATGAATGCCTTCACTTCTGGGGGACATTATCGCATCGTTGGACATTTTTTGCTGGATCTAATCCACTAAGATGATACTTAAGTCGTGTCACTCCGCCACTCTTCATTACCCGACCACAATATTTGCAAATTGTGCCATGTTTGTTTCCGTCTATTGGGTATCCATGTTCCCAAGCTAGATCACGTTTAGTAGCTCCACTGGACATCGTAAACGTACCTACATTTATTTTTCATGAAAATTAGACAAATATTTTTTGGCCAAAAAATACAGTAGTGATGACGGTTATATAAGAGAACCTAAATAATAAAGTTATTCTACAGAAGAATTAAATTCGAAGTAAAGAAAATGATTGTAAAAATTTAAGTAATTAAAAAAATAATATGGAATAATAAAACCTAATATTAATGAATAATGATCCAATTTGATAAAAATATAATCCTAATATAAAACATAGTGATGAATAATAATCCAATTTGATAATAATCCAATTTAATAATAATCCAATTTAATGAATAATCCAATTTGATAATAAAAAAAAACTAATATTAATGAATAATAATCCAATTTGATAAAAAAATAATCCTAATATAAAACATAGTGATGAATAATAATCCAATTTGATAATAATCCAATTTAATAATAATCCAATTTAATGAATAGTCCAATTTGATAATAAGCCAATTTAATGAATAATCAAATTTAATGAATAATAATCCAATTTGATAATAATCCAATTTAATAATAATCCAATTTAATGAATAGTCCAATTTGATAATAAGCCAATTTAATGAATAATCCAATTGAACGAATAATAATCCAATTTGATAATAATCCAATTTAATAATAATCCAATTTAATGAATAGTCCAATTTGATAATAAGCCAATTTAATGAATAATCCAATTTGATAATAATCTAATTTAATGAATAATAATCCAATTTGATAATCAAAAAACCTAATATTAATGAATAATAATCCAATTTGATAATAAAACCTAATATTAATAAAATAATAAATAACATTAAACATATTAAAATTATCCTAGGGAATAATTATACAACATTACTTAATTACTTAAAAAAATTAACATGTAATTGTTAACATTACTTAATTACTTACAAAAATTAACATGCAAGTATTAATTACTTAAAAAAATTAACATACGAGTCCACACAAATTTATTTGTTGTTGTATAAATTACAATAATATAAATATAAGTTTGTAAACTTACCTTAAATATGGAACCCTTTGTGTTCAAGCTTTGGAATGGATCTGGAATGGCTTTGAAAATGGTAAGGGAAATAAAATAATAAATAACATTAAACATATTAAAATTATCCTAGGGAATAATTATACAACATTTCTTAATTACTTAAAAAAATTAACATGTAATTGTTAACATTACTTAATTACTTACAAAAACTAACATGCAAGTATTAATTACTTAAAAAAATTAACATGTAATTGTTAACATTACTTAATTACTTACAAAAACTAACATGCAAGTATTAATTACTTAAAAAAATTAACATACGAGTCCACACAAATTTTTTTGTTGTTGTATAAATTACAATAATATAAATATAAGTTTGTAAACTTACTTTAAATATGGAACCCTTTGTGTTCAAGCTTTGGAATGGATCTGGAATGACTTTGAAAGGGGTAAGGGAAGAAGAAGAAACGAAAATGCTCTGAATGGCTATGATACTCCACCTCTTGAAAGAATATCACAATGGCAGCTTTGAAAAGGGTAAGGGAAGAAGAAGAAACGAAAATGCTCTTAATGGCTCTGATACTCCACCTTTTGAAAGAATATCGGCACACGGTTTTGAATGAAACCACCATCCATGGTCTGAAAAGAATACAAGTTATAATTGTAAAAGTGGTCTGAAATTGTCAAAATAATTGTAAAAGTTGTCGGGAATCCTGAGTGAGTCATGTGTCCTCCTGACAGGAGGAACCCACACACACACACAACGCACGCAACCACACACGCACACAACGCATGCACACAAACATCACACACGCAGACACGACCTCTGTCTCTCTCTCTCTCGATCCTTCTCGATCTCTCTTCTCCCTTCTCCGATCTCTCTTCTCCCTTCTTCCACACACACACACACACACAGATCTCTCGATCTCTCTTTTCCCTTCTCCGATCTCTCTTCTCCCTTCTCCCACACACACACACACACAGAGATTTCTCGATCTCTCTTCTCCCTTCTCTCACACACACACCACAGCCTTCTGCTCCTCCCTCTCCTTTCTCTCTGCACCGAGACCCACATACACCTCTCATTTCTCTCTACACCGAGACCCACACACACACCACGGCCTTCTGCTTCTCTCTCTCCTTTCTCTCTGCATCGATACCCACATACACCTATCCTTTCTCTCTGCACCGAGACCCACACGCATACCATCGCACCTGCTCCGGCGAGTTCCTTCAATTTCTCCGGTTAGGTAAGCTTCGGGTTTTTCTTTTTATGTTCTAGATCGAAGCTTAGATGTGAAATTGAAGTTCTATCTCGTCTTTTTGCAAGGTTTTTGGGATGAAATCGACTCGGGAATAGGCACACCCATCTCCGGCGAGGCCGTGGGTGTCGAAGAACTTTCCGAACACCTCGGGCCGTTTCACGGCAAACGAACGTTATAAAAACGTTCCTCTCGTCTTCTATTTCATGTTCATACCTAGATCGGAGTCTAGGGGGTTGTTTTACAGTCGGCCGGAGCTGTAGAAGCTCCGGCGTTCGTCTTCGACTTGCACAGTTCCGAAATTTCGCGATAATATCGTGAAATTTGGACGAAAACCCCTTGGATATCACTTAAAATATCGGATTGGGGAAAAACCGATAATATCGGCGATATATCGCCGATATTATCGATATTTTCTTCCATGATTATAATGGAGCTAGCACAACTTTTCGAGAGCCTAGTCATTATTCATAGACTAGAGCCAACGCAACTTTTTGAGAGTCCAGTCATTCAATATCCTTAAGCTAGGGGTAGCACAACTTTTCAAAAACCTAACTTAATGAGGCAATATTGAGCCCGGTAAATCAGGCCCATGACGTCATGAAAGAATAGCTTGCTCTGACACATAATAAATTTTCATCCCCAACATGGTCTACCACTAATATCACTGATATTGTCCCAACTTAACTACCTATTACTAGGTGTTGGTTTTATCCCAGGTCTCAATAATATTAGGGGTGAAAACTCCCATATATTTTGTTATATGATGGATGTGGGATCCTATTCTCTTAACACTTCCCTTAATGTATAGTAGAATATCACTTGTACTACAAGAAACTTAGGTGCATAAGGCGCTTTACCGTAGTGGCAGGAAATAATCATATTTATGCACCATGATGTGAGTTCAATCTTCACTGATCTCTCTCCCCCTAACAACTAACAATTTAACACAATAATGCTATCATTTGTCAAAAAAAACAAAACTTATATTGTTAAATTGTTAACTTAAACCACATAATCAAGAATGACATTGATTTATGTACTTCCCTTTTCACTTTCAACATTCTTCCATTTTTTAGCAATTAGATTGATTTAGAGAAGATCAACGAATATAATAAGAAAAAAAGTGTTGGTGGTGAAAATGAGAGTGCTATGAAATGAAGAAGCAATTTGGATTCACAGTTTTTAACAACATAAACTTCTTATATTGCAAGACATTCAACGGATAAAATTAAGAAAAATATTGTTAGAGTAAAAAATAAAAGTGCTAAAATCTCTTTTTCATTCACGAAAAAGTTTAATGAATCGGCAATTTGGATTCATAATTTAACAAAAAAAAACTTATACTGCAATTCATAATTTACAACATAATCTTATACTGCAATACAATTTGACATGAAAACATTTCTACGTAAATATTACTTTGAATTCTATACCAACACCACCAACGCAAGAAATTTTTTATTGTGACGGGAACATGAGTAGTACACAACGTGTTTTTATGTAAGTGGTGAGAAATTTTATTTTTTAAGTTATTAACTTTTTAACAAACATATCCCACAATTTGTACAATGATATGTGATGTACCATCTCGTGTGCCAGTCACACTGAAAAATCTCTCTACCAATGCATTTGTTGCTAAAGAGCTTTGGATCTCTTCTCAAACCACACAAGCAACGCCTCTTCATCAATATCCAGTTACCCGCGGCCAAAGGCATGTCAGAAACACCATAATTTTTTCTTTTATTTTTTTTATGAATTAAGCAAAAAAATAAAAAATAAAGAGAGAGAGGAATTGAGTGAGTGCTAGTCCAACGTAATGTGATAGAAAGTGACTGAACATCGATTACCATTTCTTCTTTCAGGGAGCCTTGAATTCCCATCTCTGTTAAAAATTAGGCCAAATCGGATTAATGATATCTTGGTAAGAGCATATTTGAAAGATTGTCCTCGTAATATAAAAATTAGAAATTAAACCTTTGTGGTGAGATTCATTAGGATTCAAACCCAATATTGAAAGTCTCATTAATTCTTCTACCAATAGATTGCACGTGAGGTTCACATGTGAGCAAAAACTGACATTCCCTCATCCTTTCAATTTTGGACTGAGAACAAAGAAAGAACGAATTGAAATCTTCTCCACCGTCATAGAGTTAACCTGAAGTTTTCCAAATCGAAGATCGACGTAACCCGTAGTCACTGCCAATTGCAGTTGGTTGGTCCAACCAAGAAGGCCAAACTTTTAGATCCATCATATTAAACCAACTATCAGACGTATTTTTCATTTTGCAGACATTACTTGCTTTGGATTGAAGTTGTTCATAAGAGGTCAACCCAATCGATTTCAGGTGGTGGAGAAAGAGAAATAGAGATTGTGCAGCCTAAAATAATCCTAAAAATTCTAAAGGCGACACATTAACTTTTGCCCAAAAAAGACAAGATTGCCCTCAATAAATAGGCAAGCTCCTCAGTTAATCCCATGCGTAGTTCACACCCCTGGAGGTCCCAATAGCTGAATATAACTACCCATAGCTCGGCTACCCTCGGCAAGGAAAAGTCAAAGCATTAAAGATAAGGATTAATTACCCAAATCCTATCTTTAATACAATCCCAATTGAAGATTGACTTTATTCAAGTAAGTAATCCCTATTTAATTCAATTAGGGATAATTACTCCATTATATCAGAATATTATTTTCTATTTAATATCTTGAGAATATTTCTTCATAAACCTTGGCTAATAGGATGCCGCCATGGGTAGGGCAAAACCCTAACACTATGGCCGGCCCTCCCTTCCTATATATACCCTTTATTCTACCAAATTTTGGTAAGCTTTTACTACCCTAAAAAGCCCTAAACACTTTAATCTCCTCAGAGAAACTAACTTAGGCATTGGAGATTCATTGGCCTAACTCCCCTCACCTCATGGGCACGTGAAGCTTATGTCTTTGATCAAAGGTGTTGATTGTTTTGCAGGTGCATTTTCGTCAAAGCTAGAGATAACGTAAATTTGCTTCGACAACTTGGTGTTTTCATTGAGAGCTGATTCAAATACTTGAAAAAGCCTCTTGTATTTGTTTCTTGAATTTTCTGTTACATTGAATTTCTCACATGTTGTATCAATTAATTTTTCTTAGAAAAGTTTCTTAATCAATCCCTGAAGAAAGGATACAATGGTAGGAAATTCAGAAACCACGACGAACAGAACCTCGTATGTACAAGGATTTGGACCCGAGAGTGGAGATGAGAACATAGCCCCACGACGACGATCCTTAAGGCTCAACGGGACGGCAGAAGAAGCTTCACTGCCGCCACCGTGACCCGGCAACCACCGCAGGGCCACCAGGCCACGACCTAGATGCGACCACCACTGCCTTTGCAGCGCCGCATCCCTCAAAACCTTGGGCAGGAAGCCCAGGTCCACTTCTTGGCTTATAGGTAGGAAGCCTAAGACCTCCAAGTCGCAAGTTGAGCCCAGAAGGCCCAAGTCGCAGCAGCCCAAGTCGTAGCACCCCAAGTCGCAGCAGCCTAGGCCCAACTCATTTCTGAGGCAGCTCGAGCCCACTTAGCTGCCAACAGAGCCCAGGCCCGCGAGAAACCATCATCGGCCCAACGCGCCCAACGCACTTACACGCGCTACCAAACGCAAAGCCAGTTGCCACACGTGCGAGCCCAACTCGCCCATATGCATGACCTGACCACCCAACCGGGTTGGCTCGCTCTAGTGACCCAGCCTGCGGCCTAATCCAATCCTAGGCCACCTCCGACGATCCAAATTCTAACCACCAGTCTCGCGATCGACTCAGGGTTATTTTCATCCCACTTTTCTGTAGGAATGCCCCCTCTAGGCTTAAGCTTTACACCTGCAATCCACTACACTTCCACCACACATGGAGACGCCTATTATCCAGACTTTTCCAACCTAAATGATGAGCTCCACCTACCTCAGCAGGTTGCGAAATTAACAAGCCCCTCGCGCAGTAGAACACCTTGGTGAATTAGCTCCTTGAGCGTATTAAAACACAGCGTGCCCCTGACAAGGTGTCCCGAAGTAAGACAGGGGCAGAAGATCGTGACTCATTCTAACGACGTCTTGGCAAAGAGTCGTTTAGCCCGCCACGGACTATGCGTTCGAGTAATGTACACTCTCGTTTGGGCCCTCGAGAAAACACCTTCTCCTGCCTAGATGCAAAGAAAAACGTTCATTCCCAACTAGGTTCACGAGTTAGTGTGCATTCAAGGTTGGGTCTACACTCCGATGAGCACTCAGGAAATTCCAAGCGAAACGTCCATACGAGGCTAGGTTCATAAGGAGATCTTCTTGCGAGGCATCGGAGTAAGCAACCATATAGCGGACCGAGGAGAACACGAGGGCAGCCAAGCTCAAGTTCACTGGCAGCCCTTGCCAAGCGCAACGGCAAGCAGCACAAAATGAACCATGTGCACCGCGATTGCGGCACAGACGAGCAAGATATACTGAAGAGCAACATGGATCAGCATGTCAACACTAGGGGCAGTTGGAGGCTCCGCTGCCCCACCAAGCTTAAATCCATGAGGAATTGCAAAGGCTCGTAGTAGAGTAGTTACGTGGATTCAGTTCATTGATACTACCGATGATGTCTTTCGTAGAGAAGTGGCCAACATGAGCGGGTCACCGTTTACAGATGAGATCGAGCAGACGGAGCCATTGTGGAAGTACAACCCACCACATTTCACTTTGTTCAAAGGAGATGAAGATCCGGACATGCACTTGATGCAATACCGAAGCGCCATGACACTCTACTGCATCAATGACACTCTCATGTGGAAAATGTTTGCCACAACACTCCAAGGTGAGGCCCAAGACTGGTTCCACACCCTACCGATGTGCTTAATCCGGAACTTCAACGAACTTTCCTTAGTTTTCACTAAGGAATATTTGTCATACCGCTCGATCAAGAAGAAGTTTGACCATCTCTTCAACATGAAGAACCCGAAAGAGTCACTCCACACATACGTTAAGAGGTTCAAGGCAAAGAAGGTGAAAATCATCGGATGCAATGACAGTATTGCATGCTCAGCCTTCCAGAAGGGGCTCCCAGTTAATCACCCACTTTTCGGAAAGCTGATTATGGGACAAAACTTGACCCTGGCAGATTCTTCCCTTTGGATGAGGCCAAGCGCTCCTAAAAGTCGCCTGAGCAGCCATGCAATGACTTAGAGCCAACTCAAAAAAAGGCGGGTGATAAAATGCTCAATGAAAAAAAAAAGCCAAGAAGCAGACGTAAGGATTGATCCCCAGCAAAGGGAGGCTCATTACTTAAGATGTACACCAAGTTCTCAGTCCCAATTAACTAGATCCTTTGCAACCTTAGGGACAAGTCGTGGTTTAAGATGTTACAACCCATGAGGGGGGACACCTCCAAGATGGGTTAGACGAAGTATTGCGCAATCCACATGGGTCTAAGAAGGCATGTAACCAACAACTGCTTCACATGGATGAAGTATCATGAGAATCTTGTGAAAGAAAGCAAGTGTGACAAGTATGTTGATAGGCCAGTTGCTAGACCAAGGCGAGAAGTGGACACCGTTGTGTTAGAAGTATGCCCACAAAGCCACTTATTTGATGTAATAGACTTCGGAATACTTATTGTGTTAAACTAATATATGTTTAATGAAGGGCAAATCTTATTGTTAATCACTATTTATTGTATTATGTGTTTAAGCAATAAAGAAATCCAATGAATGTATTTAATCTAAGAGAGAAGTGATATACATAAGTTAGATTAACTAAACCCTAGCCATAGGATTGCCAATTGAGCATTGACAATCCGCTAAGGTTAGTATGTGTTATGTTAACTCAAGCATGAGTATGACTAGTCTTAAGTCATTTAGTGTTGGATACTGAGACAAATACATAGGTGCTCAAAAGGTAATTGAGTACACTGAACAAATATCAAAAAGCAGTTCGAACATACATGTCATGTAAGAACTCTTAAGTTGCAATATGCAAAGTAGTCCTTTCACCTAGGCATCATAGATGTCTAATGGTTAGGTCCTTGATCTTTGATCATGTTAAAGGCATTCCATTGTGAGTGTCTACGACATTGTTGGGGTCAAGCTATCTAGTCATGTAGGCATATGAATGCACAACAAGGGATCTCTAACCTTCCATGGTGGAGGGAGAATACTCTGACATATAATTCGGGAGTCTTTGGCCAAAACATACGAATATGACGTAGGAAGTTTGTTCCAAATCATATTCAATTGAATCATATAGAGAAGTATCACATTGGATAGTAGACATGAAACAAACTATCACTCAAACAATGTGATTAAGAGTATTGTATTAGAGAAGAACCGTATTGCATTGTAATTGTAACTGGATACGTTTTCGAACCACTACTACTTAGCTTGGGTAGCCATGACATACTGCTAGGTGTCACTCATGGTTTGTGGAAGCCCTGAAGATTAGCAAACACTAATCTTCATCAGTGTTAAAAGTAACAATCGCCCACTGCCTCGCTAATTGGAACCTAATGGATCGTACACCGAGTAAGAATGAAAGTTAAGAAATATAAATGAGATGGATAAGAAATTAAATGGTTTAATTGAGAATGGTCAAGATTAATTAATTAGTTAATTAATTATACGAAAGGTTCGTATTGGGCTTTCAATTTAGTTTCGGGTCTCGAGGCCCCAAAAGTGTTTTAGTCCACAAGGCCCGTTATGTTTAAGTTGTATGACAACTAAAACAAAATGGACAATTAGCCCAATAACAAAGTCAAGGCCGGCCATAAGGGTGAGTGGATGCAAACTTAGATTAATTGCAAGTTTGCCACTCACATGTGAGGTGGTATAAAGTCATCTTTATAGCTTTTACTCAGTAGGGTTTTTCTTGAGGCAAAGAAGAAAAACAATTTCTCTCTTTTTCTCCATAGAGGCCGGCCACTTAGGGGAATGATAGCTATCAATCTTTCTTCCTCTAAGTCATTCATTTCATCTTCACACCTCATCCTTGGTGTGGAGACTTAGAGACACTAAAGCTTTGGTGTTCTTGGAGATCCTTTACTCACATCCTTAAGGAGCAAATGAGTATCAAAAGGAAGAAAAACACAAAGAAGATCTAATGAGCTAGGAGATGACTTTAAGGCCCTCCACTTGGGTGAATCCCATGTGTAAACAAGGATGAGCTTCAAGGGTAATGAATATCAAAATCCTTTCTTCTCTTTAATGTTGTTAAAGAGTCTTGTGGTTCACCGTTCACTAGGGTTTGAAAGTCTTGGGTTTTAGAATTGTTTTTTAATACATGACTACTTTAAAGTGTTATTAGTTTGCTTATGTGTTCAAATGTTCTAACATGGTCTTAGCTAGGAAATGTTTTTTCTTTCAAGTGGTATCAGAGCCTAGGTCTAGAGTATGATGAATCCTTTTGGGTTTTGTGTTTTTCATGGTTTGAAATTTAAATGTTGTAAATGTTACAAGCTTTGTTCTTGCTTTTTGAATATAAATTTTGATTGAAAATTTAGCATCTCAAATGTTGTAGATGTAGTTCATTTAAGCATGAATGTGGGAACAAAAATTTGGTGCGATGTATGTGGGGAAATTCGGCCAAATCCAAAGGGTGGATTTTTGGGTTCATGTTTGTCTTGTTAAAAGAGTCTTAAAGTGACTTTTGGAACCACTATGTAGGATGTTAACCCTCTTTTGAGTAGTGTATTTTTGAGTTTTATTGAGTGAAAACATTCATGGAGCTCTTATGAGTTTTCATGTGTGTTCTTCAATGTTCTTCATGTTCTTACCAAGAACAAAAAGGTTTGGTGTTTTGATTCAATGTGTTTGTTGTTTTTCTTAAAGTTTTGGTTTGTTATTGATTGGTGATGGATGATTTGTGTCTTTATTGTTTGACTAACCTGTCCTTACAACCCATACCAATCAAACTTTTCAACCATGCCAATCAACTATTCAACCCATACCTTTCATTTTACAACGCACTTTAAAATTTTGAATTTTCACCAAAACCAATCCCCCTTTTGGGGTCTTTTATGCAATCACATAAAGTTTTGATACTTTTCTGTATTTCCACTTCGACCCAAAAGTTTATGTTTTTACGTAAAGGCCCAAAATCACTAAAGGACAAATTGTTTTACTCCTTTAATGAAGTTTTTGTTATTGTTGAAATTTTTGGGTTCTAGTTGTAATTATATGAAGTTGTGGACTCTTGTGTTTTTACAAAGTGACCCCAAAAGTTTATGTTTTATCATTATGGTGCAATAGTTGTGGTCATTGCTTTTTCAGCCCAAATTATGATGAGAACGAAATAGTGTTCTCTCTTTAATGAGAATTGGATTTTCAATTCTATGAATCCGAAAACCAATTGTTTAAGTTGTTTTCTTAGTTAATGTGATTGATTAAGAAAAGGGTGATTATGAACAAAAGGCCTCAATAATTAAGCTATGTGATTGGCCGCTTTACATTATGAATGTTTGGGTTAAGTAGTTTAGATTTGAATGTAATTTGATTAGTTCAAATGTGTTGTCAAAGGGCATAAGTCCTTCAAATGCGTTGTAAAAGGGCATAAGCCCTTCTCGTTATTTCATGTATTCCTTTTTGTTTATTTGTATGCAAATTGGAATAGTTGGGTCCAACGCCCAATAGGAAATAACGGTTTAATTAGATTAAACATGTAACTAAAATCAACAACTACCTACCTTTGACACAAGGTCCAACACAAGGCTCATGTTAGATCAAATCAAATGATTCGTAATCATCCTAAGACCTAAGATGACTATATAGTCCATATGAGGATGCAATGCATTCGTTAGTAGTTCCATATAGTCTCGCTTGTTTCATTGAAATAGTGGGCTTCAATTGTTTGTGACTGGTACACTGGCTTCACCCTATCATGGGGAAGTTCAAAGTATGTGCTTACATTAAGGAGGAATCCATATATGCATACATGATGTGGTGAGGTAGGGGACGAGGATGACCAACATCATATCATTGTGAGGCTATTCTTGAACCCCTACACGAACTAGCATGGTGGGAATAACTTAACTAAGTGCAATGATGCCAACATCATATCATTATGAGGCATCATTCTCTAGAGGCCAAACAAGATGGGTAATTACAAGAGTTGTAAATAACTAAAGCGTTATTCTCTCACCATTATTGTTGCTAACCATCATATCATTGTGACGTGGGCTTGGTAATGGTGAGCCTCCCATACCCTGCTAAGAGTTCAACATAACTCTCGGATTCCATTGAGGGATATGGAATTTGCCAAAAATAGTGGGTGGTACTATTTGATTTAAGACCCAATCAAGTAGTTTTAAAATCAACAAACTAATACGATTTTTGTTATGTTATGTAGTTAATGACATGCCTAAAATTACACCTACCATTATACTTGACAAAAGGGGCCTTAGGGGCCAACGTTTCCTTGCTTGGTATCATCACATTGAGAATGTTTCAAAGGTGAAAGACATAACGTATGTGCTCAAGCAATCCCCTCCTCATGTACCTCCTACGAAACTAGCTTCAAAGGGGGAGTGTCAAAATTATACAAGACACTTAGAGGATGACTTACAAGCCAAATGTTTAATCCTCACTTCACTAAGTGAGGAGCTTAAGAAGTTACATAAGCACATGGACACTTCATGTTCCATGGTTGATAGTTTGCATAAGATGCATGACATTGAGACAAGTAATGTACGATTCTCAAATGTTTGCAGTCTATTGAATGCCAAAATGGCAAAGGGGACATCGGTCCAAAAACATGGACAAAAGATGGAAAGGATCTTTCAAGATCTTAAGAGTTAAGGAACTTCCATCGATGGGAAAATGGCCCAATATTTTTTCCTTGCATCTCTCTCGGATGATTTCACTAAGTTTATAGTAAACTATAAAGTGAATAGATTTGATCGTACTCTTTCTGAGATGATTGACATGTGCCTTAAGTTTGAACAAGGTTAAAAAAAAAACAGTGGGAGTGAGAATGCAATCACAAGGAAAATGTTGCATAAGAAGAAGGCAATAAAATCGAAAGGAACATGTTTTCATTGTGGAAAGGATAAACGTTGGAAGAAGAAATACAGGGTACGCATTGCGAGCCTTATGACACAAACTTTTGATGGGACTATTTCTGTCATAGAGAGTGCTTTTACAGTAAGCTCCAATTCCTAGATATTTGATTCAGGCGTTAGTCAATATATCTGCAATTCGTCGCAGGGACTAACAGGGAGTAAGACACTAGGCAATGGGGAGATGATTGTGCGAGTTAGGAATGGCACTAAGATCTTTGCAAAAGCAGTAGGCACCTACATGCTTAAACTACCCTCTGGGGAAGTCTTGGAACTAAAAAATTGTTTATATTTTCCTTCATGTATAAAGAATTTGATTTCTAGCTCTATGCTTTTACGAGATGGGCACTCAGTATTGTTTGACAAAATGAGTTACACTTTATACTTGAATGGCCGTACAATCTCTCACGATAATATGATAGAGGGACTTTTTCACCTAGAGACAAGTACTGGAATGCTCTGTATTAAAAGTGGGAATACCTCAAAACTCGAAAGGGCTAAAGAAGAAATTAACCAAGAAAAGATGTGGCATCTTAAACTTGGACATGTGAACCTTGATAAGATCCGCAAGATGTCGAAAGACGGATATTTTCGCCCATTAGGTAATGACAAAATGGGTACTGGTGAATATTGCTTGAAAGGGAAGATGACCAAATCTCCATTCACTGGGAAAGGAAAGCGTTCCACTGAAATTCTCAGGTTAATCATCACTGACATATGTGGGGCTATGTCTACTACGTCGAGAGGAGGCTTCTCTTACTATATCACATTTACCTCTGATCACTCTCAGTTTGGCTATGTGTATCTTATGAAGTACAAGTCCAAATCCTTTGAAAAGTTCAAAGAATTAAAAAATGAAGTTGAGAAACAAACTGGGAAACAGATAAAGATCCTAAGATCTAATCGAGGGGGAGAGTATCTAAGTAACAAGTTCTTAGATTATCTCAAAAAGTGTGGAATAATATCACAGTGGACTCCACCGGGAACTCAACAACTTAATATAGTTTCTAAAATGAGTAATCGAACCTTGATGAACATGGTTCATTCTATGATGAGTTCTGCTGATCTACCAGTAACATTCTGGGGATATGCTCTATATACAGCAGCTTACTTGCTTAATAAAGTACCTTCCAAGTCAGTTTCACAGATGCCCTATGAGATATGGCATGGCAGAAAGCCAAGTCTTAATCATATTAAGATTTGGGGTTGCGAAGCATATGCCAAGAAGCTTGAAGCTACTAAGCTTGAAGTGAGATCAGTTAGGTGCTATTTTGTGGGATATCCTATAGAAACTATAGTATATGAGTTCTACCATCTTAACGACCAGAAAGTCTTTGTCGCCAGAATTAATAAGTTTCTAGAGGACGAATTTGTTCTTAAATGAACTACAAGTAAAACGATGGAAATTAATGAGATTAATGATGAACCACAAACAGGCACTCGACAAGTTGACAACCCTGTTCCTGAACCCCTAGCTCCACGTAGATCTGAACGGGTCAGTAAGCCACCTAAGAGGCATGGCTTTGATAATGAATTTGGGGAATTGCACCGTCTTGGTGACAATGACACAAAGGAAGACCCTAGAGATTACACTGAAGCAATGTCCGACATTAATTCAAAGAGATGGAAGGAGGCCATGAAATCCGAGATGGAATCCATGTATCAAAATCAGGTCTGGACTATTGTAGACCCTCCAGAAGGTATAATACCTGTTGGAAACAAATGGGTTTTCAAGAGGAAGATAGGCGCTAATGGGAACGTGGAGACTTATAAGGTTAGACTAGTAGCTATGGGTTACAGGCAACAAGAAGGGATTAACTATGAAGAAACCTTCTTTCCTGTAGCCATGATTAAGTCCATTCGGATTTTGGTTGCTATAGTTGTATACCATGATTATGAGATATGGCAAATGGACGTGAAGACGGCCTTTCTAAACGGTTATCTAGAGGAAGAGCTCTATATGACTCAACCCAAAGGTTTTGTTCCCAAGTCTGAAAAGACTAAGGTATGCAAGCTTCAGAGGTCTATTTATGGACTTAAGCAAGCCTCCAGGAGCTGGAACATTCTCTTTGACACTGAAATCAAATAGTTTGGTTTTACTCAAAAGGAATATGACAATTGTGTTTATCAAAAGATTGTTGGGGATGCAGTTGTATTGCTAGTGTTATATGTAGATGACATATAACTATTCGGGAATGAAATTGTAGTACTTTCTTCTGTAAAAGTGTGGTTGTCCAAAACATTCCAGATGAAAGATTTTGGAGATGCATCTTATGTACTAGGGATAAAGCTCTATCGTGATAGATCTAGAAAATTAAATGGATTATCCCAATCTATGCACATAGATAAGGTGCTAAATAGGTTCTAGATGGAACAGTCTAAGAAAGGTTTTCTTCTTGTGAAACATGGAATTCACCTTTCTAAATCCATAGGACCTAAGACTCCTGAAGAAATACGGATGATGAGTGCTATTCCTTATGCTTCCACCATAGGAAGTCTCATGTATGCCATGATATACACAAGGCCTGATATCGCATATGATGTGAGCATTACTAGTCAATATCAATCTAACCCAGGATCAGAACACTGGGTAGCTGTCAAGATGGTCCTAAAGTACTTAAGAAGAACTAAGCACATGTTCCTCGTTTATGGATGAGCGACAGAGTTGCGAGTGGAAGCCTATACAGACGTAGATTTCCAATCTGACGTTGATGATAGAAGTTCCAACTCCGAATATGTGTTCACTCTGAATGGTGGGGCTGTCAACTGGAAAAACAAGAAACAAGATGTAATTGCTGATTCCATGACAGAGGCTGAATATGTCGCTACAGTTGAAGCCGTCAAAGAAGCGTTCTGGATAAAGAATTTCATTACTTAACTTGGAGTGGTTCCAACCATTACATCAACACTAACTTTGTATTGTGATAATAGTGGGGCGATAGCTCAAGCCAAGGAACCCAAGGCTCATCAAAAGAACAAGCATTTTGACAGACTCATTAATATTGACCGCCGTATAGAAAAGATGGGTATTAGATACATGGGAATGTGGCTTTGAGTGCAAGTGGGAGATTGTTGGAAGTATGCCCACAAAGACACTCATTTAATGTAATAGCTTTTGGAATACTTATTGTATTAAACTAATATATGTTTAATGAAGGGCAAATTTTATTGTTAATCACTATTTATTGTATTATGTGTTTAAGCAATAAGGGAATCCAAGGACTGTATTTAATCTAAGAGAGAAGTGATCTAAGTAAGTTAGATTAACGAGACCTTTCTCTTATGTTCATTCCCAAAACGTTCCTAGCCATAGGATTGCCAATTGGGCATTGACAATCTGCTAAGGTTAGTATGTGTTATGTTAACTTAAGCGTGAGTATAACTAGTCTTAAGTCATTTAGTATTGGACACTGAGACAAATACATAGGTGCTCAAAAGGTATTTAAGTACACTGAACAATGATAAAAAATGAGTTCGAACATGCATGTCATGTAAGAACTCTTAAGTTGCAATATGCAAAGTAGTCATTTGACCTGAGGCATCCTAGATGTCTAATTGTTGGGTCCTTGATCTCTGATCATGTTAAAGGCATTCCATTGTGAGTGTCCACGACATTGTTGAGGTCAAGCTATCTAGTCATGTAGGCATACGAATGCACAACAAGGGATCTTTAACCTTCCATGGTCGAGGGAGAATACTCTAAGATATGATTCGGAAGTCTTTGGCCAAAGCATATGAATATGACTTACGAAGTTTATTCCAAATATATTCAATTGAATCATATAGAGAAGTATCACATTGGATAGTAAACATGAAACAAACTATCACTCAAAAAATGTGATAAAGAGTATTGTATTAGAGAAGGATCGTATTACATTGTAATTGTAACTGGATAGGTTCTTCAACCACTTCTACTTAGCTTGGGTAGCCATGACATACTCCTAGGTGTCACTCATGGTTTGTGGAAGCCCTGAAGATTAGCAAACACTAATCTTCATCAAAGGGAGAATTGAAATGTGGTTTCAATTCACAATCAATCGTTAAGAGTAACAATCACCCACTACCTTGCTATTTGGAACCTAATGGATCGTACACCGAGTAAGGATGAAAGTGAAGAAATATAAATGAAATGGATAAGCAATTAAATGGTTTAACTGAGAAGGTTCAAGATTAATTAATTAGTTAATTAATTATACGAAAGGTTCGTATTGGGCTTTCAATTTAGTTTCAGGTCTCGGGGGCCCAAAACTGTTTTGTTCCACAAGGCCCATTATGTTTAAGTTGTATGACAACAAAAACAAAATGGGCAATTAGCCCAATAACAATGACAAGGTGATGTGAAAATTAACTTGACACACAAATTAAACCCTATTAAACATGTAATTGTAATATTAAGCAAGTAGGGATCGTTCTAAACCGGGGATTAACCAGGGCTGCTAATCAATGCAAATAAGACTTAAAAACACTACACTAGAATCTATAAACTCAAAACTGACTTATATGACTTAAAACAGCAACAAACAATCAAAGAGACTCAATTCTAGACCTAACAAGTGATTTGGACGAAAATAAAACTTAACTTGACTCAAAAGACTCAATTAAAAGAGATTATGACTCAACTAAACACACTAAAAAGACTCAAAACAGCACAATACTAACAATTAGACTCAAAATAGACTCTAAGGAGTTATTTGAACGAATTTAAGATAATAAGATTCAAAACACTCAATTTGACAGATTGAAACACTTTTTAAACTAATCTAACACACCTAAGTCAAGGGGGGATTGAATTGAACGAAATTAATTAAATTGAACATATTGCAAAACTAAATCAAACTAGGCACGAAATTAGGTGAATTGAATGGTGAAAAGCTAGCTAGAGAATTCTTCTCCACACTTGAAACATATGCAACATAAATTGATTTCCAGTATTGTTTCTTTAAACCATGAACGACAATGCCCCAAATTAATAGTGAAAAACACAAATTAACTTTCAAATTTTCCTAAGTTCATTGAATTGGATGAAATACGCATCGGCAACCAAATTATTCTTCTCAGGTTCTCTATATGAACAACATGATAGAGATACAATCAAAGATCATTAAGTTCTATGAAAATCATAAGCATTGACATGACATTCGTAACTATGAACTGCATGATACTCCTGCCATGGATTTACCTAACACGATTGTGACTAGCAACCTCCACTACTTGTAAATATAAGTTCATGACGACTAGGTGAAACTCCCTTATACTTTAGCATCAGATTCAGGCATGCAAATTAAGTGTGCACCCCTAATCAACATACATAAACAAGTTCTCAATCAATTAGATAAGTAAACCACATTCATGTTTTACGAAACAAAAACTGAAGGTAATCAATTCATATCAAACATATGTCCATGGCTTCGAATTCACCTCTAACTAATAAGAAAATTAGTTACACATGTTCATAACAATTGAAAAGCAATTTGAAATAAACATGGAAACAAAACAAGGGAAGAAAGAACTCTAGAAACTCCAAAGGATGCAGGTAGGCTTACGGCACACTCCTCATTCTCCAATGGAAGCCACGACAAGGTCTTGTCTTCTCCCCTCTGCGGCAAAATATGAATTTCTGAATGGGTGGTGGTGTAGAACGAATTATGGTGTGGTGGGTGGTGTTTTTGCAACTGAAAGGGGTGTAGAATTATATGGGGGGTGGTGGTGCGAAATTATGGCAGAAAACAGATATTTATAGCCAAGGGTTTTGACAAATTCTGATGGGAAAAGGCTTAGGATTTTCGGCAAAGGCTTGGGCCTCAATCCAAGGGGGTAAATAACTAGGGTTTGTGCAAATTTTAGGGTTTCTAGAAAGGTTTGGGGCGCCACTTTTGTAGGGAATTCTAGAAACAATGTTATGTGGCTGATTTCTAGAAGAACAAGGCCTAAAAACATGCAGCACCAATGTAGGAACAGATAAGGCCTTCTAGAAAGGTTTCTAGGTGATTTAAATCAGAAATTAACTCCCCCTTGCAGCAGGAATTAAGTTAGGAAAAGATTAGGATTAGATAAAGTTAGTTACAGTTTGGATAAGATAAGGCAGTTTGGATAAGGTTTGGATAATGTTACTTCTTTCTTGTTGATTCATTATCTTCCAAGTCTTGAAATAATTTCTCCAGATTTGTAGCACATTCCTAGCCTCATTTAAGCACCAAAAAAGTTCATCCAACTTGCTCCACATGCATGCAATCCAATTCAACCCAAAATGCACCAAAATGCACTTTCTGGCCAACTTTGCCATTAGGACCTACAAACACACAAAAATAGGATAAAACACTATAATAAACAAAAAAATGAAAGAAAACAAGCTAACTAAGTCGCATAAATATGCTCCTATCACAAGGCTGGCCATAAGGGTGAGTGGATGCAAACTTGGATTAATTGCAAGTTTGCCACTCACATGTGAGGTAGTATAAAGTCATATTTATAGCTTTTACTCACTAGGGTTTTTCTTGAGGCAAATAAGAGAAACTTTTTCTCTCTTTTTCTCCATAGAGGCTGGCAACTTAGGATAAAGATAGCAAGCAATCTTTCTTCCTTTAAGTCATCCATTTCATCTTCACACCTCATCCTTGGTGTGGAGTCTTAGAGACACTAAATCTTTGGTGTTCTTAGAGATCATTTCCTCACATCGTCAAGGAGGAAAGGAGTATCAAAAGGAAGAAAAACACAAGGAAGATCTAAGGAGCTAGGAGGTAACTTTAAGGCTTTCTACTTGGGTGAATCCCTTGTGTAAACAAGGATGAGCTTCAAGGGTAATAAATCTCAAAATCCTTTCTTCTCCTCGATATCTTTGCCGAATCCGAGCATCTAGGGGCCACCAACAGTTCCAAGAAGAGGAGTATCCAGCAGGCAAGATCGGTCTTTCAGGTTCAAGCCATAGATGCTGTACCTGGACCAATCATCGACTTTACTGAGCAGGATGTTAAGGGAGTAAACTTTCCCCACGACGACGCCTTGGTGATTTCTGTCCAACTAACTAATGCCATCATTGACAGAATTATTGTGGGTACTGGTAGCTCAGTCAATAACATACAACTATCAGTCATCCAGAAGATGGGCCTGGAAAACACGATCAAATGCAAAGCAGGGGTCTTAATCGAATTCAACAGACTTACCTTAACTGCCAATGGCATAATCAAGCTTGATGACTAGCCCTCCAAATTGTCTCATCGTATACCTTCATGATTGTCAGTGACCCATCTCCCTATAACGAGATATTGGGCTAACCTTAGCTAGTGAAGATTTAAGCTGTGAACTCGATCGAGTATTAGAAGATACAATTTCACGTCCTGGGAGGAGCAGTCAAAGAGATCAAAGACGACCAGGCCATGTCTCGGTGATGCACTATGCAAGTTCTCAAGGAGTCGAAGAATAGGTCTTTTGCCCCAACAGTAACAGTGAAGTGTAGAAAGACGATTCTACCTCTACCAAACAACAATTACAGCAGGCAGGTCAAGAAGATGGTGTCAAGGTCGACAATGCCTTGGTAGATGAATTAGGATGGAAACCCGAAGAGGACGCCGAACACATCATTCTTGACCCCTACCAGCCAGAGCGAGTAGCATTATTGGGGCAGAGATCGACAAGTTACTAGAGGCTAAATTCATTGAGAAGGTGGCACACTCAGCATGGTTGGCCAACGTTGCGCTGGTGATGAAAAAAAAGAAGGGCAGATGGAAGGTATGGGTAGATTACACCGACCTCAACAAGGTGTGCCCTAAAGATAACTACCCAATCCCTTGAATCGACCTGCTCGTTGACTCAGCATCTGGGAACCAGATGCTTAGCTTCTTGAATGCATACTCAGGTTACAATCCTATTGCCATGCATAAGCCTGACAAGGAGAAAACCACATTCGTGATTGAGGGAGGTACATACTACTACAAGGTCATGCCCTTTGGCCTCAAGAACGCAGGAGCAACTTACCTACTGCTTAGCATACTAACCCCGTACAGTAATAAAGGCTCAGGCGTTGGCGGACTTCATAGCTGAATTCACCCTAAGCTTGAAAGACGCAACAACTCAGCCCAAAAGCACCCCAGAAGCAACTAAGCACGTCGTAGCCACACCAACCTCACCTGTAAAAGATTTTTGGCATTTGCATGTCGATGGATCATCCAACTACCAGGGATCGAGAGCAGGCCTAGTTCTCACTACTTTGGATGGTTCGATGCTCAAGCAGACGATCACTTTAAACTTTAAGGTGTTAAACAACAAAGCAAAGTATGAAGCCCTACTAGTAGGTCTCCGATTGGCGAATAACCTGGCAATGAAAAGGCTTATGATTTATTCTGATTCCCATGTAATCACCAGCCAAACCTTAGAGGAGTACGCAGTAAAGCATCCAAGGATGGCCCAATACCTCAAAAAGTTACAAGAATAGCTAGCGATGTTCCAAGCGTACACACTCACTCAGGTTCCACGACAAAAAATGCGCAGACGTACAAGCAGGCCTAGGCTCTACCTTAGACCATCAGCTTAAGTGCTCAATCCTAGTCGAATACTTGGAGATGTCGACCATAGATGAGGAACCAACAGTCGAGGTGGCACAGATCAACACAACTCCGAGTTAGCAGGATCCCATCATCAACTACATAGTTAACGGAACACTCTCTGCAAATAGACTGGAGTCCAGAAAGCTCCAGATGAAGGCAGCACGCTACTACATGTGGACCGGCATGCTTGGTCATAGATCATTCTCAGGACCACATCTCCACTGCCTATCATCTTCTGACGACCTAAAGATTCTTGGATCAATCCACGAAGGCGTTTGTGGAAACCACTCTGGAGGCCACTTCTTAGCGCAAAAAGAGCTTATGCCGGCTACTACTGGCCAACCTTGCATTAAGACACCAAAGAGTATGTACAAAGGTGCAAGAGCTACCAGCGCTTCAAGCCCATGCCCACATTCCCTGCAAGAAAACTTCACTCGCAGACGAGCCCTTGGCCATTCATGCAGTGGGTGATTGACCTGGTAGAACCAATGATGCCTGCCATTAGGGGCAGAGGCATGATGATCGTAGCAACCATCTATTTCATAAAATGGGTCGAAGTCGTAACCATGACTATAACTACCCAGACGAACATATAACGCTTTATATGGAAGAATATCATCTGCCGTTTTGGCATCCCTCACTTCATCGTCATAGACAATGGTCCGCAGTTCGTGGGCAAAAACTTGGTGAGGTTCTTCGAAAAATATAATGTCAAATAGCACATGTCCATGCCTCGGTATTCGCAGGGCAATGGGCAGGTTGAGGCATCCAACAAGACCATTCTCGACTTCCTCAAGAAGTCATTCTCAGACAAGAAGGGCAAATGGCCAAACGAGCTCCTTGGTGTTCTGTGGGTGTATCGAACCACCAAAAGACGAGCAATCAGCGAAACTTCATTCTCCTTGACGTATGGCTCTGAGGCGATTATTCCTCCTAATGTCATGGTGCTAAGCATCATCACTATACTACTGAATTTCGAGTAGAACAAGAAAGAGATGGCCACAAACTTAGACTTGACAATGGAATAGTGTGAAAAGGTCATAACCCGCATTGCGGCCTATTAACAACAGATCTTCTTTAGCTACAACAAGAGGGTGAAGATCCGGCAATTCCAACCAAGAGACTTAATGCTCAGAAAAACCTTCATAACCACATGCCAGGAAGGCTCCAAAAAGATGGCTCTTATCTAGGAAGGTCCGTAAAATGGCAACTACATCCTCACCACTATGAGCGACAAAGAGATCAAAAAGCAATGGAATCCTATAACTTGAGAAAGTACTATGTGTGACCTTCCCCCATTCCTTGGACCCTGTTCAAGACAAATAAAGTTAGAAGACTCAAGCAGCTTGACGAACAAGACCTCGCATGTCGAGAATTATCAGTTGTTATGTTATTACTACCTACAAGCAAAGTTAATACATTTCTTTATTTTCAATGAAGATTGAAAGAATTATTCACAAGCCTAGGCCGGATGCATAAACAAACTGACCACCCCTGTGATAGCAGAAGATGCCCTGCCCTTGCTGACATAGCAAGTGTTCTCCCATCAAAAGAGGGTAAACTGATACGGGATATCTAGATGTGGATAGGTTTTATGACTGCTCAGTTCCCCCTGAATGCATCGACTACCTGTGCTAAATTGCTCTTATAATTGGCTATAATAAACTTTTTTCTTAAAAAGACTTAGCCAACTGAAGGATTCAATTTTGTAGGAGATTGGGTCTCTAACCGGAAAAGATCCCTGCCTATGAAAGAATTCACGTGACTAGATAGTGTGTCCTCGACGTGCCAGTTTCATGAACGTAGCTCGACTCTCAAGTGTTGCAATACTAGTTAAGCGATCTGTGAAATCAAGTTACAACTTAGAAGGATATAGCCTCTGAGGCGTGATTATGCCTACACCTTAAGCCTAAAACGCCTCCGATAGCCAAGAATGATGCCTAAGGTGGTCACGTGGGTTGTCTGCTTTTATAAGTAAGATGCCCGACTGACGACCCAATAGGTAGGTAACCCTAGGCAATTTGTAAGCCAAGACTTATACCTACTATGACTATGCGGACCCGTCTACTTATTTAAAAGAAGTGCTTCAGGTAGAAGGTCTACGATTTAAGTTTTACAGGAGCTAAAGCCGAAATGTACGACTATAGCAGGTATGCAGATTTCCTTTGCTCTTTACGAAAAGCATGTGTCTAGCCGCCGGCTCTAGAAGTTAAAATTTTCGCAACATGACCAGGGAGGGCCAAGGCTCGTGCAGCCGCTAAAGCCGAAATGTACGATTATAGCAGCTATGCAGATTTCCTCTGTTTTCTACGAGAAGCATGTGTCCGGCCGCCCGTTCTGTAAGTTAAAAATTTTACAATATGCCCTAGGATGGCCAAGGCTCGTGAAGCCACTAAAGTCGAAATTCATGACTATAGCAGCTACGCGAACTTACCTGCTTCCTACGAAGGCAATGAGTTCGGCCACCAGCTCTATAAGTTAGAAATTTCACATTTTTTCCACGTGCAGGTAAAGCTCTTTGAGCATCAAAGCCAAGACTAAAGCCTAAAGTGACGACATGGGATCAACTCCTCCATCAAAGTAGCCAACACAACCGCCCATCCTACGGTAAAGTCTTGCAAGTCACCTCCAGCAAGCAATGCTCCCGAAGCCCCGAAGCCCCGAAGTCTAAACTAAAACTTAAGTGAAGACGTAGGATCGACTTCTTTTTTGAAGTAGCTCACCTAGCTGCTCATCCTACGGTAAAGTTTAGCAAAAGACATGGCGAAATAAAAGGATGAAGCAGAGCAAGGAAAACTGTTTATTAAATTTCTAGTAAATTGATAAACTAGCTCGAATGCCAACAAAGTTCAAGTAAAGTAGAATGAAAATGAAAAGAAGAAAATTCCTAAGTCTAAGTAAAAAGACTACTCATTAGCAACATGTGCAACCACTAGTCCCTCGACTGCCATGCCTTCAGCCATCACACCGCTCTCAGCAGCGAAAGCATTTATCAACTCATCCTCAGCCGCCCCTGCTTGGACTGCCTGACCTTCAGCTGCTCTACCAAAGGCAGCTTCTAATAAGAAGTCAAGCAGATCAACTAGAGAAAAGGCGAAAGTCTCGAAGTCCTTCTCTAAAAACTCATAATCTGACGGCCTACCTTGAAGATGGTCTACATAGCCAAGCTTGTAGAAATCAGCTTTCCCACTCTTCAGCTGCACATTCTCCTCAACATGCCCAATGTGAGCATCGTGCAGCTTACCGAGTTCCTTTTTCAAGTTCTCGCTAGCAGACAACGCACCTTGCAAATCCACCACCTTGGACTCAAGCTTACTGACAACATCCTTGAGACGAGACACTTTAGTATGCATGAAGACAAGCTCCTTATCCTTGGCAAAACAAGTAAATTGTAGTTTTGAATCGACACGTTCAAGGTTATTGACCACAGGTGAAAAACGACTAACTTTCTTATCTGCAGCTTCCAACATCGCCTAAGTCGCACTAAGCTTAGCCCTCAAGTGGATGACTTCTTGATGAGCGGTCTCCAGCTGCATAAAAGTAGGGGCAGAGACATCAAACCCCTTCAAAACGGTGAGTTCAAACTCGAGCACACCTGACAGCATCCTGATCAACGCGCATAGACTCAGTTGCCAGGATCAAAGTCTTATGCAATGTAGCAAGCAAGGAAAACCTCATCGAGTAGGCATGAAGCTTTGCAAAAGAGTCTGAGTTGACGATAACTTTCCCAACACTGTTAACAAATTTGGCGTATGCATTAACGTCCTCAAACAGGTCAGCCTTCAGCAGCGCACAAAGCTCAGGAAACTCCCTAGCCTCAGACTCGGTGGATCTCTTACAACTACCTTTGCAAGAAGACTTCCTTTTCTCAGCAGACGAATCAATCATAACAGAAGGAGGAACAGGCCCAGGTGCCATCTTAGCAACAGAATCCACCTTCCTGCTCTTCACAGTGGCGAGCCTTTCAGAAGCTGAACCGGACTTAGCTCCCGACGCATACTTTGACACAAACCCAAACATTGGAGAAACCATCGAACCCTTCTATTGGGCAATCCTTTTAACAATGGTCGTGGCCACCTTCGGAGCAATAGGTTTCATGACCTAAGACTCAGCGGTTTTTTTTGTCCCCTTGGGAGAAGTCGGATCAATGGTAAGCTTTTCAGCAGGAGATGAGCCCTCACAAGCAGTAGAAGAAGTTCTTGGCTTCTTCTCAGTCGAAGGCTCACAAGCAGGTGAGGAAGATCTTTCCTTTCTACCCTCATTTGCAAAAGGCTTTACAATAACAATCGAACGGGCAAGTGCCTCATCCTTTATCCACTTTATCTTTTTTTTCCTTTCTCTCAACGAAGAGGATTGAGCAGCCAACGCCACTCACGATACTCAATAGAAATGGCCAAGGTGATGTGGACTTTCTTCATATCCACTGAAGTTCTTGGAGTTAAGCCAAATTCTGAATCTACACAAAGTAAGAAGGACAAAAAATTCAAGCAGGCCTGGAATGAAGCAGTTCACTTACCACTAATAAAGAAAGATGGAACACGCAATTTGGGAAAGGAGTTAGACTCTCACTCTCCTCTTACTTCCAAGGTATCTTTCACCCACTCATGATCACCTTTGTAGGGAGCATCAAGCCGCCTACGGCAAGATCTCAGCTGCCCCACGCCTTCCTTGTGGTCGATTTCAAGGAAATAGCATAACTCATTTATGGTCAAGCCAAGATCAAAGAACCTGCTCAAATTTGAGAACTTCACCATCGCACGAACTACATTCAGGGAGCACTGAGCAAACGACCATTTCATGGAGCAGATCACCTCCTAGAAAAATATGGCGTGGGAAAAGTAAAAAATCTCAACATGAAGTAATACAGATGGAATTTGATAACCCTTTTCCTAGTAGTGGCACCCTTGCCGCACAGTTCATGGCCCTATCATCCTTCACCCGCTTGACTTGAACCTTTGACCAAATCGCATTCTTGTACATCTTAAGAAAATCCTGAAATAGTTAATCAAAATTGATCTTGACATGTGCAGCCTTGAAGTAGCCCACCTTGTTTAAAGAACCACCTTGACAGTACAAAGGTGGAAGATATTCGTCACTTTTGCAATTGGAGGAAGCATCTCAAAATCACTACAAAAAGTATGAAGAAAAATAATTAGGAGATAGCTCGCGAGAAGAGAAACAAAAAACAAAAAAAACAAAAACAAATGATCGCAAAGCCCAGCGCCTATGCGCAGGCCCCACGGTCCGGCCCACACTCTTTCTATCTCTCCTCTAGCACGGGCCCAAATTGCAGGAGCAACCAGGCAGGCCCCACAGCCTAGACCCGGCTCTCTCTCATTCATACACCCAGTGCACCATAAAGGGCCCAAAGCCTCTTGGTTCAACATGCCAACAAGAGAAGACCCGACCCATGTTGGTCTTTCTCTTCCTTCCACCCACCATAACAGGCCTGAGCCTACTTCTTCATGCTTGGCCCATGCCAAGCTCAACCCAAATAGGTTGGAGCCTCACAGCTCGCCCAACCCAACGCCTTAGCGCACCGGCCACCTAGACCCGAGCCAAGCCGATCACTTAGCCCACACTGGCCGATCCCCATACCGCGCCAACAGCAGTTATGTGGCATCCTTTCCAAGTGTTTCACACATCCTTGGCCTCCGCCGAGCCAATTTTTCAAGACCCAAGACCTCTAAAAAATCAAGGAAAAGAAAATTCAAAATTTTCTTACCTTGGTGCGGCACGGAGAAGAAGAAGAACAACAAGAGACAACTCTTTGCAAAGGCAAGAGAAGAAGAAAGCTGAGGGAGGGGGAACAAATTTCCTTTGGCTTCTCTTTTCCTTGTTGGAATGATGATTGTCCTCCAAATTTATTTAATCCCCAGCTTAAGGCAGAATTAAATAGGTATTGGGGCAATTAGTTTCCTTTTCTTAGAAGAAGTCTATCTCCAAATCAAGAAAGGATGTCAAGTTCAAATTGGGAAACAACTCTACAACCCCATGCAGTTTGGGATTTTTACACCTATTGCCCTTTTCCTGCGTGCAACTCAGCAGGTGTGGGGGCATTTATGAAGCCTAAAATAATCCCAAACATCCTAAAGGCAACACGTGGACTTTTGCCAAAGAAAGACAATATTGCCCTCAGTAAATGGGCATGCTCCTCAGATACTCCCACATGCAATTCACACCCTTGGAGGTCCCAACAGCTGAATACAACTGCCCACAACTCGCCTGCCCTTGGCAAGGAAAAGTCAAAGCTTTAAAGATAAGGATTAATTACCCAAATCCTATCTTTAATATATTCCCAATTGAAGATTGACTCTATTCAAGTAAATAATCCCTATTTAATTCAATTATGGATAATTACTCCATTATCTCAAGATATTATTTCCTATTTAATATCTTGAGAATATTTCTCCATAAACCTTGGCCAATAGGATGCCGCCACGGGTAGGGCAAAACCCTAACACTATAGTCGGCCCTCCCCTCCTATGTATACCCCTTATTTTACCAAATTTCAGTAAGCTTTTACTACCCTAAAAAGCCCTAAACACTTCACTCTCCTCAGAGAAACTAACTTAGGCATCGGAGATCCATTGGCCTAACCCCCGTCCTCAACCTCGTGGGCGCGTGAGGCTTAGGTCTTTGATCAAAGGTGTTGATTGTTTTGCAAGTGCATTTTCCTCAAAGCTAGAGACGGCGGAAATTTGCATCAACATAGATGTTTCAGATAAAAAATATTTTCAAAAGTCTTGCTCTTCATTCATTCGACTGATGTATATGTAGTTACAAGTTCATAGATGAGGAGGAGAGAGAGAGGAGAGAGATAGAGAGATTACCTGGAAGAGGAGGTTGAGCGAAAATACTAGCGATGAGAGTTTCTATAGCTACCCAACCATAATGCCAACTCAACCTAAAATTGAAAGGATGATGAAATGACAATTGTAGCCTCACATGTGAGATCACGTGCAATCTATTAATATAAGGGACCGTTCAACTTGAATCCTAACGGATCTCACCATAAGGGTTTAATTCTTAGTTTTTTTTTTTTTTTTTTTTACCAAGAAGCAATCTTCTGAATACTCTATTATTGCGTGGTTATTAATCCGATTTGGCCTAAAGATTATGTTATATATTTCTATTTTGGAATCAAACTTCCCTTGGTGTTTTCCTCAGTATATTGACAAAGCTACAAGGTATTTTCTCATCAGTTTCACCCTGTTTATTTATTTATTTTTTCCTCTAAAAAAAAGTATGGAATTGCATGTAATGCAGTTAGCTTATGATATGGACATTTAGTGGAGAGAGTTTCTGGAAACAAAATGCAATGATGTGATTTCAATTTGTTAACGAGAAGAAGCAAGCCGTTGGACATATATATTTGATGAGTAATGCTATATATATTTGATGAGTAATGCTTGGTAGACCAAATTTTTTAAACCAAATTGCAAATTAAATGATGTGATTGTAGA
Organism: Malus domestica; assembly: GCF_042453785.1. Lineage (NCBI taxonomy): Eukaryota > Viridiplantae > Streptophyta > Magnoliopsida > Rosales > Rosaceae > Malus > Malus domestica. The sequence goes on from NC_091675.1 coordinate 29,561,826, forward strand.
TGATTTGATTATTATAATTAAGTGTCAATTAATGTGTTTGTTTCTTATTGGTTTTGATTTGCGATTTGGTTTAAAAAAATTTAGTTTCCCTAGCATTACTCATATTTGATTAGTTGATATGGAATGATTATAATCTCATTGCATGGAATTTCTAATTGCTTAATTATGTGTACTACAACAATAAGGACTTCAACAGCATTTTTATTTAATGGAAATATACTCATTAAACTCTCAAGAACGGATGTCTGCCTATACACTTGAATTCGAATTCCCTCCTCACAAGTCACACTAGTATAAAGAATAGTCTGTGAAAAACCGAGATGGGTGGCATTTTTTGAGCTATTGGTACATAATAACCGCTTCCAACTTTAGGCTCAACTGCTGTGGGCTTCCATTTGTGAACATAGTCACCGCCTTGTTCGAAATTTTAACAGATGAAAAAAAATAAAATTATTATGAATTAAAGCTACACATTAATATTCAGTTATTCTTTCAATTATAATTTATAAATTTAATTCAGAACTAAATACAAATTCATTATATAGTTATATAAAATACACTACTTTTATACAATACATATTTAAGTTCAAAAATTTTGGGGCCCTTCAAAATCGGGGGCCTGTGCGGGTGCACCCCTGCACTCCCCAGGTCAGCTTTGAAGATAGTTTTAAGGAGAATACCAAAAAATAGAATTGGACCCATCAGAAATGGATTAGGCTGGCACCCAACAAATCAGGTTTTTGAGAGGCAATTGTTTGTTTGTATGCCTGTCTTCATGTGTAGGAGGAGCTTGAGCTTGAGCTTCCATTACAAAACGACACAATTGCCTCTTTGAACTGGACACTTCAATTTTTTCTTGACCTAATTGACAAAAATAACAGGCTCACAAGATTCTTATAATTTCATCTCAGTTTTGCATCAGTCACTTTCCATTTTTTCTTCTCTTGTCTTGCGTTATCGTTTTTCACAAGCCCTTGTTTTGGGGGGCACGAGGTTGAGGTGGTTGACAATTCTGCAAACTGCAGATTACCATTTCGCTCTTGGTATTTTCTGTGTTCTGTAGAAATTGTTTTTTCTTATTGGTACAAGGAGACATCTGTATTTTGCATGAAGGTCATGTTGCGAGTTATATATTTATATATTAGTTAAAGTATAAATACTAGTATGTTGTCCCACATTGACGAAGTGCATATATAATACCAATTGTAATTCCTATATATACTCCACTTTGGAGATTAATGAATATACAAGAAATTCTCAAATATTGTCATATATATTTTTGGTATTTTATCGTGTTTAATTCAACTTGGAATTAGATCAGTTCGCTCTCATCAGTGGAGTAAACTTGATGCATGTGCTCTCCGATGTGTATTTATTGGATATGCTAACAATCAGAAAGGCTATAAGTGTTATCATCCTCCGACTTAGAAAACTTATATTACCATGGATGTCACATTCCATGAGGAAGTTATGTAAGCCCTCTTCCGACTCTCCACTTCAGGGGGAGAGAGGGGGAGTAAAGTGCAGATTCGAAGAGATGGTATGGATGATGTGTTATAGGCAGAGTTGGGGACAGAACCTGTTATGCTACGTGATACTGACTAGTCGACTATAGATGGTGATCAATCAACTGTCATTCCCGAGACTATTTCTACTGACGACTCGTCGAATGTGCCCAACGAGTTACCTATTGTTGGTATGTCTGACGAGTTACCTGCTGTTGGTATGACTAACGAGTTGCATGTTGGTGTTTCATCCAGTGACGATTTTTCTAATGGTTTGGTACAAGATGGTGACACACATGAGGTAAATTCTGATGATTCTTCTACTTATCAGTTGCCTCCATGATTTAATCGTGGAAAATCTAAAGTACAATATGAGCTTGATATGCATGCTAAAGCCAAGTATCCTATCAACAACTATGTGTCTACTCATCGTTTATCCAAACCATATGCATCTTGCACATGTCAGATATCTAGTGTATTGGTTCCTACAAAATTGCAGGATGTTTTGTCTGACCCTAAGTAGGTTATGCCATAAATGTTGAGATGGAAGCTTTGGAAAAGAATTCCACTTGGGATTTGGTTCAGTTGCCAAAGGGGAAGAAAGCTATTGGATGTAGATGGGTGTTCACTATTAAGCATAAAGCAGATGGTTTTATTGTTGGAAGTATGCCCACAAAGCCACTCATTTGATGTAATAGCTTTTGGAATACTTATTGTGTTAACCTATTATATGTTTAATGAAGGGCAAATCTTATTGTTAATCACTATTTAATGTACTATGTGTTTAAGCAATAAGGGAATCCAAGGAATGTGTTTAATCTAAGAGAGAAGTGATCTAAGTAAGTTAGATTAATGAGACCTTTCTCTTATGTTCATTCCTAAAAAGTTCCTAGCCAATTAGGCATTGACAATCCGCTAAGGTTAGTATGTGTTATGTTAACTCAAGCGTGAGTATGACTAGTCTCAAGTCATTTAGTGTTAGACACTGAGACAAACACATAGGTGCTCAAAAGGTAATTGAGTACACTGAACAACGATAAAAAAGGAGTTCGAACATACATGTCATGTAAGAACTCTTAAGTTACAATATACAAAGTAGTCATTTGACCTGAGGTATCATAGATGTCTAATGGTTGGGTCCTTGATCTTTGATCATGTTAAAGGCATTCCATTGAAAGTGTCCACGGCATTATTGGGGTCAAGCTATCTAGTCATGTAAGCATATGAATCCACAATAAGGGATCTCTAACCTTCCATGGTGGAGGGAGAATACTCTGAGATATGATTCAAGAGTCTTTGGCCAAAGTATACGAATATGACTTAGGAAGTTTGTTCCAAATCATATTCAATTGAATCATATAGAGAAGTATCACATTGAATAGTAGACATGAAACAAACTATCACTCAAACAATGTGATTAAGAGTATTGTATTAGAGAATGACCGTATTGCATTGTAATTGTAACTGGATAGGTTCTCCAACCACTTCTACTTAGCTTGGGCAGCCATGACATACTGCTGGATGTCACTCATGGTTTGTGGAAGCCCTAAAGATTAGCAAACACTAATCTTCATCAAAGGGAGAATTGAAATGTGGTTTCAATTCACAGTCGATCATTAAGAGTAACAATCGCCCACTACCTCGCTAATTAGAACCTAATGGACCGTACACCGAGTAAGGATGAAAGTGAAGAAATATAAATGAGATGGATAAGCAATTAAATGGTTTAATTGAGAATGTTTGAGATTAATTAATTAGTTAATTAATTATACGAAAGGTTTGTATGGGGCTTTCAATTTAGTTTCGGGTCTCGGGGGCCCAAAATTGTTTTGGTCCACAAGGCCCTTTATGTTTAAGTTGTATGACAACTAAAACAAAATGAGCAATTTGCCCAATAACAAAGTCAAGGACGACCATAAGGGTGAGTGGATGCAAACTTGGATTAATTGCAAATTTGCCATTCACATGTGACGTAGTATAAAGTCATCTTTATAGCTTTTACTCACTAGGGTTTTCTTGAGGCAAAGAAGATAAACTTTTTCTCTCTTTTTCTCCATAGAGGCCTGCCACTTAGGGGAAGGATAGCAAGCAATCTTTCTTCCTCTAAGTCATCCATTTCATCTTCACACCTTATCCTTGGTGTGGAGACTTAGAGACACTAAATCTTTGGTGTTCTTGGAGATCCTTTGCTCACATCCTCAAGGAGCAAAGAAGTATCAAAAGGAAGAAAAACACAAGGAAGATCTAAGGAGCTAGGAGGTTACTTTAAGGCCCTCCACTTGGGTGAATCCCTTGTGTAAACAAGGATGAGCTTGAAGGGTAATGAATCTCAAAATCCTTTCTTCTCTTTAATGTTGTTAAAGAGTCTTGTGGTTCACCATTCACTAGGCTTTGAAAGTCATGGGTTTTAGAATTGTTTTTTAATGCATGCCTACTTAAAGTGTTATTAGTTTGCTTATGTGTTCAAATGTTCTCACATGTTCTTAGCTAGGAAATTTTTTTTTCCTTCAAGTGGTATCGGAGCCTAGGTCTAGTGTATGGTGAATCCTTTTGGGTTTTGTGTTTTTCATGGTTTGAGATTTAAATGTTGTAAATGTTACAAGCTTTGTTCTTGCTTTTTGAATATAATTTTTTCTTGAAAAATTATCATCTCAAATGTTGTAGATGTAGTTCATTTAAGCATGAATATTGGAACTAAAATTTGGTTCCATGTAAGTGGGGAAATTCGGCCAAATCGAAAGGGTGGATTTTTGGGTTTATGTTTGTCTTGTTAAAAGAGTTTTAAAGTGACTTTTGAAACCCCTATGTGCCCTAGGATGTTAACCCTCTTTTGAGTAGTGTATTTTTGAGTTTTATTGAGTGAAAACATTCATGGATCTCTTATGAGTTTTCTTGTGTGTTCTTCAATGTTCTTGATGTTCTTACCAAGAACAAAAAGGTTTGGTGTTTTGATTCAATTTGTTTGTTGTTTTTCATAAAATTTTGGTTTGTTATTGATTGGTGATGGAGGATTTGTGTCTTTATTGTTTGACTAACCTATTCTTACAACTCATACCAATCAAACTTTTCAACCATGCCAATCAACTATTCAACCCATACCTTTCACTTTTTCAACACACTTTAAAATTTTGAATTTTCACCAAAACCAAACGCCTTTTTTACACTACCAAAACCGGCCACCTCTTAGTGGGGGTACTTTTGGGGCCTTTTATGCAATTACATAAAGTTTTGATATTTTTGTGTATTTGCGCTTTGACCCAAAAGTTTATGTTTTATGTAAAGGCCCAAAATCACTAAAGGACAAATTGTTTTGCTTCTTTAATGAAGTTTTTGTTATTGAAATTTTTGGGTTCTTGTTGTAATTACAAGAAGTTGTGGGCTTTTGTGTTTTTACAAAGTGACCCCAAAAGTTTATGTTCTTGCATTGTGGCCCAATAGTTGTGGTCATTGCTTTTTCGGCCCAAATCATGATGAGAACAAAGTGGTTTTGTCTCTTTAATAAGAATTGGATTTTCATTTCATTTAGTTCCATTTAAATCAATTCTATGAATCCGAAAACCAATTGTTTAAGTTGTTTTCTTAGTTAATGTGATTGATTAAGAAAAAGGTGATTATGAACCAAAGGCCTCGATAATTGAGCTATGTGATTGGCCACTTTACATTATGAATGTTTGGGTTAAGTAGTTTAGATTTGAATGTAATTTGTTTAGTTCAAATGTGTTGTAAAATGGCATAAGCCCTCCTCTTTATTTCATGTATTCCTTTTTGTTTATTTGTATGCAAATTGGAATAGTTAGGTCCAACGCCCAATAGGAAATAACGGTTTAATTAGATTAAACGTGTAACTAAAATCAACAACTAACTACCTTAGACCCAAGGTCCAACACAAGGCTCGTGTTAGATCAAATCAAACGGTTCATAATCATCCTAAGACTTAAGATGACTATATAGTCCATATGAGGATGCAATGCATTCGTTAGTAGTTCCATATAGTCTCGCTTGTTTCATCGAAATAGTGGGAGGATTATATACTACTAATTCATATAAATTTTAGACCAATGGTTGTGATAGGCCCAAGTACTTTTGATTATATTAAAATGAAATTGATGTAGCTAAACACTACTCCCTCAAACAAAACGAATATTAAGTTGATAAGTGAGATATGCTTTGTACATCTCTTCGTAAGCCTTCCACCGTGGTAGGCTCCAATCGTTTATGACTCATACACCAGCTTCACCCTATTATGAGGAAGTTCAAAGTATGTGCTTATATTCAGGAGGAATCCATATGTATATACATGATGTGGTGAGGTAGGCAACGAGGATGGCTAACATCATATCATTGTGAGGCTATTCTTGAACCCCTACACAAACTAGCATGGTGGGAATAACTTAACTAAGTGCAATGGTGCCGACATCATAACGTTGTGAGGCATCATTCTCTAGAGGCCAAACAAGATGGGTAATTACAAGAGTTGTAAATGACTAAAGCGTTATTCTCTCATCATTATTGTTCCTAACCAACATCATATTATTGTGAGGTGGGCTTGATAATGGTGAGCCTCCCATACCCCGATAAGAGTTTAACATAACTCTCAGATTTCATTGAGGGGTGTGGAATTTGCCAAAAATAATGGGTGCTACTATTTGATTTAAGACCCAATCAAGTAGTTTTAAAATCAACAATCTAATACGATTTTTGTTATGTTATGTAGTTAACAACATGCCTAAATTTACTCCTATTATTATACTTGACAAAAGGGGCCTTAGGGGCCAACGTTTCCTTGCTTGGTATCATTGCATTGAGAATGTCTCAATGGTGAATGACATATCGTATGTGCTCAAGCAATCCCCACCTCATATACCTCTTACGAAACTAGCTTCAAAAGAGGAGTGTCAAAATTATACTAGACACCTAGAGGATGACTTACAAGCCAAATGCTTAATCCTTACTTCACTAAGTGAGGAGCTTAAGATATTACATAAGCACATGGACACTTCATGTGCCATGGTTGATAGTTTGCATAAGATGCATGATATTGAGACAAGTATTGTATGATTCTCAAATGTTTGTAGTCTGTTGAATGCTAAAATGGCAAAGGGGACATCAGTCCAAAAACATGGACAAAAGATGGAAAGGATCTTTCAAGATCTTGAGAGTTTAGGAACTTCCATCGATGGGAAAATGGCCTAAAACTTTTTCCTTGCATCTCTCTCGGATGATTTCACTAAGTTTATAATAAACTACAAAGTGAATAAATTCGATCGTACTCTTTCTGAAATGATTGACATGTGCTGTAAGTTTGAACAAGGTTTCAAAAAGGATAGTGGTAGTGAGAATGCAATCACAAGGAAAAGGTTGCATAAGAAGAAGGCAATAAAATCCAAAGGAACATGCTTTCATTGTGGAAATGATGAACTTTGGAAGAAGAAATACAAGGTGTGCATTGCGAGCCTTATGACATGAACTTTTGAGGGGACTATTTATGTCATAGAGAGTGCTTTTACAGTAAGCTCCAACTCCTGGATATTTGATTTAGGCACTAGTCAACATATCTGCAATTCATTGCAGGGACTAACAGGGAACAAGAAAGTGCACAATAGAGAGATATTTATGCGAGTTGGGAACGTCATTAAGATCTCTGCAAAAGCAGTAGGCACCTACATGCTTAAACTACCCTTTGGGGAAGTCTTGGAACTTAAAAATTGTTTATATTTTCCATTATGTATAAAGAATGTGATTTCTATCTCTATGCTTTTATGAGATGGGCACTCAGTATTGTTTGACAAAATGAGTTGCACTTTATACTTGAACGGTCATATTATCTCTCATGGTAATATGATAGATGGACTTTTTCACCTAGAGACAAGTAGTGGAATGCACTGCATTGAAAGCGGGAATACCTCAAAACCCAAAAGGGCTAGAGAAGAAGTTAACCAAGAAAAGATGTGACATCTTAAATTTGGACATGTGAACCTTGACAAGATTCGCAAGATGTCGAAAGACAGATATTTCCACCCATTGGGTAATGACCAAATAGGTACTTGTGAATGTTGCTTGAAATGGAAGATGACCAAATCTCCATCCACTGGGAAGGGACAGCGTTCCACTGAAATTCTAGGGTTAATCCACACTGACATATGTGGACCAATGTCTATTACGTCCAGAGAAGGCTTCTCCTATTATATCACATTCACCGACGATCACTCTCAGTTTCGCTATGTGTATCTTATGAAGTACAAGTCAGAATCCTTTGAAAAGTTCAAAGAATTAAAGAATGAAGTTGTGAACCAAACTGGGAAACAGATAAAGATGCTAAAATCAGATCGTGGGGGAGAGTATCTAAGTAATGAGTTCTTAGATTATCTCAAAGAGTGTGGAATAATATCATAATAGACTCTATCGGGAACTCCACAACTTAATGGAGTTTCTGAAAGGAGAAATCGAACCTTGATGAACATGGTTCATTTTATGATGAGTTCCGCTGATCTACCAATAACATTCTGGGGATACACTCTGTATACAGTAGCTTACTTGCTTAATAGAGTACCTTCCAAGTCAGTTTCACAGACGCTTTATGAGATATGGCATGGCAGAAAGCCAAGTCTTAATCATATTAGGATTTGGGGTTGTGAAGCATATGTTAAGAAGCTTGAAGCTACTAAGCTTAAAGCGAGATCAGTTAGGTGCTATTTTGTGGGATATCCTAGAGAAAATATGGGATATGAGTTCTACCATCCTGACAACCAGAAAGTCTTTGTCACCAAAATTGCAAAGTTTCTAGAGGACGAATTTGTTCTTAAAGGAACTACAAGTAAAACGATGGAAATTAATGAGATTAATGATGAACCACAAACAAGCACTCTACAAGTTGACAACCCTGTTCATGAACCCTTAGCTCCACGTAGATCAAAACGGGTCAGTAAGCCACCTAAGAGGTATGGCTTGGATAATGACTTTGGGGAATTGCACGTTATTGGTGACAATGACACAAAGAAGGACCCTAGGGATTACACTGAAGCAATGTTTAACATTGATTTAAAGAGATGGCAAGAGGCCATGAAATCCCAAATGGATTCCATGTATCAAAATCAGGTATGAGCTTTTGTAGACCCTCCAAAAGGTATAGTACCTGTTGGAAACAAATGGGTCTTCAAGAGGAAGATAAGCGCTGATGGGAACGTGGAGACTTATAAGGCTAGACTAGTAGCCAAGGGTTACAGGCAATGAGAAGAGATTGACTATGAAGAAACCTTTTCTTCTGCAGCCATGATTAAGTCCATTCGGATTTTGCTTGCTATAACTGCATACCATGATTATGAGATATGGAAAATGGATATGAAGATGGCCTTTCTGAACCGCTACCTAGAGGAAGAGCTCTATATGACTCAACCCGAAGGTTCGTGTCCAAGTCTGTAAAGACTAAGGTATGCAAGCTTCAGAGGTCCATTTATGGACTTAAGCAAGCCTCTAGGAGCTGGAACATTCGCTCTGACACTGAAATCAAATCATTTGGTTTTACTCAAAATGAAGACGACAATTATGTTTATCAAAGGGTCGTTGGGGATGCAGTTGTAATCCTTGTGTTATATGTAAATAACATATTACTATTCGGGAATGACACTAACGTATGTGGATCAATGTCTACCACGTTGAGAGAAGGCTTCTTCTATTATATCACATTCACCGACGATCACTCTCAGTTTCGCTATGTGTATCTTATGAAGTACAAGTCAGAATCCTTTGAAAAGTTCAAAGAATTAAAGAATGAAGTTGTGAAGTTGTGAACCAAACTGGGAAACAGATAAAGATCTTAAAATCTGATCGTGGGGGAGAGTATCTAAGTAATGAGTTCTTAGATTATCTGAAACAGTGTGGAATAATATCATAGTGGACTCCACCAGGAACTCCACAACTTAATGGAGTTTCTGAAATGAGAAATCGAACCTTGATGAACATGGTTCATTCTATGATGAGTTCCACTGATCTACCAATAACATTCTGGGGATACACTCTATATACAGTAGCTTACTTGCTTAATAGAGTACCTTCCAAGTCAGTTTCACAGACGCTCTATAGGATATGGCATGGTAGAAAGCCAAGTTTTAATCATATGAAGATTTGGGGTTGTGAAGCATATGTTAAGAAGCTTGAAGCTACTAAGCTTAAAGCGAGATCAGTTAGGTGCTATTTTGTGGGATATCCTAGAGAAACTATGGGATATGAGTCTACCATCCTGACAACCAGAATGTCTTTGTCACCAGAATTGCTAAGTTTCTAGATGACGAATTTGTTCTTAAAGGAACTACAAGTAAAACAATGGAAATTAATGAGATTAATGATGAACTACAAACAAGCACTTTACAAGTTGACAACCCTATTCATGAACCTTTAGCTCCATGTAGATCAGAACGGGTTAGTAAGCCACCTAAGAGGTATGGCTTGGATAATGACTTTGGGGAATTACACCTTATTGGTGACAATGACACAAAGGAGGACCCTAGGGATTACACTGAAGCAATGTTTGACATTGATTCAAAGAGATGGCAGGAGGCCATGAAATTCCAAATGGATTCCATGTATCAAAATCAGGTATAAGTTTTTGTAGACCCTCCAAAAGGTATAGTACCTGTTGGAAATAAATGGGTCTTCAAGAGGAAGATAAGTGCTGATTAGAACGTGGAGACTTATAAGTCTAGACTAGTAGCCAAGGGTTACTGGCAACAAGAAGAGATTGACTATGAAGAAACCTTCTCTCCTGCAGCCATGATTAAGTCTATTTGAATTTTGCTTGCTATAGCTGCATACCATGATTATGAGATATGGCAAATGGATGTGAAGATGGCCTTTCTGAATCGCTACCTAGAGGAAGAGCTCTATATGACTCAACCTGAATATTCGTGTCCAAGTCTGTAAAGACTAAGGCATGTAAGCTTCAAATGTCCATTTATGGACTTAAGCAAGCCTTTAGGAGCTGGAACATTCGCTTTGACACTAAAATCAAATTGTTTGGTTTTACTCAAAATGAAGACGACAATTATGTTTATCAAAAGGTCGTTGGGGATGCAGTTGTAATCCTAGTGTTATATGTAAATAACATATTACTATTCGGGAATGACACTGCAGTACTTTCTTCTGTAAAATGTGGTTGTCCAAAACCTTCCACATGAAAGATTTAGGAGATGCATCTTATGTACTTGGGATAAAGCTCCATCGTGATAGATCTAGAAAATTAATTGGATTATCCCCATCAATGTACATAGATAAGGGGCTAAGTAGGTTCCAGATGGAATAATCTAAGAAAGGTTTTCTTCTTGTGAAACATGGAATTCACCTTTCTAAATCCATAGAAACTAAGACTCCTGAAGAAATACAGCAGATGAGTGTTATTCCTTATGTTTCCACCATAAGACATCTCATGTATCCCATGATATGCACAAGGCTTGACATCGCATATGCTGTGAGCATTACTAGTCGATATCAATCTAATCTAGGATCAGAACACTGGGCAGCTGTTAAGACGGTCCTTAAGTACTTAAGAAGAACTAAGGACATGTTCCTCGTTAATGGAGAAGCGATAGAGTTGGGAGTGGAAGCCTATACAGACGCAGATTTCCAATCTGACGTCAATGATAGAAGTTCCAACTCCGAATATGTGTTCACTCTGAATGGTGGGGCTGTCAGCTAGAAAAGTAAGAAACAAGATGTAATTGTTGATTCCACGACGGAGGTTGAATATGTAGTTGCAGCTGAAGCCGGCAAAAAAATGTTTTGGATGAAGAAGTTTATTACTGAACTTGGAGTGGTTCCAGCCATTACATCGCCAGTAACTTTGTACTGTGATAATAGTGGGGCGATAGCTCAAGCCAAGGAACCCAGGGCTCATCAAAAGAACAAGCATTTGGACAGACGCTTTAATATCATTAGAAGATATGTTGCCGAGGGAAAGTCAACATCCTTAAGGTTGCCTTAGCCAATAACGTAGCAGATCCACTGACGAAGCCAATGTCTCAAATCCAACTTCACCGCCATATGGAAAAGATGGGTATTAGATACATAGGAAGGTGGCTTATAGTGCAAGTTGGTGATTGTTGGAAGTATTCCCACAAAGCCACTCATTTGATATAATAGCTTTTTGAATACTTATTGTGTTAAACTATTATATGTTTAATGAAGTGTAAATCTTATTGTTAATTACTATTTATTGTATTATGTGTTTAAGCAATAAGGGAATCTAATGAATGTATTTAATCTAAGAGAGAAGTGATCTAACTAAGTTAGATTAATGAAACCTTTCTCTTATGTTCATTCCTAAAACGTTCATAGCCATAAGATTGCCAATTGGGTATTGACAATCCGCTAAGGTTATTATGTGTTATGTTAACTCAAGCGTGAGTATGACAAGTCTCAAGTCATTTAGTGTTGGACACTGAGACAAACACATAGGTGCTCAAAAGGTAATTGAGTACACTGAACAACAATAAAAAAGGAGTTTGAACATACATGTCATGTAAGAACTCTTAAGTTGCAATATGCAAAGTAGTCCTTTAACCTGAAGCATCATAGATGTCTAATGGTTGGGTCCTTGATCTTTGATCATGTTAAAGGCATTCCATTGAGAGTGTCCACGACATTGTTGGGGTCAAGCTACCTAATCATGTAGACAATTGAATGCACAACAATGGATCTCTAACCTTCCATGACGGAGGGAGAATACTTTGAGATATGATTCAGGAGTCTTTGGCCAACGCATACGAATATGACTTAGAAGTTTGTTTGAAATCATATTCAATTGAATCAGATAGAGAAGTATCACATTGGATAGTAGACATGAAACAAACTATCACTCAAACAATGTGATTAAGAGTATTGTATTAGAGAATGACCGTATTGTATTGTAATTGTAACTGGATAAGTTTTCCAACCACGTCTACTTAGCTTGGGTAGCCATGACATACTGCTAGGTGTCACTCATGGTTTGTGGAAGCCCTGAAGATTAGCAAACACTAATCAAAGGGAGAATTGAAATGTGGTTTCAATTCACAATCAATCGTTAAGAGTAACAATCACCCAGTGCCTCGCTAATTGGAACCTAATGGATCGTACACCAAGTAAGGATGAAAGTGAAGAAATATAAATGAGATGGATAAGCAATTAAATGGTTTAATTGAGAATGGTCAAGATTAATTAATTAGTTAATTAATTATACGAAAGTTTCGTATTGGGCTTTCAATTTAGTTTCGGGTCTCGGGGCCAAAAAGTATTTTACTCCACAAGGCCCATTATGTTTAAGGTGTATGGCAACTAAAACAAAATGGGCAATTAGCCCAATAACAAAGTCAAGGCCAGCCATAAAGGTGAGTGGATGCAAACTTGGATTAATTGCAAGTTTGCCACTCACATGTGAGGTAGTATAAAGTCATCTTTATAGCTTTTACACACTAGGGTTTTCTTGAGGTAAAGAAGAGAAACGTTTTCTCTCTTTTTCTCCATAGAGGTTGGTCACTTAGGGGAAGGATAGCTAGCAATTCTTCCTCTAGGTCATCCATTTCATCTTCACACCTTATCCTTGGTGTGGAGACTGAGAGACACTAAATCTTTAGTGTTCTTGGAGATCATTTCCTCACATCCTCAAGGAGCAAAGGAGTATCAAAAGGAAGAAAAATACAAGGAAGATCTAAGGAGCTAGGAGGTGACTTGGAGGCCCTCCACTTGGGTGAATCCCTTATGTAAACAAGGATGAGCTTCAAGGGTAATGAATCTTAAAATCCTTTATTCTCTTTAATGTTGTTAAAGAGTCTTGTTGTTCACCATTCACTAGGCTTTGAAAGTCATGGGTTTTAGAATTGTTTTTGAATGTATGCCTACTTTAAAGTGTTATTAGTTTGCTTATGTGTTCAAATGTTCTCACATGTTCTTAGCTAGGACAAATTTTTTCCTTCATTTATTGACCGGTACAAAGCCATATTAGTTGCTAAGGGTTATACTCAAACCTATGGTGTGGACTATAAAGAGACTTTTGCTCCTGTTGCCAAACTTAACATTGTTTGTGTTCTTCTGTCCTTAGCAGCAAACTAGTATTGGCCCTTATTGCAGTTTGATGTTAAATGGTTTCCTTCATGGTGATCTTAAGGAGGAAGTTTATATGGATCTCCCACCTGGTATCGGTATATCTCCTGAAAAATATGTTGTGTGCAGATTGTAAAAGGCTTTGTATGGTTTGAAACAATCTTCTATAGCATGGTTTGGGAGGTTTACAAGTTCAATGAAGAAGTTTGGGTACTTTCAAATTCATTTAGATCATACTTTGTTTCTAAAGAGAAGAAATGGTAAGCTAACTGCATTGATTATTTATGTTGATGGCATGATAATGAGTGGTGATGATCAGGATAAGGTACAACGCCTTCAAAAGTACTTAGCTACTGAATTTGAGATGAAAGAATTGAGTGAATTGAAGTATTTTCTTGGAATCGAGGTTGCACGATCAAAGCATGGTATTTTTCTATCTCAACGGAAGTATGTTCTTGATTTATTAGCTGAAATAGGTATGTTAGATTGCAAATCTATTGATACTCCGATTGAGTAGAATCATCGTCTGGGCTGATTTCCAGATCAAGTTCTTACTCATAAAGAACAGTATCAAAAGCTTGTGGGGGGATTAATTTATTTGTCTCACACTCGCCCTAACATTGCTTATGCAGTTAGTGTGGTAAGTCAATTTTTGCACTCACCTAGTGAAGTTCATATGGATGCAGTAATCCGTATTTCGAGGTACTTGAAGATGGCTCTTGGCAGAGGCTTGGTTTTCTCCAAGAATGGTCATTTGAATGTAGAAGGGTATACAGATGCAGATTGGGCTGGTTCTGTCACTGACCGGCAATCTACATCTGGATACTTTACTTTTGTGGGTGGTAATCTAGTTACTTGGAGAAGCAAGAAACAAAAAGTGATGGCTAGGTCAAGTGTTGAAGCTGAGTTTCGTGGTATGTCTCATGGTGTATGTGAGTTTTTGTAGTTGAAAAAATTGTTGAGAGATCTTGGACTTAAACCCAAGGGTGCTATGAAACTTCATTGTGATAACAAGGCTGCTATTGAGATTGCTCATAATCCAGTGCAACATGATCGAACAAAACATGTGGAGATTGATTGACATTTCATCAAGGAACAATTGGATGCTAGAATTATTAATTTTTTTCGTTTGTGGGATCTCAAGATCAACTTGCTGATGTGCGTACTAAGGCTGTGTCTAATAGTGTGTTTTCCAGCTCACTTGACGAGTTGGGCATGCATGACATCTTTGCTCCAACTTAAGGGTGAATGATGCGAGTTATATATTTATATATTAGTTAAACTGTAAATAGTAGTCTGTTGTCACACATTGACGAAGTGCATATGTAAAACCAATTGTAACTGCTATATATACTCCACTTTGGAGATTAATGAATATACAAGATATTCCCAAATATTGTCATATATATTTTTGGTATTTTACCATGTTTAATTCAAGTGCTCATACCTAGTAAGTGTACAAAAAATTTCTAGACGATATAGTCTTGAATGTTTCGTAAAAACAAGTAAAATCTAAAGTAAATATCCAACTAACTTGTTATGCAAGTCACATTGGTGTTACATAAACTACTATCTTATTACCATATTTGAACATGAACAAATGTTGAATGTATCTTAAAAGCATCCTTTATAGGTTCTCCGGAAGTGATTCTAGAGCTAGTTCCGCGAATCCAAAACAATATGAAAAAGAAAATTAAAAAATGTGAAAAAAAATGTTTGGTTGTAATGCTAAAAAGAAAAGTGGCAAGAATTTCAGTTCAGATTAGGATCACGAACGTCATTACCATGCTCATGATCATGATCGTCATTATCAGGATGGGCATCATCAATATCAGGTTCTTCATCATCATCATCATCATTACCTGGTTCAGGATCAGGGTCAGGATCGTCATTCTGCATTTGCATTTGGGATGCAGCAAGAAATAGGGCTCCAGTTCCTGAACCACCATGAGAATGTTTAATAACAACATTGTCTGAAAGATCATTCCCAAGCATTTCCCACACACTGCTGTTGAGATAATTTCTGAAGACTCTATAGTGCTCGTAAAGCCCACCTTCCACGGTAACTACGCTTTTCTTGTTTTCAATTCTCCCAAGCTTCTTAATTATCCCAAGAATGCCAGCTCCAGAAAGACGGGCTCCACGTTCGGCAACGATGTCACAAACCTCCGAAACTACCTCCCTCGCCTTTGGAGAAGTACTAGTGATCTGGTAGTCATGGAGCAAAAGAGTTAAAGTATTTAACTATTTTGTGCATCATTAAGATTGAAAACTACTTCAGGTACTGTTTTGTTACTTCATTGGCTGAAACCTTACCCCAAAAACTTTCTTCAGTTTTTCTCCAACAATTTTGTGATCCTCTGATGTATCTTGATGCATGGCAGCCATATCAGGTGAACTAGATGAAATGATAAGTAAAATACTATTAGCAACTGAATGATTCAATGAGATCCAATCATCCAAGATTTCCAAAATTCAAACCACAAGACTAGAAGGTGATGCAGCTAACAGCAATTGTGCATTCACATTAAGACTTTGTTGTGCACCTCAATTGGTAAGGAGTCATGAGTTTCAAAGGCACCGTGTCCCCAAACACTGCTGTTTCCTGTGCCATCTTCAATAATACTCTTCTCACAATCTCTCCCAGATACATTCCCGAAATCAGCTTCTCAAATCTCTGAGGCAAAACTGGATTAGAAACAAAAGCAGAAAGATATGCATTCTGAAAGATTGGAGACTTGTAGTACAAGGTTTGCCTTACCCGGCATCCAGGATTTGGGCTTTCAGCATCTAAACAAGTATCAAAGATGGTTATTGGAAGATGAGGAGAACTGAAACCTCCCCACTGTGTGCTAATTACCTGCAAAACTAATCAGATATTTAACTGCGCCGTGCACATACTGTATAATTAAAAAATTCCAGACACTAACCATGTCGCCTAATTTAGGCGATGGGCCATGCCACTGGAGAGCTGCATTTGCAGGCTCTACATAAGCAGCATCCGTGCCCATTGCTAGAGTAACCGCAGCCACACTTTCTCTGTTGTAGTATCTACCTCCTGCCAAATTTCCTACGGTATCATCAACCTGCTCAAGATGATAGCTGAATCAATTGCAAGGAATCGTTTTTTGTCGTAGTGAAATCAAGTTACATGTTGGAGTAGCATAAACCATGGGAGTTGCATACCATTGCGTAAACCCGCAATTTCACTCCATGTTCCTCCAGAGCTTTGTTGAAGTCACTCACCAACTTCTTTCCAACCTGATCTCATTGTAATATTGTACATTAAAAAAAAAATGGTTAAAATTGGTGCACTTACAATGATATATTGGAAAAAATAATGCTTCCCAAATCTCAAACTTAGGCAGTTAATTTACTGCAGCATTGAGTGTAAAATAACAAGAAAAAGGAGTCAATATAATCTAACTTTGCTATCAGCTGAGAAACTCTTCCATTTGATAGCGGTTCCATCGGAGACAACAGATTGTTCGACCGGACATGACACTATACAACCAAGTTTGCTCAGCTCCTCTGCTAACGTATTGGGATGTTCCGAAACAAACTTTCCTAGCTCCACAGCAATAAAATCAAATAATTCCTGTTAAATGAGAAAAACACATTTATCATATTCATCTTTTCACTGAAGTCGATGAAACACAAGTTGATCAAACTCAAGTTTTTAATGCGTAAATGAAAAAAATTGTGACAATGCATGCTCTAATTTAAATAAAAATAATAACTTGTTCACATCATCTGCATATGTTTGGTGCTGACATTATGCTTATATAAAGGTATTTTGTTTCGTGCTTCGATGTAATCCGGATCCGGTAATTATTGGGAATATTTCACTCGTGCCACGTCTATTGGGAGAAATCTCATTGGTGCCTAATATGATCTTCTAGTCACTTCTTGAAGTTCTAGTCCAGAACTTTTAACCTGATAATTAAAATGACTACGCCGTTTGGAACACAAGCGCAATATAAGCACTAATAACGGAAGTGGAGGATTCATTTCCCCCAAAAGAAGAAAGAAAAAACAAATCATCCTTGAAGCTGAATCTACTCCAAAAATTTAATTATCTATATGTACCTTTGAAGTAGCAGCCATGAGATTGGAGGGAATGGGAATCTCCTCCTTATGTAAATCTGAAATGGGGTTGTTCTTCCCTCCAAGTCTGGCACACAAGATCAAGAAGTTTGTTCCCCTTAAATTTACGCCATAATAAAATCCTTTCTCATCTCTGCCACCACACCAAAACACATTACAAATCAATATTTTAAGAGAAAATAGTAGTATTATTTTCTTTTTCTTCAACGTGAAATTCTATTATAAATTCTAAACTATCCTATACGAGTAGGGGGATTCCAACTCGATGATGCAAAGGAGCGAACACACTGCCCTGCCTAACCCACTTCGTCGAAATAATAGCACTAAAGCCCAAGTGAGCAATCGAGGATGTAGCCTACCCGGTGGGGAGAGGAGAAACGTAGGAAACAAGCATATTGAGAGTTGTAATGGTTCCACTGGAAGCAAGGCAAGCTTTCATGTCAGACACCAAGGCATTTGAGACCTGCCAAAGCTTTGGCACCGGAGTGGAGCAGTCCCTTGCAAATTTTCGTAGTATTTTTTGTGTTTCTCTCCATTGACGCTGCTTCTTCCTCTTCCACTGTCTCAGTAAAACTGCTGCCACTACCACTGTGGCGGTTGCTGTCATTGTTGCCACCACCACCACCTCCTTCTTCATTATTTTGTTGTTATCTCTCTCAGAACAATTTAGGCATCAATGAACAACTTGCAAAAAATAATATTGGCTTGTTATTTGTTTTGTTTTCTCTGATGCAGTGTTGGTTCAAATAACAGAAACCCGCCCGCCATTTGTGCAGGGAGGAACGAGTATCATGGATGGAGGCATAAAATCTTATAGGGCTAGTAGAAAAATAATGGATGCTTTATTTTGATTTATATATAATTGAAGAAATATTAAAACATATACTAACTCAATTTTTTTTATACAATATTCTCCATTAAACTCATCGAAATAATAAGAAGAAAATTTGAACTTAGGAGCAGCGAAAGGAGCACACTGCTCATATCAGTATCATAAAAGGTTCTAACTGAATTATGACAAGAAAAATGCTTGCCAATGAATCAGAAATCCCATATTGGGTTGTCTTGTGACAAAATTTTGGTATTATTTGCAACATAATTCATTTGAAATGGGTACCGAATCATACGTTTTGGGCTGAAACTATGGGTAATTGGGCATTCATGGAATTGGATGGCCTAAATAAAGAGCTTGGACTAATAGAAGGGCTAAAAAGATGATTCATGAATGAATTTTGCAAAGTAAATGTAAATGGACTGATTGTAGGATGTTTAAGCCATCTCCAACCGAATGGTTTAGATGGTCAAAAGGTCGAAAATAACTCGAAAATCGTCTCTAACTGAGGGCCAAGCCAAATGGCTCGTGGGCCTCACTGGACAAAAAATGGCCAAAGGGCCAACCAATTGGCCCAAAGGAACCAACTAGCCAGCCTCCGGTCGGGTCGGATTTGAATTCCAACAGTAACTAGCTAACGTCAGCTAGCCATTATATTTGAATTTTTTTTTTTTACAAAAACTTTTAAAAAAAATTTAAAAATTCTATTTTTTTTCCTATAACTTCCTAAGCCATTAAACAACATTAAATAACATTAAGTAATATGAAACAACATTAAACAATGTTAAACAACAATAAATAACATTAAACACCATAAAATTATACAACATAAAAATAACATTTAACAACATTTTTAAAAACATTTAACAATATAAAACTTAAACGCCTACTCCATACTTCTTTTGGCCCAAAGATGTTCAACAAGATTCTGTTGTAGGTACTTCTTTATGGCACGGGAACATATCATCTTATAGCGCCTCATGTAGTTTTTAAATATAAGTTGTTGTAGTTTTTAAATTTAAATAATAAATTATTTTTGTCCCTATGACTCTTTGACCCTCGGATGGAGATGGTTTTTTATGACAGGATTATGTTTGGCCCTATGACCCTTTAGCCCTCGATTGGCGATGGTAAGAAATATGATCATACATTGTTCAATAAAATATTAATTTCTTGGAGGGCCAGAGGGCTAAAACGAGTCCTCTGTCCCTCATTCGGTTGGAGATGGCCTTACATTCTACATAGGCATATGTTGTTTCTAACCCAAGTTATAAGA
Organism: Malus domestica; assembly: GCF_042453785.1. Lineage (NCBI taxonomy): Eukaryota > Viridiplantae > Streptophyta > Magnoliopsida > Rosales > Rosaceae > Malus > Malus domestica. Next base: position 29,581,615 of record NC_091675.1, read on the forward strand.
AAAAGTTATTAAGAGAACTTTATTTAAATTGTTAATTAGTTGACCTTAAGTTTTAAACTCATAGTTTGTAAAATACACAACGTATATGTGAAATATAAGTATGTCTATTACATGTTAGAGTTAAAAAAATAAAAAATAAAAAAATAAAAATAAAGGTGCTATTTAACAAATCATTATCATTGTTAAGTGATGACGTAACTGTCGTTAAGTGATAAGTTGAACAAATACTGAAGTGGGCTCTTCATGACTTGTTTAGAGCACCTTGGATCCATCAAATCATATGTTGCTGGTAATTACATGAACATATCTGGTTATAAGGCTTGGAATTTTTTTTATTCTCATTTTGCATCAATTTTAAGGGCATCTTACTGCTTATGAAACCCTAAATTCGATATAGGCTTTTGATGGCCTCCATTGAAAATGTGAAGATATTTCGATAGGTTTCTACTAAAAAGGTGAAAACATTTTGGGGAATACTTAATGAAAACTTGCACCGTGTTATTGTTTAGTACTCATGGGTTGGAGCCTCCTGGAGTATGCATTGTTTTGATAGGTGTTCGTTGTTACTTTATGTAGAGGAGGTCCGCGGGGTGTGATGGCACACTACAAGAATTTTGAGCGACAATTTTGTATTGTAATATTTTTGTTACTCAAAATTTATTTATTTATTTATTTATTTATTTATTATAACGTTAGTAGGTTGATTTGTAAATTGACAATATTATCAATTTTAGTTCACTTGATGTAAATTGACACCAAAAGAGAGATGAAATGATATTGACTAAATAAAAAACAACAGACCAACAAAGTTACAGAGCTTTCAAGGAAAAACATAGTTACATAGCCCAACGCTCTTTTCCTTCCGCGCCGCCCAGCCAAGCACACCTCTCTCCCTTCCTCTCCATACCAACTTTCTCTTGTTGCCTTTTCCCTACTTCGTTTGGTTTTCATGAAAAAATAAGGGTAAATCTTAGTTTACTACCCTCAAGTTTTGTGGTTTTCAACATTTGGTACATGAAGTTTTTTTCATCTCAGAATCATATCTAAAGTGTTAATCTTGGGATAGTCTCATACATCCGTTATTCTGACTGTTAAGTCTTCCGTTAACTAATAACGTGACACCCATGTGGACAATGACTGGGCGCCACGTGGAAATTAAAATTAAAATTAAAAAAAAAAAAAAAAAAACCCACCCGCTTCTACCTCCCCTAACCCCCTCCCTCCCTTATTTCCTCTGCAACCCGTACCTTCCATTCTCTCTTCTGCAACCCGCTCTCATCTGCAACCCCATTCTTCATCTCAACCCTAATCTCATTGATATTGTACAAATCCAGAGGCAAATCCAGTATGCTGGTGAACCTCCTCACTCCTCAGTCTTCGTCCTTCGAGTCCTTCCCCTCCCCTATCACTACCAGGGTGTTCTGCTCCACCGAAATCTTCACATCTTGCTTGTCCAGTCCTGGCATGTCCCAAAAACAGAGCCTCCTCGTTCTCTTTCACATCCTATCCCCTTCTCGATCATCCGCTTGGACCTGCGAGGAATGAGTTGTCCATGAACTGGTCCACCATGTTCAACACAAAACTCAAGCTCCTCGTCGGATAAAACGAATCGAACACATCTGCAGCTCACAAAATAAATAGAACCCTATTGAGATTTCTGATAAAATGGGAAACCCAATTGGGAAATTTAACCTAAAACCAAACCCAGTCGAGAATTTCTCAGATCTTTACACCGATGCCGGTCTCAAAGCCCTCAACAAGTTCCTCGCCGGCAAATCTTACATCTCTAGGTAACAATTTCTTCTTCTTCTTCATCTTTATTTTTCTGTATATTTCAATGGATTTTACTTTATTTTTGGTTTTTAATTCATTGCTCATCCCAATCTCAGAGACAAGTTGACTTTGGATGACATCAAGGTGTACGTTGCCGTGTTCGAGAAGTCACCGGTTCTTTTGCCAATGTGAGCAAGTGGTATGACGCCCTTCGTCCCAACTTGCTTCCACCTTCCCCGACAAGGCTACCAGAGTGAGAGTCAGCAGCAGCAAGCCTAAGGTTACTGCTCCTTGCTGTCGCCACTGGAGGCTATGACGATGACGATTTAGACCTTTTTGGCTACAAAACTGAGGTGGGTCGGGTATAGAGTGTTACGTGGGTGCAGAGGAAAGAAGGGAGGGAGCGGGGGTGATGTGAGGTAGGAGAGGTGGGTGTGGGTTGCAGTGGAGATGAAGGAGGGTGGTGCGGGTTGCAAAGAAGAGAAGGGAGGGAAGGGGTTGGGGTTGGGGGAGGTAGAAGACGGGTGGGGGTTTTTTTTTTTCTTTGAATTTTTAATTTCCACATGGCGCCCAATCATTGTCCACATGGGCGCCACATCATCAATTAACGGAAAACTTAACAACCAGACTAACGGATGTATGAGACTGTCTCAAAATTAACACTTTAGGTATGACTCTGGGACAAAAAAACTTCAGGTACCAAATGTTGAAAACCATGAAACTTGAGGGTAGTAAACTGAGCGTTACCCAAAAAATAATATCGTATAAAATTCGATCTGGCAGGACGGAAAACTGCAAAAATCATTGGTGTTTGGATGGAGATTATTAACTTATAAACCTGGTTCAACAAGAGGAAAATAGGGAGAAAGGGAAGTGCTGAAGGGGTGGTGTGAAGTTGGTAGCCTCCTTTTCTTTCTACTCCCATCTAATACTAAGGTTTCGGTTGGGATTAAAATGTGGCCTTAGTGAGCCGAGTAGTCGAGGCGAATCTGATTTAATATCATTTAAGTAAAATCTTCGGCATATCAAACATGGGCCTACTAATCCTAGCTAGTCTCCTCCTACCCAAGAAAGTGAAACAAACGGGTCCAGAGTTTATAAATATATTTCAATTCGAATAAGACATGATTAAAAAGCAAGAATAGATTAGTTATAAAATCATTTTATGTGGTTAATTAAATATGTTAGATTAAAATTGATTAATACAGACATATAAACTAAAAAGGACATTTTATGACTTAATTAGCAAAGAAAAGTCAATAATTACATAAAAGGTTGATGCTTTCTTCATGTTCTGTTTTATTATATGACAGGAGTTGTTGTTTTACTCTTTGGAACCGGATCCCCTCCAGATCTTTTAAAACTGAGCCTACTAATCAATAAATCTTGGCCGTTGAAATTTGATCAAACGGTTATAATTATTATAATTTTAGAGGGCTTCCTACTTGTAACCGTTGGATCAAATTTCAACGATTCGGATTCATTGATTAATGGGCTCAGTTTTGATGGATCCAGAGAGGATCCGGTTCCTTATTCTTTATGTTAATCGATTTAGTGTTAACTTTTCAAGTGTGAAACCTAAGAAAAGTCGATGATTAATTATACCCCCTTTTTTTTTCTTTGTGTTTAAAGCCTACTATAAGACCACCGACTAATAATGTTATTATTTTGGTCAGAAGTCCAACAAAGTCCAAAAAGTTTGGTGTGAAAAGTTAATTACATGTTCGTAGCCTTTATCTAATGAACACGTATTGGCCTTGGCTTTGACCACATTGTACATAATTAACATCAATGAGTACAAATATACAAATCCTTGTTGCAAGGAAAGGGACACCAGCACAATTACATGCTTGGTCGGTTTGGGTTGGCTTTGCTTCATCTACCCCATTGAAGGACTCTGAATGTTTCATGTTCTTGCTATACTAGCTTGAGTGTGGGTGGCAAATATGGCAACTCCGTTGCTTGTTTGATTGCGAATTGAGGCAATAATATACTCGGTTTTTCATATCGATCGCTAGCGAGATTTTTGCACTATACTACTTTGTTCATAAGCTGGACAATGGTGCTGTGCATATATGTCAGCTAGCTTATGTTACAAAGGGTTTGCGCTAAGTAATGAGATTATTAGTGGATAAAAACATGATCTAAATTTTACAAAATTGAGATTGTCGTTCTTACAATAACATAATAAGACATCAGTAGGGGTTTATTAGCAATACTTATCCATGAGCAAATACTTGTAAGTTCAGTAATGAATTGATTAAGTTCGAAGTCTCAAGCCCTAAATAGATTAAAAATTATTAAAAATTAACTTTGACTTCTCACTTTCTAAATAGATTAGGAAAAAAAATTATTAATTAGAACGAAAGCCTGTAAATTAATTTACTAAGGTTTCTCATTTTAGACATTAGTACAAATTGCTGTCGATTTGAATCGAAATATGGAAATTTCATCTGATCTTAAGATTGATAGTATGACGTTTTCGACTATATGATATGAGAACTATAGGTTTATATCAACTAGAGGAAGTGATGAGAACTCAGAAGAGGAGAGCTTATTTTAATGATTGTATTTTGATGTATTCGTGTACCCTAACTTGGTCATCGTTATATCTCACAATCATGCATGATTGGTTGAGCAATAAAATAGTAATTAAGCTATCCAAAAATAAGATACTAGTTTCCCATGATGCAATCCGATCTTCTAATTCCTATCTGTGAAACAGTGCGTATCAGATAGTTTACATCAACAAGTCAATAATAATTGGGTTGCTAACTAATTAGATTAGCATTAGGTGGCTCCCCAGCCGCGAGTGTTAATTATTTGCTGACAGTTTAATGAGTAGCAGATTTCACATCTGATTCGTCCCACCAAACAGTCCCTACCAAGTTACATGACATGATATTCTAATTAATAAGCTAACAACAATATTTTAATTAATCTAAACAATAAAATTTGATACATTTAAGAAGACTTTTGCATTCAATAAATCTAAGAGGTTTTTTGAACCTAAAGACAGCAAGAATGTATCCAGAAGCCTACAAACTGGGCAGATCACATAATCTCTGGTGGGACAAAGGTTGTCCTCTACCTAAACAATTATTCATCATATGATATTCACTAGACGTCAATATTGCTGGTTTGAGAGAGAGAGAACATGATTACAGAGTGAGAGAGTGATCAACAGATTTTTTAGAGAAGAAGAAAGGAAACTGTATTTCATTTAGAAAGAATGATTTGTACACTTTACAACATTAGTACATATCCTAACTATGATAGCTTACAACAATCTATAACTGCCTTCTAATCAGTCGACACTTGTCAATATCACAACCATTGAACCTATACTCCAACGAATCCCTCTCAAGCTCAGGAGCAGAGAACTCAAGCTTGAGATTGGAGCAACGATATCAACAAACTGTTCAGTTAAAGAAACAAACTGAACCTGCAGTAATCTTTTAGTGACCCTTTCCCTCACAAAATGAATATCAATCTCAATATGTTTGGTTCTTTGATGCATATCTGGATTAGAAGTGAGTGTTATAGCTGAGAGATTATCACAGAAGAAAGTTGAGGGTATAGAAAATGGAACCTGCAAAAAGGTCAGCAACTGTTTAATCCAATCAAGTTTAGCATTAGTGGTAGACAAAGCTCTGTACTCTGCTTAAGTAGAGGATCTAGAAACAATTTGTTGTTTTTTAGAGGACCAAGAAATGGGATTGGAACCAGAAATACAACTATTCCAGTAGTTGATCTTCTGTCATTAGGATCACTTGCCCAGTTAACATCACAAAAAGCCCTAAGGTCCAAATGCCCTTTAGCGTAGTGTATTCCACAAGCCCTTGTTGCTTTGAGATACATAAGGATCCTTTTTACTGCCACAAAATGAGAATTAATGGGGCACTGCATAAATTGATAAATCTAATGCACTGCAAAATGCAATATAAGGTCCGATAAATATAAGATATTGAAGGGCTCATACCAAGCTTCTGTATAATGCTTGATTGTTTAAGGATTTACCATCATCCTTATATATGTTATATGGTAAACAAGGATTGGCACAAAGTTTAGACAAAAGCATCTCATAATTGGTAAGTAACTCAGAAACATACTTATCTTGAGAAAAAAAAATCATCCTCTTTGTGAACAATCTGGAGCCCCAAGAAATAATATAATGATCCCAAAACCTCAATATCAAATTCCTTTGTAAGAGCTGTAATAACATCAATGATAGCAGTAGTAGCACTTCGAGTTGATAATGTCATTTACATAAGAGAAAGAAAACCATGATAGACTTGCCAACAATTTTTATAAATAAGGATGAATCAACATGAGTAGTTTGAAATATACCCAAGGAAGGATAAAAACCTTGTAGATCCCTCATTCCATGTTCTGGGAGCCTATTTTAAACTATATAAAGACTCATGAAGTCTATAAACATAATCAAGATGTTGAGCATCTACAAATCCAAGTGCTTGGGCCATATAAACCTCCTCTTACAAAACACCATGCAAAAATGCATTTTTAACATCTAACTATCTTAAAGATCAACAACAAAGTGCAGCTAAAGAAATAACCAATCTCACAATGGTTGGTTTGATATCTGGAACCATAATCAATCCCCTCTTCTTGATTAAACTCTTTATCAACTAACCTAGCCTTATAATTTCCAATGGTACCATATGCATTCTTTTTTATCTTAAAGATCCACTTACAACCAAGTTTTTTTTTTTTTTTTTTTTGTGAGAAAAAGGAACCAAAGACCAAGTTCCTTGAGAATATAAAGCCAACAATTCCTCTTACATAACAGTAGCCCAAACTGGAGATTTCAAAGTTGACTTATAGGTTGTAGGTTCAACCTTAGTGAGATCAACACCCCATTCTCATGTATAATAGATTATACGACAATTTTCTTTGAGGTCCACTTTTGGACCTTGTTTCCATATGATGCAAATTAAGAGGTGGAATAGATAGTACAACATGTAAACTCTTAAGATGAAATTCTGGTACGACAGGGATATGAGAGGAGGAGGACTGAACTGTATACGTGGTAATGGATTGGTCTTCTATTACATTATTATGACTAGATGTAGTAGATGGCATAGGCACAAACACAGGAGTAGATAAGAGGTTTATGAGGCATAGACCGAATAAATGCAGGAGCAATTGAAGTGATTTTATTGGACTGAGGGATAGGAATAACATTATTGTTAATGGTACTAGTAGCAATGATTGAACAAATGAAGAGGTAGCATGAGTGACATTATGAGACACTTGATTGACTAAAGTAAGGTATGAGAACTTAGACTTGGCAACGAGTGCATGCCTAGATATGTATGGTTTATGTTTGGACACCTTATAACAAATATAACCTTTAAACTTTGAAGTATATCCTAAAATGCACATTTGTGGTTCTATGTTGCAATTTGGTACTATTGTATGGCCTCAGTAATGAAAAGCATGAACACCCACATATTCTAAGGTGATTAATCTCAGGAACAAATTTAAACAATACGTCAAATAGAGATTTATGATCCAAGGTAGAAGTAGACATTCTATAGATAAGACAAAAAGATGCTTAGCAAGCAAAGGACCAAAAAGAAGAAGGCAATGATACTGTTTGTGAAACTGTAATAGTCATTTTAATAATGTGTTTGTTCTTTCTTTCAGCTAGTCAAGTTTTTCTTGGTGTATGGAGACATGATAAATGATGGCTAATTATCTTATCCAATAGAAAAGATTTGAAAGATTTCCTATATACTCACCCCCTCCATCAATTTGTAAAATCTTACTTGAAACATTAAACTCATTCAAAATGAATTTGTAAAATGAGACAAAAGTGGAACAAATATCACTTTTATTGTATAGTGGAAAAATCCAACGATGTCTAGTACACTCATCAATGAAGATTACATAGTGCTTAAATTCTTAAATTGAAATACAAGGAGTTAGGCCCCACACATCACTATAAACAACCTCAAATGCATATACATATTTAGACACATGAGTATAGAAAGGAAGTTTGGTAAACTTGCCTTCTAGAATCTATGACACAACATAGGTATATTTTCAGAAACATGAGACGTATTGGACTTTATTAATGTTTGAGATACAATGAGATTAGAGGGATGGCCTAGATTGCTATGTCAAATACTTGATGTAACTTGTTGTCCAAGATAGGTAGTACCAATCATCATCTTCCTCCTTGAACCAAAATGAGTTGATGAAGTTATAGGGTACAATCCATTACTACACAGTCATTTGAATAGAATTCTCTATGTGGTTTTGTCCCGAATCCAAAAGCAAAAAGTACCAAAAGATTAAAAAACAGTTATTATCAAGACAACTTATATGAACTGGGACCAAATTCTGAGTCAACTTTGGTACACATAGTACTGAATTTAATTTCAAAGGCTGTAATGAAGTATTAATAATGGAGGAACCAACATGTGATATTGATAAACTTTGACCATTGGCTTACTGAATAGTATCATTTGATGGATATGGAGTGACAAGAGACAAGTTGTTTACATCAACAGTCATATGTTATGGGTCTTGAATCAGTGATCTACACTGGCTGAGATTAATTAGATGGTATTTGTGGAGGTGCAAAATGCAAATAATGATCAACATGCATTGTAGTAATTGGAGATGAGGTATTTTGATAGCAGAAAGCTACACTCTAATGAAGATTACCATAAATATGACAACCTTGAGGAACTGCATTATTTCTGAATCTACAAGTGTTAGCAAAATGATTATTTTTCCTACAAATTTGACAATCTTGAGTATTCTTGAATTTATAGGTATCAACTATATGGTTATTCTTACACAAATTTGACTAGGCTGCCGTTGAGGAATATAACCTTGTTGCCTTGGTGGAGAAACATCAAGAAATTCCAGGTGCAGATAACCTATAATCTCCAGTATTTACATTCAATATATTTCCCCTTGTCCTTGTTATTAAAGGACTTATAACCACTAGTTTTAGAATTAGAATAATTATTCTGAGAATTGTAAAACTCCGCCGTGTAAGTTTATCTTACATTGCCGGTCCCAAGCCCGGATAAAGGAGGAGGGGGAGGGCGTCAGGTAGTCGACAGCCGGCACTCCATGATCACGTCGAATCCTTATGAAAATGAATCCAGAACGAAATCGCGCTAAAGCTAGGGCGTCACCCGTAAGTGGCGCGCTGTGTGGCCCGAGCACAGTGATAAGTGAGCAAGGGTCGCTGTATCTCCATCGGCACCCGGATGCAGTGTTAAATGAGCAAGGGGGCTATAGAAACTTCTTTTCGAACGACTCCACTCAAAGTTGTTTGGGAGCATATGCTCCTATCAACTTTACACGGGACACACAAAAGAAGTACTTTGATCCTATTAGACGGGGAAGGGTGAAGAAGCTAGGACAGAAGGGTAGAGTTCAAGAGAGCAAAATGCGTTTAGGAACGTGGAATATAGGAACCTTGACGGGAAAATCTATGGAAGTAGTAGAAGTTATGGTGAGGAGAATGATAAATATTATGTGCCTACAAGAAACTAAGTGGGTTGGTCGTAAGGCAAAGGATCTAGAAAACTCAGGGTTTAAACTATGGTATTCGGGCACAAATAGAATGAGAAACGGTGTTGGCATCATCGTGGACAAGACCTTGACACAAGATGTTGTAGATGTCAAGAGGGTAGGAGATAGAATCATGGCAATCAAGATTGTAATAGGACAAGAACTTATCAATGTGATTAGTGCGTACGCACCTCAAGTAGGGTTGGATATGAGTTCGAAGGAGAAATTTTGGGAAGATCTTGGAGACTTGGTGCAAGGAATTGCTCAGACGGAGAAGTTATTTATTGGAGGAGATTTAAATGGACACATGGGCAGGGAGACAGGCAACTATGGAGGTTTTCATGGTGGCCATGGTTTTGGGGAGAGAAACGAGGATGGGGAAGCTATCTTGGATTTTGCAATGGCATATGATCTCTTCTTAGCCAACACCTTCTTTAAGAAAAAAGAAGAACATGTGATCACCTACAAGAGTGGGTCGTCAAAAACACAAATAGATTTTCTTCTAATGAGGAAAGGGGATCGTATAACTTGTAAGGATTGCAAAGTTATACCAGGAGAGAGCGTGGCTAATCAACATCGCTTGTTGGTGATGGATGTACATATCAAAAGAGTGAGAAAAAAGAACAAGACTTGGAAGTGTCCAAGGACTAGATGGTGGAATCTAAAAGAAGAAAAACAAGTCATTTTCAAAGAGAAAGTAATCACCCAGTGTGTGTGGGATAGAGAGGGGGAAGCTAACCAAATATGGGATTCCATGGCTAGTTGTATCCGAAAAGTAGCAAAAGAGGTATTAGGAGAGTCCAAGGGCTTTGCCCCACACCAAAAGGAATCTTGGTGGTGGAATGAGGAGGTACAAGCAAAGGTGAAGGCTAAGAAGGAATGTTGTAAAGCCTTATACAAGGATAGGACCGATGAAAATGGTGAAAGGTATAGAAAAGCGAAGCAAGAGGCGAAGAAAGCTGTGAGAGAAGCTAAGTTAGTGGCTTATGACGATATGTATAAGCGACTAGATACCAAAGAAGGAGAGTTGGATATCTATAAACTAGCTAGAGCAAGGGAAAAGAAGACAAGGGACCTAAACCAAGTGAGGTGCATCAAGGATGAGGATGGAAAGGTTCTTGCTACAGAGAACGCGGTTAAAGACAGATGGAAAGGTTATTTTCATAATCTTTTCAATGAAGGACATGAAAGGAGTGCTTCTTTAGGGGAGTTGAGTAACTCAGAAGAGTGTAGAAACTACTCTTTTTATCGTAGAATCCGGAAGGAAGAAGTGGTTGTAGCTTTGAAGAAGATGAAGCATAGAAAAGCAGTAGGCCCAGACGATATACCAATCGAAGTGTGGAAAGTTTTGGGAGAGACAGGTATAACATGGCTCACTGACCTTTTCAATAGGATTTTGAAAACGAAGAAGATGCCGAATGAGTGGCGAATGAGCACTTTGGTGCCTATCTACAAGAATAAGGGTGATGTACAAAATTGCATGAACTATAGGGGTATTAAGCTAATGAGTCATACAATGAAGCTCTGGGAGAGAGTCATTGAGCATAGATTGAGGCAAGAGACACGGGTTTCGGACAACCAATTCGGGTTCATGCCAGGGCGTTCAACCATGGAGGCAATCTATCTCTTACGAAGATTGATGGAAAGATATAGAGATGGGAAAAAGGATTTACACATGGTCTTTATAGATTTGGAAAAAGCGTATGATAGGGTCCCAAGAGACATTCTTTGGAGGATTTTAGAGAAGAAAGGAGTACGAGTAGCATATATCCAAGCTATACATGATATGTATGAAGGAGCAAAGACTGCCGTAAGAACTCATGAAGGACAAACCGAAAGCTTTCCCATAACTGTAGGATTACATCAAGGCTCATCCTTAAGTCCTTACCTTTTTGCGTTGGTAATGGATGAGTTAACAGGACATATTCAAGGTGATATTCCTTGGTGTATGCTTTTCGCAGACGATATAGTGTTGATAGATGAAACTCAGAAAGGGGTAAATGCAAAGCTTAACCTTTGGAAAGAAGTGTTGGAATCTAAAGGTCTTCGCCTAAGCCGATCAAAGACAGAATATATGGAGTGCAAGTTCAGTGCAAATGGAGGCCAAAACGAGTTAGGGGTAAGGATTGGAGATCAAGAAATACCAAAGAGCGACCGTTTTCGTTACCTAGGATCTATCTTGCAAAAGAACGGAGAATTAGATGGAGATCTCAACCATAGAATACAAGCTGGATGGATGAAGTGGAAGAGTGCATCCGGCGTGTTGTGTGACCGCCGTATGCCACTGAAGCTCAAGGGAAAATTTTATAGGACGGCAATAAGGCCGGCGATGCTGTATGGCACAGAATGTTGGGCGGTGAAGCATCAACACGTACACAAAATGGGTGTAGCGGAGATGAGGATGCTTCGCTGGATGTGTGGGCACACGAGAAAGGATAAGATTAGGAATGAGGATATCCGGGGTAAAGTAGGAGTAGCCGAAATTGAAGGAAAGATGAGAGAAAATCGGTTACGGTGGTTTGGACATGTGCAAAGAAGGCCTACTGACGCTCCGATTAGAAGATGCGACTATGGGATAGAGGTTCAGGGCCGAAGGGGTAGAGGAAGACCTAGGAAAACTTTGGAAGAGACCCTAAGAAAAGACTTAGAGTACTTGGATCTAACGGAGGACATGACACAGGACAGAACACAATGGCGTTCTAAGATTCATATAGCCGATCCCACTCAGTGACTTGGATTTTCCAAGTCTCCAACCGAGAAGTTTTCCTCACTCGGGAAATTAAGGGAACACTACCTCAACCTATATGCTCCACTCACAAAGCTTCAACATACAAGCTTCAACAAAAGAAAATTCAAAGAACTTAGCGAAGAAGGCTTTGGTGTATTTAACACAATACGTTGAAATGAAGGAAAGCTTATTTATTGATATCCTCGATAAGTTACAAATATGTACATATACTTGAGTCAAAATAAACAAACAAGAGGGAGCCTTCACAAAGGTTGCTTAGGAGAAGTCTCAGCAGTCGGTAGAGCCCCAGAAAGAGAAGGCACCGGAGGGGGATCATTCGGAGCCTCAGTACTGGACAAAACCCTAGAAGGAGGAGGCATCAGAGGTTGATCATTTGGAGCTTCATTACGCGGTACAGCCCCAGAAGACGAAGGCAATAAATGCCTTTGGAACAAACCCACAAATCTCTGATGATCAAGTAAAACTTGACCATCAGATTCCTTCATCTGGTCAAGCTTCCTCTTCATGTTTGTAGCATAGTCATGTGCGAGTCGGTGCAACTGTTTATTCTCATGCTTGAGCCCTCTAATCTCATGTTTGAGACTCATCACTTCAGCCGCCAATGATTCAACTTGGCGGGTTCGAGCAAATAGGCGTTGGGCCATATTAGACACTGAACCTGCACACTGAACACTGAGAGCCAGAGAATCCTTAACAGCCAACTCATCAGACCGTTTGGAAAGTAGTCTGTTATCTTTGGGAGTGAGAAGGTTCTTGGCCACTACCGCAACGGTCATATCATTCTTCATCACGGAATCCCCAACGGTAAGAGGACCAGTAGGGGAGACGAAGGATGGGCGCCATATGTTGTCTGGAGAAGGCGGGGCTGCCTCTTCAACAAGGTTCAAGTCAAAACGACGGTCGGAGGGGCCAGACATTTTCAAAGGTGTTGAAGAGAGAAGAGGTCGGACAAATCAAGATCTTAGAAGTGCAAGAATGGAGCTTCTACTAGTGGATCTTCAAGTGTGCTTTGGAACTTAATGTCAGCCCCTATAAAAATCTGCACTCGACGAAGCTTCAAAAATCGAAGAGGCGTTTGCTTTCTCAAAAGTTGGGCTGCTCAGAGACCACGATGGTCGATCTCAGAAATCGAAGAGGCGTTTGCTTTCTCAAAAGCTGGGCTGCTCAAAGACCACGAAGGCCGATCTCAGAAATCGAAGAGGCTTGCTTTCTCAAAAGCTGGGCTGCTCAGAGACCACGAGGGCCGATCTCAGAAATCGAAGAGGCTTGCTTTCTCAAAAGCTGGGCTGCTTAGAGACCACGAGGGCCGATCTCAGAAATCGAAGAGGCACCTACTTTTCCAGCCTTGTCAGCACCTGTCACACGCACACTCAGCTTTGCGGAAATTATGGGCATTCTGTCGAAGATTTCTGGCGAAGTAGAAAGCACATGAATCGTACTGTTCAATCACCCACTTCCCACATGCAACAGTAGCTCATGGGTACCACATATAACTTTGCCAAAGTTCTCTGACAAAGTTGAGACATGTGAAGTTTGCAGCTCCCACTACATCGCTCTGACCAAGAAGGGTAAAAGAATTGCAAAGAAACAACACTAACAAAGTTTAGACACATAAATTTTGAAGGTCTAGCTTCCATATTATTACCCACAAGGGTAAAGGAACAGTACCACCGCTGGATAATTGGAATGTCCCGGTGTGTCAACCTCTGTGCTTCGTGGCAAGGTAGACTAGCAAACATACCCAACCTTTACTCACATTCGAGAAAACACTCCCAACAAGATTGCTTGCTCCAAAATCGAAGAGGCACCGCCCTCCGAATCTCGAGAGCCAGACTCCCAACATGATTACTTTCTCAAAAATCGAAGAGAGGGTAAAGGAACAGTACCACTGCTGGATAATTGGAAAGTCCCTGTGAGTCAACCTTTGTGCTTCGTGGCAAGGTAGACTAGCAAACATGCCCAACCTTTACTCACATTCGAGAAAACACTCCCAACAAGATTGCTTGCTCCAAAATCGAAGAGGCACCGCCCTCCGAATCTCGAGAGCCAGACTCCCAACATGATTACTTTCTCAAAAATCGAAGAGAGGGTAAAGGAACAATACCACTGCTGGATAATTGGAAAGTCCCTGTGTGTCAACCTCTGTGCTTCGTGGCAAGGTAGACTAGCAAACATGCCCAACCTTTACTCACATTCGAGAAAACACTCCCAACAAGATTGCTTGCTCCAAAATCGAAGAGGCACAGCCCTCCGAATCTCGAGAGCCAGACTCCCAACATGATTACTTTCTCAAAAATCGAAGAGACACCGCTCTCCGAATCTCGAGAGCCAGACCCCCAGCAGGATTGCTTTCTCAAAAATCGAAGAGGCATCGTTCTCCGAATCTCGAGAGCCAGATCCCCGACAGGATTGCTTGTTCGAAAACCGAAGAGGCACCACTTTCCCAACTTCAAGAGCTGGATCTCCTTGGATAAAGCTTGTCTGTAATCTTCACACGCAACATCAGCTTTCCAGATACCACAGACCATTTTTTCAAAGTGCTCTGACAGAGTTAAAACATGTGAAGCTGGCAGCTCCCACTACCGTGCTATGACCAAGCAGGGTAAAGGAATAACATTATTACTTGATGTTAGGGAGACTCCTATATATGTCGACCTCCATCCCTAATGGACAGGCAGACCAGCAAAAATGCTCAACCCTTTCTCTTATCTGAGAGGGCACTCCCAAAGAAGCCTTTCGAAATATTCAGTTTTCTTTCCCCCCGATAATACCTCTGTAAACAAGTTATACTAGAGCAAGAATCTCTCATATCATCAGGGTTAAAAGCAAGAGTATCCCATATCATGCTTTTTCCCTGTCTTTTCCTTTGGCCTTGTTCTTACCTGCAAGACAAGGAGAAAGAGAGCAATCAGTCAGCACTTGGAATCAAGCTTCCAGCCAGGAACTGACTGCCTGGAACCCCTTACCTGATTACTTACCTGGCATTGCTCTCGAGTACTCATCTTCAACATCTTATGCTTCCAGGGAAGATACCGCATCTGCCTGAGGAACAGATAGGGCAAGTGAGAAGGATACAATGAAGCATGTGGAGACAAGCGTAACAGCACACGTGCCGATACATCCACTACTCTGTCAAAAGCAAAAGTATCCCATATCAGTAGGGTCGAACGTACTCTAGATTTGATGGACTTGTTTTGACCCTCAAATTCTTCAGTCGACCTTATACTCTGGAGGAAACCAGAAAACCCTCCAGCCCAGTTCAAGAATAAGCCTGTGGAAAGTTACTTCTTCAAAAGCAAAAGTATCCCATATCATCTCTTCTCATTTTTCTTCTCTTTATCCTTCATGCTGCCTGCAAGATAGGGAGAATGTGAACAATCAGCCGGAGCTCTGATTGCTTACCTTGTCTGTCACCTCTTTCAGCAGATCCCCTAGCTCGGCGACTTGGGGGACTCCTACTACATGGTTTGTATCGCGCTTGACCAAGCATGAAACTACAAGTAAGCTTCAAGTGAAATTGATACATTACCTTGTGCATCTCCACCAGTTACAGATACCACCCCTGGATGGAGGAAGAGTACTTCCAAAGAAGATGCCACATCTACCTATGAGACAGATAAGGTAAGTCAAGACGATACCACACTCCGGTACTTAGAAGTTTCGTGGCTACGAGATCATTCTCCCACAATATTTCCTAATGTCATTTGTACTAAATCATTCACTTGTACTCACTAAAGGAGAGCTTGAACCTATGTACTTGTGTAAACCCTTCACAATTAATGAGAACTCCTCTATTTCGTGGACGTAGTCAATCTGGGTGAACCATGTACATCTTGTGTTTGCTTTCCTATCTCTATCCATTTATATACTTATCCAACTAATGACCGGAGCAATCTAGCGAAGATCACAAAAAGTGACCATTTTCGCTACCTAGGATCTATCTTGCAAGAGAACGGAGAATTAGATGGAGATCTCAACCATAGAATACAAGCTGGATGGATGAAGTGTAAGAGTGCATCCAGCGTGTTGTGTGACCGTCGTAAGCCACTGAAGCTCAAGGGAAAATTTTATAGGACGGCAATAAGGCCAGCGATGTTGTATGGCACAGAATGTTGGGCGGTGAAGCATCAACACGTACACAAAATGGGTGTAGCGGAGATGAGGATGCTTCGTGGGATGTATGGGCACACGAGAAAGGATAAGATTAGGAATGAGGATATCCGAGGTAAAGTAGGAGTGGCCAAAATTGAAGGAAATATGAGAGAAAATCGGTTTCGGTGGTTTGGACATGTGCAAAGAAGGCCTACTGACGCTCCGGTTCGAAAATGTGACTACGGGACAGAGGTTCAGGGCTGAAGGGGTAGAGGAAGACCTAGGAAAACTTTGGAAGAGACCCTAAGAAAAGACTTGAGTACTTGGATCTAACGGAGGACATGACACAAAACCGAGCGCAATGGCGTTCTAGGATTCATATAGCCGACCCCACTTAGTGGGAAAAGGCTTTGTTGTTGTTGTTGTTGTTGTATTCTGAGAATTGTAAGAACTTCCATTTTTAGAATTAAACCCATTTGTATTAGCTACTAAAGTAGTAAGCATTGGAGTACCAGAAACAGTATCAATCATAGCTTCTTCAGTAGAAATCGGGATCGCAGATACTTCAAAGAAATTACAGTTTCGTGTCCTCTAATAATATACCTAATTGTATTATATTCAGCAGGCAATCCATTCAAAGTGGGAATCACAATATCATTATCATCAAAACATGCCCCAACAGTAAACAAACAATCCCTAGCATCCTTAATTCTTTGCAAATAGAAAGTGATAAAATCATTACCCTTCTTGATTGTTTTCAACACGAATTGCATCTAGAAAATACTGGTTTGAGTGACTTTGGAGAATTGTTCCTTAAGTCGATTCCACATATCCTAAGAATTGGTGTTTCCAATAGGACAGGAGAGAGCAGCAAGAGATAAGGTGGTAGTAATCAACTGCATCAGAGCCTTATCATGCATCTTCCAAATCTTGAAGTCATCTGACTCAGATCGAATATAAGAGGCTTCAGAATTAACCTCTGAATCACCAGAGTTTCTGTTAAGAAACTCTGCAGGACATGGTGTAGAACCATCCATAAATCCAACGATGTCATGGCCTTCAAGTAACAATTTTATTTGGAAATGCCAAGGCAAGGAATTAAAATCATCAAGATTTAGAGAAAAGAAGGTTGAAACTGCTCAAATCAAAGATGTAATTGGAGATTGCAAGATCTGTAATTGAGATGTTGTCACCATTGTAACAGATACGAATCGAAATTCCCAAATAGAATGATAGAGGAATTTTATAAAACACCTTGCATGCTTAATATGACACACGAACAATTGCATAAATATGAAAGAAAGAAACCCTAGAATCGAAGATTAAGATTATAGAATATCAAGAAATGATGAGGAAAAGAGCAGCAAGGAAGCGGAAGCAAGAATCCAAGATTGATATCCGTCAAGCATATAACTTTTTCAGTGAAGATATTATGAAGAAAGTTGAGGTTCCATGATAAAACCTATTGGAGAGTAGCTCAAACTCTTATAAGCCATTGCAAGATTTCTCATTTCACTGACAAACTTTTTTACTTTCACATCCTTACACGCCCCTTCATGTATGTCAAATTTTCAAGTCATACATGTAGACAACACTAATTGAATAATGTGGAGCATGTATGGCTGTTCTGCTTTACATATGGTGCCAATATGCTTTGATACCATGTAAACCATGATGAGGTGGACCTTAGAGAGCAAGATTATCAAAGAGAGAGAGAGATTTTTTAGAGAAGAAGAAAGAAAACTGTATTTCATTTACAAAGAATAATTTGTACACTATACACAACATTAGTATATATCCTAACTATGACAGCTTATAAACTAAGCTATCCTACAACAGTTTGTAACTACCTATCTAATCAATTTACACTCGTCAATATCACAACCATTGAACCTGTACTCCTAATAGTTTTCAGGTTGTCTCTATTAATCTGACAACTGCATGCTGGTTTACTCATCGCTACTAATTTATGGTATTCCGTTCAAAACAAATACATAGATGCCCACAGCGAATCCAACTGTTGGTGATAGAAAAGTTGGATTGCCTTGCCTGTATTTCTTTTCCTCTCTGCCTTGCAATGAATGAAAAAGTCGTGTATTTCGTTGGAAAATTTGAATTGTAATCCAACTTTAAAAGCATAATTTGCAAATTGAATTAAACGTAAAAATTGACTAAAATGAAATTTGAGCGAGTTAATTTTTTTGCTCACCACCCCATTTCGTTGACTGGTGTACCATTATTAAATGAAGTTGTCCAAGATGAAAACTAAAACTACAATCCAAATTTTATTGTCTCTAATTCTACTTTTTGGGTCTGAAATTCAACTTATTGTCGGTATTCAATAAATTATATACATGAAGAATATCCGACAAATAAAACAACAACAATTAACCATTAAGTGACAATAGATTACGAAGGAAGTTTACACAAAAGCCCTCCACAAAAAATAAAAACAAAACCTGCAGCTAGGTTTTCATATATAGCACGAGGGTAATCGAACGTGGTTAACCGGTCAACCACGCAAAACTCACAAAGGAAAAAACCCTCCTGCAAAATAAAGCCTTGCTAGCAGCATGAGTACAATGGCTGGTGTTTCCTCCAAAGGTCATAAAAGCCAGAAAAAAACCACCAAAAAGGGAAAAAAAATACATGCGTAAGAAACTGTCAGATTTATTCCTATCTATCTCCAACTCTAGGGCACAAAGCGAACTTCAGAACTTCATATTTCTGGTCCCACCAACTTGAGCAAAGCCTGTCTTAGATTTTTTACAAGATCTTTCACTGTCATTCTGAATTCTACATCCATCTGTAATTAAGAATTGGAGTCTTATTAGTTAAGGGTAAAAAAAGTGTTAAGTTTATGCACTGAATTAACCTAACCAAATTTATGTACCTGAGCAACTACAGTGATATCTAGAGTTGAATTGCCAAGGGGCAAGGCACAGCTGTGAACAATGGTGAGATCAAGCTTTTCTATTTCACTCAGTATGCTTGCCAAAGATCCTTTGGTTTTCTCGCTGTGGATTCGTATGAGGACCTCCTTGTCCGAAACTCTTGCTTCGATTTCTGGTAGTGGCTGGTTAGAGCAGCTCTCGGAGTTCTCATCGGATGAGGATATATCATCATCCGCTGAGTACTGAGTCCTCTTCACAAACACCACCGCTTCCACAGTTTTCTTGGCTGCTTGTTTCTCCAGCATTTTCGTAAGTTCTTGAAGATGTTTCACGTACTTGATCGCATCTCCGAGGACCGAAGCCTTGTCCGTCTGCAATTTTGTGAAAATGGGTAGTTTAGAATCTCTGATGGAAGCTACTATAACCAAATTAAACTAGAAGTATTCTCTTATCAGACAACTCGACTACCAGAAACAATCTGAGTCATTGATTAGACAAATCTTACATAAAATTTAGATCATTAACTATTTAAAACATGACATACTGTACGAAAAGAGGTTACATTAGATCATAACAACTTTACAACATAACGTACTGTCTAACTGAGAACACATTAATTAGGGGTAAAAACTGAAAAAGTTTAACTAATTAGTACCTTCTTCAGGCCTGGAAGTAAGGCAGATAGAGCAATGAACCGCTGGCTGAGATTTTCTCGGCGCTTTCTCTCCGCAAGAACATGATCTTGAGCATCTAAAGGACTTTTAGTCACCGTAGCCGCCCTCTTGATCCCCTGTCCATGTTTCGGTGAGCATGTTTGGGGGTCATAGATACCTTGGGAAATCAAAGCTCGAGGGTTCAATTTCCCATTGGAATATTCCACTTCATTCTTTGGCTTGATAACTCTGCAATCTAGACCATAGTACTGTTGAGAAGTGGTTGGGGGTGATGAGTTGGAGCTTTCAAAAGAAATTAGGTGTGAAGAGGAGGAAGAAGAAGCATTGGCAGTAATTATGTGGTCAGTGGAGCAAGAGTTCCAACTATTAGTGTTGTTCTTAGGCTGTTTTGCTGGCCTTTCATGAGTCCCGTACATCTGATGAAGATTTTCGATGGATGCTTTGCTGAAGTTGTCGGCTTTTGGGGTGAAATTTGGATAGGATGAGTAGCTCTCAGATGAGAAAGATAGGAAATTGAGCTCATCAAGTGAGTAGTCCCGGGAGCTCATTTCGTATTGATTGATGAAAGAAGGATCTTCGATTTCCTATATATAAATTAATCAAAACATTAATAGAGAACCAAAAATTTGAACAACTTTTTAAGATTAACTTTGGACTCTTTTGTATCAATTCTTTTATTTTTTTTTAAATTTCTTTGTTGATTTCTTCATGCTTAGGGTACGGAAGGGTATATATAATAAATTGTATAATTAAAAAAAAAAGCGAGACTTACGAAATCAGATACCCATTTTGCTGATGAGATCATGTCCATTAATGCACCTGGTTTCTTTACTAGGGAGTGAACCGAAATTTAGCTGCACCGTTGGATTCAACTAAAATAAATAGTAAATATATGAAGGCATGAATAGAACTTGAACAAAGAAAAAAGATTTCATGGAAGGCTGATATGTAGACTATAAATGATCATAAAGAAGCCCAGAAATTAAGCGTAGCAACCCCAAGAAAACTCCTTGGAACTTGGAAAAAAAGAAACAGGAGCACTGAAAGTTGAAAACACCTCACCTTAAGATTAGGAAAGACTATGCAAGTTTTTGTTTCTCCAGTTCTCCAGGAAGGACGAGTCTTGCAATCTTTTATAGGCGTACGAACGCGCTCTACATCGAGATGATGACTAAAAAGCAAGCAAATTAAGAAAATTGAACGTACCGATCCAATAAGATACTATAAATGCTAGTGGCACGTGTGAAAATGTTTCCCGCCTTCTGATGAGTGAACACTATTCATTTGGAGGCATTTTCCTCCGGGTCAATTTATGACTCTTTTCGTGTTTTTGACCTACAAATATTGCCACATCGGCAATTATATTGGCCGATTCATTGGGTGGAGAGATTTTTCGGTGTGACCAGTATACGAAATGATACACCACGTGTTATTAAATAAGTGATGAGATATGTGTGTTAAAAAGTTAATAACTTAAAAAATAAAATTTCTCACAATTCTTATTAAAACACGTAGTGTACTACTTGTGTTCCCATGACAACTAAAAATTTCTTCATTGGGTGAACTGATTTTCGATCGGATCGCATTAGAAATATACGTGGATTACAAATTTCGTATACCGTTGGTTAGAAGAAATTTCACTTACAAGAAAACAAACACTATTAGCTTAATTAACAAAAACCCTGAGAAAAGGGGAAGGGATCCGCCAAAGGGCATCCAATGCCTAAGTCAGAAAAGATAGAGAGAAAAATAGAACTTGAGAGATTTTTGAATAGTAAGTGGTGATTATTGTTTTCTCTGTTTGGCATGGCTATTTATACTGAAAAACTCTAACATGTAGCTTGGAGTTGAGGCTAGAGAGAATGCTAGACAATCCTTGATGATGCAGGCTAGTCTTTGCAGTCTTACTAGCTAGTAGTTCTGAAAGTCCATGTTGATAAGAGCGCAGATGCGCTAAACACTCAAGGGGAGACTCAGAAGAGTCAGTGGCTACCACCATTGGGTTGGGTACATGGCTTAATAGCAGGATATATTATGGGCCGCATGGAGAGCCCATGGTTTTTAAGTGGCATAAAACCTCGTTAGCTTAGGGCAAATTACGTCTTATTCGCTTAAGGTAATTTTATGTTCTACTCACGACGTCAAGGGTATAACCGTCATATTGAGTATATTGTTCATGTGTTTTTCCTAAACCCTTGAACATCCAGTAGCTTATGTTATACGAGCCAACACAAATTCTTCTTAAAAGTCATCAAAATGATATCATGAGAATCGAAAAATTTATTACGAAAATAACGATGAGCCATAGTTGTAGAATGATTATTATACGAGTGATCAATATATTAATATCATACTCACTTTTTTCACCCTACTGTGAAAGCCCGTAGTGTTATTAGATACGTTAAATCAAACTGGCTAGCCAGAATAGCTTTTCAAAATCAAATTCTAGCAAAATTAACAAAAATATGACTAATCTCTTGTAGATACTCTTAAGGTTTTAGATTCGAGTTTTGCCGATCACAAGTTTAAGGTTTCCGAAATTGAGTAGGATCCAAAATAGTTTAGATGGAAAAATTATGATCCCATGTCATAACTTATATCTTTTTTATTTTTTTTAACAAACAATATTATCTACATTAAGGGAAGGAGGTAGGCTTAGCCTCACAAAGAGTTAGCAATAATGTCGTTCAGATACGCATTTGGCGAGAATCAAACCTAAGACTTCTTACTTACAAGTGAAGAGGAATACTACTAGATCGTGTTAACGTGAGTCAATGCTATATTTCAGGAATTATAGATGTATTGTTTGGGTATGTAATCATGTGATTGATATCCTGTATAATTGGGATTCTAGTTTCCAGATTTATAGGACCTCCTATACACCTATATATATTCCTTTGAAAGAGAAGAATAAATCTTAACAATTAAATCATAACCCTATACTTTTATTTGACCGTAGTACTAAGTGACAACTTATATTATTAACTGTGTATTATTTATATGAATTTTGATAATTAGGCACATGAGAATTGGGATATTGGGAAGGCGCGCAGTTCAGAGGATACAAGGTAGGGAGCTTTGACCCCAAAAAAGAAAATATTTAAGGTAATTTCTTTAAGCATTTTGGAGCTTTTTGGCCACGACAAGGTTGGTTCTAGTTCCGCACAAGGACATAGCCATTGACTCATTGTAATTTCTCTTCCACTTTCTCATAGTTATGAGAATTTTGTTTTATGAGAATGCAACACTATCTCTTAATTTGAACAGTCTATTCATATTGCCTTTTAAAATTATCGTCAACTAATATTCTCATTTACTTGCAACTAAGAGGTCTTATATGTGAATCTCGTGACTTATGAATTCAATACTAATTTCTCCTCCCACCTCTTAATGTAATATATCTTTGAATAAGAAGAAAAAAATTCTTGTGCATATTATAATATGTCTTATTATTAATCATTGCTATATTTTAAATATAAACTCGGATCATACAAGAAGTGTGATGGTCCCAAATAAAAAAAAAAACATTCATGTGGAGCCAAAAATAATCACAAGGCGACACGTGGATTTTTGGACAGAAGAGGACAAAAATACCCTTGAGGCATAACGGGATTCCTAAGCGTGAGCAGCAGGTAATCATCCCTCAACCAAGTCAAAAGTGCCCAAAATAGGTAACAATCTCAAACACATCTCATCAAATTCCTTCTACAAGGAAACTCCCCAATTAATTAGCTAATTATCTTTTAGCTAATCAATTAGCTAATTATCTTATTCATTCCATAACTCCCCAAATAATTTCTTTCAAAATATGTTAATTAGTCAATTAATAGATTTATTACCTAATTAATCTATTAATGGCTAATTAACCACAATTTACACCAAAAAAAAACCTAAATGGCCAGTCCCTATTCTCCTAATAGGGCCAACCATATCCCTATATATAGGTCACCATTCTCTCCCATAAAGGACTTCCAACTCTTGCTAAAATTCTCTAGAATTCTCAAACACTTTTTCTCTCTAAATTTTAACTTTGGCATCAGAGGTTCTTTAGCTAAAGCCCCTCATTCATTGTGGGCGCGTGAGGCTCTTGGCCTTGACCTAAGATGTTAATTGTTTTGTAGGTGCAATTTTGTCCAAGATCAAGGAGGAGGAAATTTGCATCCACAAATTGGTGCTTTCAATGAGAGACGAGTCACACACTTGTAGAAGACCCCCGCATCAAAAGGTTTTTCTATTTACTTGTCCATTTGTAGATTTTTCATACGTTCTTATTATTAGATTTTTTATCCACAAGGCTAAATGTGATCATAGGATCAGCACCATCTCTATGGAGCTCCACCATGGCAACCTCCACGGTGGCCACCATGGTTACCACTACCTACGGTGAGGTATATGGCATCGCTACCACGACCCGAGCCGTGCCATCCAAGGCTCACGGCACCAAGGCCACGACCCAAGCCATGTCACTCCATGCCCAAGGCGAACTCAACGCGTTGCCAAGCCGAGCCCAAGCCTCGCATCCATATGCATCACACTCCGAGCAGCCTGTTCTAGGTGAGCAGCCCACTCTCGTGGCCCAACCTGCTTCCGCAGCCCAGTCTACTCCCGTGGCCTTCCAAGTAGCCCAAATTGATCCAAGATTAGTTTAACTATCCCGGCTCCAAATTTCTAGATTGAAGATCAAACCAGGAGTATTTTCACCACATTTTTCTGCGGATTTGGCATTTCCCAACTCAAATCTCGCGCTCGGAGTCTACCACACTTCCACTATTCAAGAAAACGCATTCATTCCAAGCTATTCCAACCTAAATGGAGAACAACACTTGTCTCGACAAGTCATAGAGTTGACGAGCGCCCTCGCACAGCAGACGACCTTGGTGAACCAGCTCTTGCAATGCACCAAGATGCAATGTGCCCCAGACGAGGTGCCCTGAAGTAGGATAAGGGTAGACAAAGAACCTCTCCAACAACGTCCTAGGAAGCAGCCACTCGACCAGCCGCGAGCCAAGCGTTCAGGCAGTGTACACTCCCAATTGGGCCCCCGAGATAGCATATACTCCCGTCTTAGAGCGCAAATGAGTGTGCACTCTCGACTAGGCCCATAGACGAGCATACATTCACAGTTGGGATCACACTCCGATAGTCAACATGAGCAACCTTCCAGGTGAAGTATTCATTCTTAGTTAAGCCCGCAAGGAGCATCCTTCACCTCTCATCGGAGTAGGCAACATGACGGACAGAGAGAATCAGTCACTTAATCCAGCTCAAATTTAACCGGCAGCCTACAAAGAACTTGCTCGCTTGCTTAGAACGCGCTACATGCATCGCATCCGCAGCATAGACGAGCCAAACACATGGAATAACAGCTTAGACCAGCAAGTCACGGTTGGGGGGCAGTCGAGAGCTCCACTACCTCAACAAAGGCAAATTCAGGAAGAAGTAGAAAAACTCTTGACCAAGTGATTGCGTAATTTCCAACGCAATGAGGTCACCAACGAGGTACTACGATGGAACATGACTAACATAAGCAAGTCACCCATCATGGACGAGATCGAGCAGGCAGAGCCTCCATGCGAGTTCATCATGACATATTTCATATATTTCAAAGGGGATGAAGACCCGGAGAGACACTTAAAGCACTATCGAAGCGCAATGATCCTTTATCGAAACAACAATGATCTCATGTGCAAGATATTCACCACCACTTTACAAGACGAGGCGCAAGATTGGTTTTACAGCCTACTGCCACAATCCATCCGGAATTTCAACTAACTTTCTTTGGTTTTCACCAAAGAATATTCATCCTATTGCTCGATAAAAAAGAAGTCCGACCATTTGTTCGACGTCAAGAAGAACCCAAAGGAGTCGTTTCGCGACTATGTGAGGAGGTTCAAAGTAGAGAAGGCAAGGATAGTCGGATGCAACGACTCGATAGCTCGAGCAGCCTTCCAAAAAGGACTTTCAGCAGACCACCCACTATTCAGAAAATCGATCATGAAAGAAGCTCTAACTCTAGCAGACTTTTTCGTTCTGGCAGAGAAGCATACACTTTGGGACGAGACTAGCCAATGCACATTCAAGGACTTGAAGAAGTACCCGACATCACATCCCTACTATCCAAACCGAAAGGTTACCATTAGTGTGCCTGGCACATGCCCGCACGTGGGCAGTGCGTCTGGCCGTGCCTTAGCAGGCACGTGGGTAGTCGAAATTTTTTTCTAAAAATATGGGGATGTTCGTGAGGTTGTGTAGATCACGTTGGTATATTCAAACATCCCATTTGAGTATTGTATGAGAAGTTATTAGCTAGTATTGGTTATGTGCTTTAAATTAACGTTTTTATAGTTGTTTCGCATATAGGGGAGACTTATCCCAAGGACGAGCGCAGTCAAGGATGACTCGGGGGCTACGACCCTTCGACATACCAGTGAGTGGGCTTTTGGTTTTCAGTATATATTTATATACTTGATATTTTCCCAGAAAATGTGTTTAAATGAAAGTATGCTTTGAAATGCCATGCATATAAATTTATATTCAGCATATGAATTAGTATATGATGCATAATATGAATTGGTGCTGTGGACACTCAGGTAAGTACCAAGTGAGTTATGTTTTGTTATATGAGATATTGGTAATGTGAGATGTGATTGAAAGCTCATAAACCTACACCCCGGGTGATTGTGATTTAGCCAGAGATATGGTACATGCCTGTTTATGATGTCACCTTCCCGCACTATATGCTCACATTGGATCCAATTTAGGTGCACAGTCTTGTCGTACAAACCATCATAGATGGTTCCAACTTGTAAGTGACTAGTGATTTATTGCACAGCTATCATGAAAGAGTAGCATTGAGCATAACTATATTACACTCAGTCTTGTTGTACGGACCTTTACAGTGGTTCCAACTCGTGTGCGGTGTAGTGTCGTATAAGTCACTTGCGATGACTCCGGCTAGATTGAATAATGAGCTATGAATTCAGCCGTATAGACCTCTACAGGGGTTCCGGCTAATATGTTATTTTTCCATGAAGTTATTATCACCTGAGTTACTTATTCTGTTTCATATTTTGGCATGGCATACTTATGAAAATGGATATGTGAAGGATTAATTGAAATATATGTGTGTATATACTTATATATTTATATTCCATTTCTGGGAAAATTATACATGTTTTACGGCGAGGGTTAGAGCATTTGATAATGAAATGGTTTTGAAAAACTTTGTTTCTGCCCACTCACACTTTCTGTTTTGCGCTCCTCCAGGTTTTAGATAAGCTTATTCATTGGTGGCTCAGGAGGTTTGACTGGAGGTTCTGACAAACTATCATAAATGTAGGGCATTTTTGGGTGTCGTTTAATTAGTGCTTATTTTCTGGACTGAACTTAGGCTACTTATACTTTGATTGTGTATTCACACATTTTCTAGCACTTACCTTAGCTAGTACTCATATGAATTGGTTTTTAATTATTCGTATTCTCTATTATTATTATTGTTTCCGCACTATGCACATGGCTACGTCACCCTCACGTGATGACCAGCATGCCCTGATTCGGGTCGGGGTGTGTCAATTTTTCTATCATTGATTAAATATACAATATCATGTGACGGTATACACATGGGTACAAATACAGATAAAACTTTAAAAAAATATGGGCACAAAAAGAAACTAATATATGGGTACAAATTATAAATGAAAAAAAAATTGGTACAAATTAAAAATAGGTACAAACTAAAAATAAAAATATATGATAAAAAATTTAGCCATAAATATAAAGGAAAACTAATGAAAAGGGCTTGAAAACTTTGAGTTTTAATGATAAGGACAAAATAAAGGGTAAAGTGAATAGTATCAGGATTGACTTTTTAGTGTAAAAATGTGGTTTTTCGTTAAAGTGAACAGTACCGGGTGCTTTTCGTTAAAGTTCCCTAAATATAAATATACTAATTGTAACATTTTTAACACTAAAGGAATATATTTAAAAATAAAAATATTTTATTATTCAAATAATTAATGATGTTATTAATATCCAAGGACCTTGATCAAAAATTGAAAATGAATAGGATTTTAATCAATGGAGTAACAAAAAGAATGATGTGAACCTAATTTCTCCTTTTCAATTTTATCACAAACTTAACAAAAAGATAATAGTCATTAGACCTAGTTTTAAAAAAAGGAAAACTAATGAAAAGGGCTTGAAAACTTTGAGTTTTAATGATAAGGACAAAATAAAGGGTAAAGTGAATAGTACCATGATTGACTTTTTAGTGTAAAAATGTGGTTTTTCGTTAAAGTGAACAGTACCAGGTGCTTTTTGTTAAAGTTCCCTTTAAAAAATCGACTATTCCTATTAATACTTGGATTTATATTGAATTTACCCTAAAGAGAATAGTTTATCCAAATGAAGGCGTAGATGTCTTCCTTTTTTTTATGAGTTTTAGTTGTAAATCTTAAAAAGTAAAAAAATTCTATAGTTAGTCCACTTGGCACTTTATGATTGGATTGGTAGGGCTCACTCGTGCCACAACAACACACTAGCAAAAAATTTGACGGAATTAGACATCAAGGACCATATAGTGATATGCGGCATTGAATCTTAGGGACGACATTGATCGATTTTGAAACTCAGGGACCTTTTAAGTTGCTTAAGTCAATCTTAGAGACTATTTGTGATGAAAACCTCTTTTTTTTTTTTTTTTTTTTTTTTTAATAACAATGATATTGCGGTTTTGAGCTAAGCTAGCATGCATGCAATGGCTAGTAATAATTTAGTATTAAATCCATCATTCATAGGAGTTGAACTAAAACCTTACACTTACATGTGGTGAGAAATATCATTACAACGTGACACTAATCACAACTAGCTCTTGTTTAGTCACATGTTTCAAATTCCCCCTTTTCTATTGAACCCAACATAATGGAGCAAAATTTATGGCATATTTAAGAATTTGAGTGCATAATTCCATATGCACAAGTATACTGACGCATTATGCGTATAATCAATCAATAAAATCAACTGACAGAGGAATCAATATTATATAAAAATCAAGCACGAACAACCACAAACCAAATAGATTAATGATCCATCATGTTCATTAATCTCCCAATTGCATGTGTGTATCATCCAGATATTCAAGATGTGTAGGCATGTTCAGAGGATCGTTGGCGAGGCAGTGTGTCAAAAGTTTCAGATTTGCTTATACAAAATGCAGATTTTAAGTAATTATTTAATTTGTTTATAGTTTCATAAATTCAGTGTATTTTTTTTCTTTTTTTTTTTGTTATGGTGGACACATAGTTTAAACTTGGTGGAAGAAAAAAAAAGAGAGATTAGGCTATGTGAACTTAAGCAGATATAAATTAGATTTCTACCTCATATCCATCTTTATATTCTATCATATGTCAAAAGAAGAACAAATTTGAAAAACTTCACATGGCATAATTAAAAAGAAGTTAAAAAAGTTCTAGAGTAGGATAGTGTATCAAGGCTCAAGCTTCTAAGCTATTAAAAATATGATTACAACAATTATCTCCGTTTAACAATAATGTGATATTGCTCATCTATTGTCAGGATCAGTTTTTTTTTATTATAAGCGATATTATTATTTTAATTTATATTTGAAGGAGGAGAAAGGTTTAAACAATGAGAGTTGGTTGAAGAGAAATGTCCTGACAAACAATATCTAGTTAAGAAAATAATTTGTGCTTTTTTACTTTGGGTTAACTACATTTTAGACCACAAGGTTTAGGGGTCATTTGTAAAATGAAACACTAGGTTTGAATTATTTTTTTTCATTTTACACCATGTGATTTATGAATTATACCAATTAACATCTCCATTAATTTCACGGTCTAATTGGACGTTAAGTGCTGATATGGCATAGCCTTAGACCATCTCCAATCAAAAGAGGGCCAGAGGGCTCGTTTTAGCCATTTGGCCCTCCAAGAAATTAATATTTTAATTAACAGTGTAGGGTCATATTTCTTACCATCTCCAACCGAGGACCAAACATAATTTTATGTTATGGATTGTCAATAATTTTCATGTTGTTAAATGTTTTAAAAAATGTTGTTTAAGTTTTATGTTGTTAAATTTTTTTTTTATATTGTTTAATGTTACTTAATGTTATTTAATGTCGTTTCATGTTACTTAATGTAAAAATTAAAAATTAAAAAAAAACTATAAAAAAAAAATCAAATATGACATCAGCATATGGCCCCGCATGGAGCCTGTTGGCTAGCTCATTTGGGCCGGCCGGTTAGCCCTTTGGCCATTTTTTGTCCAGTAGAGCCCACGAGCCCTTTGACCTGGCTCTCGGTTTGAGACAGTTTTAGGACTATTTTCAACCCTCTGGCCGTTTAGACCCTTCGGTTGGAGATGGTCTTAGTCCACATTTTAAGCACTCGTTGACCGCCAATTTTAATGTTCAGTACTTTACTCTTTTACTTTTTAAATCGTTTTACAAAATCAATAGTCAACGTATGCTTTAAATGTGGGCCCAATGTATGCAAACATCAACATTTATCGTCTAGTTAGACGGTGGAATGTGGTTAAAATGATGCAATTGAAAAATCAAGTGCTGTAAAATGCAAAAATTAAAATCTCATGACTCATTTTGCAAATGACTCCAAACCTTATGGTGTAGAATGCGGTTAACCCTTCTACTTTTTATGATACATAGGATTAAAAGAAGAATATAAAACAAACTGAAAGTGAAACCCCACAAAGGATCATCCCAAAGGAGGTCCAACGAAACCAAGTAAATTATAAGCCTAGAATCAATGGCCCAACTAAGTACGCCCAATAAAACAAAGAAATGCATGGTGGCCCAACGGTTAGAAGATCAACAGCAGCAGAAGAATCGTTTCAAGGACTACATTCAAACAGACAATACTGTATCCCCTATGTCAAGGAACCCTGCATGATTACAGAGACAATGCGTTCAGTCTTCCATCGTTGTGACATTAATGAAGATCGTCAACAAATCAGGCGGAACCACATTGGCGCTAAAGGGAAATGTAATGCAAATTTTCAAGGGAAGTTCCATAGTTAGCATGTTGTACGATTACAAACTACCCAATGACAACAAGTTCCGGACTTGAGTCAAGCTAATCAATGAATGTTGCTCACCACATAGCATTCACACAGACATGCACCAACCATAAACTACTGTGGAACAGTGGAATATGCAACGTGCGCTAACATGCAACACTAACGAGCATATAAATTAGACCATTGAAGATGACGGAGAAATTTTCACAAACCTGCATTGAGAAACCAAAACAAATTTTCATACCACACATCTCTCTGTCCACAAGTACCAAGCAGACCACTCCTTTGTCAACGATTTTCAGATTCAGGACACCCTGGCATCTCACAAAAGGAGTCTGCACCAAACTTTGATCGCTGTTTACAACAGCCAACTACAAGACCCGGCCTAAATTATAATTAAGAGAATTGACCTTAAACTGATATCTAAGAACAGCAAAGTTCTAAAATACAAACAACGAGATAATTACTAAAACAAGTTAGAACGTAAGAGTCGTGCAGCACGGGGCATAGGACAAAATACGCTTCGTAATACAACAAATCAGTCTCCCTCCTCAAGTCAAAATCTTTGTGCCATGGACGCAATCATATACAATACAACTAGGGAACACGGGGCATAGGACAAAATACGCTTCATAATACAACAAATCAGTCTCCCTCCTCAAGTCAAAATCTTTGTGCCATGGACACAATCATATACAACAACGGAAAATGAATCAGTTCACCTGAGTCCAGATCTTCACCGTCTTGTCATTCCCAAGTGCACCAGAAGCAATTATGTTCTTAGTTGGGTGACATGATACGGATATATCAGTGTCAGTGTGACCTTCCAATTTCTGAACTATCTTCCTGCTTTGCAATTCCCACAAGTACAAACAATTATCTTCAGACCCGCTTACAATGTGGAAGAAATGCAGAACCTCGAGCTCTTGTGACCTGTGTAAGTCTTTAGACATTTCCCAGTTGAAAAGTTCCAGAACTTCTGCAGACACAAGATAGAAATTCCAGATCAGCTGTATGCCATGATTGCTTTGGAAAATGAATATAGTGCTCGTTTGCTCATGTTCTTGTTCTTTATTTCTGCTTCTTAAAAGAAAATGGATAGAGGAGAGAGGGGAGGGTAGATAAGAAAGAGATGATATGAGACGGGAATATTTGCCTCCCTCTTCCTCACTCCCTCTCTAAAATGGTTAGCAAATGAGCATGTAATAACCGTTCCAGTTTATCAAATTGTTTTAACATAGTCCATTGTTCTACTAATGTACTTTCATGTATATAATACCATAACCAAAAGATATACCCACGTGTTTGTCTTCAAATCATGCACACGGAAGGTACAAAAATAATTGCAAAAGGAGATGGACAGAAAACCATATGCCATAAGAATGGAGAAAATCAGTTTTCCAAAGGAAAATTTATTGAACCTACATCTAGTTCAAGCTGCATTCCTCAAAAAAGCATGCAAAAAGCACTAAAATCCGATCTGTCAAATGCTGAAAGCAATGTGTCAAATGTGGCATCAACAGATAAACCAGACCTAAAGAACCAGTGCAGATGTTTCAGAACCAATTATCAGGCATTTCACCTGTACATGAATAACATTACACGAAAAGGTTGAAACTTGAGTAAGAACAAGTACAAACGGAACCAATATTTTGTCATGAGTGAGCATTCAGAACCATCAACTTTCCACTACCCAATTAACAGAGTTCTAATCAATATTTAGTCATCGCAACCATGATATTTGAAGTACTTCATCTTATAAATTGAAGTGAGCATCGACAGAGGGTTCAAACGAAGCCATTCAAATTCAACAAAACAGTCGTAAATTACGAAAAGTAAGAAGTGGGAACTGAGCTTACCAAAGTATCATCCAATGTGCCAACAAGAATGTACTTGCCATTAGGCGCAAATTTAACATACGAAACCGGAGGATTTTCATCATCGATCAATGTCTTGGTGCAGTGACCAGTGGAGGCATCCCAGGTCCTGCACAACCCATCATGGCTGCTGGAGACGATAACCGAGCCATCCCGATTGAAATCGACGGCGGTGACAGGGTCGGAGTGAGCCGGCAAAACCTTCAAGCATTTCCCGGTCTCAACATCCCAAATACGCACCGTTTCGTCGAAGGAACCCGAGACGATCATATTGGACTGTGGGTTGAAGTTGGCGCAGAAGACGTAGTTGGTGTGGCCATTTGGCCGGTGGCGACGTCCCAGAGGCGGAGGGTCTTGTCGTCGGAGGCGGAGACCATGAAGCGAGAGTCGGCGGAGAAGGCGAGATCTGAGATGCCCTGGGAGTGGCCTTCGAAGGTCTGGGCGGGGGAGATGGTGGGAGTGGAGGAATCATCGCGGAAGGCGAGGGAGTAGGTGCGAATGGTCTTGTCGGCGGAGGCGGCCGTCGGAGGAGAATTTGAAGCCGGCGATGGCGCTCTTGTGGCCCGTTAGAGTTTCGCAGAGAATGTAGGGTTTGAAGGTGTTCGACGGTTCCTTCGACATTGGCGATTTGATTTGGTTTATTTTGGGGGCTTTGGGGTTTCCCGGGCTTTGGGATTTTCGGAGGGAGAGTGACTGGGTGAGATGGCTAATGCGTGGGAATGCAATGCACCTTCATTCGGCTGAACGAAAAATGATTTTGTGCGGATAAATTTGAAATTTGGACAAAAATTAGTATAAATTAATTATGTACTAATTTTTATGTTTATGAATTTGAATTTTTGTTTGGATTCGTAAACATAAAAATTTTACATAGAAAAAAAACTTAGAATTTGAATCATTTCAATTCCCAAGTTAAATTTAATATAAATAATTGTCGATTTAGAAATTTCATAAATTAGAGTTTTAAAAGTGAAATACAAAAAAACTCAATCATGAGCTGCAGCCACAACCCACCATCATAGTTGTCACCACCATCACATATTACTGGCTCCCTCACTACCCATCGTCATCACCGCCGCCTCTCCACTGTCACTACTAGCACATTTCCTAAGTATATCTTGTATTTAAATTTCACTCTTCTTTTAGGTTAACAAAACAATAAAATTTATAAATTCTAGAAAATAAATTTCATCATTTCAATATTCGTTATTTTATAATTATTTAGTAATCTTAAATTTATTCGCCCAAATGCAATGTAAGGACACAAGGGAATGCAAATATTAACCTCTACGAAAAATGTGTATAAAGTTTAAGGAGAACTAAAAAAGTCACAATCATAAAACACTTTTTTATTTCATCATTATTGGTCCCTGAAATTAAACTAATTCATCATTTTGGTCATTAAAATTGAAAATCGATCAATTTTATCCTTGAAATTGACCTAACACATCAATTTAGTCTTTGGCGTCCAATTCCGTTAAAATTTCCGTTAGTTGGTTGATGTAGCATGATGTGGGGACAATACTATTCATGTATCGCCATGTGGATTAAAAAATTCAGTTTTTTTAAAAAATTAAAATTAAAATTAAAATACGATAATTACTAATTGAAAATGAAGAAAAAAAACCAAAAAAAAAAAAAAAACCCAAGTTGCAGCACAATTCCAAGTCCAACACAGAATTACTCTTCCTCCTTCCTCCTTCCTCCTTCCTCTTCTCTTCCCCGCTGCTTCCGTCTTCCAACTCTCCAACACAGAATCCACTCATTTCCCCCTCTCAACAATTCCAAGTCCAAGTTCCTCAATTTTATTGGCTAACTCACTCATCGCGTACATCTCCTTTAGAATATTAATGCAAGTAAATGTACAAATGGTAAATGTAGAGGCTCAAAATCCTTCGTTTACAATTTCACACATTTATTTTTACTAAAATTGATCATGATGATAATATCGTCATTTTTGAGTTGTTTGTTGTCAAAGTTTGATCGTTATATGTCAAATTTTTATCACTATATTGTCAATCTTTACTTTGATGTTCAACAATTAAGATTTAATCCAAAAACCAAATCTCACGAAAAATTTCATATCCCCAAATCCAAATTGTTTGAAAAATCCCAAGGTGAATTCTTCTACACGTAATCAATTTGTGCTCTATATGCTCATATCGTTTGTTTATAGAATTTTAGACAGAAATTTAGCATATGACGTTTTACTGTAGTGACAAAAAACAATCATGCCTTGCATTTTAGTGAGCGTTCGATCCCCACAAATTCAACTTCCACTTAACAATTAACGTAAAGTAAAGTAAAGTTGAGAAGGGAATAGAAAGGAAGGAAAATCAACATGGGAATTTCTAACATCAACACCTAAACCAGTCCACAATTGCGTAAGTTTCCTAAATACCTAGTTTCCTCCCCTGCACACCCATGTTTAATTGTGGAGAAGAATATGGATGTGTAGAACGAGCAAATGGGCGTGCAAAAATCATCTCCGAAAAAGAAAAGGATTCACTTTAAAAGTAAGCTGCGCACTTTTTCACTCATACAAAATTACTTCCAATTTTGAACAAACGAACTAATTAGTACACAGCAAAGTAGTAATAAGTTTGATAATCAGCCGGGCATGTTCATAACATATGTACACAGCACTAGAACCACATTCCGCGAGTCGGAGTGTCAGAAGACTCAGACATACCTATTTTAACTGACCCCTTTCGTTTCTCTTCTTCCTCCTATCCAAAACCCCCATCTCTTTGCATACAGTCGGTAAAATCACCTGCCAAGTTAACCTTACAGAGACCGTAACTCTACTACACACGCGTACATGCAGGGAAGAAGATGGCAGACAAAAACGATAAGGGCAGATAAGGGGTAAAACCTAAATACAAGGAGGCTACCGAATATTAGAAGGGAGGCCTGGGTGTCAGGGTTATCAGAACCAAAAGAACGTGGGATAAATCTGAGCAGTTGGAAGGTTTAGACTTTCAGTATTTTGATCTTGTTTGAATTGGCTATACGCGTACCTTGAGTTGTACCACATGGCCTACATATAAATCTACTTGGCTAACAAGCACTCCACCAGGATAATCGTGTGCAAATACCTTGTTCTGTTTGGTAAAATCAATACCGAGAGATGCCGCTGGTATACAGATTACACTATCTGCTGAAGCTTCAGTTCTGTCTCACTGGATATGATTTTCGCAAATCTTGAGGATGTTTATCCATAGTTCCAAACCACGAACTTGACCTTCGACCAACCCAGTGCTCAATACTTGTCCTTGTACACATACAGGCTGAAGGAGAATGGTCATGTGACAGTAAGTAATATGAACTGTGATGTTCCTCTCTGCAAAAGGACGGAGTCAAATCCAAATGCCCCTGGGGAAATGACCTCAGACCTAACTCTTGAGACTGCTGAAAGGTGGAAGATGGTCTAGAATATGAATGCCCCATGCCACGACAAGGACCAAAAGAAGCATATTTTCTCGAATCCAAATCTGATGATTGCTCCCTAACAGAAAGGCCCAGATGGGGTGCCGTTGTAGAGTCTTCTTCTATTGTTATTCCCTTCATAGATGCAAGGTCCATGATCTGTCTCTCATCAAGTCCTAACCCCATAAGCAAGTCCCACATGTTTCTCAGTGCTTCCCGCTGGCTGTTAATCACTTGATCCCTCATTGCCATTTCAAATTGAAGCTCAGTATTTGCCATTCCCTATATTAATTGAAGTAAAACTGTTACACCTAACAGAAAGTTTACCGCCAATATGTAAATCTGAGAAATTGAGCTTTAGAATATATTAAAATTGGTAATACTGATGCAACTCATAACAGTTAGCAGTATGCTAATGCAACTGTTAAGAATTTCTTAAGAAAATTTGTGTCATTGGCATTAGATAAACATTTATCTTGAGAGAAATAAAATCTACACCAATGATCTTGCTCAAGTTTTTTTAGTCACGAATTTCAAATAAATGCATATTCAACTCAAAACAGTCATTTACTAATTTATTTTGTCAAGGTCCAGTATATTTATATTCAGTTTGGGTTTAATATCAACTCACCAAGAGCCTGTATTGACTAAGAATACGCAAGTACGTTTTATTTCCATTGTTACTAATGGCCTCCTCAATCATATTTTGAAGATGGCATCGATGCTTCTCATTTGCTTCGATTTCCTACAAAAAGTAGAGTTGGTAACTTGGCAATAAAATCAAAAGCTGATGAAGTTGTATTTTTTTTGCAAGTTTGACTACAGTCTACAGCTGAGATATTACCATATGGTAATTAACACCAGCTTCATCATTGTCACGGATGTTATCCAAAATAACTTGCCGCCTTGTTCTCATGGCCTCTAAAATTTCACTATCATTTCCAATAGCCTGTAACACAGAAAAGGTACTCATGAATTAGTTTATATTATTCAGTTCCCCAACAACAACAACAACAACAACAACAAAGCCTTTTCCCACTAAGTGGGGTCGGCTATATGAATCCTAGAACGCCATTGCGCTCGGTTTTGTGTCATGTCCTCCGTTCGATCCAAGTACTCTAAGTCTTTTCTTAGAGTCTCTTCTAAAGTTTTCCTAGGTCTTCCTCTACCCCTTCGGCCCTGAACCTCTGTCCCGTAGTCACATCTTCGAACCGGAGCGTTAGTCGGCCTTCTTTGCCCATGTCCAAATCACCGGAACCGATTTTCTCTCATCTTTCCTTCAATTTCGGCTACTCCTACTTTACCTCGGATATCCTCATGCCCAATCTTATCCTTTCTCGTGTGCCCACACATCCCACGAAGCATCCTCATCTCCGCTACACCCATTTTGTGTACGTGTTGATGCTTCACCGTCCAACATTCTGTGCCATACAACATCATTGGCCTTATTGTCGTCCTATAAAATTTTCCCTTGAGCTTCAGTGGCCTACGACGGTCACATAACACGCCGGATGCACTCTTACACTTCATCCGTCCAGGTCGTATTCTATGGTTGAGATCTCCATCTAATTCTCTGTTCTCTTGCAAGATAGATCCTAGGCAGCAAAAACGGTCGCTTTTTGTGATCTTCGCTAGATTGCTCCGGTCATTAGTGTGGATAAGTATATAAATGAATAGAGATAGGAAAGCAAACACAAGATGTACGTGGTTCACCCAGATTGGCTACGTCCACGGAATAGAAGAGTTCTCATTAATTGTGAAGGGTTTACACAAGTACATAGGTTCAAGCTCTCCTTTAGTGAGTACAAGTGAATGATTTAGTACAAATGACATTAGGAAATATTGTGAGAGAATGATCTCGTAATCACGAAACTTCTAAGTATCGGATTGTGGTATCGTCTTGACTTGCCTTATCTGTCTCATAGGTAGATGTGGCATCTTCTCTGGAAGTACTCTTCCTCCATCCAGGGGTGGTATCTTTAACTGGTGGAGATGCACAAGGTAATGTATCAATTTCACTTGAAGCTTACTTGTAGTTTCAGGCTTGGTCAAGCGCGATACAAACCATGTAGTAGGAGTCTCCCAAGTCGCCGAGCTAGGGGATCTGCTGAAAGAGGTGACAGACAAGGTAAGCAATCAGAGCTCCGGCTGATTGTTCACCTTCTCCCCATCTTGCAGCAGCATGAAGGATAAAGAGAAGAAAGATGAGAAGAGATGATATGGGATACTTTTGCTTTTGAAGAAGTAACTTTCCACAGGCTTATTCTTGAACTGAGCTGGAGGGTTTTCTGGTTTCCTCCAGAGCCGACTGAAGAATTTGAGGGTCAAAACAAGTCCATCAAATCTAGAGTACGTTCGACCCTGCTGATATGGGATACTTTTGCTTTTGACAGAGTAATGGATGTATCGGCACGTGTGCTGTTACGCTTGTCTCCACATGCTTCCTTGTATCCTTCGCACTTGCCCTATCTGTTCCTCAAGCAGATGCGGTATCTTCCCTGGAAACATAAGATGTTGAAGATGAGTACTCGAGAGCAATGCCAGGTAAGTAATCAGGTAAGGGGTTCCAGGCAGTCAGTTCCTGGCTGGAAGCTTGATTCCAAGTGCTGACTGATTGCTCTCTTTCTCCTTGTCTTGCAGGTAACAACAAGGCCAAAGGAAAAGACAGGGAAAAAGCATGATATGGGATACTCTTGCTTTTAACCCTGATGATATGAGATATTCTTGCTCTAGTATAGCTTGTTTGCAAAGGTATTATCGGGGGGAAAGAAAGCTGAATATTTCGAAAGGCTTCGTTGGGAGTGCCCTCTCAAATATGAGGAAGGGTTGAACATTTTTGCAGGTCTGCCTGTCCGTTGGGGATGGAGGTCGACATATATAGGAGTCTCCCTAACAACAAGTAGTAATGCTATTCCTTTACCCTGCTTGGTCATAGCACGGTAGTGGGAGCTGCCAGCTTCACATGTTTTAACTCTGTCAGAGCACTTTGAAAAAGTGGTCTGTGCTCTCGAGAAGTCTTCGACAGAATGCCCATAATTTCCGCAAAGCTGAGTGTGCGTGTGACAGGTGCTGACAAGGCTAGAAAAGTAGGTGCCTCTTCGATTTCTGAGATCGGCCCTCGTGGTCTCTGAGCAGCCCAGCTTTTGAGAAAGCGAGCGTCTCTTCGATTGATTCGGAGAACGATGCATCTTCGATTTTTAAGAAAGCAATCATGATGGGGGTCTGGCTCTCGAGATTCGGGGAGCAGTGTCACTTCGATTTTTGAGAAAGTAATCATGTTGGGAGTCTGGCTCTCGAGATTCGGAGGGCGGTGCCTCTTCGATTTTGGAGCAAGCAATCTTGTTGGGAGTGTTTTCTCGAATGTGAGTAAAGGTTGGGCATGTTTGCTAGTCTACCTTGCCACGAAGCACAGAGGTTGACACAGGGATTTTCCAATTATCCAGCAATGGTACTGTTCCTTTACCCTCTCTTCGATTTTTGAGAAAGTAGTCATGTTAGGAGTCTGGCTCTCGAGATTCGGAGGACGGTGCCTCTTCGATTTTGGAGCAAGCAATCTTATTGGTAGTGTTTTCTCGAGTGTGAGTAAAGGTTGGGCATGTTTACTAGTCTACCTTGCCACGAAGCACAGAGGTTGACACACAGGGACTTTCCAATTATCCAGCAGTGGTACTGTTCCTTTACCCTTGTGGGTAATAATATGGTAGCTAGACCTTCAAAATTTATGGGTCTAAACTTTGTTAGTGCTGTTTCTTTGCTATTCTTTTACCTTTCTTGGTCAGAGCGATGTAGTGGGAGCTGCAAGCTTTACGTGCTCAATTTTGGCAGAGAACTTTGGCAAAGTTATCTGTGGTACCCATGAGCTAGTGTTGCGTGTGGGAAGTGGGTGATTGAACAGTAAGATTCATGTGTTTTCTACTTCCTCAGAAGTCTTCGACAGAATGCCCATAATTTCCGCAAAGCTGAGTGTGCGTGTGACAGGTGCTGACAAGGCTGGAAAAGTAGGTGCCTCTTCGATTTCTGAGATCGGCCCTCGTGGTCTCTGAGGAGCCCAGCTTTTGAGAAAGCGAGCGCCTCTTCGATTTCTGAGATCGGCCTTCGTGGTCTTTGAGCAGCCTAACTTTTGAGAAAGCAAACGCCTCTTCGATTTCTGAGATCAACCCTCGTGGTCTCTAAGCAGCCCAGCTTTTGAGAAAGCAAACGCCTCTTCGATTTCTGAGCAGGCGCCTCTTCGATTTCTGAAGATCCGTCGAGTGCAGATTTTTATAGGGGCTGGCATTAAGTTCCAAAGCACACTTGAAATCTCCACCAGTAGAAGCTCCATTCTTGCACTTCTAAGATCTTGATTTGTCCAACCTCTTCTCTCTTCAACACCTTTGAAAATGTCTGGCCCCTCCGACCGTCGTTTTGACTTGAACCTTGTTGAAGAGGCAGCCCCGCCTTCTCCAGACAACATATGGCGCCCATCCTTCGTCTCCCCTACTGGTCCTCTTACCGTCGGGGATTCCGTGATGAAGAATGATATGACTGCTGCGGTGGTGGCCAGGAACCTTCTCACTCCCAAAGATAACAGACTACTTTCCAAACGGTCTGATGAGTTAGCTGTTAAGGATTCGCTGGCTCTCAGTGTTCAGTGTGCAGGTTCTGTGTCTAATATGGCCCAACGCCTATTTGCTCGAACCCGCCAAGTTGAATCATTGGCGGCTGAGGTGATGAGTCTCAAACAGGAGATTAGAGGGCTCAAGCATGAGAATAAACAGTTGCACCGGCTCGCACATGACTATGCTACAAACATGAAGAGGAAGCTTGACCAGATGAAGGAAACTGATGGTCAGGTTTTACTTGATCATCAGAGATTTGTGGGTTTGTTCCAAAGGCATTTATTGCCTTCGTCTTCTGGGGCTGTACCGCGTAATGAAGCTCCAAATAATCAACCTCTGATGCCTCCTCCTTCTAGGGTTCTGTCCAGTACTGAGGTTCCGAATGATCCCCCTCCGGTGCCTTCTCTTTCTGGGGCTCTACCGACTGCTGAGACTTCTCCTAAGCAACCCTTGTGAAGGCTCCCTCTTGTTTGTTTATTTTGACTCATGTATATGTACACATTTGTAGCTTATCGGGGATATCAATAAATAAGTTTTCCTTCATTTCAACGTATTGTGTTAAATACACCAAAACCTTCTTCGCTAAGTTCTTTGAATTTTCTTTTGTTGAAGCTTGTATGTTGAAGCTTTCTGAGTGGAGCATGTAGGTTGGGGTAGTGTTCCCTTAATTTCCCGAGTGAGGAAAACTTCTCGATTGGAGACTTGGAAAATCCAAGTCACTGAGTGGGATCGGCTATATGAATCTTAGAACGCCATTGTGCTCGGTCCTGTGTCATGTCCTTCGTTAGATCCAAGTACTCTAAGTCTTTTCTTAGAGTCTCTTCCAAAGTTTTCCTAGGTCTTCCTCTACCCCTTCGGCCCTGAACCTCTGTCCCATAGTCGCATCTTCTAATCGGAGCGTCAGTAGGCCTTCGTTGCACATGTCCAAACCACCGTAACCGATTTTCTCTCATCTTGCCTTCAATTTCGGCTACTCCTACTTTACCCCGGATATCCTCATTCTTAATCTTATCCTTTCTCGTGTGCCCACACATCCAACGAAGCATCCTCATCTCCGCTACACCCATTTTGTGTATGTGTTGATGCTTCACCGCCCAACATTCTGTTCCATACAGCATCGCTGGCCTTATTGCCGTCCTATAAAATTTTCCCTTGAGCTTCAGTGGCATACGGCGGTCACACAACACGCCGGATGCACTCTTCCACTTCATCCATCCAGCTTGTATTCTATGGTTGAGATCTCCATCTAATTCTCCGTTCTTTTGCAAGATAGATCCTAGGTAACGAAAACGGTCGCTCTTTGGTATTTCTTGATCTCCGATCCTCACCCCTAACTCGTTTTGGCCTCCATTTGCACTGAACTTGCACTCCATATATTCTGTCTTTGATCGGCTTAGGCGAAGACCTTTAGATTCCAACACTTCTCTCCAAAGGTTAAGCTTTGCATTTACCCCTTCCTGAGTTTCATCTATCAACACTATATCGTCTGCGAAAAGCATACACCAAGGAATATCATCTTGAATATGTCCTGTTAACTCATCCATTACCAACGCAAAAAGGTAAGGACTTAAGGATGAGCCTTGATGTAATCCTACAGTTATGGGAAAGCTTTCGGTTTGTCCTTCATGAGTTCTTACGGCAGTCTTTGCTCCTTCATACATATCCTTTATAGCTTGGATATATGCTACTCGTACTCCTTTCTTCTCTAAAATCCTCCAAAGAATGTCTCTTGGGACCCTATCATACGCTTTTTCCAAATCTATAAAGACCATGTGTAAATCCTTTTTCCCATC
Organism: Malus domestica; assembly: GCF_042453785.1. Lineage (NCBI taxonomy): Eukaryota > Viridiplantae > Streptophyta > Magnoliopsida > Rosales > Rosaceae > Malus > Malus domestica. Next base: position 29,624,109 of record NC_091675.1, read on the forward strand.
TCTATATCTTTCCATCAATCTTCGTAAGAGATAGATTGCCTCCATGGTTGAGCGCCCTGGCATGAACCCGAATTGGTTGTCCGAAACCCGTGTCTCTTGCCTCAATCTATGCTCAATGACTCTCTCCCAGAGCTTCATTGTATGACTCATTAGCTTAATACCCCTATAGTTCATGCAATTTTGTACGTCACCCTTATTCTTGTAGATAGGCACCAAAGTGCTCGTTCGCCACTCATTTGGCATCTTCTTCGTTTTCAAAATCCTATTGAAAAGGTCAGTGAGCCATGTTATACCTGTCTCTCCCAAAACTTTCCACACTTCGATTGGTATATCGTCTGGGCCTACTGCTTTTCTATGCTTCATCTTCTTCAAAGCTACAACCACTTCTTCCTTCCGGATTCTACGATAAAAAGAGTAGTTTCTACACTCTTCTGAGTTACTCAACTCCCCTAAAGAAGCACTCCTTTCATGTCCTTCATTGAAAAGATTATGAAAATAACCTTTCCATCTGTCTTTAACCGCGTTCTCTGTAGCAAGAACCTTTCCATCCTCATCCTTGATGCACCTCACTTGGTTTAGGTCCTTTGTCTTCTTTTCCCTTGCTCTAGCTAATTTATAGATATCCAACTCTCCTTCTTTGGTATCTAGTCGCTTATACATATCGTCATAAGCCGCTAACTTAGCTTCTCTCACAGCTTTCTTCGCTTCTTGCTTCGCTTTTCTATACCTTTCACCATTTTCATCGGTCCTATCCTTGTATAAGGCTTTACAACATTCCTTCTTAGCCTTCACCTTTGTTTGTACCTCCTCATTCCACCATCAAGATTCCTTTTGGTGTGGGGCAAAACCTTTGGACTCTCCTAATACCTCTTTTGCTACTTTTCGAATACAACTAGCCATGGAATCCCACATTTGGCTAGCTTCCCTCTCTCTATCCCACACACACTGGGTGATTACTTTCTCTTTGAAAATGACTTGTTTTTCTTCTTTTAGATTCCACCATCTAGTCCTTGGGCAATTCCAAGTCTTGTTCTTTTGTCTCACTCTTTTGATATGTACATCCATCACCAACAAGCGATGTTGATTAGCCACGCTCTCTCCTGGTATAACTTTGCAATCCTTACAAGTTATACGATCTCCTTTCCTCATTAGGAGAAAATCTATTTGTGTTTTTGACGACCCACTCTTGTAGGTGATCACATGTTCTTCTCTCTTCTTAAAGAAGGTGTTGGCTAAGAAGAGATCATATGCCATTGCAAAATCCAAGATAGCTTCCCCATCCTCGTTTCTCTCCCCAAAACCATGGCCACCATGGAAACCTCCATAGTTGCCTGTCTCCCTGCCCACGTGTCCATTTAAATCTCCTCCTATAAATAACTTCTCCGTCTGAGCAATTCCTTGCACCAAGTCTCCAAGGTCTTCCCAAAATTTCTCCTTCGAACTCTTATCCAACCCTACTTGAGGTGCGTACGCACTAATCACATTGATAAGTTCTTGTCCTATTACAATCTTGATTGCCATGATTCTATCTCCTACCCTCTTGACATCTACAACATCTTGTGTCAAGGTCTTGTCCACGATGATGCCAACACCGTTTCTCGTTCTATTTGTGCCCGAATACCAAAGTTTAAACCCTGAGTTTTCTAGATCCTTTGCCTTACTACCAACCCACTTAGTTTCTTGTAGGCACATAATATTTATCCTTCTCCTCACCATAACTTCCACTACTTCCATAGATTTTCCCGTTAAGGTTCCTATATTCCACGTTCCTAAACGCATTTTGCTCTCTTGAACTCTACCCTTCTGTCCTAGCTTCTTCACCCTCCCCCGTCTAATAGGATCAAAGTACTTCTTTTGTGTGTCCCGTGTAAAGTTGATAGGAGCATATGCTCCCAAACAACTTTGAGTGGAGTCGTTCGAAAAGAAGTTTCTATGGCCCCCTTGCTCATTTAACACTGCATCCGGGTGCCGATGGAGATACAGCGACCCTTGCTCATTTATCACTGTGCTCGGGCCACACAGCGCGCCACTTACGGGTGACGCCCTAGCTTTAGCGCGATTTTGTTCTGGATTCATTTTCATAAGGATTCGACGTGATCATGGAGTGCCGGCTGTCGACTACCTGACGCCCTCCCCCTCCTCCTTTATCCGGGCTTGGGACCGGCAATGTAAGATACATAGGCGGAGTTATTCAGTTCCCCAATAAAGTAAATAAATGCAAGAAAGTTGACCTAATTTCGTCTCCAGATCTGTTTGAACCTACAAAACCTCTTTACAAAACAAGGAGACTGGGAATGAAAAGAACTTAATAGTCCATAACAAAGTTGTTTCTTAGGAATGTCATGGCTTTTCTTCGGAGCAGAAACTCTGAACTAATTGAGATGAATTGTAGGTGCTAAAAGACATAATGTGCAGAATACAAACTCTTTTTCGTACAACTGCATTGTAAGTGGGACACTCTAACCTGTTGTTTTGCTATAGCATCGTCAAGATGTTGGAGTTCAATCCGGTTACGAAGGTTGGTTTCCTCAAGCTCAAATGATGCCTTCTGTAAGTTTATCCTTTCCTGAACATTTTCACTGGTTTCATGGCTCAAAATATTCAACCAAGAAAGTTCATCGTCTGCAGCATTTTCAACAGGTTTGACACTTAGCTGTGATTCCTTTTCAGCTAGTTCCTTTCTCAATTGACAAACCTCAATCTGCAATCCGAAATAGGTTATCTTAGAAGAAAATAAAAATTATAAATAAAATCCAATAGATCAAACCAATTCAAACACTCACCTGAAGACCGGCAATCATTTGTTGGTAGTCTAATACATGGGTATCAATAGTGCCAATGTTTTTCTGTGAAGTAAACGTGATTGTTGTTAGAAATTCAGTGCATATATAAAAGTACCAGTCTAGCCAGTGATACACAAGTACAAGAAAAGGAATTTTCTGCAAATCCAACAAATTAGTGCATAGAAACCCATATGAAAGACAAAATTGGCAGTTAAACTAAGGCAACATGCAGCATGGACAAATCAATCAACAAAGAACCACATGCTAGTATGCAACCTAAGTGGAAAGCTAAAGCACAATACCAATTTTAAAATCTTATTTCTTAACAGCTTACTACAAATGAGACCGTGACAGATTAGCAGATTGATTAATCTATCATAGAATGAAAACTGAGCATTAATTGTCTTCAATGTGGAATTGGACTATTACTTAATCATGTTTTGATGATCCAAAATGAATATGTCTTCATGCATATTTGGCTCTCACCTGGATGTGTGTCTTTATTTCCTTTGCTCGATCAGCATATTTCAAGGTATTCACAGTGTGATGATACTGACTGTCCACAGGGGATACAGTTGCAACCATGATCGTTTGAGAATTGCCACTCAAACCATCCTTGAGTATTCGTGTCAATTTGCTGCAAAACTAATTACATTAACTACAGTAGCAGGAAGCTAACTACAGCAGCAGGGAGGACTTCAGGATTAAAAATTACAATCATATACCTATTACGGTAAGGAACATAAGCAAGACCCTTCTTTTGCTGTTTCCCAAGTGCATTTATGCAGTTTGCTAAGGCAAGAAGTGAACGGTTAATATTTGCTCCATCCCTTAACTTTTGGCCTCCACTGTTTGTTTCCGAAGCTCGTTCGCTACCAGCAAGATCCACAAGTGCGAGTTTTCCTCGCATTACTTGATTACGGTACTTATTTCTCTGTTTCCTTTTTACTTTTATTTCCAGCACTGCATGTGATCTGGTTAATGGGAAAAATTTTGTATGAATAATAAGGTTACACTTTATTTTCAAAATTTAGAGTGGTTTTGCTGATTTTGGTGGAAATATTAAAAATGATAGCATCTATTACTTTAAACCGGTTGTTACTAGCATTGTATCTTCTGTGATCTGCATTCAATTGTAAAATATCCTTACCTTTTGAAAATAAACTCCACATAGAATATTCTATTATATTTGATGCAGTACATTTTAAATAGTTGAAAATGTGATTCACTGTTTGAAACAAATCATATGCAAGTATAACCAAAACACCTGACCACAGAAGGGTTCATAGAACCTATTGAACGCGCACCTAAACCTAACAAAGCTATCCAGTTGTTGGTATCTAAGGTATGGTAGAATCTGTATAGAAGGTTTAGAGCAATGAAATCGGAAGAACAGTGGTTTCCAAGTACAGCCTATTGTCCAAAGCATGATTAAAACTCAAAGGGACAACAATGATAATGGTATGTCCACAGCACACAAATGAATTCAACCTACCTAGAAGATGTTGTATTAGCCTCTGTACTTTCAGTTTTCCGTCGGCTATTCCCCAAGTTTAAGAGTTCAAGAATCTTATCCGCTGATTGTACCTGAATAAGTAAGACAATTCACAATGGATGAGTAAGAATCCTTCCCATAGTACATAATTGGTTCGTCCAATTGAAGAACCGTTTTCATAGTAGTACTAGAAAGAGACCCAAAATAACTAACAAATTACATTTAACAAATGGAAAAATAAAAATACAGAAAAAGATTGACAATTATTCACAGATAGTCAAACCAGATGCAAATAGATAGCTAAGTGTCAACCTTGATACACCTCAGCCCAGCAACAATTACTCCTTGCTCTGGGTCCTCTCTGAGTTCCAAATAGCCGGATGACTTTTCAAGCAAATCATAGATGACCTAAATAAATAAAATATGAAACATCTTTTCAAAAAAGAACACAGGCGTTGTTAATAAATTAAATTTCTTCATAAGTTGGACGTCCCACCTCATTGTAGACTTCAAGATAGGAACAGGTAACTTCAAATTCATCAGAGCTCTTGTCCTTCCTTATTAGATCAAAAATTGTATGCAGACTGAGAACCATGAGTCCTGGATCATCCTGTGTCCCGACCATCGTATAAGTTTTACCACTGGAAATGTACAGAGAAATTTTAAGATATTCTGGAGGATATCAAGGAATGGATAATGCAAATCATGAATGGTGAGATCATACGCTGAAAGAAAGCATCCCGATTTTACTTATATGGTTCTTTTGAACTCGCACATCTAGACGTTGACCTAATTAATAACTTTTGTCAAATGCACAATGTCTAGATTTTTGAGTGATCGTGAAGGGCTGAGTTGCAAAAAATGCAAATTGCTTCAACTGGTAAAGTCAAGCAAAACCTTGAGACCACGAGAGGTGAAAAATAAAAAACAAGAATATATCGCTTTAGTACCTCCCGGTAGAACCGTATGCAAACACAGTTGCATTGAGACCATGAACAACCCCAGAGATCACGGAAGATATGCATTTTGTGTAGACATCCTGGATATATTAAACATTGTCAAGACATGTACTTTACCTAGAAGCAACCAAAAATATAGAAACTATACTAAGTCGAGTGCTTCAAGCAGATATATACACCATAACTAATCATGAGAAATAAAAAAGCGTAAGATTCAGTATTCATGTACCAAATTAGAAGAAACCGGGTCAAACGCATGATCAAAACAATACTTCTTTTCCTTTGTTCGATTCTGTATTCGTTCAAGGTAGTCCTTTGACAGATCAGGATCTAACACAAGCACCTCCTACAAGTAAAATTTCAAATTTCAAATCAATACATACATATATTCACACACACACACACACACACACACACATATATATATATATATATATATATATATAATATCATTCAAATTAGACAAGTTCTAAGTCTAAGCCAGCACAAACCTTATTGTCAATCACTCGAACAATGTCGCGGCCGCGCTCTCTCAGCCTAAACGGCCTGCATTTCACAGCAACCTGCAGAAATGCGAGCTCGAAATCAATTACCTGAACCAAGGCAATGCAATGCCCATGAAATTTACACAGCAGCAAATGCTAACCGTGAGTGTTGTAGTTTTCTTCGTCGCCGGAGCTCTAATGCTCGGCATGTTTGATCAACATCGGTTTCCCACACCACCACAGCTTCCGCCCCCAGCACCACCACCACTAAAACCCTATGGTCGAAGCAGATCAAAGCAGCTGAATTTCAGAGTCTTCGTTTTCCAAAATTCAAGCAAATTTAAAATTCTCTAAGCTTTTGAAATCGCATTTGCTCCGGATTCCTTCAAAATTCCTCTAGATTTCAGGAAATGACAATTTCTTCGGACATCGAAGAGCGAGAAGACGTGGGACGAACTATTCAAGGGCGCGTTGCGGGAGAGAAAAGGACAAAATTTCTGTCGGCTGAGAGGGGAAAATACTCGGTGCTCTCCGGCGTATCGTAGTAAGATAACGCATTTGTAATAAATGGGACCGGCTGGTTACTGGTCCGGGTAATTAACGCGGGTAAATGAGTTGGGACTTGAGAGGAGGAGAGGAGAGAGAGAGAGAGAGAGAGGGGGGGGGGGGGGTACTGTTCAACAAGAAGAAGAAACGGATGAAAAACAGTGAGTGGAGGGTCGTGGAATGATTTTGACCGTTGGTTTGTTTGGAGAGTTTTTTTTTTTTTTTTTTTATTTTTATTTTTAACAAACAATAGAGAAGTGGACTAAGTCACAATGAGGTAATAATGATGTGGTTTAAATTCGTCTTTTGTTAAGAATCGAACCTAAGATCTCTCACTCACTAGTGAAAAAAAATACAACTAAATCATAGTATTAAATAATTGTTTGGAGAATGTTTAGAATGGGAGTTTTTGGATTTCTTTGGGGACTCCGGCTCATGGTATTCCTTCTCAATTCTCACGTTTGGAGGTCTTAAGTTCAACTTTATTTGATAACGTTTTATCCTGATTAATTCATGATGCTTAACTCGAATTTTGATCATCCGGACCGTGTGGATACATCATTGCATGAAAATACAAAATAGTAAATAATTGAAATGTTGGAAAGGGGAGTGGGTGTAGTTGATGAGTTTGGTTGGCGTCATGATATTCAGCTTATGATTGGGAAAGGTGGGTTTTAAAACTTTTTGGTGGTGTGGACAAAACTAAAAGGGGAAAAGGAAAGCCATGTGAAGGGGATGGTAATCTTGGCTTGAGTTGCATGCACGTGTGTTTGGGAAAGTTTGTGAATCCACGTATGGAACTTTTTCAAAAATTAATTTGGCTTTGAAAGTTTCTTTTTAAGTCTTAACATTATTGAGAGTTTTTTTTTTCTTTCCAAACAATAACTCTGGTCACTCAATATTACGATTTAGTAGTATTTTTCTTTATGTGTAAGTGAGATATCTTAAGTTCAATTCTCGCCAAAGGTAAATTTGAATCATCATTACTTAAAAAAAACAAAAAATAAAATTCTAAGCCTCCTCGTTTAACTATTTGAATTCTAAATTATATACTTTATAATGACCTAAAGAAATAATCTCAAAGAGTTGGCTTAGTGGAAAGTGAACAAAGATTTGAAACTTCTAACTCGAGTTTGAACTCTTACTAAAACATTCCTTGGGTCACTGATGCCATATCTCTTCATATGGTATCAAAGCGGATATTAAATGTAAATTATGCCAATTAGTCAAAAACCTTAAGCTAGTATATATCTCTTCAATATATAGAGTAATTTAACATATGGTCTATTAACAAGATGTGGGTCCAAAACCTTAACTGGTAGATTTAGTCGAAATATTTTCTTTTACTAATTTAGGTCTAGTTTCAAAATTGAGAAAATATACTGTTGGTAGAATTTTGTCCTTCCAAGGATATGGCTGAAAAATAACTCAAAATATAGCGTAAATTACAATTTGTCTTTTTTAAGTTTTCGTCCAATTTCATATTCATGCATCTTTTAATATTATATAACGACTCGTGATTTTCGTATCAATTTTGTACAAACATTAAAATATATGTTAAGTTAGCCGTTCAATGATGACGTGATAAATATAGGGCTTATAAGCTTTGGTGGCATGACAATCAAATTTGTCTATATGAGAATGTTAAGGGGACTATCTCAAAGTGGAACTCTTTATGATTCTTTACCACCTTGTTTTTGGCACAATGTTTTATAATGTTGATACAAAAATTGACATTAAACTATGAGGTGGCAAAGAGTTTAATAAAAGTCTCACTTTTGAGGCAGACCAATTATCATTTATCTTGTCTACATAGATAAAATAATAATTATAAAATAAATAATTTTTTTTATAAAATAAATAATTTTTTTTAAAAAAAAAACAAAATTTGCACCATCTCTGTTGGACACAAGATCTGCACTCAACCTCCCCAGAAAATGGGTGAGGAACTAGGGATGGGCAACGGTTATGGCAGGCGGATAAATGCGGTTATTTACCCATAACCATTTATGCCCATACTCGCATAACCGTTTACCCGTTGGGTAATTGCCTAAACAGTTATACTCATACCCATAACCGTTTATAAACGGTTAACCATACCCCCGTAACCATTTAATACCCATTTACCCTTTTTAACCCGTTTATCTTTTTTTTTGACAATTAAACACCGTTATAAATATATTCATCAAACATTTTCATATTTTTTTTTTTAAGTTCTTATACCATTCCAATAATTGAAATAGTAGTTTACGGATAATATTTTTAGCTGTTACCAATGAAGGTAAATATAATATTTGATAAGTATTATTGGGTTACAAAAATTGTTTAGAAGACATTTCTATCAAAACGTTTCTGTCAATTTCACGGTTACTCGTAAGAAATTTAAATTAATTTGGCGAATTTCTTGATGATGAGAATCATCATTCTTGTAGCAGTGTTATTGAGAAAATGACCGATGAATTCATTGCTAATTTATTGGGTGCTAAGTATTATTGGATCGAGAACATGATTTGTGTTAATTTTACATATATAAAATAAATGGGTAAACGATTACCCGTTTATAACCGCGGTTAATACGCATAACTGCCTATTTAAATTTCACGGGTAAACGGTTACCCATAACCGTAATCGTTTAATTTAAATGGATGGGTAACCGCGGTTATCCATAATCAATGGGTATTTGCCCATCCCTACGAGGAACTCTTTGTTAATTTAAAAGTACCTTAGTCAAGTCTTAAGTAGACTCTTAGGGTGCGTTTGTTGCGTCGGACTATCTCGGACTGGACTAGTTGCAGGGATTAAACTGGACTGGCTTAGATTAGACTAAGCTAGACTAGTTTAGTGAAGCGTTTGGAGCAGTGTCAGGACTAAGGAACAAACTAATAACAAATTCTAATATTATATTATTTAATTCATATTTATTAATATTTTACATTATTTAATAAATATTTATATTTTATTATTAAATCTGCCTATTTTCTCATTCTAGAAACCCTTCCATTCCCAATTTCGTTCATCCACTCTTTCCCTCTTTCTTCCTTTTTCTCCGCCCCTCTCCCACTGTTTTCTTCCTAATTTTTCTACGTCCCTCTCCCTTTTTTTCTTCGTCCCTCTTCCTCTTCATCTCCCTTTTTCTTCATTTTGTTCTCTATTCATCTCCCAACTTCATAATCGACTGCAAATCTTCACAATCAAACCACAAAGCAAGAAAGAGATTGAAAATTTAGGAGTTGGGAGCGGGTTGCATGTGCGATTGGCTCGAAAGTGGGAGATGGAGAAGGTCTGCAATCAAGGAGTTTTATATTTTCTGGGTTCGGTTTGCCTTCAATCAATCCCATCGTTGATTTAAGCTTATAACCATTGCAGATTTTTTTTTTTTGGTGTTTTATGGTTTATGGGTTCAGTTTTCTGGGTTCTATTTTGCAGGTTGGATCTAAATTTGAAAAATGGAACGACTGCATATTTTTTTTTGTTTTGAATTTTGCGTGATATGGGTTTGAAAATGGTTGTGGAAGCGAGGAAGAAGATGGAGCAGGGCAAGGAGGGAGCGATATGTGACAAGCAGGACGAGCGACGTTGGGTCTTGGACGACTAACTCTCTCACGATTTTCTCTCTATCAGAAGAGGGCTTACGAATCTGGCCGAAATTGGGGATCATCGTTAAGAACTCGTAGCGAGGTGGTTAATCCGAGCGAGTCCCACCTAAGCTCATTAAACTTAATCCTGGTGCAGACCAAACAAGGGACTACAGTCTAGTCTAGTCTAGTCCAGTTCTCCCTAATCTGGTCAAACAAACGGACCCTTAGGTTCTCTTGTGAAAGTGATTGTTTTAGGCGTACCATTGTTGACCACAAATAATAAATTGTTTAGTTTTTGTATGGGTTCAACTTTCTTTTTATTCTCCCGAATTTAATAAATGAAGATATACTCTATAATCGAACGTATCTTAATTCAGTTACGAGTTTGTAAACACGCCATAAGTGTGTCATCATCCAGTAGTCCATTCTATATTTCTAATATCCCCTTTGAATGTTTTTTTCTTTTCCTTCTTCTACATGCGAAAGATGTTGAAGATATGTCTCATTTGGCGTGTACATGTTAGGAATCAATTAAATAAAAAACTGATGTCCTAATGTGTCCAGGACAAGCCCAGCTGGACGTATTAAGAAGCTTCATATTCTATTTTTCGCCTTTGTTTTTATTTAAGAACTTAATTTTAAAGAGGAAAACTAATGAAAAGGGCATGAAAACTTTGAGTTTTAATGATAAGGGCAAAATAAAGGGTAAAGTGAATAGTACCAGGTTTGACTTTTTAGTGTAAAAATGTGGTTTTTCGTTAAAGTGAACAGTACCGTGAGCTTTTCGTTAAAACTCCCATTTTAAAGTGTCAGGTAATAGTACAGTCCAATTGTATTCTTTTGTTTAAGGTGGTCGGTTTGATTTTTGTCACAAGACGAATTTGAATCAAATTATTATTATTTAGTTAACTTTTGAATCAAATTATTTGACTAGTCTATTATAAGGCTTATCCACTTTCCCGTTATTTAGTGTAGATAATATCGTATGTATTAAAAAAATAATTTAAAGGCTCATTTAGAAGTGTTTTTAAATTGACTGAAAACGCTTTTAGTAAAATTGAGTTTGGATCCAAAAACACTTTAAGTGCTTTTTAGAAGAAACACTGGATATGTGCTTCTTATATGAAGCACTTAAAAGTGTTTTTTTTATGATCTACTTAGATTTTTACTAAGGATTAGTTTAAAATAATATTTTTACTAAAAACGTTTTCAATCTTTTTAAAAGCATTTCAAAATAAGCCATAAATCAACGAGAAGAATACATATAACACCAGTGTAATTTTTTTTCATTCTAGTTATGGTAACCAAAGAGATGTCCACACACATAAGAAGAGACATTCGAACTCAAAAAACAATTAACATGGCTACATAACCCGCCCGCCTAATTCACCTTGCTAAATAGATATTTAATGCAGCTTAATAAACCATCAGTACAAAACCCCGTGATTTTTCTCACCTAAACTCTAATTTTGGCCTCAAATCTTCTATACTCAAGGTTTGTTCAAAAAACAGTACCAACCTCTAATATTTCTATTTAAAAAAAATATTTCTATTTATACCATCATTTGTACAATCTCTCTAATGAAGATAGGATCATATGTGTTGGTGAGCACTACCTCTAATAGAGATAGGGTACATATAATTGGTAAGTGTAGAACTGGCTACTAATAAAGAGACTCAATTAATCCTGGTATAACTATTTAACTCTAACTCTATTAACATTTTTCTTTCAAATAAATTAATTTAAAATCTATCAGTTAGTAATACCGTCTAATGATATTCCTCTTTACTTGAAAGGTCTTAGATTCGATTCTCGTCAAAGGAAAATTTGAACCACATTATTGATAGACCATTGTGAGGCTAATTAAGCCCACTTCCACTCTCCCTTAGTATAGATAATATCGTTTGTTAAAAAAAAAAAACCAATTAAAATCCTTTTAACTCTAAACTGTGGCATAAATTAATGTAGTTGTTGTTTATGCTTTGAACAGTCCATAATCCATTGACGAAGCATCCTGAAACCACCGAACCCTTATCTGGCGTGTCCTCTATCAATCATTTGTTTCTAGTCTGATACACGAGTAGCAGTATGGAGTTAACAATTTCTGTCCACTTAGCAGCATACTATCTTTAAGTCCCCATGCATCCTCAATGATGTTGGGTTTAGTTACATAGACCACAATGTATTGTTGGGCTAGGATAGTACCAAACATGTTGGAACCAACTCAAGATAACCCACAGGAAATATATCTAATGGAATACAAGAACAAAATATAAAGGACACCAAGATTTTAACGAGGTTCCTCAACAGTCAGTGTAACTAGAGTATGTCCTCGGAGCAATAGGAGCTCACCCAATAATCCACTATCAACCAAATGGGAGTTTACAAAGTGTTGGCAAGCTCACAACCCAAACCCCAAATATACCCAATAACTCTCACATACCAAAGAAACAAATAGAGAGAAATATAATGAATAATTTCCTCTCTATACAAAGCTCAAAGCTAATACAACAAATACAACTTTGATGGAGTGATAGCTAACCAATGAAAGAAGCAACAACTTCTCCTTCTCTGAAATGGGGCTTCGGCAATGGCTCTTTTCTTCTCTGTGGAGTAACTCAGACCATGAGGATTCTTATTTCAAAAGAAAATTGATGAATTGCAGCGCTGCTGCTTTGCATTCTTTTTTATAGTAGGAAAGCTATCTTAGCTATGATTTTGGCTCTTGTAGTTGATAAGGTTCTGATAGCATGCCAAGCATACTCTGGATACGGGACATATATGTCACATAGGCCATCTTGAACTTGCTGCTATCTTGGTGTAGAAAGATCTTATTCGTGTAGCAGTTTGGGATCCTACGTGCACTCGTCTTGTTGTTTGCACAAGAAGTTTTCATCTGTACATGTGGACTCCTGGTGGTGCCTACAATGTGAGCATCCTGCCACAACCACAATTTAGCATACTTGATCTAAAATGGAATTCAAATGGAAGCTGCCTCCTCTTGAAGGATAAAGAGTTGTTTTGCTACGCTTCTGTTGCAGTTCTTCTTGAATTGAGTGAATATAGCTCAAATGATTGAGGTAGTTAGCAATTTTTTAGAGTTTATTGTAAAAAATTGTAGAATGTACAATTAAGCAGTTTACCTTGCTCTGCTGGGTACTGCGTTAATGTAGTATTGGGGTGTTCCATTTGTTCTAGTTGGAACATCCAACAGTTTGATTAAATTATTGACCTTTCCCTTTCTCATTTGTTTTTCCTTTCATCGGATTAGCGGTAGTGCTCATGGAATGGACTGACTTGCTTCGTTGTGAGGGAAGACATATTTTAATTGCTTAGTTTTATATAGAAATGGTTTTGTTGGATGGTCGGACAATCGGGCGTTACATTTGTTTCATAATTTCCTGTTGTCTTATGAACAAAAATATGGGTCTAAAATATTTTAGTCCGAGACTTAGTCCGGCATTGTACCAAATATTTCACTATTCTTATCCTACTTAGTCCAAACCAAGCCAGTCCAGCTTAATCTCTGAAGCTAGTCCAATCCGAAATAATCCAGTGCAACAAACTCACCCTAAAATTCTTCGTGATCCTCATTGTCGTCTTCTCTGGAGTATTTATTAGCCCAAATGAAAAAGTAAATTTTTCACTGTGATGTTTAAGCATCTTTCTGCGTGTGAACTCCATCGTCAACCCCAAACACATGAACTTTGTTTTGAATAGGAATCGAACTAAATCCTTGTTCTTTCTTCACTCCCTTATGCTTCATTGACCTTCAAACTTGTGCAGCATCTACCTATCTTCCACAAGCTGAATACAGATTAGCAAGGGCTATATAAGTTCCACTATTGTCTCTGATTACATATATGCCATATAAGGAGAGGGTTTCAAACTATGGCCAAGAAAAATACTCTGCATTGCTACATCACTATAATACCCCGTATTTAAAAAAAAAAGATTATATATATATATGTGTGTGTGTGTGTGTGTGTGTATGTATGTGTGTGTGTATGTGCGAAGTTCTGATTTTATTGGGTTTCTTTTTATATGCTATGTGTATACTTTTGTTATGTAAACTAGTCTTAACGTAAGTTCATTTTGCTATAAAATTATTTTGAAAACCAGCTAGTAGTATTTATTGATCATATATAATTAGAGATATTTTTAGTTTGAATTGGAGATTATGATGAGTTTGGCTTGATTTTTTTTCTCACAAAGGAAATGTGTCATTTTGACAATCATTAGAGAGTAAAGAGTAGCTATTACTCATCAATCTAAAGGAATCTTAATCATTTGGGCAACATTCTCACTCCAATACAACTCTAACAAGCTTACCTTGAGATAAACTTTTACATGGCCTGTGATGTTTGCATCCATCTTGCATGATATTCATTTGTTCATGATTAACTTGACACTTGTTGCTTTGTCATTGAAACACTTATCATCGTTAATGATTAGGACAACACTTGTTGCCTTGTTATTGGAACACACTTTATGTCTAATGATTGGCACACTTGGAAGATTTTTTTGGAGAGGAGGATGTCATGCAATCTTTATAAAGGAAGGAGCAAGAACCGAAGGAGGACATGGAGAAAGGAGAGAGGAAGAAGAAGAAAAAAAAGAAAAAGAACAACTCCAACAAAAAGCCATTCTCCCCTTCATATTACCTCTTATCTTTCTTTTACATATTGTTAAGGCTTTAAGCCATCTTTCATTGTATTTGTAAGTCTCTCATATATAGTGAAATACAATGAAAGCAAGCCCTAGTGGATGTAGTCGATTTGGCGAATCACTTAAATCTTGTGTTGTTTATACATTTACATTTCGAGATCATTGTCATGAGAATCACTCCCACCAAACCATCAAAAATCTCCATTTACTTCCCTTGAGAATGCTGTAAAATAAGGGAGACAAATCCCATAAAATGCATGAGAGCTTACCCAACATAATTGTTCTATGAAACTCAAATGGGGTTATGCATCAAAATCACCTAGAGGAAGATGAAGTAAAATGGTAAAATAATATTTCTCGATTAGATTGTTGTGTGTTATCAATACTATATTATTGATTATATAATACAATTTTGGCTACTAACAATTTGGTTGGTGTTGTAGATATTTTAGAGCATGTGATTATTGATATCCATGTTACATGGCATATACATAAGCTTGCAAAGCAAGAAAGAGAGTTGAGTTGTGTTGTGTCAAGTGCTCACTTGTGTAAAGTGTTTGAATTGTGAAGATATTCAAGGGCTAGAGAAAGCCTTAAAAATAAAATAATAAATTTTGTATATGTCAGGCATCGTGGGAAGGACTTGAATATACAATTGGATGTCGGGGGAAGTGCCGACATAAATAAAATGGAAATTGAGAATTTAATTCTGAAAATTGGGCTTAAGGGATGAACGGGAGTTAACTCATATTTTAAGGTATTCGGAGCCAAGTGGTATAAGCATGGTATGGGATGTGCATGCTTGGATGCCTTAGGTATGTGTTAGCAGGATTAGAAGGGAGTGAGTACATTCATCCATCTCATTTGCTCTATTTCATGCATTTGAAAGAATTGTTACAATTTAATTATTATTTTGTTGGTACTTTTTGTTTTGAATTAATTTGTGCACTATAGTTATTCCGCTGCGTATTCGATAAATTTTATGTAAGATTTTGTTATATGATGTATGGTGTAATTGTTGTAATTTAATTTTATTTTCCACCATATCTTGGCTGTAGAATTTATTTCTATAGCTAAGATATGACTCACACCCTAACTCGTAAATAGTTTTTATTCACAGATTGAGGCGTGACAATCACCCTTCTAATAAACCTAGCCATAAATTGATAAATAAAAAGTTGCGACGACTGCAGAACATAAACCAAATTAAGCTTTATTACAAAACCTCGTTTTATATCTCACCTAAAACCCTGATTTTCTTTTGTTGAACAACATTTTCAATGAACTCATCAACAGTTTTGCTAGAACTTCCACCTTCATACACTGCTTTTCTAGCCAATTCTTTCCACTCAAGCGCTTTCTTCTTTATTTCTCTCCCTCTCTCTCCCGCGATTATTTCGCTTATACAAAGTTCTACTACCTCCTGCCTCACCACCCCCTTCTCATCAGCCACAGCCTTCATTCCAATTTTCCACACATCCATAATGTACTTGGCATTGGTGCTTTGATCAGTCCATTGCGGCAACGCCACTATCGGAGCCCCCAAACTCAAAGCCTCCAATGTTGAGTTCCATCCACAATGCGTAACGAAACATCCGACAGCTTCATGAGCCAAAACCTCCAGTTGGCGGCACCATGAAACCACCAAACCCTTATCAAACGTCTCCTCTGCAAACCCTTTTGGGAGCTTAGCTACTTCTGATTCCCTAACCACCCATAAGAATTTGCTTTTGCTCCTCCTCAACCCCCACGCCAATTCCTCCATTTGCTCAGCTTGGAGTTGTGCTGCACTGCCAAACGCCATATATGCGACGGACCCTTTTAGCTGTTCATCTAGCCATTTCATGCATGCATCGTTGTTGGACTTGAAGAGGTTGACACCATATTCTTTGTCGTTTTCAAGTCGCTCCAAGTAGTAGGATGGTATAGTTGGTCCAATGGTTCTCAATGGTAAAAACTTTGCGATCCAATCCACCACCTAACAAAAGCAAAATAATTATACAAAAGAATTATTAAACCATCAAAATCTGCTCCTCTAATTTCTCTTATAAACCATATGCTTGAGATGAGTGAATTGCATAATGTGTCATGCAACATAAAATTACGAAATATGCACTCATATGTCAAATATACAAGGTGAAGTAAACTATGTAAGTTTCACTTGTCACGAAATGTGGGTCCACTAATATGATAAAAGAACTATATAATTATTTTTTTCAGTTACAATTAATAGAGAGTTTCGAATCCTGAACTTAGCCGACCTTTATCCATCTCCATCCTCTCACAACTAGACTAACCCCGCTTAAAGACTTATTTACTTTCTAACACTATATACTAAAACCATATATATCATCAGTTTTGAAACTTAAATCAAAGCTTTAATTAACTCCAAAAGCATATCATTACCAAAGGAATGAAGCTAATTAACGATTAAAGCATCTTCCAAATGTACTTGTTCTTCCAACTCATAAAATGAGTTGCATAAGACCCAATTAGTTTTGTCAACATTCGAGAACTGACTCACAACTATATCGTAGACAGCAAGGTAAGATCCCAAATCATATAACATGGACTGCCCAATGTTCAAGCACTAGTACAAAAAAGGCTTTGGGCGACGTAGGACCTTCGTCGCGCAAAGTCAAAAAAACGTCGCGCAAAACGTAGGACAACGAACCCGCGTCGCGCACCGACCCTCGCGTCAAGGCAGTGAAGGAAGGGTTTGCGCGACGCAGAAGTGACCTACGTCGCGCAAAACCACTTAGCGCGACGTAGGTCTTCGTCGCGCAAAACCACTTAGCGCGACGTAAACCTTCGTCGCGCAAAACCGCTTAGCGCGACGTAGGTCTTCGTCGTGCAAAACCACTTAGCGCGACGTAAACCTTCGTCGCGCAAAACCGCTTAGCGCGACGTAGGTCTTCGTCGTGCAAAACCACTTAGCGCGACGTAAACCTTCGTCGCGCAAAACGGCTTAGCGCGACGTAGGTCTTCGTCGTGCAAAACCACTTCGCGCGACGTAAACCTGCGTCGCGCAAAACCACTTCGGGCGACGAAGGTTTACGACGCGCGAAGTGGTTTTGCGCGACGCAAACCTACGTCGTGCAATTGTTTTTTTTTTTTTAATTTGGGGCAAAGAAATTTTTTATTTAATTTTTAATAAATATTGTAATTAAATTCTAAACAATAATTAATAAACCAAGAAAAAGTATTTAATTATACAATATATGAAAATGTACATACAAGATGTCCGAACAAAAAAGAAAAACTACAGGTCTTTAGGTTTAATACATCATGCTACTAAGTATCGACTGGGCGAAGTGGCTAAGAAGTCGAAGGTGGAGCAAGATTAGGTTCTGGCATCGGGATTTGGAGACCGGACATCGCTAAGGCCTGAACAATCATATTCATCCTCTCGTTCTGGGCCACAAGCTGACCTCTTAGGGTTGTCACTTCCTCCTTCAGGGAATTGACCTCTACTGTGGACGATCTGGAAGAAGATGCACCCGTCTCACGAACCCCCGCCTTCCCCATACATCGAACAACCTTGCCATGACGACGACCCAACTTCTGATCCAGGACCTGAGTCACGATCTTAAGATCTGCATCCTCAGGTACAATGACGTCCTCGATCGGGGTCTCTGGTGGAAGCTGCGATGTTGCTTCTTCGAGAATAGCAGTGCTCTTTTCCACCATATCGCCCTGTAATAATAAAGAAAAAACATATAATGTTTAATAACAAAATATAAATAATATTTGAACAATTCATAAAAATAAGAATAATAACAATTACATATACTTACAAGAAGCTGCTCAGCGATCTCTTTGCCGGGTCGAACGTAAACGTCCTTGAACAAGTCAATTTGTGGGAACTTAGAACCCTCCTGAAGAAAAAAACATAAAGAAAATTTTATTAATCAATAATAAAAAATAAATTGTATAAAATTTAAAAATTAATATACTTTTACCTGACGTCATGCCTCAAGCCTATACGAAAAAGGCTTCGAACTGGAATGGTGGAGAAGTGTCTTTGAGTCCCGAGCTTTCTTGCCAGCAACAGATTTCTTCTGTTAATCATACAATATAAATGTTAGTGCGACTATTTGAAATAAATTATTAAAAAAAAACTTAAAAAAATAACAAACAGTAAATTATTATTAAAGTATTATGTACATACTACAAATTTTGGGTCCGTAAAATGTTTGCAGAGCCACTCCCAATCCTCCAGCCGGTCCTTCAACTCAGCTGGGTAACCCTGTAGACGAGCAATCTCCGGATCATCCCATAGCTGAAAATGCTTGTGAAGAGCGCACTTCCAATCTTTGTACCGGTTTGCTAAGGTCTCCTCTAAGTAGGCACTGACCTCAGGGGATATGTCCTTAAGATCAAAATTGACCTACAAATATGAAAAACAATAAAATAAATTTAATAATATTTGTAAACAAAAAAAAATGATAAAGGCTAAAAATTAATATACTAACCGTCAACTTGTCTCGCACCAGTTCCTTCGTCTCCTCAGGAATTTGTGCCCAACTCGTCCACTGCATAGGACAACAATACCGAATAACAAAACCACAGCTATTAACGACGCTGCTATGCTGCTGTGAGGTAGCCGCTCCACGATGTCGCAAGTCATACGCAATCTTGATCAAGGAGGCGGACAAACGTACAGCATGTGCCTCCTTCAGCATTCGATTGGGCCCCTTGGTGTTTTTTTTAGCTGCCCAAAAAAACTTAAATGGTAAAAACCCTAAGCTTAAATTTGTACAGAAAATTCGGCAAAACCTCCCCTAATCATAAAAGTACCTTAAAACAGTAATTAACAACCCACAACACATTTTCACAATCATAAAAGTAATAGTTTTAAAATGAAAAAAAAAATACAACGTAGTGAGAATTAGAAAAAACTACCTGGTTGGGAGTCCCCACCCTCGACTCTGGAGGACGAGGAAGAGTGATCATAAGGCTCCGGCTCGCGGCGGCGCCGGTGAGACCGCCGTGCACTGAGGGGTGTAGGCTCCCCAATCAATGGAGCACTCAATCCTGGAGCAGTAGATGCTGATAATGCAGGGGCCGTATTGGACACACTCCGACGACGAGTGATCAAATGCGACATCTATACACTTTATGAACCATAAAAATATAACATTAGAAACTAATCCCTTCTTGCATTTGAAACTAATAAATTAGCAACCAAAGTAATATAAGTAATTAGAGCAATAATATCAATACAAGATTATTCAAAAAACAAGTGCATGAATCATATATTAATGCCCATATTCAAAAAGCAATAATATCAATACTATATCAAGATTATTCAAAAAGCAATAATTGCAATAATATCAATACTATATATTAATGCCCATATTCTAAACAAGTGCATGAATCAAGTATTAAAGCTCAAAGTGCATGAGCTTCCAATACGGATCAAAGGATTGAAATCCCAGTTCTGGAAATATGAAATATGCTTTTAAGGGTCACAGAGATCATTACCTGAGACGAAAACTGCCCAAAAACGCCAGCAATTCTTCCCAGAAACCGGATTTACCGAATTGAGAAAGATAGTGAAAATATGTGGAGAAAACTGCCCAAATTTTTGAGAAATTTGTTAGGAGGAAAAAAGGGGGAAAGGGAAATTTGTTTACAGATGGGCGAGAGGGAAGAGAGAGACCGAGTGGAATATAGCAAGTGTTCAGTCAATAAAGCATAAATCAAGTGAGCCACTGTATCACTTTCAGAGCATATTTAACTAGGCGTGCTTTAAGAATGATGGCAAGCAAGTGAGCCACTGTATCACTTTCAGAGCATATCATAGAAAAGTACCTCCTTTAGAATTAAAGAAATTTGAAAGGCAGCAGAAGTTTAGTTCAATTGTTGCCAGCTTGTTTTTGGTTTGCAGATTGGTGGAACTAGTGGAGCAGCCCAGAAAAAATAAAAAAATAGCTCCATCATAACCCTAAGGTTCGGTTGTTTAATTCTGGAACTTTTAAGATCATTTCTTGTTTTCTTTCTTTTTCTTTAATTATACATAATTATTATAAGTTGAAAGAAGAGAGAGACCGAGTGGAATATAGCAAAAGAATCGACGTTTTGTCCTATAAAAAAAATTGGGAAAATTAAAAAAACAAGCGCCTATTATTTACAATTGGACCGCCAAAAAAATTGGGAAAATTTAAACAAAGGCAGCAGAAAAGAAGATAAGTGGGAAGGAAGTGGAGTGCACACAGAAAATAAAGAAAATAAAGAATAAGAGGGGAAAGAGAGACGGGTGGACGAGTTATAATTAAAAACCTCAATTTGAACAAGTTATAATATAATTTAGTTGCTTTTAGGGAGTGCACTGACATATCTCTATAATTAAGTACTGTATACTACTTTAACAAGTTACTACTTTGAACAAGTTATAATATAGTTTAGTTGCTTTTAGGGAGGGATTAACTACTTGGTCAAAGTGGGTGGACTATAAGTATGTCCTCGATAATTTTATCTACTTTAACAAGTTACTACTTTGAACAAGTTATAATATAGTTTAGTTGCTTTTAGGGAGGGATTAACTACTTGGTCAAAGTGGGTGGACTATAAGTATGTCCTCGATAATTTTATCTACTTTAACAAGTTACTACTTTGAACAAGTTATAATATAATTTAGTTGCTTTTAGGGAGGGATTAACTACTTGGTAAGAAAATAATTAAAATCTCACATCCAATAATGTTCGACCTAATAATTTTATCTACTAAATGACGTGCCACAGTAAAATGGAAGAATTTAATTTATACGAAGTTTGACTGTTTCTCAACACATATACAAATAAGTTTGACTGTTTCTCAACACATATACAAATAAGTTTGACTGGATCAGAGGTTCGACTTCGGCTTCATGTTGATTGTTCTCCTTCTCCTTGTGTCGTAAATAGCACCAAGGATAAGGAGAAGCAAATGGAGAAGAGATGATATGAAATACTTTTGCTTTTGAAGAAGTAACTTTCCACAGGCTTATTCTTGAACTGGATTTGATTCAGGGTGGTGAACACTTGATCTTGAATCGGGCTTGTGATATCTTCAAGGACCGTTGGTGGCTTGGTCTTTAAGGATTTGATTCAAGAGTGGTGAATCGGCACGTGTAGTTCACAACGCCTTAGTGAGTTGACTCAAGAATTTGAGGGTCAAAACAAGTCCATCAAATCTAGAGTACGATAAACCCTGATGATATGGGATACTCTTGCTGTTGAGGTATTTGCCAATATCTGATCCACTATCATGAGGTATTTGCCGGTGGAATTCGTGACCTTGACAACAGTTGAGAATGAGTACTCGAGAGCAAAAGTTCCAGGCAAAGACAAAGATAGGGAGAAAGACAAAGACAAAGACAAAGACAGGGAGAAAGCATGATATGGGATACTCTTGCTTTCGACCCTGATGATATGAGATACTCTTGTTCTTGGTGTGGCTTATTTGCTGAGGTCTTATCGGGGGGAAATAAAGCTGAGTATTTCGAGAGGTTATGTTGAGGGTGCCTTCTCGAATGCGAGAAATTGTTGAGCATTTTTGCAGGTTTGTCTGTCCGTGGAGGAGGGAGGTCGACATATATAGGAATTTCGGTTTTCGAAAGCGGTGACGCTTCGGCTTTTAAGAAAGTAATTATGTTGGAATCGGTAACCGTTGGAATCGGCGCTTCGACAAACTACCCGTGATTTCCGCAAAGCTTTCTCTGCATGTGACAAGTGCTGACGAGGCTGAGAGAGACATGCGCATCTTTGTTATCTGAGTTTGCGTGTGACGGTTGCTGACGAGGCTGAGAAAGCTGACACTCTTCGATATATGGAATCGGTGGTTTGTGAGCAAGCCCAACTTTTGAGAAAGCTGACACTCTTCGATATCTGGAATCGGTGGTTTGTGAGCAAACCCAACTTTTGAGAAAGCTGACACTCTTCGATATCTGGCATCGGTGGTTTGTGAGCAAGCCCAACTTGCGAGAGGACGCCTCTTCGATTTCTGAGGAGCGCCTCTTTGATTTCTTCTTTTTATAGAGGCGTTAATTTTTTTCCACAACACACTTGAGCTCCCTCCTGTAAACACTCCCTTCTTGCACTTCCGAAATCTGAATCTGTCCGATCTCTTCTTTCTCAACACCTTCAGAAAATGTCTGGCCCTTCCGATCGTCGTTTTGACTTGAACATTGGTGAAGAGGCAGCTCCGCCTTCACCAGACAGCATATGGCGCCCATCTTTCATATCCCCTACTGGTCCCCTTACCGTTGGGGCTTCGGTGATGAAGAATGATATGACAGCTGCGGTGGTGGCCCGGAACCTTGTCACTCCTAAAGATAACAGACTGCTTTCAAGGCGGTCTGATGAATTGGCTGTCAAGGAGTCTCTGGCTCTCAGTGTGCAGTGTGCAGGTTCCGTGTCCAACATGGCCTAACGCCTATTTGCCCGAACCCGTCAAGTTGAATCGTTGGCGGCTGAAGTGATGAGTCTCAAGCAAGAGATTAGAGGGCTCAAGCATGAGAATAAAGAGTTGCACAAGCTCGCACACAGCTATGCCACCAACATGAAGAGGAAAATTGACCAGATGCAGGACACTGATGGTCAAATTTTACTTGATCATCGGAGGTTTGTGGGTTTGTTCCAACAGCATCTGCCTTCGTCTTCAGGAGCGGCACCGCTTAGTGAAGCTCCAACTGATCAACCTCTGTTGCCTCCTCCTTCTGTGGCCCCGCCGACTGCTGAAGCTCCGCCGACTACTGAAGCACCACCTGACCAATGAATGCTATTAGTTTACACATCATTGTAAAATATTTTTACTTTTATGTTTTTTTTTTTTAAGTGTTTTTTTTTTTTTTTAATATGTAACTTAATGTAAAAAGACTTTGTTTAACCAATGAATGCTATTGTTTTGATGAGATACACATTGTACAAAACTAGTTTCAACGATCCAACCGTCAAACTTGTTTGTATATGCTTCGAGATCGCATACGCCAAAAATCGTAAAAAAGAAACATTCAGAGATCAAGTAACGGGACAAAACTTTTCGACGGTTATAAACGAAAAATCACGATTTAACGGTTATTTTAACTCCGATTTTGATGATTTTTTACAGCTACACTCCTTGATCCTATATGAATACAATGAACTAATTCGATCGTCAATTTAAAACATTTACACAAGTGGATACCACAAATCTTATGTTATAGTTAATGAAAATATAAATAAACTCTAAGTGTTAGTGAATCTATTGTTTTGATGGGATACACATTGTACAAAACTAGTTTCAACGATCCAACCGTCAAACTTGTTTGTATATGCTTCGAGATCGCATACGCCAAAAATCACAAAAAAAAAACATTCAAAGATCAAGTAACGGGACAAAACTTTTCGACGGTTATAAACGAAAAATCACGATTTAACGGTAGTTTTAACTCCGATTTTGATGATTTTTTTACAGCTACACTCCTTGATCCTATATGAATACAATGAACTAATTCGATCGTCAATTTAAAACATTTACACAAGTGGATACCACAAATCTTATGTTATAGTTAATGAAAATATAAATAAACTCTTAAGTGTTAGTGAATCTATTGTTTTGATGGGATACACATTGTACGAAACTAGTTTCAACGATCCAACCGTCAAACTTGTTTGTATATGCTTCGAGATCGCATACGCCAAAAATCGTAAAAAACAAACATTCAGAGATCAAGTAACGGGACAAAACTTTTCGACGGTTATAAACGAAAAATCACTATAAAACAGTTATTTTAACTCCGATTTTGATGATTTTTTACAGCTACACTCCTTAACCCTATATGAATACAATGAACTAATTCGATCGTCAATTTAAAACATTTACACAAGTGGATACCACAAATCTTATGTTATAGTTAATGAAAATATAAATAAACTCTAAGTGTTAGTGAATCTATTGTTTTGATGGGATACACATTGTACGAAACTAGTTTCAACGATCCAACCGTCAAACTTGTTTGTATATGCTTCGAGATCGCATACGCCAAAAATCGTAAAAAAGAAACATTCAGAGATCAAGTAACGGGACAAAACTTTTCGACGGTTATAAACGAAAAATCACGATTTAACGGTTATTTTAACTCCGATTTTGATGATTTTTTACAGCTACACTCCTTGATTCTATATGAATACAATGAACTAATTCGATCATCAATTTAAAACATTTACACAAGTGGATACCACAAATCTTATGTTATAGTTAATGAAAATATAAATAAACTCTAAGTGTTAGTGAATCTATTGTTTTGATGGGATACACATTGTACGAAACTAGTTTCAACGATCCAACCGTCAAACTTGTTTGTATATGCTTCGAGATCGCATACGCCAAAAATCGTAAAAAACAAACATTCAGAGATCAAGTAAAGGGACAAAACTTTTCGACGGTTATAAACGAAAAATCACGATTTAACGGTTATTTTAACTCCGATTTTGATGATTTTTTACAGCTACACTCCTTAACCCTATATGAATACAATGAACTAATTCGATCGTCAATTTAAAATATTTACATAAGTGGATACAACAAAAGAAAAAGACAATGTAAGAACCCCAAAAGAAAAGCAAAAGGCCCAAAAAAAAAAAAAAAACGCTTTGCGCAAAGCCTTTGTTTTTCTTTTTTTTTGTTTTTTTTAAATATGTATTTCCCTTTTGCTTATGAACTAATTCGATCAACGAATTAAAACATTTACAAAAGTGAATACCACAAAATTTTATATTATACTTAATGAAAGTATAAATAAACTCTAAGTGTTAGTGAATCTATTGTTTTGATGGGAAACGCATTGTACGAAATTAGTTTCAACGATCCAACCGTCAAACTTGTTTGTACATGTTTCGAGATCGCATATGCTAAAAATTGCAAAAAAAAAATATTAAGATATCAAGTAATGGGACAAACCTTTTCGACGGCGATAAATGAAAAATCACGATTTAACGGTTATTTTAACTCCGATTTTGATGATTTTTTACAGCTACATTCCTTAACCCTATATGAATACAATGAATTAATTCGATCGTCAATTTAAAATATTTACACAAGTGGATACAACAAAAGAAAAAGGCAATGCAAGAACCCCAAAAGATAGGCCCAAAAAAAAAAAAAAATATTGGCGCGACGTAGGTACCCCTACGTCGCGCAAAACAGCTTCACGCGACAAAGACATACGTCGCTCAAAGCTGTTTTGCGCGACGCAGGGATGCCTACGTCGCGCAAAACATCTTTGCGTGACGTATGTGCACCAGCGTCGCGCAAAATTAGGAAAAAAGTGGTAAATTATCTTGATTTGGCGCCAAAACTTTGTGCGACGAAGCCTGGCGTCGCGCAAAATGGCCTTGCGCGACGCAGGGGTACCTACGTTGCGCAAAACATCTTTGCGCGACGAAGCCTGGCGTCGCTCAAAGTAGCGTCGCGCAAAGTATGTTTGCGCGACGGTTTCTTTGTAGCGTCGCGCAAAGTATGTTTGCGCGACGAAATTTGCTACGTCGCGCAAGTTTCCGTCGCGCAAACATATTTTTGTACTAGTGAAGTGGTGGCAACCCCATGCAGGAACCAAAATCTTAGACTGATCTATTCAGTAAGAGGGAGCAATCCTTTGTGAGAATGGTAGTAAATGTTGACAACAACACAGGAGTGAGTGAAGAAAACAGCCCCAGCTATTCCAAACTTTTTGGCAACGTCTAAAGGCCAATAGGAATGAATGCATCATAAACAACACAATCAACTGGGCAACCTAAGCTTGAAAGCTTCTCAAGGAGTTTGGCCAAAGTTCGTGAACCAACTTGCTTAAAGTTGAAAGACTATTAATGAATTCGGAAGGACGTGTGTACCTTTTATGGGCAAGCTTGAATCTCGACACGTTCCTACAAACACGAACAACTGCTCTGACCCTCCGTGCACGTCTAGAACCTCATAGGTCGTCGGGTTGGCTACGATATGTCGAGTTGCCCCTTGGTTTTCACCTGCCGAGACCTAGGGCCAAAAGTGATAGCCCTAAAGACCTAACTAGAATATTTGAATTGTGGAAAAGCTTGTGTTTCTTGTGTTTTCTCTCTTCCCCAAAGCCTCCTTATATAGTGGTTGGGAAGAGCGTACAAAAACTGAAAAGCCCATGAAAATCCCAAATATATTCTATTATGATTATCTCTTGATTTTCATCTAATTATCACATAGATAATTAGGAGGTTAGTATCCTCATGTGGGTGGAATATCCTATGATATTTATTTATCCCATAAGATAAATCCTACAAAAGCCCTCCAAGTAGGTAGACTCAGCAGTGTTTGACACGACACGGTGACATGACACGAAAATAACGGATTTTGGGTCAACATGATAACTAATCTGGTCATTATCGGGTGACCAGTTAATAACGGGTATACACGCGGATAACACGTAGGTAACCCGTTTGACCCGTTAAGAAAAAATTTATTTTGACAATTTTAAAGTTTAATTACTAAAAGATTTATTATAAAATACAATTGCTATATTAATATATACAATATATTCTATATTAAATATATAGTTTTGTATTATTATTCTATATATGTTAAAAAAAAAAGTTTTAGTCATTATTTATTTTTATTATGAGAGTTCCTTATTATCATTACTAGGATAAATTTTACTTAACATGTTGTCCAAAATTAAAATAAACTAGTATAGTATTTGTATAGGCAAGAACTAAGAAGACATATATACAAGTATGAAAAATGTGAAAGAATATATAAACACTCGTGATTCATCATTATTCCTCTACGAGTAGATAATGGTTACACTTACATCATCGTTTAGATTTTTAAAATCCTCCAAACCCTCATAAATAATATTTTTTATTTGGGGGTAAAAT
The DNA here is from genome assembly GCF_042453785.1 of Malus domestica. Lineage (NCBI taxonomy): Eukaryota > Viridiplantae > Streptophyta > Magnoliopsida > Rosales > Rosaceae > Malus > Malus domestica. Next base: position 29,651,490 of record NC_091675.1, read on the forward strand.
TAATAAAATTAATAATAATTATTGTAGAAGTGTAAAAAATGTAAAAAAATATATGCAATCACTCATAGTGACAAGCTTTACAACTTTCATGAAAGGGTCAACTTCGAAATCCAATACCATAATCCATAAACCTTAAATTTATATTTAACCATCGATTGTCATTTAAGCTTTATTCTTCTAACTGAATTTCATTTTTAAAATTTTCTTTTTTAAAAACATGATCATCTAGCGGATGTAAGAAGATGAACGGTTCAGAACTTTGATATCACGTTTCGATATTTACGGTTAACTAAAACATGAGTCGATGTGATATAGTTTGTAGAAACTTTATAAACATCAAGCAATATTTTCACTAACCATAAAACTTTGAATATAATATCAACGATCCAAACCGTTCATATTCTTGCATCTTCTAATAGATCATGTTTTCAAAAAAGAAAATATGAAAAAAAAAAATTGATGAGAACAAAGAAGCGTAAGTGTAAACAACAATCAACGGTTAAATTTTGATCTACGATTTATATGATTATAGTGGCGAATTTCGAAGTTAAGCTCTTCATGAAAGTTGTAAGGCTTGTCATTACGAGCGTTTGTATATTTTTTTATTAATTTACACTTCTACATTAATTAAAAAACTATTAAAGACTTTACTTAAATAACAGCCGTAAGATAAATGAGAGTAAATCTGTACCATTGGATTCTATTTCACTTATATTATTAGAACTTTTTTGGACGAAAAAACCCCTTCTCTATTCCATTATTTTCCAATTTTACCATTTGATGAAAACAAAAGCCCTAATCCCTTTCTCTCTCCCCGCTCATGTAACCTTTTCTCTCGATCCCGCTGTATGTTTTTCCTAACCCTTCTCTCCCACCGTATGTTCAGTTCTTCCGGTAGCCTCTCTCAATCTCTCTTTTCTCCTCCCTCGTGCAGTGGATGGAATCATCCTTGTCATATTTGGTCGTCTCTACATCTCTACATCTTTGTATCTCTATGCCAGCTAATGTATCTGTGATTTCTTTGCAGGATGCTACTGCAACACTCAAGTTCGTTTGAAAAATGGAGAGCACACGACTTAAGGATCTCAGACCCAAGGTAAAATGTAATAATCTCTGGCTCCCTTTACTGATGTAGGCTTGCATGCACTAGATCTGTGAATTTTAATTATGCATGTGCAATCTTTGTGCCAAAAGTTTTTAGATCCAAAGTGGTCAGGACTCAGGATGCTAAGTTCGGAAGGTTAATTTTGTCCTATGGGTTTGGGACGGATTGGGATGGGTCTAGGTGGCTGTCATTCGATGAAGGTTTGGTGAATGAGAGCCATGCCGTCTTTGCACAAAGAGAGAGGGAGGGAGTTATTGTCTTCACTGCACCATTAGTTTGATTTCATATCCCTAAGTATTTGATTTCGTCTGGAAGATGACTTCTAATTCCTATAATAATGAGATACTCAATCTTCAGTCCTGCTTAGTAGTAGCGATCATTACCTGTTTGATGAAAGATACACGTGAAACAATTGTTAATATTTAGGAACCAACAGAGCTCCTTATTTTGGGGGTTTGTTTCTATTTTTGGCAGGAGAACGATTTGGAGCAAGTGACTCTGTTTAGGCCCAAGATATTGGTTTGGGCTGAGTGTAGAATCATTCTCGGCCCGGAAGGATTTATTTAAAAACTGCTAGGGGTCATCTTGTTCATGGGCCGCATGGTTAGGGTCATTTGAATCGTAGTAGGAAAAGGAACGGCCTGGATAAGGAAGAGGCGGGGGAAGTTATACGGTTAACAGAAATCCTGGTGTGATAACGAGTCCCGGTGAGATGAGGAGGTCGAGACACATTTTGAATACGGCCTGATAGAAAGGTTAGGTCTAAAATCTTGATGGGAGTAGACATACTCGAGATGGTGTTTGATTAGAAGAAGAAGTCCTAATCCGAGTAGGGTTTAACTACTCGGATTAACTCTACTCAGGAAGTATCTGATGCTATAAATAGAAGAGGTTGTGCATTGTTCAACCCTCTCTAATTCAACACACAACTGCCCTACGCAAACTCTCTCAACAAATTTGAGATTTTTTTTTATTTTTCCTTTTCGCTGACAGATCTTCCGTTGGCATCAACAGCGCTGTGAAAGCAACTGGTGATATCTTTAGTTGGTATAGATAGCTTTGTCGTCGTAGAATTAGCTGATCTCGCAACATCTTCCGTTGGCATCAACAGCACTGCGGCGAAGACGGTTGGTTACCTATCCAAGTCTCGGTCGAGAAGGATTTCCGAATCTTAATTGATCGAGGTCATCTCATTAGCCTTCTTGGCGAAGTGAGGTGTTACAGTTTACTGAGCTCGACGCGTTGCACACCGAATTTTTTTTTATGATTGGATACTCTCAAGTGGAATTTAGAATTTGGCATTCAGACGGCCGAACCACGTTCACTATTAAGACTTATATCCGCTTTGAGTATTTGTGCCCTTACACTTTGGTGTCGATTCGGCGTGAATTTACTCTGACGAATACCATCACTATGACCGAATCCGACGACGACGACGTTTCGTGAACTTCGTAAGAATAGTAGCCTTGTCTTCAGGTTCGAGAACCCAAGAGGTCGAGACGTGTTGCTTCCTCGACTGCAATCACAAGACGCAGAAGTCAGCCGCGCACCCAACATAACATCAATAAATTTTAGTCCTCGACCGAGTTCGGCTGACGAGTTGGCACGCCCCGCATTCACCAAAGGACGTAGTTAGCGGCCTGCGCACCATGTAGGCTTGGTAGTTTTTAGGGTCAACATTTTGGCACGCTCGGTGGGACCTAGTGCTAAACTACGAAGTTCATGCCAATTGAAACGTGATCGGTAAAAAAGAAAACAGCTATGGGAAAATCAACAACCGATTTGCCAATTCAGAACATAGGACAAAGTGTGCCACAGGCACAGAATCCCCTTAATGCCGTGACACTTGAGTCCACAAGCGCAACTCGTCGAGAAAGGGAAGTTAATCTCGGCAGTCAGCTTCGCAGTCTAGAAGTCCCTAACAGAAACACCTGCGTTCTCAATGAAGGGATAATGGAGGATTGTGACAAGGATGGTGGTGAAGGATCTGATCCACCAACAAGATCGTTTCTTTGAAAACGACTTAATGAGCAGTCTCGGACAGTTGAACAGACGCTTAGTCGAGGAATCGATAAACTGCATGACGTGATACGCAGTACCAGTGAGACACAAACCAGATTGCTTGAAATACTAGTTAGGAAGGTCAGCGATAGCATGTCTTTCGATCTTTTCCAGCACTTGCCACCAAGAAATAATCTGTCACCAATTGTACAAGCCGAGTCAATCCCTGCTCGGCTCAAACCAATTGACTCGGAAAAATGAGGAGGATCGAATAGTAGGTCAGGCAGATCCGACCATAGAGTAGAAGCCACACCCGTTGATATGACCGAGGTTCAACGGATGATCGATTCGGCCATGAAAAAAGGGCCGAAGTTCCCTAAATTTATCCATCTGTATCCAGCTTATGTGGAACAGTTCGAATACCCTAAAGGTTTCAAAATCCCAGATTTTAACCTTTTTGCCGGTGAATCGTCCCTGTCTTCGTTGGAACATGTGGCTCGTTTTACCACGTAATGCAGAGATGTTAATAGTGACTTTAATAAGCTATGGTTGTTCAACTTTTCGTTAACCGGCTCAGCATTTGCCTGGTATATTAACCTCCCTCCTAATTCCATCCAAAGTTGGGAGGAGTTGGTCAAGAAATTTCACGAGCAGTTTTATCGGCCAGGGATGGAAATGTCAGTTTCTTCATTAGCAATAATGGCTCAAGCATCTAATGAGTCACCAATGGATTATCTTACCAGATTCAAATAGGCTAGGAATTGGTGCCGAGTGCCTCTACTCGAAGTCGAATTTGTCAGACTCGCTCTAATGGCCTCGATGTGGAATACAAAAAGAAATTCTTGGGGGCAAACTTTCGAGATATGTATGAACTAGCCCAGCATGTCGAGCAATATGATTATTTGATCTGAGAAGAGAAGATCTCGAAATCCCCATCCCGGGGGACGATATACAAAAATCCCACAGTTAGTTATGCATCGACCGAAGGCGAAGAGTTTCAGTACATCAGCGTGGACGCGGCCGAGATAGTAATAGATAAACCATACATTTGCAAGCCGTTGACTCAAATTAATTCCAAGGATGCCAAAATTCGCTCGACCACGGAAGGAACATTGAAGACTTCAAAAGTTTACACCTTTGATATTACAAAGGCCGAAGCGATTTTTAATCAATTGCTATCAGCAAAAATCATTAAGCTTCGGCCAGGGCGTAACATTCCCACGGCCGAAGAGCTTAAAGGAAAGACATATTGTAAATATCATAACTCGACCAAGCATGCCACAAACAATTGTGTCGTATTTCTGATGATATCCAAAGTTGGATTAACAAAGGCAAGCTAAAGTTCCCTGAAAAACGCATGAGGTTGATATGAATCCATTCCCTTCAGCGATAGTCGGCATGGTAGACGCCCGCTTGCCCAAAAGCAAAGGAAAAGAGAAGGTCAAATTTACCTCAAGATAAATCTATTTTCCAACGCGCTACCTACCGAGCTATCAGGACCAGCCATAGTCGAACCAATGTCGAACTACAACAATGAAGAAAATGATGGGCCAATAGTACCATAGATCCTAAAGAAAGGTTCCCAACCTCGACTCAAGATCGACTTGTTTTCTAATGCACCACCTACCGAACTCTCAGGACCTGTCATAGTCGAGTCCATGTCAGACTCCAATGAAGATGGGAATGGCGGGCCGATAGTTCTGTGTAGCAATTGTAAGGCACGAGTTGTATTGACCAAGCCCAAGGGGAAATTGTCTCCGATACAGATGCCAACATCACAACACCAATCGGCGATTACAGCAAAACCTTCAAAAGAACCTAGTGAAGGCCAGCGCCAAAAAGTATTCGACAGGCTCGGCCCAAGAAAATAGACAGATGGACCTACATTGGTCAGACGACGCCTTGATTTTGACGTACCATTTTACAACGAGGACTATTATTCCCGCAATTCCAGTAGTTCGAGCTCATCAGCAAATCAAAAAACCTTCAAGCCACCTGAACCATGTGACCAACGTTGGTACAGCTACAATTCTCCTACCAGCATGTATACCGCGCTATCCAAATCCTAGAAACGTCGACGTCAGCGTATAGATTGCTTGGCTCGACGACAAGCTGCCTAGCCTGTCTCGGCCACTAAATGGCAGTCGAAAGAGACGGCAGGAAGCGGAGATGATTGGCCAACCCCAACAATCATGGCTGAATTACAAGGGCATGAGGAAACTAATCGGGACTTTGAAACTACCATTGAAGCAGCCGAGAAGTGCATTAAGCTTATTCTTCGGCCCGGCGAAATGAAAGCTCATTTCGAGCAATTTAAGAAAGAGGTCGAAAGCCAACTGCCTCCATTATTATTGAAAGAACCTCTAATCAAAGTTCGACGGAATCTGCATCCCTCATTCCTCGGCGATTCATTAGAATATATGAAAGAATTTCACAAGACATATTCCGCCAATGATTTATATGGGTTGCCCAAGGCTTGCCAAGAAGCTCTTAACCTGATATTAACTTGCCCCGATGCTGAGTAGATCATCCAAAAAACCACCGATCCGGCGATGAAAGCCAGATTCCAGCACATTCGAGAGGCTAGGGTTCTCGGCTTCGAGGTCGATCTATACACGGACAGTGACACAACCGAGCTCCCTTTTTCTCTTGACGACCTTCAACACCTTCGATATCACTTCGAAGTCTTTTCGGCTGTCTCCTTGTTCGGTTTAACGGCCAATGAGACAGAACGGGTGGCACGTCTGGACGTTTACCTGGACACTAAGAAAGTCTGGATCGCCTATGAAGAACGACCTCGCCAAATACGGCAGGATTAGAATCCGACGCCAGATGCATGCAAGTCCAAAGACGACACAAACGCTTGAATATGTTGAGACACATAGCGAATTGGCCGCTAATGCTCTAACACACAATGATATAGTCCTCTTCACTCCGGAAGATGACGACCAGGATCAAATGGGCCCTTCAGTCCTTGAAAATATGGAAATTAGCATGGTCTATGTTCTTCCTACTGAATTTCAGTTGACTACACACCAACCAAGTTCCTTGGACGACGATGTGGTCGCCGAGGAGGTAACACATGTTGATTTCGTCACTACTCCTGAAGACGAGTCAACTAACGGCGATGATAAACTTAAAACAGCCTTGGACATCTTGTTTCCCCGTTCCTCCTCGACTAATCTTCAACATTTAAAACCATTGTATGTCACGGCCCATATTGAGGGCTACCCAATCTCCAAGATTTTCGTCGATTGCGGAGCGACAATCAATATCATGCCTGTATCTGTCATGAAAGCAATACGACGATCCACCGACGAACTCATTCCTTTAAGAATCACTATGAGTAGCTTTGTCGGTGACAAGTCTCAGACCAAAGGGGTACTCCCTCTAGAGGTCAACATTGCAGGTCGCAATCACATGACCGTATTTTTTATCGTCGACTCAAAAACCGAAAATAATTCTTTGCTCGGTAGGGATTGGATTCATTAAACGAATTGCATTCCTTTTTTTTTTATACCAAGTCCTCATTTTTTAGGATGGTAAATCGGTCGTGGTCTATCCAGCTGATACTCAGCCGTTTGAAACCAACATGATTCAGGCCCGCTATTATGATGATCACGTCGGCTATATTACCCTACAAGGTTTTAATGCAGATGGACGGCCGACTCGGATCTCAGTCCAGAAAGCCATCGAGGTAGGCGCTGAGACTATCCACCAGGATTCGGCAAGACTCGGTTTGGCTAATTTTCTCCCAACCACTGATGATTGACATCAACAGTGAAAGGCATCGGGCCGCGGTTTCATCCACGATGGAACGCCTGTTGGCCTATTGGTATGCTATTTCTAAGCACCTGCATTCGGGCATCAACTTAATCGAATTCCTGGCCAAGGAAGATAACGGCCCAATACTATCGTTGGACAAAGTTCAGGTCGCACCGGCCGAACTCGAAGACAATCGGCCCCAAGTTAAAGATCCTCTAGAGGAAATCAATGTTGGGACAGCTGACGATCCTCGGTCGTTGTTTATTAGTGCGTTACTACCCCATACCATGAAAGTTAAACTCCCTCAATTACTTCATGAGTTCAAAGACTGTTTTGCGTGGAGCTATCATGAGATGCCTGGCTTTGATCGAGCCCTTGTCGAGCATGAATTACTTATCAAACCTGGATGCAAGCCTTTTCGACAACCTCCTCGACGATTCTCGACCAAAGTACAGCTCGGCATTAAAGACGAAATTGTTCGACTGTTGAATGCCGGATTCATCCGCACTGCCCGATACGTCGATTGGTTGGTGAATATCGTACTAGTATTAAAGAAAAATGGGGCCCTACGCATCTGCATTGATTTTTGAAATTTGAATCTAGCAACGCCTAAGGATGCATATCCCATGCCGATTTCAGATTTGTTAATCGATCCCGCTACTAACCATGAGATATTGTCATTCATGGATGGACATGCCAGTTATAACCAGATATTCATTGCCGAGGCCGATGTTCATAAATTTGCTTTTCGCTGCCCGGGGGTACTTGGAACCTACAAGTGGGTAGTCATGCCATTCGGTCTAAAAAACGCTGGGGGCACATATCAACGAGCGATAAACACTATTTTCATGACATGATCGGCACAACCATAGAAGTATATATTGATGACGTCGTGGTCAAATCGAAAAGTCATCGAACGCATATTGATGATCTTCGGCAAGCTTTCAGTCGCATGCATCGGCATAACCTTAAGATGAACCCGGCCAAATGCACCTTCGGTGTGTCAGCCGGCAACTTCTTAGGATTTCTTGTCCACCATCGTGACATCGAGGTAGACGAGAACAAAGCTCGTGCGATTATTGACGCCCCACACCCGACGACCAAAAAACAACTCAGTCCTTGCTGGGGAAAATAAATTTTCTTTGTCGCTTCATCGCTAATTCCGCTGGCAAAATGACGACATTCTCCACGCTTTTGAAACTTAAAGATTCAGACAAGTTTAAGTGGCGTGAAGAACATCGAGCGACTTTCACACAAATCAAGGTTGCTTTTGCAACTCCGCCTGTCCTCGTACCGCCTCGGTGTGATAAACCCCTTAAGCTTTACATTTCGACGGTCGAAGAATCCATCGGCTGCCTCCTTGCACAAGATACTGATGCTGGGCGAGAGCAGGCTATTTTCTATCTCAGCAGACACCTCAACCCTCTAAAGATCAATTATTCGCCCTTCGAGAAACTTTGTTTGGCTTTGTTCTTCGCCGTATTAAAACTCCGGCACTATATGCTCCCATCCGTTACATAGGTCATTGCCCAGACAGATGTTATTCGATATATGCTTACTCGGCCAATAGTCAAAGGCCGAATCGGGAAATGGACGCTGGCACTATCTGAGTTCAGTTTGCAGTACGTCCCACAAAAACCTGTCAAAGGACAAGCGTTTGTCGATTTCTTAGCCCACCACCCTTCTCCATATGGGTTCGGGGGCACCGATGTTGAAATTGAAATGGTGGAAGCACGGGACAATTATTGGACGATGTATTTCGATGGTTCCAGCACGTCAACATCGATCGGCGTAGGGATCGTACTCCAGTCTCCCCACCAACACCGTTGGTTCCTTTCCCTCAAGTTGGATTTCGATTGTACCAACAATCAAGCCGAGTATGGAGCTCTTGTTATCAGCCTTGGCGTACTTAATGGCTTGCACGCTGCCCGCGTCTTTGTCTTCGGGGATTCAGAGCTTGTGATTAACCAACTTAATAGCACTTTCGGTGCACGAGTTGTACTCTGGCGCCCTATCACATGGTGGCCAGTTACTTGGCTGAGTCATTTGACGGTAACACATTCAATCATATTTCCCATGGGCAGAACACCATCGCGGACGAACTCGCTCAGATAGCCTCTGGAGCACAACTCCTAGGAGGCAAGAGTTGACCAATGGTACCTGTTTTACGACAATCATGTCCAGCTCTGGTTAATCAACAAGTCCTTCAGCGAAACCAAGTCATCCGAACACGGGTAATGTCTTTACCTTCGTTGTTGGAACGAGAGGATCCTGCGGAGGTGTGCGTGGTTGAAACGCTACCAAGCGACTTGAGGAGGTCAATTATGCAATACCTTGATAACCCCAAAGGTAAACACGACAGGAAAACAAAGGTACATGCCACAAACTATGTCTCATACCATAATGAGTTGTATCGAAAAGGCGAGGACGGTTTATTATTGTTATGCCTTGGCCCGCAAGAAGCTACCCAAGCAATCACAGAGGTACATGAAGGAATTTGTGAAGCCCATCAATCAGGATGCAAAATGCGTTGGTTACTTTGCCAACACGGTTACTTTTGGCCAAGTGTGTTGAAAGATTGTATTGAGTATGCACGAGGATGTATCCAGTGTCAAATTCATGGACCTATCCAAAGCCCCCCGACCGAATTACTTCATTCGGTCACTAAACCTTGGTCGTTCAAAGGATGGGCAATGGACGTAATCGGCAAAATCACACCATCCTCTAAAGCAGCAAAACATGCATGGATACTCGTGGCAACGTATTATTTCATTAAGTGGGTTGAAGCAAAATCATACGCCGAATTAACATCCAAGGAGGTTTGCGATTTTGTGGAGGAACATATTGTGACCAGGTTCGGCGTACCAGAAACAATCATAACTGATAATGGCACAGTCTTCACAGCTGAAAGGTTCAAAGAGTATACAGCAAGCTTAAAAATTCAGCTTGAGCAGTCCATACTATACTATCCATAAGCAAATGGACAAGCCGAAGCAAGTAATATGGTTTTGATCGGTATTCTCGAAAAAATGATAAAAGAAAGATCGGGCTTGTGGCATTTAAAATTGAATGAAGCCTTATGGGCATACCGGACTTCACCTCGGTTGGCAACAGGGACCACCCTATATGCGCTAACCTATGGACATGACGCGATGTTGCTAGTCGAGCTAAGTGTAAATTCGTTACGCGTGATCGAGTAGAGTAGTTTGTCCAGTGCCGAATACACCCAGGCCATGTTACAAGACTTAGAAGATTTGGAAGAAGATTGGCTTGACGCTTACAACCTCCTAATGGCACAAAAGAAAATTGTCAAGCGAGCATATAATCAAAGGGTCAAACAAAAAATGTGCGGCAAAGAGGAATTAGTTTGGCAAACTGTCCTACCCATGGGGACTAAAGACCCCAGGTTCGGCAAATGGTCGCCGAACTGGGAAGGGCCGTTCGTCATCCATAAAGTCATCGGCAATGGGGCATACCATCTTAAAGATCGAACCGGTGTTATTCACAGGTTGCTAATTAATGGAAAGTTTTTAAAGAAATATTACCTAGTCACATGGGAGATGCAAGAATAAAAAGTTTTCTTTTATTTCATGAATAAGATGGGTTATAGTCAAAATATTCTAAGGCGATAAAGGAAGAAGAGTTCCAAGAAGTGCCTTCAGCTCCAACCACCGCACCTTGCCCATTATGACCTCAGCCTGCCGGTTCTTCTTGTCCATTTTCAATTGCTTGATTCGTTTTGTGCTCACCGCATATTCGAATAAACAATCTTTGCCACCTGACTCAAAGTCTTTCGCAAGCTCAGAAGCAATAGCTGACCTTCGTTTTGCCAATTCGACCATTTGACGATCGAGGTCGACCAAGGCTTCTCATTTCACCTTTAAAGCATCGATCTTTGAACGAAGAGTGTCTTGGACGGCCACGACAGCTTTTAGATCTTGTTTAGCCCTCAGAGCGTTCTCGAGGACACTAAAGGTTTCCCAAACTCGCTCAAAGGCGGACGACGCCTAAACGATTGCCTCGGCGCTCATTCGAGCATCAGCTCCAAGGTCGTTTAGGCATACACCCAACAAATCAAGATCTTTACGCTCAAGGACTTGCGACGTCGAGAGAGACAAGACTTCTTGCAACTGAACCAAAGCAGTTGAATCAGGGGGTTCAGTTATAGTGGTCGAAGGACCAGCCACTCTGGTAATGCTTGACAAGAGAGCTTTGAACTCGACTTCCCATAAAGGCTACACACAAAAATCAGTTTAAGCTCAAGGAAATCACGAAAAAGATAGTAAGAAGGTTTTGTTTTAAACCTGCTGAGAAGAGACTTTGGCCATGTCTTCAGGTTCGTTGCTCGAACCTAAAGAACTTAATGGCCGGGCTCAGTGTCTTAGACTGCTTCTTAGTTCACGCGGCCGATGGAGGTTATCTACGTTCGATAGCCACTAGGCGGTCAGGAAATATAGATAACACCCTTCGACGCATAGAATTTTCGATGAAAATAATAGGTAGGCACCTGACATTTAGTATTTTCCTGGTTTAGAGCTCTAAGGCAGAAAAATAACCAAGGAAAAACGGTAGGGGTACTTACAAAGGTTGAGGTGGCTTCTTGGGGAGGAATGTTGAGGTTCTGGTCCTACGGGTGAACGGGCGTTTCCACCGTCGCTTCTGGCTCTACGGCAGGTCGTTTGCCACGGTCGACCACAGAAGGGCCGACTTGGACAGCTGCCTCAGACGTAGGGGGAGGTTGATTGCGTGGTTGAAGGCGACTCGCCAGTGGAATCTCGTTACTCCCGTCGCTCTCTTCTAGAACGACTGCCATATGTTTTGGATGTTTAGGATGAGTTCTCTCAACCAAAGGGACTGCCTCTTCCAGGACAGGTGCAGCGGCCGACCCCGAAACCATAGACTCCTCGACCAGTAGAGCACCAGCTAGTTTAGCGACCTTAGAAATAGGCCGTACTTGGGTTGTTTCTTCGGTCGGAGTTGGCTGTTTCTTCACCGAGGCTTGGGCGATGGGGGGAGAAGGGGAAACACTAGGAATCGTCACTCTTGTAGTTTGACTGGAGATAACATGAATCTCTTGTTCTCCTTTCTTCGCCAGCTTTTTAACCCGTTTGGCGGGTCGAGGGGGTTCGATGGCCGGCTCGGCCTCTTGACGAGGCCGTTTGCTCAGCAAGGCCTGCGCAGTGGTCTTAGCCCTCTTAGAGGCGATCGATTTTTTCTCAATCGCAGCCACAGCAACCACTTCCATATTTTTCAGTGACCAATTACCTGAGAAAGTAAAAGCAAATTAGTAAAGCAAATCAGTAGAGTTCAAAGTTGAAGGAAAAAGGTGGAAATAAACCATTACCTTGGGATTTGGGGGCAGATGCCTTTTTAGGTCGACCGCCGAAGACCTTGTTCAGAACGGTTTCGACTGGAACACCAAAAAAGTGTGTATACTCTTCCCACCAATCACCGAAAGTGTCAGTGCAAACAGATTCTGGGATAGTTGGTCGAAGGCGGAATTTCTGGCACTGTTCTTGAAACTCCCTTTTGGCATCCTTACATTCATTCTCTGAAGAACCAGGTTCGCGTCCACGACTTAGGACGGATCATGAGGAGAGAAGGGGGACCGGTCAACCTTGGAGGTAGCCAAGATGTCGAGCGAGGAAGTTGGGATGATACACTTCTCAGCTTGCTCGGCGACCATCACAGCCGAGGGGCAGGTCGCGGGTAAGGACGAATGACCCCCAAGACTGATGAAGGTTAGCATCTTCATCCACGCCCCACGCTGATGTAGGAAGCTTGATTGATGAAGGGTATTCTTGACGATGACATATCAAGAGCTCGTCGTCAGAAAGGTCGTCGAGGGTAAAAAAGTATCTAAATACCTCTTCGGCTTGGTGATGGGGTGTTGGCCGGGAAGCCAGCTAAGGTCCAAGCACTTCCGTAGGCGAGAAATCGACAATCTCTAGCCGAAAAGAGGCGAAGTAAACTTGTAGCCAGAGTTGAAAGACCCAGAGGGGACCGTTTTGGTACAGGTCGATCTTGTGTTGGGTCATCTCAGCCAAGCAGCGCAAGAGATGGGCGAGAACGGCTAAGCTAAGTGCTAGAGTGTGACCGCTAACCAGGGCTTCGACCACTGGTATGTTCTCGACCAGGCACTTGTTAGATTTGGTACAACAGATATATTTGGTGTACCAATAGAAGAGGAAAGCCTCGTGTTCCCCTTCTCGCATAGCCTCTTCTCCTCGGCCGGTAAAACGGAGATAGAAGGTGTTGTAGTTGAAGAAGTTCTTTTGAAGCTTCTAAACTTCTTCTTTCGAGGGTGCTTGATCCTCACCGCTCAATGTCTCAAGAGCCCGTTGAAAAATTTAATTTTTTCTTGTCTTCTTCTTAGATAGTGCTATTGCGGGGCAGCCTTCGGGGTGGTGCGGCACGTTGGCTAGCAGGGGTCAGGAGTCAGCTCAGCATGGGCCGATGAGGCTTCGTGGCAGGGGCCATTGCTTGGACTGTTTGGCTTGGTTAGAGCCAAGGGCAACTTGTGTGGCTGGGGCCGTGGATTGTGGCGCTGGGACGTAGTGCTAGGCGATCCACATGGCTCATGTCCTTTGGGCTCTGATAAGCTCATATTTATATATATTTTACATAAAATTCACTTGTCTTTTCTTAGTTAGTTCCTTATATTTTTGAGCTATTTACTATGTTTTTGTGTTTTGTGTGATTTATCAAGCAAAGAAAAGAAAAGTAGCACAAGTGAATTATTAAGTAACAAATTCGTCAAAACTGCCTGTGCAGATTATCTGACTTTGGAAGCATGTTACAAACAGCTCAGAATGAATGGGAGAATGAGCCTTATATGCGTGGAAAGCTACGGATGTCTATTTTCTGGAGCAATTTACGGATTGTTAATCTCATTTTTCTAGAAGAAGTTATGGGCATTGTAACACTGAAAGGTCAGAAAAGGGCTAAGCAGATTTGGCTAATAAAAAGAGAAAGGCAACACATGGGCAAAGGAAACACACACACATGGGCAGAAAATGGGTGGATTGTTGGCTGAAATAATGAAGAACATGTGTCTGCAAATGCAAAGGAAAAACACACACACATGGGCAAAGGAAACACACACACATGGGCAAAGGAAACACACACACATGGGTAGGAATTGTGGGTGTTTGGTGGTTGAAATGATGAAGCATGTGTGTGTAAATGTAAAGGAAAACATGGCAGAAAATGTGTGTGTTTGGTGGTTGAAATGATGAAGCATGTGTGTGTAAATGTAAAGGGGAAACATGACAACTCACACCCACACAAGATGCACATGCAAAGGAAATGGAGTGGTCCTCTCTCAAGCCTATAAATACCACCTCCCATATTCATCAACACAACAGATTTTGATCCTTGTTTGGCCGAAAATTCCCACCTCCATTCTCTCCAAATTCAGCCAAAAACCACCCCTAGCCATACCACCCATCAATCCTAAACCTTTCCATACCATTCCCCATCCATTCTACACCATAAAAACCACCCAAAGCCGTCCAAAACCTCTAGTGCCGCTGCTTGCAAGGAAGGAAAGAGAAGGAACATCTTGTGCCGTGCCTATGCCCAAGCCTTGGGAGTGTTGGAGCGTTTCTAGGTGTTTTCTATCTTTGTTTTTAATGTCTAAATTTATGCATCTTTGCTTTGTAAGTACGAGGAACTAAACCCCTATTAGTTAGGGGGTGATTCGAAACTATGTTCATGCTTGCAATATGATTTGATTACATCCAGTTGTGATTCATAAGTTGTGAATTCAATTTACTTATCCGTTCGTATAAAAACTGATTTATGTATGTTGGTTGAGAGTGCACGCTTAATTTTCATGCATGAATTTGACGCTAGAATATAAGGGAGTTTCACCTAATCGTTATGAACTTATATTCACAAGTAGTGAAGGTTGCTAGTCACAATCACGTTAAGTAAATTCTTGGCATAAGTTTCATGCAAATCATAGTAACGAGTGCCTCGTCAATGCTTATGTTTTTCATAGAACTTAATGATTCTTGCTTGTATCTCTATTATGCAATTCATGTAGGGAACTTGTAGGGAATGATATGGGTTGTCGTATGCAATCATCCAACCTAATAACTTGTGGAAAAACTGAGGGTTAATTAGTGCAATTCAAGGTTAATTTGGGGCGTTGAGTATTCATAGTTTATCGAAAAGCAACTGGAAATCGTTTTGTATGCAAGTGTGACATGTGTGGAGAAGAACCTCCTAGCTAGCCTTCCATCCATAAGTTTCATTCAAATTCATTTACAATTTGTTTTGATTCACCTAAATTTGTCTAAGAATCTGTTTACTTTGTTCTTGTCTTAATTTAATTATTTTCGTCCAAAATCAACCCCATCTTATTTCTTTGAGTCATTAATTAGAACTTGTCTTAGATTATGTTTTTAAGTGTTTTAGTCCATTAGAAAACCAAAATTCGTCCAAGTTTATGTTAGGTGTTCAAAACTGCCCAGAAAGTGTTTTTAAGGCAGTTTTGAGTGTTTATTTGCTGTTTTGAATCTTTTTTTTTATCTTAGTATTTTAAAGTATAGTTTTGCATTCTTTGAGTCTAGTTTAGTGTTTTAAACTTTGTTTTTACGTTTTCAAGTCAGTTTCCAAGTGATTTAGCAATCCCTCCTAATCCCCGGCCTAGAACGATCCCTACTTACATACTTCACTACATTTGATAAAAAGAGGGTTTAATTTGTGTGCTTATATATTTCGCATCAAATTTTTGGCGCCGTTGCCGGGGATTAGCAACTTTGCTAATCCCCCGTTGTTTCTTTTTCATGTCTTTTGTTTTACTTTTGATATTTGATTTAGTTTTCTTTCTTTGATTTTAGGTACTAGAGAAGTAAGACATGGATTTTGCTAGCATTCAAACTCAATTGGCAAATCTTACTTCTCAATTGTCACAGTATGCCGAAAGGACCACAATGCAAAGTGTCCCTACATTTGGTGCGTCTTATAGGCAAGGATATCAAGCCAATCCATGCCCACAAAGAGATTGGAGTGATCATTCAAACTCTATGTGGTGGGAAGCTCAACAAGTTCAACATGAAGGATATTGGCAGCCATATGAGGAGTTCTATTCAGGACCTATGCAGTCACCACAACCTCATATACAATATGCCCAATCAAACTCAGACTCGTCAATAGATTACAATCAAATTCTTAATGAATTAAACTCTATGGTGCAGGGCTCACAACAAGAAGAATATCTGCCACCATCGGAGGAGTTCTATCACTGGCCATATCAACCGTCACAGTCACCACAACAATCTGCCCAATTCAATTCAGGTACGTCTTTGGATGATGATATGTTTAATAAGTTACTCACCTCTTTGAACCAGAAAGTAGAAAATCAAAACAAAGAGATACAAAATCAAGCCAAGAAGGCGAGTGAATTGGAGAAGCAACCTGGGCAGATTATGGAGTTCATGGCACAAATTCAAGAGCAGAGTGAACTCCCCAACTCAACTATTGAAAATTCGAAGGAAGATTTTGAAATCCATGATGCTATCACTTTGAGAAGTGCTATGGAGGTTGAAGCTAACCTAAAAACATCCAAACATAGCCTAGAAGTGGATGAGGAGCTGCTGATTGAGGAGGAGGAAGAAGACATACACACGGAAAGGGTAGAACAACCCTTGTCGCAGCCTCTTAAGCCCTCTAAACCACCCACCACAAGTAAGGACGTCCCAATTTCATTTCATTCTAATGTTATTCCTCCGAACGTCCCTTTTCCTCATAGGTTTTTGATTCCCAAGAAAGAAGAGAGTGAAAAAGACATCGTGGAAGCCTTCCCAAAGGTGAAAAATGATATTCCAATTCTTGGTGCAACAAATCAAGTTCCAGATTGTGTTGAAATATTCAAAGGACCTTGTACACCAAGAAGAATGATTCAAGAGAAAGTAGTGGCTGGAGAAGATGTAGAATGCATCAAAGAGGATGTGCTTGAGACAACCATTCCTAAAGAAGTTGAATTTTATGCAATGGGACAAGTCCCAACCATCACATTCAATCTGGCCAAGTCCAATATCCCTGAAACTTTCAAAAATATGGTGTTTGTCATTGAGTTCTTGTCGGACAAAGCAAGTAAGTCAGCTTCTCCAATTTCACATACGTTTTCCACTAACTTGCTGATTTTGATGATTCAGGCACCCATACTAGAATTTACACCATTGCCGGATCACTTCAAGTATCACCTTCCATTCGAAGATCACTTCCATGGAACCTAGGGGAATGGGACGGGAGGTATCGTCCGGCTGCAAGACGTTAAAGAAAGCGCTTCTTGGGAGGCAACCCATGTATTCAAAAAAGGAAGATCTATGAATCGCTCTACAATCAGTTTTGCGTTTCTAAAAACCTTCACTTTTCTGCATTTCTATTTTGCCATGATTGTCATTTTTTTATTTTTGTTGTTTATTTAATTATTTTTGGGTGTGGGTTTATTTTTGAAACATTGATAGATATGCAAGATATTCTTACATTCATTTTCATGAAAAAAAAAGGGAACATTAAGCAAGAAATTATAAGAGGGAGCCTTCACAAAGGCTGCTTAGGAGAAGTCTCAGTAGTTGGCGGAGCCTCAGCAGTTGGCGGAGCCCCAGAAGGAGGAGGCAGCAGAGGTTGATCATTTGGAGCTTCAGTACGCGGTACAGCCCTAGAAGACGAAGGCAAATGTTGTTGGAACAAGCCCACAAACCTCTGATGATCAAGTAAGATCTGACCATCAGATTCCTGCATCTGGTCAATTTTCCTCTTCATGTTTGTGGCATAGTTGTGTGCGAGCTTGTGCAATTGTTTATTTTCATGCTTAAGCCCTCTAATCTCCTGCTTAAGACTTATCACTTCAGCCGCCAATGATTCAACTTGACGAGTTCGGGCAGATAGGCGTTGGGCCATATTGGACACGGAACCTGCGCACTGCACACTGAGAGCCAAAGATTCCTTAACAGCCAGCTCATCAGACCGTTTGGCAAGTAATCTGTTATCTTTGGGAGTGACAAGGTTCCTGGCCACCACCACAGCTGTCATATCATTCTTCATCACCGAATCCCCAACGGTAAGGGGACCAGTGGGGGATATGAAGGATGGGCGCCATATGTTGTCTGGAGAAGGCGGGGCTACCTCTTCACCAAGGTTCAAGTCAAAACGACGGTCAGAAGGGCCAGACATTTTTCAGAGGTGTTAAAGAAAGAGGAGATCGGACAAGTCAAGATCGTAGAAGTGCAAAACGGGAGTTCTTACAGGCAGAAATTCAAGTGTGCTTTGAACGTCCTGCATACCTCTATAAAAATCAGCATGCGATGGGATTTCAGAGATCGAAGGGGCGAGCTCAGAAATCGAAGAAGCCAATTCAGAAATCGAAGAGGCGCCAGCTTTCTCAAAAGTTGGGCTTACTCACAAACCACCGATTTCAGATATCGAAGAGTGTCAGCTTTCTCAGCCTCGTCAGCACCCGTCACACGTAAACTCAGCTTTGCGAAAATCACGGGCAGTTTGTTGAAGCGCCGATTCCAACCATCTGTCTCTCTCAGCCTCGTCAGCACTTGTCACATGCAGAGAAAGCTTTGCGGAAATCACGGGCAGTTTGTCGAAGCGTCGATTCCAACCATTTGTCTTTCTCAGCCTCGTCAGCTTTGAGGAAATCACGGGCAATCTGTCGACGATTTCTGTTGAAGTAGAAAACACGTGAAGTTTACTGTTCAATCATCAACGGTTGCCGACAGGAGTGAAAGGACAGTACCGGTTATTATTTCCTATAAATGTCGACCTTTACCCTTCATGGCAAGGCAGACATACATAACCTTCCTTCATCTCCGAGAATGCCTTTCCAACAAACCCTCTCGAGTCACTCAGTGTTCCTTATTCCTTGGGGTACCTCTGCAAACAACCTATCTAAAGCAAAAGTATTTCATATCATGAAGGTTGAAAGCAAGAGTATCTCATATCATGCATTCTCCATGTCCTTTTCCTTGTTTTTGTTCTAACCTGCAGGACATGGAGAAATTGCTCTCGAGTACTCGTCTTCCACTGCTGATGTACTTCCAAAGAAGCTGCCACATCTACCTGAAGAACAGATAAGGCAAGCGAAAATGATACCAGCAGCATGTGGAGACAACGTGCAGAAGAAACAAGCAGAGAAGAATGCAGCTTGCACAATCAACCCAGCATAAGGAGTCTGAGTTGAAGAACTAGAGAAGCTGCCACATCTGCTTGGAGAACAAATAAGGAATTAAGCCTGCACAATCAACTCGAGAGCAGAAGGAGTCTGAGTTGAAGAACTCAAGAAGCTTCAACAACATCGCCAAAGAGCAAAGCTTCGCCGTACAATTCCAATCCAGTTCAAGATCAAAGCTGTGGAAAGGCAACAAGATCATCTACCTCCATAACCAGATTTGTGTTCCTAAACTCTACTCTTTCTTGTTTTTACCTTGCTATACTTGTCATGTTTATTCGTTATTTGTTTATTTGCTTGTTTTTGTGTGAGTTTATACTTGAAACATTGAGGACAATGTTTGATTTAAGTGTGGGGGGGTAACCATTGTTTTGCATGAAAGTCGTAGGAGTTTATCACCCATTACTTCTAATGTTGTTCCTTGCTCTTTTAAGTGTTTTAAGCTGTTTTGAAGTGTTTTAGTTTGTTTTGATATAAAAATCCGAAAATCTCATAAAAATTTGAAAAAAATTGTTTTGAAAAACCTAAAAAGAGTTGTTTTTGTATGTTTATTTGTGTCTTAGGGTACCTTCCAACACAATGATGAGGATTTGGTTTTTAATTACATGACTGTTAAAGAGAGTTATAAACATGGATGAACATTTGATTTACTCTTTGGTGTATGCTTGGTTGTGGTTATAATTTATGAATTCACATGCAATCATAAAGGAAAAATTAGTTTTTGTAACATGCTTGAAGGAAGGAACTCAAACAAACGCTACAACCTTGTGAGACTTGAGTCTAAACGTTATTTGGAGAGTTGATAATCTGTGCATTATTGTTTTCTAAGTCGTTGCATGATCTCATTATTCTTTGCTTGGTTACTACTTAGAAGGCGTTTCATCATTTAGTTCGAAATGCTAGAACTCATGCCCGTTTCATTCAAAGCATGATATTGATTTGCATAACACATATTCAAGATGAAGTTGTGTAGTTACCACCACCAAAGACAAATTGCCGTGTATCCTACTTCATTATATGTTTAAGTTAACCCCATTGAGCCTTGTTAGCCTACGTTCTTTGTTAACCCACGTTATCCTCACCTAGCCTAGATTAGGACCATCCATACCCTTATTCTTAAAGCATAGTAAAGCATGATTCAAATTGAATTCCTTGTGATTATGTATGGCAGAAAATAAGTGTGGGGGAAGTGTTTCTCATGTAAGTAGTGTGCCATAGGCACGGGTGGAAAGAAAAAAAAAATATAAAAAAAAAAAAGAAAAGAAAAAAAAAAGTTGAATTTGACCCTAAGAGTTGTTTAAATCTTTCCCTTACGTCTAAAAGTTGATTTCTGCAATCTAAGTGAATTATAAGTTCAAGTTCATTATTTTATTTGCTATTGCTTTAAGAACGTTTGTTTTCCCTTACCTTCATTTGTTAGCCAACACCCCAAGCCCGTTACAACCTTTGACTTCAATCTTGAGTGTTATGTGTTTCAATTTGTGGAGTTTGAATTTGGTATGAGCATATGGTATCACTGGTTCTCGCATTTAAGTAGTAGCATTCCATTCATGAGATCATATCTAAACATGCTTAATAACTCCAGAAATCGCTTTCTTTGTAATACATATAGGAATGTGATATCCACACACCCCATTTTACTTCTCACACACCCTTTATTAATTTCTGTTCGTTGATCTTCTTCAATTCATCCCATCCAACGGCCGAAAATTAGAAGGGTGTGTGAGAAGTAAAAAAAGGTGTGTGAATATCACACCCCTACATATATATGAGCGTTCGTTTTCATGTTTACATCAATCTTCTCACATATAACTAGTATAGGGTGTGTAGTTAGAAAATCTGAGTGAAAATTGAGTGAATATCTTGTAAGGACTTGAGCAAATTCTCTAAGGCATGTTACTACATTCAAAATCATATTTTAATTGGTAAAATGTGAACTAGTACGTGGTGACTATGATTAAGTATATGCTTAAGTGTGAAGATGACTCAAATCTGTGGGGATAATGATTTTTAACATGTCATGTGCGTTCGAAATCCCTAAGGCAAACGTTGGAAGGTTTAGGTTGTGTTTTGTTTTCTTTATTTTGCTCAAGAACTAGCAAAAGCTAAGTGTGGGGGTATTTGATAAGCTCATATTTATATATATTTTACATAAAATTCACTTGTCTTTTCTTAGTTAGTTCCTTATATTTTTGAGCTATTTACTATGTTTTTGTGTTTTGTGTGATTTATCAAGCAAAGAAAAGAAAAGTAGCACAACTGAATTATTAAGTAACAAATTCGTCAAAACTGCCTGTGCAGATTATCTGACTTTGGAAGCATGTTACAAACAGCTCAGAATGAATGGGAGAATGCGCCTTATATGCGTGGAAAGCTACGGATGTCTATTTTCTGGAGCAATTTACGGATTGTTAATCTCATTTGTCTAGAAGAAGTTATGGGCATTGTAACACTGAAAGGTCAGAAAAGGGCTAAGCAGATTTGGCTAATAAAAAGAGAAAGGCAACACATGGGCAAAGGAAACACACACACATGGGCAGAAAATGGGTGGATTGTTGGCTAAAATAATGAAGAACATGTGTCTGCAAATGCAAAGGAAAAACACACACACATGGGCAAAGGAAACACACACACATGGGCAAAGGAAACACACACACATGGGTAGGAATTGTGGGTGTTTGGTGGTTGAAATGATGAAGCATGTGTGTGTAAATGTAAAGGAAAACATGGCAGAAAATGTGTGTGTTTGGTGGTTGAAATGATGAAGCATGTGTGTGTAAATGTAAAGGGGAAACATGACAACTCACACCCACACAAGATGCACATGCAAAGGAAATGGAGTGGTCCTCTCTCAAGCCTATAAATACCACCTCCCATATTCATCAACACAACAGATTTTGATCCTTGTTTGGCCGAAAATTCCCACCTCCATTCTCTCCAAATTCAGCCAAAAACCACCCCTAGCCACACCACCCATCAATCCTAAACCTTTCCATACCATTCCCCATCCATTCTACACCATAAAAACCACCCAAAGCCGTCCAAAACCTCTAGTGCCGCTGCTTGCAAGGAAGGAAAGAGAAGGAACATCTTGTGCCGTGCCTATGCCCAAGCCTTGGGAGTGTTGGAGCGTTTCTAGGTGTTTTCTATCTTTGTTTTTAATGTCTAAATTTATGCATCTTTGCTTTGTAAGTACGAGGAACTAAACCCCTCTTAGTTAGGGGGTGATTCGAAACTATGTTCATGCTTGCAATATGATTTGATTACATCCAGTTGTGATTCATAAGTTGTGAATTCAATTTACTTATCCGTTCGTATAAAAACTGATTTATGTATGTTGGTTGAGAGTGCACGCTTAATTTTCATGCATGAATTTGACGCTAGAATATAAGGGAGTTTCACCTAATCGTTATGAACTTATATTCACAAGTAGTGAAGGTTGCTAGTCACAATCACGTTAAGTAAATTCTTGGCATAAGTTTCATGCAAATCATAGTAACGAGTGCCTCGTCAATGCTTATGTTTTTCATAGAACTTAATGATTCTTGCTTGTATCTCTATTATGCAATTCATGTAGGGAACTTGTAGGGAATGTTTTGGGTTGTCGTATGCAATCATCCAACCTAATAACTTGTGGAAAAACTGAGGGTTAATTAGTGCAATTCACGGTTAATTTGGGGCGTTGAGTATTCATAGTTTATCGAAAAGCAACTGGAAATCGTTTTGTATGCAAGTGTGACATGTGTGGAGAAGAACCTCCTAGCTAGCCTTCCATCCATAAGTTTCATTCAAATTCATTTACAATTTGTTTTGATTCACCCAAATTTGTCTAAGAATCTGTTTACTTTGTTCTTGTCTTAATTTAATTATTTTCGTCCAAAATCAACCCCATCTTATTTCTTTGAGTCATATTAATTAGAACTTGTCTTAGATTATGTTTTTAAGTGTTTTAGTCCATTAGAAAACCAAAATTCGTCCAAGTTTGTGTTAGGTGTTCAAAACTGCCCAGAAAGTGTTTTTAAGGCAGTTTTGAGTGTTTATTTGCTGTTTTGAATCTTTTTGTTTATC
Source organism: Malus domestica (assembly GCF_042453785.1). Classification (NCBI taxonomy): domain Eukaryota; kingdom Viridiplantae; phylum Streptophyta; class Magnoliopsida; order Rosales; family Rosaceae; genus Malus; species Malus domestica. The sequence goes on from NC_091675.1 coordinate 29,674,619, forward strand.
TTAGTATTTTAAAGTATAGTTTTGCATTCTTTGAGTCTAGTTTAGTGTTTTAAACTTTGTTTTTACGTTTTCAAGTCAGTTTCCAAGTGATTTAGCAATCCATCCTAATCCCCGGCCTAGAACGATCCCTACTTACATACTTCACTACATTTGATAAAAAGAGGGTTTAATTTGTGTGCTTATATATTTCGCATCAGGCTCTTGGACCTTGCTCGGGCCAGGCTGGCGATTGAAAGAAATGAGGAGATCGTGGGCCTCATAGGTTGCTAGAATGCTGGGCATGCAGGCCTTCTGCCTGCTAGAATGCTGGGTTGATCTCATTTGCTAAGTACCGTGAATGACGTTGTCTGCTTAGTTCTCTTCGCCGGAAGTAAGGTGGACTGTTCTCGAAAGATGAGGTAAAGAGGATCAAGACGGATGCATTGGCTCGTCAGATCGCTGTCGTGTAGCCTACTATGAATGATGGTGGAAAGAAGAGATCTTCCCCGCCTACTTAAGAGATACCGGTTGATAACGATTGAAGATTTCCTCTGCTACTTATGAGGGCATGCTTGTTGCCGAGATGCTTATGATTGACATAACTTCTTTGAATGGAAAGAAAAAAATGAGGCTGCTAGATCTGAGTCTGTGGCGCCTGCCATGTCGAGAATGGCTAGTAAGATTGTTGATAGGATTGCTCAATGTAAAGTTCTTATCATGCATCCAGTGCCAAAGTCTGTACCAAAATGTCTGTTAGGAGCTAAGTCCGGTTCACCTCTGGAGAGGCTTGCTACTATGAATAGCGATAAGGTGGACTCTGCTGCTAAAGTGGCGCTAAGGCCTACTCTCTTTACTGCTAAGATTGATCCTACTAGGCAGGAAAAAACTGCTTGTGTAGGCAGCTGTGAGAAATCCACTAAGCCTGCTTCTAGGGAGGCTGCTGAGATCTGTGTGCTTTTGAAACTAGATCTGTTTGAAGACATGAACGTTTGTGCCACTAGATCTGTCTAATATTTCTGCCCCCACTTCTCTGTAGCTTGAGATCACTCGCCATGAGATTGTTGACTTGAAGACTAGGCTTGACGCGATCCAAGTTAAGTATGAAAGTGCAGAGAATGAGATTGGATGTTATATACCTCAGATTCAAGATTTTGAATTTGCAGTTTCTAAGCTTCATTTCGCTGCTTATGCAAAGGATGAAGAGTTTATTGCTGCTTATAATCAAGTGATCCACTTCAAGAGAATCATCGATAGGCTTGAACCCCAAGTGTTGGAACTTCAAGATGTACTGAAGATTAACGAAAGTTTGAAAAAGGGAGTGGAAGAGCTGCAACGCATCCGTGTTAGTCTGCTTGAGAAGAATGAGCAGCTGAAGGGTGAGAAGGATGAGCTTGAGGTTTCGAGACCTTCTCTATTTCTCCAGAGACTTGCTTGCTTTTACTTTTGAGGCTTCCATTGGTGAAGTAGTTGGAGAAGTTAGTGCCCAGGCTGGGGCAGCCAGGGGTGAAGCGCCGGATGATGTCTGCTGCTAAGAGCGTTACGGCTGCTGAAGGTGTGGCGACCGAGTAGTCGTGGGATGTCCAAGCTGCTGTAGTTTTCTAAGTAGTCTTTAGGATTTTATTTGTTTTTCCTTGTAGCTCTTGTTTTGTTTGAACTTCTTCGACCTTTGCTAATTGTTTATAAACATGTTTTCCTTCGTTTTTCTTCATCTTCGCTTCTTTTGTTCATGCTCTAACCTTTAGACTTGATAGACCAATAGCAGACATGCTACTTTTTTATAAGTAGACAAGCTCGCGTAACCTATGCAGCCGTAGGTGTTGGTGTAGAACTTTGCAAAGTTGTTAGCCATAGGGTTGGCAGCCAGATGCCTTACTTACAGAAGCAGACGAGTCCGCATAACCATTAGGATGTTAACCTTGACTTTCTTCAATTCTGAAGGTTGCATAGCAAGTATCACAACACTTTAGGACTTGGTGTATGTTATTCCGTGCTTGGCAGAGGTGAAGCTTATCGACTACGTAGCATGCCAATAGTGGATAAAGCTCCGTATATGCGCGCTAGCTTGTTTAACTTTTCACAAGAATGTGCGATTGTATAAGTCTAGCGCAGCTTTACTGCTCAAAGGGCAAGCCATAGGTAATCTTCTGGAAACCGTAGGCTACCTTAGTGCATTCGGTAGCAGCTTTAGGGTTCCAGGGCAACCGTCTGTAGGGCGTACTACGTAATGTGCACTTCCGTCTCTAGGGCTCGGTTCCCCACAGATTAGGCCAAGAGTCCCAAAATCCTTCAGTTAGCTAAGCCTTGAAAAACACCATTATGGCTACTTCTAGGAATCCCGACGCCAGCCATCGTGCATCTTGTTATACTAGGGCAGCCAGGCTCATCCGCGTCTGGATATTCAGAGTGTAAAGTTTATCCTTTCGTCTTAGAGAGCTGACCCATATGGGTGTCGAGGAATTAGTTTACCCTTTTCGCACTGGAAAGTAATTAGTTTACCCTCTCGCATTGGAGAGCATGGTTGGTCCCTCAGAAGGCGCAATTCTTGCGATGAGTCCCTAAGAAGGGCTCAATGTTCTTTTGAAGTGCAGGAGTGATCAGTTGTTGTAAGCATGCGGCCGAGCCAAGTTATGATTACTTCTTAATTCCTCATTAAAAAACGAGTTAAACGAACGAGAACTTAGCTGTAAGGTAGGAACTGCATAACAACTGGATAGTCATCGGCTTGTGAAGTGGTGCCTGTCGAGCTTTTTGAGTCTTCAGGTTTTGATATAGTGAGAGGTCAAACATGGTACTTCTTCAGATTGTAGGCGCTTCACTGCTTTTTGATCTTTTTATCGTTTCATGGTGGCGATGGTGTAATTACTCTTGTCGCCTACTCTACTGATCTTGTACGGACCTTCCCATATGGGATCCATCTTTTTTGGAGCCTTCTCTGCGGGCAGTGATAAAGGCTTTTCATAGGACTAGATCTTCGAGCTGGAACTGCCGAATCTTGGCCTTTTTTTGTAGTTGGAAATAAGTTGTTGGTAGGCTGCGATGCAGGTGATGGTCTGCTCGCGCTTTTTATCTGCTAGATCTAAGCTTGTGGCCATCTTCTTACTGTTTTACTTAATGCTTGGTAATAGAGCGATGATACTTGGCTTGATGACATTGGGATGAATGATTACTTCTTAGCCAAATGCCAAAGAGAAAGAAGTCTCACCGGTTGCTCATCCTTTGGTGGTGTGATATGCCCATAGACATCCGGGGAATTCGTCTGGCCATTTTCCCTTCTTATTGGTGAGGCATTTCTTAAGGCAGTCAAAGATAGTTTTGTTAAATGCTTCGGCTTGCTCATTGCCTTGAGGATATATTGGCATAGATATGTGCTGCTTGATGCCATACTTTTAGAAGAACTTCGTCAAATCTCTGCCCATGAATTGCAAGCCGTTGTGGGTGACGATGGACTGAGGGATGCCAAATCGGTAAATGATGTTCCTCTATTTGAAACGCTCTATGTCCTTCTGAATCGTGGTTGTCATGGGCTCTGCTTCTATCCATTTGGTGAAGTAGTCGGTTGCCACGATCATCATGTCTCTGCCCCTAGTAGTAGGTGGCATAGGTCCTACCAAGTCGATTGCCCATTGCATGAACGGCCAATGACTTGTCTGCGGGTGTAGTTTCCTGGCAAGCAGTGCTGGTACCAGCTTGTAGTGTTAACAGCGGTTGTGCTTTTGTACTAATTCCTTAGCATTTTAGTGCATGGTAGGCCAATAGTAGATGTGTTAAGAGCCATATGTGCCAAGGATTGACCTCTGGAGTGATTTCCACAAATGCTTTTGTGGATTGATCTTAGAACCTTTAAGTCATCGGGAGGCGGTAAGCAGCGGAGACGTGGTCCGGTGCAGGATCCTTGAATGAGAATGCCGTTCCACATGTAGTAATGTTCCGCCTTGATTTGGAGTTTCCTAGACTCCAATCTTTTGATTGGGAGTGTGCCATTGACCAGGTAGTCTATAATAGAACTTTGCCAGTTGAGAGTTACACTAACATGTGACATTTTGGCTGCTGCCTTCGTCTCTATACTTGGCTTGTCTAGATATTCCATCGGAATAGAGCGTTTGAATTGATGGTCAAGAGCGGAGTCTTAAGCTGGCTAGCACATCTGCATGGGCATTGTCTGCCCGGGGAACTTGAGTAAGAGTGTAAGTCTGAAATGCCTTAAACTGCTTACATACTTTCTCTAGGTATTGCACCATCCTCGGATGTTTTGCCATGTACTCCCCAGTAGTCTGGCTGGTGATTAGCTGGGAATCAGAATGAATTGTGAGCTTCTTCACCACCAAGTCTTTTTCCATTTGGAGGCTTGCTTGTAGGGCCTCGTACTCTGCTTCGTTGTTAAATGCTTTGAAGCTTAGAGTGATCGCCTGCTCGAGCATTGAGCTTCTGGGGTGACAAGAACCATGGCTGCTCGCGAGCTTTTGTAGTTGGATGCGTTGTTGACATGCAAACGCCAGAAATCTCCACTAAGGGAGCAGGTGCGGCTAAAGTGTGCTCGACTGCCTTCGTGGCGTCATTGGGCTGCTCTGTTGCGTTGTCAAGGCTCGGCGTAAAGGTGCGTCTGGATTGAGCAGAATAGTATGTCATGAGGATGACCGCATGCATTTGAAAGTAAAACTTGAGCTTCTGGGTTGCAACAATTATCGCCAAAGTTAGTTTTTGAATTTCTGACAACATCAATGAGAGCTTTTAAACTGTGGAATACAACTGATAGCATCGAGGAGAGCTTTTAAACTGTGGAATACTAGTCGAGCCCCTAGCTCTTCTCGTATAATGGTAGAGCTTATTGCTGTTTCAGATACGATTACTCGTCTAGTCAGACTTTGAATCTCCTTCAGAATAGTCATATTCAAGATCGCTCGGATTTTCCTTGAATGGGCATCGGCGAACTTCATCCCAAAATGCATGCTTTTCTGCCATAGCGAAAGATTCTGCCAGAGTTAGATCTTCTTTCATTATTAGTTTTTCGAACAGTGGGTGGTCTATTGAAAGTCCTTTTTGGAAGGCTGCTCTAGCTATCGAGTCGTTGCATCCGATTATCTTTGCCTTCTCTGCTTTGAACCTTCTCACATAGTCGCAAAGCGATTCCTTTGGGTTCTTCTTGACGTCAAACAAATGGTCGTACTTCTTTTTGATCGAGTGACAGGATGAATATTCTTTGGTGAAAACCAAAGAAAGTTCGTCGAAATTCCAGATGGATTGTGGCAGCAGGGTGTAGAACCAATCTTGAGCCTCACCTTGTAGAGTGGTGGCAAATATCTTGCACATGAGATCATTGTTGTTTCGATAGAGGATCATTGCGCTTTGGTAGTGCTTTAAGTGTCTCTCCGGGTCTTCATCCCCTTTGAAAGATGTGAAATATGGCATGCTGAACTCGCGTCGAGGCTCAGCCTGCTCTATCTCGTCCGTGAAGGGTAACCTGCTTATATTGGTCATGTTCTGTGGTAGTGCCTCGTCGATGACCTTGTTGCGTTAGAAATTGCACAATCGTTTGGTTAAGAGTCTCTCTACTTCTTCCTAAATTTGCCTTTGTTGAGGTAGTGGAGCTTTTGGCTGCCCCCAACCGTGACTTGCTGGTTTAGGCTGCTCTTCCATGTGTTTGGCTTGTCCATGCTGCAGATGCAGTGCGTGTAGCGCGTTCCTAGCAGGTGAGCAAGTTCTTCACAGGCTGCTGGTTGAACTTGAGCTATATTGAGTGACTGCTTCTTTCTGTCTATCGTGCTGCCTACTCCGATGTGAGGTGGATGATGCTCTTTGCGGGTTTAGCCATGAATAAACACTTCGCCTAGAAGGTTGCTCATGTTGACTATCGAAATGTGACCCCAACCGTGAATGTATGCTCATCTGTGGGCCTAGTCGAGAGTGCACGCTCCTCTGCGCTCTAAGACGGGAGTATACGCTATCTTAGGGATCCAATCGGGAATGTACACTACCCGAACACTCAGTTCGTGGCTAGTCGAGTGGCTGCTTGTTGGGACGCTGCTACAAAGGTTCTTCGTCTGCCCTTATCCTACTTTGGGACACCTCGTCTAGGGCACGTTGCATCTCAGTGTGCTGCAAGAGCTGGTTCACTAAGGTCGTCTGCTGTGCGAGGGCGTTTGTCAACTCTATGACTTGTCGAGACAAGTGTTGTTCTCCATTTGGGTTGGAATAGCTTGGAATGAATGCGTCTTCTTGAGCAGTGGAAGATTGGTAGACTCCGAGCGTGAGATTTGAGTTGGGAAATGTCAAATCCGAAGAAAAATATGGTGAAAATGCTCCCGGTTCGATCGTCGGTTTGGAAATTTGAAACCGGGACGGTTGAACTAATCTTGGATCTATTTGGGCTACTTGGAAGGCCACAGGAACAGACTAGGCCACGGAAGCAGGTTGGGCCACGAGAGTGGGTTACTCGGTTGGAGCAGGCTGGGCCACAGGAACAGGTTGCTCAGCGAGAGCAAGTTAGGCCACGAGAATGGGCTGCTCGGAGTGTGATGCATATGGGTACGAGGCTTAGGCTCGGCTTGGCAATGCATTGAGTTCGCGTTGGGCTTAGAATGACATGGCTTGGGTCGTGGCCTTGGTGCCGTGAGCCTTGGATGGCACGGCTCGGGCCGTGGTAGCGATGCCATGGACCTCGCCGCGGGTAGTAGTGATCGTGGTGGCCATCGCAGTGGTTGCCATGGTGGAGCCCCGTAGCAATGGTGCTGCTCATATGATCACATTTAGCCTCATGGATCACCGTGGTCCCATTTCTTGAATATTGGAATTTCACTTGTGGAATTTTCTAAATTTCTAGCCATTGTATTTCTCTTTTACGTTTTATCAAAGAATCTTTGCAAATAAAAAATTCTAATAATAAGGACGTATGAAAAAGTACAAGTGGACTAGAAAATAGAGAAAAACCTTTTTATGCGAGAGTCTTCTACGAGTGTGGGACTCAACTCTCAATGAAAACACCAATTTGTGGATGCAAATTTCTTCCTCCTTGATCTTGGACAAAATTGCACCTACAAAACAATTAACACTTTAGGGTCAAGGCCAAGAGCCTCATGCACCCACGATGAATGGGGGGGCTTTGGCCGAAGAACCTCCGATGCCAAAGTTAGAATTTAGAGAGAAAAGTGTTTGGAAAGTATTGGGAACTTTGCAAGTGTGTTCGAATGATCTTTTGGTGAAAATGGGAGTCTATTTATAGGGATAGGGTGGCCGGTCCCCTTTAGATGTTTTTTAGGGTGTAACTTATGGTTTAATGTGTGATTTAATGGATTAATTAGGCAATTAATCCATTAATTGGTTAATCAACACATTTTTGGAATAAATATTTTGGGGGTTATATAATTTATATGGGATGTTTTGAAGGTTATGAAATAATTACCTTGTGGAAAATATAGGATGAGGATGAATGAAATAACTTTGAATTTGTTACCTATTTTAGGCACTTTTGATTTGGTTAAAGGATGATTGCCCGCTATTCGCGCGTAGGAACCCCGTTGTACCTCAAGGGTATTTTTGCCCTTTTTGTCTAAAAATCCACGTGTCGCCTTGTGATTATTTTTGGCTCCACAATACACATATATGGTCAAAACCTATTTTTCATCCATGTAGATATAGTTTGTCCAAAGGTATTTGGTACATTATTGATCAAAGACATTGCACTAGTGAGTGAAACTCAACTTGTAAAATTCATAGACATTTGAAATCTTAGTATTTTACAACGATTCTTGAGCCTTTAGAACTGTTACCTACACATTTGGAGTAAAACTCAAAATTTAGGTTCGAAATCTACCCCAACTTACTCCAACTCTTAGGCCAAATATGAGTTTTAACCCAAAACTCTTTTTTGGAGCAAATTTAGGCTAGAATTATCCTGGGTTAGTGAGTTGGCTCACCATATATGTATATATATTTTTTTAGTTTTTTATTTGTTTGTTCCATACTTGACCAATCCCGAAACTACCAAGTACCAGTCAATTTCATACCTTCAAGGACCCACTGAGAGGTTCATGTTGAGGCACCCCAGCTAAAGCGCCAAGAGTTTCTCTTCAACTAGGAGGCGAATCATAGCACGGCACATGTCAACGTCAGAATAAAGCTCATAGAGTCCCACATCGACCGCGGACGAAAGTTGGAGACTTTCCTTAACTATAAAAGAAGACCATCCTCATATAGTTAATTCCTAATGTCATTATTGTACTTAAACTAATCATTAGAACTCACTAATGATTATTATGCTTGAACCTATGTGTTGTGTAAACCCTTCACTATTAATGAGAACTCCTCTACTCCGTGGACATAGCCAAACTTAAGGTGAACCACGTACATCTTGTGTTTGCTTCCCTATCTCTATCTCTTTACATATTATCCTCACTATGTGACCGATGCAACCAAGCGAAGGTCATAAACTTGACACTTTACATTGTTCCAAAGCCTCACTAATTTTGTGCATCAACATATGGCGCCGTCTGTGGGAAAAAACACTTATTCCTACTCTCTTTAACTTTATCAAGCTGGTTTCCATCGTTTGTACACTCTCATTTGACCAAGCATTCTTCTCCAACATGGGGAGCGAATAGAGCCATAACACACAGAACGACACTTCCCTCGTGCCTAGTGTGAGGCAGCGAAGGAAGGAATGAAAAAAGTTTGCTCTTCAAGCTAAAGTCAAAGAGCTAGAGGCTCAGAACAACAAGATAACAATAAAGAATGAGATCTTCCAGGAGTAGCATGAAAAGCTCTTCGAGATGCTTCATGAGGCTAGACATACTCAATCACACGAGCCCATTGCCCATGTGGATGTCAACCATCACCTGGGTGCACCCCAATATAGGGGGTCACTGGTCTTCAACATGGATATTCCTGATAAAGAGCAAGCTACTCATCAATGTGTTGATCAATGTAAGACTTTTCTCAACCCAGCTGCTTCTACCTGAAGTAGGAGAAGTGGAAGGAGACACATTCTTGCAGAGGGAGTGGAAAGATCGAAAGTTGTTCATCGCAATTATTGAGACTTCTTGAGACAATGTCGAAAGAACCCCATCCATATAAGCTCAAAGATCAATGACCTAAGGGTTTCCGAAAGACTCTGTCCTCTACCACAACCTAGGCCAGCTACTAATCCAGGGAATGAGCAATAAGTCCTAGAGGAATATGAGGGTATAGGGGACTCGAAGGTCTTCCGACACATATGCCCTAAAAGCCAGTACGGTGAATCCAAGGAAAGACCACATGCCCTTGATCAAACTTCCCTACTTCCAATAAATGATGAAAACTTACGAAGGAAAGCTTCAATAGTACGTGACTCCACTCAGGACCCTTTTGTCCTGCAGCTCCTTGAGGAAGTAAGCAAGTTGAAGGCCGAACATCAGGCCAAGATACCTGACTGGAATTAACCAAAGCCTGGCCCACTTACAAAGATGATCTTTGACACGTCTTTCCAAGCAAAGAGAAAGCAAAAGCTGGGCCTACAACTATATACCGGAATGGAGGATCCGATTGAGCACCTTAACCTCTTTGAGTTCACCATGGCATACCAGATGCATACTAATGAAGAACGATGTCTTCTCTTCCCTTCCACCCTCTTTGGTGGAGCCTTGAACTGGTATTTCCGCCTTCCACTTGAGACGGTATATTCCTTTGAGAAGCTAAGGAAACTATTTGTCTCTCAACACATTTTCTAGACCTGTCGTTTGCACATTATTCACCAAAAGCCAAACGAGTCACTACGTGAGTATGCCGGCTGCTTTATGATCGGATCATATTTATATATATTTTTACTTCAAAGTCACTCGTCTTTTCTTAGTTAGTTCCTTATATTTTTGAGCTATTTACGTTATTTTTGTGTTTATAGGATTTGTTATGCAAAGAAAATAAAAATGGCACAAATGAGTTTTAAATAATAAATTCGTCGAAAATTGCTTTAGTCGTTCTCATTCTGTCATGAGTTAGCTGTTATAATTTTAATTGTATGGTCTGTTTATGTTGTAGTGCCTTAGAATATTAATTCTATGATTTTTTCTTTTACTATTGCCGTCCAAGTTGTGGCCATCTTGTCCACTCATGTATGTTTATTATTTTCTGCACTAAAATTTGTTTCTTTTGGAAGAAAAGAAAATAACAAGTGCTTGTGCAGCGTGAGGTGGAGAGCAAAAGAGAAGCTGCATTTGCAGCTAGTGGAGTGAATAAACAAAAAGAATCTGAGTGCAGCGTGGTTGGTGGAGGTTAGCAGCTCCTTGGCAGCATGTGAAGTGGGAGCCTCGGAACGAGGGGAATAAAAACGTGCAGCGTGATGCAGTGAAGGGGGGGAGATCGCTGCCCTTTGGCAGCGAGGTCAGAGGAGAGAAGTGGGGGAAACGAAATGAGCTGCCTTTGGCAGCAGATAGACGGTGAGACAGAAATAACGGGGGGGGGGGAATTGGTGGAAGGCAGAGAGCTGCCTTTGGCAGCGTGTCAGTAAGAGGGAAAGCTGCCTTTGAGCAGCGTGAAAGAGGACTGACAGGGTGAGAATCCAGGGGGGAGCAAGTCAGGGGCTTGCGGAGTGTGAAAAGAGAAGGCAACCTTGCTGCCAGAAAGAAAAAAAGGAAATAAAAAAATAGAGGTCAGAGAGAAGAAGCCAAGTCCACGGAATGGAGAGGAGAGCACAGCAAGAGTTGGTCAGAGCACAGAAAGCAGAAGCCTTCTCTTTCGGTTTAATCTTTCCAAACTTCTATTTTATTTCTGTTTTTAATAATGTGTAATTAAATTTATGTTGGCTAGAGGTTAATTCAAAACCATGAATATATTTGTAATATGAATTGATTACCTTCAGTTGTGATTTCTGAGTTGTGATTTAATTTGCTTAACTGCTTGATTTATAACTTATTTTTGTATGTCGATTAAGGATGCATACTTAATTTACATGCATGAATTTGATGCTAGAATATAAGTGAATTTCACCTAATCGTTATGAACTTATATTCACAAGTAGTGAAGGTTGCTAGTCACAATCACGTTAAGTAAATTCTTGGCATAAGTTTCATGCAAATCATAGTAACGAGTGCCTCGTCAATGCTTATGTTTTTCATAGAACTTAATGATTCTTGCTTGTATCTCTATTATGCAATTCATGTAGGGAACTTGTAGGGAATGTTTTGGGTTGTCGTATGCAATCATCCAACCCAATAACTTGTGGAAAAATTAAGGGTTAATTAGTGCAATTCACGGTTAATTTGGGGCGTTGAGATTTACAATTTATTGAAAGAACAACTGAAAATCAATTTAGGTTGCTTATGTGTCATGTGTGGAGAAGAACCCTCTAGCTAGTCCGTCATTTATCATTTTACCTTAATTTTATGTTTTTGTCAATTCTGTAATTTAATTAAGTTTAATTTACTTCTTGTTAAAACCAAACACCCACCCATTATTAAATTATATTATTTAGTTAGTTTTCATTATTGTTAGTCTTTCAATTCGATTTCCGTCCATTTCAGTTCCTAGTGTTTAATTTGATTATTTTCATTATTTTGAGTCATCCTAAGTGTGTTTCGAGTTATTAGAGTTTTTAGCCTAGTTTTGTGTCCTTGAGTCTTGTTTAATATTTTTAAATTAATTTAGAATAGATTAGCAATCCCTCCTAATCCCCAGCCTAGAACGATACCCTACTTACATCTATACTACAATTGTCAAAAAGAGGGTTTAATTTGTGTGCTTATATATTTCGCATCAAATTTTGGCGCCGTTGCCGGGGATTAGTAACTTTGCTAATCCTTTTATTTTTGTTTTTGTTTATGTTTATATTGGTGTTTGTGTATTTTACTTTTGATATTTGATTTATTTTTCTTTCTTTGATTTTAGGTACAAATGGAGCTGAGGGAAATTTAAAGGAAAGATGCGTCCGGCTAAAGACGTTAAATCAAGCGCTTCTTGGGAGGCAACCCAAGCATTCAACGAAGGGAGACTTTGGAATCGCTAACCCAATCAGATTTGCATTTTTACACCCTTATCTTTAATGCTTTCATTTTGTTTTGTTTAGTTAGTTGTGTTATTTGTTTGATTTCTGTGAGTTTGTGTTATTTAGTTTAAGTGTGGGGGAAGGTTAACCAAAGTCTTTCTACTTTAATTTACATATAAAAAAAAAAAAAATATATATATATATATATATAAAACAATTAAAAAAAATACATTAAAAAAAAAAAAGTACAAATATTTTACAATGATGTAAACTAATAGTATTCATTGGTCGGATGGTGCTTCAGCAGTCGGCGGGGCCACAGAAGGAGGAGGCGGCAGAGGTTGATCAGTTGGAGCTTCACTACGCGGTGCCGCTCCAGAAGACGAAGGCAGATGTTGTTGGAACAAACCCACAAACCTCCGATGATCAAGTAAAATTTGACCATCGGTGTCCTGCATCTGGTCAATCTTCCTCTTCATGCTGGTGGCATAGCTGTGTGCGAGCTTGTGCAATTGTTTATTTTCATGCTTGAGTCCTTTAATCTCCTCTTTGAGACTCTGTATTTCAGCCACCAACGATTCAACATGACGGGTTCGGGCAAATAGGCGTTGGGCCATGTTGGACACGGAACCGACACACTGCACGCTAAGAGCCAGAGACTCCTTAACCGCCAATTCATCAGACCGTCTAGCGAGCAGTCTGTTATCTCTGGGGGTGACAAGGTTCCGGGCCACCACCGCTGCAGTCATGTCATTTTTCATCACTGAATCCCCAACGGTAAGAGGACCGGTAGGGGATATGAAAGATGGGCGCCATATGTTGTCTGGTGAAGGCGGAGCTGCCTCTTCACCACGGTTCAAGTCAAAACGACGATCGGAAGGGCCAGACATTTTTCAGAGGTGGTGAAGAAAGAAGAGAGTCGGACTGATCAAGATTAAACAAGTGCAAGAAGGGAGTGTTTACAAGAGGGAGCTCAAGTGTGTTGTGGAACAAAATTAGCGCCTCTATAAAAAGAAGAAATCAAAGAGGCGCTCCTCAGAAATCGAAGAAGCGTCCTCTCGCAAATCGAAGAGTCGGGGCTCCGTTCTCAAAAGCCGGATTCTTTTCTCAAAAGAGGCATTTAATTTCTTAAAAGTTGGGCTTGCTCAGAAACCACGAGCCGAACCCCGTATTTCGCAAGATCAATTCGTCCAGACGTGTTGTCACCCGTCACACGCAAACTCAGCTCTGCGAAAATCACGGGCAGTCTGTCGAAGTGCCGATTCCAACCATCTGTCTCTCTCAGCCTAGTCAGCATTTGTCACATGCAACTGGCAGCTTTGCGGAAATTACGGGCAGCTTTGTCAGAAAGCGCGTAATTTGTACTATTCATCCATCCACCGGCTGCCGACAATGAGTGAGAGAACAGTTCCGGTTGTGACGACAAGTCCTATAAGTTTCTACCTTCGCCTTCCACAGCAGAGGCACACCCTCTCAGCACTTCTCTCTCAACACTTCTTCATCTCCGAAAATGCATTCCCAAAGAATCCTCCTAAGTTACTCAGTGTTCCTCATTCCTTGGGATACTCTTGCGAACAACTCATCCAAAGCAAAAGTATTTCATATCATGAAGGTTGAAAGCAAGAGTATCTCATATCATGCTTTCTCCCTGTCCTTTTCCTTGTCTTTGTTTTACGACAAGGAGAAAGAGAGCAATCAGCCAGCATTTGGTATCAATCTTCCGATCTGGAGCCAACTGCCTGGAACCCCTTCCTGATTGCTTACCTAGCCTTGCTCTCGAGTACTCATCTTCATCATTTTATGCTTTCTCTTCGTCTACCACATCTGCCTGGGGGACAGTAAGGGAAGTGAAAATGATACCTCGAAGCATGTGGAGACAATTCAGCTAGGGACAAGGAGAAAGAAAGCAAGAGGTGGGCACTTGGAAAGATTGAAGAAAGAAACAGACCAATACCTCTACCTCGTGCCTGCCCGCCGTGCTGAAGAAACAAGCAGAGAAGAATGCAGCTCGTACAATCAACCCAGCACAAGGAGTCCGAACTGAAGAACTAGAGAAGCTACCACATCTGCTTGGAGAACAAATAAGGAACTGCAACATAACCAAAGAGCAAAGCTTCGCCGTACAATAGCATAAAATCATCACTTGCAAGTAAAAAGCTAAGTGTCACCCTGTTCAAGAGGAACGCTGTGGAAAATCAACAAGCATGACCAATGATCACTTATTAGTTTCTATTCATTGTCTTTTATTGTGATTTTCAATTTTTCGTTTGCAATTTTTTTTACATTTTCTTGCGTTACTTAACTGAATTATTTCTTTTCTTTGCAGGAACTTTTGGTTATTTCCACCCTTGAAGTTGATTGCAGAATTTTAGCGTGTGGGGTAATCACTTGATTTTACTGCAACTTAGGGAAGTTTTCAGTCTAATTGCTTTATTTTGTTTCTTATTATTTATTTATTTTATTTTATTTTTATTTTGCGTTATAGTGTTTTCTGACATTGGGGACAATGTCAAGTTTAAGTGTGGGGGTAGAAATCTCCAGAATTTCATTTGTTTCTGTGTTGTTGCTTTTTGTTTTCTTTAAAAAAAAAAAAAAAAATTCGGAAAATTTAAAAATCCAAAAATATTGTCTTGTTTTCCTTATTGTTTTGAATTAGATTTTTGTTAGTTTCCCGACCCAATGATATAATTGAATAAAATTTGAACCATGATCATCAAGAACTTAGTTAACATGTGTTTTGTGAAATTCCTAATTCTTTTGTTAGTTTTGTACATGTTTGATCATCTTTGAAAAACCAAATGCACATAGCCTTGTTGATGTGAAACTAAAGCATAACGTAAAGCTTCATATGTGAATTTAGTGACCATATACATCCTATGTGAGTTTTTGAGCCTATTGAAAGTGTGTGCATTTTTCATACACTCCTATTCTTTCATGTGTGCTGAACTTATGTGAGATGCATCTCTAGAACTTGCGTAACGATCTTTCGAAATGTTTGTCATTGATTACATGAACTTGGAAATGATAGAGGCATTAGGTTTACCACCATGGCCCAAATAACCATGTTTCCCAACAAAAAAATGATATCATTAGATTGCCTATTTGAGCCGTGTTTGTTGAACCTTTTATTTCTTATCACCAAATATGTCTACCCTTATACCTGAAACATTTTTTTTTTTCCTTACCCTTTCCAAGCAAGCTAGTGAGCAATGTGAGATTGTCTTATGAGAAATGTTTGTAAAGTACTTTGAAGGTGTTTGGCAAAAAAATAAGTGTGGGGGTATTTCATGTTTGTATTAAAATAAAAAAAAAATATAAAAAAAAAAAAAAATAAAAAGAAAGATTGTATACGAAGAAAAGAAAAAAAAAATAATGTTTTTAAAGTTTCAGTTTAAGGGTGTGATTGGAGGTTTCAGAAGAATCGTTGGAGAGCTTGAGTTCTTATAAATCTAGACAAAAGAATTGCTTGCAATGTAGCTTGGAACTTGTATTTTCCTATTCTTTCGTTTCAATAATCCTATCCCTAAGCCTCATTACATCCAATAAAAGTCCTCTTGATTTAAGTTTTGCAATTATGACTGTGGAGAAGTGATCTTTATGCAAGCCTATGGTAGAACGTTCACATTTGATTCTTTGAGCGAAACACATTAAAACTAAACACATGTGTGATTGAGTGCATATCCCGTGAGAATGTCGCTAGTTTGCATATGATGATTTTAAAAATAAAAACTTGAAATTGCATTAGCATGGCTATCTCACACACTACACTTCAAGGATGATTCAAAGATTACTGCTAATATTTGAATAACGAAGATGAACTTGGATTAGTTTGTTTGGTGCTAGCTATGGTTCTTGATGATTTGTTTTCTCGAATGAAACTCTATGAGGGTCACATAGGGGGAAACTAATGTTTTTCATGTTAGTATTTTTTCATGTTTTCTTTGTTTTGCTCGAGGACTAGCAAAAGCTAAGTATGGGGGTATTTGATCGGATCATATTTATATATATTTTTACTTCAAATTCACTCGTCTTTTCTTAGTTAGTTCCTTATATTTTTGAGCTATTTACGTTATTTTTGTGTTTATAGGATTTGTTATGCAAAGAAAATAAAAATGGCACAAATGAGTTTTAAATAATAAATTCGTCGAAAATTGCTTTAGTCGTTCTCATTCTGTCATGAGTTAGCTGTTATAATTTTAATTGTATGGTCTGTTTATGTTGTAGTGCCTTAGAATATTAATTCTATGATTTTTTCTTTTACTATTGCCGTCCAAGTTGTGGCCATCTTGTCCACTCATGTATGTTTATTATTTTCTGCACTAAAATTTGTTTCTTTTGGAAGAAAAGAAAATAACAAGTGCTTGTGCAGCGTGAGGTGGAGAGCAAAAGAGAAGCTGCATTTGCAGCTAGTGGAGTGAATAAACAAAAAGAATCTGAGTGCAGCGTGGTTGGTGGAGGTTAGCAGCTCCTTGGCAGCATGTGAAGTGGGAGCCTCGGAACGAGGGGAATAAAAACGTGCAGCGTGATGCAGTGAAGGGGGGGAGATCGCTGCCCTTTGGCAGCGAGGTCAGAGGAGAGAAGTGGGGGAAACGAAATAAGCTGCCTTTGGCAGCAGATAGACGGTGAGACAGAAATAACGGGGGGGGAATTGGTGGAAGGCAGAGAGCTGCCTTTGGCAGCGTGTCAGTAAGAGGGAAAGCTGCCTTTGAGCAGCATGAAAGAGGACTGACAGGGTGAGAATCCAGGGGGGAGCAAGTCAGGGGCTTGCGGAGTGTGAAAAGAGAAGGCAACCTTGCTGCCAGAAAGAAAAAAAGGAAATAAAAAAATAGAGGTCAGAGAGAAGAAGCCAAGTCCACGGAATGGAGAGGAGAGCACAGCAAGAGTTGGTCAGAGCACAGAAAGCAGAAGCCTTCTCTTTCGGTTTAATCTTTCCAAACTTCTATTTTATTTCTGTTTTTAATAATGTGTAATTAAATTTATGTTGGCTAGAGGTTAATTCAAAACCATGAATATATTTGTAATATGAATTGATTACCTTCAGTTGTGATTTCTGAGTTGTGATTTAATTTGCTTAACTGCTTGATTTATAACTTATTTTTGTATGTCGATTAAGGATGCATACTTAATTTACATGCATGAATTTGATGCTAGAATATAAGTGAATTTCACCTAATCGTTATGAACTTATATTCACAAGTAGTGAATGTTGCTAGTCACAATCACGTTAAGTAAATTCTTGGCATAAGTTTCATGCAAATCATAGTAACGAGTGCCTCGTCAATGCTTATGTTTTTCATAGAACTTAATGATTCTTGCTTGTATCTCTATTATGCAATTCATGTAGGGAACTTGTAGGGAATGTTTTGGGTTGTCGTATGCAATCATCCAACCCAATAACTTGTGGAAAAACTAAGGGTTAATTAGTGCAATTCACGGTTAATTTGGGGCGTTGAGATTTACAATTTATTGAAAGAACAACTGAAAATCAATTTAGGTTGCTTATGTGTCATGTGTGGAGAAGAACCCTCTAGCTAGTCCGTCATTTATCATTTTACCTTAATTTTATGTTTTTGTCAATTCTGTAATTTAATTAAGTTTAATTTACTTCTTGTTAAAACCAAACACCCACCCATTATTAAATTATATTATTTAGTTAGTTTTCATTGTTGTTAGTCTTTTAATTCAATTTCCGTCCATTTCAGTTCCTAGTGTCTAATTTGATTGTTTTCATTATTTTGAGTCATTCTAAGTGTGTTTCGAGTTATTAGAGTTTTTAGCCTAGTTTTGTGTCCTTGAGACTTGTTTAATATTTTTTAAATTAATTTAGAATAGATTAGCAATCCCTCCTAATCCCCGGCCTAGAACGATACCCTACTTACATATATACTACAATTGTCAAAAGAGGGTTTAATTTGTGTGTTAAGTAATTCTCGCATCACTTTAGCCATGAGTATTCTCATTACGCTAAGGCAAATGACAAGACTACCTCAAAGCATTCGCAGCAGCCTTGCGTGATTGTTTATTTAAATACATGATCAATGCCAACACTTGGAAGACTTACTCTGAGGTGATGGCGCTTGCTTACAACCATACATCAGCTGAAACAAGGACATATCAAGGGAAACCCCCTATGGCTATCCTTTATTAACAAGTGGGAGGTGGGAGCCAGATCCAACCAAGTGAGAAAACCTCAACCTTCCAAACGCCTGTTGCATCTCCCCTTGCCTTACCTAACACTTTGCCAAGACAACAGACATATCAATCTCAAGGCAAGAGGAAGGATTTCCATCCTTAACAATCTCATTTTAATAGGAAGAGTAAGGGACACTATCGGGATAACCAAAGGTATGGTTATGATAAAGCCCGCCCTCAAATAGTCAATGCAGTAGGCTAAATGCAGGTCAAGACAGGCCCTACCCCAAGGTATGTAACATACACACATTTGAATGCCACATGAGTAGCCATTTACCCCAGTATAACTCACTTGATACCAAAGCCAAGCCGAGACTGCCAGATTATAAGTCCATAAAGAACACGGGTATGTTTTGCTGCTACCATGAGTATAACGGCCATGACAACGAGAAGTGTATCACCCTCCATAACAATATCGAAGTTTTGGCACGCGAAAGGAAAATTGATCAATTCCTTCTTCACCTTCCAAGGGATAACTGTAATCAACAGGGCCATGAAAAACAATGAACGAACTTTGAGGTCTAGCCACTAAGTGTTTCATGTGGAAGACATTAGGGGAGGCAAGTATCAAAAGCCTAACTGGGATCCGATATGTTTCTACCCTGAGGAGGAAAGAGGCATCATCTACCCCCACATCGACCCACTAATTGTGGAGGCTCACATAGCCAACTTTGATGTGTGATGGATTCTTGTAGACATAGGTGCTTCAGTCAATATCATGTTCGGCAAAGCTTTCAGCACACTTAATGTAGCTAAACACTTGCTCGATCCCTCAATTACTCCCTTGATAAGCTTTTTTGGTGATATTGTACAAACTTTAGGGAGCATACACCTACCACTCACCATTGGTACAGGCCCTTATATAACTACTATTACCACAAACTTCCTAGTGGTCGACTGCCTAACGATGTACAATGTCATCTTTGGGTGCACAGGCAGGCATACAAGTGCATGTCAGGCATTTCTCCTGATATCATTTGTCATCGCTGGAACATTGATCCCAAGACCAAGCTAGTAAGATAGAAACAAATATCTTATGACAGTGAACATTACGAGGCAATGAAGGCAAAAGTCGAAAAAACTCAAAGACATATGCTTCATCCGTGAAGTCAACTATCCAATGTGGATAGCAAATGTTGTCCTTATTAAGAAAAATTTGACCAAGGAAAGCCTCCTGCTTCAAAAGTGGAGAATGTGTGTTGACTACACTAACTTCAACAAATGATACCCAAATGATAGCTTTCCCTTCCCTTTCATTGAGAGACTTATCGACTCAACATCAAGGTGTGAACTCTTGAGCTTCATGGATGATCACTCAGGGTACAACCAAATCCTCATGTATCATCTGGACCAATAACACACAATCTTTACTATTGATAGGGGACTATATTGCTATAAAGTCATGCCCTTCGGCCTCAAGAGTGCAGGGGCGACTTATCAAAGATTAGTAAGAGCATGGAATTTCTATGTTGATGATATGCTAGTCAAGAGTAAACATACTGACCAACACATCACCAACATGTCTGAAACCTTCATCATCCTGATAAGGTACCAAATGAGGTTGAACCCTAACAAATGTGCCTTCGACGTGGGTTATAACAAATTCTTGGGCTTTATGATTAGCCTACGAGGTATCGAAGCTAACCCCAAGAAAATCAAAGCAATCCTTGACATGAAAGAGCCAGTAACTTCAAAAAACATCCAGAGTCTTATTAGCGAAGTGGTAGCCTTACTGGTAAGGTGGCAGCCTTGACCAGGTTTATCTCTAAGATCATACACAGATGTGCTCATTTCTTCAAAGTACTTAAGGGAAGTAAGAAGTACATTACATGGACTGATGAATGTGTCGAGGCATTCAAGAACCTCAAGGAGTACGTGAGTAAAGCCCCTTACTCTCTAAACCTGAAGCTAGTGACATTCTCATTATCTATTTATCTGTTTCGACTTCAGCAGTCAGTTTTGTTCTCATTTGAAATGATGGTAATGTTGAACGACCCGTCTACTACGCTAGCAATGTCGTACATGATAAAGTGACATGGTACTCTACCATTGAAAAATTGGCTCTAGCATTGATCATGTCTGCCCGAAAACTTCACCCTTCCAAGCACACTCCATCATCGTGCTTACCAATCACCCCATTCGATAGATTCTCCAGAGTCCTGAATGATCAAGTAGGCGATATCAATGGGTGAGTTTGACATCTCTTACCAACCAAAGCCAGCTGAGAAAGGTCAAGCAGTTGCAAATTTCATCATCGAATTCACATATATATTAACATTTCTCCTACACTTGAGGCATTGATTTTGTTACCCTTAGAAGCTCGGAAAGTAAAATCAACCCTTTCAGTATAGACTCTATATGTTGATGGCTCATCCAACCAACAGGGTTGTGAAGCAGGACTAGTCCTTACTATGCCTGACAAAGTTGCAATGGAGTATATTCTTTGCTTCAAATTCAAGGTGTCAAACAATGAGGCTAAGTATGAAGCCCTTCTGGCAGGCTTATGTTTGGCCAAACACCTTAGAGTTAAACAAATTAATATCTTCAGCAACTCTCAGTTGGTGGTTAACCTAAGTCACGAACAACTTTGATGTTAAGGATAGCTTCATAGCAGCATATCTTGCTTAAGCACTTCCAATACCAAATCACTTAAGTCCCTCAAGGGGTAAACAGTCATGCAGATGCCTCGGCTCTCCTTGCCTCAACAGTGGAAGACGAGATTGGAAGAAACATTTATGTCGAGTTTTTGGCAATACCAAGCACCATGGCCATGTAAGTGTGCAACTTACAACAAGGGGATAGTTGGATCACCTCGATTTATAAATTCCTCACTCATGGCACCCTTCTAGATGATAAAGTCCTAGCTAAGCAAATTCGATACAAGTCTACCCGCTACCTAAACATCAATGACCAACTCTACAAGCGAGGTTTTACCCTGCCATACTTGAGGTGTCTTACACCTGCTGAGGGGGAAATTGTCCTTCGAGAGATACATGAGGGAGTCTGCAGAGATCATGTGTGATCTTAGTCCCTAGCATACAAGGCTTTTCATCAGGATATTATTAGCCAACATTTCACCAAGATGCCATCAAAATATCTCATTTTTATGACAAGTGTTAACGCCACATAACTATTCCTCACTCCCTTACTAAGCCTCTCACTCCAATGATCAACCCTTGGCCCTTCGCCCAGTGGGGACTTGATTTGATTAGCCCAATGCCTACGGGGAAAGGCAAGGTTAGTTATGTGATCGTTGCAATTGACTGCTTCATACAGTGGGCCAAAGTAGAACCTTTGGCAACCATTATTGAGGCAAAGATAAAAGACTCTGTTTGGAATAACATCCTTTGCAGATTCAACATTCCCAATGCAATTGTCACTAACAATGGGCGATAGTTTGACAACAAGAAGTTTAAGATTTTCTGCTTTAAGTTCAACATCAACTTATGTTTCGCCTCCCCAGCTCATCCTCAAGCTAATGGATAAGTTGAGGTCATCAACAAGATAATCAAGCGCACCTTGGAAACCAGTTTGGACAAGGCCAAAGGCTGTTGGCTAGAACTTGTACCCTATGTTCTTTGATCATATCGAATTTTGTATCGGACTTCAACATGAGAAATTTCATTCTTACTTGCCTTTGGTACAGAGCCAGTTGTCCCAGTTGAGCTGAAGCAAGCAACATATCGAGTTAAGAACTACATGCAAAGTGAAAATGACAAACAACTCACCCTCAATTTGGATATAGTTGAGGAACATAAGGACCAGACTCACTTGAGGAGCATCGCTTACAAGCAGCGTGTCTCCAACTACTATGACTCTCGGGTCAAACCTTTCAAAGTGAGGGACTTGGTATTGAAGAAAAGACTACTCTGTGACAAAGTCATGCGCGAAGGCACACTCAGTCCAAATTGGGATTGACCATTTGACGTAGTTGGCATCAGTCGTCCTATCTCCTACAAACTCAGAAGTTCCGATGGCAAGACCCTTGGCCATCCATAGAATGTTAATTACCTGAAGTACTATTACAAGTAGACTTTCATTATGCAAGTGTTGAGCTATAGTCATTCGACATCTTTTGTAATGAAGGCCATCCGGCACAAACTCAATAAAAAGGTGATTCAGACAACTTGGTCCTAACTTTTTTACATTCCTAGCACTGAAACACTTGGTCTCACACTGACCTAATAAAATCCTAACTCAAAACCTCAACTTAAATGACACCGCATACTCCAGTTCAAAGCTTCAACATGAATGCTTTCAACGTGAAATAAATTCTAAGTATTTGTCAACAAGACTACGCAAATAAACAAACATCTTCAAAGTGTATTCATTCAATTATACCCATGTCATAAGTTATACCCAAACAGGGGATCTATTCGAACATAGCCAAGCATTCATAAATGATAATGCATATACTTAGCACTTAACATCAAAATAAATGGAGCAATGTTGTAAACATCCATAAACAAAAAGCCTTTAAGCACCTAACTTAACAAACGGCATACATACAACAAACTAGTACATGTAGGAAGTGAAAGCATAATGAATCATCTTTATCTGAGGTCGAACTCTCGATAATATCATGTTGCGTCTTACCTTCATCATTATCACTAACATCCTCGGCATCTCCAAGACCATCCTCACCCTGCTGAGTCTGCTCATCAGCATTGGTGTCATCCTCTAACTCCTCATCATTACTGGGATTGAGTTCGAGGACGAAAGGGTTCACCCATTCGTCGATGTTTTTTCATCTCCTCACGGTACTTGTCGATAATGCCTCCGCCGTCATATCGCTCAAGGAAGGCCATCAATTTCCTTTTCTCAAGCCAAATCTCTCTGGTGCAATAGGGCCTGATGACATGGTGGAAAGCCTGGGAACCTAAGAACTCCCGCATGGCAGCTTCTCTCTCAGCTGGAAGACTCTTATTCAGCTCAGAAACCTCAGAGGCACTATCTCGCTCATTTCTGACCTTTGAAGCCTCGAGGATAGTTACCTCCAACTGCTTTTTAAGCCGTACGTTCTCATTATTTCGCCTCTTCAACCTCTCTAAGGTTTGGTCCTTGAGCTAGACGACCTTAGTCCAAGCTTTTCTCTTATTCCTGGCGTCATCCACAAGCTGCTTGTTCTTTTGAAAATTCACTTTGTATCACTTGACCTCTTGTAGCCTATCGGCGTACTCAGTCATGACTTACATGACAAGATGATCGTCAATGCCAAAGGAAACTGAAGATGAAGGAAAAAGAAGAGAAAGTAATGAAATGACAAGGTAACACTTACATAAACAAATACCCTTATCATCTGATCACGATCCGATTCGTTCTCGGCTAGTGGCTAATTGAACTCGTCAACAGTGGCTCAACGCCCTGCAAGGTAATTGTTGACGTACCTAAAGCTATTTGGGTGCATGGCAACCTTCAAGTCTTTCTAGGGGACATGACAAGATGATCGTCAATGCCAAAGGAAACTGAAGATGAAGGAAAAAGAAGAGAAAGTAATGAAATGACAAAGTAACACTTACATAAACAAATAGCCTCATCATCTGATCACGATCCGATTCGTTCTCAGCTAGTGGCTAATTGAACTCGTCACAGTGGCTCAACACCCTATAAGGTAATTGTTGACTTACCTAAAGCTATTTGGGTGCATGGCAACCTTCAAGTCTTTCTAGGGGATGATACCAGCCTCTTCCTTATACTTCCTCTTACAGCTGGAGCTAAGGTTACTGTCTTGGCCAATGTGCTCCATGACTGGAGGAAAGATGAGATCGATGTTAAGAGGATGAGGCAACAGTCGCCTTTCCTCCCCTGCAACTATGGCAGCAGCATATCCGATGGCCTCAGCTTCAACTTTCTTGGGAGGCAGCTATCTTGAGGACCTCATCTTGATACTTAGGCCTAGGGATTGACTTCACCCTATGCTTGCAAGCTCCCTTGTGAAACAAAATGTCATCTACAGGAATTAACATGATTGATGTCCCTTTCTTGGTGCTAGTCTCTTATTTCTTGCTCATCTTATCCACTGAACAAAGAAAATCAAAGTAAGGAATACAACTTTGTTTGAAGAAATACAACTTTATAAAATAAAAAATAAAAAAGGGCAAACGTAGGATATGACTTACTTACTCGTCTCTGGCACTCGGACACTAGGGGCTGGAAACTGTACTTTCAAAACAAAGGTCGTAGCTTGCCCAAGTGTCTATTATCTTTTAACACCCTCAACACTTTCTCTACATCGACAAGCTCTCGTCCAAACAATTTGATGATACCACGTGTCATTGCATGAAATAAAATGTTAGAAGCAAGAAAAAATCACAACAAATAGCAAAGCATGCGAACAATGGATACATTACAACCTACGGTCTGGAAGTGGGTAAGAACACGTCACTCAGGTGTGGCACCCCTAGCATGCTCCTAATCTTTATAAAGAAAGCACCAACGGTTTTTCCAAGTGCAATATGCCTTTTTCTTACCAAGGATAATACACTATCTCTCGCTTTGACATGCACACTCGGCATAGCCATTGCATAACTTCACCGGACGCATCTTATAGCAACAGTGCCACTGATGGAAGGAACGCTCACCTAATCTACACTCCATCCAAATAATATAAAACTAGACCAAGGTATCCTAAAAACCAGGATTGAGTTGTCCAGACGCATATCCAATCAGAGATAGTATCTTTTGCAACCATGGGTGCAAGGGTAGCATCACCCCTAATGTCAATAGTATCTGGGTGTAGAACATGACATGACCATTGGGCGACTCAGTGGGCAATTCTTCACCATGCACCAAACGCATTCCTACACTACTGGGTATGCTACATGACTGAGGTCTCAAGCTACTCTTTAATATCTAACATATCTAAATGGTTCGCCGTGAACTCAGAGCGAAAGATGGGTATGGCATCAAGAGTAACCTTCTCACCCCCATACATGTAAGAGATAGAACTAATATAGGCTAAGGTTACATCCTTAGACCTACACTCCTCACTTATCCCTTCATCGGAAGCTTTGGGAGAAAGAAGTGGAATGCATGTTCGATGATTGTGAAGGTTATCCAACGTTTCTTCTTCACAAGACTCTAACAAAGGCCCTGAAGACTCAAACATTGTAAGGGAGCCCTCATCATTAGGACCTCCAGGCTCTGACATCTACAACAAACAGAAACAAACTCTATCACTATGTGAAGGATCGAAACCTAAAAGGTTCTTAGGGCATGAGGAAAGCTCAACCAGTTCATCATATTCTTAGCCAAAATGCATAGAAACTAAAACATTCAACAAGAATAAAAGCATTTGATCTAATCAAGAAGACTACCAACCTGAAAATGGTGTCAAACACTGTCGGAATCCCTTTTAACTAGAGATTACTCTATCTTAAAAAAATCACTACAAAATGAGCAAATGAAAGCAATGTAAGAAGTGGAAGCTCATCATTCTTATATAGTTCAACATGGCCAAAACAATTCAAACTCAACCCATGAGAAAGCCTCACATGTTAAGCCTTGAGATTTCCACACAAGCTAGGAAAATTCAAAATAATAATAAATAATAATAAAAGAACCGAAAATTAATTATTAATTAATTAATCATTAATTACCAATTGATTAACTAATTAATAATTATTTTGATAATTATTAATCAGTTAATTAATTGTTAATTACTAATTAATTAATTATTAGTCAACTAATTAATTGATTAATAATCATTAATTAATTTCACACATAGAATGCAACTACAACATGTAAAAGCTTCACATACTCTTGATCAAGATAGTGTCAAGCAAAATTAATTTATGGTGCCCAACAAAAGCTTCAACACATAAGATGCAACTACATGTAAAAGTTTCACACACTCTTAATCAAGATAGTGTGAATCAAAATCAATTTATGGGGCCCAACGATTAGCTTCAACTATTCAAGGTATTCAATATGTCCATTTCTTCTCCATTCAACAAACAAACATAAACATAAACCTCTTTCACATAGTAAATTCAATTTCATATACAATTCAGGTATATTATAAACAAAAGCACAATTAAACAATCAAATCCCAAGTGTTTTGACACCTAAATGAAATGAGGAGTGTCGGACCTCTGAAGCACAATTAAACAATATGTCTATTTTTTATCCATTCAACAACCAAAAAGCTTCACAGCTGTTTTTGCAGCTTCAAACTTCACCCACTTTCAAACCTCCTTGGGAAGATCTTCACCTCACCTTCATCGACTGCAGCTAAATAGCCCCAAACCCAAAAACAAAATTATCATTACCTAGCCACCCATGTTTTCTTCCCCGATCTCACCTCAATCTCTCAAACGCGGGATCTTCTTCCCTGACCTACCTTCAACCTCTCAGACTTAGGGATCACCACCGTCATGGCTAGCTAAAATGGGGATGACTTCCTACAGTAACCACTCCTCTTTCGAACCTTAACACCACCCCCAAATTGGCAGCATGTGACAGTTTGAGTTTATCCCCAGCAACATTTTCCCTCTCGGTAGTCTCTGCAGCTTGAGGCTGCAGCGACTACAACAACAAGGGTTTTAAATGAAGGATGGGGAGGAGAATGAAGGCACGGGAAACTGTGACCACCGTGAGCTCAGCCCCTACGAACTCGAGATCTCTACTCCAAATCCCACTTGAGGGTCTGTCCGCGCAAGGACTTGGAAACCACAAATTCTAGCTACCTCGAACTGAACACAGTGGCTTGGTTACAATAGGTGAAGTCGAAAGGGTAGGGGACGGCGTGTTTAGAAGGGACAACCTTAAGCTTGTTTTCTAGAAAGGATAGGCAAGGATGGAAGGTTAGGGTTTCAAACAAAGGCTGGGCCTCAGGCTGGTTTTAAATAAAGGTTGGGCCACTATTCGCTGGGCCTCAAAATCTATGCTGCCAACCCATGACAAAAAAGAAAAAAAGAAAAATAAGTAGCCCAATTAAGAAGGGCATTTACAACCCGTTAGGTCTCTCTTTCCTGGGCTTCACATTTATCATATATATATATATATATACAGAGAGCTTAAGGGGAGGGATCCCCATTTTTTCAAAAAAAATGGGGACACGCTCCCCACCGTTAGATTGACTTTAATAAAATTGTGTGGTTGAGATTAAAACACAGGCCATAGAATCTCAACCACAGGATTTCATTTAATTCAAATCCAACGGTGGGGAGCGTGTCCCCATTTTTTTGAAAAAATGGGGATCCCTCCCCTTAAGCAATTCCTATATATATATATATATATATGTGCGTGTATAAGGAAACGAGAATTTTTTTTAAGGAAAACTAATGAAAAGGGCTTGAAAACTTTGAGTTTTAATGATAAGGACAAAATAAAGGGTAAAGTGAATAGTACCAAGATTGACTTTTTAGTGTAAAAATGTGGTTTTTCGTTAAAGTGAACAGTACCAGGTGCTTTTCGTTAAAGTTCCCTTTTTTTTAAGCCTTTCCTTTCTCAATGACCCGAGAACTTTAGAGGCGCCTCTTACGGCAACCCTCCTTGCTCAGAGACTTGGGAGACGCCTGCTATAAGTTACTACACTTCGGTACTCAGAAGTTTCGTGATTACACAGTGACTTGAATTTTTTCCAAGTCCTCAATTTAAAAGTTTTCCTCACTCAAGAACTTAGGGGAGAACTGTTTATACCATACTTGACCAATCCCGAAACTACCAAGCACCAGTCAATTTCATACATTCAAGGACCTACTGAGAGGTTTATGTTGAGGCACCCCTGCCAAAACGCCAAGAGTTTTCCTCTAATCAGAAGGCTAATCATAGCACGACCCATATCAACGTCAAAATAAAGCTCATAGAGTCCCATATCAACCGCGGACGAAAGCTGAAGACTCTCCTCAACTATAAAAGAAGACCATCCTCCTACAGTTAATTCCTAATGTCATTATTATACTTAAACTAATCATTAGAACTCACTACTGATGATTATGCTTGAACCTATGTATTGTGTAAACCATTCACTATTAATGAGAACTCCTCTACTCCGTGGACGTAGCCAAACTTAGGGTGAACCACGTACATCTTGTGTTTGCTTCCCTATCTCTATCTTTTTACATATTATCCTCACTAGGTGACCGGAGCAACCGAGCGAAGGTCACAAACTTGACACTTTACGTTGTTCAAAAGTTTCACCGATTTTGTGTATCAACAATATTTATAAGTTCATTGAATTCAATGGCTAAGATCTAATATGATCAAATATAACAGTAAAAAAAAAGATCTAACGATCCAAATTTAAATCTCATTGCTAAAGTAATTAATAAAAATTATTTCATGTATTTCATATTCTTTCATAGTGTTCCACGAGTTTCATGGTGTCAGTTTAGTGAGTTTTCAATATTTATTGGAATCTAAATATTTTTAAGTTAAAATGCAATAAAATTAAATTATGACAGTCTACATAATTGTTTTTTTTTTAAGTTACTTTAAGAGAAAAAAAATTATCATAAATTTATTTAATAATATTGGGCTAAAAATTTAACTCAGAAGGATTGGAGATTGTCTTAATAGTTTGTCTACTTTCTCATACATAAAAATCAAGTGTGAAATTAGAGTAATACCTTGTCGAAATGGCTTCGCACGCAACTCTCAATTGTTAGTTTTACCTCTAGCCTCCTTTGGCTGACAACTCTTTCTTTCTCTAATAAAATAATCACCAAAAATTCTAACCCCTAGTTGCGGGTGTTAAATTAGATTAAAAAATTGGAATTAATATTCATTTCTGGGACTTTTTTAAATTGAAATTGGAACAATGTGTTTCTAATGCAATCTAGCAAAAAAGCTAACCTAAATATATTTAAATTGTTGTGAATAATATGTGGATGGCCCACATGAATAGTTTATTACTATTTATTCATAGTATTTTCACTATTCATTTGTGGAAATTTTTTAAAGTGAATAGTGTTCTCTTTTGTTTATAAAATGAATGAGAGATGAAGAAGGTTGGGTGACATACAGGAAAGATAGGAAGGAAGAAAGGATGAGAGAAAGAGATAGGAAGAGAGAAAAGAGAGGAAGAGGAGAGGAAATAATAGAGAGAGTTATCTTTGTACTCCTATTATTCCAAATTATAATGAAAGCACCACTGCTGCCCCGATGACGTACTCCAGTCACACTGACTGTAGAGGAACCTTGTAAATTTTGTGTCTTGTTTCATTTATTCCACTGCACCCACCGTCGATTTTACAACACGTTATTAGCATGAAAAGCTCTTATGTCCGTGGAAAGCACAATGCCATAAATACGGTGAAGCATTACCTACCTCCCACCTCTGCTAGCCAAAAATTTCACAGAATAAAAGGTATGTCTATTTTCTGTATCTCCCACCATGCCAGAAGCGCCCCACCGAATTCTGGTGAGAATTGAAATTCATAACTACCTGTAGTCGTCACGAGATAAGAAAACTCGTACCTGACAACTGGTTTCCAGAGATCCAGAAGAATCTCATCAAACTTGGAAACATAGATCGCGTTGTTTTCGACGGATCTCGAGAACTCCCATGAATACTCGGTTGTCTAAGATGGTGATGGCATGACTGACTCCACACATGCCTCCCTCTCTTGTACCTCCATCAACTCCGTTGTCATCTATGTCCCTATAGTGAAGTTCTTGCTTTGCGACGCCATGTTCTCCCGGCCATGCAAGAACAACGTTAGTCTCTAGTAGCCTTATTGGATTGAATTGGCTCTGTGTGACCTCCACAACAACCCAGATGGCCTTGGGTTTGAGACTAGTACAGACAGACAAATAAGAAAAAGGAATGAGGGATTATGGAATGGTGTTTCAAGCACCGTGTGAAAAAGAATTGGAAAGGTGGAATTTTGGTGTATGATGTTGAGACAAAAGGAGAAAATGACAAAGGTTTCTGATGATACATTGCACCATCTAAATAATAAAATAAAAATAAAAAAGAGGAAATGGGGCCATTTTGGAATGGTGTGTAGCATCATGTGAAAAAGGAATAAAAGCAAAGTTCTTGAATGGTGCACGACACCATGTGAAAAAATGAATAAGAAAATAATAAAATAAAATAAAAAGGTAAAGGTTTTTGGATGGTGTTACACCATTTGAAAAGAAAGAAGAAAAAATATATATATTTATTTATGTGAATAGTGTTGGCTTAAAACACTTTCACAAGTTCTATTTATTTAAAGCAATTTATTTACAGTGGGTAGAATTATAACCCTTTGCTTTAAAGCTTTGATATTTATGTGCATGGTTTTGGTTTAAAGCCCATGTCACAAGTTCTATTTACTTTAAAGCAATTTATTTATCATGGACGGTTTTACCGCCTACTGCTTTAAGTTTTGATTTATGTGAATGGTGCTGAATTAAAGCACTTGTCACAAGCTTTATTTACTTAAATGCTATTTATTTATTATGGCTGGATTTACCGCCTATTGCTTTAATTTATTTATTGTACTTACCTTTTGTTACGATAAGTATATATAGGGCCCAAACTTCCTTGATCAAATCATAACCTAAAGTTTCTTGATCCTCATCATATAAAATGATTGGAAGTTCCATCAAGCAAAAAGATCAGGTATGAAGTCCCTTGATCCTGAAGATCAGGACATGAAATTCCTTGATGAGTATCGTAAGTTTGAAGTGCCGCAGTGCCTCAACTTAATTGTAATAAAAGCCATAAGATTCTCAGTCTACAGACTATTTAATAAGGACTAGAAGTTCCTTATATCCATACTCAAAATGGTTTAGCAGAAGCATTTATTAAGAGGATGAAATTGATTACCCGCGCTTTGCTCATGAAAATGAAATTGCTCGTTTTGACATAGGGACATGTCATTTTACATAATTCACTATTAATTTTGGTTGAGACCAATTACCAACCACCGATATTTCTCAGTACAACTCGTGTTTAGGCACCAGCCAAACATTACACATTTACGAGTTTTTGGTTGTGTTATCTATGTGCCTATTGCACTGCCACAACGTACTAAAATGAGGCATCATTGCTGATTGGGCATTGATGTTGATCACCATCTAGCATTCAATATTTGAAACCTTTGACTAAGGATATGTTTACCGCATGGTTTGCGGACTGTCATTTTGATAAGACAATTTTCCCGCCGTTAGGGGGAGAAAATATCGTTCCAAAAGAACGATGAGAAAATATCATTCCCAAAAAATGATGAGAAAAGAGCGTTTCAGAAGAACAAAGAGAATTTGTCTTATGATTCACGAAGCAATCAATGAGAAAATGAAGTAAGAATAATTGAATGATGCAACGAAAGTGATGAAATCATATTCACTTGCTGCAAATGTGCCTACAAGAATTGATGTCCCTATTGGACAAAATTATGATGCAGTAAATGATTTATCTGTTGCACGCCTGAAGCGTGGCAGACCCTTAGACTCAAAAGGTTCATTCATTCGAAAGAAGAAGAATATGGCACTACTAAACTATTGCATTCCCGAAGCATAACTGTTGCATGCCACAAGCATGACAGTCGCCACATAGATATACGTCCCAGAAAGGACAATCCGCTGACATGGGAATGTTGATGTCTCATGCATGGAGCATGATAGACATATAGGTTCCAATGAATCAACTCCCGGAAGTGGAGATTAAAATACAAGCTCTATAACGCTCTAGAAGAGGTTATGATCCGCATTCTCTAAATTACGACTATCCTGGAAGAGATAGTGTAATGCCCTTGAAGAGGCAATGGATATCTAAAGAAATAAAAAACTTTTATGCATGTGCATGCACATGAGAATATGGGATCACAGATTGATGATAACCAATGGTAATTTTGGTTTTTACATGTAGCTACTAAATTCATCAATGAGCTGTGTTGATATTGAGTCTCATTCTTTTTCGTCAACAAAATTATTGGCCAAAAATGGAGAAAGGCAATTCCATTACAATTTTGTAAGAACGTGGAAAAATGGATCTATATATTTGAATATAATACAAATAGCCAAAAGATGCTGAACCAAGGAGGTTACATTAGGCATTTGTAATACAGTGAAATACACTCACATGATATGACACAAGGTATTAAAACCTAAAATTATACTCTTGTAAACAATCCATATCTCCATAAGTAAATCCCTCAAGTATACATGGGAGCAAATTGCTCTGTATAAATTTCAAAGGAAAATGTGTCATGAAGTGTAGAAAATCCCTGAAGGATTCAAAATTGGTTGAAGTAAGCCCCCGAAGGGTAAAGCATAAATTATGTACTCAATACTAATGGATGGTATAAATTGCCTTAGTAAGTACTATCATTATGATATTATTGCAACATACTAAAATCTCTTGCAAGAGTCAATGACATTAAATTAGAACTCCTGAAGAGTTGATGATATTAAATTGAGACTCCTGAAGAGTCAAGAAAAATTATAAAGTGTTGAGAGAAATATTGTCTCGAGCTGCAGATCGAACAATCTACCAACACGAATCTTATCCATGATGTTAAAGAACCATATGGATTGAAGATTATGAGTTGAATACTCAAATGATGTAGACACTAAGAATGATCATTTATCTTTGTGAGGGTAAAGATAAATTGATATTTGGTCCAGAAGTACCATATCTTAGTGAAGTATATGCTTTATTGTATTTAGCACAATACACTGAATGAAATAAAGCTTATCTATTAATATCTCCTGAGAAATTACAGATATGTACTTACATATGAGTTAAAACAAACAAATAGGATGGAGCCTTCACAAAGGCTGCTCGTGTGAAGCCTCAGTACTCGGAAGTACCCCAGAAGGGGGAGGCACTGGAGATTGATCATGTGGCACCTCAGTACTTGGCAAAACACCAAAAGGGGAAGGCATCGATTGCTTTCGAAATTTAGCAATTAACTTTTGGTGATCACTTTGAATCCGACTTTCGGATTCTTGCAGCTGGTCGAGCTTTCTTTTCATGCTCGTAGAGTAATTATTTGCAAGCATGTGTAACACTCTATTCTCGTGCTTGAGCCCTCTAATCTCTTGTTTAAGACTTGCCACCTTAACCATCAATGATTCAACTTGGCAAGTTTGAGCAAGTAGACGCTTGCCCATATTGGATACAGAGCCCGCACACTGAACATTGAGAGCCAATGAGCCGACTCATCAGACAATTTTGAAATGATCCTGTTATCCTTTGGAGTAAGAAGATTCCTAGCTACCATAGTTGCGGTTATGTTATTCTTCATCACAGAGTCCCCAACTGTAAGATAACCATTAGAAGATAAGAAGGACGGGCGCCATATATTATCTTGACGCTGCTCGTCTGTATCACTCCTAAGACTTAAATCTAAGCCAATGTTAGATGGGCACGTCATTTTCAGAAATGATGAAGGAAAAAGGAGGTCAAGTAAAATTTCAGAAGTGCAAGAAGGAGGAAATTTCTACAAGCAGCTACTTTCTGAGCATACTCTTAAACACGATTGATGTCTCTATAAAAAAAGAGGCAACAGAGCCACTCATTCAGAGATCAAAGAGGAACCGCTCTCCGAATTTCAAAAGCCAGATTTTCCTGAATAAAGTTCGTTGGCATTTTCAGACGCAATCTCATATTTTTTTGGATATCGCGTGCAACTTTGTCAAAGATCTCTGACAAAGTTGAAAACACGTAAATCTTACTGTTCTAATTACACCACAGTTGCTGACAAGAGTAAAGGCACAACATCACTACCTGCTATTGAAAAATCTCTATATATGTCGATCTCCGTTCTCCATAACAAGGCAGACCTTCAAGAATACCTAACTCTTCCTCATTTCCGAGAATGCATCTTCAACAAAGCATCTCGAAATACTCAGTTTTCTTTCTCTCCAAGAATACCTCTTCAAAACAAGTCACACCAGAGTAAGAGTATCTCATATCTTCAGGGATGAGAGCAAGAGTATCTCATATTATGCAATCTCCCTGTCCTTTCCTTTGTCCTTGTTCTTACCTGCAAAGACAAGGATAAAGAAAGCAATATGTCGGAACTGAAGGAAATCTTTTGGGAAAACATGTTCATTTGAGCAACATCATATAGCATGCAATTAACAATTAAAGGCGGAATCATGCTTGTATGCACTCAAAAACAAAACATTACCAAGAAATTCAAAGCCTAGTAGATTGGTGAACCAATAATCAACTCAAAAACAAAGTGAGTTGAAATTTACCTTTGTAGATTCCTCTTTGCATAAGCAAAGGCTAATCACCCAAAGAGATAGGGGCCTTCATTCCTTGCTTCTTATCACCATGGATTTGGATGGAAGAATAGGTTCTCCAAGTTCCCAAAATTGAGAACCTCTAATTCTCGACACCAAGGTTTGATTGAAGAAGAAATGAGTGACCTTGGAGTAGTAGGATTGCTAGATGTACCCTCCAAGGTGTTGGCCTATTTAGAGAGAAAATGGAGAGACAATTCTCACCCATTTTTCCCCAAAAATAAACCCTTATTTTTCCTTAATGAATTTTAGTTATAAAGTCATTTATATAGTCACTTCTATAAGTGACCTAAACAACCAAAAAACCCTAATTCATCTTCATGGCCGGCCATATAGGGATTTATGGGCTTTTGGGCTTTAATGAATCTTTATTCATTAAATTGTCATACAACTTAAGTTAATGGGCTTGACATTCGAAGCCCATTGGGCCTTAAGGTCCAAAACTATCCCGAAGTCTTTAACGAACTTATTCGTTTGATTAATTAACATATTAATTAATCCTTGCCATAAATAAATGATTAAACCATTTAATCATTCTTACTCATTTCCGTTTAATCTCCAATCTCCACCTCTTACGGTGTGCGATCCATTAGGTTCCTTTTAGCGAGGCAGTGGGCGATTAAAACCATTTTACATCGATTGTGAATTGAAACTATTTTCAATTCTCCCTTTAGTGATTACACACGTTTAGGGCTTCCACAAACCATGAGTGACACCTAGCAGCATATCATGGTTACCCAAGCTAATCAGAAGATGTTAGAGAACCTATTCAGTTCGAGATTACAAATGCAATACGGTCCTTCTCTAATCTAATACTCTTGACCACATTGTTTGGTTTGATAGTTCATTTTCTCATGTCTACTATCCAATGTGTGTCTTGTGCTTATATGATTACCTTGAATGTGATTCGGAACGCATTCCCTAATCTCATTCATACTCTGGCCAGAGATTCAAATCATATCATAGAGTATTCTCCCTCAAACGGTTTGAAGGTTAGAGATCCCTTGTTGCGCATTCACTTGTCTCCATAGATAAGTGGCTTGACCCCAACGATGCCGTGGACACCCTCCTAATGGAGTGACTTTGACATAATCAAAGATCAAGGACTTATCCACAAGACAACTATGATGCCTCAGGTCAAAGGACTACTTTGCATTATCCCAACCATGAGTTCTCATGTGACATGGAATATGAGAACTCTTCGTTGATCGCGTTCAGTGAACTCATTCTCTATTGAGCACCTACCGTACTTGTCTTGATGTCACACACACCAATGATTCGAGACTAATCACTCTCCCTGAGAGAAGACATAGTACGTACTGATCTTAACGGACTGTCAATGCCCAATTGGCAATCCTATGATCAGGAACGTTTAGGATGTGTCTACGAAAGAATGGTCTCATGAATCTAACTTCATTAGATTACATTCTCCCAATCACATATTCCTTGGACTTTATCGTTTAAGCATATAACATTTATATGAGACGGCTCAAACAATAATCTATGCCCTTTATATGTTAAACTAGATTAGTTTAACATGTGAAATGTCCGTAAAGTATCATCACATGATTGGCTTTAGGGCACATTTCCAACAATCTCCCACTTGCACTAGAGCCAATCAACTTGGTCATCTTGATGATACCTCTTTTGTAGTCATTTCATAAATGGCTGAATAGTAGGCCTAGGCAGTGGATATCTATATGTGTTATCCATAGAAGCAACCTTGAGAATAACGACGTCACCATTATACATGATTCTCAATCATGTGGTTCAGTCTCTCATTTGAGTTCGGATCTTGATGAGACCTTGATTCCCAGGCTTGAGCTATCGCCCCATTAGTGTCATACACTTTCTGGTTGGAACCGAATAGAGAGTTCATAAATGAACTTTCCCATCCAAACAACATTGTTGTAAACTTCTATATGGCAATATATCTTGCATTCATAATGGAACACACTAAAGTCATTACTTTAATGTTTCCATCCAAATATCTCTTTAGTCATAATAAAGAGATATTCGTTTATCTCTTCATTCATAATGGAGAAACATCCAATGATGGATTAGATTCATAATCTAATACATTTACGCTTCCTTTTCGTTACTTTGATTCTTCCTTGTTCTTTGAGGAATTTATCCTTTAGTATTTCTTAAATACTTAAGGACTCACTTGACAGTTGCCATGGTTCTGATCCTGGGCTTGCACTGATATCGTCTTGTACTGTTCTAGGTACAACTCATATCAATGTTTTTCATACAATATGAAATACATAAATCACCTTTCTGCGTATGCATAAAGGATTCAATTTACGCATTATTTCTTTGGGAGTCAAAGGGTACGTTCCCTTTGAGAAGGGCAACCTGCTAGTCTCACTAGAATCGTCCTTCTTATTGAAGTTTATAATCATATGAGAAACTTCCTAGCATCCATTGTCTATTATTAGGGATTGATATAATCCAATTATATCAAGAAATATATCATTATAGATTTCCATCCCATGTATATAGACTATATCTCCCATATACATTCTATCTTCATATAATGTATTAAAGTCATAACTTTAACGAAGAAGTATTCTTTTCATTTCCAAAATTAATATATCATATATACTTAAATTTTAGGAACATGATTAACTCCCACTAATCTTTTGTAAAACTAGTAAACAAAAGATTCATTTACATCTTTATGAGGAATCAAACGATTTAATCCTTTCTCTCATAAAATGCAAATAGCTCCCACTAACTTGCTAAGATCCATGATGGATGGATCTCTACAACTTACATGTCTTGTGATTTATAGTTTTAGACATATATTATCAAGACTATCTTAATAATGGTTTCGGAAACCCATATTATGTCCAAACATTGAATCACCATTTAGTTGTAGCTAGCAATCTTCGAATTAATTGAAACTAAGACTACGTCAAAAATGGTTCCTTTAAAGTCAACCATTCTTTTTTATTGTAGTCACCTTAAGCTACCAATTAGCTATGAAGGTTTCATTATTTCGAGTCAAATGGTCTTTACCATTTTCTTGAGTATATATCGTATATGCACTCAATGTAGTCATAAAGTTCAAAACCATTCAACTGAGACGGTTTATAAATCCTTATCGACTACCTTGGAGCTTGTGGTATAGGAACTAGGTTGTTATATTTGTTGATTACTTTCTTGTCTCTCAAAGAACCCATTCTTCGAGTTCTATCTCTCGTTCATTTGCTCTTAGGCAAATCACATTGTAGAATTACAATGAACTACCCAACAAAACAACATTTGTTAGTTGGTTTATAGAAGCGATATCCAAAAGTTATTTTAAGGATATCCTACAAGATTGTTATCTAACAAATATTGCTTATTAGCACACAACCCCAAATCTTTAACATGCTTAAGATTTGTCTTTCTTTCCAATTACATCTTATGGAGTCATGAAAATATTGGAAGATCTTCTCATTGACAATCATATTGTTTTAGAAGTATATATCCTATATATGGGTAATAGATAATATCTAACGAACTAAATCTTATTCGAGTTCGTTCTTCTCCTTATGGAGAAATATATTATCTTATGATGCTATTTTCCTTGATATCTTTCAAGGAAACTCATCTAAAGTGTTACCTCTCCTTGGATCAAATCTAAGGAGGTAATTACTTTAGATGTCTTACTCATCAACTTACATTTCTTGAATTCTTTGAAACATTTTGCAAAGTATTCGGACTTGTGTTTATTCAAAATAAACTATAGTCCAACCGAGAGTGTTCTTCGGTGAATGTCATACAACATGAGTAGTATTATGTTTGTGGACAAATGCCACTAACATTTAAGTGAATTAACATCAACAACTTTGTGATTCTTTCTTCTTTCCAAAAGAATAAAGATTTGAACATTTCGCCTCCATACAATTTTAACAAGAAGGTATTGGATCCGGATCTAACGATCCAAAGCGTCCATTTTTCACCAACTCATAATTTATGTTTTAGAGGTATCACAACTTTAGTTGGGATTAGTCACTACCTTGCAACCTTTTGGGTTTTAAGCATCATTATTTTCTAAACAGTTAACACTACCATATTATCTCTACTATAGAGATAATTAATTAGATTACCATAATCCAATTATTGATTAATAAAGAACATTGTTTTGTCAAACAAAACATTTATCCATTTCACATAGTGACGGAATTTAGTTCCTTAAAATTGGAATATAAAGACAATCTATGTTTTTCCAATTTCTTTGGTAGTTCATATGAGGAAGTAAGTACCATCTGCTTTCGCAGAGATCTATATTTGATTCACGTTTCCGAATGTGAAGCACCTTTTCTTCACTCATATATCTTCTACTTCTTATTAGTCACACTTTTACAACGATTTGTAAAACATAGTTACTAATACGGAATCAAGCATTCAAGTAGAAGAACCAACTGTTTTGAACTATTCAAGAACAATTTACAACACCTTCGAAAGGTGTGTTCTTGACACTTGCAAGACATTTCTTGCAAATACCCTTTCCAATGTCCATCCTTTCATAAAGAAAGTTTGTTCCCTTGGAGTTATTTATCTTCTTTATCTGACTTATCCTTTTGACTACAATAGTCATGGTCCCTAAACTCCCACTATCTCTCTTGAAACCTTTTTCAATTGTGTTATACACATCAAACATTTTGGAGAGCATGTGGTTATTTTTCACTACATAGTTTATAATAAACTTAGTGAACGATTAGGATAGGGAAACAAAGGTGAAGTCCTTGCCTAGTTTCCGTCTCGTTAAGTGGTTTATTACTTCAACACTCAATGATTCAAAATCATCATAAGTCCATGTTAATGGACTATTTTTGTCAACCAACCATTATGTTCTAAACATAATTACAAACTTTAAAGAGTTGTACAAGGCAACTCTTATTTCTTCACACAACAAATTGTAAGTGAAGAATCATGGCACATAAAGTGTCCATGCCTTTGTGCTTTCTTCTCAAGTTCCTTGTTCATGTAACAAAGAAACAAGCACTAAGTGTTTGCATTGACTAAGGGTTGTTCAAAGCAACTCCTATTTCTTCATACAACAATTTGTAATTGAAGAATTATGACATTAAAAGTGTTGTCCTCTTTATGATAGACCTTTTCTAACATATTCTTCTAATGATACATTATCAATAGGAAGATTGTGAGGATGAGACTACTTTGGTACTTTTACAAGCCATTAAAGACAATCTATGGTTTTGTAGTACCAAGTCCGTAAACTAAACGTTCGGTTTTTATTTGTCAAGTGATGGATAGCGTTTGCAAATATATTGGTAAACAAATACATAACGAATATAAATTGATTGATTTTAGGCCATTTGATTCAGGGTCTTTAAATCAAATAGCACCACCCACTATTTTTGGCAAATTCCATATCCCTCATTGGAATTCGAGAGTTTTGGATGAAACTCCTAGTAGGTTATGGGAGGCTCACTATTACCAAGCCCACCTCAGAAGAACTCCATATTGGCTAGCAACAATAATAATGAGAGAGTACGCTTACTCATTTGCAACTAATGCAAGTACCCATCTCGTTTGGCCTCTAGAGAATGATGCCTCAGAAGAACTCCATATTGGCACCATTGCACTTAGTTAAGTCATTCCCACCATGCTAGTTCAAGTAGGGGTTCAAGAATGGCCTCAGAAGAACTCCATATTGGCCACACTTGTTGCCTACCTTTCACTTCATCATATGTGTATAGGCTTCTCCTGAATGTAAGCACATACTTTGCAACCCCAGAATTGGACGAATACGGTGTATGAGTCACACACGATTGAAGCCTACCACGGTGGAAGGCCACGAAAGAGTGTTCAAAGCACTCTCACGCTTATCAACTTAATAATGATTTGGTTGAGGGTTTTAGGTCTCATCACATATAAATATTCATTTTAATCTCTATTAAAACAATTTTGGTCCTCTTACAACTATTGGTCCATCTCATTGCTTTAGTTGTACATAATACTCCCACTATGCTTTTAAAACGATTTTTAAAGCAAGAGTATATGATACTACTAACATAAACTTTGCATTCATTTGATGGACTATATAGTTGCCTTAGGGCCTTAGGATGATTATGAACCTTTGTTTAGATTCAACACGAGCCTTGTGTTGAATCTCGGTCTAGGGATGGTGATTAATTTTAGTTACGCGTTTAATCACATTAAGGCGTGTTGTCTTAGGGGCGTTGGACCCAACTACTTCATTTTCATGCATATCATATAAAGCAAGAAAGAAGTACTTCAAAGTAAAGGTGAGCTTATGCTCATTACAACATTTGCATATAACAAATTACTTTAAAGTAAAGAAGAGCTTAAGCCCTTTTACAACATTTGATCAAATCAAATTACAACCAAAATCTAATCTACACATTCCCATGGTTCAAACAAATTTGAAACGCCTTTCACATAGCTCAATTATATTAGGCTTAGGTTCATAATCACCCTTTAATTAATTAACACTTTAACTAATTAATTGAATGCAACATTTTCATTTGGTTTTTGTATCCATAAAATTGATTTAAATGGAGCTAAACAAAATGAAAATCCAATTCTCATTTAAAGAGACAAAACAATTTTGTTCTCATCCTATTTGGGCCATCATGCAATTAACCTCAACTTTTGGGCCATATTGCAATAACAAAAACTTTTGGGGTCACTTTGTACAATACACAAAAGTCACTACTTCATGTAAATACAACTAGAACCCAAACTTTTAATAATGCAAAAACTTCATTAAAGGAACAAAACAATTTGTCCTTTAGCGTTTTTGGACCTAAACGTAAAAACGTAAACTTTTGGGCCAAAGTGCAAATACACAAAAGTATCAAAACTTTATGTAATTGCATAAAAGCCCCAAAAGTACTCCCTTTGAGGGAGTGGCTGGTTTTGGGGAGGGATAAGGTTGGTGTGTGTGTTGATTTGTGAGTTTTGTCAAAAGCATGCAAGTGTCTGTAAGATAAGTTTTGAAATAATTCAATCACAATTATTTCAATCATCATTTATACAAATATTTAACACTTTAAATACATGATAAATCATTTAAAAACAAATCACATAAACTTTATGAAATAAATCAAAACTTTGAATCAAAACACCAAACCTTTTTGTTCTTGGCAAGAACATCAAGAACAATGAAGAACATCCATAAAAAACCCAAATTTTTCCATGAACTTTTTTCACCCAAAAACATTCCAAAACCATTCTTACTTAAGGGAAATAACATCTAACCAAACTAGGGTACTTAGGGGTTCCAAATAACACATTAAAACACTTTTAACAAGTCAAACAAGAACCCAAAAATCCACCCTTTGGATTTGGCCGAATTTTCCCAAAAGCATGGCACCAAATTTTAGCTCCAATATTCATGCTCATATGAACAACATCTACAACATTTGAGATAGCAAATTTTCCAACAAAATTTACTTTCAAAGAAGCAAGAATAAAGCTTGTAACAATTACAACTTTTAAATCACAAACTTATGAACTACAAAACACAAAAGGATTCACCAACTACTAGACCTAGGCTCTGATACCACTTGAAGGAAATCTTTTGGGAAAACATGTTCATTTGAGCAACATCATATAGCATGCAATTAACAATTAAAGGCGGAATCATGCTTGTATGCACTCAAAAACAAAACATTACCAAGAAATTCAAAGCCTAGTAGATTGGTGAACCAATAATCAACTCAAAAACAAAGTGAGTTGAAATTTACCTTTGTAGATTCCTCTTTGCATAAGCAAAGGCTAATCACCCAAAGAGATAGGGGCCTTCATTCCTTGCTTCTTATCACCATGGATTTGGATGGAAGAATAGGTTCTCCAAGTTCCCAAAATTGAGAACCTCTAATTCTCGACACCAAGGTTTGATTGAAGAAGAAATGAGTGACCTTGGAGTAGTAGGATTGCTAGATGTACCCTCCAAGGTGTTGGCCTATTTAGAGAGAAAATGGAGAGACAATTCTCACCCATTTTTCCCCAAAAATAAACCCTTATTTTTCCTTAATGAATTTTAGTTATAAAGTCATTTATATAGTCACTTCTATAAGTGACCTAAACAACCAAAAAACCCTAATTCATCTTCATGGCCGGCCATATAGGGATTTATGGGCTTTTGGGCTTTAATGAATCTTTATTCATTAAATTGTCATACAACTTAAGTTAATGGGCTTGACATTCGAAGCCCATTGGGCCTTAAGGTCCAAAACTATCCCGAAGTCTTTAACGAACTTATTCGTTTGATTAATTAACATATTAATTAATCCTTGCCATAAATAAATGATTAAACCATTTAATCATTCTTACTCATTTCCGTTTAATCTCCAATCCCACCTCTTACGGTGTGCGATCCATTAGGTTCCTTTTAGCGAGGCAGTGGGCGATTAAAACCATTTTACATCGATTGTGAATTGAAACTATTTTCAATTCTCCCTTTAGTGATTACACACGTTTAGGGCTTCCACAAACCATGAGTGACACCTAGCAGCATATCATGGTTACCCAAGCTAATCAGAAGATGTTAGAGAACCTATTCAGTTCGAGATTACAAATGCAATACGGTCCTTCTCTAATCTAATACTCTTGACCACATTGTTTGGTTTGATAGTTCATTTTCTCATGTCTACTATCCAATGTGTGTCTTGTGCTTATATGATTACCTTGAATGTGATTCGGAATGCATTCCCTAATCTCATTCATACTCTGGCCAGAGATTCAAATCATATCATAGAGTATTCTCCCTCAAACGGTTTGAAGGTTAGAGATCCCTTGTTGCGCATTCACTTGTCTCCATAGATAAGTGGCTTGACCCCAACGATGCCGTGGACACCCTCCTGATGGAGTGACTTTGACATAATCAAAGATCAAGGACTTATCCACAAGACAACTATGATGCCTCAGGTCAAAGGACTACTTTGCATTATCCCAACCATGAGTTCTCATGTGACATGGAATATGAGAACTCTTCGTTGATCGCGTTCAGTGAACTCATTCTCTATTGAGCACCTACCGTACTTGTCTTGATGTCACACACACCAATGATTCGAGACTAATCACTCTCCCTGAGAGAAGACATAGTACGTACTGATCTTAACGGACTGTCAATGCCCAATTGGCAATCCTATGATCAGGAACGTTTAGGATGTGTCTACGAAAGAATGGTCTCATGAATCTAACTTCATTAGATTACATTCTCCCAATCACATATTCCTTGGACTTTATCGTTTAAGCATATAACATTTATATGAGACGGCTCAAACAATAATCTATGCCCTTTATATGTTAAACTAGATTAGTTTAACATGTGAAATGTCCGTAAAGTATCATCACATGATTGGCTTTAGGGCACATTTCCAACAGGAACCTCCACTCAAACTCCCGGTAAGGAACCGACTGCCTGGAACCTTTCTTGATTGCTTACCTAGTATTGCTCTCGAGTAGCCATCTTCAACTATTGTTGGAGCTGGGTCTCCAGTCACCAAGAAGTGATGAACCATCCAAACGCAAGGGTTGCATTCCACTCCTGCATTAGAGGGCAAATACTGCAAGAGAATATGCCATACATGCATGGAGGAAAACTAGGGAAAATACTACTTAAGTAAGGGGAGCAAGTAAGGCAAGTGAAAATGATACATTGAAGCATGTGGAGACAAGCGCAACAAACACGTGATGATTCATCCCCGACAAAACCGAAGATCATTTGCCACGTGAAGCTCCTCATGGTCCAATTTCATTCAAGATCAAACCTCAAAGCCCTTGAAGAAATCACAAGTCCGATTCAAGATCAAGTGTCCACCACCCTTGAATCTGTTGGAAATATGCCCTGAAAGTCAATCTTTGGAAGAAATCTTTCAGGACAAATGAATCGATGTATGGATGATTCTTATACATCAAATGGCAAAGACACGAATTAGGACTATCTCAATTAACGATATATGTCCTAAATAGTGTATCTATGGACAATGGATCGATTGAAGAAGTAATCTAATGATGTTAGACTACAGAGACCTTCTTCACATAACCATTGTGTCCAAAAAGGTTCCTGGTCGTTGGATTGTCGGAAGGATACTGACAATGCGTAGACCGGTACATACTATGTCTGCTTCAATTGGAAGGATGGAAAGTCTCATCCCATTCGTGTTGTGACACTAAGACAAGTATGTAGGTGCTCATTAGGGGAATGAGTTCACTGAACACAATCGAACGAGAGTACTTGCATGGAGGTATACTCACATGTCAAGCAAGTAACTCTAATGGTTGGAAAGATGTAAGTAATCCTTAAACCT
This sequence comes from Malus domestica, assembly GCF_042453785.1. Classification (NCBI taxonomy): domain Eukaryota; kingdom Viridiplantae; phylum Streptophyta; class Magnoliopsida; order Rosales; family Rosaceae; genus Malus; species Malus domestica. The sequence continues at coordinate 29,719,220 of NC_091675.1, forward strand.
GAGGCATCGTCGTTGTCTTGTGGTTAAGTACTTAATCTTTGATTATGTCAAAGTCTCCCCATTCGAGGGTGTCCACGGCATAATTGGGGTTAAGCCACTTAGTCATGAAGGAAAGTGTATGCGCAACAAGGAATCTCTAATCCTCGATAAGAGAGGAAGAATACTCTAAGATATGATTCGGGAATCTTCGGCCGAAGTATCGAGCGTAATAAAGGAAAGCGTTCCTATACGACTCAATTGGATCATATAAGAAGGAATAATCACATTAGGGGTTTGACATGATATATCCATACCCTAATGATGTGATTGAGAGTATTGTATTAGAGAAGGATTGAATTACATTGTAATACCAACTGACTAAGTTCTTCGAATAAACTTCTACATTAGCTTGGGTAGCTATGACATATGGTTAGATGTCACTCATAGCTTGTGAGTTCTTCTAGATGATTAAATGTAGTCATTAAAGAAGAAAGGTGAATTAAAATGAGGTTTTAATTCACTAAGTGATTGAATTAAATATAAGCAATTGGATTGATGCCAATCACCTCACTGCCTTGCTAATTAGAACCTAAAAGATTGTTCACCAAAACACTATTGTGGTGAGTAACTAATGGATGATGGAAACAATTAATTGGATTAATTATGTGTTGTGATTAATTTAGAAAAGTCTAAAGAAATCATAAAAGTGATAAAGATCGTTTTGGGCTTAAAGAAACGTTCGGGTTTAATTGGGCCCATTGGGTCTAAACCCATTGGGCTTTTATTCAAGCATTGGATGACTTGAAATAAATGAAAGCCCAAAGCCCAAACAACACAAAGAGGGCCGGCCATATTAAGTGGGGAAGGAGAGAAAATTAGTCAAGTGTTGACTAGGTTTCTTTTGTCTATATAAGCAACTTTATAGAGATAAAGTTCAATAAGGGTTTTTGTGTGTTAAAACAACAAAGAGGCAAAAGAAAAAGAGCTCTCTAAACTACACAAAGGCCGGCCACCAAAGGGGGTTTTTACTAACCTCTCTTACACCCTTTTGGTTATTCCTTCATCCTTCTCACTACACTAGTGGGTGAGGATCTTTAGAGGTTTCCTACTTTGGAAACTTGAAGAGAACCTAGGAGCACTCATTGTAACAAAGTGGAGGAGGCAAGGAGGGAAGCTAGGCTCAAGGATTTCAAGGAGCAAAGGGCTTGGAGGTGGTCCATCCTTGGTCTCAAGTCTAGATCAAGAGGTATAAGACTAACCTTCTCTTTGTTCTTGATTCTTTAAATGTTTTGATGCATTATATATAAACCTATGAACCTTGAAGGGGATTTGCATGACTATAGCTTTGATAATATGTTATAAATGCTTCCGCTGCTTTCGTATATTAAATTTGATTTGAATATGCATGATAGTCATTATGAAATCCCATTCTAGAAATCTCATAAATTTCCCTTCAAGTGGTATCAGAGCCAATGGTTTATGTATAATGTGTCCTTTTGGATTTTATGCATATGGGTATTAATGTTATGCATGACATATTTATTGTTTCATTCAAAGTATGTTTGTCTTTTGTTTTTCAATAGTTGAAAAATGTTAGTCAAAAGTTGAGAAAGATATGTTTGCAAAAGTGTTTTGTATGCATGAATGAAAAATGAGTTTAAGACAAATTTGACATATTATTTCTTCATTTAAAAGTATGTTTGTCTTTTGTTTTTCAATGGTTGAAAAATGTAAATCAAGAGTTGAAAAAGATATGCATGTAAAAGTTGTTTTGTATGCATAAATGAAGAATAAGTCATGAACAAAATTTGGGGTTTTGTTCAAAAGGGTAGGCACGGTTTTGGGGGTGGTTTTGGGTTGTGTTTGTGTTTTATTGTAAACCACTCACACATCCTATTAAAGCTTAAAAGACGTGTTCTTGTCACTTTTGTTTTTGGGTTTGAAAAATCACCAAGAATACACAAATCTTGAAAAAGTGTTCATGGTTTTGTTCTTGGTGTTCATAATTGGGTTTTGGGTGAAAATGGTTTTATATGGTTTTCATGCATGGTTTTATGGTTTTGGGTGATGTTCTTACCATCCATAACTATATTAAAACTTATTAAAACCCTAGACTTGTCTAGGAGATTTCCATCAAACTTTCTCATTAAAGCCTTTTAATGCCAAAACCAAGTGACATGCAAATTTGGATTTTTTCCTACTTTGCATTAAATTGTAGCATGTGGGTGAGACTTCCCACCATCCCATTGAATGGCCGGCCTCCCTAGTGGATTTATCCACTTGTGTGGCTATTTTGTAATCTTTGAAAAGTTGATATTTACTTTGAAATATTTACGGTTTTACCCCTAACTTTTCATATTTACATTTAGGCCCCTACTAACTAGAAAGTTAAAATATTTGATTTTAATTTTGTTAGTTGTTTAAACTCATAATACTATTATGCCCATATGCACTAAATCTAAATGTTTATGTTGCATTCCCTAATGATTATTTAAATGTGTTTAAGTAGTTATGAAATGGATGACTTTGGACTTATGCCTTAAACGATAATTGAGCTATATGATAAGGCGCTAAAATCAAATTGTTTGAACCTTGGGAATGTGTTTTAATTACTGTTTAATTGGACCTTGTCACGTTTGACGTTAATCTTTCTCTCCCCTTTTAGTATATGTAATTTATAGGAATTTGTACAAATCGGTTTGTAATTCTTATTACTTCTTAATCTCTATTCGTTAGTGGATTCCCTCTAGTGCTAGACTAGAGTTTCTTTAACTATTGGTAAGGAGACATAACTAAAAGAGGGTTTTGACATGAGATTAAAGATTAAAAGGGTCCAATGCCCAAATTAGCAATGAATGATTGTCTTTCATTTCTAATGGCTCAATGAAAATGGTTTTAATTGGATTGATAAGCACGTAATTAAATTGACACAACCTCCCCGAGTTTATATTCAACAATGATGGCTCGTTGTTGCAATAACCTAATAAGTCCATAGTCATCCAAGAGCCTAAGATAACTATAAAGTCCAATTTCAAAGGAATGCAAAAACCTTAGTAGTAGTAGTTACTTCCAATATTTGAAAAATTCGTTTTTGATATTGATTTGTTTTTCCTCAAAACAAATAGTGGGAGTATCATACGCTACTAGACTATAATGAATACAATTAGTAGTTATATATATCTCCAATATTTGGAAAAATGTTTTGATATTGATTTGTTTTATGAAAACGAATAGTGGGGATATTGTATGCTACTAATTTCATTAACTTTGGACTAGTAGTTATAATAGGACAATTTATTTGATTGTGATTAAATAAATAAAATTGATGAGACCTTAAAATCCCTCAAACAAACATATATTAAGTTGAAAGCGTAAGAGTGCTTAGAACACTTTTTCGTGGCCTTCCACCGTGGTAGGCTCCAAGCGTTTATGACTTGTACACCGCCTTCACCCTATCATGGGGAAGTGACAAAGTGCATGCTTATATTCAAGAGGAGTTTATTTAAAACATTTGATGAGGTTAAGGTAGGCAACGAGTATGGCCAACATCGTATCATCGTGAGGTCATGCTTGAACCCCTAGCAAAACCGGCATGGTGGGAAAGAACTTAACTAAGAAACATAATGCCAACATCGTATCATCGTGAGGTATTATTTTCTAGAGGCCAAAAAGATGGGTAATCACAAGAGGTTGTTGTGAATGGGTAATTGTACCCTCTCATTATTATTGTTGCTAGCCAAACATCGTATCATCGTGAGGTGGGCTTGGTAATAGTGAGCCTCCCATAACCTGCTAGGAGCTTTCTTTGAAATCTCCCGGATTCCATTATGGGGGATATGGAATTTGCCAAAAATGGTGGGTGGTGTCATTCGGTTTAAAGACCCAAATCGTTTGACTTAATCAACAATCAATCTAATTATTTTATTTGTTTATGTATATAGATATGGTTGGAAGCACACTCGCGAAAATACTCGACAAACATTGCCTAGAGGGGCACAATTTCCCATCATGGTATCGTAATGTCAAGATTCTCCTAACCTTGGAGAAGATTGTTTACGTACTAGACAAGGCTCCACCTCACATACCTCTTGGCCCTGACGCCACTGAGGATGAACGTGCTAAGTATGACAAGCACGTTGAGGATGATACACAAGCTAAGTGCTATCTGTTGGCTTCCATGAATGAGGAGCTACAGAGACAGCACGAGGGCATGGACAGTGCATCTTCCATAATACTCCATCTTACGGAGTTATATGGTGAAGGGACGCGCAACCGTCGCTTTAGCACTGTCTGTGAACTTGTGAAGACCAAGATGGTCAAGGGGGCTCCAGTGCATCAACATGTACTGAAGATGATAGGATTCATTGAACAATTGGAGAACCTTGGTACTCCACTTGACGGGGAATTAGCCCAGGACTTCATATTGGCTTCTCTTTCTGATTCATTCTCGCAGTTCGTAATGAACTACAACATGAATAAAATGGATAGCACTCTCTCCGAGTTACTAAACATGTTAGTAACCGCCGAGAAGACTATGAAGAAAGAGAACGTTGTAGGGACTGCTGCAGTAGCCTACAACAAGCCATCCTCTTCCAAGGCTAAGCCGCAAGGCAAAGGCAAAGGGAAGGAGAAGAATTCCCCCACTCCTAAGCCGAAAGGAGGAGTGAGGAAAAAGAAGGCAAAGGAGCCCAAAGGGACTTGCCACCACTGTGGAAAGGAGGGGCATTGGAAGAGGAATTGCAGGTTATACCTTGCAACTCTTAAGGACAAGCCACAAGGTATGGTTTATGTCCTTATCTTCAATTCTAAATGTTAGATCTTCTAAATATTTATATTTGATATAAAGAGCTAATCACTTGTATAATTGTATATAGGTGGAGAAGCCAAGTAGAAGAAAGACAAGCAAAGAAAATATGGAGAAGGGTTCGGCCACTATGATTTTTGCTTACTACTTAGGAAGTTTTGTTAGGCATTTAAAGATTGTCTTTAAAACTTTCTTATTTTGTTAAGAACTAATTATATGGCTTCATTTGATGGAAGGCCACTATTAGTGCCTAAATGTATAAAGGCATTTATATTAGTCTCTAAATGTATAGAGCTAATACCTTTTGTATTAAACATTATGAATGTTTGAACTATCATATTAATGTAATGTGAAGTATGCCTTTTTGATATACTATTTCCTTAAAGTAGTGTTATGAATTGAAAATTGTCTTGTTGTATCCTAGATGAGATACAAGAGTTATATCACTTAATTGTAATGTGATAAACCAAACTTTAGATTTATCAATTATGGATAGATCTCACATGTAGGACATAAAAGGATACAATGAATCTTTAGATTTGGTTCCATTTGTCTACTTATGAGTTCTATATGAATTGACAAAAGTCTAGAGAATCCTTTCTTGAAGAAAAGGAAGATCACATTACAATGATATAAGTAATAAGAAAAACGTTTCTTATATGGTTATCACTTGAAACACAATGATCAAGATCACTCTTGATACAATTAGTAGTTTTGAACAATTAATTGGGCATTCTTAAAATTGTTTTAAAATGTCAATGGTGTTAGTGATTAAACCAAGAAAGAAGTGTCTAAATCTATAAAAGGTTTAAAGACTTTAGTCACTTAAATAACAAGACATTAAACTTAGTGAAGATTGAAATAAATAAGCTTGAAATGTTTCAAAGCTACTACACAATGTCTTCTACCAATATAATCCACTTTTATACATTTTGAATGTATGAAATGATTTCTCATTAAAGTCATGAGAAATAGTGGGAGGTGTGAAAATGGATATAAACTTGAATGTGATTGGTTTATAGTTGTCTAAAGAATAATAGTACTTGACTATTACTAAGAGTTTGTAATTTTAATTGTTAAAAGGACTCAAGCTCTTCAATCGTTAAAATTCTATGTTGTGTAACATTTAAAGAATAGTCTTTGAATGTTGGTTTCGTCAACCTAGCATAAAATGGTTATATGTTGGGAGTTGTCCATCATTCTCTTTTATGAGAACATGCTAATAACAAAGCATATGGACAAGTTGATGAAACAAAAGGGAATAAGTTTCAAAATGAGTCACAACATATGGTTTAACAACAAGACAATCCAAATTCAACATCTCATGTAACGATATTGCTCTATGTAGTTTTGATAGAGAATTATATTAACCACCTAGAAGGAATGGTTGAGTACCTATATCCTTAGTAGGAGCCATGCTTCCACTAACGAATTGGATAATTCTTATATGACTACATTAAAGGTCTTAGTATGACTAAAACTTGAAGTATGGTGTATGACATCGTATAATTAAATGAATAGACTTGATAAAACAAGTCACATATTCAAAAAGGAATTACTTTAGAAGGAATTCTTTTGTATGTGATTCGTTTAAATAACTTGTATTAGCTAGGGTTGTTGATAGTCTCAAAATTGTTGAGACATCATCAATAAGCTAATGGATCTCAATGATTCTCAATGGATCCAAGACAAGTTAGTGGGAGCAATATGCATTCAAATCAAGAAAATTTAATTGTTATTTTTGAATGAATGCTAAGTTACAACAAGGCCAGTGGGAGTGATGTCATAATTTGAGCAACAAGATGTGAATAAAGTCTATTTGATAGACTTGATGAAACATAGATGTTACTCGAAAATGACAAAACATGACACGGTCAATTTTGAAGTATAGACTTGAAATTGGACTTATTGATATAGCAAGGCTATCTCAAATAATGTTATATGGGAATTAAATCTCAAATGTTGAAGATTTAAGAAAGCATTTTCCTATGTGATAGGAAATCACTTTCATAACCCTTATAATGAATGTGTCATAAAATCACAAAAGGGACACATGTATTGACTTGTGAAGTAGATATCCAAAGGTGAAGAAACCACTGAGTTTATCACTTTAAGATATTACTATATCCCAGGATCAGAACTAAAGCAACTGATAGAGTATTATTGCCTTTAAGAAAGAAACATCAGAGTGGGACTCTGGAAGAGTGCATTCACTTAGGTTGTTAACCAAAGTGAAAATAAGCCATTTTAACAAATGGAACTTCATAATGGATGAAGTACTAATCATATGAATGAATTGTTAGTATTGTACTACAATGGTCTCAAGCTTGGAGCAAAGTTTGTGTAAAGTATACAAACGAAATATATGTAGATATATAGTTTTAGAAACTGCTTCAAAAGGTGTTTTGAATGGAAGGGGTTCTTTTAGAACCAATGATTGAATCCAAACCATAAGGTCGTTAGTAGAGTACTACGACGTAATGGGGCGATAGCTCAAGCCATGGAATCAAGGTCTCATCAAAGTATTCGAACACAATAAAGAGACATCATCAAATGTTTTGGAAACATTTGATAAGTAAATCCCTTTTAAATATAAAAGAGATTAATACATAACCAAGTTAACCTACGAGCATAAACTCTCTCGACAAGATGTATAAGATACACTAGTGATTGACTTTAGTGCAAGTGGGAGATTGTTGGAAATATGCCCTGAAAGTCAATCTTTGGAAGAAATCTTTCAGGACAAATGAATCGATGTATGGATGATTCTTATACATCAAATGGCAAAGACACGAATTAGGACTATCTCAATTAACGATATATGTCCTAAATAGTGTATCTATGGACAATGGATCGATTGAAGAAGTAATCTAATGATGTTAGACTACAGAGACCTTCTTCACATAACCATTGTGTCCAAAAAGGTTCCTGGTCGTTGGATTGTCGGAAGGATACTGACAATGCGTAGACCGGTACATACTATGTCTGCTTCAATTGGAAGGATGGAAAGTCTCATCCCATTCGTGTTGTGACACTAAGACAAGTATGTAGGTGCTCATTAGGGGAATGAGTTCACTGAACACAATCGAACGAGAGTACTTGCATGGAGGTATACTCACATGTCAAGCAAGTAACTCTAATGGTTGGAAAGATGTAAGTAATCCTTAGGCCTGAGGCATCGTCGTTGTCTTGTGGTTAAGTACTTAATCTTTGATTATGTCAAAGTCTCCCCATTCGAGGGTGTCCACGGCATAATTGGGGTTAAGCCACTTAGTCATGAAGGAAAGTGTATGCGCAACAAGGAATCTCTAATCCTCGATAAGAGAGGAAGAATACTCTAAGATATGATTCGGGAATCTTCGGCCGAAGTATCGAGCGTAATAAAGGAAAGCGTTCCTATACGACTCAATTGGATCATATAAGAAGGAATAATCACATTAGGGGTTTGACATGATATATCCATACCCTAATGATGTGATTGCGAGTATTGTATTAGAGAAGGATTGAATTACATTGTAATACCAACTGACTAGGTTCTTCGAATAAACTTCTACATTAGCTTGGGTAGCTATGACATATGGTTAGATGTCACTCATAGCTTGTGAGTTCTTCTAGATGATTAAATGTAGTCATCAAAGAAGAAAGGTGAATTAAAATGAGGTTTTAATTCACTAAGTGATTGAATTAAATATAAGCAATTGGATTGATGCCAATCACCTCACTGCCTTGCTAATTAGAACCTAAAAGATTGTTCACCAAAACACTATTGTGGTGAGTAACTAATGGATGATGGAAACAATTAATTGGATTAATTATGTGTTGTGATTAATTTAGAAAAGTCTAAAGAAATCATAAAAGTGATAAAGATCGTTTTGGGCTTAAAGAAACGTTCGGGTTTAATTGGGCCCATTGGGTCTAAACCCATTGGGCTTTTATTCAAGCATTGGATGACTTGAAATAAATGAAAGCCCAAAGCCCAAACAACACAAAGAGGGCCGGCCATATTAAGTGGGGAAGGAGAGAAAATTAGTCAAGTGTTGACTAGGTTTCTTTTGTCTATATAAGCAACTTTATAGAGATAAAGTTCAATAAGGGTTTTTGTGTGTTAAAACAACAAAGAGGCAAAAGAAAAAGAGCTCTCTAAACTACACAAAGGCCGGCCACCAAAAGGGGTTTTTACTAACCTCTCTTACACCCTTTTGGTTATTCCTTCATCCTTCTCACTACACTAGTGGGTGAGGATCTTTAGAGGTTTCCTACTTTGGAAACTTGAAGAGAACCTAGGAGCACTCATTGTAACAAAGTGGAGGAGGCAAGGAGGGAAGCTAGGCTCAAGGATTTCAAGGAGCAAAGGGCTTGGAGGTGGTCCATCCTTGGTCTCAAGTCTAGATCAAGAGGTATAAGACTAACCTTCTCTTTGTTCTTGATTCTTTAAATGTTTTGATGCATTATATATAAACCTATGAACCTTGAAGGGGATTTGCATGACTATAGCTTTGATAATATGTTATAAATGCTTCCGCTGCTTTCGTATATTAAATTTGATTTGAATATGCATGATAGTCATTATGAAATCCCATTCTAGAAATCTCATAAATTTCCCTTCAGAATCAAATTCCGCTCCAGATAAAAGGAGTAAATTAAGACCTTTTGGGTAAGTCTAGCAGAAGGCCCACATGAATAGTTAATAACAAGTAAAGCGCCTCTTTCGGCAACTCTCCCCGCTAAGAGACTAAAGCATAATGATCAACGATCAACCTAAATGATTTGAAATCAGGGGGAGATACTCATTAGGGGGAGCATTCAAAACAAATCAAGATTTTAAAGATTCAATCGAAGACTTGTGGCTATCCAAGGGGGAGTGTTGTGAACAATGTGGATGGCCCACATGAATAGTTTGTTACTATTTATGCACAGTATTTTCACTATTCATTGTGGAAAATTTGTAAAGTGAATAGTGTTCTCTTTTGTTTATAAAATGAATGAGAGATGAAAAAGGTTGGGTGACATACGGGAGAGATAGGTGTTGGAAATGTGCCCTAAAGCCAATCATATGATGATACTTTACGTACATTTCACATGTTAAACTAATCTAGTTTAATATAAAGGGCAAAGATTATTGTTTGAGCCGTCTCATATAAATGTTATATGCTTAAACGATAAAGTCCAAGGAATATGTGATTGGGAGAATGTAATCTAATGAAGTTAGATTCGTGAGACCATTCTTTCGTAGACACATCCTAAATGTTCCTGATCATAGGATTGCCAATTGGGCATTGACAGTCCGTCAAGATCGGTACGTGCTATGTCTTCTCTCAGGGAGAGTGACTAGTCTCGAGTCATTGGTGTGTGTGACATCAAGACAAGTACGTAGATGCTCAATAGAGAATGAGTTCACTGAACGTGATCGACGAAGAGTTCTCATACTCATGTCACATGAGAACTCATGGTTGGGATAATGCAAAGTAGTCCTTTGACCTGAGGCATCATAGTTGTCTTGTGGTTAAGTCATTGATCTTTGATTATGTCAAAGTCACTCCATCAGGAGGGTGTCCACGGCATCGTTGGGGTTAAGCCACTTAGCCATGGAGGCAAGTGAATGCGCAACAAGGGATCTCTAACCTTCAAACTGTTTGAGGGAGAATACTCTATGATATGATTTAGAATCTCTGGCCAGAGTATGAATGAGATTTAGAAAAGTCGTTCTAAATCACATTCAAGGAAATCATATAAGCACACGAATCACATTGGATAGTAGACATGAACATATAAACTATCAAACCAAACAATGTGGTCAAGAGTATTAGATTAGAGAAAGACCGTATTGCATTTGTAATCCCAAACTGAATAGGTTTTCTAACCTCTTCTGATTAGCTTGGGTAACCATGATATGCTGCTAGGTGTCACTCATGGTTTGTGGAAGCCCTAAACGTGTGTAATCACTAAAGGGAGAATTGAAAGTAAGTTTCAATTCACAATCGATGTAAAATGGTTTTAATCGCCCACTGCCTCGCTAAAAGGAACCTAATGGATCGCACACCATAAGAGGTGGAGATTGGAGATTAAACGGAGATGAGTAAGAATGATTAAATGGTTTAATCATTTATTTATGGCAAGGATTAATTAATATGTTAATTAATCAAACGAATAAGTTCGTTAAAAATCTCGGGATAGTTTTGGACCTTAAGGCCCAATGGGCTTTGAACGTCAAGCCCATTAACTTAAGTTGTATGACAATTTAATGAATAAAGATTCAAAAAGGCCCAAAAGCCCAAATCCCTTTAGGTGGCCGGCCATGAAGGAGAAAATTGGTTTTGGTTCTTTAGGTCACTTATTTGAAGAGACTATATAAAGGACTTTATAGCTAAAAATTCATTAAGGCTTCTTTTTGGAGAAAATTGGTGAGAACATGTCTCTCCTTTTCTCTCTAGGAGGAAGGTCACCTTGGAGGGTACATCTAGCAATCCTACTACTCTAAGGTCACTCATATCTTCTCCAATCTCTCCTTGGTGAAGAGACTTAGAGGTTCCCTATTTTGGGAACTTGGAGAAACCTATTCATCCATCCAAATCCATAGATTTTAGATGCAAGGTGATGCGTAAAATTCTTGACACACAAATTAAACCCTCTTTTTGACAATTGTAGTATAGATGTAAGTAGGGTATCGTTCTAGGCCGGGGATTAGGAGGGATTGCTAATCTATCCTAAATTAATTTAAAAATATTAAACAAGACTCAAGGATACAAAACTAGGCTAAAAACTCTAATAACTCGAAACACACTTAAAATGACTCAAAATAATGAAAATGATCTTATTAAACACTAAGAACTGAAATGGACGGAAATTGAATTAAAAGACTAACAATAAAGAAAACTAACTAAATAATATAATTTAATAATGGATGGGTGTTTGGTTTTGATGAAAAGTAAATTAAACTTAATTAAATTACAGAATTGACAAAAACATAAAATTAAGGTAAAATGATAAATGACAGACTAGCTAGAGGGTTCTTCTCCACACATGTTATACTTGCATACAAAATGATTTCCAGTTGTTCTTTTAATAAATTGTGAATCTCAATACTCCAGATTAACCGTGAACAGCACTTTTTTAATCTTCAAGTTTTCCTTAAGTTATTGAATTGGACGGAAAAACGCATACAACAATTCAAAACATTCTTCAAAAGTCCCCTACGTGAAAAGCACAATAGCGATACAATCAAAGATCATTAAACTTTGTGAAAACTATAAGCATTGACGAGACATTCGTAACTATGAAAAGCATGATACTCTTGCCAAGAATTTACTTAACGTGATTGTGACTAGCAACCTTTACTACTTGTGAAAATAAGTTCATAACGATTAGGTGAAATTCACTTATATTCTAGCATCAAATTCATGCATGTAAATTAAGCGTGCACTCTCAACCAACATACACAAATCAGTTTTTATACGAACGGATAAGTAAATTGAAATCACAACTTATGAAATCACAACCGAAGGTAATTAATTCATATTACAAATATATTCATGGTTTCGAATTAACCTCTAGCCAAAATCAATTTATTTACACATTATTAAAAATAGAAATAAAATAGAAGTTTAGAGAGATTAAACCGAAAGAGAGGTGAAGATCTCTGTCTGCGTTCTCCTTTCACGCTGTATTGGACCGTCCTCACCTTTGTACTGACTCTGTCCTCCTTATTTTCTGCGCCTATTCCTGCGTGCTGACCTTCACAAGCTGCCCAAAGGCAGCCTTCTCTCGTCAGTCCCCCGCTCCGCTTCTAACCTGCTCTACCTTCTGACCAGCTGCAAAGCAGCTGTCACGCCTGATCTGGACTGCCCTTGCTGTCTCTATTCCCGTGCTGACTTGCCTTGTTTCTCCGTCCTCACTCCTCTTTTCCTCCAGCTGCCAAAGGCAGCTTTCCCCTGCAGCTTCTTGCTGCTCTCTGGACTCTCCCGCCTTCTGCTATTCCACGCTGCCCAAAGGCAGCCCTTTCACTCACCTCTGCACGTCAACTCATGCTCAAGCTGCCAAATGGCAGCTTTCTTTCTTAACCTCTCTCTTCAGTCACGCTGCCAAGGCAGCGTCTCTTCTCCCGCCTCTGTCTCTCTGACCTCGCTGCCCAAGGGCAGCGATCTCCCCAATCCCGTGCGCACTCTGCGCTTATTCCCCCGCAGCTTCTTGCTGCTCTCTTTTCACGCTGCCCCAAAGGGCAGCTCTCCCCCCTCCTTTCTTCACCGATTTCCACTCTTCTCTGTCTTCTATTTTTTTTATTTCCTTTTTTTTTTTCTGGCAGCAAGGCTGCCTTCTCTTTTTTCCACCCTCCGCAAGTCCTCACTTCCCTCTTCTTTATTTTCTGTCTTTCTTTTTCTTTCCGCGTGTCCTGCTCTTCTTTCTTTTATTATTTCTTTCCGTTTCTGCTGGTTTCTCTTTCTCTCCCGCCAGCAGCCAAGTGCTGCTTTTCCTATTATTTTATGCGCCCCCCAGCTGCCAAAGCAGCATCTGCCTTCCACCTCCTCACGTTTCCACCTTGGATTCCTTCCTTTCCAGCTGCAAAGCAGCTTCCTGTTGTTTTCAGAAGTGAAGAATATGGGAGTCAACGAGGTAAAAAAAATATAAATCATGATGCTCTCTTGCTCCCTCTTTGACCGACTCTCCCCATTTCTTTTGTTTATGCCGTGACATAATTCTACCAATAATCCATGACAGAATGAGAACGACTAAAGCAATTTTCGACGAATTTATTATTTAAAACTCATTTGTGCTATTTTTATTTTCTTTGCATAACAAATCCTATAAACACAAAAATAACGTAAATAGCTCAAAAATGTAAGGAACTAACTAAGAAAAGATGAGTGAATTCGAAGTAAAAATATATATAAATATGATCCGATCACAAGGAATGAAGGCCCTCTCTTTGGGTGATTAGCCTTTGCTTATGCAAAGAGGAATCTACAAAGGTACAATTTCAACTCACTTTGTTTTGAGTTGAGTTTTGGTTCACCAATCTACTAGGCTTTGAATTTCATGGTTAATGTTTTGTTTTTAAGTGCATGCAAGCGTGATTCCGCCTTTAATTGTTAATTGCATGCTTATTGATGTTGCTTAATGAACTTGTTTTCACAAAATATTCCTTCAAGTGGTATCAGAGCCTAGGTCTAGTAGTTGGTGAATCCTTTTGGGTTTTGTAGTTCATAGTTTGTGATTTAAAAGTTGTAATATGTTACAAGCTTTATTCTTGTTTCTTTGAATGTAAATTTTGTTAGAAAATTTGCCATCTCAAATGTTGTAGATGTAGTTCATATGAGCATGAATATTGGAGCTAAAATTTGGTGCCATGACTTTGGGGATTTTCGGCCAAATCCAAAGGGTGGATTTTTGGGTTCTTGTTTGACTTGTTAAAAGTGTTTTCAAGTGACTTTTGGAACCCCTATGTACCCTAGTTTGGTTAGATGTTATTTCCCTAAAGTTTGGATGGTTTTGGGATGTTTTTGGGTGAAAAAGGTTCATGGAAAAATTTTGTGTTTTTCATGAATGTTCTTCATTGTTCTTGACATTTTTGCCAAGAACAAAAAGTTTGGTGTTTTGATTCAAAGTTTTGATTAATTTCATAAAGTCTTTGTTTTGTGTTGATTGGTGTGAAATATCTATCATCAAAACATTTATATTTTTGAAAGGTGATAGAAATTGTGATGGGTGTGTAAGACTTACACACCTTACACACCTTACACACCACATGCATGGTTTTATGATTTACACCAACCAAAAACCACTTGCAAGGCTTTATGAAATTGTTGAAAAAATTTCCAAATTTTTGTGGACTTATCTCCACTCCCTTTCCCTCTCTAAAAACCGGCCCTCCCTCAATGGGAGTACTTTTGGGTCTTTTATGCAATTACATAAAGTTTTGATACTTTTGTGTATTTGCACTTTGGCCCAAAAGTTTACGTTTTTACGTTAAGGTCCAAAAACGCTAAAGGACAAATTGTTTTGATCCTTTAATGAAGTTTTTGCATTGATTAAATTTTGGGTTCTATTGTAATTACATGAAGTAGTGGACTTTTGTGTCTTTACAAAGTGAACCCAAAAGTTTTGCAATATAGCCCAAAAGTTGAGGTTAATTGCTTTATGGCCCAAAAGTTGTGGTTATTGCATATTGGCCCAAATTAGGTAGAGAACAAAATTGTTTTGTCTCTTTAAATGAGAATTGGATTTTCATTTTGTTTAGCTCCATTTAAATCAATTTTATGGATACAAAAACCAAATGAAAATGTTGCATTCAATTTAATTAGTTAAAGTGTTAATTAATTAAAGGGTGATTATGAACCTAAGCCTAATATAATTGAGCTATGTGAAAGGCCGTTTCAAATTTGTTTGAACCATGGGAATGTGTAGATTAGATTTTGGTTGTAATTTGATTTGATCAAATGTTGTAAAAGGGCTTAAGCTCTTCTTTACTTTAAAGTAATTTGTTATATGCAAATGTTGTAATGAGCATAAGCTCACCTTTACTTTGAAGTACTTCTTTCTTGCTTTATTTGATATGCATGAAAATGAAGTAGTTGGGTCCAACGCCCCTAAGACAACACGCCTTAATGTGATTAAACGCGTAACTAAAATCAATCACCATCCCTAGACCAAGATTCAACACAAGGCTCGTGTTGAATCTAAACAAAGGTTCATAATCATCCTAAGGCCCTAAGGCAACTATATAGTCCATCAAATGAATGCAAAGGTTATGTTAGTAGTATCATATACTCTTGCTTTAAAAACCGTTTTATAAGCATAGTGGGAGTATTATATACAACTAAAAACAATCATATGGACCAATAGTTGTAATAGGACCAAAATAGTTTTAATAGAGATTAAAATGTATGTTTATGTGTGATGAGACCTAAAACCCTCAACCAAACCAATATTAAGTTGAAAAGCGTGAGAGTGCTTTGAACACTCTTTCGTGGCCTTCCACCGTGGTAGGCTTCAATCGTTTGTGACTCATACAATGTATTCGTCCAGTTCTGGGGTTGCAAAGTATGTGCTTACATTCAGGAGAAGCCTATAAACATATGATGAAGTGAAAGTAGGCAACGAGTATGGCCAATATGGAGTTCTTCTGAGGCCATTCTTGAACCCCTACTTGAACTAGCATGGTGGGAATGACTTAACTAAGTGCAATGGTGCCAATATGGAGTTCTTCTGAGGCATCATTCTCTAGAGGCCAAATAAGATGGGTACTTGCATTAGTTGCAAATGAGTAAGCGTACTATCTCATTATTATTGTTGCTAGCCAATATGGAGTTCTTCTGAGGTGGGCTTGGTACTAGTGAGCCTCCCATAACCTACTAAGAGTTTCCACCAAAACTCTCGAATTCCAATGAGGGATATGGAATTTGCCAAAAATAGTGGGTGGTGCTAATTTGATTTAAAGACCCGAATCAAATGGCTTAAAATCAATCAATTTATATTCGTTATGTATTTGTTTACCAATATATTTGCAAACGCTATCCAACACTTGACAAATAAAACCGAATGTTTTAGTTTCCGGACTTAGTACCACAATCCCGAAGAATGTCTTATAAATATTGCATATGTATCTAAGTAGTCTCATCCTCACAATCTTCCTAATGATAATGTATCATTGGAAGAACATGTTAGAAAAGTCTATCGTGAAGAGGACAACACAAACAACCAATGCTTAATCCTTTGTTAAATGAACAAAGGAACTTACGAAGATTAGCATAATGACAAGGACACTTTTAGTGTTATTAAGTTCTTCACTTACAAATCGTTGTATGAAGAAATAATAGTTGCTTTGAACAACCCTTAGTCAATGCAAACACTAGTGCTTGTTTCTTTGTTAAATGAACAAAGAACTTGAGAAGAAAGCACAAAGGCATGGACACTTTATGTGCCATGATTCTTCACTTACAAATTGTTGTATGAAGAAATGAGAGTTGCCTTGTACAACTCTTGAAGGTTTGTAATTATGTTTAGAACATAATGGTTGGTTGACAAAAATAGTCCATTAACATGGACTTATGATGATTTTGAATCATTGAGTGTTGAAGTGATAAACCACTTAACGAGACGGAAACTAGGCAAAGACTTCACCTATGTGTCCCTATCCTAATGGTTCACTAAGTTTATTGTAAACTATGTAGTGAACAATGACCACATGCTCTCCAAAATGTTTGATGTGTACAACACAATTGAAATAAGTTTCAAGAGAGATAGTGGGAGTTTAGGGACCATGACTATTGTAGTCAAAGGATAAGTCAAATGAAGAAGATAAAATTAACTCCAAGGGAACAAACTTTCTTTATGAAAGGATGGACATTGGAAGGGGTATTTGCAAAGAAATGTCTTGCAAGTGTCAAGAACACACCTTTCGAAGGTGTTGTAAATTGTTCTTGAATAGTTCAAAACAGTTGGTTCTTCTACTTGAATGCTTGATTCCGTATTAGTAACTATGTTTTACAATCGTTGTAAAAGTGTGGCTAATAAGAAGTAGAAGATTAATGAGAGAAGAGAAAATACTTCACATTCGAAACGTGAATCAAATGTAGATCTCTGCGAAAGCAGATGGTACTTACTTCCTCATATGAACTACCAAAGAAATTGGAAAAACCAAAGATTATCTTTACATTCCAATTTTAAGGAACTAAATTCCGTCACTATGTGAAAGGGATAAATGTTTTGTTTGACAAAACATTGTTCTTTATTAATCAATGATTGGATTATGGTAATCTAATTAATTATCTCTATAGTAGAGATAATATGGTAGTGTTAACTGTTTAGAAAATAATGATGCTTAAAACCCAAAAGGTTGCAAGGTAGTGACTAATCCCAACTAAAGTTGTGATACCTCTAAAACATAAATTACGAGTTGGTCATAGATGGATGCTTTGGATCGTTAGATCCGGATCCAATACCTTCTTGTTAAAATTGTATAGAGGCGAAATGTTTGAATCTTTATTCTTTTGGAAAGAAGAAAGAATCACAAAGTTGTTGAGGTTAATTCACTTAGATGTTAGTGGCACTTGTCCACAAACATAATACTACTCATGTTGTATGACATTCACCGAAGATCACTCTCGGTTGGACTATAGTTTATTTTGAATAAACACAAGTCCGAATACTTTGCAAAATGTTTCAAAGAATTCAAGTAATGTAAGTTGATGAGTAAGACGTCTAAAGTAATTACCTCCTTAGATTTGATCCAAGATAAGGTAACACTTTAAAACAATTTCCTTGAAAGATATCAAGGAAATAAGCATCATAAGATAATAGATTTCTCCATAAGGAGAAGAACGAACTCGAATAAGATTTAGTTCGTTAGATGTTATCTATTACCCATATATAGGATATATACTTCTAAAAACAATATGATTGTCAATTAGAAGATCTTTCAAATTTTTCATAACTCCATAAGATGTAGTTGGAAAGAAAGACAAATCTTAAAACATGTTAAGATTTGGGGTTGTGTGCTTATAAGCAATATTTGTTTGATAACAATCTTGTGGGATATCCTTAAATTAACTTTTGGATATCGCTTCTATAAACCAACTAACAAATGTTGTTTTATTGGGTTGTTCATTGTAATCCTACAATGTGATTTGCCTAAAAGCAAATGAACGAGAGATAGAACTCAAAGAATAGGTTCTTTGAGAGACAAGAAAGTAATCAACAAATATAACAACCTAGTTCATATACCAAAAGCTCCAAGGTAGTCGAGAAGGATTTATAAACCGTCTCAGTTGAATGGTTTGAACTTTATGACTATATCATAGAGTTGCACCTCTTAATTCGAAAGAAATAAGAATGAAAATCCTTATGACTACATTGAGTGTATATATATGATATATACTCAAGGAAATGGTAAAGTACCATTTGACCCGAAATAATGAAACCTTCATAAGCTAATTGGTAGCTTAAGGTGACTACAATCAAAGAGATTGGTTGACTTTGAAGGAACCAATTTTGACGTAGTCTTAGTTTCAATTAATTCAAAGAATGCTAGCTACAACTAAATGGTGATTTAATGTTTGGACATAATATAGGTTTCCGAAACCATTATTAAGATAGTCTTGATAATATATGTCTAAAACTATGAATCACAAGACATGTAAGTTGTAGAGATCCATCCATCATGGATCTTAGCAAGCTAGTGGGAGCTATAAACGTCTTATGAGAGAAAGGTCAAATCGTTTGCTTTCTCATAAAGATGTAAATGAATCTTTTGTTTACTAGGTTTACAAAAGATTAGTGGGAGTTAATCATATTCCTAAATTTGTATATATATATAAATATATATGTGATATATATATGAATATATATATGATATATTAATTTTGGAAATGAAAAGAATATTTCTTCGTTAAAGTTATGACTTTAAGCATTCTATAACGATATAATGTATATGGGAGACATAGTCTATAAACATGGGATGGAAATCTATAATGATAGATTTTAGGATATAATTGGATTATATCAAGCCCTAAATAATAGACAAGAGTTGCTAGGAAGTTTCTCATATGATGATAAACTTCAATTAGAAGGATGACTCTAGTGTGACTAGCAAGTTGCCCTTCTCAAAGGGAACGTACCCTTTGACTCCCAAAGAAATAATGCGTAAATAGAATCCTTTATGCATACGCATAAAGGTGATTTATGTATTTCATATTGTATGAAAAACATTGATATGAGTTGTACCTAGAACGGTACAAGACGATATCAGTGCAAGCCCAGGATCAGAACCATGGCAACTGTCAAGTGAGTCCTTAAGTATTTAAGAAATACTAAAGGAAAGATTCCTCAAAGAATGAGGAAGAATTAGAGTAACGTAATGGAAGCGTAAATGTATTAGATTATGAATCTAATCCATCAATGGATGTTTCTTCATTATGAATGAAGAGATAAACAGATATCTCTTTATTATGACTAAAGAGATATTTGGATGGAAACATTAAAGTAATGACTTTAGTGTGTTCCATTATGAATGCAAGGTATATTGCCATATAGAAGTTTGCAACAATGTTGTTTGGATGGGAAAGTTCATTTATGAACTTTCTATTCGGTTCCAACCAGAAAGTGTATCTAGTGTATCAACACTATGACACTAATGGGGCGATAGCTCAAGCCAGGGAATCAAGGTCTCATCAAGGTCCGAACTCAAATGAGAGACTGAACCACATGATTGAGAATCATGTATAATGGTGACGTCGTTATTCTCAAGGTTGCTTCTATGGATAACATATAGATATCCATTGCCTAGGCCTACTATTCAGCCATTTATGAAATGACTACAAAAGAGGTATCATCACTGATGACTAAGCTGATTGGCTCTAGTGCAAGTGGGAGATTGTTGGAAATGTGCCCTAAAGCCAATCATATGATGATACTTTACGTACATTTCACATGTTAAACTAATCTAGTTTAATATAAAGGGCAAAGATTATTGTTTGAGCCGTCTCATATAAATGTTATATGCTTAAACGATAAAGTCCAAGGAATATGTGATTGGGAGAATGTAATCTAATGAAGTTAGATTCGTGAGACCATTCTTTCGTAGACACATCCTAAATGTTCCTGATCATAGGATTGCCAATTGGGCATTGACAGTCCGTCAAGATCGGTACGTGCTATGTCTTCTCTCAGGGAGAGTGACTAGTCTCGAGTCATTGGTGTGTGTGACATCAAGACAAGTACGTAGGTGCTCAATAGAGAATGAGTTCACTGAACGTGATCGACGAAGAGTTCTCATACTCATGTCACATGAGAACTCATGGTTGGGATAATGCAAAGTAGTCCTTTGACCTGAGGCATCATAGTTGTCTTGTGGTTAAGTCCTTGATCTTTGATTATGTCAAAGTCACTCCATCAGGAGGGTGTCCACGGCATCGTTGGGGTTAAGCCACTTAGCCATGGAGGCAAGTGAATGCGCAACAAGGGATCTCTAACCTTCAAACTGTTTGAGGGAGAATACTCTATGATATGATTTAGAATCTCTGGCCAGAGTATGAATGAGATTTAGAAAAGTCGTTCTAAATCACATTCAAGGAAATCATATAAGCACACGAATCACATTGGATAGTAGACATGAACATATAAACTATCAAACCAAACAATGTGGTCAAAAGTATTAGATTAGAGAAAGACCGTATTGCATTTGTAATCCCAAACTGAATAGGTTCTCTAACCTCTTCTGATTAGCTTGGGTAACCATGATATGCTGCTAGGTGTCACTCATGGTTTGTGGAAGCCCTAAACGTGTGTAATCACTAAAGGGAGAATTGAAAGTAAGTTTCAATTCACAATCGATGTAAAATGGTTTTAATCGCCCACTGCCTCGCTAAAAGGAACCTAATGGATCGCACACCATAAGAGGTGGAGATTGGAGATTAAACGGAGATGAGTAAGAATGATTAAATGGTTTAATCATTTATTTATGGCAAGGATTAATTAATATGTTAATTAATCAAACGAATAAGTTCGTTAAAAACCTCGGGATAGTTTTGGACCTTAAGGCCCAATGGGCTTTGAACGTCAAGCCCATTAACTTAAGTTGTATGACAATTTAATGAATAAAGATTCAAAAAGGCCCAAAAGCCCAAATCCCTTTAGGTGGCCGGCCATGAAGGAGAAAATTGGTTTTGGTTCTTTAGGTCACTTATTTGAAGAGACTATATAAAGGACTTTATAGCTAAAAATTCATTAAGGCTTCTTTTTGGAGAAAATTGGTGAGAACATGTCTCTCCTTTTCTCTCTAGGAGGAAGGTCACCTTGGAGGGTACATCTAGCAATCCTACTACTCCAAGGTCACTCATATCTTCTCCAATCTCTCCTTGGTGAAGAGACTTAGAGGTTCCCTATTTTGGGAACTTGGAGAAACCTATTCATCCATCCAAATCCATAGATTTTAGATGCAAGGAATGAAGGCCCTCTCTTTGGGTGATTAGCCTTTGCTTATGCAAAGAGGAATCTACAAAGGTACAATTTCAACTCACTTTGTTTTGAGTTGAGTTTTGGTTCACCAATCTACTAGGCTTTGAATTTCATGGTTAATTTTTGTTTTTAAGTGCATGCAAGCATGATTCCGCCTTTAATTGTTAATTGCATGCTTATTGATGTTGCTTAAATGAACTTGTTTTCACAAAATATTCCTTCAATAGGAAGGAAGAAAGGATGAGAGAAAGAGAGAGGAAGAGAGAAAAGAGAGGAAGAGGAGAGGAGATAATAGAGAGAGTTATCTTTGTACTCCTATTATTCCAAATTACAATGAAAGCACCACTGCTGCCCCGATGACGTACTCCAGTCACACTGACTGTAGAGGAATCTCGTAAATTTTGTGTCTTTTTTCATTTATTCCACTGCACCTACCGCCAATTTTACAACATAAATGTGTATATTAATAAATTTAAATAATTTAATGAGAGGCATTTAATAAAATACACATTAATTAATTTAAATTAAAGACACACGAAGGCACTATAATCAATCTAACACCAATTTTGTATTAAATTTCATTATTCTCCAACGATTAAAGTTAAAAAAAAAAACCCTAAAATAATCACAAAAAATTCTAACCCCTAGTTGCAGGCGTTAATTTAAATTCCAAAATTGGAACTAATATTCATTTATGAGACTTTTTGAAATTGGAACAATGTATTTCTGATACAATCTAACAAAAAAATTAGGCCTAGATAACGGGTGCAAGTTGGAATGGTATGTTGAAAGTAAAATTTTCAAAAACAAACTTTGAATTCCAAAGCCAATATTTTCCGAAAACTTAGAATGAAAATTAAAAGGATTTAAGATAATTGTGAATTTTCGTCTCAAATTGTATTTGAAGAGTTCCGAACTTATTCTCACAAAAAAAAAAAAAAAAATTCAGAAATATTTTGATATTTTGTTTTAGTTATTTACTCAAATTATGCATGTTATAATAAACTTTTATAAACCAGAGTTTTCTTACGTTTTTACCCGTAATAACCATTGTTTTTACAAAATCGACCCTAACAATTTTAACTGACAAAACCTAAATCACACATATTCTCCGTCTCTGTCGCTCATCTGCAACTCTCTTTCGCCCTCTCTCCGGCCGACGTCCTGAAGCCCTTCGCCACTCTTCCAACTTCGTATTCATCTCGCGGTACTCTCTCTCTCTCTCTCTCTCTCTCTCTCTCTCTCTCGTACACACACGGGGCACAGAACTATGAAATTTCAATTGTGCAAAGTTGAAAAAAGATGAAAGATTTAATGTAATAGCATATGTGATTGTTCAATGGAGCTTTAGTTTTCGTTGATCAATTTAATATATATGCATCGCTTGAAAATCTCAAACAAAAGGAATAACAGATTACTTGATTTCTCAAATAAAAAGGAATAAACAAAAAAGCTTCATCCTTGTATTCGAATTCTCTATACATCACTGTTGGTGTTCAATTCTCGTAATGTATACTTAGTATTATGTTAATTACCCTAAAAAAATTGACCTAACATGTCAAGTTTAGATACTTTTTTATATGTCAAGGCTTTTCCCTTTTCGTACCATGTTACTGATTTCGGATGCGGGTTAGGGTAGTTGTCTAGGGCAGTGCCCACTCCATTGCACCTGAGTTCAAATCTCTCTCCGTGTAGATTAGGGTAGTTTAAAGTATCGCGGCATAAAAAATAAAAGTCATAAACAAAAATGGTTGGCCCTTGAACTGGTTTGGAATCTAGGGCCTTCGGTTTTTCATTTTCACCCATTTGAAGCTTTCCCATTTTTACCTGCCAACATGAAGGGTGATTAGTGTAGGGAATTCTCTCTCTCATTATTTTTTTGCACAACTCTTATGGTTCTTTCACTTTTTGTGCACATATCTAAATGTTTGCATGTTAAGGTGGCTGTGTGTTTTTTGGGCAACAGACAATTGTGGAAAAAAGTTGGAAATACACTGTCAAGCTTTGTTTGTTCTAGTTTGTAAGATGACTTATGTCATAGCCTCTGCGGCGTGCGTCCACTGCCTAACTAGCTCTGAATTGATATACATCCCCCTTTGGGAGGGAAAAAAACATAGCACGACTTTGAGCCACATATAAAACATCTGATATTTAAAACATACGAGAAATTCAATTTCCAGTATCATTTCAATGAGTCAAGAGACTCTTCTACCTTTTGATAAATTTGTTACACCTGAGTGGCTGTGTTTGCTGAAACTTTTTCTTATAAGAATTTTTCGGTTGCTTTATAAATATGAACTTTCACAGCCTTTGTACTTCCATATCATTCTTTTTAAATTAGGAAAAACACCACGACAACTATAATTTTTTTTTGTTATAAGAAAAACACTTGAAGAGCTCAATTGGAGAATGAACGACAAACTCTCTTCTATTTGCTTGTCATGTTCCAATTGATTCTTAGTTGTGAAATTCCTTTGGTGTTACGAAGTAAGTTGATTTTTTCTATAAAGTATTGACTTTGAACTGTTTTTTCCTGAAGTGTGATGTTATCAAGGACCTAAATGTGAAAAGCCCCATCTTTTTTTGGGCATTTCTCTATTCATGTCAAGAAACTATTTCATGTGAAGCATGAAGTTAAACTAACCTTGTTTCTGTTGTTTGTTAATGTTTGTGTATGGGAACATATTTGGCAGTTTCCAATTGATCCTTTGATTTTCTCGTGTGCATTTTCATCAATTACAGTTGTATGCTATGTTATAACATTTTAAGCTTATTAGAGTTCTTTCCACTTTTCTTTTTTTTTTTTTTTTTTTGTAGATCCTTTCATCTTCATTTCTCATCACAAGCTACTGCTGATACTTATACAGTCATATAATTAAAAATGGAGCTGACCGCTATTAAAGATGGATTTGATCATGTGACAAAGAAACAAAAGCTGTCAAGCTCTAAAGCTCACGAAGTGTTCGATCTGATCGACAAAGAAATGAAGCAGACTTTACAAAAGCTACAATCATATAATGGTTGTGAATCTCAGGTTGATTGTAAGTCTTCTCTTGCTGAACTTAAAGTCAAGTTAAAAGATTTAGCTCCACTCAGTCGGTTGGAAAGCACACAGAAGGAACTGAACCTAGCACTTAGCAAGTATCCAAAGATTCTGGAGAAATCCTTCATTCCTGATATATCCAAGGCTTATAGAAACATTGACTTTGATACCCACACAATTAATGAGATTATTGGCAGCCATTTCTATCGGCAGGGCCTATTCGAAGTTGGTGACTGTTTTATAAGTGAGACTGAGGAATCAGAATCTGTGGCTGCTATGAAATCTCAGTTTGAGGAATTGTTTCGGATAGTTGAGGCAATGAAACATCGGAATCTAGAGCCAGCACTGAACTGGGTCGTGACTAACTCTGATAAACTAAAACCAAATGGTTCAGACATATTACTGAAACTTCACAGTCTGCAATTTGTCGAAATAGTAAAGGGAAACAGAGAGAGAGCCCTCCAGTATTCAAAAACTTGTCTTGCTCCTTTTGCTTCCAACTATATGGCTGAAATACAAAAGCTCATGGGGAGTCTTCTGTGGACTGGAAGGCTTGAGTACTCCCCATACTCTCACTTATTATCACCAGCCATTTGGGACAAAGTTAGTGGGGAGCTAACAAGGCAGTTCTGCAATATTCTGGGCCAGTCTTACAAGAGCCCATTGAGTTTGACCCTGGCTGCAGGGATTCAGGGCTTGCCACCTCTTCTCAAGTTTATGAATGTAATGGCAGGAAAAAGGCAGGAATGGCAGTCTATGAAGCAGTTACCTGTGCCAGTGGAGTTAAACCAAGAGTTTCAATTCCATTCTATTTTTGTGTGTCCTGTGTCGAAGGAACAGTCGACTGAAGAAAATCCGCCTATGTTAATGTCATGTGGACATGTGCTCTGCAAGCAGTCTATTACGAAGATGTCAAAGAACAGGACAAAAGCTTTCAAGTGTCCATACTGTCCTTCCGATGTTGATTCAGCACAGTGCAGGCCACTCGTTTTCTGATGTATCTGCAAAAGGAAGTAGTTGCAACTGTGTTTCTGCCACACTGGGTTAAGCTTGTAGAAACTAGTCATGCTGTGTCGTGTAGGTAGGATGTGTGGTTATGGTGTCAAAAGCCGGTTTGTTTGGTGTGTTGAAGCATTGTTTGTAAATAGACATTCTTTTTACTGTCTGGCGGTTAAATCAATCCACTTCTCCTGGGATTAATTTGAATGCATCATAATCAGGATCCCCAACACAAGGACATGCTGGCTCATTCTCATGAGTAAGTTCTAATTCTCCTGCTCGGTCATGTAAAGTGTAATTGGCTCCTCAATTCATGGATCTCAAATTCAGGCCGATACTATAAAACTGCGTCGTTTGGGGTAGTGTAGAGTCTATTGCATCTAAACTGACCCAAATCGCCTGCCTGCCGTTAGAAGAATGAGGAGCCTCTTCAATAATTTCTCACTTTTCTCTTATCTGCATCTTTTTTACCAACACATAATAGACTGTAAATTTGTATTTTCAGTAATTTAATCAAGTCAGTTTTCTCAATTTCTTGTCTTAGCAAACAAATTTTAGATAGATCTTTGGATTCTTATATTGTTTGTTGTTCAGGATAGCTAGTGTGTGGCACTTTTCCCTTCTTTCCTCGTTGCCCCCTTGATTTAAGAACGAAAATGATTTCCCCACCCCTGTTAATTTCCGTTCTTTGATTCTCCTTTACTTTATTCAATCCGACAGCCATAAAATAGGGAAGCGTGTGTGAGGAGAGAAAATGGGGGGTGAAAATCATTTCCCATTAAGAAAAGTCTCAATAACCTTGGATTTTCAACTCTTACAAGGGTTCTTAAAAAATATGCCACTCGAAACTCCAGTTCAAAGTCGAAACCGGATTAAGTAATCCTTCACCACCACCACTACACACACTCTCACACGCACGCACACATGTAATCATGTCATGGTCGTAACATATTTATGCAGAGGTATAGTCTTAAGTCTTAGAGAAGTGGCTTTAGGGATATAATTTGTATACAAGTTGTTGGTGGCGCTTTGAGATAAGCACATTTGAAAAGCAGCAGCAGCAGCAATAAAAAAAGCCGTCACTCATGGAAAAAGTGCTTCCTAAAGAGTGCGAAATTTAAGGAAATGATGAGTTTCCTTTCCCCCTAAAAAGTGCAATAAATAGCTCTCTCCCTGGCCTCTGGCCACAACAGAAGCATTGAAGAACGAAGGGTCTCTGATTCAGAAGCAATCAAAACCCTTTTTCAAGCTCAAGTTACTGTCACCAATCTTCACCCAGATTTAGACTTGTAAAGTGTTTTACAACCTTTTTCATCTTTTTACCTTTTGAACTTTTTATTAACGTGTACAAAATCGAGCGCAGTGGCGTTCTAAGATTCATATAGTCGATTTCACTTAGTGGGAATAAATTTTGATGTTGTTGTTGCAACTTTTTACTAACGTGCAACCGAAGTCATGGTATTAGGAGTATTAAGAGTAATCTCGGGTTAATACGATGGAATGCAAGTGGTCCATGAATATAAGCATGTGATTCGTTACTTACTAGTTACTTCTTTGGAGGGGACCTTGTGAAATATTATTTCCCTAAATAACTTTGCAAATCATGTGATAGTTTCCTGTTTAAAGGTAAAGATTTGGACAGCTCAATGAATTGTACAAATTTTATGTTGCGAGTCTCATTCTCTTGGTCATCTGGTGATAGGATTGAATTGGATATCAATGATGGATGATGCGTGGATGTGCTTTTAGTGTTTCACTTGGTGGCCGGGAGAATATTTCTGTTTGTTTTGTTGCAACACAATCGTTTCAAAGCGCACAAGGCTGCAATCTGGAAACACTGTGTACACACACACACAATATATATATATATATATATATATATATATATATATATATATATATCTATATATAATTTGTATTAAAGAAACGTGCATGCATGCCTTCCAATTCCAAACAAGTTATTATCACCCCCATTTCATTTGTGACAATCGTGGGATCTCCATTGATTTGGAATGATCTCCGTCTCCTAACGTTCTGATGGATTAAGGAACATGTGCATTCCACCTCTCTCCCTTCCTAATATATATATATATATATATATATATATGTATGTATGTATGTATGCATGTAATTTGTATTAAACAAACGTGCATGCATGCTCTCCAATTCCAAACAAGTTATTATCACCACCATTTCATTTGTGACAATCGTGGGATCTCCATTGATTGGGAATGATCCCCCTCTCCTAACGTTCTGATGAATTAAGAGAACATGTCCACCTCTCTTTCCCTTCCTAATTTTTTTTTTAATTTCTATGTAGATTTTATTTTTATGATACAAGTTATGGAGGTGGATCCAAATACAGCACGTCGGGTGCATTGTAAGACATTCTTACCTATTTGAGCTACATGAAATAATTTGAAAATAATACACTCACACATTAATTGGTATCTCTACTAAATGGGAAGTAATTTCCGCACTCCCTTTTAATCTTCTACACTCTTATGCTTAATTATATTTCTTGATTCTCTTCTAATAAATTCAATCTCATAGCTAGAGAAAAATAGAGGAGCGCACGAAGTAAAAAAGAAATGTAGAATTCACTACCCTTACAAAATAAGATAATAAGTTGTGTGACTATTTTTATTGTTTTGTTTTATGACTAATTACCCTTTCCAAAGGCTTCAGTCACCTCGTATGGTCTTTCCCATATGCATCCAAGCTTTCCTACATTCAAATCTTTTGTGTTTTTCATAACCTTTTGCAATACCCATTCACCTACGTTGATCTTTCTCGATTTAACCTGTTTGTTGAAGTAAGTGGCAACTTGGTTCTGGTAGTTCGCAAGTTGCAATGCGGCAATCTCTCTTTGTTCCTCAACTAAGTCAAGGTCATGGCCTAGCTGCTGATCGTTCTTGCCACTTTCCACTACTAATGTTCTAATTGTAGGTAGACTGACTTCCGTGGGGATAACCGCTTCAGTGCCATAAGCGAGGGAGAACGGGCTTTCATTGGTTGGCTTCCATTTCGTGGTGTAATTAGCCCACAGTACATTGGGTAGCTCCTCGTGCCATTTTCCTTTGCGTTGTTCCAACTTTTTCTTTAAGCAATTGAAATTCGTTTGATTTGTCTTATCATCTTGGCCATTGCCTTGGGGGTAACTTGTGGAAGAGAATTGTAATGTGATCCTCTTCTCAGTGCAATAACTTTTAAATTTTCGATTATCGAATTGTGTTCCATTGTCCTTCACTATAGCCGCCATACGAATCTTATTACATCATCTTGTGTAACAAAAATGTACGCTTATGCTTCTACCAATTTAGTGAAATAGTTTGTGGTGAGGGATGAACCTGTTATTCCCAAGTGCCATTGGCTACGGGCTTACAATGTCCATGCCCCACTTTATGAATGGCCAGGGTCCCACGATTGGATTGAGTTCTTCGGAGGGCTGTAAGACAACCAAGGCGTACTTTTGGCATTTATCACACTTCCTTACGTATTGTTCTATGTCCCAAGCCATGTACGGCCAAAAGTGGCCTTGAGTTAATGCTCTATGTGCTAAGCTTTTTCCTCTAGAATGATTACCACACATTCATTTATTCTCTTAGGACCCATTCAGATTGCCTTAGATTAAGCACCTGAGGCAAGGTCCTGAGAAGGACCTTCTGTAGAACGTCGCTGATGATTACGTATCTTAATGCTTTTATTCGGAGCTTCCTCACTTCTGCCAAATCTTCTAGCTTGATTCCTTTCATCAGGTAGTTTACGACCAACATCACCCAACAGTCTTCATCTTCAGCTTGAGCTTGCTTTGTCAACGTGTCACTTCCATGGTTCCAATACTCGGAAAGTATAAACCCTTTACCGCGGTTACCCTTGTTAGGTTCTCTTGCACTGCAGACGTAACGCATGCTAGCTGGCCCATTTTTTTGTTCATTTCCCTAGGTACCTGCTTATGTTCGAAATACTTGAATCTGTTCGCCAGCCTTTTAGCCAGCTCCTGATATGCCTCCATCCTTACATCTTTAGTTGTGTACTTTTCATTTGTTTGGCCAACGATGAGTTGTGAATCAATGTGCACGGTAATGCGGCTTATCTTTAATTGTTTCACAAGTTCGAGGCCCAATATCAGGGCCTCATATTCCGCCACATTGTTTGATGCTGGAAAATCTAATTGAACTGAACACTTCAGGTCTACCCCCTCAAAGGAAATTAAAATGACCCATCTACATACAGCTTCCTCTTAGTTTTACTGGGGTCGACTTCTGCAATTTCCTTGCATTCACCCTGCAAACTTTCATGAGGATAACACTCTACAAGGAATTCAGCAATTACCTAACATTTGGCTGCACTCTGAGGTCAGTATTTTATGTCGACAAACTAAGTTCGATGGCCCTCTTTGTAAGTCTTGTCGATAAGTCTTGTTCGGATAAAATAGCCCTGATCAGTCGATTGATTAACATAACAATGGTGTGTGTCTAGAAGTATTGATGGAGCTTTTTCTTTATGGTTACTAAGGCCAACACCAATTCCTCAGTGGGTAAATACCTCTTTTTCTGCATTAGTTAAACTTTTGCTCACATAAAAATGGGTTGCTGAATCACGCCTTATTCTCTGAACAGCACAACACTCACCATCCCATCGCTTGTGGCCAAATACAAGCACAATGCCTCCCCTTGCTTAGGAATAGTCAACACCAACGGGCTTGTGAGATACTTCTTCAATTGTTCGAAAGCCTCTCTTTGCTTCTGCCCCCGCACGTCTCTTTTCCTAAAGGCTTGCATCCATTTGATGATCGTGGGATGAAACAGCTAAGAGCCATGATTCGCCTGTTTAACACTTGAATGTCTCTAGGCCACTTAGGACGTATTCTCTAGTCAGGGGTTTCAATTGCATACCTTGTTCTCTGACCCCTCTCCCTACTTATGGAATTTTGATACTTGGATAGCAAGTACCACGACATGCCCCTCGCCCTCTCTTCCTTAGTGGTCTTCGGTAGTGGAGGTAGTTATTTGCCTCCTTCTACCTTTTCCCGACCTCTCCGTGCAATGTCAAACATGTTCTCTTTCCCATGTGCGAGTGAGAAGTCACGGCACACGAATGGTTAGCATGTTTCTTGTGGGATTTTCTCTTTAGTCTAACCATCATAAGCTTGTCTTACGTAACACTATCTCTTTGGATGATTGATATTGACCCATGAGTTGAAACTGGATTTTATCCCTCCACACATATCTAGTGCTAAATTCCCTTTTCATAAAATCAATCACTTGGTGTAAAAAAATAAAATAAAATAAAAAAAACAAACAAATTGTTCATAGCAATTGAACAATGGTTAGGCTTAATCATAACCCCTCCACTCCAAATTCTTAGGCAAGAACTTATAAAAAAAAATAATAATCCAATAAAAAAGTTCATAAATTTTCTAATTTTAAAAGAGCTGATAAAGCCACCCACATATCATATTTTCTCACCCACACATTAATAAAAACTTTAAAACCCCTATTTAAAACTAATTTAATATATTTCTGGAACAAACAAAAAAAATAAAAACAAACAATAGTAAAAAATGAGATGAAGAGCCCAACTCGTCTCTCTTCCTCCCCCTCATTCCTGTGTCATCCTACCTCAACCCTAATTCTCTCTTCCCCCTTCCCTCGCATTTATCTCCTATGTCCCATCTCTTCCCCCAAACTCTCTCCATCCCTTTTTCTCTTTCTAAGTTTCAATTGCAATAGGAAATGTGGTGAGAAATTTCAGTTTTGATGTTTATAGTGTTAAATTAAATATAGATTTGGTGCGGGGAGACAAATAAAGAGTAGTTCGAGCCTTATATGGGCATATAGGTAAATATAGACCCTCTATGTTTTTTTTTTTTTTTTGGAAACAAAAGTGAAAGTCATAGAATTGAAGGTGTTAGATGGAGGATGGGATTCAGACAAGGTTTCGATGTTCCTCCAATAAGGATTGCTGGATGATTAAGTTTGTGGCGGAATGATCCAATAGAAGTGAATGTTTTGTTTTCCACAACTAATATGACATATACAATGATGCGCATTGTGGGGGAATGTGTTTGGGTTCAAGCTACATAGATGTATGGAATCCCTTACAGAGACGAGAAGTGGAGATTTTAGAGGTGGGTTATGGAGGTGCTGGAACCTACTGATATGCGATGGTTTTGCAGGGGAGATTTAAATGTATTATGGGAGCATGAGAAAGCTGGAGCAAATGAGGGGTCATGTAACAGATCCAAATTTCTGATGGAGTTCATAGAAAAAATGGATTGATATGGGATTCAGTGGTCCTAAGTACACATGGAGAGGGACAAGAAATAATAGACTCGTATAAAAGAGACTTGATCGGTGTCTAGTCGATGGTAAATGGCAACTCCAATGGCCTAACATGACTTTGAGTCTTTCCTGTCCCGGAATGGTGGACTACCGTGGCGAAGCCATTAGCTGGTCCTCTTTTTAAGAAGAAAAAAAAAATGGTCATGGTATTAGAAGTAGTCTTGGGTTAATATGATGGGAATGCAAGTGGTCCATGAATATAAGCATGTGATTAGTTACTTACTAGTTACATCTTTGAAGGGGACCTTGTGAAAGATTATTTCCTTCTTAATTTTGCAAAGCATGTGATGTTTCTTGTTTAAAGGTAAAGATTTGGACAGCTCAATGAACTGTACAAGTTTTGTGTTGTGAGTCTCGTTCTCTTGGCTATCTGGTTACCAAGGATTGAATTGGATATCAAGGACGGAGGATGCGTGGATGTGCTTTTAGTATTTCACTTGGTAGCCGGGAGAACATTTCTGTTTGTTTTGTTGCAACGCAATTGTTTCAAAACGCACAAGGTTGCAATCTGGAAACATTGTGGGGGTGTGTGTATATAACTGTATATATATGTAATTTGTATTAAAGAACCGTGCATGCATGCTATCCAATTCCAAACAAGTTATTATCACCCCCATTTCATTTGTGACAATCGTGGGATCTCCATTGATTGGGAATGATCCCCCTCTCCTAACGTTACGATGGATAAAGGGAACATGTGCATTCCACATCTCTTTCCTTTCCTTTTTTTTTTTATTTAATTTTATGAAGATTTTATTTTTATGATACAAGTGATGTAGGTGGATCCAAATATAGCACATGTAAGACGTTCTTACTTACTTGAGCTACATACAATAATTTCAAAATAATACAATCACAAATTAATTGAGATCTCTACCAAATGGGAAGTAATTTTAGCACTCCCTTTTAATCTTTTGCACTCTTGTGCTTAATTATATTTATTGATTCTCTTCGTATTAATTCAATCTAATAGCTAGAGAAAAATAAAGGAGCCCAAGAAGTAACAAAAGAAACGCAGAAATCACCACCCTACAAAATATTCTATACTCCAGCAGAGTAGTACAATTATAAATAAATAAATAAACCAATCAATACCGTAAGTGTTTTGGGTCCTGGCATCACCCTCTGCCT
Organism: Malus domestica; assembly: GCF_042453785.1. NCBI lineage: Eukaryota > Viridiplantae > Streptophyta > Magnoliopsida > Rosales > Rosaceae > Malus > Malus domestica. Next base: position 29,752,470 of record NC_091675.1, read on the forward strand.
CTTTCTGCAAAAGCATGATTCTTTGTCATGCAGTCAGCTATTTGTCTTAAACCCACCAACAACCACACCAACATGACACCACCTCACACAAACTTACAAACCCTAGCCCCTACATCATCACGGGCACCTCATTATTCATTAGACCCAACACCATATCCAAAAAACCAAAAACATGCTTCATTATTTAAAAATTCCAAAACCCATTCCTTCGTGCTCCTTTACATAAATATATGGAAAGAGTTAATTGAATATCACGTTATCGGAGGTTTATGTACCAGAAGTGCTAGCTTCAGTCGTGAGTGAATGCTGATATAACCGTTGATGATTGTGGATTCACTGCGGGTCTTGTCCTCATCAACAGCTATGACGCTACGCAATTGATGAGCATAACTCCTAGGGTTTTGGTGGGGAATATACTAATTGATAGAGACAAAATCAAAGGAGTCATCCCCACCAACAAAACGTTTCATATTCAATTTTTTTTCTTTGGGGGGGGGGGGGGTTTGTTCAATGTTTTTTCCTTTTCCTCTCCTTTACAAAAGGGCCAAGCCGCCCGTTACTACTTGTTGCCATTATGGGCCTGGGCCCATATTTTCAAATATTTTTTTCATCGCCATGAAATTTTTTGATATCATTATATTCCTTTTTGTATTACAATTACAAAATATATCAAAAATAAATTAAAATAAAATCTAAAAAGAAAAAATAGAATCTAAAATCTGGCATTTTCGAAGCCGTGTAAGTCGCTAACTCTGTTCATGGACTTCCTTAACGTAGCCACCTTAGCCAATTTCTTAGCGGCGCGCCAAGCCGACGTCGGCGTTAGCGGCTCCTGCTTGTCCTCCACCTGTCCGTTGTTAAATCTTTTCTTGCTTTGCTTCGCCTCAACCTTCGCCAGCAGCTGAACCTGCCGCCGCCTCTGCAACTCAGCCATCTCCCCCTCCAAACCACGCAGGAACTCCTCCACCGAAGCTGAGCTCGAATGCAGGAGCAACGTTCGCGCTGACGACAGCAGGTGGTACGCGCTCAAAAAGTCGCTGCTCCTCTCCATAAACCTCCGCGACTCCGCCACGGCTCTAGCCGCTACGTGGAGGTTCTTCAGCCGCTCGATGTTCGAGTTCAACGGTGACGATCGGACGATTTGTGATCGAGATAGGAGGAGGACCCGTTCTTTTGAACACACAAACTCATTGGACGACGAGACCCTGTGTGTGGACCTCACGGATATCACGTTTTGGGATGCGTGAGGCCCTGCCGTGGCGGAAAACGGCATTTTCAGTTCGACTAATAACTCTCGTTCCTCTCCGGCGTAGAAGTCGCCGAGTCGGATTGAAACGGATCCTAGAGCCGCGGGGCCACTCGTGAGTGAGTAGATAGCAGCGATCTTGGCCGGTAATGAACCCAAAATGACGCTGAGTTGGAGACAAAGATCCTGGACCACGACGCTTAGTAAACCTCCAACGCACTTTACAACTGCGTCATGGCAACCGTCCCCGACTGCGACGGTGTGGACGGGGATGTCGAGGTGAGAGAAACGCGTGGAAGACACGACGGGGGAAGAAGATCGCTTCTGATTGGTTTTTGGTTGAGCGGCATTCAATAGAAGCATGATACTCGCAACAACATTTTTCTCGCGCCGATCTTGGATCACCTTTGCGGCCTTATTGAGCACGTCGTTGAGACAGATCCCCTGACCGAGGGCACAGAGCGCATCCATAATCCGACGAGCCGAACGTCGACCAACGAAGGTCATTCCCCGGAGCGGCAACAACCTCTTCGAAGTGGAAGAATATGCTACAAGTCGCATCGTGCGCTTCATTATCTGAATCCTCGCATTGCTTGCGCTCACGTTCATGTCCACCACCGTCACCAAGTCAATCGGAGCGCGGAGCTCTAACGACGCCGTCTTGGACTCATTGGTTTGTGGTGTTTTGAGCTTCAGAACCACCGCGTGTGTCTCGTAGCTCATTCCGACCGCCACAACCGCCAATTCTGGCGACAGACTGACCTCCACATTCTTCACATACCGGTCAGCCGAAGGGAAACGTGATTGAGGCCTGGAACTCGCATTGACAAAGAACCTCTGGAATTCAACGGCGTCGTTTTCGTCGTCGTTCTCTTCTGGTATCGGGTTGAACTGGGAACCGGAAGTCAGGGACAAAAGCAGCTCGTCATCGTTGTAAACTCTCAGAGGTTTGCTCTTAACATCTCTGGGTTTATGGTTTGTTGACGGAGATTAACGACAGTTCCTTCCAGGCAGTGCTGCAGACGGGGCAGAGGATGAGGCTATTCTTCTTGGCGTGGGCGGAGATGCAGGCAAAGTGGAAGGAATGGGAGCACTTCGCCGTGAAAATGGCGGTGCCCTGACCACTTTTCACAGTCTGTAAGCAGATTCTGCAGCTACTCTGCAAAGAGAAGAAAAAGCAATCGTCACTAAAAAGTTTTTAGTACTAAAAGTGGAATTTCTTTTGTTAAAAAAAGGGAATTATGAAATGGGGATTGTGCAAAAAGATGCTTACTTTGGAGAGGCGTAGGGTGGACCTGAGGAGTGAGAAGCTGGAGGGACATTTTGGGGATAATGGGTTGGAGCGCTGGAACTGGAAAAGCAATCTCGGGCTGTAGCTGGTGGTTTTTTGGGGGGTTGTGGCGGCGGACGAGACGTTGCATTGGAGTTTTGGGTTGTTAGGTAGTAAGGAAATGGGGATGTTTGTGGCGGTGGAGGTGGCGGTGGTTCGGCAGCGGAGGCCGCCGGGGTTGGATACTACAGGTTGAGTTTGGGGTTGGGATTGCAGGCGTGGGGTTGATAGGTTGGAGAAGAAGCCAAATTTGGAGCTGCTTCTGGGATTCTGCTAATTGCCGTTGTCATTGCATTGCTGCTTCTCAATACGCATTTTTGAGTCTCTGTCTTTGGGAATGGATGTACAGAAAGCCCTTCGCCAGCCAGTCACCATTTTTTAATCTCTCTCAAAATCTGCTTCTCAAATAAGCACTTTTGGAAAAAGGAAAAGGGGGCTTGATATGGAATAGAGTGGGATTTAGGAAGAAGTAGATAGGCTTGTCACCTTGGTCTGTCTCATGTTTCCATTTTTCCTTATTACTCTGAAGCTTCTGAGTAAGAAGTACTTCTGCTTTTCTTATTGCATCAATTGCTCTGCATCTTCCCCTATGCTTTCTGTTTCTTTCTAAAACACAACACAGCAATTGAAAAGCCCTCATTGCGCTTGCCAAAATTCAATACTCTCTCTTTCTCTCTAATATTTTTCTCTCTAAAACTCTATGTCTGTCTCTCTGGGCCTCTAGCTATAGGATGATAGAGATATGATATGTGCCAATATGTAATACACAATACAAAGACAACTACAGAGACTACCTTTTCCCTTCCCTTTCTATTATTAACAAGAATTCTTTTTTTGTTACCCAAGAATTATTTATGATATTTATACTGGTTTCTATTAATGCAATTTATGTAATTGGAAAAATTAGAGGATGGAGACTAGGGGTGCAATTTAAGTTGGTCAACTCGAATCTGCCCATGTTCAACCTGATTTCAAATTTGATTGAGCAGGTTATAGAATGAAGTAAAAATCCGCCTAAACTCAACCCGATCTCAACTTGATTATTTATTGGGTTGAGTTGGATTGGGTTGCTGCTTTGCCCTTCCAAACCAACCCAAACCCAACCCGATTTCTAGCTCGAATTTGCTCATGTACATAATACCCCTCCCACTTCGGAAAGGGATCCTCTCCAGATCCCTTTCATCTAATCCTCCTTATCAAGCAATCCGGGCTATTGAAATTTGATCCAACAGCTAAAGTTATTATAACTTTTAGAGTAGGCCCGTGTTTTTAGCAATTGGATCAAATTTTAAGAGCCCCAATTGTTTGATGAGGAGGATTAGGTGGAAGGGATCCTTTCCTCCCACTTTATATTATATGAGCTAGATACAAGTTTGGGAGAGTTATATTTGGAAGTTTGTTGTTTGCTTTTCATTTGAAAATGAACCATTACTTAACTGTTCGATTTGGGTCTTGTTAAGAATCCGTTAATAGTTTGAAACAGTTAACAAACATTGGCATTCCTCCATTTGAAGGCCTTGGATTTCAAGCAAGGGAAATTTTTTGAAATGCCATGTGAACTTGTACACAATTTTCTATTTGTCATATAGAAAATTTTAAGCAATTTGTTATATCAATTTTCTGAAATCATTAATTTGTCATCTTACCCTAACTCCGTTAAGTTTTCCACCCACTATAAGTCATGAACAATATGTGCCTCACACATGACTTGTGTTTAGGGTATCCGGGTCATTCTAACACTTCACTTCCCTTTTATTAAGTTGTATTCCATGAAAAAAAAAAAAAAAAACTCTAGGGTTTCTAAAGCCACAGAAGGGGTTGCTGCTACGCTATACTTGTTCTCAGAGCTTTTGTTCACACCGATCCCTGTGAATACTCACGAACACAAAATTCTAACGAAAAATAAAATAAAACCTGTGAAAAGATGCTAAAATGATTGAAATAACCCTGAAACAAGTCATGTGCGAGGCGCATGACTTATATTGAATGAAAAACATAATTGAGTTAAGATAAGATGACAAATTATTAATTTTAAAAAATTAATATAATAAATTGCTTAAAATTTTAGTTTATATGACAAGTTAAAAAATGTATACAAAGTCATATAACATTTTAAAAGTTTTTCCTTTCAGGCAATAACGAAATGCTCTATGGTCAAATTATAAAAAGCTTGATTATCTACCCACAAAATTGCAATAAGTTCAGCAGCTGCTTCTTATTCTTTTTCCTTTTTTGACTTTTTGGAGAGAGAAAGAGAGCATAAAGCTTCAAAAGGTGCTGGGTCTGGACGCTTTTTAACGGATCTGAATTTTTTGTAAAAGTTACTTTTTGTTAACAGATATAAACGAGTGAAACGGTTGATCTGTTAATAAAACGGGTCATTCAGGTTCAACCATTTCTACAGTAACAGGTCAACAGGACCCGCTCTAATTGATTAACATTTGCCAACTTAAGGGGTTCAACCATTTCCACATAAGATTAACGTTTCTAATTTTTTTTTTTGGTCAAACGATAGATTTTGTTATCTTAGATGTTAGATTAGTTATCGACGGAGTTTGAACTCACGTTGTCATACAATAACTCAACACATTTCGACTACTGTGGTAAATGACCACTTTCGTTTCTAATTGAGATTGACATTTTTAATTTAGGTGACTGGCAAGTGGAGATTGTTTTTTAGTTTTACCCATCCACGGTAACAAGTCATCGAGACCCGCTCTTGGAATTAAGGCATCACTGCCCCCATTACCATGTTATGGACACCAACCTCTGCTGCAGACAAATCTCCTCTCTCTAACATGACATACGGTGTACTTAAATTATCACTTATAAATGAAAAAAAAATACTATTAGATTAGACGATTTCATTCAATGGCTATATCCTCTAATTTCGGAGAGACTCTTCTGTTCGACACTCGAACTAGGGCCAAAGAGACGAGGGTGGGTCAGGGTCTAGAGGGTGGGAGTTTGGTGGGCTTGAAAACCAGTGGAGTGGGCAAGTGTGGTTTTTTGTGTCTATGCCGTGAAATATTTGTCTTAAATTAGTTTTTATCTTGTGCATTGAAAATTTTAATAGTTAAATCATTCTACTCTAGTCTTGTTAATGCACATAAAATTCTAGTCATTAATCCTTCATCGATGGTCTAATTATAAAAAAAAAAAATCATTACAAAAAATTAAAATTTTAAGATACACTAAAACAAAGTAAAATTTTCGAGCTCTGGCTCTTTAAATTATTGAAGTTTTAGTCCTGTTCTTGTACATGTTTTAGGTTTTATTGACAAAGCAAAATACAAAATATCGAAATTGGTGATTCCCTTTGAAATGACTTGTTATTGCCATGAATTGATTTCAGTCATGTTGGTATCGTTGCAGTGTGCATCAGACACAGACTAGGCTGAGGCTAACCCCACAAAACTTTGATCCCTCTCCGCTCCTCCTATCCGTTCCAATGTGGGGTCCGCTCCGTTGGGATCGTTCGATACGAGGGCCATAATGATCATTTTCACTCACTGATTTGTGATAGTGTATTATTAGAGCAACTCTACCCATGTGGATTGCTCGGGGTACAGGGGAGAAGAAAGGGCCTGAGGCCTGGTGGACAGTGCTCCAGCCATGGAGAGCCCGAATGAGGGTGGGAGCCCGAGCACAAGGCCCGTGAGGAATCCACCAGCCTGTAGCCCGAGGGCCAGGCATTATTTAATTTTTTTTGTGTCAGCCCGTGGGCCTGCAGCCCCATTTCCAATGTTTTTTTATATAAACAAACAAAAACAACTAATATTTTATTACATATTGCCAAGGAGGAGGGCTTCAAGGATGGAGATGCAAAAGGTAATTACTGTTCATTAATGGTAATTACTATTCATTAAAGGCAGTTACTGTTCAATTTGGTGGATTCAATAGTGAATTGTCAGGGGGAAGGGCTCCAAGGGTGGAGTTGCTCTTATTATTAGCTGTTGCTATTGTTGCATCGATCCCTAGGAATCCAAAATCCCAGTGCTGTGAGCAGAGGGATGCGACAGACAGAGAATCAAGCAAATCCTAGCCCCATGTATTTTCAACCTGCTTTATGTAGCTTATATTTTTTTTTCTCTTTTGTTAAATTAGAAGTTATGTTAGTGAACTGACTGTGATACAGGATCACTTGCCTTTTTTGTATTTTACAGTTTTGAAAAAAAAATGATATCGAGGGCAGTACGCTTCATTTGCACATCACGTTACTCTATTCCTCGCCTACACTGAAGTAGTAAGGGCTTCTTGGTCTTTTCAAACTGTTTTTTCATTTGGTATAATTGAAACCGCAAAAATCACCGTAGCTAAAAAAAAAAAGGAACCTCCCGCCGAAGTTACTCCCATATGGATTAGATCCTCTCTTGAGCAGGAGATTAGGATCCTCGGGATCAAACAATATAAATTCAACGACTATAATTATTATAACATTTAGAGGGACCCCATGTTTGTAGCCATTAGATCAAAATCCAACGGTCCATGTTGTTTGATCCCAATGATCCTGATCTCCTGCTCAGGAGAGGATCCAAATCCCTCCCATATTCCCTCCGTTGCAACTTAAATGGCTCAATTTCCAAGATTGTCACTAAAACTCGCAATTTAATTGACCTATCCTTATATTATTGGTATAAAGACTTAAATCATCTTTCTCAACTCAATTGACGGAATGAAGTAGCGTAAAACAGAAAGAACAAGTACAAGAGGGTAACGTGCAATAAAACAGAATGTAAAGGGTAAAATAAGATTCTATTAGAGTACAGAGGGCAATAGCTAAAAATAAGTTTTTAAGGTTTTCTAACACACTTTTGGGTTAGTGTGGGGTTTCGGAGGAAAGTCACGTCTCATGGATTCATACTTGCATTACCAAGAAACTTTCTAGTGTTTGCTTACCTCTTGTTACAATTGCTTCTTTTTCCATTTCCAAGTACATAAACATGCACTAAACACAAAAACATAGGTTAGGTTGAGATATTGGTATTAAAATCAAGGGTAAAAGACTATTTACTACCCCTCATGTTTTGTGGTTTTCAACATTTAGTACATCAAATTTTTTTCGTCCCAAAGTCATACCTAATGTGTAAATTTTGGGATAGTCTCATACATCTGTTAGTTAAATTGTTAAGTTTCTAATTAAGTGATGACGTGGTGTCCATGTGGATAATGATTGAGCGCCACGTGTCATTAAATGTACGTTATTCGGTTTTGTATATCTATTCACTTTTCCTAGTTGAGATCAAATGTATATTTCCATCTGTAAGTGTACAAGACTTTTTTTCCTTTTGATACATATGCTTATGTCTATGCAGATAGAGAAAGCCAATAATTGCTGAGGCTCAAGCATTAGGGTCAATATTCCACTCTCAAAGTCATTTCGTTAGAGGTGTTTGAAGAAACGTGAAGTTTTCAACTGACAATGTCCTTGTTATTGGAGGCTTGGTTTTGTTGTTAGCTTTAGTGTAATGTACTACTTGTAATATTTGATTTTGTGATTTTTTATGTAATTATGATATTGTAGTAAATATGCAATTTTTTTGGTTATTTTGTACTAAAATATATAAATACAGACATATATATATATATATATTTGTTAAATAGTTTTAATTTTTTTTTAATTTTGGAAAATAATTTATAACGGGCATTAGTTGTGGTCAATTAGTAATCGACAACGATCATACCACATGGTGTTAGATCCCAATCTACCACGGTTACAATCCGTGGTTATATTGCTTTTGACAACGGGCATAGTCTGTGGTAGAAACTGAGACTTTTTATCATATCCAGAATACTAACAGGCACAGTGTCCGTAGGGGATTGCAATTTATCATAGGGATTCACCGTGATAGATGAGCTTTTTTCTTCTAGTGGTTATAACCCCTCATTGTAATACTTGTATAGTTTCTAGAAAATCATACTACGTATAAGTGTGAAATCAAATGTAAATCAAAAGTAAATCCAGGAATATTCCAAATCACTACATATCGGCAGCAACATAATAAAATCAGGTGCCCATCAATCTATGATAACACACGAGTTGGAGTTGCCTAACTCAACTTGTACGACTCATAAGTCAATCTATGATAACACATGAGTTAAAGTTGCCTAATGCAACTTGTACGACTCATAGGCAACTTGTACGACAGTGTCGGAGTTGCCTATTATTGCAACCTATACGACAATGTCAGAGTTGCCTATTATTGCAACCTGTACGACAATATCAAAGTTGCCTAATACACAAATATAGTCATGTCATAACTCAATCATTTCAAATAACACCATACACTCACCTGAACTTACATGCACTTCCCGCGTTCACCTTAGCACTTCAAAGCATTCACAACAATTATATGTAGGTAATATGCATATGGATATGCCATGATGCAATCTAAAACTCAACCATATCATATTATTTTAGAATATATAAATATAAATATATGACATGGCATAAAATGCATAAATCAATTTAAAAGTGTTTGTGAAACTATCAATTATATATATACGATAAAAAGGAAAAGACCTACTCACATAAGGTTCGCACTACGACTCCCTAGCACGAATATCGAGACATCACGAACGATCATCACCTAGAACAAATATTCAGTCACATCTCAGAACTCTTATCAATAGAATACGTAACTTACATAAAACACATCCCAAGGACGTTCTAGAATGGTTTGAGACCCATTGACCAAAAGTCAACCGTCGGTCAAAGATCAACGGTAGGGTCCACAACCCTATGTAACTCAATCCGGAAGATCTGCATCACGGATTTCCGATCCGTAATTTCTAAAATCCACATTATACTTCTAGGACATCATACTAAAGTTTCATTACGATCTAATGGTTGGATCTCCGCCAATTACCAATTCAAGTGGCGGTCAACGTTTTATTTTACGAACTTACAAATCTAATTTGGGAAGATCCGTACGACAGATTTCCAATCTGTAAGTTTCTAATATCCTCAAATATTACATACTATAATGTACTAAATTTTGGTGACAATCCAACAGTCGGATCGTCAATTCACATAATGTTCAAGTAGCGGTCTTTACCAAAACTATGTTCAAACAATGAGATTTCATCAATCGGACTTCACCTATGGAATTGGGGTGTCAAACTTAGCTTAGGAAGGTCAGGGGGTGACTCGACTCACGCGTCGCCGCAAACGACGGTCGGCTGTCCTGATTCGCCGGAAAATTTAACTATCTCCAAGAATTCTCAAATTTTACAGAAATGAGGATCTCAAAGAGTAGAGCAAGTTTTATATCTGTGACCAAATCCAATTTGGTCGGGAAAGACTCCAATTTCACTCAAACCTGTCGGAACCCTAAAATGGGTGAACTTTGATTCTCCTACCTCGGTGTTCCAATGTATCTACCACTGGTTGGGTCTTGTTCCTTGGTCCAAGGGAAGTTGATTAAGGGTAGTTTTAGATGGTGGAACTCGCCGGATTGGAGGAATCATTTTTGAGCACCTATGGTGCTCCGGTGGAGTTCCTCACGGTTTTGGACATAAAAACCTTCAAATATGGGTGGAGATAGTAGATGGGAGGTTATGGAAGAGGTAGCAGGTGATGGATGGGTGAGAATCGCCTGAAAACTGGCGGAGGATCACCAGAATCAAACCGGGTCATCGTTGGGTTTGTGGTTTGACAGGAAGGGAGACGAAGTTCTTCTTTCTCCTTCCTGATTGGTCATTTCTTTTCTAATTGGTCCTTAGTTCCATTTAAATTGATTGGTTATTTATTCCCTTGTTAAAAGCTGATTGGTTTCCTTCCCATAAGATGGGAGCTCAAATTATTTAACTAACTTTAAATAATCAATTTCAAACGTCTGTAACTATACGGTTATAATCCAGACTCACAAAGGGCTTTCGCCTACGTGTTCGTAGCTTCAAAATCTATTTGGAAACATTAATTGTGACTTCAAACGGTCAACAAAAGTCAAACATCCTCGCCTCTAAGGGCATTTTCGTAAAATCACTACTTTAAAATTTATAAAACTTAAAATTTGGGTCGAGATGTCACAATCTACCTACCTTAAAAAATTTCATCCCCGAAATTTAAAATCACTAGTTATACAAAAGTAGTGAAAAGACAGCAGTGAAATAGATATGTAAGGAAGTATCAAGTTAGAGTGGTTGCATAAAAGAAAATGCCATTCTGTCACGATCTGAGTGCAGTGATTCTTCTTTTATGCCCCCAAACTCATACTTTCCTTCTCCTTTAGCACAATACTAAAATAAAATACTACAATATAAAATCCTTTATGCAAACATTAAGTCAAAAATAGATATACAGTAACATATCGTCAAAATACACAAATCATATAACGTACCATTTAAATAGTTGTATTGAAATCAAAATTGAACATAGATTATTTTTCACCTACACACTCGTTGCGTCATGTAATCCAAAAGTAAGCGTGTAGTAATCTTAGGTCAAGACCAAACAATAACTAAACAACTAAATGTATAAATAAATAAAATACTAATGTAGACGGACCTGGATATCCACTTGCTTAGCGAATTCTACAAATAAGTTCGCAATATTACGGTTTGCAGCCCGCAATACCAACAACTCACTGTGTCTCGATAAGCAAGTAACAAATTCCCGATGGTGCAATATTACCATCTTGCCCCTCATTGGGAAATATACATTCATCGTTTGATCCAAGTCTCAATTGTGCTCACGCATCACCCTCACAGGTAACATTAACATTAACAATAATCATAATTTTTCTATATCGTAATCTAGATCATCCAAATACCTGTTCGCAATACTCATTTTTCAAACATGTTTAGTGTGTAAAATCTCTATACCAAGGCTCAGACCATACCATAGCCAAACCAGAAATGTAACCGTAGTTACACATAACTCAAACCAAGGTACTAAAACTGTAAAATATTCAAAAGCAATATGTCCTTCAATGTCCGGATAGTTCATTCAGACTAACCATTAGTCTGAGGGTGAAATGCGATACATGACAAAGCTTAATGCGCACGGCCTTCAAGAAGGTTTCCCAAGACTTGGGAATGAAACATGTGTCATGATGAGATATAGTAGTGACATACACACTACATAACCCAACAATGTTGTTCATAACACCATAGTGAGTAGGTTCATATTGAATTTTCCCTCGAGTTTAGCAAAACTACACCAATAAAAACAATCAAGAATTTGAAAGTCAAACAAGTCAAACAAGTCCAACAAATCTAGAATACAAGGAATTTGAAATTAATGTATGACATCTTGCTACAACGGTAGCTTCTGGAACATTCAATCACCAACGGTTAAAATTCGTTTAGCAGAGTATTTGTTGGGTGATTGAGAATTTAATTGTGGAGCCAAAAATATTCACTAGGCGACACGTGGACTTTTGGACAAAAGATGACAAAAATACCCTCGAGGCATACCGGGATTCCTATGCGCGAGCAGCGGGCAATCATCCATCAACCAAGTCAAAAGTGCCCAAAATAGGTAACAATTTAAAGGCTATTTCATCAAATCCTTTCTATAAGGTAATTCCCAAAAATCTAATTTATTCTATATGCTTTATATTCCATTATTTAGCTAATAAATTAGCTAAATAGTATTTTCCTTTCATATTTCCTCAAATTGACTAATTAAGGGATTAATTACCTAATCAATCCCTTAATTATCAATTAACCCACCAAATTATAACCAAAAACCTACCAAAGGCCGGTTACCCACCAGGGCCGGCCATGCCTTTTATTTTCTTTTTTTTGCTACCATTTTCTTCCCCTTTTATGACATTCAAATAGCTAGTTAATAAGGTTATTACTATTTGCTAATTAACTAGCCAATTATTTCCATAACTCCCCAAAATAACTAGCCCATTATCTCTATAACCCCCCAAAATAAATCACCCTAGGCTTAAAGGCCGGCCACCCTTTCCTCTCCTATAAATTGGTTCCCATTTTCACCAAACACTAGGTCCAATTCTTTGACAAAAAATCCAAGATACTTTAAACACAATTTCTCTCTAAAATTCTAGCTTTGGCATCAGAGGTTCTTCGGCCAAAGCCCCCCCCATTCATCGTGGCCGCGTGAGGCTTTTGGCCTTAACCTAAGGTGCTAGTTGTTTTGTTCATGACTAAATGTCAATGTTCTAGCAACTCTTCTAGACGATTTTCTTGTTTAAAAAATAATACAAAGTGTAGTAGGGTAGACATGAACCCAAAATTGACTAGAATACCTTCCAGCACAAAGAGATGAATATGGAATTGGGTTGGTGGGAAACATGTGTGTAAGCAAAAATATCAATTATGTACATAAATTCAAACACTCTCTATCAACATTTCAATCACCTTTTCAAATAAATGTTTTGTTGACAGAAAAGTCAGACCAACCAACACAAAACAAAGACTTTATGAAATTAACTAAAACTTTGAATCAAAACAACAAACTTTTTTGTTCTTGGTAAGAACCTCAAGAACAATGAAGAACATTCATGAAAAACCCATAAGAGCTCCATGAACATTTTCAATCAATAAAACTCAAATTTTCACTACTCAAAATGGGGTTAACATCCTAGGGTACTTAGGGGGTTCCAAAAGTCATCTTAAAACACTTTTAACAAGACAAACAAGAACCCACAAATCCACCCTTTGGATTTGGCCGAATTTCCCCAAAAACATGGCACCAAATTTTAGCTCCAAAATTCATGCTCATATGAACTACATCTACAACATTTGAGATGGCAAATTTTCTAACAAAATTTACATTCAAAGAAGCAAGAATAAAGCTTGTAACAATTACAACATTCAAATCAAAGACTATGAACTACAAAACCCAAAAGGATTCACCAATTACTAGACCTAGGCTCCGATACCACTTGAAGGAAATTTTGTGAAGAACATGTTCTTTTGAGCAACATCTATAGAATGCAATTAACAAATTAAAGGCGGAATCATGCTTGTATGCACTCAAAAACAAAACATTACCCATGAAATTCAAAGCCTAGTAGTTAGGTGAACCAAGACTCAACTCAAAACAAAGTGAGTTGAGAAATTTATACCTTTGTTGATTCCTCTTTGCATAAGCAAGGGATAATCACCCAAGAGATAGGGCCTTCATTCCTTGCTTCTTAGCTCCATGGATTTGGATGGAAGAATTGGTTTCTCCAAGTTCTCAAAGTTGAGAACCTCTAAGTCTCCACACCAAGGAAGGATTGATGAAGAAATGAGTGACCTAGAGGAAGTAAGATTGCTAGCTATGTTCCTCTAGGGTGGCCGGCCTCTTAGAGAGCAAAGAGAGCTTTTGTTCTCATCTTTTCTCCCAAAAGAAACCCTAATGAAGAAAAGGCTATAAAGTCATATTTATACCTACCTTCATTGGAGTGGCAAACTTGTAATAAGTCCAAAACCCACTCCATTATCAATATGGCCGGCCATAGGGTGTTATTGGGTTGTTTGGGCCTTTGTGAATATTTAGTCATTAAGTTGTCATACAACTTAAGTCAATGGGCTTGACGTTCGAAGCCCATTGGGCCTTAAGGCCCAAAACTAACCCTAGGTCTTTTAACGAACTTTATTCGTTTGATTAATTAACATATTAATTAATCCTTGCCATAAATAATTAAACCATTTAATTATTCTTACTCATCTCCTTTGTTTCTTCAATCTTTACCTTACACGGTGTACGATCCATTAGGTTCCTTTTAGCGAGGCAGTGGGCGATTAGAACTTTTTCAAATCGATTGTGAATTGAAACTTACTTTCAATTCTCCCTTTAGTGATTATACACGTTTAGGGCTTCCACAAACCATGAGTGACACCTAGCAGTATGTCATGGTTACCCAAGCTAATCAGAAGAGGTGGAGAACCTATTCAGTTTAGGATTACAATGCAATACGGTCTTTCTCTAATACAATACTCTTGACCACATTGTTTGGATTGATAGTTTGTTCATGTCTACTATCCAATGTGATTCATTTACTTATATGATTACCTTGAATGTGATTTGGAATGACTTCCTAAATCTCATTCATACTCTGGCCAGAGATTCTTAATCATATCATAGAGTATTCTCCCTCAAACGGTTTGAAGGTTAGAGATCCCTTGTTGCGCATTCACTTGCCTCCATGGCTAAGTGGCTTAACCCCAACTATGCCGTGGACACCCTCTGATGGAGTGACTTTGACATAGTCAAAGATCAAGGAATTAACCACAAGACAACTATGATGCCTCAGGTCAAAGGACTACTTTGCATTATCCCAACCATGAGTTCTCATGTGACATGAGTATGAGAACTCCTCGTTGATCGTGTTCAGTGGACTCATTCGCTATTGAGCACCTACATGCTTGTCTTGGTGTCAATCACACCAATGACTCGAGACCAGTCACTCTCCATGAGAGAAGACACAGCACGTACTGATCTTAACGGACTATCAATGCCCAATTGGCAATCCTATGATCTGGAACGTTTAGGATATGTATACGAAAGAGAATGGTCTCATAAATCTAACTTGTTTAAATTACATTCTCCTAATTACATATTCCTTGGACTTATCGTTTAAGCATATAACATTTATATGAGACGGCTTAAAACAATAATCTTTGCCCTTGATATTAAACTAGATTAGTTTAACATGTGAAATGTCCGTAAAGTATCATCACATGATTGGTTTTAGGGCACATTTCCAACACCAAGTGCACGTTTGGAGTATCTTCAGGCTGATTCCTAGGGTACTTAGTAACCCAACGAGGAATTGAAGCACATCCCAAGCAAATCCAAGCAATCATAGAGATGAAATCTCCAACTACCTTGAAGGAGATCCAAAGCTTGACCGGACGAGCAGCTGCCCTCAATCGTTTCCTCTCACGATCCAACGATCGATGCAAGCCTTTTTTCAAAGCTATCAAGAGGGCACAAAGAGACAAATGGGATTTTCTCACATCACCTCCCTTACTATCCAAGCCAGAAGCAGCGGAGGATTTATACATTTATTTGGCAGTTTTCGAAGTAGCAGTGAGCTCTGCTCTCATACGAGAAGAGCTGGGGGCCTAACTGCCAGTATTCTACACTTCTAAAGCTCTTCTCGATGCGGAAACAAGATATCCGAAGATTGAAAAATTAATTTTGGCGTTAGTTGTTGCGGCTCGGAAGCTCATACCATACTTTCAAGCTCATACAGTCATTGTCATGAGTCAGTATCCCTTACGATCAATATTACATGGTCCAAACGCTTCTTAACAAGTGATGAAATGGGCATTGGAACTTGGCCAATATGGTTTAGTTTTCCGACCTCGCACAGCAATAAAGGCCCAAGCCTTGGCAGACTTCGTAGCGGAATTCACGCCTAGCTTAGGCAACGCAACAGAGCGGCCCAACAACGCCCCAGAAGTAGCCGAGAGTACCTTAGCCACACTTGCTCCATCTAATAAAGATTTCTGGAATTTGCATGTCGATGGAGCATCTAACTATAAAGGCTCGGAAGCATGTGTAGTTCTTGTTACTCCAGACGGCTCAATGCTCAAGCAGGCGATCACTCTAGGTTTCAAAACATCCAATAACGAAGCAGAGTACGAGGCTCTACTAGTAGGCCTCCGAATGGCAAAAGACTTGGCGGTGGAGAAACTCACAATTCATTCTGATTCCCAACTAATCATCAGCCAGGCTACTGGGGAATACACGGTAAAACACCCAAGGATAGCACAATACCTAGAGAAAGTACGCCAGCAACTTAAGGCATTTCAGACTTACACTCTCACTCAAGTTCCGCGGGCAGACAATGCCTATGCAGATGCACTAACTGGTTTAGGCTCCGCCCTTGACCACCAATTTAAACGCTCAATTCCGGTGGAATATCTAGACAAGCCAAGCATAGAGATGGAGCCGATAGCCGAAGTGTCACAGGTTAGTGTAACTCCTACTTGGCAAAGTTCAATTATAGACTACTTGGTCAACGGCACATTACCCACAGAAAGATTGGAGTTAAGGAAACTCCAAATTAAGTCGGCACGCTACTATATGTGGAATGGCATTCTCATCCGAAGATCCTACATCGGACCACATCTCCGCTGCCTAGCACCTTCCGATGACTTGAAGGTTCTAAGCTTAATCCACGAAGGCATTTGTGGGAATCACTCTAGAGGCCGATCCTTAGCCCAAAAGGCTCTTAACGCAGGCTATTACTGGCCTACCATGCACCAAGATGCTAAGAAGTTAGTACAAAAGTGCGACCGCTGCCAACGCTACAAACCAGTACCAGCACTACCCGTCAGTGAGCTACACCCGTAAAGGAGTCCTTGGCCATTCATGCAATGGGCAATCGACTTGGTAGGGCCTATGCCACATGCTACAGGGGGCAGATGCATGATGATCGTGGCAACCGACTATTTCACCAAATGGGTAGAAGCAGAACCCATGACGACCACGACTCAGACGGACATAGAGCGTTTTATATGGAGGAACATCATTTGCCGATTTGGCATCCCTCAGTCCATTGTCACTGACAACGGCCCTCAATTTGTGGGAAAAGATTTGGCGAAGTTCTTCCAAAAATACGGCATCAAACAACACATGTCCACACCAAGATATCCTCAAGGCAATGGGTAGGCCGAAGCATCCAACAAGACGATCCTCGACTGCCTCAAGAAATCCCTCACCGACAAAAAGGGAAAATGGCCAGATGAGCTCCTGGGATGTTTATGGGCATATCGCACCACCAAAAGACGAGCAATCGGTGAAACTCCTTTCTCTTTGGCGTTTGGTTCGGAAGCAATCATTCCTCCCAACATCATTGTGCCAAGCATCAACACTTTATTGCCAAGCATTGAGCAGAATAGTAAAGAGATGGCCACAAATTTAGATCTGGCAGAAGAGAGGCGCGAACAAACCATCACCCGCATCGCAGCCTACCAGCAGCAGCTCATTTCCAGCTACAATAAAAAGGCCAAGATCCAGCAGTTCCAACCCGGAGACCTAGTCCTAAGAAAGGCCTTCATCACTGCCCGCAGAGAAGGCTCGAAAAAAATGGATCCCATATGGGAAGGTCCTTACA
Source organism: Malus domestica (assembly GCF_042453785.1). Classification (NCBI taxonomy): domain Eukaryota; kingdom Viridiplantae; phylum Streptophyta; class Magnoliopsida; order Rosales; family Rosaceae; genus Malus; species Malus domestica. The sequence goes on from NC_091675.1 coordinate 29,770,078, forward strand.
AGATCAGCAGAGTAGGCAGCAAGGGTAGTTATACTCTTGCTACCATGAATGATAAAGAGATTGAGAAGCAATGGAACACCTACAATTTGAGGAAATACCATGTGTGACTTCACACTATATCAAGACCCGAAGACTCAAGCAGCTCAACGGGCACCACTTCGTAAACCGAGGACTATCCAATCATCATGCAGTTTTTTGCAAGTTATTTGCTCATTTTATTCATTTTTCAATAAAGAATTTAGAAGTAATTTGTAACTTGGCTTTATTATATGTCTACAACAACTTATCTTTTTCTGCACTTCAAAAGAAGATTGCACCCCCTGAGGGACCAACTGTGCTCTTCAAGGCGGGAGGATAAACTCAACATTGCGAATATCCAGATGTGGATGAGTTTGGCTACCATAGTATAACTAGGTGCATGATGGCTTGCGCCGGGATTCCTAGAAGTAGCCACAATGGTCTGTTTCAAGGCTTAGCTAGTTGAAGGATTATGGGTCTATCGGCTTAATCCGCAGGGAACCGGGCCCTAGAGACGGAGGGGGCACATTATGCAGCACACCCAACGAGTGGCTGACCTGGAAACCTAAAGCTGCTATCGAGTGCACTAAGGTAGCCTACGGATTTCCAGAAGACTGCCTATGGCTTACCCTTCAAGCAGTAGAACCACGCTAGACTTATGCAACCGCACATTCTTGTGAAAGGTTAAACAAGTTAGCATGCACACGCGAAGATTTTATCCACTGCCGACATGCTACGTAGTCAATAAGCTTCACCTCTGCCAAACGCAGAACAACCTACACCAAGTTCTAAAGTGTTGTGATACTTGTTACACAACCTACGGAATTGGAAAGAGCCAAGGTTGAATAGCCAAGTGGTTACGTGGATTCGTCTGTTTCTGTAAGTAAGGCATCTGGCTGCCAACCCTATGGTTAACAGCTTTGCAAAAGTTCTACATCAACACCTACGGTTGCGTAGGCTATGTGGCTTGTCTGCTTATAGAAAAGTAGCACGTCTGCCACTGGCCTATAAGGTTTAAAGGTTAGGGCATGGACAAAAAAAAAAAGTAAGGATGGGAAAAGCAAAAGAAGCAAGTTTAATAAATTTTATAGCAAAATTGATAAACAACAAGCAAATACCGGAGGAGTTCAAGCAAAAGCAACAAAGGAAAGAAAAGGAAATCCTAAAAGCTACCTAGAAGACTACTCTTCAGTAGCTTGAACATCTCCCAACTGCTCGGTCGTTACACCTTCACTAGCCTTGGTGTTTTCAGCATCGGCATCCTCCGACTCTTTACCCTGGACTGCTTCAGCCTGGGTATCAACTCCTCCAACTATTTCACCGATAGAAGACTCAAAGGTAAAAGCGAGCAAGTCTTCTGGAGAAATAGAGAAGGTTTCGAAGTCTTTACTGGAAAACTCAAAGTCAGACGGCCGCCCATAGAGATGATCTACATAGCCCAACTTGTAGAAATTGGCTTGATTCTGAATAAGCGAAGCCTCGAAACCATCATTCTCACTCTTCAACTGCTCATTCTCCTCAAGCAGGCAAGCACGAACCCACTGCAACTCCTTAATTTCCTTCTTCAGATTGTTGTTGGTCTTCAAAACACCTTGAAGTTCCGACACTTGAGGCTCAAGCCGTCAATAACCTTTTTGAAGTGGATCACTTGGTTGTAAGTAACAATCAATTCTTAATCCTTTGCATAAGCAGCGGAGCGAAATTCAGAGATGGAACGCTCAAGATCCTGAATTTGAGGTATGTAACGCTTGATTTCCTTCTTTGCACTTTCATACTTTATTTGGATCGCATCAAGCCTAGTCTTCAAATCCATGATCTTCTGGCGAGCGGCCTCAACCTGCAGAGAAGTGGGGGCAGAAGTATTAGATTCCTTCAAAGCAGCAAGCTCAGATTCCAATTTCTTGATTTTTTTGACCGAGGAGTAAGCTTCGTCAGCCATAGTTCTTGCCATCTCTTTAGCAGCCTTGGTATCCTCTTGGTCAAGGAACATAGACTCGGCTGCCAAAATTGTTGTTTTCTGCATCATGGCTAGCAGAGCAGTCTTCCTATACTCGGGTGTGTGCTTTGCAAAAAGACTCGGACCAACAATCTCTTTGGCGCCATCAACAAACTTGGCACATACATCCATGTCTTCAAGAAGATTTGGTTTCAAAAGCGCACAAATCTTAGCAGCTTCCCCAGAAACGACCTTGGCGGATTCTTCAAGCCTGCCTGAACGGGCAGCTGATGCGATAGAAGTTAAGCACTCAAATTAAACCCTCTTTTGACAATTGTAGTATATATATAAGTAGGGATCGTTCTGGACCGGGGATTAGGAGGGATTGCTAATCTAAACTAAACTGACTTACAAAAAGAAACTTAAAAACACTTAACTAGACTCTATAGACTCAAAACACTTAAAAACACAAACTAAACCAGATTCTAACTAATTAGACACACTAAAGTAAAGGGGGATTGGGTTTTGGACGAAAATAAAGTAAAACAAAACAGAAACTAGAACTAAACAGATTTGCACGAAATTGGTTGTTTTGGATGGATGATGGGCTAGCTAGAAGGTCTTTCTCCACACATGACACACTTGCATACAAATCAATCTCCAATTGCTTTTCAATAAACTATGATGCTCAACACCCCAGATTAACCGTGATGCACAAATTAACCCTCAGATTTTCCTTTACTCATTGAATTGGATGAATGCATGCGACAACCCAAATCATTCTCTAAAAATCCCCTATATGAATGCATAATAGAGATACAATTAAAGATCATTAAGTTCCATGAAAATCATAAGCGTTGACGAGGCAATTGTAACTATAAATGCATGATACGTTTGCCAAGAATTCAATTAACGCGATTGTGACAAGCAACCTTCACTACTCATGAATATAAACTTGTAACGATTAGGTGAAACTTATTTATATCCTAGCATCAAATTCATGCATGAAAACTAAGTATGCATCCTTAATAAACATACACAAATCCGTTATGAATAAAATAGATAATTGAATTGCAATCACAACTTATCAAATCACAACTGGAAGAAATCAATTCATATTGCAAATATATTCATGGTTTCGAATTCTCCTTTAGCCAAAAGAGGTTTAGTTCCTCATACTTGCAATTAAACAGAAACAATTGAAATTAAACATTGAAAACCAAAGTAGAATACACCTAGAATGCTCTAGCAATCCAAATTGAATGACTAGCACAACTCCAAGCAATCCTCCTTCCTTGCAAATATGCGGCACCAAGGTGTGAGTGGTGAATGGATGGTCTCTTGTGGTGGTGGATGGATATAGGTGAGTTATGGTGAAGGGTGGAGAGTTGTGTAGATGATGTGGTGTCTTTGGATGATGGCCCCCAAATTATGGTGAAAGGTGGATGTATTTATAGGCTAGGGAGATGAGTGTATGGAGTTGTAATGAGTGGATGTAATGGCTGTAGTGGGTGAGTGTTGTGGTAATGAGTGGATGTAATGGGTGTAGTGGGTGAGTGTTGTGGTAATAAGTGGATGTAATGGGTGTAGTGAGTGGATGTTTGGTAATGAGTGGATGTAATGGGTGTAGTGGGTGGATGTTTGGTAATGAGTGGATGTAATGGGTGTAGTGGATGAGTGTTTGGTAATGAGTGGATGTAATGGGTGTAGTGGGTGGATGTTTGGTAATGAGTGGATGTAATGGGTGTAGTGGATGGATGTTTGGAGTTGTAGGTCAACACACTTACACACACACATGTTGATTTCTAGCCTTCAAATCTTCAAAAACGTCCATCCTCATGTCTCCATGCTTGCACTATCCAATCTTAGCTAAAAAAATGCTCTAAAATGCTCCAAAATGCACTTTCTTGCCAACTTTGTTATTATGACCTACAAACACATGAAAATAGCTTAAAATACATAATTAACTAAGAAATAACAACACAAATGCACAAGAATAAGCTAACTAAGTCGCATAAATATGTTCCTATCAGCAGCTTCATTCTTATCAGCAGACGAGTTGGTTGTAGCAGCGGAAGAAGCAGTTTTTGGCACCACTTTAGCAGACAGGGGCACCTTATCACTCTTCATAGTAGCAAGCCTCTTCAAGGGTAAGCCAGGCTTAGTCTCAGACGGACGTTTCGGCATAAACTTCGGTACAAGAGGCACGGAGGAACTTTTACGCTGAGCAATTTTTTCAGCAATCGAGCTAACAGCTTTCGAGGTAATAGGCATTACCGGCACAAATGTAGCAATTCGTTCTTTCTCGCCCTTAGAGGAAGTCAGGTTAATCACAATCTTGGGAACAACAAGAGAATCCCCACGAGCAGTCTTCGTTTTCTTCTTAGCAGGCATCTCTTGAGCAGGCGGGGAATGTTTCTTTTTCCCACCTTCATTGATAGTAGGCTCCATCACAGTGATAGGACGAGCCATCGCGTCTGCCTTGATCCGTTTTATTTCTTCTTTTGGGGGCAGCTTACCTTTTTCCCTACGAAGAGGACTAAGCAGCCAATGCCACTCACGATACTCGGAAGGGATACCCAGAGCGACATGTACTTTTTTCATGTCCGGAGAAACCCTAGAAGTTGAGCCAAATTCCGAATTTACAAAAAAAAAAAAAAAACGGAAAACAATCAGAAAATTGAAGAATAATTTGGCACTAAAGCAAAGCAGCCGAAAAGACTAAGCAGTCTGCTTACCAGATATGAAGACCGTTGGTACACGTAGCTCGGGGGAAGAATCAGATTCCCATTCTCCACTTTTCTCCAAAGTCTCTTTGGCCCAATCATGATCTCCTTTACTCGAATTATCAAAAAGCTTATTACGAGTTCGCAGTTGTCCAACTCCATCAATGCGACCTATGTCAAAGAAATACCAAAATTCATTGGTGGTTAGTCCCAAGTCAAAGAATTGGTTCAAATTGTGGAACCCCACCATCACTCGGACCGCATTCGAGGAACATTGGGCAGGCGCACATTTCATGGAGCAGAGCACTTCTTGGAAGAAACGCGACATAGGGAAAGTAAACCCTAACACAAAATAGTAAGGATGGAACTTGATAGCTCTTCGAGTTCCACTGCATGGTTCCCGGCTGCTACCATCCTTAACTCGCCTCACACGCACTCCCGACGGAATGGCATGCCAATACGCTTCAAGAAAATCTCTAAACAAATCGTCGAAGCTAATCTTGAGGTGAGCAGCTTTGAAGTAGCCAACCTTGCTTAAAGACCCGCCTTGATGATACAACGGGGGCACACCATCATCATTCTTGTGGCTCAAGGAAGACATGCTTGAAAATTCTGCAAAAGTACAAAGAAGATTTGTTAAAGAGTTGTTTAAAAAAAAAAAATTAGAAAAGCCTAAAGCCGCATGGCCTAGCTAACCTGCCAAGCCTCACGGCTTGGCTTATTACTCTTCACGTCCGCGCCCCTGCGCCCAAATCAAAGAAGCCATCCACGGCACAACTATGCCATGGTCTCCTAAGCTATCTTCTCATACAACCCCGACACCCAGTCGAGCCATTCACAGGCCCCAGAGCATCCAAAAAAATCAAGAAGACAAGAAAAGTAATCTTTTCTTACCAAGAAGCAACGAGAAGACGAAGCACGCAACGAAAGACGATCCTTTACACGGGCAAGAAGTAGAAGATTGCTAAAGGAGGGGGAACAAATATCCTCTAAGCTCTCTTTCTCTCTTGTAAGGTTGAATAAGTTTCTCTCTAAAAGTTGATTTAATAATCCACTTAAGGTGGACTTAAATAAGCTTTGAGGAAATTTATTTCCTTTTCCTAGAAGGATTAAATTTCCTATTAAAAGAGAGAATCAACAACAAAATAGGAAGCAATTCAGAGTTTCCTAAAGCGAGAAAATCTCTACACCTGTTGCCCTTTTCTGCAAGCAACCCAACAGGTGTGGGGGCATTTGTGGAGTCAAAAATATTCACTAGGCGACACGTGGACTTTTGGACAAAGGATGACAAAAATACCCTCGAGGCATACCGGGATTCCTACGCGCAAGCAGCGGGCAATCATCTTTCAACCAAGTCAAAAGTGCCCAAAATAGGTAACAATTTAAAGCCTATTTCATCAAATCCTTTCTATAAGGTAATTCCCAAAAATCTAATTTATTCTATATGCTTTAGATTCCATTATTTAGCTAATAAATTAGCTAAATAGTATTTTCCTTTCATATTTCCTAAAATTGACTAATTAAGGGATTAATTACCTAATCAATCCCTTAATTATCAATTAAACCACCAAATTATAACCAAAAACCTACCAAAGGCCGGTTACCCACTAGGGCCGGCCATGCCTTTTATTTTCTTTTTTTTGCTACCATTTTCTTCACCTTTTATGACATTCAAATAGCTAGTTAATTAGGTTATTACTATTTGCTAATTAACTAGCCAATTATTTCCATAACTCCCCAAAATAACTAGCCCATTATCTCCATAACCCCCAAAAATAAATCACCCTAGGCTTAAAGGCGGGCCACCCTTTCCTCTCCTATTAATTGGTTCCCATTTTCACCAAACACTAGGTCCAATTCTCTGACAAAAAATCCAAGATACTCTAAACACAATTTCTCTCTAAAATTCTAACTTTGGCATTGGAGGTTCTTCGGCCAAAGCCCCCCCATTCATCGTGGGCGCGTGAGGCTTTTGGCCTTAACCTAAGGTGCTAGTTGTTTTGTTCATGACTAAATGTTCATGACTAAATGTCAATGTTCTAGCAATACCTTCCAGCACAAAGAGATGAATATGGAATCCCCATCAGAATAGACACTAGTCTAAATGCCTGAGAAATCTGATAATCTCATGAATGATGAATTTTACCAAGTGGTAAAAAATGTAGTCCCTCTGGACCAATGAAAAAAAAAAGGTTATCTTGTCAAGTCGATCTATAAACATCGAAACATCATCATCATCTCCACATGTACAAGATACCTCCTATCAAAAGTGTATGATGATATTTCCCAACTCCCTTCATTTACAAGAAGTGATTATGACTATTCAAACCATTTCTTGATATCTCGCAAGTAACGTCAAAGCAATACCTCTGAACTCCAACTGAGGCGGGATAGGAAATGCCGAAAGTGTTCAAGTATACATCTGTCTTTTGCTGCATTAAATAGTAATTACATTTGCATAATCCAGATAATACACGATAGTGCAATCATACAAGTTGATTTAGTTCTTCCATCATCACTATTAGAAATCTTAGCATATCTCAAATGAAGATGTATTTGAGAAATCTAAGGTTAGTAAAGGTTCTAGACACGTTCTCACCGAGAAGTGTCATCCGATGTTTCAAATGTAGATAATAACACTTGACTTTAGTCATGAATAGGATGGTTCATTTCGAATGGTTTAACATTGGAAAGTATAAGTGATTCTCCAACATGCTGACTCAACACAGTTGAAACATCCAGAGAACACGTCATCATGGATTTTGAAATGATCAATGTCATTGAAAGGTGTAAAGAAAAGGTTAGGTGAGACAACAGTTCATTTGTCAAAAACTTTATTCATAATTAACATCCCAAACCAAACTAATTTTCCTTGGTCAACAAGTGAAGAAAAACACTATAGTAAAAAAAATCGATAACAATTTGTCAATAAGTTCGACAAGACAAAAAATTGTCTCGAATTTCACAACATTTTGTGAGAATTCCAACTTTCTTCTGCTACTACCTTTTTGGAGAAAAGAAAAGAATATCATTTACGAAATCACATCTCCCAGGAGAAGTACCAATTTACACAAAGGTAATATTTGAGGAATTTGATGTGAAACCGACTGTTGATAATTGGAGAATTTAATCTTGTTACTGGAATAGATGAGATAGTCATCTACAAGACTATTATGAATTCGTCAAACTACAGAAGGAAACTCGAGTTACAATGGTTGGTCGATGAGACCATCAACTCAAAGTAGAGGATAGCGGTTTTTAATCGTCATTTGAGGAAGTTGCTAAGATCTAGGTACGATCCTGAAGCTCAGTCTTTCACCTTCGCAGATAGGTTTGAGATTTCCCATATAAAGTGTTTAATAACTAAGTGATTTCAATGAAGTAGGACTTGTTCGAAAAGTCATAAGGAAAACTGATATAGGAGTTGTTCGATAAGAAATAGGGAGAATAAATGTGGTGTAAATGAGGTGGATCGATGGTGTATTCTACTGCTCGCATTCGGTGGCATCCTAAGTAAAATTTTGAGAAATGACACAAAAGGTATACATCCTCAAAACGTACTATACTACTAACCAACTTTACGACACAAACTAAAAAGGTCTTCACAGCTTTCTCGACACTCAAATCACACTAACAATGAGACATCATCTCATATTTCGATTCTAATGTCTATCTATCTGTGGAAATAATTGAGAGGTGGCCAGTCAAAGAAGTTTTGATTACCTAAATAGGTAATATGGTTGACATAACCGTGAGTTTACTATCTTAAAACAGATTTTGCCCTTAACTTTCCGAGATATAGTTTCTTAGGCTCCAACAGTAACTGTTAGTCAGTCTTTTGGTAAAGAAATGGTACTAGGAACTGGTGCCATAATTCTAGGGAAAATACTTACTACTTTGAGAATTTCTACTGACCGTAGATATAACAATTCTTATTGCCGTGCCAATGCTCATCAAAATGATGGGTATAGCACCACAAGTAATGTGGGAAATTAGTATTGGTTGGAGTGTTCTAAAATCGAAAAAAAAATAGAATTTTCTAGTAATCTACTTTAGAACAGACCTAAACAGAAGTCGATCTCCCCCTTAAAGATCCGGAATGATCACTAGCGTGTTTGGAAAAATTTGTGGTATCAGGGACCGAAAGTGATTATCCCAAGATGCTCTTTCGTCGAGTGCTACCCATGTAGCACAACATTGTCACTTGAGAGATTTCTAGAAATTTCGACAAAAACTAAAACTTCGTAAGGATTATGGTAAGTGAAACATTAACGGATAATGCCAAGGAATCAAGACTACCAATGGTTTCCTAACTCAAAAAGATTGGAAGAAATGACTAGATAGTAGTGGAATTGATAGGAAATTCTCCCTTCCGAGATACACAACTATCAATATAGTTGCCTTGCTCCAGGGCCATCAACTTATCCCAAATCTACATCTTTCCTTGGCAGGGAAATTCTTCCCTTATAATTTAGAGGCGTTCGCTAGAATGATCTTTTAAAACGTCGGCAAGTCGACAAAACTGCCCAAAACTTAGGAAAAACTAACATATTTCTCGTATTTGATGAGGTGGCAAGATTCAGAAATTAGGTTCAAGAATCAAGAATGCTTAAATCACGCATGTGATGAACGCATATTTCCCAACTTATGCTCTGATACCAAACTGACACATCCTGACCCGGATTGTCCATTAGGACTCCGAATCGAGTTGTGTTGGCCAACACCTGGAAGGTGACGAAGCCATAAAGTGTAGTGATGTGAAATATGTAAATAAATTTAAACCTAAAAGTGCCTAAATACGAGAGTGCGTTTTGAACGGGAATGAACCCATTTCACACGTGACGTCAGCGTATAAGTAAAGTACAGTAGAGTGGATTGAAAATCATACCATCGAAGGTAATCTCCAATACCAAGATTTGCCACGAATCCTCGTCGATACGAAAACTCTGCTACTAGAAACTGGAGGGATAAAAAAAAAATAAGAGTGAGCGGGCCTGAAAATAGAGCTTTAATAAAGACCTTCTAAATGTTATAACCTCTCACTGTAATACCTGTATAGTTTCCAAAAAATCATATTACGTATAAGTATGAAATCAAATGTAAATCAACAGAAAATCCAAGAATATTCCAAATCATTACATATTGGCAGCAGCATAATAAAATCAGGTGCTCATCAATCTATGATAACACACAAGTTGGAGTTGCCTAATGCAACCTGTACCTTTACGACTCATAAATCAATCTATGATAACACATGAGTCGGAGTTGCCTAATGCAACCTGTACGACTCATAGGCAACTTGTACGACAGTGTCGGAGTTGCCTATTATTGCCACCTGTACGACAATGTAGGAGTTGCCTATTATTGCAACCTGTAAAACAGTGTCAGAGTTGCCTAAAACACAAATATAATCATGCCATAACTTAATCATTTCAAATAACACCATACACTCACCTGAACTTACCTGCACTTCCCGCGTTCACCTAAGCACTTCAAAGCATTCACAACAATTATATGTAGGTAATATGCATATGGATATGCCATGATGCAATCTAAAACTCAACCATATCATATTATTTTAGAATATATAAATATATATATGACATGGCATAAAATGCATAAATCAATTTATGAATGTGATTGATAATTCCATAAACGTGTATAATTGATATGGCTTACGATTACTGTGAATGCTTTGAAATAATTATCGTGAACTACGAACGGTTTGATCCCTGCTTAGGATACGTAGGTAGTCTAATGAGATGTTAGATGCAGCCATATAAGAAATGAGATTAAATAATCGAGACAATAGCCTTGTTTAAGGAATTGAGCAATGTGAGGGATATTGGTGAAAAATGTGCGTTTTAACTTTATGTTTTGGTGATTAGTAGTTAGTACACCGTATTATATAATTGGAAATATTATGAAATGTTTTAATTTTAGATTTTATCATGGCATATCCATACGTATATTCCTTGCACATAATTATTGTGAATGCTTTGAAGTGCAAAGGTGAACGCAAGACACACAGGTAAGTTCAGGTAAGTTCAAGTAAGTATACAGTATTATTAGTTGAATTGATGGGGTTATGATATGACTACATTTACATTTTTAGCAACTCCGACACAGTCGTACAGGTTGCAATAGTAGGCAACTCCGGCATTGTCGTACAGGTTGCCTATGAATCGTACATGTTGTATTAGATGCATTTAAAGCTCATAAACCTGCACCCCGGGTGATTGTGATTTAGCCAGAGATATGGTACATGCATGTTTATAATGTCGCATCCTGCACCCTATGCTCACATTGGATCCAATTTAGGTGCACAGTCTTATCGTACAGACCACCATAGGTGGTTCCAATTTTGGCCTAAGACCACAACGAAGTTGTTTAGTCTTTCCGCATAATTCATTGTTTGTTTGACTCTCTGATATTCTAGTATGCCCCTGTTACGTTTATACCCCCAGTTTCACCTCCTAGTATTAAAGGTAATTGGGTTGATTTAGAGGCACCAACCTATTTCCCATATCATTTTGGATAGGGACAAACTGTCCAGGAGGACCACTTAGTCTATATATCTTGTACTCTAGATTTCATGAACATGTTTTGACCCTCAATTTCTTGAGTGTTCTTTTAACCTTCTCGACATGATTTTTTTTGCTCAATAAATGAACAATTCATGGGGTTTTGCTCAATTAGTGAAGAATTCATGGGGTAGATTGTGACAACCCGTCCCAAATTTTTATGTTTTTACAAATATTAAAAGTGTAATTTTATGAAAATGCCTTTAGAGGCGAGGGTTTTGACTTCTGTTGACAACGTATAGCGAGGTGTATGAATTAATCCATTAGCGTTTTCTTTAAGTACTTTTGGTTTGGTCACTATTTATATATTTTTACATATTTTTTCAAATGTATTTATTTTATTTATCATTTAGTGATTCTGAAAAGAGTTGGAAAAAGAAAGAAAGAAGAAATAGAGAAAAGAAACTGGGCAGAACTTCCCAATCGGGAAAAAGAGAGAGGAAGAGAACATGAGGGACTTGGAGAGAGTGCAGCGAATCAGGAGAAGAGAGAAGGAGATGATGGCTAATTAGAAAGAAGGAAAGGAAAGGAAAGGAGAGAGGAAGGAGAAGAAGAAACAGGTTGACCCCTGGACACCCGCGGACCCGTTGAGATTCCGTCATTTTTCTGACATTTTTTTGGCAAATCAAAGCAAACCACCACCTAGAAACAACTTCATAGCCTTCCCTCTTCCATTTCCATTCAAAATTAGAAGGAAATTGGTGGTAATTTATTCAAAAACCGAAGGTGGGTGCCGTGAGACCCTTGCTCGAAATCCACCACTTGTGAAACGTTTTCCTACAATTACCACTACCATTAGACTTCCCTAGAATCCAGGAACAAAGCCCAGGAAGTGGTGGAGGCGTCGAAGCAAGTTTGGAGGTTGAATTAAATCACACCCAATTCTAAGGTTTCGTACAGTTTTAGCAAAATTGGATCCTTTCTAGGCTAAATTGGACTTGGCCACAGGTATAAAGTTTACTCTACTCTTTGAGATCTTCAATTATGTAATTTTTGAGAATTTTTAAAAATAGTTGAATTTTCCGGCGAGTCGGGGGGTTGACCGATACCCGTGGCGGCGCGTGCAACGGCACGTGGCCTATGGGGCCAATGATGTTTTATTTAAATGCTATTAGATGCCCTGGGTTCATAATTGATATCTGTATGAAGTAATTTCATTATTTGGGCTTAGTTTCATTTCGACACATGAATAGGTCAAATATGAATCGACGATCCGACCGTTGGATCGTCACCAAACCTTAATAAATTATAGTACATAATATTTGAGGATCATAGGAACTTACAGATCAGAAATCCGACGTATGGATCTTCCCCAATTGGATTTGTAAGTTTATAAAAATAAATGTTAACCGTCACTTAGTTTTGGGCAATTGACGGAGATCCGACAGTTGGATCGTAATGAAATTTTAGTATGTTATTATAGAAGTATAATGTGGATCTTTGGAGGTTGCGGATTAGGAATCTGAGATGCGGATCTTCCAGATTGAGTTTTGCAGGGTTATGGACGCAACCGTCGATTTTCGATCGACGGTTGACTTGTGGTCAATGGGTCTCGAACTATTTTAGAATGTCCATGAGGATGTGCTTTATGTGAATTGTGTATTCTATTGATAAGAGTTCTGAGATGTGATTCTATAATTGGCCACAGGCGCCAATCGTTCAGGACGTCTTGATGTGCATGCTAGGGAACCATAGCATGGACTCCAGGTGAGTGAGTCTTTTCCTTTCCATAATATATTATATATATATGTATGTATGTGATTGATAATTTCATAAACGTATATAATTGATTATGCCTTACGATTACTGTGAATGCTTTGAAATAATTATCATGAACTACGAACGGCTTGATCCCTGTTTAGAGTACGTAGGCAGTCTAACGAGACATTAGATGCAGCCATATAAGAAATAAGATTAAATAATCGAGACAATAGTCTTGTTTAAGGAATTGAGCAGTGTGAGGGATATTGGTGAAAAATGTGCGTTTTAACTTTATGTTTTGGTGATTAGTAGTTAGTACACCGTATTATATAATTGGAAATATTATGAAATGTTTTAATTTTAGATTTTATCATGGCATATCCATACGTATATTCCTTGCACATAATTATTGTGAATGCTTTGAAATGAACGCAGGACACACAGGTAAGTTTAGGTAAGTTTAGGTAAGTTCAAGTAAGTATACAATATTAGTTGAATTGATGGGGTCATGATATGACTACATTTACATTTTTAGCAACTCCGACATTGTCGTACAAGTTGCCTATGAGTCGTACATGTTGTATTAGATGCATTTAAAGCTCATAAACATGCACCCCAGGTGATTGTGATTTAGTTAGAGATATGGTACATGCCTGTTTATAATGTCACCTCCCGCACCCTATGCTCATATTGGATCCAATTTAGGTGCACAATCTTGTTGTACAGACCACCATAGGTGGTTCCGACTCGTAGATGACTAACGATTTATCGCATGGCTATCTTGAGTGTGTAGCATTGAGCATAACTATATTACACCCAGTCTTGTCATACAGACCTTTTCAGTGGTTCCGACTTGTGTGCAGTGTAGTGTTGTATAGGTCAATTATAGTGACTTCGACTTATGTGCTAGCAATGATTGATGAGCTATGATTTCAGTCGTACAGGTCACTAGAGGTGACTCCGACTTATGTGCTAGCAATGATTGATGAGCTATGATTTCAGTTGTACAGGTCACCAAAGGTGACTCCGGCTTATGTGCTGGCAATGATTGATGAGATATGGATAAGTCGTACATGTCATTATAGGTGACTCTGAGTTACGAGCTAACATACGTGATGAATATGTGATAAAAATGTGATGGTCACCAGAGGTGACTCCGGCTTATGTGCTGGCAATGATTGATGAGATATGGATAAGTCGTACATGTCATTATAGGTGACTCCGAGTTACGAGCTAACATACGTGATGAATATGTGATAAAAATGTGATGAGCTAGCATATGTAATGAATATGTGATAAGCTAGCATATGTGATGACTATGTGATGAGCTAGCATATGTAATTAATATGTGATGAGCTAGCATACTTGATGAATATGTGATGAGCTAGCATATATAATGAATACGTGACGAGCAAGCCTATGTGATGAAATATGTGATGAACTAGTATATGTGATGAGATATGGATAAGTAGTACAGGTCATCCTAGGTGACTTCGACTGCGTACTAATATGAGTTATTAATCGCATGATTATTTGATATTATTGATGAGATGCTGTGTTGTGGTATATTATGATTTTTCTAGAAATTATACAGGGTTATAGCGAGGGGTCATAATGTTTTATATGTGTTCTATTAATATTTTACTTTCAAGGCCACTCACCCTTGTTTTGTCCACCCTCCGCCCCCCAGGTTTTATTAGCTGAGCTTTCTTATCGTCAAAGATTCGTGGCGATTCTGAGTAATGGAGATTATTTCGAGGGTACGATTCTTAATTCACTATTCTGTACTTATTTATGCTCTAACGTCATGTGTGAAGTGGGTTTCTTCCCGCTCACCAGTGCACTCTAGTATTTAGGCACTCTTAGGTTTAAATTTATTCATATTTTTTTCACATCATCACACTTTATGGCTACGTCACCTTCCAGGTGTCGGCCAACACAGCTTGATTTGGAGTCCTAGTAAACTTTTCGGGTCGGGGTGTGTCACTAACAATCCCACCCAATCTGCATAATTTTGTTACATGGGTGAAGAAATATGGGATTAATTAGTTAATTTATGAACAGTGCGTTGAGAATTTAGGAATTAAGTAGTTGATTTTTGGGTACTTTGATATGAAGACACAAATTATTGGTTTCTCGGGGTACTGTAGGGACATTGTACTGAGAATCTCATATAAAATTTGAAGCAACTTGTAAATGATGGGCAGTGGTGTACTTTATTTGTACTTTATTTGAACTTCCAGCATGGAATATTGGGTGTACGGGAGAGGAAATTCAATGATAGTAACAGGAAAGTTAGCATGATTATCATTTATCATACTTTTCTGTAACCTTTAAATGTCATTAAGCTAGTTTGTATTTGCCAATGTCAGATGCCTAAATTGATTTGCTTATTGTTTGTCCTAGACAATATAATGCAATGATATTTCAGAAATAAAAAAAATCTATGGAAGTGGTAGGTTTGTTAGAATGATTACAATAATGCTTTGGTCTATGTTGGTCTGATGATATTTAATAAAAAAAAAAATTACCAGTTAGAATCAAGGAAGAAAATATCGGTAATATCGGAAATATCGGTAGTCCGAAAACACGGAAATATCGATGGAAATATCGGGATAATATCGATATCGATAAAAATTACATGGAAACCACGGAAATTGTAAGAAAAACTTGGAAATTTTTATTGAAACTTTGCAGGATGTTTATTTAGTCAATTATCTATTAGTTTATCACAAAAAATTGGAAGAAAATGCATTACATGATGGATTTAACTGATTTAAGTTGATTATACAGCGAGCTGGCAAACACTGTAAGTGAATAAAATATATAGTGATTAATGAAAAAAAAATTAAACACACCATAATCATTTATATATAATAATTTACTACAACTTTCAAGTAAAACTCATATTTTAGTTTTTAAATCTACCCTAATTCTGACATACTGCCGCACACATCAAATCTCTACTACCTTTCTTCCTTCTTCACGTGGGATGTACTACCTCCCTCATTTTCTATTATTTCTTTCCTTTCCACACACACACACACGCACAAACACACCCCACTCCCTCATTTTCTATTATTTCTTTCCTTTCCACACACACACGCATAGACACACACGCACAGACACACTTCAAAGTGCAAATCCACATCAGGGACCAAGCCATTTCCTTCTCTCCCATTTCGACTCTCTCTCTCTCTTCTCTGCACTGTCTCTCTCTCTTTCTCTCAAAATCCTCTTACCTCTCTCCCTCTCTTGCCGTGACCACACACACACAGCAGCAGCACCATCTGCTCGACTCGAGCAGCTCGAGGACGACACCACCATCATCACACATCATCAGTCTTCTCTCTCCAGCCTCTGCGAGAATGGCGGATGACACCGTGACCTCCACCGTGGCGCACACTCCGGCGAGCACCATCACCACCTGTGAGAGGCGCAGATCTTGGCAGAGAGAGGCGCAGATCTTGGCAGCTGCGACGACGGAGCTCGGCTGCCGTTCCGACGACAGAGAGAGAGAGCGATATTATCGATATTACTGATAATATCGCGATATTATTGATAATATCGGGATATTATCGCTATTATCGATAATATCGCGATATTATCACGATAATCAATTGGAATACTCTGAAAATATCGTTGTTGGAAAAAAACGATATTATCGGCGATATTTCGCCGATAATATCGATATTTAATTCCTTGGTTAGAATAGGTTAGGTGTTGGTCTGTTTTGGACTTACAATGCCACCTATTCACCACATAACAATGTATTATTTTACCTTTTTTTAACTGTGACGACTAGTTAAGTTTAGTAAACTCTAGACACATTGGAGAACAGATGATAACCTAGTAAAGTCCAATCCTTTACAATGTGTATATATTTGACCATTTTATTTGTTTTTTTTTTTTTTTTTGTTATGTGGAATTGTAACTGATATTCGACATTTTTGGATTGTACATATATCTAATAAGAGTGTGCTTCAATCTTTCATTTCTAGAGTGTTAAATTATTAAATCAGAATGGGTTTGGTAAGCTAAATTTGTTAGTTATATGTTTGTGTTTTGTGAATTGTTGATTGAATAATATTAATTAACTTTGTAAAGTTTTGGTGCCAATTAACTTTTAAATCTTCTTCTATTGGGTAGTTCATAATTCTTTATGATTGGTCATGCCTGCTCTTCGTTGTGTGATCCAATTGCTATTTTTTATTATAAAAATCCTTTGAGTTTTTATGTGCTTTAAATAAATGAGAATTTTAACGAAAAACTTCCAGTACTGTCCACTTTAACGAAAAATCACATTTTTACATTAAAAAGTCAATTCTGGTACTATTCACTTTACCCTTTATTTTGTCCTTATCATTAAAACTCAAAGTTTTCAAACTATTTTCATTAGTTTTCCTTTAAATATATGTTTGCAAGGTTCAGGTATCTCAGCTTGTATATTCTATTTTACCTTTTCAGGTGGCTGTGTTTGCTGGCGGTGTTGATACCTCTACAATTGAGACCAAATGAACTGTCCTAATTCGTACTGCTAACCAAGTAATTCATTAAGAGGAAGGTTCTCTTTGTGTTGAAGCTGATTGTGAGAGAAGTCTTTGTTTTGTATATAGAAGTCCTTTATTAATGAGAGATGTCTTTTTACTAGGGATTTAGAATTTAGCTTTGTGTTTCGGCCCTGGGGCCTTAAAGTGTATTTTTTTTAATATTTTGCTGCATCATTTGAACTTCCACTTAAACTGTGAGATCTTGTTTTAAGAAGCAGTTTCTCCACATATGAGAAATAGAGACATAGTTTTTTTTTTTTTTTTTTTTGTTTTTTTTGTTTTTGGTAATCTCAATTGAAAGGAGGGGAACTCATATGAATTTGAGAAAAACTAGTGAAGGATATGTTTGTGTTTATGTTTCGAGGCCTACAAAAGGCAGCTGGTGCCCAAGCCAATTAGCACTAAGTACCGTATATATTTTTGTATTATTGTTGTTTAATTGAATAGGGAAATGCATATAGGTAAGTGGATTGTTTTTTTGTTTCTCCTTTGATGAAATGCATATAAGTCAAGATGCTTTTATGGTTTAATTGTCGATTTTATATTTAACGGTATATATATATATATATATATATATTCCAATTCACAATCTTATCTGTCCATTCTCACAGTCGTTTGTTTAACTCCCCAACCAAACAGTAAGGCGTGTTCCAAACAATAAGACCCAGGAAAGGCATGAGCGGATCGCATGAGCGAGGAAGGGGTTTAGCTAGCGCAAGAGGAAGGTGAATTAGAATAAGTTTTCTGTATTTTGTTTGTTTGATTTGTGAATCTTATGAGTAGATTATTTAGATCTAATTCAATGGCCAGCACTAGCTCTAGATCTAGTTTAGGCGTTATTCCAGACATTGTTAATGAAGAACAAAAACTTGATTTTCAAATTGATGATAGTATAGATTTTGGAGATTGGAATATCCCCAAAGCCTCAAGTAAAAATATTTATAAAAAGAAATGGTCAGTAGTCTCATTCAAAAGTGAACATCATGTCAAGACAGTTGAAAAAGTTTATGCTCTTAGTAAAGAACATGAGACTTGTCAATTGTTTTCTTCAGAACAAATTAAATCCCATAGGAAAGACGGTCATAATTACATTCACATAGGCTTAGTTCAAATAGCTGTAAAACCCTTAACAAGAAAAGGTCTTAATACCTCCATTTTGTTATGTCTCTGAGATGCTAGGTTCACTAACTTTAGTGAGAGCATACTTGGTATGATAGAATCGAGTCTCTATAATGGACCTATCCATTTTGATTGTTTTCCAAATCTCACCAGAAGTCTTTCAGACCCTCACATGCTGAAAGCACTCACTCTGAACATTAAAACTTCAGGATACCAAGTCCTTGAAGGAACACAGCCTTTGGCATTAATCTATCGAGTCTATTACAAAGTCACTAGCACAAATATGAACTTTCAGGCTTTAACTAAAAGTCCGAGAGATCATACACATTTAATTCAAACCAACCAAGAGAATGCAAACATTAAAGTTCCAAGAACCATTAGGTGGTCAGATATCAGTCTCCCTTCAGACTGGTGTTTGATTAATGAAAGCAGGCCAGTAGCCATCCAGAACAGTCTAATTAATTTAGAAAACATAGAACAATACTTTGACGGTATTGTCAAAATCAATTTTGATCATCCAGCCAGAAGGTCATGTGAGTCAGTCCACTCGCATAAATCATTTGCCTCTAGCAGAAATTCTTTTTCTGGATCCATACCAGCCGATAGGATGGGTCAAGATCAAGAATTAATCAATTCATTAGCCAATAGGAAATTAAAATTAGTAGATACTAGCTCATCAGTAACCCAACAAGAGTTAATCAATGACTTGATTAATATTAAGCTAAAATCAGTAGAAACAGCTTCTCAAGTTACTCATCCGGCTAATCAACCCTAAACTCAAGAAAGAGGAGGACAAACTTCTCCTACAGACTCTGACTTTGAAGCAAGTCATGTTCATCATCAACTTTTAGTTTTAAATAAACCATTAAAAAAGAATAGCAAAATGCTCAATGCTGATATTGTAGCTGAAGAGGATATTCCACGAAGGAATATTTTCCGAAATAAATACACCCAAGAAGAAAAATCAAAAATTTATAAAAAATGGAATACCTTTATGGAAACTCATAGATTTGAAGTACTTTTCTTCGATTATGTTGAAAAGTACTACGAGTCTGATAAAAAACTTCAGGTAATAACCAAAGAAAACTGGCTTAAAGAAGACAAGACTATTGTCTCTTCTAGTCATCCTCCACAAGAAACTATTCTCATCACAACTGCTAATAAACAAATCCCAACAACTCCTTTCAAAATTTCGAAAGAAGATGCCAGAACCAAACCCATTATTGAACAAAATAATTTTACCAATCAAAGCCTCCATACAATTGGCAAACAATTAGATAAAATTGAAACAAAGATTAATAATCTTTTTATTTCAAAAATCAAAGAAAAACCTTTGGTAAGTTTCACAGAATCTTCTTCTAAGGCAGTAGCCTTAAAATCATCCTGAACCTCCACAAGTCAAAAAATTGATCAGCTGTTACTTGAATTAAAGAAAGAAAAAACAGTCCAAACCATAAATCATCCTGATGAATCTCAGTCAGAATCATCTCTTCCATCTTCTGAACCAGACACTGGTACATATTCCATTAGAAAAGTTGAACAAGCTTTTCAAAATCTTGAACTTAAAAGAATTAATAATAGACGTATCAATCCCACATCTGTTACAAAAAACTGGTATCCCAGACCAACTCCTCCTAATATTCAATTTGAAGAAAGAAATATTCAAAACCAATTCTCAGTCTCTTCTGATAAACTTTATGAATGGAATATAGATGGTTTGTCAGAACAAGAGCTTCTTAATAAGCTCCAACATATATCCATGGTTGCTAATAGTTATATTACCAATCACAATCTCAACCAACCTCAAATTGTCGACCTTTTGGTCACTGGATTCACTGGAATGCTTCATTCCTGGTGGGAGAAACATCTTACTGAACAATCCAGAAATGAAATTTCAAATGCCGTTAAAAAGATGAACGAATACCAATTTTTTATGAACTTATTGGACAAGGCGTCCCTGACGCAATTAACACACTTTTTTCACAATCATAGAACATTTTATAGGAACACCTAGTAATGTCACTTCCAGGATCCATGATCAACTCAGCAATCTGAGATGTCCAACTCTTAGCGACTTTAGATGGTATAAAGATGTATTCATGTCTAGAGTCATGCTCAGAGAAGACAGTAATCAATCATTTTGGAAAGAAAAATTTATAAATGGATTACCAAATCTTTTTGCACATAAAATTAGAAATGTTTTAGTAAATGAAGATGGTATCATACCATATCATACCTTTACTTATGGAAATATAATTAATATTATCCAGAAGGAATGATTGAAAATGTGTATCGATATGAAAATTTCAAAACAAGTTAATAAAGATAAATCCATCGCTAAGTATGAGTTAGGAACATTTTGTGAACAATATTGATTACCTTCTATTGCTCCTTCCAACAAAAAGAAAAGATCAGATACTTACAATAGGTATCCAACCAAATACTCCAAAAGACATTCTAAATACAACAAATATAAAAACAAGGATTTTCAAAGAAATGAATTTTATGAAAAACCTAAACATTCAAAATGGGAGAAAAAATCTTCTAAGAAATTTCCAAAAGACCAAACCCAAAAGGGAAAATGCTACAAGTGTGACAAATTTGGTCATTATGCCAACAAATGTAGAGTAAAGAAAACTATCAATCAATTGAAGATCTCTGAGAAAGAGAAACTTCAGTTAATCTAAGTTTTGGAATTAAAAGACAAACAATAGTCAATCAGAAGATGATTTAGAATTATCTTCTTCTGGTAATAATTCATCGACCAATGGCTCATCTCCAGATATCAAAATAGGATGTATAGACTCTTGTTGCAATAACAAGATCTCAATCCTTAATAAACAAGAAGATTTTGTACTTAAATTAATAAGCAAAGTTGATGACCCAGAGCTTAAATCTTTTTATCTCAAAAAACGAAAGAAATTAGTTTCTTCAGATGAACTAGGCACTAGCCAAATCCATTCTACTCCAAAAATCTCTCTTAGCACAACCTTGGAAATGTTTAATAAGACTAAGAAAGAAATTACCATTAAAGATCTCCAGTAGGAGATTAATAAAATCAAAGACGAAATTAGGCTTTTAAAGTCTGAAAATCTAAAAGTCCGAACACAGCTTAGTAAAGTTCAAACACATTTGTTAGTAAATCCTCATGAAGAAGAACTTGCTAGTTCTTCATCTAGTTCAGAATTAGGTTCTCAATCTACTAAGAATCTAGTTTTAAATCTTTTAAAAAAGATAAGAATCCAGAAATGGTATTCTAAAATCAAAATAATAATTGAAGATTTTCATTTTAGAAACCATAGCTTTAATAGATTCGGGTGCAGACTTGAATTGTATTCAAGAAGGGTTAATACCCACCAAGTATTTTCATAAGTCCACAGAAAACCCAGTCATTTTAGGTATTCCTTTTAAGGTACATCACAATAGGATTACCACCAGAATATTAAGATACAAAGTCACTTTTGAGTTTTGTCTGGAAACAGATCTAAAAAAACTAAGACATTTACAGAAAAACAATATTTCAAAAACTATTAGTATTATCACTAATAAGTCACAACATATTAATTTCTTAAAAGAAGAGATTAATCACAAAAGAATTAAAGAACAGCTAACAAATAAATTTTTGTTAGAAACTATTGATAAATTTCAAAAGAAACTTATTAATGAAGTCGGTTTTGATATTCCTAATGCTTTTTGGCACCGTAAACAACACATTGTTAAACTTCCTTATATAAAGGAATTTAATGAATCTAAGATACCTACTAAGGCTAGACCTATCCAAATGAGTCAAGAAGTTATGGAATTCTGCAAAACAGAAATACAAGAACTTCTTAATAAAGGAATTATCCGTAAAAGCAAATCACCATGGTCATGCCCTGCATTTTATGTTCAGAAAAACGCAGAATTAGAAAGAGGAACACCCAGATTAGTTATTAACTACAAACATTTGAATGAAGTTTTGGAATGGATTCGGTATCCAATCCCCAACAAAAGAGATTTGATAAAGAGACTTTCTCAAGCAGTTATTTTTTCAAAATTTGATATGAAATCAGGCTTTTAGCAAATTCAAATCCATGAAAATGATAAATACAAAACAGCTTTTGTAACTCCTTTTGGACATTATGAATGGAATGTAATGCCTTTTGGCTTAAAGAATGCACCAAGTGAATTTCAAAATATTATGAATGAATTTTTTAATCAATACAGTCATTTTTCGATTGTTTACATTGATGATGTGCTTATATATTCAAAGTCAATAGATGAACACTGGAAACATTTGCATTTGTTTGCTAGAATTATTAATTCCAATGGATTAGTTGTATTAGCTTATAAGATTAAACTGTTTCATACTAATGTTAGATTCTTAAGATACAATATCCATCAGTCTACCATCCAACCCATAGATCGAGTCATCCAATTTGCTGATAAATTCCCAGATCAGATTACTGATAAAACCCAACTTCAAAGATTCCTTGGATCATTAAATTATGTATTAGAATTTTATCCTCATATTCGTCAGCAGTTTAAACCATTGTTTGATCGACTTAAAGATAATCCTCCAGCATGGTCTACCATTCATACTTCTATTGTCAAACAGATTAAAACTCATGTTAAAACATTGTCTTGTCTTGGCATTCCAACTCCCAACTCTTTTAAAGTAGTTGAAATTGATGCATCTGATGCAGGTTATGGAGGTATCCTCAAGCAAAAACTTTCTTCCGAATCTCCTGAACAAATTGTTCGTTTCCATTCAGGAGCTTGGAATCCAGCACAAACTAATTATAGTACTATAAAGAAATAGATATTATCTATTGTATTATGCATTAGTAAATTTCAAGATGATTTATTAAAGCAAAAGTTTTTATGCAGAGTCGATTGCAAATCTGCAAAACATGTTTTACAAAAAGATGTTCAAAACATTGCATCTAAACAGATTTTTGCAAGATGGCAAACCATATTAAGTATTTTTTATTTTGAAATTGAATACATGAAAGGCAGCCATAACTGCATTCCAGATTTCTTAACACGAGAATTTTTGTAAGGGAAGAATGTCAGGCCAGAACAGAAATAGTCAGAGGAGGCTTCCAGCCACTCTTCCACCTCCACCACCAGTAAAAAAGGAATCTATTCCCGATTCCTCATCATCGGCCCTAGCCATTACCAACCGGTTTGTTCCCTTAAGATCTCCTTTAGGATTAACAGTTGGCCAATTCCGACCAAACTACTAAACGGCATTAGCCAGACCTTATGACCCATATTCATCCATATCATCACGATCAACTCCAAATACACCTAGCTTTGCTAAAACCTCTCCATATGTTAAGAAACACCCAATGGAACAACTTTTTTGCATCCTTCACCATATAAACAAAAAACAACCTCTGGAAAAATTAGTCAGCTTAATCCTACCCCCAAACTTTCATTATATTCCAACTGAATCTTTCAAAACCCTCTAATATTATCAAGCAATTCTCCATGAGACAGCAAGCATTTCCATCAAACCTATTTATAGCACTACTCATCCCAATAAACTCCTCTACCATTCCATCCAAATTGGACAATTTCTTACTGAACAAGAATGGGGAATCCCCCTTTATCATACCAAACAACTTCGCACCATCCATGAACTCATCCCCAACAACAAATATAATTATTTTGATTACATCCAGGCTTGGACCAACATATTTCTTCATCAATCAACTGACTTTAGTCATTCATGGTTCGTTAGCTTTGATAAAAGTTTCAGGTTAAAATTCCCAGCTTCGTTTCCAAATTGGTGGTCTTCTCATGGCCCAACCGTCAGTCTTCTACCTGAGCCTCTCATGCAACACCTTTCAGTTAGTTTCCAAAAACAATTTGATCGCAACTGCTTTGACGACATAATCACCCTTCTTTCGTTATTCATGGCAAAATACAAAGTCCCTTGGATTTTTAAATGGAATTATGAATATGAAACTGGTGAAATTTATAGAGCCCGGTGGGTTAAGTGGTGGGACAAATTCGACTACGAGAAAGTTATTAGATTAGTCTCATCAGAATTTCCAATTGCACCTGTTCCAATGGTCTCTCCACCAGCAGCATTAACACAGGCGTTGCCTGAAATCCCAAAAAATACACAATCTCTATCAGACATTAGTCCATCATTATCCCTTAAAGAAAAACCCTCAAAGTCATCCAAATCCTCCAAAACTTCAAGTTCGAAGAAGAAGGGCAAATCTTCACAACTCCTGAAAATGGTAGATAAGCTTATAGCAAAGGTAGCCTTACTAGAAAGTGACAGTTAGGATGAAAATCCCAGTTCAAATTCATTAGACACTTCCTCTCAACCAACCAAATGGGCAGATAGGGCAGAATACCAAGACGCTTAAGACCCGTTTGATTTGTAAAATTTGAATTTCAAAATGTAATGATTTGTAATCATTTTAAAATTTTACCCATGTAAATCGCATAGTAGAAGCCATGTGATTTTCACAGAGAAAGCAACATTCAGCAGTAGCAGCAATCATTCCGACATGACACTATTCATGAATAGTAAAAATCACTTTTTACTATTCATCCATCATTCCAGACAGAAACAGCGTGAATCCATAGTGAAAGCATCATCATTCGCCAGCATTTACAACCTTTGGCACATGCAACTGACAGGGGAAGCGGGCTTCCCGGATCTCAATTATCAGACCTTCTCTGATAAAAGGAGAACTCATTCACAAGAGAAGAGGACTTCAACATTAGAGACTCTCTGTGTATTCATCAAGAATAGAAGTCACTATTCAATTTCTCCATCTCAAATATTTGTAATTTACTTTTGAATTAAGGATGCTTGCGAGCACCTCTATTTTTTCCATCAATCGTCAGTAGACAAATCTGTAAGTCGGTTTCCAATTTGAAATAAAATTATTTTCAAATATCTATCTGCATCATTAATTTAAATTCATTAATTTCATCATGAATATTACACCTATTTTCAATATGGTTTTATTTGTATATATTATTATAATTGATTCATTTGGTTTCCGATTCCCCATTAATCCTGATCTGATCTTAATCAAATATATTGAATATATATATATATATATATATATATAGTTCAAATGCGTGATTTAGTTATGCGTGGGGTTGGTGTGAGTGATATGCCACATAATTAGGCATGTGATGGATTTATGTATACTTAATGAATTTTTTTTCTTCTAATTGTGCAGATGTCAAACCTTATTAGAAGTCGTAAGGCGATGACGACTACACCCCGTTCGATTCCCCCGGCTCCTCCGTTAGCTGCCATTGCTCCCGCAAAAATGGACCACAGGTTGGTTGATCCAGTTGGTCCCGTGGTCTCCCAAAAGCTGGCATTATCAGCCCCATCAATGGCGTTACCTGTTAACGCTAGACGTGGTCACCACCGCCCTACATGCCTGACATGCCATCGACATTCACTACTGATGCCTCGAGGTCACAACAAGGTAAAGTTTAATAACGCCCCGCACATTGATAACTGTTTTTTTTTATTATTTTTTTCCTATAGTGCATTGGTGATTTCTCCATATAGATTGTTCTACGTGATATTGGATTGCCTAATGATACTATAAGGGTGGTCATTAGTTCTTTTTAGGGAACAACGTGTCTCTGAAAATGTTTGTTCAAATTTTTTTTCATAATTCGGAGTTTTACTGTTTAATTTTGTTCAAAATTTGAGCTGCAGCTGCTTTAAGTTTGATCTTTAGTTAGTTAGGTAAGTAGAAAGAAAATGTGTAAAGCGGAGGTATCATTGTGCTTTTGAAATGCATATGCTTGCATGAACTGCAAGTAATTGTTGTTTACTTATGCAAATCACGGAGTCGAATTATATTTAGATTTTGTAACAGTGCATACGATGTTGTCAAAGTACAAACCTTATAAGGAATACCAAATATGAAATATGATAAGAATTTGGTTGCTGAATGACATTGCAAATTAGTAAAGAATTGCCTAGTGACGGTTATTAGTTTTGAGGCAGCTGCACAAAGATATTATCTGCAATTCCTTAGTTGAAAAGTATTTGGTTATTGGTTTGTTATGATTTTAGATGAATTATTTGGTAGTTGATTATGTGATTGAGGCCCTTTGGTTTAGCAATGAGCGAGA
The DNA here is from genome assembly GCF_042453785.1 of Malus domestica. Lineage (NCBI taxonomy): Eukaryota > Viridiplantae > Streptophyta > Magnoliopsida > Rosales > Rosaceae > Malus > Malus domestica. The sequence goes on from NC_091675.1 coordinate 29,796,830, forward strand.
GACATGTTTCAAGACATAAAATGGGTGGTGACTGTCATTGGTTCTTTATGGATTGTTTGGAACATTTCTCGGTTGTGTTTTTGCATGCCTTTTCATCAGGTATAATTTGTGTTCGTATTTCAACTTGTGCATGGTAGAGTAGCAGGAAAAGTGTGCTAAAAAGGGTAAATGTTTGAGTTCTTAGGCAATAGAATGCATTTGTTAGTATGGTTATTTTTACAGTGTTTCACCTTTTTCTTTAATGCCTGGTTTGTTCTTTTTCAAGGACACGTTATGGCAATTCTGCTTCATACACACTCTTGCATTCATGCCGCATAAACTTTATATCACTAGTGTTGACTATGTTCTTGTTTTGTTATATGTTTTAGAGTCCAGTAGTTATGATGTGCCTCCACCACTGGTAATTACAGTAGAAAGAAATTTCGGTTTACTTAGTTGTGTTTGTTTGACTATTTTTTATTTTTTGCAGCAAAGAAAAATACACGGGGACCTTGTTGCCAGTTGGAGACGGCGAAGCTCACCCTGGTGATCAACAGACATATCACGATCGGATACGACGACTAGCATCGGGTTGCACCAACGGCGGAGCAGCATAGCACATTGGCCCATGACATTGGTCACGTCGTTCGGACCTATTGCCCTATGCAACGGAAGTCTTGAAAGGCGATACCAAATGAGGTAAAGATGAAGGTGCGCGCACAGTTGTCGGTAAGTATCCTACTTTTTAATTGTTTTTCCCTTAAATTTTATATATTTATATTACTTAATGTATGTAATTAATGTGTTACATTGTAGACAAACTACAATTTCGACGACATCAACGATGATATGTTGGCATATGTCAACATACTCTTTGCTGAACAATACAAGCAGTGGAAGAGCGACCTGCACCAATATTTTGAGACATTTGATGATCTGCAAGTCACTCTTGAGAAGGGTTGCCCGAAGAAGATTGAGGACCGGGAAGATAATTGGGTGTGGCTCTACAGTCATTTTCAGGAGTCCGGCTATATGGTACGTTTTTTATATTAAGTTTAAAAGTATTATACGTTTCTTACTAGTGTTTATTGATTTTTTTATATTTCATTTAAATTATAACTAATACATTTATTTTTTGTATAACAGAAGAAGGCGAAAGCCAACAAGAGCAATAAAGAGAAGAAGACTATTCTCCACCATTTCGGTTCGAGGCCTTTCTCATATAGGATGGAGGAGCGGTGGCAAGTAATAATAAAGTTTTTCATATTCAATTTTAATATGTCAATAATATTAATTTTTTTTCCTGCTAACATTTTCCTTCTCTTGTTTTATTCCGGGGGGGGGGGGGTTCAAAATTCCCGAAGATCGATGTCTTTAGCGACGTTTATGTTCAACCTAGGGATGAGTTGGCTGAGTCTCTTCGTGTAAGTGTTCTTCAATTGTAATTACCATCTTACGCATTCAAGTTTCATGGTTATTATTTGAATGTTATTATTAATATTTGATGTTATATTACATAGGTGACGATGATGGATAAGAGGCAGTTGGTTCTTCAGGAATCCGCCTTCCAGCTTCCTCCCGAGACTCCTCTCGAGTATGTGGATCCCCTAGAGGATGCGGGGTTTCAGATCCTTACAGAGACCTTGGATCAGACTCTCGGGCGGAGGCCAGGATGTATTGTAGGGGGATGGGGAATGCCCGACGGTGGGAACCTAGAGCCTCTTCATCATCACAGTCAAAGAGTCAGGTGACAACTTTGATAGCAAAGTTGGCTGACCTTAGGACTAAGCTCGCCTCGTATAAGAGCCAAATGTCACAGATTGTACAAGCCCTCAGTTAGTCTGGCATTCGTCTCCCGGATCTTTGTCCCCTGTCGACATCTGAGCCCTTCCAACTCGAGCATGCCCAGAACACTGCCCCTTCGACCTTTGAGCCTGTCCCCAATTCCAAGACCTTCTTGCCCCAACATTTCCAGCTGCCTCCGAATGACGATCCCGTAGATTACGCCGCATTATTTTCTTAGTTTTGTACTCCCTTACTTTTTAAACATTTTCCCTATACATATATTTTATATTTATTTAAATAAAATATTTTTCTCTTCATTATATTTTTTACTTGCAATTTTATTTTATTATTTTATTACAAAATAAAAAAAAGAACAAAAATTAAATTTAAAAAAAAAATTATTTTTCGTTTTGCGCGACGAATACCTTCGAGAGACGAAATTTCATCGCTCAAAGTTTCGAGAGACGAATATTAGTCGTCCCACGTTTGTATCCTGGTATTTTGTGCGACGAACGCATTCGTTCCTAAAAATTTTGTGTGACGAAGGTTAAACCGTCGCACTGTGTTCTTGCAACCAATGATATTTTTCGTCGCCCAAAGTCTTTCTTCATGGATTATGCACAACGAAGTTTCCATCCCGTAAAAGTTTGTGCGATGGAAATACACTTTGCTCGACCAACTTTGGTTCGTCGCGCAAATTGTAAAACGTAGTAGTGATATTACATACCAGTTAAAAAATCAGAAGTATCTTATGTTCCGAAATGCCATATAATTTTTTATAGAGAAAGTGTAAATGTGTAAAACTCTTGTTTCGAAATAATATCCGTATTTTTCCTATGAATCATTGCTAACCCTAAAAAGCATATGAAACAAAATAAAATGAATATATTGTTATACAAATGCGAACACCAATAATCCAATGACGAAATGTCACACTCACTCAGGGCAATTGTATATGAGTTGTTGCCGTGAAAATGATCAGTCAGCTCCTCTCGTGTGACAGCTCCATCAAAGGCCCCAGTTTAGAAGGACTTTTATATCACTTACGGAGAAAAAGAGCAATGATCATATTATTTCGAAGGTATAATTTGAACAGTTTTGGAAAATATTGGGTGCCCGGCCGAGAGCCTAAAGCGATTATTCAATGAAATATTTCAGGGGAAAGGGTTTCGTCGGACAAAATAAGGCATTAGTTGAAATTGGGACAAATTAGCTACATGAATATCAAATGCCTTCATCAGTGTGTGAGATGTCACTATATTGTCCACTTATGTTATAAATAATTTTTTTTAACATATTGAGCTATTGAAGGCAATAAAAATTATAGGCATGAAATTAAAACTATATGAACTTCAGTACAATTCAAGAAAATTTAAATCACATATGTTTTCTCTTTTGGGTGCGATTTTTAAACATACAATCTTAGTTATGATCTCATGTTTGAAGACTGGAAATTAAGTGGAACGATAATTGTGAACATTGCAAAATTTGATCAAGATTAATGGAATATGTCACCTCAAGAATATCGAACATCCTACATGTATTCATGGAGACTAGTTCCAAAGTTTAGTAATTCATTACCGCGTACGAATTTTACCAACATGTAAGTTGTCTCCCACTATATATAACTAGCCTTCATGCAGTGCAGAAGGTAGTTTTTGATAATTTTTTTTTTTAGAATCGGCACTGTACAACTTTTAAAATGTTTTGAACGTGTCTAAAAATAAAAATATATATATTTAATAAACAACTGATTGAATCATATTATTGTTAGCATATTGTAAGTAACTAATTATAAAAATAAAAAAAACAAACTGTACAAAAAAAATTAATTATTAAAAAACACTGTTTATATGACAAAAATATCTCTACATTATTTGGTGCATTATTTTAATACTTCTTTTGAACCTTTTGTTTGAGAGGTATTTTTGTCCATAACTTTTTGATGAAGCTGTGACCCGAAATTAGGGCAGCTTGCTTTATATATAGGGGTATTTGTCGTTTTCCCCCCTGAACTTTAATTTTAGCCAATTACCCCATTGAACTTGTATAATTGGCCAGTTTACCCAATGATGTTAAATTTGAGAATTTTCCAGCCAATTTTCCATCCAACTCAGTCACATGCACGGCGCATGCCAATTTTTTTCGGGTAAAAAAGTAATTTCATCCATAATGTGGACATTCTATTTTTATTCTTCTTCTGCTATTTCACTTCGTACAATTTTATCTACATTAACCATAGAAGTCTAATTAGCAACTACAAAATATTGGCTCTGTGCCCAATTTACCAAAATGAAATTAACGATTCTTACTACAATAATGTGATATCCCTCCCCCAAAATTAGTATGTTATTTTATTTTGACATACTTAAGAGATTTAATTGAAACTAGTTCGTTAAATTCTCCGGTTTCGAGAAAGTGAAGTGAGGGGTATTTCGATCATTCCAATTTTATTGGATGTCCTCGTGTTGCCTAAAAGATAATGGATTCGGATGTGACTCATTCCTACTCGTAAAGAAGAATTGCAATAATGAAAAAGGTACCAATCTCTTTCCTACACGTGATAGTATTATTGATGTTGTACCATTGCTACACAACTTCAGGTTGTGTGATGACTAAGAATGTTATCAGAAGACTTGTAGTGAGATTCGAAATTGATTAACCATTCTTATACGTATAATGAGGCGTATGGTGGTTAAATTATAATATATGTGGTGGTTGGACCCTTGAGATTATTCGGAAAATGGGAAAGGCGAGTGGTGAGTCACAATCCGAAGAAAATGACGAAATAATATTGACGGTGATCCCATTGATGGCTGATACAGTATACAGAAGAAGTGTCTTGTGTGGACGTAGCACTACTTTGACATTTAATCATTTGATGCTATTTATTTTCATATATGTTGTATTATTGCCACTTACACGAGCTTTGTAGCTTATCCAGGTTTTGCTTTGCCCGGTGCGCCATTCCCACGGCGTAGGGTTATCTTGCAAAGTAATTGGTAGTGGTAGTAGATTTCAAGTGGTGTAGCTGTGAGGCAGTGCACTTGAGAGTAGGTATTGCCATCCTTGTTGTAAGTTTTTTCTGCTGAAGCTCTGATGTATATTATATGTATGAGTCTTAGCAACTCTATGTATTTTATATTGTACCGATACAGTCCTCAGTCACGTGTCGATTTCGAGCACATCTCATGATCGAGGCATGACAACTTTTGGTGATACTTCAAGAACTTAACCAAACTTCACTTTGATACTTCAAGAATCCGAAAAATATGAATCCAATAAGTATCCCTTGATAACGCTTTTTGTCCATCAAATCCAACACTTGGATTTCAAGACAACACCTTCACTACGAAACTAAACCTCAATCTCAACGACTAACACACTTTGGAAACTCTAGTCGCCAACTTCAGAAGAACACAACGTTCTCGGATAAGACACTTGGAACAAGAAGATGACAAAACTGACACAGATCGAATCACCGCAACCAATGCAAATGATTCAAACGAAACAGTCAATTAAACTACCCATTTCACACCTCATAGGCTAGACATACTAGTCTCACTCTCTTAAGGTCCACGAATCCAAGGCAAACTTTAAATTTGACACCATTAATACTACAAGGCAAGCATTAGCATCCGCTAAAAATTTCAAAGGTCCGGGGACCAATGCTCTGATACCACCCAAAGTTGTCACGCCCCAATCCCGAGATATTCCTGGAATCGACACATGACCAAGGACTATATCGATACAATATAAAATACATAGAGTCGTTAAGACTCATACATATAATATACATCAGGTTTCAACGGAAAAAACTTACAACAAGGATGACAATACCTACTCTCAAGTGCACTGCCCTCATAGCTACACCACTTGAAATCTACTCATCTAACTGCTACCAATTATTCTGCAAAATAACCCTACATCATGGGAATGGCGCACCGAGCAAAACAAAACCGAATAAGCTACGAAGCTTGTGTGAGTGACAATAATACAACATATGTGAAAATAAATAGCATCAAATGATTAAATGTCAAAGTAATGCTACGTCCACACAAGAAACGTCTTCTGTATATTGTATTAACTGTCAATGTGATCACCGTCAATATTATTCCGTCATTCTCTTCAAATTGTGACTCACCACTCGCCTTTCTAATCTTCCAAATAATCTCAAGGGTCCAACCACCACATATATTATAATTTAACCACCATAAGCCTCATTATATGTATAGGAACCACACGTCTTCCGATAACATTCTTAGTCATCACACAACCTGAAGTTGTGTAGGAATGATACAACATCAATAATACTATCACGTGTAGGAATGAGATTGGTACCTTTTTCATTATTGCAATTCTTCGTTACGAGTAGGAATGAGTCACATATGAATCCATTATCTTTTAGGCAACACCATCATGTAAACTATTTGATTCAATCATTTTCTAGATTGAGCCACACAGGCTTTCAATCTCATATTTCATATACGTAGTAGGTACCAGTCTAGGGCTGTAGAGAGACAAAATTTGGCCAAAGCCTACAATAGGTAACCAAACAGGAAGTGGCCCCCCAAAGTGGATTAACAAAGCAGAGCCACCCCTGAGAAAGTAACCAAGTAGGCAGTGACCCCCCAACGCGGATTAACCAAGCAGAGTCACTCCTAGAACTTTTAGGAAGTGATCACCCAATGCGGATTAACCAAGCATGATCATCCCTAAATGTGTATGGTCATACCTAAGACTTAAGGATCGCCTAACGCGGATTAACCAAACACAATCCATAAATAGTATGGTCCCCAAACGTGGATTAACCAAGCAAGACCTCCATGTACCATTGCTACATGGTGCAGATTCTGATTTTATCCCACATTTCCCCATGTACGGTTAGTGGTCCTTTACTAGCCCTCACATATCACAATCATTTCAAGCATAATATATATATATATATATATATATTATGCTTGAAATGATTGTGATATGTATATATATATATATATATATTATGCTTGAAATGATTGTGATATGTGAGGCTAGTAAACATAGTATATAACAAGGAAACATAGCATAGTAGTACACATTTCCATATAATCATTTGGAAATGCATGTCATATCCACATTGTATATAACAAGGAATTTCATGGGTTATAACCATATCACATAATATTAATGTCACTCACCTGGGTTATTTGCACTTCCACATTCACCAACTCCACTTCCAAGGAACCTAAAACAACACACAAAACCCCACTTAGAAAAATTAACACGACTGACATACAAACTGAGGTCAAGTGCCACTTGCAAGTAAATCGAAATGCACGTCAACCGGGAACAACGCGTCACCGTGATGAGCCAACTAAGCTCCATCAAGCCTTAACAACATTCTAAAAATAATGACACACTAGAGTAAAGCACGTTGACTAGAACATCAACTGTCGATAAGCTAGGTCCACTAAGGTCAACAATCTAAGGTTATTCAATCTGGAAGATCCGCACATAGGATTTATGATCCGTAAGTTCTCAAAGGTCCAACAACTAATAACTAGGGTGCTCACAAAATTGTACGACGATCCAACGATTGGATTGTCATCAATCACAAAAAAAAAGTGGCGGTCCAATTTGATCACCACACCAAATAATTGAATTTTAGGAAATTGAGCTAGACATAGGTTCAAAGGGTGACTAGAAGGTATTTGGTACTTAGACAACACTTGTGGACGGTCCCACGGACCGGCACATGCAGTGGTAGCCAAGGTAGAGGGTTTAGAAAACCCAAATTTTCAACATTAACTAAATGAGCTCAAATTTATGTGGTAGCTAGAGTTCAACAAGGGAAACACTTTTCACAACTAGGTCAACGACAAATTCTAACCGGAAACTATCCAAATTCACCAGGAAAATTCTAAACACCCAACTCTAAAATGGATATGAAAGCATGAACCAAGCATACCAGCTTGAAGATTATGAAGAGTAAATGAAGTTTCATACCTCACTTGAAGGAAATGGTTGCCGGAATCACTAGAAAAATGATAAAACCGCCGGAAACCCACGGAACTTTGTTTCCTCGAACTGGAAAAATGGAAAATAAAAAAGGAAATCTAACACTACAGAACTGTAGGACTCGTCAAGAGCTTTCCATGGACACCAAGATCACCCAAAACGGAGCTCAGATGAAAGAGATATGAGTTAGTCAAGATGGTGGGTTAACGGGTCCAATCTCCCCCAAAGAGGGTTAGAATCAGACCCCCTCCCTTTTTTTTTTTAGAAACCTTCCAGATTTTCTGGAGGTTTCTCTCCAATTATAACATATTGGCAAAATTACCAAAATGCTCCCAACTTCAAAAGACTCTAACTTCTTTATTCTGACTCGGAATTGAGATCCGTTTGCGCCTACGCGCTCGTGGGATTTGGCTCTACCTAACGAACTCAAGAGTTGACCAAAAAGGTCAAATAAAATTGGAATGATCGAAATACCCCTCACTTCACTTTCTCGAAACCGGAAAATTTAACGAACTAGTTTCAATTAAATCTCCGAAATACGTCAAAATAAAATAAAATACTAATTTTGGGGGTAGGATATCACAAATAAAATTAACATCATCCACAAAAAATATGCAACAGACTTGCACCTAGTGCCAAAATCAATAAAACTTATCAAATTTATAGTTCTACAGCATAATCCCATTAAAAGAACAACTTAACCTCAACACCAAAGGTTTTCATTAACAGTAAGTACAAAAGGCGCTCCAACACATCATAGTTACACTCTCCATGGTCTTGCTTTTTTGGCAACATGTTGGGGTTGTGATGCCATTTCATTAGCCTTCCTTGTGACTTGATTCACACGACCGCCTCGGTTCACCTATTTCAATTCAACACGAAAGCAACAAAAATGTTAGCAAACCCAAAACCACAAAAATTAATCTATAACAAATGCTTTTTTTTTTAATTAAAAAGATAGATTATTGTTATACATGTAGTTTAGAAGTTCCTTGTATGGAGTAGCCCCCGAGTGGTGATGTGCACCAGTTTTCTACATCAAACCCATTTATACCCAATTATTAATTTCATACAATTGCATAAATAGTAGAGTCAAACACAATATAAGTATTTGATACAAGTCCAATTTACACTTACCTTTACAATTGTGCTCAATCCTTTGCTTTTGAGTTAAGACCTCTTATTGTGTTATTTCCCCTTGTTGCTTTAGGTCCTTTTGCATTTGAGCTAGACCATTTAGATATGCTTGTACCGACTGTTCGCCCATGACTCTGCATTATTTATTTTCACTTAGCAACTAGATAAGTGATATAACAAGACTCAAAATAAATACAATCCTTGTTGATCAAATTACCTCTTTTGTGAGTCCAAAACCTTGTTGTGATTGTAGTAGCCTTTGTGGACAACTTGTTTTGTTGTGTCCTTCCTCTCCACAGGTTTGGCAATGCATTACAACATCACATTTCCTTAGTTTTGTTGCCTCTTCTTTATCTCATCTGGTGCTTTTGTTCTTTTACCTTTAGGTCTTCCAGGTTGCTTGTGGTAAAAGGGTTTAATAGGCCTAAAGCAGGTTCTCTTCCATTGTTCTTTTCCAGGCATAGGAGCAATATACCCTTCATAACACCTATCATAAGCTGGCATTTTGTAAAGTGAGTGAACAAACACTTGTGGACTAGCCTTCTTCCTAGCAATTGTGGATATAGCATGGGGACAAGGAATGCCACATAGCCGCCACCTCCTACAAGAGCAAGTGTGCCTTTCCAAATCTACTGCAAACATACTACCAACCAAAGTACGTACTTGATATTGACCATTCCCTGAATAATTGGCAAAACAATTGAAACTATCCATTTGATTTTTTGCAACAATCTTTAAAATTGTAGGTCCAACTTATTGCGTCCACTTAGCTTCTCTTAGCCTAGCCATTCTCAACATCAAATATTTTTGAATCCCTTGTAACATCGTAATAATCGATTTATCTCTTGCATATAAAATTGCAGAATTAAATGACTCACACATGTTATTCAATAACAAATCACACTTTATCGATGTTCTGAAATAAGATCTGCTCCAATGGCAAGGTGGCTTATCAGTTAGCCATTCCACTGCCTTATCAGATTGATTATTCATTACCTCATTTTCATCTTCAAAAGGAGGTACAGTAGTTGCCCTTGCTACTGCCCATAATCTCTGTTTTAAGGCAAGTCCGGTATGACAAGCACTTCTAAAATTATTATGCAAATGTCTAACACAATGTCTGTGTTCTATAGTTGGCATCAGACTCTGAATAGCATCGCCTAGCCCTTTTTGTTTGTCAGTGATGAATGTCCAAGCATTTCCATTCTCAATTCCCACATCCTCGAAAAAATCTCCAAAAACCAAGTCCAAGTGTCCCTATTTTCCACCTCCACAACAGCAAATGCTATTGGAAACATGCCGTTATTGGCATCAACACCAACAACACTTAGGATTTGACTAGGATGGGGTCCCTTAATATGACACCCATCAAAACCCACTATAAACCTACACCCTTGTTGAAAGCCTTTCTTCAATGCAACAAAGCATATGTAAAACCTTTTAAAAACAGGGTTTTCACCTTGGAAATCTGTTTTTACTTTGATAGTACTCCCAGGATTTCTCACTTTCAACTCTTCCAGGTAATCCCAAAGCTAGGCATGTTGCTCATCTATACTACCTTCTGTCACGTTTTTGGCAATTCTCTTTTCTTTGTAAACTCGGTTTTTTGTTATGTCAATACCATAATGCTTTCTCACAAGTTCCATGAAACTAGTCACACTCATATTGAGTTTCGATCTAAGCTCATCATCGAACCGATCAGCTAACCATAAGGAGGTGGTAAATTTAGAGTGCTCCTCCCTTACACAAATGTGTTCAGGATTATAGGTTTTAATTCTAACCATTGGTCCCTTCCCCAAAAAAGAGCCATACAATTTCCATTGACAAGGTACTGCATATTTTCCTAGACACTTAATCCACAATCTGTTGGAATCATTCACTCCTCAATCTAGCGGTCGACAAACAGACACGCTATATGCCCTTACTGCCTATTTTCATTGTTTCATGTTTGGAAATTCCAACCCTAGATGAAGAGTGGGATTAATTTTATCTGACTCTCTCCTATATTGAGGTAGCTTAGGTGTTTTGAGTCTTCTTCTAACCCTCACATTGGCTTCATGCTCTTCAGACTTAGACCTAACACTATCTAAATCTTCTGAATTGTATTCTTCAGTGGAGATCTCACCAAGTTCTTTATGTGTTTCTTCAATAGAATCACCCGCTACAATCTAATCAAACAACATGTCATTTGCCTCTACATTTTTTGCACCTTTATCATCATCTTCCTCGGATTGTTCATAGTCAGAATCCTTCAACTTAGAGTAACCCCATTGTCATCTTCCTCTTTTTCTGAATCTGTAACCTCTTCATCTATTCCTTCTATAGTGTCTCCAACAACCTCCACACTCTAATTTTCTTCGTATTCATCATCCCCATTAAACCCTTCAAACTGAACATCCACATCAACAAAGGAAGCTGCACATGGATCACTCCCAAGATTGTTTGTGATTTTCCTTAAGTCAACCAAGTATAACAAATGCAACCTAACTTGAGGAGGTGAGTGAAACCCACTGAAACACATCTGCATCGCATTCAATTTGCAAAAAAACCCTTTATTTGGTGCCAATAGTAAAAATATGCAGTCTCTTTATTATACCCCCAACGCGGTAGCAACCTCATACAGTTCAAGCATGGACATATAATCTTTAGTATAATTGTCAACCCATTGTACAATAACACCCACATACTGACCAGCTTTAAAGTGACCACCATGGTGTATTTCAAGTGTGAATAGGTCATGATTACCTACAACAAATGCATTAAAATATAATCAGGAAGAAGATGGTTCACCCAATTAAATGTGTCTTTTATGTCGACAAAAGTGTGAAGCAACCCTAAACCCAAGTACGTTAATTCCAGTCACCCATTAATTTCTACGACATGTTCGTGGACTCTGAGCAAAACTAAAGATCATTAAGTCCCTCAATTTATTCACATGTACGTGTATAAGGGTTGTTTTCATCTCTTCTGGAAGTTCAATGCTTTGATTGAAAAGACAAAGATGAATTCAAAGAGCACTAAAATCCCAACATGGACAATTGCAACAACACCTAGAAAGCCTACGTGAGGGATAGACAGAGAGAATAATTTGCTTGGTCTGTATCTTGGAGGGAATTGAAAAGGAAAAATTGAAGACTTACTGTATCTTGGAGGATGATCTTTGAGGATGCCCACCATCTCTGACCACGATACTTACTGTTCCCCCTGCTTCCTGATTATCTTTTCTCAGATTATAACCCTAGGATGTGGCTCGCCTTCCCCTGCTTCCCCATATACCCGACAACGATTAGGTTTGGTTGTGGTATATGATTACCTTTTTGCCCTCACACCATTAGCATGTGTTGAGCATGTGATCAAATTGGATGGAAAATTCTAAGATATAACGGTAGGGGATAAATTGGTGAATTACACAAGTTTCGGAGTAATTGGCTAAAATTAAGGTTCAAGGAGGAAATTAGCAGCTCCTTACAAGTTCAGGAAGGAATTCGGTGAATACCTCTTATACAACACACACACAGATATAGGTACTCCATCAGCCCCAACAAAGAATGACCTTTGCCGTCAATCACATTTATTTTTACTGCAGCCAATCTGCAGCACATCTGTCTAATGGGAGGAATTTGGTGAATACCTCTTTTATATATATATATATACACATACATACACACAAGATATATACAGATATAGATACTCCATCAGCCCCAACAAAGGATGACCTTTGCCATCAATCACATTTATTTTTACAGAGATGGATTGTTTACCCTCCTCTCCCCATACTCTTCACATGCCTCTTGTTTTATGCCGTTACGGTTTAAGCTACGTCAACATTTTATATTAATTATAAAAATAATAAGACAAAAAATAAATGTTGACGAGACTTAACCATGATCACACAAAACAAAAGGATATGAGGAGGGTATGTGGAGAGGAGGGCAGACAATCCATCTCCTATTTTTAACGCAGCCAATCTGCAGCACATCTGTCTGTGCTTCAAAGAAGGATTTGATTTGAGCCACATGATAAGCCTATTATTGGTCCCCGTCAAAAAACTAAAATCCCAACATTTACTTTAATTTTTAATCCTCTTATAAAATTATTTTATAACCAGACAAGAATATTCCCAGATGAGGAACTTCAAATGAACTCATAATTAATTACAGCGAACCTTACTAACGATTCTAAGTTCTAACTACTTTACCAATTTAGATATATTTTTGCATACTCGGGTATTGTATACGTTGGCGTATAAGTTTTTTTTTAATTGTTAGATATTTTGTTAAGCCTTAAGAATACTATTATAACGAACGGTTAAAAATGATATAATATAGAATATCTAAAACGAGTCAGAATTTAATTGCAACAGACATGTAAAATTTATCTTAAAATTGATCACACTATTTTGAGCTATAGTTTTGAACGAAGTGAGATGTTTCGAAGGCATGCATGTATATAAGCTTAAAAAGTAATAAACATACACTATCGACTTGGCACGTCTTATTTTTAATATTGTGTCAATATCAAATGCTAAAATTAAACATATTGGTTAATGGAGAGGCAAATGACTTCTAATTTACAGAAAGTATATAAAATGAAACTTGGTTTTTCTATTTATATGGTGAAAAAGCAAGTTATTGGGGTCAAAGACACCTAAATGTGCCCCTACCTTCACTCCGTTGCTGCTCCAAAGAACTATAGAATTTTCGTTATTTCTAATGTCTTCTAATTTTTCTGTGTTGATTGTATTGTTTTGTCTAAAATTGTTTCCAAATTGAACACGATGATAATATTAATTCAGATTCTAAACCTTAAACTCTAAATGCAAAATGAGTAGAACTTTATCATGAATCAACAAACCAAAGTACGTACATGATCAATTTCAAATTGAATATGGTCACCATTAAACACGACTGCAAACAATTTCAAAATTCAAAACAGATGACAAGATTTCATCGTCCTCGTCAGAGTACAAGATAGGAAGACATAAGTTTCCTTTCGGGCAACCAAGTTTTTGATCATTTGAGTATGGAAATTTGAATTCATGACCTCTTTCAACGTTATGGAAAATAAAAATTATTTTACTTTTTTGACAAGAAATGATAGCATAGTCGTTCATTAATCAATACTAAATAATTACATAATGTCAAGGTACATAATTCCAGTGACCAATAAATTGATGACCCAATTCAACCAAGTTAGAGAAACACTGCATGCAGCTGCCAGCTATGGTCAGCCAAAGAACCGGTTATTTTTTTTTGGTGGTGAGTGTGAAACAGGGTACAAGATTACAAGTGAAAAGAGGAGTTGTGATGCCCAAAATTTCCACATCGAAAATGCGCATAAGAATATTTTGGGTAATGAAGCAAGGGTTACGAATCCTAAAGTCAACTTGAATTGTATTTTTTATATACATGGAAGATTTTGAGATCCATTAAAAGGTGAACTATGATATTAGAGTTCCACGTTGAAAATGTAATGGGAAGATTTTGGGTGGTGAACTAAGATTTGAAAATCTAATGTCAAGATTTCAAAATCAGATAGGTGGCTTACTATTGATCACATCTATATTGTTCCAATTTAGCAATTTGCGTGTCGAATTTTACACAAAAAGTATCAGTACAATTAGAAGTAAAACCATGTAATATAAATTTTAATTCATTTTGTCAAATTTATGATGTGAGATTGCATTTTTTTTTAACAAAATAGAGTTTAATAGTTTGATTTGATGTACAAATATACAATACGATTCATCAAAATCACCCTTTAGATATGTTTAAACAATTCCACCAAAAGACTAAGCTTGTACTACAAATCAAATGTCTTGCCTTTGTCACACTAATTAAGTTCCCATTCTCCATAATAAATGACAAATGGGAAGAAAATGACAAAAAAACATCATCTTATTTCTTAATCAAAGGTTATATGAACATAAGCCACCCACTTCATCTGATTGAAATCAAAAGTAACATGATCATTTATGGAATCTACAAATTAACATATCCAACTCCAATCAAAATATTAGTTTGAAATTATATTATTTAAAATGAAATGTCATGATTATGCTTAACACTAACTAACTCACTTACCTCACAATAATACGAATAATTAAATTAAGGAATATATGGCTTAAATCCAAAATAAAACACCACACATGATGATCACTAGTTTTGCCAACCAAAATGGTCAACATTTTACAAGAAATAAAGTCAAAAGGTTCATTAATCAAAGTGATATAATTGTCACATCAAATGTAATGACAAATAAAGTTTATTTTTTTGCGATAATGCATTTTAATTGTTTTTTTTTTGGCATAAAATGTATTTGTTGACATACGTACCCCCATTATACTTTGTTGGCAAATCTAGCAAATATTCTTCCGCCACAAGAGAAGTGAAGGATTTGCTTTTGCTTCATCAGAAGTCAGATAACATTCCAATCAACTGGATCTATAAAAGTATGCACTTTATTTTAGTTACTGGATCTTATAGTCACTTGAATCATAAAAATAGCAAACGTGACTTTCGGCTGCAATATCGCAATTTTTTTAATAATATAGTTCAAATTCGTCTTTAGCCAGAATCAAACTTAAGACCTCTCACTTTAGTACTAAGTGACTTCAACGATAAGATCTTGTATATAGGAATTTAATGGATCTTTGCAATGTTTAGATCTTGCGTAAAACCTGTACCGCTTAAGTAGAACGTACCATTGCAGCCGGACCACAATATATGATAATATCATTTTGATTTTTAGAATTAATAAAAATGGGTTTGCCATAATATATTTTTCTTGAGTACATGAAATTCATCGTATTTCAAATACAAATTTGGGAGTCTCATGAAAAAACTTAAATGGAAAATGAATTTCGCACTCCTATTTCTTTCCCAGCACTCCTTTCTTTTCTAACCTTTGGATGAATAAATCATAGAAGTATTAAGGAACAAGGGAGAATTATAGAAACAAAAAACGAAAGTGCGAAAATTGTTACCATTGTAAAGCATCCAAGTTCAAATATATTCTTGTGAATACCACCAATCCAATCGGAATAGAAGAGAAAATGACAAAGAAAAACAACAAATTTCAGAATGGAAAATCATGTCAGATGGATCAGGTTCTGTCGAATTCACATCGACGAACGAATGGAAGAGCAAAAAATGTTTAATAAACTAATTAAGTTGCACTAAAATTTAATAGTGGTAAAAACAAAACATGACATATCTGTTACCAGGAGCTAAATCCTGTTTAACCAACAGGACAAAGGAAACAAAATATTAAGACACGACACACTGTTTGTTCAGTTATTATATATACAATGTTGTCGAAGTTCTTACTTGAACAATGTTGTCTAGCAATTTTATATAACAGGCCACCACATGGGGCGGTAGTCAAGGCGCAGAGAGGAAGAGAATCCAACCCGACGGACTCGCCCGATCAATTCTTATATAATCCATTCTGCACGTTATGAAAACTTAGAATATGGTTTGTTGAGAATAATATTTATGCATAACGTTTGACTGAGTTTTATATGTAACCCTGAGTGTACTGGGCTGGGCCGCCCAATGCCAAAACGTTTTAAGACGCAGTTATGGTGCGGCCCGACTCAGCCCAATCTAGAGAAGAATAAAGAACAGAACTAACTATTACTACCAAAAAGAAGGGATATGCAGAAAATAATAATCAGCATCACAGATTCATCAAATTAAACAACTTCAACTAAATTGGCTATAACATTATCAATTCCACAAATTACCAACATTCTTAACCAGTTTCAAGATGTTTTATAATAAACAGACACAAAACGACCCGACTCAAACATCAAAACATGAACAAGACAAGTTGCTCGACGCAATGCTACCATGTACCATCCAGCCCAAGGCCACTGCCAGTGTATCCTTCCAAAGTTCCCACTTTAGCAGCTCACACCTCTTTCCCCATAGCTCAGATGTTTACTTTGAATTTGGCAACCTGAAGCAGTCGATTTCTGCCACTGGCTAGTTCCGGTTCTTGGACTTCTCCATGGCCCTAGGAGCTATGGAACAAAGCAACAGGATAAGATAAGAGTACAATTCATCATTTAAATCAAAAGGTGAAAAGATCCAGAATGTTTATCTCGTAAAAAACTAGACATTACAATTATGTACAGCAGAGCCAAATAGAACTAGCAAAAATAAAAGCAATTGTCTACTGTAAGGCTAACTGAGTTACTGAAGTGCATGCCAAATCATTCTACTTCCCACAAATACCACAGTTCCATTCATTCGATCGGACAGCCGGAAATTGAGAGTGTGTGGAAGGTAAAAAGAGGTGTTTGGATGGCACCACCCTATCTTTTTGTATTTTATTCTACAAAAAAATACTGAAAATGATTACAAATTAGTGTATGCAAGGGTTCATTTGGACCTCAAAAGGTTATATGTTAAGTAACTAAGATTCATGTATGCTTTCACAAACTTTTTATTCGTGTCATCCTACACACATCATAAACATCCAATACCATAACTTGCATCCATACATAATCATCACATGGATACAAATTAGTGGATAACTTGGGAATTAAGAAGGATAAAATGTAGATTAATCCAGACTATCCAGTCCTTCAGATGATTAAGATCTCTAGTTTCTTGCAAGTCTACAATATGGTATTGCCATCTTGACAATGGGGTAATGTAGCGTTTCGTTAAGAAGATTCTCATCCTTCTCATATGTCTAAAATTTAGTATCACCCTCCTTCACAAGGTAAGTCCTCACTCTCATTGATGGGGGAATCCTAACATTCCCCGTTTTATAAACCATACATGTAAATTGTACGCAATACATCAAACTTTATTGTTTTTTGAGTGAGAACTATGAAGGGTTAACTTCAAAACAAAAGCTTCAATTTTCAGAAATAATGAAAGAATGTTTCTAACTTTCTACACTATAACAATAAGAAAAATAAAGGAATGCCAAAGACGTGAATCAGAACTTACTCTCACGGGACATCCCCAACAAGCATCCAGTCACCATCCTTATCCTCGTATATATGCACATATTCTGATCCATGAAGATCATCTCTCAGCTTACTCTCACTCGGTCTTTCCCTCCCTGGAGCTCCACGGGACCCTTATTGCCCTGAAATCACAATTAAAAGTGCGCAAATTGGGTCCAAGCAGAAATGGAATGTTTTTTCTATATGTAAAACATGAAATGACCACATTGGTACGAAAGAAAAAATAATAATAAAGATATGATATCAATATTAAATACAGCAATAATTCACCTATGGTAAAAGAGCTGAACATCTTTTTCCAGAGCAGAAGACAGATCTTGAAATGTAGAATATGTTCTCAGGTAGGGAGCCCCATCCATGCTGAACTTGACAAAAAGTCCACCGGGACCAGGTTTTCCATTCACTTCGTCATTATTCTTTGACGTGGTGGCTGGAGAATTCTTCCTAAATGATCTAATTCAAGGCCATCCAACAACTTGTGCCCTGTCAACCAAAAGCGGCTACAATTACAAACAGACCACAAATTTCATATAAAACTTCATAGTTCTCCATCTAAAATGTTGACTTATTTAGCAGCTGGGGCACTGCCGTTGTTAGAAGCACCCAAAGGGTTATGGCTGCCTCCATTTGTAGCATTAGACTGTTCTTGTAAGACTTTAGTACGTGCCTCTTTTGTTATCGTTGGCTGAGTCCCAGAAGGCTTGGATGATAGCATTACATTGATTGAATTCAAAGGGAACTTCCCTTGTCCCACAGATTCTGGAGATTCAGAATCAGAACCAGCTGCATGAAACATCCATTCCTTCAGTATATGCAGAACTTTTCACTTCAGAGAATCTGTCCATGGTGTCAGCAAAGCCCCTTTTGTTGCCTGAAACCCCATCCTTCTGTGATGAGGATCAGATTCCATCTTTTGAAGGAAGCAAAGGAAACAGTGGTTTCTCGTCAAGTTTCCCTGAGCTCAGCAAGCAAAGATCTGATTCCCGTTCTGGTGATTGGGATGCAGGAAGACCGAGCCTCAACTCTGGAGCCTTAAAATTCAGATTGTTCTTATTCCCCTCTGACAAGTTTGAGACCATGGAGCTGTTGACTGAAGAACAGTCTGACAGCCCATGGTAGTTAAGTTCTTTCAGTCCAGAGCCATTATGTGAGATACAGTCCATAGACCCATTGCTCTTCCCTTCCTCCTCACCGCCGAATAGTGGTGGAGACATTAGCAACTACACTGCTGTAAAGGGAAACAGAACCAAATTATCAGATTCATGCTTGTAAAACTACCACTGAAACCAGAACACGAAGATCTCGATAGCACAAGATCAGAAAGCTTCATTAAGGTTGAGGTTTAACTGTCATCTGAATTAAATTCACAAAATGTGAAAAAAAAAAAGAGTTTTAAGAAATTTTAATCGATTGAGCATCATGCATTTTCTTTTGCCACCAAAATAATTGAGAGCATGAATAAAGGGGTTTTCAGTAGACAAAACTTTCTGCTAAAACACACAGTGCCTATCCGGAAACCAGTAACGCATAAACCATGTCAAACCAAGACAGATCAATATCTGAACAGAACAGATTCGAACTTCTCCTGTAATAGTTTCCGGTGCAATGAAATTCATAGGATATAGTAAGTATTCATAGAAAAAATTAAAACATTTGACAGGATCCGTCTGGGAAATCTAGATTAGTTGAAATACAATCAAATCCATGAAAGGGGAACGAAGCCCAGATTGGGAAAGAGCTCACTGGTAGTGCACATATAATCAATAAACCAGACAACATATCTTAATGGGGCTTTAAATCAGACCACAGGCCACCATATAGCCCAAATTAAAGGATCAGATGAAAGGCACTTGTAGCTCAACTGGTTAGGAGCATTTAGCCTTGCACCCAAGATCCTAGTTTCGGTTCCCCCTCCCTCAAATACCGCTCGTATAAAAAAAATCCATAAATTTAAGCAAACACTAAACATAAACAATACATTATGAACAGCCTAAGATAGTTGTAAGAATGAAAGAATCTCAGGAAGCAATTTGCACAAAAATCATACCAAAATAGGAAAGTAAATTCACCGGCAACGAAAGGTTGTAACAAACACAACAAGTATCCTCCCTCCACAACTTCATCTCACAAGCTTAATAGGAAACTTTGCTGCTTGTAATGTGCTTCCATCAGAAGTCAAACCAAATGTACCATTAAAAACAAATTGAAAAGAGAACCGCGTTTTTATACTTTCTTTAAAAGGAAAAAAGTCAACTGGGTTATTAGCATATTGATTGCGTTAGAGCATTACCATTTTTTAAATACTTTTATTCTCCATCTTCTCATCACCCTAAATTTTCTGGGAAACCAAACAGAAAATGCAAAACCAACTTTGAAAAGAAAATAGAGAAAATTGTACAGATCCACTACGATATGAAAGTCCCCAAAAAAGGGGAGCAAATTGTACTGAAATGCTCCAGGAATTTCCTTCAAATATTGAACAAAATAATATGCAATTGTGAAAAAAATAAAAAACCCAAAATAAATAAATAAAGCCAACCCAGAGAGGCAAGATTACAGAGAAATCACAGAACACTGAGCTTTCAGAACGAACTCAAAAGTTACAGAGCATCAAGATCTCAAAACTCGACGACCCAGAATTCAAACAAACAAAAAAAGAGCTCAGCTACAACCATATACAATGTTTATTATATATAAATAATTATTAAGACTGTAAAAAAATCTTTTAATTAGGCAGGGAAATGGGAACTTTGGTAGTAGCACGCACCTGATGAACTTGTGTGCATCAGACAGAAGAAGACCGACGAACCCTTTTTCTGAATTCTCAAAGAATATGCCATGGAAGAGTCAAAGTAAAAACAGAGAAAAAGGAGAGAGATAGAAAACAGGAAATTTCATCGAACCAAAAATTATATTTTTACGCTAAAAAATAAATCATAGTACTATTTATTTTACCCTTTATTTTATCCTTATCGTTAAAACTCAAAACTTCTAAAAAAAATTTATTAATTTTTCTTAGAAATAATGCAATGAAATAGGAGCTCCTGTTCTCTTCTCACCGGTCTTTTAGTACTCATGTTTTTCATTTAAGAGCAACTCCACCTTTGGAACCCTCTTCCCAGGCAATCCACTATTCAATCCATTCTGTGAACAGTAACTATCCTAATAAAAAAGTAATTACCTTTTGCATCTCCACCGTTGCATCTGAATAGCCATGGCAATAGGTAATAAAATATTATTAATTTTTTTTTTTACAAAATAATACTAAATAAATTTATTTGTAATTTCGGATAAGATATTTTAAATCGTTCTCGTTACGTCACGTGTCATTTACCAAAAACAACTATTCTTGATCATAGATTTCAATAAGATTTTTATCTAATGTCATCGTGTCACGTGTCGTTATCTTTTCAGAATCTTTGAGAATAGATTTCGATCAGATTTTAAATCATTCTCGTTGCGCCACGTGTCATTATCCGAAAAGATAATTATTGGTGATGGATTTCGATAAGATTTTTATCCAATGTCATCGTGCCACGTGTCGTTATCTTTTCAGAATCTTTTAGGATATATTTCGATCAGATTTTTAACAAATGACGGCATGCTATGTGGCACTATCTACAACCTAATCATTTCAAAATCCTCCATATAATCCATCATCCATCCTTTTAAATCTCACACCAATTTTCTCAATATCTCTATCATTATTCATAGTTTCTACTTCCTTTTTCACCAAATCAAAATCTGTATCATTATTCATAGTTTCTACTTACAATGTCTTCTTCTTCAAGCATGATGTGGGAAATCAATCAAGAAGAGGAAGAATTGTTTAACCAATCTGAAGGAATGTTCAATCTCCATATAGCCCAAAATGAGAAGGAAAATGATGAGGAGCGGAGAAGGAGAGATGACAAGGTAAGAATGGCCAGAGACTCACATTCCTGTCCAGTCATCCAAGCTGTGGCTCAGATATGCAGGCCCACCCGTTCCGAAAACCTTGATAGAAGCAGGCAACAACGAGGTGTTGAGCTGTTGGACCATTATTTTATCCATAATAGTGCATTTCCTGATACTTACTTCAGACGTCGTTTTAGAATGGAATGACATTTGTTCAACAAAATCATGATTGCTGTTTGCAACCATGATTCTTACTTTGTGCAAACGAATGATGCTTGTGGTGCTATAAGTCTCATTCTTGAGTAAAAAATTACTGCTGCGCTGCGGATGCTTGCGCATGAAGCATCTGCAGACCAAGTGGATGAGATAGCGAGGATGGGGAAATCAACCATTCTTGAGTCCCTGATGAGGTTTTGCGGAGCAATCGAATCTATCTACACCGTAGAGTACCTCCGGAAACCTACTCACATGGACTTGGAAAGGCTTCTGAAGAAGGCCGAGATGCGAGGTTTTCCTGGGATGATTGAGAGCATTGATTGTATGCATTGGATGTGGAAAAAATTGTCCAAGTGCATAGCAAAGCGCTTATGGAGACAGAAAATGAGCAAAAAGTATCATTTTGGAGGCGGTGGCATCTTTTGATACATGGATTTAGCACGCCTTTTTCGGGGTTTCGAGAGATAAAAATGACCTCAACGTCCTTGCTCAATCCCCAGTGTTTAACGATATCCTGCAAGGAAATGTACCAAAAGTCACGTATGAGGTCAACAGACGTATGTACAACGGGCCATACTACCTAGCTGACGGCATTTATCCAAGGTGGTCAGCATTTGTCAAAACAGTGCCACATCCGCAAAGTGCAAAGGAAAAACACTTTGCAAGTTGTCAAGAGGGGTGCAAGAAGGATGTGGAGCGTTGTTTTAGTATCCTCCAAGCTCGCTGGGCGATCGTCAGGGGTGCTGCCAGATTGTTTGATGTAGAGTCGCTTCGATCCATCATGATGACATGCATCATTCTTCACAACATGTTTGTGGAAGATGAGTACGATTATGAAGCCGTTGATGAATATGAGCCAGACACGATGAACAATTCAAGAACACGTATATATTGTGCTCATGATGCCACCAATAAGCCCATGCAACATGAGACATTAGAAAGAGATAGACGTTACAATGAAAGGGTCATTCAACGATATACTACATTTCAAAGGCCAGACATGCACAATGCCCGGCAAAATGACTTGATAGAGCACCAGTGAGCATTGAAACAAGCTGAAGATAATTAAGTTCATTTAATGTGTTTTTTATTATTTGGTATGTTTATATAATTTTATTTGGTGTGTATTATTTTAGTTCATTTAGTGAGGTTTTTATTATTTGGTGTGTTTATGTAATTTTATTTGGTGTGTTTTATTTTAGTGAGTTTTTTATTATTTGGTGTGTTTATGTAATTTTATTTGGTGCGTTTTATTTTAGTTCATTTCGTGAGTTTTTTATTTGGTGTGTTTATGTCATTTGAATAAAGATTCTCTTATAGTATAAATATATTACCATATTAAATAAATTTACTCTCACTTTAAATAAAGTACTAAATTCAATAAATTGGAAACAACATAAAATACTTAATTCAATAAATAATAATTACAACCCAAGGTGATTGGAAAACTATGGGCTCCGATTACAAAAAGTACTCTATTCATCATAACTTAACCAATTTGTGGTGCTAGGATGATCTTCTCTTGTCGTGCTAGGACCATCTCCTCTTGCTTTCGCTTCTCTTGCACGCCTCCTATGCACCACATCCTCTTTCTCCGACTTTCAAAAATATTTAGAATTTAGAGACTTTCCTTCTAAAGGCGTGTTCATAATCTCACGATTTCGTTGAACCATTTTTTCTTCTCTAACCAAATCCCTTTCTTGCCTAAGTACCTCTCTTTCTCTCTCATTAGCTTGAAATTCTCTCTCAATAGTTGTAGCTTTTGCCTCATCTCTAACCTTATTAGCCTCAAATTTCGCCATTTCCCGCGCCAAAATTAATTCACTATGGCGAGTAAGTTCTTCCATGTACTTTGCATAATCATGCTTGGAAGCACTTCCTTTTCTCTTTGAAGCCTTCTTACCTTGAGGCCTAATTGGATAACGGGTCAAACCTGACGCTTGTTCAGGGATGGGCATTTCGGGCACTTCTTCTGCATCATCTTCATGCTAGCCATTATCAGGTGTAGAGTGTAAATGGATGCTATTCATGACAACTTCTGGACCGACAGGCACAACTCTGAATTTAGGACAATCTTTGACAATATTCCAACATTCCCACCGGTTGAATAATTTATTTTTGGTTTTGGTTTTGGCACTATACCAAGCTTGTGCTTGAATTAGCTACACAATGGGGGATAAAAAATAATTATAATCAAAGTAGGTAACAAATAAATAATACAAACAAATAATTATAATTAAAGTAGGTAACAAATAAATAATACAACCAAAAAATTATAATCAAAGTAGGTAACAAATAAATAATACAAACAAATAATTACAATGTAAATTTGGGTATAATACAAACAAATAAATAATATATTGTTACATGATCCGTGTAATTTTCCCCACTTCGAAGATTACTACTAGCTTGTGCCAAGGAGTCTCTCCAAATAGTAAACGATTGGCTAAGTAATTTCTAACGACTAGACATCGATTCTTTGGTTCTACTCCCACCCATTTTCTCAAGATAATTGGTATGAATAAGACTCCACATTTCTCGCAACTGCATCTCATTAACTGTATGCGAAATATGAGTAACTTCAACCCAGTTAGTACACAATGCAACATCTTCAAGAGACGTCCAATCGTACCTGCATCAGTAATCATTTTGTTGAAAAAAATTGGATTGAAACTTTGAGTGAAAGATGGGAATGTGATTGAAAGTAGTTGAGAACATATTAAATTGTGGTGTAAGGTAGATGATAATGAGAAGGTATTTATAGAAAAGTAGAAACATTTTTTTTTTTTAATTTTCAAAAAAAAACTTTGGATTTTTTTACAATTTTTAAATTTTTTTATTCAAATAATTAATCTCTGCCGTTGGATTTAATTAAATTCCAACACTCTAGATTGTGCCCACGTGTCACAACGGTAACTTTTCTTAATTTTAAAACTATTTTTTTTAATTTATAAAGCAGATTAATATCAACTGTTGATCTCAGATCGAACAGTTGATATTAAATCAGTTTTTTTTATTACCGTTTCAAATCGGAAGGCTCATATTAAAGAGCTGTTGAGATCGAACTGACCGTGGGAAGCCACATGGCTTCTCAACGGTCACCTACTGAAACTGGCGCGCGGGCACCAAGCCCTATAAAGTTGTCGGCTGACGCGCCCCCATTCGCGAGTGAAGGGTACGCGCCTGACATAAAAAATAAAAAAAGGACCGACGCTAGACCTGGCGTCAGCCTGACGTCACACCCATCTCGGGCTGCAGGGCTGGCAATCTTCCACGGGCCTGGCCCTCGGGCTCCCACTTTCACTCAGGCTGCCCAACGCTGGAGCCCTATCCACCGGCCCTCGGGCCCTTTCCCTTCGCCTGTCCCCCGAGCAACCACCAAGGGTGGAGTTGCTCTAAGGGGATCATTTAACTATGCATGTTTTGGTGTGCTATGAGATTAAAACACAGTAATTATTGGCATAGCGCATTATTGCTCTCAATCTTTGGTGCAAGAACAAAATTTGAGCCTTTAACCTAATGATCATTGCAAAAAACAAATTAACAATAGCCGCTAACATTAGTTGTATAGATGAGATGCGTAAAGACCTATACATGACTAATTAGGCTGATAAATTCATATTCACCGACTTAGTCACTAATAATGTTTTGCCCACCTCTTCTTATACAACTAATGTTAGTGTTTATTGTGAATTGAGACCACACTGCTAAAAAATTCATACATGAACACAAAACTCTTACCAGAGTCCTAGCCCAAAATCCAATTTCCTCACCTCCAAGATTGAGGTTCAAGTCTTATGGATCCAAATTCGCATCTTGACTTGTAAGTTAGGGGCCTCAGCCTTGAGCTTTGGTTAGTGCATTGCTAAGTGGTCAGTTATTTGGGATTTGAGCACCCAACAACAACAAAATTATGCTTATCATACATGCACTTTATAGAGAAACACTTATGAGATGTTACCTAAAGAATTGCTTGAATTTTTAATAAACGGTTCAACTAAAAACACTTCTAACTAAAGTGCATTGCTTATGAACATAAGCTGTTCCTACATAAACGATTTTCAAAAGAGCACATACTTCATTTTATGGACCAATAATACTACAACGCATTTTTTTTTTAAATTTCCATAATGTTTTGAGAAGTGTTAAATTATACCTATACTAAAACCCAACTGTTTGGGCCCAAAATATTAGTTTGGGCTGAGCACTAAGTTGTTCTCGGCCTAAAGGCCTTACTTAGGAGTCATTGGGGGTCATCTAGTTTAGGGGCCACATAGCCAAGGCCGACCGTGTCTTATTAGGAATCCATGGGTAGTTGAATCTTGATACGAGAGGGAGTTTTGATAAGATAAGGATGTTGGAGTTTGGGATTGAATCTGGCTTGATAACGGGTTGAGTTTAAAATCCTAGTAGGAGTAGGACTGGTCGAGATAAGGAGGGTTCGAGGAAATAAGTCCCACTCTGAGAATGGTTGTGATTCGATTGGAAGCAGGTTAGCTTATATAAATAGGGAGAGGAGGACATCATTCAGGCCCCTGCAATTCAACACACAAACTGCCCCGCGCAAACCCTCGCTTTCGCAAAATGTCTTAACAACCTTGAGATTTTTATTTTCTCTTTTCGCTGACACATCTTCAGTTTGGATAAATAGCACTATGAAGGCAACCAGTGAACATCTTCAGTTTAGATATACCGCACTGTTGTCGTAGAATTAGTCGATCGTAGAGCACTTTCAGTTTGGATAAATAACACTGCGTCGAGGCCGACTGGTTATCTATCCAAGTCTCAGTCAAGAAGGATTTTCAAATACTTATTGGCAGAGGTCATCTCATCAGCCTTCTCAACGAAGTGAGGTGTTACTAGGGCTCGGTACATTGAACGTCGAGTTGTTTTATGATTGGATACTCACAAGTAAGCTTTAGAGTTCGGCATTCTGATGGCCGAACGACGTTTACCATCAAAACATATATCTATTTTGAATATCTATGCCCCTATACTCTGGTGTCGATTCAGCGTGCTTATACTCTTACGAATATAATCATTGTGACCGAATCCAGCGCCAACGATTTGTGAACTTCGCAGAACTAGTAGCCTTGTCTTCAGGCTCTAGAACCCGAAGGCTGAGATGTGTTCCTTCCTCGACCGCAGTCGCAAGATCAAGAAGTCAGTCGCACGCTCAACGCAACATTAACATATTTTACTCCTCGACCGAGCTTGGCCGACGAGTTGGCACGCCCGCACATAACCGAAGGACGTAGTTAGCTCATTAGTTATTCGGCCTGCGCACCATGTAGGCTTGGTAGTTTTTAGGGTCAACACCAACACAAAAATACTATTTATTAACAGTAAACGGACTAAAGTACCCTCAAATTCCTTTGTTATCAGCCATTTTTACCACTTCTGCACTAGAAAAAAATGATTTTGCCCTCCCTGCCCATGTATTATCATCTTTACAACTTCTGCTTTGACAAAGCACTGTTCACCTATTGTGCACGTGTCGGCCATCTTGGAGAAGGAAGGGGGACGAAAATGCTCTTTGATCTCTAGTCGCTTCCAAAAAGCACGATCACTAGAAATCTCTCTCCCAGAAACCTTTCGTTCTCCATTTGCCGTTATCATCCAACTTCGATTTAGCTGCCCTTCGTCAACTCCATCTACTTTAACTTTCCTACATATCTTTCTCTCTGAAGCTCCAAATTCTTGGCCAAATAGAACATCGAACTCCCTGGTGGTCACCAGCTCTAGTTCGAGGTCGAGAAGCACTCAGTCAACGATATCCTTGATGCCAAGATTTTGTAAGGTCTCAATATCGAAGAAGATTTCGTACGCTATTTGTCAACGATGACGACCTGGCGCGGATCATGTCTCGATTTGAAGAAAATTCTTCAAGCGGCTTTGAATTCACGGTAAGTCATCTCGCCCTCTCTAGAATTTTGTTTGCAATTCTCTATTTCTCTATTTCTTCCATTCAATCTCTATGGTCTAGAATGCCAAAGTAACTAATTCTACTGCATACACGTTAGCGTTTAACCAACCAAAAATATCATAATAAAATAATTTAGTTTGCCAATTAGGAGATATACCTATTATCTCCCTTCAAAATCATATTTCGATCAGTTTGATTTGATGATTAGTTAGTTATAGTTTATGCACTTTTAACTGCAGAGGATATCTATAACACAATACACTAATGATATTGATCTTTCTTTTCCAAATGAAACATAAAAATCGTGATTGGTGTGAATATCGGTGAAAGTGATTGGAGTTCGTCACCGTGGGAAACCCAGTGGCGCTGGTTTTCAATTCTCGTGATTTCTAGGGTTTTGCGGTGCGTAATTTAGGGATGTGGTTTGGGTTTGTGGGTAAGCAATTTTTAACTTGAATTTATTTCTTTTTTTTTCTCAAATTTGTTTGACGGCATGATTTTTTGGTCCTTTACTGAATAGTTGTTTAAGAAATGTTAGATTTTTTAATTGCTTTGATTTCTTTTGAATTTGTTTTTTATTTTATTTTCGAGCCTTGAATTTTGTAAGGGATGTTTCATTTTTAGAGAGGTAGTTTGACCCCATTGACGAATTTTTTCACAGTAGCTTCAAATCGACTTCTTTCCTCTCAGTCGGTCATCTGCTCTGTTTCTTCTACAGGTATATCTATGTATACAGTTATGTACATACATATAATCAATTTCTGCTTTAATTTTACATTTATAGAATGAAAATTTGATTTTTTTTATATTTGGGTTTCTGAAGTTCTAAGGATGAGTTCGTCGCGGCCAAAGTTGATACTTTTGATTCCAAAGTTGACTCCTTTATATCTCACAAAGTAGTGTTGCAATTCTTGACACACTCCGACCTGGAATGTCCACTAGGACTCCGAATCGAGTTGTGATGGCTGACACCTGGAAGGTGACAAAGCCATAAAGTATAATGATGTGGAAAATGTGAATAAATTTAAACCTAAAATGTCTAATTACTAGAATGCGAGGTGAGCGGGTGTGAACATATTTCACACGCGACGTTATAGCATAAGTAAAGTACAGTAGTGTGGGCAAGAATCATACTCTCAAAAGTAGCCACCTATACAAAGAATTGCCATGAATCCCCGTCGATACGAACCTTCAGAAGTTGAAACCTGAAGGGGCGCAAAACCGAAAGTGTGAGTGGGCAAAAACAAAGCTTTTTAAAATCATTTCTCTTTCCAAAATAATAATAACCCCTCACCGTAAAACCCGTATAATTTCCCAAAAAATAACAATACGTACGTATATAGAAATCATGCTCAAGTGAAAACCAAGTAAATGCCATGTCGAGTATCTCAGTAATAAATATGTAAGCCAGGTGAAATAACTCAATGTAAAATGATATGTCAGCCGGAGTCACCTAATGTGACCTGTACGGTTGAATCTATAGCTCATTAATAAACTCTTGCACACGAGTCGGAACCATTATATATGGTATGTACGACAGGCTAGGTGTAAATAATTACGCTTAAGTGCTACGATCACGTGAAGGCTGTGCGAAGTATCGCAAGTCACCTATGAGTCGGAACCACCTAATGTGGTCTGTACGATAGGCTGGCACCTGCCTTGGATCCAAGGTGAGCGTACGGTGCGAGAGGTGAATGATCACAGGAAGGTTAGGCCCTGACCTTGGGCGAAACACTAACACCGGGATGCAGGATATTAATCACTAATGCAACTCATCATAACCATACACACCACCATCATTACCATTAATATATACTCACATGAAACTTACCTGAGCGTCTGCAGCATCGAGCAATGATAAGCATAACTATACTAATGTATATACTAACATGTAATGTAATTGACATGGCATTTAAATCGCAAATTCATTTAAAACAGTTTCTGGGAATCGTAACACGTTTATACGTATATATAGAAAACAAAAGCCCACTCACCTGGAGTCCTCGTTACAACTCATATCTCTTTAACACTAATATCGATGTGTTACGAACGATCGGCGCCTAGGACAATTATCAAACCACATCTCAGAATCCTTATCAATCAAACATATAACTTACATAAAACACATCATCAGAGACGTTCTAGAATGATTTGAGACCCATTGACTAAAAGTCAATCGTCGGTGAAAGATCGATGGTAGGGTCCACAACCTTACGTAACTTGATCTGGAAGATCCGCATCTTGGACTTCTGATCCGTAACTTCCAAATATCCACATTATGCTTCTAGAATATCATACTAAAATTTCATTACGATCCAACAGCTGGATTTCTGCCAATTGGAATTTGAAGTGGTGGTTAACGTTTTATTTTGTGAACTTATAAATCCAATTCAGGAAGATCCGCACGAGGGATTCCCGATCCGTAAGTTCCTAATACCCTTAAATATTACCCACTATCAAGCATTAAAGTTTGGTGACGATCCAATGGTCGAATCGTCAAACAATCAAATTACGTCATACAGATATCAAATATGAGCTTAGGGTATCTAATTTAGCCTAAGAATAGCATCAACGACCCTTTGGCCACGCACCGCCGTGGGTAGCGGTCGGCCGCCTCGACTTGCCGGAAAATTCAACTATTTCTAAAAATTCTCAAACTTCACATAAATGAAGATTTCAGTGAGTAGAGCAACTTTCATACCTGTGACTAAGACCAATTTGGCTGGGAAAAGCCTCAATTTCACTCGAATCCGCCGGAACCATAAGTTTTGGGTGTTCTTGATTCTTCATCTATGGTGTTCCGATGCCTTCAAGGTTGTTTAGGCTTTGTTCCTAGGTCTAAAGGGAGTAGATTAGGGGTGGTGATGGGTGGTGAAACTCGCTGGAACGGTGGAATGCATTGGAACACTTCCGGCCACTTCTCACGGTTTTACAAGGTTTTGGGCTTAAAAATCCCCAAATTTGGGTGGAAATGGTAGATGGGAGGTTGTGAGAGAGGTTGCAATGATGGATGGGTGTATTTCATCGAAAAAAAGGTGGAAATTGGTTGGAATTACCCCAGCCAAATAGGTTGGGTGTGTGCGGGTGCACCGGTCCAAAAAGAGGGAGATTTGGGTTCCCTCATTTCCGCTTCTTTCTCTCTTCTCTAATTGGTCATTCCCTTTCTCTCCCTTCTCCTCATTCCTCCACTACTCTCCCTTTTTTCTTCTTATCTTTCCCTCACAGCCGCCCATTCTTCATTCCTTTAATCTAAGCTACACATGTGGCTCAATCTAATGGAGCTCCAAAAATCTGGGACTATTTAGAGATTAATTAATTTACTAAAATACCCCCAACTTTAAACGTTTGTATCTTATTTGTTATAACTCCAAATTGCATTCTGTTTGCGCCCACGCGTTTGTAGCAACGAATACTATGAAGATACGCCAAGAAAATTATTTTTACATGACACAACAAGACAGTTAATAAAAATTAACATATTTTCCTCGAAGGGCATTTTCATAAATTCATATTTTTAAAATTTTAAATCCTTAAAATTTGAGAACTGGTCGATACAACCTTACCCCCTTAAGAAAATTTTGTCCCCGAAAAATTTAAAATAATTTGTTAAATGTAAAATACTCAAAAATAAGAAGAAATTATGTATATGAATACCTGCACCCAGAAGAGATAGAGTTAGAGCGGTTGCATAAAAGAGAATGTCACTCCGTCGCGATCGGATTGCAATTATTCCTCTTTCATGCCTCCAAAATCATACTTTTCTTCTCCCTCAGTACAATACTTCAATATAAAATTCTTTACGAAAACATCAAGCCCAAAATAGATATGTAAAAACATAACGTCAAATTACGTATATATATAATAACGTAAAGTTAAAGTAATTGTCCTTAAATCAAAGACCGAACATCGAAAGATTTCACCTATGTTCTCGTAAACGGATCTGATTGCCCACTTGCTTAATGAACCCAACAATAAGTTATTGATATTTCAGTTTGCAGCCTGCAATACCAATAACTCACTATCGTCTCGACAAGCAAGGAAAGAGTTCTCGAGGGTGCAATATTATCATCTTACCCCTCATTGGGAAATACACACACCTACATGAACTAAACTTCGATCGTGCTCATGCACTACCTTCCCAAGCAACATCATCAATATCATAAAATTTTCATGTCATAAACTCAATCATTCAAATACCTGCTCATAACTCATTTCTGAAGATCACATACTGCGCATAAATATTTATACCATTTCTCAAACAATGCTATGCTCATTACCAGGAATGTAACCGTAGTTACACATAACTCTAATAAAAATGAGTGTCTACCAACATGTACTAGGCGTATAATCTCTATATGTTGGCCCCAATGGTACCACAACTAAACCAAAATTGTAACCATAGTTATAAGCAACTAAAATAAAGATGGTGTTATATTGCAATCAAAGTAATGATGGGACGGACAAAATGCAACACGTCCACCAAGGTCTACTTAACTCGTTTCAGTCTAATCGTTAATCTAGGAGTGGAACTATGATACTAAACAAAATCTAATACTCATAAGCTTCATAAAGACTTCCAAGGCTTGGAAGTGAAATGCGTAGCATGGTGATATATATATGCGCCAAGATGATAATCTTGTCAGGTTTCTGTTTACCTGAACTAGCACAGAAGTTTAGAAGCAGCTCTCTCATAATGTCATCTTCCTCCGAAAGCAAATAGAGAATAAATTGTGGTTGTCCAAGAAGTTTGGACTTTATTTCCTCAATTACCCTTTCTACTCTAACTAAAAGTGGGACACACCTAGACCGAGAATTCTTTTCAAACACCTCAAGTGGAGCCTCAGTTTTAATTCCTTTTGTATCTCCACACTTGGTTAGATCACGAACAGGGTTTTAGATCACAAGGTGTAGTGAAATTAATAACGACTTACTTTTCTATCTTAGTTGGATTCACGAGTGTCTTGTTGTTGAAATTCTAGTGCTCATTTTAAGGAAAGAAGTTGTCACCATTACCGACTTTAAGCTTTGAGGTTGGAAGAACATTGCCTTCCACTTAAGCAAGCTACGACCAATTGAAACACCACCTAGACGTAGCATTGGCTCAACATTATGACTATTGATTTTCACATTCTCTACATGTACAAAATAGCTCATATAGGGAGCTTAAAGTGATGATTCCCCATCTCTAATCGAATACAAGAAATGATTATAATCATTCGAACAATTTTTGATAATCCATAAATAACGTCAAATCAATGCTGGTGAACTTCAGCTGAAATGGAATAGGAATGGCTGGAAATGCTTAAGGGTAATTATCTCTTTTGCGGTGATGAAGAATAACTAAGTTTGCACAAACGGGAAGATGTACAATAATGTAAGAATAGGCATTTTCTAGATTCTTCCACCGTCCCAATCACTAATCTAATTCTTCTCAAATGAATATGTACTTGAGAAATCTAAAATTAATAAAGATTTTGGACACGTTCTCCACAGAGAAATGTTATTAGATTTTCAAGCAAGGATGGTAAATGTTAACTCTAAGTCATAGATAAGATGGCTTAATCCAAATAGTTCTACACATTGGGAATATAAGTGATACTCCATCATGTTGCCTCTACACAACTGAAACATCAAAAAATATGTCATCATGAATCTCCAAAAGATCAACGTCATCGAAGAGTTTAAAGTGATAGTGAAATGAAACAACAGTTCAGTCGTCATAAACTTTATTCATTTCCAACCTTCCAACTAAACTAACTTTCCTTAGCCAAAAGTGAGGAAGGATATTATAGGCAAAAAAAAAAAAATTCACTAACAAATTGTCGATAAAATCGGTAGGACCAAGGATATCTTGAATTTACAACACTTTATGAGAATGTCAACTTTCTTCCGTTACAACCTTTTTGGGAAAAGAAAATATTCTCGTCCTTTGAGATCATGTCTCCCAAGAAGAGTATCAATTTAATCAAAGTTTACAATTGGGGAATCTAATAACTAGCTGACTAACAGAGCTTAAAGGATTTGGTCTCACTTCAAGGTAGATAAGAAAATCACCAATAAGACCACTATGAATTCGTCAGACCAGGGAGGCAAACTCGGATTACAAAGGTTGGTTGACTAGTCCATCAGTTCAAAGTAAGGTTTAAACCGATCAAGTTGCTAAAATCTAGATACAAACCTAGGGTTCAGTCTTTCGCCCTCGCGAATAGGTTAGAAATTCCCTAGATAAAGTGCTTGATTGGGTAATGATAAGCTCATATTTATATATATTTTACATAAAATTTTCTTCTCTTTTCTTAATTAGTTCCTTATATTTTTGAGTTATTTACTTTGTTTTTGTGTTTTGTAGGATTTGTCAAGCAAAGAAAAGAAAAATAGCACAAGTGGGATTTTAAGTGAAAAATTCGTCAAAACTGCCTGTGCAGATCATCTGACTTTGGAAGCATGTTGTAAACAACTCAGAATGAATTAGAGAATGAACCTTATATACTTGGAAATCTGCGGATGTCTATTTTCTGGAACATTTCACGGATTGTTAATATCATTTGTCTAGCAAAAGTTATGGCTATTTTAACACTGAAAGGATACCGAAAGGCTGAGCAGTTTGTAACTGCAATGGAAGTAATAAACCCAATAAATCTAGCAGCCAAAACTGATGCAGCCAAGAACAAGTCAACTGACACTTATTCAAATATAAAAGGGAATGGAATTAAAGATGAGGATTAAGAGGAAGTAATTGGCATAAGTGCTACCCAAAGAGTGACAATTGTTTTACCATTTCTTCTCACTTATTATCATCATTAAATTGCTATTAGTGGGTGAGTTAAGGAGAAGAAAATGATGCAGCAAGAATTGGTTTAAAAGCAGCGTTGGGGAAGGAAGGAAAGAAGGAGGAGGCCTTAGTCGATTTCTTTCAGTTATATCTTCTCAAACTCATGTCTATCTTTTGTTTTAACTTAAGGATTGTGTGCAACTAAAGTTTTAGTAGTTAGGGCCTGTTTTGAAGCCCCGAATATGATTGCAAGTTTGTTATGACATTTCGTTTGAATTACTTTTATGAATGGATGAAAATTGTTTCACTACTTGTCTCATTGATGAATTCTTTATTTGTTTTCTATGGATGCATACTTAGTAAGCATATCTAGGATTCTAATGCTATGAATATGTGTGTGCCTGCCCTTGTCGAATGAGGACCTACATATGTTCTGGAGTAGTACTTGTTAATTGCGATTAACATGTGAACCAATTTCTAGGATAAGTAAGACAACGCTAGTACTTACGATGCCTTGTGATGACTCAAACTCTTTTTGTTCTTAATGATTTCTACTTGTTAAATCTATGAACACGCCATTCTAGATTACATGCTAGGGACTAAGTTAAGTTGAAAACGCAATTCTCTTAACATACTACATAAGAAAGAGTAATAGGTTGAGTTCTAACATTGAGCCAACTTGAGCATCTTCATCCGGAAATAAAAGGAATTTGAATGAAACATAACATGTTTGCATGATTATTTGGTGGTGGATAGCAATTCCCCTAACTTGTTTTTCTTAATTTGTGAACTATTTAAAATTTGTTTCTGTTCTGTTTTTGTTCGATTTAATTTAGATAGCAAATCAACTCCACAAATCCTACAAATTTGTGTGAGTGTAGCTCTGTGTGTCTAGTGTGTTCATATAAAATTTTGTAGACTTTAGATAAGTGTAAGTCGGTCTAAGAATTATGTTTCGGTGACTGGTCAGTAGGGACAGCAGCCCAATTTTTGTGACATTTTAAGTAGATAGATAAAACAATCTTCTATGGGAAATACCCTTATTTTCATATGCTACAATTGACAAATCTTAGTGTTAATAAGGAAAATCAATAGGACATTTGTGTGCTACTTTGTGGTGTGCTTTTAATCTTATCAGGTAATTCCCTAATCGATAAACTTTAGTGATTAAGTTCTCTCAATGAAGTAGGACTTGATCGAAAAGTCACAGGAAAATTGATTCATGAGTTGTTCGATAAGAAATAGGGAAAATAAATATGGTGTTAACAAGATGAATCACTGGTGTATTCCACTTCTCACATGCGGTGGCATCCCCAAAGGTATACGTCCTCGAAACATACTAAACTACTAACCAACTCTACGACACGAACTAAAAAAAGTCTTTACAGTTTTCTTGACACCCAAGACATTCTAACAATGAGGTGTTATATCTCGATCCCATTGTCAGCCTGTGGAAGTGAACGAGAGGTGGCTAGTCGAAGAAGTTTTGATTGCCTAAATAGGTAATATGGTTAACATAACCGTGAGTTTACTATCTTAAAACAAGGTATGCTCCTAAGTTTCCACGATTTAGTTTCTTCGGCTCAAGTAGTCATTGTTAATCAATCGACCAGTTGCGCCACCATAGGCTGATTACAGGCTAGAGCTCGCTCGGATAATTGGTTTTGTATGATTGATTAAGAATTGGTCCTGTAAGGTGGTTCATTAATTCTAAGGAAAAATACTTTCTACTTCGGGGATTTCTATTAACCGTAGGTGTAACAACTCATACACCTATACTTATACTCATCGAAATGACAAGTACAACACCAAAACAAACTTGGAAACTAGCGTTGGCTGGAATGTCCTAAGGCTAGAGAAAAAAATTTCTAACAATTTACTTTAGGATGGACTTAAACGGAAGTCAATCTTCCTCCTATGATCCGGAATGATCGCTAATGCTTTTGGGAAGATTAGTGTTATCAAGGACCAAAATGATTGTCCCAAGATGTTCTTCCATCGAGTACTACCCTTATGACACCACATTGTCACTCAAGACATTTCTAGAGTTTTGACAAAAGTAGATATCGTAGGAATTCTAATAGGTGGTATTCTAATAGACACTGCCAAGGAACCAAAACTATTTCTAATTTCCAATCTTAAAAGGTTTAATAATGATGACTAAAGAATAATGATGGAATTGATTTATAAATCCCTAGTGATACACCATTTTCGATACATTAACCCTGCTTTAGGGTTATTAACTAGTCTCAAATCTACATCTTTCCTTGACAGGGAAGTTCTTTGCTTTGGGTCTAAAAGCGTTCGCCAAGGTGATATTCTAAAGTGTCGACAAGTCGACAAAATTGGCCCAAAACTTAAGAAAACTAACATATTTTTCGTATTCGACGAGGTGGCAAGCCTCAAATATTAAGCTCAAGAACCAAGAATGCTTTCATCATGTGTGTGATGAATGCAATACTGCCCAACTTATGCTTTGTGGAGGAATGAGGAGAGGGGAGAGAAAGGGAATGACCAATTAGAGAAGAGGGGAAATGAGGGGAAATGAGGGAACCCAAATCTCCCTCTTTTTGGACCAGTGCACCCGTACACACCTAACCCATTTGGCCAGGGTAATTCCAGCCAATTTCCACCTTTTTCTGATGAAATACACCCATCCATCACTAGCAACCTCTCTCACAACCTCCCATCTACCATTTCCACCCAAATTTGGGGATTTTTAAGCCCAAAACCTTGTAAAACCGTGAGGAGTGGCCGAAAGTGTTCCACAATGATTCTGCCGTTCTAGCGAGTTTCACCACCCATCACCACCCCTAATCTACTCCCTTTGGACCTAGGAGAAAAGCCCAAACAACCTTGAAGGCATCAGAACACCAGAGATGACGAATCAAGAACACCCAAAACTTAGGGTTCCGGCTGATTCGAGTGAAATTGAGGCTTTTCCCGGTCAAATTGGCCTTAGTCACAGGTATAAAAGTTTCTCTACTCACCGAGATCTTCATTTTTTTGAAGTTTAAGAATTTTTAGAAATAGTTGAATTTTCCAGCGAATCGGGGCGGCCGACCGCCACCCATGGAGGTGCGTGGCCAAGGGGTCGTTGATGCTATTCTTAGGCTAAATTAGATACCCTAAGATCATATTTGATATCCGTATGACGTAATTTGATTGTTTGAACATAGTCTCATTACGATACCTTACTTGATCAAAATCTGAATCGACTATTCGACTGTTGGATCGTCACCAAACTTTAATGCTTGATAGTGCGTAATATTTAAGGGTATTAGGAACTTACGGATTGGGAATCCGTCGTGCAGATCTTTCCAATTGGATTTATAAGTTCACAAAATAAAACGTTAACCGCCACTTGAAATTGTAATTGGCGGAGATCCAACTATTGGATCGTAATGAAATTTTAGTATGATGTTTTAGAAGCATAATGTGGATCTTTGGAAGTTACGGATCAGAAATCCAAGATGCAAATCTTCTGGATCGAGTTACGTAGGGTTGTGGCCTACCGTCGATCTTTGACCGACGATTGACTTTTAGTCAATGTGTCTCATATCATTCTAGAACGTCTCTGAGGATGTGTTTTATGTAAGTTATATGTTCAATTGATAGGGATTTTGAGATGTGGTTTGATAATTGTCCTAGGCGTCGATCGTTCAAGACACCTCGATATTAATGCTAAAAAGCTATGAGTTGTAGCGAGGACTCCAAGTAGGTGGGCTTTTGTTTTCTATATATACGTATAAACATGTTACAATTCCTAGAAACTGTTTTAAATGCCATGTCAATTACATTACATGTTAGTAAATACATTAGTATAGTTATGCATATCATTGCTCGACCCTGCGGATGCTTAGGTAAGTTTCAGGTGAGTATATATTAATGGTAATGATGGTAGTGTGTATGGTTATGATGAGTTGCATTTGTGATTAATATCCTGCACCCCGGTGTTAGTGCTTCGCCCGAGGTCAGGGCCTAGCTTTCACGTGATCGTTCACTTCCCGCACCGTATGCTCACCTTAGATCCAAGGTAGGTGCTAGCCTGTCGTACAGACCACATTAGGTGGTTCCGACTCTTAGGTGACTTGCGATACTTCGCACAGCCTTCATGTGATCGTAGCACTTAAATGTAATTATTTACACCTAGCCTATCGTACAGACCACATACGGTGGTTCCGACTAGTGTGTAGGAGTTTGTTTATGAGTTATAGATTCAGCCGTACATGTCACGTTAGGTAACTCCGGCTGACATATCGTAATATCCCACATCGACCAGGAGAGTGATCCTTAAATGTATATTCTCATCCCTACCTAGCACGAGGCTTTTTGGGAGCTCACTGGCTTCAGGTTCCGTAGGAACTCCAAAGTTAAGCGAGAAGGAGGCCAGAGCACTCTTAAGATGGGTGACCCACTGGGAAGTTGCTCGTGAGTTCCCAAAAACAAAACCGTGAGGGAATGGTAAGCCCAAAGCGGACAATATCGTGCTACGGTGGTGGAACGAGCCCGGGATATGGTGGACTTGGGCTGGGATGTGACAAATGGTATCAGTGCCAATCCCTGGCCGGAAGTATGCTGACGAGGACGTCAGGCCTTTAAGGGGGATGGATTGTAACATCCCACATCGCCCAAGGGAGTGATCCTTAAATGTATATTCCCATCCCTACCTAGCACGAGGCTTTTTGGGAGCTTACTGTCTTCGGGTTCCATAGGAACTCCAAAGTTAAGCAAGAAGGAGGCCAGAGCACTCCCAGGATGGGTGACCCACTGGGAAGTTGCTCATGAGTTCCCAAAAACAAAACCGTGAGGGAATGGTAAGCCCAAAGCGGACAATATCGTGCTACGATGGTGGAACAGGCCCGGGATGTGGTAGACCTGGGCCAGGATGTGACACATATCATTTTACATTGAGTTATTTCACCTGGTTTACAAATTTATTGCTAAGATACTCGACATGGCATTTACTTGGTTTTCATTGCTCTCGATCATGATTTCTATATACGTACATATTGTTATTTTCTGGGAAATTATATGGGTTTTACAATGAGGGGTTATTATTATTTTGGAACGAGAAATGATTTTTAAAAGCTTTATTTTTGTCCACTCACACTTTCGGTTTTAAAAAGGATTCATGGAAATTCTTTGTATAGGTGGCTACTTCTGAGAGTATGATTCTTGCCCACACTACTATACTTTACTTATGCTCTGACATTGCGTGTGAAATGGGTTCACACCCGCTCACCGCACACTCTGGTAATTAGATGTTTTAGGTTTAAATTTATTCACATTTTCCATATCATTATACTTCATGGCTTCGTCACCTTCCAGGTGTCAGCCATCACAGCTCGATTCGGAGTCCTAGTGGACATTCCGGGTCGGGGTGTGTCAGTTTGGTATCAGAGCCAATCCCTAGCGTGAGTGTGCCGACGAGGACGTCGGGCCCCTAAGGGGGTGGATTGTATGATCCCACATCACCCAGGGGAGTGGATCCTATAAGCCTTATATGTATACTCTCATCTCTACCTTGCACGAGGCCTTTTGGGAGCTCATTGGCTTCGGGTTCCATCGGAACTCCGAAGTTAAGCGAGTTTGCGCAAGAGCAATCCCAGGATGGGTGATCCACTGGGAATTTCTCGTATGAGTTCCCAGAAACAAAACCGTGAGGGCGTGGTTGGGGCCCAAAATGGACAATATCGTGCTACGGTGGAGTTGAGCCCAGGATGTAGTGAGGGCCCGAGTCGGGATGTGACAATTTTCACAAGGTATATTTAAAAGAAAAAAAATATTGATTTTTACCAGTAATTTTAATATTTTTTTTCTTGATTTTCTTATGAAATTTGGATTTTTGTGTTTTGGGTTTGACTAAAATTCTTGAATTTTATCAATAAATTTGTGTTTCTTTCTAGATTTTCTATGAAATTTTCAATTTTGACTAATGGGGTTTTGTTAAAATTTTGTATTTCTTAATGAGTGATGCAAAGTGGTTGTGCTTCATGTTGTAGCAACCTCGGGTGGTAATTGACTTGATCTTTGATAGTTTAGATATATTGTCTTTGATGTTTAAATTTTTAGGGTTCAATATTTAAGAGCCATTTATGAAATTTTTAGTTCCTGAACTGAATTAATATTCAATATTTTACACTTCCCTACTAATTGTTGAATCTTTGATGTTCTAATTCTAGGTGAACATTTAACGGATTTATCAGGAACAAGTCAACAAAATAATTTTCTTGAATGCCTTACATATATGGACTTTTGAATTGCTTGATATGTTGCTGGTATAGAATGCCTATAGTGAAGAGTGGCATTATACTGGGACTACAGTCAATTCAGTTGGACTGCTTTCCAGGTAGCCTACTTGAGCATTTTCATTTCTTACATTGAAAGAGCTCTTAAAGTAATATACCTGCATCTCTTCTTATTAAGGTACCTTTTACAACTCTGCATTACTGACTATTTGTTATTCTTTAAAATGTTTATTGCAGATTAGGATGTTGACATGGTTAATTAATAGCAGTTTTTGTTCTATTTGTGTTTATTGTCTTTGTCAGCTTAAGTTTTTGGACTACGATGGGAGGCAATTAGTCGTTGGATACTTGAGTATTGCTTCACTAATTTTCATGTATGTTTGCCATTGATTGTCATCATAACTTCGTGTCAAATGATCCTCATTCAGATTGTTCTTAGATGGTTGAATTTGTTCTCACTCATGCCCTGTTTTTTAATAATTTGGTGATCAAAACAAAAAGCGTTGAGTTCATGCCATTTAATCTTTTTTTTTTTGC
Source organism: Malus domestica (assembly GCF_042453785.1). NCBI lineage: Eukaryota > Viridiplantae > Streptophyta > Magnoliopsida > Rosales > Rosaceae > Malus > Malus domestica. The sequence continues at coordinate 29,838,313 of NC_091675.1, forward strand.
AAATTTCTTAGTGAGTTTCTCATTCACTGCACATGAAGTGTTCAAGGTGAACCCTTTTCTCTATGTAAGTACTATATATCATTCAATCCAGAATTTTAGCAGCTATATAATCTCGATCATCATAGCACCTATTTGTCATTCTCATTTATTGGTCCAAATTGCATCTTAAAACGTGGTTGAATGTCCTTCAAATCAAGCACCAATCAACCATATCACACTTGCATTGCATAATCATTAAGTTCATTTCTTCAATATTTTGGATGTAGATGCCAAATGCAATTGAGTAACAATTTTAGCCTTTGTACAGTTGGTTCTATTCTTCTACTACAAAAATCATCTGAAGAAGACGCGAAAGAAGAACCATTGATAGCTGCACATCAGTATTGCAAAGATTTGATTCAAATTGGTGGATTTAGGTAAGAAACTAAGAAACCTTAACATTTGTTTCGGTTTTAAGAGCTGAAATGGACATGCATGTGTTTCTTTTTGTGAGATATAAGGGATTGAGGAATTTTGAGAGTGGTTGCTAGCTAAGGAAATAGAGAAGGGATAATTCTTTTTGTTTTGGGATCCAGAGTTTACTGTAAAGTTGAATTCTCATGATTTTGTTGTTGTCCTAATATCTTTTGTTCATGTATTTGAATGCATTTTTTTTTTATTTCTACCAATTTATCTGAACCCCAATTCAATTTGTTGGAATTCATTAGAGAGTATTGGGTCTAATCATTTCCCTTTAATTTTTCAAGAAGTTTATTTATTTCTATAGGAGAGTTGCAGGTGTCCATGTCAAATTCACAAGGAAAAAGAACCATTTTTCTGGATATATTGAAACATGTAAGAAATTGTTCTCTACTAACATATTAGGGTTTAATTTCTCTACTAACATGTAAGAAATTATGTTACATGTTTAGTTTCTTTTAGTTTTACTATATAGATGGATGTTTATGTATTAGTATTCAATTCATTCCCATTCTCTTATGGTGTTTACTACACTATTGCTGCACAATCTCCAATGATTCCATTGTTGGGCAAAAATTTGAGATTAAATTTAACTCAAAATAAAAAACTAGATCACTACACAAACTATTATGTTGTTTGCATATTTATTTGTTTTGTAACTTAGTTGATTTAGGTTTGTGTAGTTTTTTTTTTTCATCTTGGAGCCACTAGCTTGTAGGGTTTCGAGTGTTAAAAAGTGAATATCTATTTCAATTTCTTATTTTCTGCCTCAAATGTTATAAATCTGAATTAGCCTAATAATCTTAACATACATCTGAAACTTCTCCGTGTTGCCACTCTTAAAATCATTATGTAAACTCTCAGCTCAAGTAACTACTCACTTTTCATATGCTTTTCATTTCTTGATACATAAAACAATTTACATAATTTTTAACCATTAGATCACATGACTTGGCATTTACAGTTATATGATTTCTAATTATTTGTATAAATTTCTTTTCATCCTCAGCAAGACAATCTCATGGCATAGTTTAGCAAATATTCACTATATCATGACAAATTGTTTCTTTGTACACATTTATTAATTAAAATTTATAGACTGCAATGTTAGAAATATAATTATCCATCTAATGGCGGGCATCACTATCTAGTACTCCACTAAATTTCAAAACTCAAGAGGACATATGCTGTAGTACGATTGATCCATATCATTGTAAATAAAATTAGGTCTTGAATGATTAGACCCAAGTCCGAATTGAGTATAACAACATCAGTTTAATTGGGTTGGTATTTAAAGTTTGGGTCCTGATTTGAAAATGGGCTTATATTCATTAAAATACGCAAAGGTCTTTTGCTTTTTTACAAACGATTAAATAATTACATCAAATTCATCTAAACTAAAAAAATGGTGGTTTGAACTTGACTTTGAATAGTGCATCACACTAATCGTACCAACTTGACCTAATAGAAATCTGCCAAAGACACTTCATTTGGGATGATGTTGTTTAGAGCACTCCAACCCATCATTTTTGTCATGGCAAGGTGACAAAACCACTCCGAACACCCTCTACCCATTATTCTGAGGCTTGGCAACTCGCAGCCATGGCAGAATAAAGTCACCCATGTGAACATTCTACACGGAGCCCGATAGAAAGCGGGAAATGCATCAGGTTTTGCCACGTGGCACTTTTCTGGTCTTCTGATTTGAATTTGTTATGTGATAATTTCTTGGCATTCTGATTTAACGGTAACTTCAATTCAAAGATCTTTATTTTTTGGTAAATGAAAAATCTATTAAAATTTAAAAATCGTATTTTAACTAAAAAAAAAAGTTTTCATTTACTCACCGAATATAAAATGTGGACACATAGCGCAACTATAGCAACTCCCCCAACCCTCTTTTGGGAGCCAAATCCACCAAAATGGTTAAAACTGCTCTTAGGGTAACTGACATTCCAACTTTGTAACCCTTTGGGAAATCCTTTGATACAGAAAGGAACATAAGACAGGGACTTGGGTGAAATTTTGATCCACACATATAATATGATATGTTTTTGTTGATCCTAAAAACTACCAAGCCTACGTGGCACACAGGCCGAGTAATCTACAAGCTAACAACGTCCTTCGGTTGAATGCGGGGCGTGCCAACTCGTCGGCCGAGCTTGGCCGAGGAGTAAAATTTGTTGATGTTGCGTTGGGTGCGCGGCTGACTTCTGCGTCTCGCGATTGCGACCCAGGAAGGAACACGTCTTGGCCTCTTGGGTTCTCGAACCTGAAGACAAGGCTACTATTCTTACGAAGTTCACAAATCGTTGTCGTCGTCAGATTCGGTCACAGTGATGGTATTCGTCAGAGTAAACTCACGCCGAATAGACACCAAGGTGTAAGGGCACAAATTCTCAAAGCGGATATATGTCTTAACAATAAATGTGGTTCGGCCGTCAGAATGCCGAACTCTAAATCCCACTTGAGAGTATCCAATCATAAACCAACTTGGCATGCAATGTGCCGAGCCTAATAAACTGTAACACCTCACTTCGCTGAGAAGGCTAATGAGATGACCTCAACCAATTAGGATTCGGAAATCCTTCTCGACTGAGACTTGGATAGATAATCAGTCACCCTCGACACAGTGCTATCTATGCCGACTTAAGATACTGCGAGACTGGCTGGTTCTACGGTGACAGTGTTATCTATGCCGACTGAAGATATCATCGGTTGCCTTCATAGTGCTGTTTATCCAAACTAAAAGTGTGTTGGCGAAAAAAGAAAAGGAAAAAGTCTCAAGGTTGTTGAGAGAATTTGCGTTGGGCAGTTGTGTGTTCAATTGGAGGGGCTTGAACGATGCACAACCTCTTCTATTTATAGCACCAGGCACTTTCTAAACCGAGTTAAAACCCTACTCGAATTAGGATTTCTTCTTCTCATTAAACACCATCTCGACCAGTCCTATTTTCACTATGACTTTGAACCTAGTCCTTTATCAAACCGGATTCACTTCTTATCCATATCTTTTCGAGACTCCTTATTGCGCCAGGATTCAATTACTCGTCTCGCAGCATGACTTGTCCGACCTATATTAGGAAGCCCATGAACTAAATGATCCACAGTAACCTTTTTTGTACGGCCTTCCAGGGCGAGAATATATCTCGGCCTAAACCAATATTATGGGCCCAAACATTGTCCCCTCGCTTCTGAGGACTTTTCGGCCTGAAGTCTCTAGCCGAGCCCTGACCTTGAAGAAGCGACACCAGGCTCCGTCTCCCGATGAGCATTTATGAAGCACGATTGCAAGATCTTGAGCTCATCAGATATCTCGCCAAGTGTCCTTTTCTCAGCCCGACCTGAAATGTTATTTCATCATTACCCCTTGATCCGCGAGATTTTTTGAATTCCTCAAGACGTGCGGATGTCCAAACGTCTTCAAATCAATATACCTGTCGCCGCATGCCATCATACAATCTCGATTTACGAATCATTCGGTACCCTCGAGATCTTATGGACACCAAAACGTCATTTCTTCATAAAAGAACGTCGTCACGATATCATTATGTCCCCTTAATCTACGAGTTTTTTGGTTTTTTCTCCTGAGTCTGTTAATATTCTCCATCACTCCATCATTATTAGCGATCGTCCCGATCACTATCTCCGTTTGGTCTTCCATTCCACGAGTCTATAAATACCTGGCCTTCTATCATTCATTCTTACGCTTTCAAATTTTCCAAACTCTCTCTTGCTCAAAGATTAAAAGAAACCTCCTGACTTTCTCCCAAAAAACCCTTCGAAACCATTTCCAATGGCCTCCTTCATTTCCAAGCTCTCTAAGGAATGCGACAAATGTGGGACCATCATCGATCAACGCTCAATTAAGACTCTGCGCTTTGAGAGCGATATGAGCACCCCTCACCAAATCCTTGGTCCATTTTTCAAGGATGCAATGCCACCAGCCATTACCGAGCTCTTCAAGGATCAATGCCTAACACCCATATTGTCAGGGTTTGAATGGTCGAGGTGGGATTTAGCGAAACCCCAAGGCTCCTGGCCCTCGACCACTGCTACCTGGGCAACCTGGGTTGCTCGGATAGAAAAGATCTTCGGCGAGTAATGGAAAGCTCTTGGCATTTATGATGCCATTCGTCTTTCGTCTATGGAACTCGTCATGGACAATAAGCTTCTTATGGTAGCCTTAAGCCTATGGTGCTCAGCTACCAACACCATGGTCTTTCCTCTCGGCCCCATGGGCTCCACTATCCTTGATATCACCGCGATCTTAGGGACTTCCCATTTTGGTATCCCAGTTGACGCTACCCTCTCCGGGTACCCGTCGACCATTGACCTGAAGGCTCTTTTCAATGATCGGGCCATCGAAACGCTGAGCGGAGAGGGCCAAGAACCCTCGAAAGAGGAAGTTCAGAAACTTTATAAGAACTTCCTCAACTACAACACTTTCTATCTCCACTTTGCCAGCCGAGAGGGTGAGAACTTACGGCAGGGGGAACACGAAACCATCCTCTTCTACTGGTATAACAAATTTATTTTTTGTACCAAGTCCAACAAATGCTTGGTCGAGAACATGCCGGTGGCTGAAGCCTTGGCTAGTGGTCACACCTTGGCGATAAGTCCAGCCATTCTTGCCCATATCCTATGCTGTTTGGCCGAGATGACCCTTCACAAGATCGACCCACACCAGAGTAGTCCCCTTTGGCTAAAGCTTGCCAACTTCTCACATACTGAAGCGATCGGTCTTCAGGTGGCCCATCGACCAGTACCTCTTCACCAAGCTGAAGACGTGTTCAGATACTTCTTTAGCCTTGATGTTCTTTCCGACGACGAATTCTTGATCTGCCATCGTCGAGAATATCCTTTATCGATCAAACTCCCCACATTAGCATGGAGTGCGGATGCTGATGCTGATTGATGCGAAAATTTTTGCTTAACACACAAATTAAACCCTCTTGTATCAATTGTAGTAAAGAATGTAAGTAGGGATCGTTCTGGACCGGGGATTAGGAGGGCTTGCTAATAACCTCTAAACTGACTTAAAAATATAAAAACAAAGTTAAAAACACTAAACTAGACTCAAAGAACTCAAAACAAACTCAAAAGACTCAAAACTAGCTAAAACACCCAAATCTGCCGAAAAACACAAACCGGGCAGATTTGGACTCTAAACACACTTTTGGACGAATTTTGGTTTTAACTTGGTTCGAAACACTTAAAAACACAAACTAAATCAGTTTCTAACTAATATGACTCAACAAGGTAAATGGGGGGTTTGGTTTTGACGAAATTGAAAACAAAACAAGTAAATTAAAGAACTAATGAAATCTGCACAAATTTGGGTAAAACTATGGATGATAGGTTAGCTATGAGGTTCTTCTCCACACATGACACACTTGCAAACAAAACAATGTCCAGTTGCTTTTCAATCAACCATGAATTCTCAACGCCCCAGATTAACTGTGAATTGCACTAATTAACCCTCAGATTTTCCTAATATCATTGAATTTGATGATTGCATACAACAACCCAAAGCATTCCCAACAAGTTCCCTACATGAATTGCATAACAGAGATACAAGCAAGAATTATTAAGTTCTATGAAAATCATAAGCATTGACGAAACACTTGTAACTATGAATTGCATGAAACTTATGCCAAAAATTTACTTAAAACGGTTGTGACGAGCAACCTTCACTACTTGTGAATATAAGTTCATAACGATTAAGTGAAACTCCCTTATATCCTAGCATCAGATTTATGCATGAAAATTATGCGTGCACTCTCAACAAACACACATAAATCAGTTTTAATTCAAATGGATAAGTAAATTGAATTCACAACTTATGAATCACAACTGAAAGTAATCAAATCATATTGCAAGCATGAACATGGTTTCGAATTCCCCCTAGCTAAGGGGGGTTTAGTTCCTCATACTCACAAAGCAAAGATAAACAAATTTAGACATTGAAAACAAAAGAATGAAAACACCTAAAAATGCTCCAACAATCCAACTTGAATGGCAAGCACGTCCAAGGGTCCTCATTCTTCTCTTTGTTGCGGCACAATGTGTGGTTTGATGGATGCGTATGGATATATGAAAGGGAATGGCTGAATGTGTTTAGGTTGGATGGAGGTCATGGCAAGGAAAGGGAAATGAAGGTGCATGGAATTGTGCTTTTGTTGTGGGAATGTGTAGAATGGTTAAGAAGAAAAGACTCTGCCTTGCGGCAGAATATGTCTTCCTCCATTTTCCCTAAACTGTCCATGTGAATGTGTCTTTGGATGGATCTCCCCTCTTGTTATGGTGAAGGGTGGATGTATTTATAGGCTAGGGAGAGGACCACCATCTAATTAAGGTGGTAGTGGTGTATATTATGGTAATGAGTGGATGTAATAGGTGCAGTGGGTGAATGTTTGGTAATGAGTGGATGTAATAGGTGTAATGGGTGAGTGTTGTGGTAATGAGTGGATGTAATGGGTGTAGTGGATGGATGTTTGGTAATGAGTGGATGTAATGGGTGTAGTGGATGAATGTTTGGTAATGAGTGGATATAATGGGTGTAGTGGATGGATGTTTGGTAATGAGTGGATGTAATGGGTGTAGTGGATGCGTGTTTGGTAATGAGTGGATGTAATGGGTGTAGTGGATGGGTGTTTTGTAATGACTGGATGTAATGGGTGTAGTGGATGAGTGTTTGGTAATGAGTGGATGTAATTGGTGTAGTGGATGAGTGTTTGGCAAGAGTGGATGTAATGGGTATAGTGGATGAGTGTTTGGTAATGAGTGGATGTAATTGGTGTAGTGGATGGATGTTTGGTAATGAGTGGATGTAATGGGTGTAGTGGATGAGTGTTTGGTAATGAGTGGATGTAATGGGTGTTGTGGATGAGTGTTTGTAGTTGTAGGTCAACACACTTGCACACACACATGCTGATTTCTAGCCTTCTAATCTTCAAAAACATCCATCCTCATGTCTCCATGGTTGCACTATCCAATCTTGGCCTAAAAATGCTCCAAAATGCTCCAAATAGCACTTTGTTGCGAACTTTGTTATTTGAACCTACAAACACATGAAAATAGCTTAAAGTACTAAAATAACTAGAATTAAACTAAGTAAATGCCGAGAAACAAGCTAACTAAGTTGCATAAATATGCTCCTATCAATTTCCCCCACACTTAGCTTTTGTTAGTCCTCGAGCAAAACAAAAGAAATTTAACGAAACAAAACAAACAAAACACAACCTAACCTTCCAACATTTGCCTCAGGGATTTCCAATGCACATGACATGTTAAAAATCATCATTCCCACATATTTTGGTTATCTTCACACTGAGCACAAACTTAATCACAGTCACTACTTACTAGTTCACAATTAACCAATTAAAACAATATTTTGAATGTAGTAACATGCCTTAGAGAATTTGCTCAATTCCTTACAAGATACTCTCTATTTTCACACACATTTTCTGACTACACACCCTACACTAGAGACTGGGACTCACATATGTTATAACAAAGGAAGCAATTTTCTGGAGTTATTAAGCATGTTTAGATATGATCTCATGAATGGTATGCTACTACTTAGATGCGAGAACCAGTGACACCATATGCTCATACCAATTTCGAACTCCACAAATTGAAACGCACAACACTCAAGATTGAAGTCAAGGGTTGTAACACGGCTTGGGGGTAATGGCTAACAAAGAAAGGATAGGAATAACAAACGTTCTTAAAGCGATAGCAAGAAAAGCAATGAAATAAACACTTGAAATTCACTTTAGAATGCAGAATCAACTTTTACATACAAAGGGAAGATTCATGCAACACTTAGGGCCGAATTCAATGTTTTGGACCCTTTTTTAACAAACAACACTTTAAAGCTCTTTTTCATACCTTTTTTTTTTCTTTTCTCTACCCGTGCCTTATTAAGGACTTTGGTACACACACACACACAAGAATCACTTCCCCCACACTTGCTTTCTGCAATACATTGATAAAAAAGGAGTTCATTTTAGGTCATGCTTTACTATGCTTCAAGAACAAGGGTATGGATGATCCTAAAACTAGGCTAGGTAAGGATAGTGTGGGTTAACAAAGAACATAGGCTTAACAAGGCTCAAGGCTCAACGGGGTTAAACTTAAACACATAATGAAATAGGGGCACGACAATTTGGCTTTGGTGGTCACTACGCAACTTCATCTTGAATATGTGTTATGCAAATCAATAGCATGCTTTGAATGAAATTGGCATGAGTTCTAGCATTTGGAACTAAATGATGAAACGCCTTCTAAGTAGCAACCAAGCTATGAATAATGAGATCATGCAACGACTTTAGAAACCAATGATGCACAGATTATTAACTCTCCAAATAAACGTTTAGGCTCAAGTCTCACAAGGTTGTAGCGTTCATTTGAGTTCCTTCCTTCAAGCATGTTACAAAAACTGATTTTTCCTTTATGATTGCATGTGAATTCATAAATTATAACCACAACCAAGCATACACCAAAGAGTAAATCAATTTTCATCCATATTTATAACTCTCTTTAACAGTCATGTAATTAAAAACCAAATCCTCATCATTGTGTTGGAAGGTACCCTAAGCCACAAATAAACACACAAAAACAACTCTTTTTGGGTTTTTCATAACAATTTATTTTTCAAATTTTTATGAGATTTTTGGATTTTTATGTCAAAACACACTAAAACACTCCAAAACAGCTTAAAAACACTTAAAAACAGCAAGGAACAACATTAGAAGTAATAGGTGATAAACTCATACGAATTTCATGCAAAACAACTTGGTTACCCCCCCTGACACTTAAATCAAACATTGTCCTCAATGTTTCAAGCATAAACTCACACAAAAATAAGCAAACAAACAAACAACGAATAAACATGACAAGTATGGTAAAGCAAAAACCAGACAGAGTAAAGTTTAAGAACGCAAATCTGGTTTTGGAGATAAATGATCTTGGCGACTTTCCACAGCTTTGATCTCGAACTGGTTTGGAATTCTAAGCTAGGAATATCAAAGTTCCTTGGTTTCAAATCAGACTCCTTCTGCTGGGTTGATTTGATTGTGCAGTCTGCATTCTTCTCTGCTTGTTTCTTCTGCACAGCAGGCAGGCACGAGGTAGAGGTGATGGTCTGTTTCTTTCTTCAATCTTTCCAAGTGCCCACCATTTTCTTTCTTTCTCCTTGTCCCTAGCTGAGGATGAATTAGCACATTGTCTCCACATGCTTCAAGGTATCATTTTCACTTCCCTTATCTGTTCCCCAGGCAGATGTGGTAGACGAAGAGGAAGCATAAGATGTTGAAGATGAGTACTTGAGAGTAAGGCTAGGTAAGCAATCAGGAAGGGGTTCCAGGCAGTCGGTTTCAGATCGGAAGATTGATACCAAGTGCTGGTTGATTGCTCTCTTTCTCCTTGTCCCGCAGATGAAAACAACGACAAGGAGAAGGACAGGGAGAAAGCATGATATGAGATACTCTTGCTTTCAACCTTCATGATATGAAATACTTTTGCTTTGGATGAAATACTTTTGCTCTCTTTCTCCTTGTCCCGCAGATGAAAACAACGACAAGGAGAAGGACAGGGAGAAAGCATGATATGAGATACTTTTGCTTTCAACCTTCATGATATGAAATACTTCGTTGGGAAGGCATTCTCGGAGATGAAGAAAGATTATGTATGTCTGCCTTGCAATGGAGGGTGAAGGTTGATATTTATAGGAATTAATAACTGGTACTATTCTTTCACTCTTGTCGGCAACCATTGGATGATTTAACAGTAAACTTCACGTGCCTTCTACTTCACAAGAAATCTTCGACAGATTGCCCGTAATTTCCGCAAGGCTTAGTGTGCATGTGACAGGCGCTGACACGTCTGGAAAAGCAGATACCTCTTCGATATCTGGAATCGACGCTTCGATAAACTGCCCGTGATTTTCGCAAAGCTGAGTGTGCATGTGACAGATGCTGGGTGTTGTGGATAAGTGTTTGTAGTTGTAGGTTAACACACTTGCACACACACATGCTGATTTCTAGCCTTCTAATCTTTAAAAATGTCCATCCTCATGTCTCCATGCTTCCATTATCCAATGTTGGCCCAAAAATGCTCCAAATAGCACTTTGTTGCCAACTTTGTTATTTGAACCTACAAACACATTAAAATAGCTTAAAGTGCTAAAATAACTAGAATTAAACTAAGTAAATGCCGAGAAATAGGCTAACTAAGTTGCATAAATATGCTCCTATCACTGATCTTCGTCAATCCTAGGGGTCGTTTGTGCTTACACGCGACCTTCCTCTTGGGTGTGACGTGCACCGAGCAAGTTGGGAAGTTTATCACCCCCAATTCACTGCTCGGCAACTCGGCTATCTTCAGGGTTACTCGGTGCCTCTCCTTACCTCTCGCTCCCTGCTGAGTCGATGACGCCTATCTGGCTCTTCAGACAATGAGTGCAAGGATGCCAAGAAGGAGTTTCAAGAGCGGTGCCAAAAATTTCGCCTTCGATCAACTGTTCCTGAATCTCTTAGCATTGACACTTTCGGTGATTGGTGGGAATAGTATACCCAAAGATTTTTTGGTGCTCCCGTCGAAGACGTCCTGAAAAAGATCTTTGGCGATCGACCCAATAAGGTTTCTACCCCCCAATCTCAAGGTAACAGTCTATTTCTACCTCTTTCTTTCGACTTTGAACTCTACTAACTCGCTCTTACTTTCTTAGGTGGTCGGTCGCTGAAAAAAGCAAAAATGGTCGCTGCGGCTGCAGCCGGGAAAAAATCGACCATCCCTAAGAGGGCTAAGACTACCGCGCAGGCCTTACTGAGCAAACGACCTCGTCAAGAGGTCGAGACGGCCTTCTACCCTCCTCACCCTGCAAAACGGGTGAAGAAGCTGGTGAAGAAAAGAGAACGGGAGATTCATGTTATCTCTAGTCAAACTACGGGAGCAACGACTCCTAGTGTTTCCCCTTTCTACCCCTGTCGTCCAAGCTTCGACAGAGAGAAGGCTAATTTCAGCCAAAGAAACAGCCCATGTACGGCCGGTTCCTCAAGTCGTTGGACCAGTTGTTGCTCCACTGGTCGAGGTGCTTGCAACCTTGGAGCCAGCTACTGCGCCTGTCTTGGAAGGGGAGATCCCCTTGGCTGAGAAAAAACTTCCCGACAATCCAAAACCCACGGCAGTCGTTCTAGAAGAGAGCGATAGGAGCGATGAGATTCCACTGACGAGTCGCCTTCAACCACGCGATCCGCCTCCCCCTGCGTTAGAGGTGGTTGTCCAAGTAGGCCCTTCTACGGCCGATCATGACAAACGACCTGCCGTCGAGCCAGAAGCGACGGTAGAAACACCCGTTCATCCGCAGGACCAGAACCTCAACATTCCTCCCCAAGAAGCCACTTCGACCTTCGTAAGTACCCGTACCGCCTTTCTTTGGTTAGTTTTCTACTTTAGATCTCTAAACCAGGAAGATACTGAATGTCAAGTGCCTACCCATTCTTTTCTTCGAACATTCTACACCCTGAAGGGTGCTATCTATATTTCTTGGCCACCTTCGTGGCCATCGAACGTAGATAACCTCCATCGGCCACGTGAACTAAGAAGCAGTCTAAGGCACTAGGCTCGGCCATTAAGTTCTTTAGGTTCGAGCAACGAACCCGAAGATATGGCTGAAGTCTCCTCTCGGTAAGTTTAAAATAAAAACTTTCTTGCTATGTTCTTTCATAATTTCTTTGTACTTAACATGATTTTTGTGTGCAGCCTTCATGGGAAGTCGAATTTAATGCTCTCTTGTCTAGCACTTCTGGAGCGGCTAGTCCTTCAGTCGCTATGAATGTACCTGTCGATTCAACTACTCTGGTTCGGCTACAAGAAGTTTTATCTCTCTCGGCGTCACAAGTCCTTGAGCGCAAAGGACTCGATTCGTTGGGTGCATGCCTAAACGATCTCGGAGCAGATGGTCAAATGAGCGTCGAGGCTGTCGTTCAGGCGTTATCTGCCTTGGAGCAAGTTTGGGAATCTTTCTATATTCTCGAGAACGCTCTTCGGGCTGATGATGACTTGAAAAAAGCACTGGCCGTTCAGGAAACCTTTCATCTGAGAATCGATGCCTTGAAGACGAAAGGGGAAGCCTTGGCCGACCTTGACCGTTAAATGGCCGAACTGGCAAAATGAAGGTCGGCCCTTGCTTCTAAGCTTGCAAGGAACTTTGAGTCGGGCGGGAAATCTTGTCTAACTAAATTTGCGACAAACACGAGGTGAGTGGAGCAGCTGAAGTTGGATAAGAAGAACAGGCAGGCCGAGGTCATAATGGGTGAGGTGAGGTGGCTGGATCTAAAGGCACTTCTTGGAACTCTTCTTCCTTCATCGCCTTAGAATAATTTGATTATAAACCATCTTATTAATGAAATGAAACAAGCTTTTACTCTTGCATCTCCCATGTGATTGGGTAGTATTTTTTAAATAACTTTCCATTAATTGGTAATTTGTGAATAATACCGGTTCGATCTCTAAGATGGTATACCCCCTTACCAAGAACTTTATGGACGACAAACGGCCCTTCCCAATTCGGCCACACAGTTTGCCAAACTAACTCTCCTTCGCCGAACGTTTTTTGTTTGACTCTTTGATTATAAGCTTGCTCGGTAATTTTCTTTTGTGCCACTAGAAGATTGTAAGCGTCAAGCCGATCTTCTTCCAAATCTTCTTACTCTTGTAACATGGCCTGATTATATTCGACATTGGACAAACTACTTTACTCGATCGCACGTAAAGAATTTACACTTAGCTTAACTGGTAACATCGCGTTAGGTCCATAGGTTAACGCATATAGGGTGGTCCTCGTTGCCGACCAGGGTGAAGTTCGGTATGCCCATAAAGCGTTATTCAATTTTAAATGCCATATGCCAGGTCTTTCTTTTATCATTTTCTCGAGAATACTGATCAAAACCTTGTTACTTGCTTCGGCTTGTCCATTCGCTTGTGGATAGTATAGTATGGACTACTCGAGCAGGATTTTTAAGCTCGCCGTGTACTCTTTAAACCTTTCGGCTGTGAGGACTGTGCCATTATCAGTTATGATTTTGCTTCCCCCACAAAATCGCAAACCTCATTGGATGTTAATTCGGCGTATGATTTTGCTTCGACCCACTTAGTGAAATAATTCGTTGCCACGAGTATCCATGCATGTTTCACTGCTCCAAAAGATGGTGTGATTTTGCCGATCACGTCCATTGCCCATTCTTTAAACGGCCAAGGTTTGGTGATCGAATGAAGTAATTCGACCGGGGCCCTTTGGATGGGTCCATGAATTTGACAGTGGACGCATCTTCGTGCATACTTGATACAATCTTTCAATATGCTTGGCCAAAAGTAACCATGTCAGAGAAGTAGCTAACGCATCTTGCGTCCTGATTGATGGGCTCCGCAAATTCCTTCGTGTACCTCTGTGATTGCTTGGGCGGCTTCTTGTGGGCCGAGGCATAACAGTAATAATTCATCCTCGCCTTTTCGATACAACTCGTTCTGGTATGAGACGTAGTTTGTGGCATGGACCCTTGTCTTTCGGTCGTGTTTGCCTCTGGGATTATCAAGGTATTGCATAATTGGCATTCTCCAGTCGTTTGGTAGCGTCTCAACCGCGTAAATATCTACAAGATCCTCCCGTTCCAATAACAAAGGTAAGGACATTACCTGTGTACGGATGACTTGGTCGTGCTGAAGGACTTGTTGATTAACCAAAGCCGGATATGATTGCCGTAAAATGGGTATCATCGGTCCACTTTTACTCCCCATGAGTTGTGATCCGGAGGCTATCTGAGAGAGTTCGTCTGTGATGGTGTTCTGTCTATGAGAAATATGTTGGAACGTGATACCGTCGAACGACTTGGCCAAGTAACTGGCCACCATGTGATAAGGCGCCAGAGTGCAACTCGTACATCGAAAAGTGCCATTGAGTTGGTTGATCACAAGCTTTTAATCGTCAAAAACGACGACACGAACAGGGTGCAAATCATGAAGCACACTAAGGCTGATAACAAGGGCTTCGTACTAGGCCTAATTGTTGGTACAATCGAAATCCAACTTAAGGGAAAAGAACCAACGGTGTTGGTGTGAAGACTGGAGAACAATCCCCACGCCGGCCGATGTCGATGTGCTGTAACCATCGAAATACATTGTCCAATAATTGTCATGTGCTTCCACCATTTTGATTTCAACATCATTGCCCCCGAACCCATAAGGAGAAGGGTGATGAGCTAAGAAATCAGCAAGCGCTTGTCCTTTGACAGCTTCTTGTGGGATGTATTGCAAACTAAACTCTGATATTGCCAGTGTCCATTTCCCGATTCAGCCTTTGACTATTGGCCGAGTAAGCATACATCGAATGACATCTGTTTGGGCGATAACTTGCGTAACGGATGGGAGCATGTAGTGTCGGAGTTTGGAGGTGACGAAGAATAAAGCCAAGCAAAGCTTCTCGACGGGTGAATAATTGATCTCTAGAGTAGTGAGGTTTCGGCTGAGATAGAAAATAGCTTGTGCGAGGAGGCAACCGATGGATTCTTCGGCTGTGGAAATGTAAAGTTTAAGGGATTTATCACGTCGGGGCGGTACGAGGACAGGTGGAGTTGCGAAAGCAACCTTGATTTGTGTGAAAGCCGCTCGATGTTCTTCACGCCACTCAAACTTGTCTGAGTCCTTGAGTTTCAATAGTGTAGAGAATGGCGTCATTTTGCCAGCGGAATTAGCTATGAATCGGCAAAGAAAATTTATTTTCCCGAGCAAAGACTGGAGTTTTTTTTTTGTCGTCGATGGTGGGGCGTCAATAATCGCGCGAGCTTTGTTCGCGTCGACTTCGATGCCGCGATGGTGGACAAGAAAACCTAAGAAATTACCGACCGACACACCAAAGGTGCATTTGGCCAGGTTCATCTTATGGTTGTGTCGTCGCATGCGAAGGAATGCTTGCCGAAGATCATCAATATGCGTTCGGCGATTTTTTGATTTGACCACGACGTCATCAATATACACTTCTATGGTAGTGCCGATTAGGTCATGAAAAATGGTGTTCATCGTGCGTTGGTATGTGGCACCAGCGTTCTTTAGATCGAATGGCATGACAACCCACTCGTAGGTTCCGAGTGCCCCCGGGCAGCGGAAAGCAGTTTTATGAACATCGACCTCGGCAATAAATATCTGGTTATAACAGGCATGTCCATCCATGAATGACAGCATGTCATGATTAGCCACGGCATTGATAAGCAAATCTGAAATGGGCATGTGATATGCATCCTTGGGAGTTACCAGATTCAAATTTCGAAAATCAATGCAAATGCGTAGGGCCCCATTTTTCTTGAGTACGGGTACGATATTCACCAACCACTCGATGTATCAAGCGGTTCGGATAAACCCGGCATTTAATAGTCGAACAATTTCATCTTTTATGCCGAGTTGTACTTGTCGAGAAACGGTGATGAGGTTGTCAAACAGGCTTGCAACCAGGTTTGATACGTAATTCATGCTCGACAAGGGTCCATTCGAGACCCGGCATTTCATGATAACTCCAAGCAAAACAATCTTTAAACTCGTGAAGAAATTGATGGAGTTCAACTTTCATGGCATAGGGAAGTAACGCACTAATAAAGAGCGGCCGAGAATCATCGACCGTTCCAACATTTATTTCCTCTAGAGGATCCTTTACTTGGGGTCGGCTGTCGTCGAGCTCGGCTGGTGCAGCCTGAACTTTATCCAATGATAGTACCGGGCCATTATCTTCTTCGACCAAAAATTCGATTAAGTTGATGCCCGAATGCGGGTGCTTGGCAATAGCATACCAATGGGCCAATAGACGTTCCATCGTGGATGAAACCGCAGCCCGACGCCGCTCGCTTTTGATGTTAATCATCAGTGGTGGGGAGTAAATTGGCCAAACCGAGTCTCGCTGAATCCTGGTGGACAATCTCAAAGCCTACCTCGATGGCTTTTTAGATTGAGATCCTGATCGGCCGTCCATCTTCATTAAAACCCTGTAAAGTAATATAGCCAACGTGATCATCATAATAACGGGCCTGAATCATGTTGGTTTCAAATAGCTGAGTGTTGGCCGGGTGGACCACAACTGATTTACCATCCCAAAAAATGAGAACTTGATATAAAGAAGAAGGAATGCAATTCGTTTGATGAATCCAATCCCTACCGAACAAAGCATTATATTCGGTTTTGGAGTCGACGATAAAAAATACAGTCATGTGATTGCGACCTGTGATGTTTACCTCTAGAGGGAGTACCCCTTTTGTCTAAGACTTGTCACTGACAAAGCTACTCATGGTTATTCCTGAAGGAATGAGTTCGTCGATGGATCGTTGTAATGCTTTCATGACGGATACAGGCATGATGTTGACCGTTGCTTCGCAATCAACGAAAATTTTAGAGATTAGGTAGCCTTCAATATAGGCCATGACATACAACGGTTTTAAATGCTGAAGATTAGTCAAGGAATAACGGGGAAACAAGATATCCAAGGCTATTTTAAGTTTATCGTCGCTGTGTGGTGACTCATCCACTATCGTAATGACGAAATCAACTTGTGTTGCTTCCTCGGTGACCACATCGCCATCCAAGGAACTTGGTTGCATGTAGTCGGCTGAAATTCAGCCGGTAAAACATGGACCATGCTGATTTCCATATTTTCAAGGATTGAAGGGCCTATTGGATCCTGGTCTTCATCTTCTGGAGTTATGAGGACTATATCGTGTGTCGGAGCGTTCACGGTCAGCTCGCTAAGTGTCTCAACATATTCAGACGTTTGCGCCATACAATCCGACGATGTATCATGTTGACTGTTGTCTTCGGGTTTGCATGCATCTCGTGTCGGACTCTGCTCTTGCTGTATTTTACGAGCTCGTTCTTCATAGGTGATCCGGGCATTCCTGGTCTCCAGGTAAGCGTCCAGTCGTGCCACACGCTCTGTCTCATCGGTTGTTAAGTCGAACAAGGAAACGGCCAAAAAAACTTTGAATTGATACCGAAAGTGTTGAATGTCTTCAAGAGAAAAATGGAGTTCGACTGTGTCAATATCCGTGTATGGGTCGACCTCGAAGTCGAGAACCTTAGCTTCTCGAATGTGCTGGAATCTGGCTTTCATTGCTGGATCAGTGGTTTTTTGGATGATCTGCTCAGCATCGGGGTAAGTTAATGCCAGGTTAAAAGCTTCTTGGCAGGCCTTCGGCAACCCATATAAGTCGTTAGCGAAATATTTCTTGTGAAATTCTTTCATATATTCCAATGATTCGCCATGGAATGGAGGGTGCAGATTCCGTCGAACTTTGATTAGAGGTTCTTTCAACGGTAACGGAGGCAGTTGGCTTTCGACCTCCTTCTTAAATTGCTCGAAATGAGCTTTCATTTCCCCGGGCTGAAAAAGAAGTTTGATGCGCTTCTCGGTTGCTTCAATGGTAGTTTTGAAGTCCCGATTGGTTTCCTTCTGCCCTTGTAATTCAGCCATGATTGCTGGAGTTGGCCTATCATCTCCACTTCCTGCCGTCTCTTTCGGCTGCCATTTAGTGGTCGAGACAGGCTGGGCAGCTTGTCGTCGAGCCAAGCAATCTATACGCTGACGTCGACGTTTCTGAGATTTGGATAGCACGGTATACATGCCGGTAGGAGAATTGTAGCTGTACCAACATTGGTCACGTGGTTCAGGTGGCCTGAAGGTTTTTTGATTTGCTGATGAGCTCAAACTACTGGAATTGCGAGAATAATAGTCCTCGTTGTAAAACGGTGCGTCGAAATCAAGGCGTCGTCTGACCGATGTAGGTCCATCTGTCTGTTTCCTTGGGCTGAGCCTGTCTAATACTTTCTGGCGATAGCCTTCACTAGGTTCCTTTGAAGGTTTTGTTGTAGTTCACGATTGGTGTTGTGATGTCGGCATCTGCATCGGAGACAGTTTCCCCTTGGGCTAGATTAATACAACGCGTGCCTTACAATTGTTACACAGAACTATCGGCCCGTCATTTCCATCTTTGCTGGAGTCTGACATGGACTCGACTATGGCAAGTCTTGAGAGTTCGGTGGGTGGTGCATTAGAAAACAAGTCGATCTTGAGTCGAGGTTAGGAACCTTTCTTTAGGATCTGTGGTACTATTGGCCCGCCATTTTCTTCATTGTTGTAGTTCGACATTGGTTCAACTATGGCCGGTCCTGATAGCTCGGTAGGTGGCGCGTTGGAAAATAGATCGATCTTGAGTCGAGGCTGAGAGCTTTGCTTCCGGATGTGTTATACTGGGGTAAATTCGACCTTCTCTTTTCCTTTGCTTTTGGGCAAACGGGCATCTACCATGCTGACTGTCGCTAAAGGGAATGGATCTGTATCAACCGTCATGCGTTTTTCAGGAAACTGTAGCTTGCCTTTGTCAATCCAGCTCTGGATATCATCACAAAATATGACACAATTGTTTGTTGCATGCTTTGTCGAGTTATGGTTTTTGTGATATGTCATTCCTTTAAGTTTTTCGGCATTAGGAATATTATACCCTGGTCGAAGTTTAATGATCTTCGATGATAGCAATTGATCAAAAATTGCTTCGGCCTTTATGATATCAAAGGTATAAACTTTTGATGTTTTTGCTGTTTCTTCAGTGGCCGAGTGGGTTTTAACTTCTTTGGAATTAATTTGAGTCAATGCCTTACACACGTATGGTTTATCTATTACTATCTCGGCCGCGTCCACGCTGATGTACTGAGATTCCTTGCCTTTGGTCGACGCGTAATTGACCGTAGGATTTTTGTAAATCGTCCCTCGAGATGGGGGTTTCGACATCTTCTCTTCTCGGAGCAAATAGTCATATTGCTCGACATGCTGGGCTAATTCATACATATCCCAAAAGTTTGCCCTTAGAAATTTCTTTTTGTATTCTACATCGAGTTCGTTCAAAGCAAGTCTAACAAACTCAACTTCAGGGAGAGGTACTCGGCGCCAATTCCTGGCCGATTTAAATCTGGTAAGATAATCCATTGGTGACTCATCAGATGCTTGAGCCATCCTTGCCAACGAAGAAACTGACATTTCCATCCCTGGCCGATAAAACTGCTCGTGAAATCTCTCGACCAATTCCTCCCAGCTTTGGATGGAATTGGGTGGAAGGTTGATATACCAGGCAAATGCTGAACCTGTTAATGAAAAATTGAATAGTCACAGCTTGTAAAAATCACTGTTAACATCTCCACATTGCGCGGTGAAATGGGCCACATGTTCTAACGAGGATACAGACGATTCTCCAGCGAAAAGACTAGAAATGGAATTTTGAAACCTTTAGGATATTCGAACTATTCCACGTAAGCTAGATATGGGTGGATGAATTTAGGGAACTTCGGCCCCTTTTTCATGGCCGAATCAATCATCCGCTGGACCTCGGTTATATCGACGAACGTTACTTCTACTTTTTGGTCAGGTCCATCTGTCCTGCTACTCGATCCTCCTTTTTTTTCTAAGTCAATTAGCATGAGCTGAGTAGGAATTGGCTCGGCCTGTACTACTGGCAACAGATTATTCCTTGGTGGTAAGTGCCAGGAAAGATCGAATGACCTGTCGTCGCAGACCTTGCTAACCAGTATTTCAAGCAATCTGTTTTGTACTTCACTGTTACTCTGTATCACATCGTGCAGTTTATCGATTCCTCGACTAAACGTCTGTTCAACCACCCTAGACTGTTCGTCAAGTCATCTTCGAAGAAATGATCTTGTTGGTGGATCAGAGCCTTCACCACCATCCTCATCACAGTCCTCCACTGTCCCTTCATTGAGGACGCATGTGTTCTTGTTGGGGATTTTTAGACTGCAAAGTTGACCACCAAGACCAATTTCCTTTTGTCGGCGAGTCGCACTTGTGGACTCAGGTGTCACGGCACTAAGGGGATTCTGTGTCTATGATACACTTTGTCCTATGTTCCGAATTGGCAAATCGGTTGTTGATTTTCCCATAGCTGTTTTCTTTTTAACCGATCGTGTTTCAATTAGCATGAACTTCGTAGTTTAGCACTGGGTCCCACTGGGCGTGCCAAAATGTTGACCCTAAAAACTACCAAGCCTACGTGGCGCGCAGGTCGCGTAATCTATAAGCTAACTACGTCCTTCGGTTGAATGCGGGGGGTGCCAACTCGTCGGCCGAGCTCGGCCGAGGAGTAAAATTTGTTGATGTTGCGTTGGGTGCACGACTGACTTCTACGTCTCACTATTGCGACCGAGGAAGGAACACGTCTCTGCCTCTTGGGTTCTCTAACCTGAAGACAAGGCTACTATTCTTACGTAGTTCACAAATCGTTGTCGTCGTCGGATTAGGTCATAGTGATGGTATTCGTTAGAGTAAACTCACGCCGAATAGACACCAAGGTGTAAGGGCACAAATACTCAAAGCGGATATATGTCTTAACAATAAATGTGGTTCGGCCGTCGAAATGTCGAACTCTAAATCCCACTTGAGAGTATCCAATCATAAACCAACTCGGCGTGCAATGTGCCGAGCCTAATAAACTGTAACACCTCACTTCGCCGAGAAGGCTAATGAGATGACTTCGACCAATAAAGATTCGGAAATCTTTCTCGATCAAGACTTGGATAGATAACCAGTCACCCTCGACGCAGTGCTATCTATGCTGACTGAAGATACTACGAGACTGGCTGGTTCTACAGTGACAATGCTATCTATGTCGACTGAAGATATCACCGGTTGCCTTCACAGTACTGTTTATCCAAACTGAAGGTGTGTTGGCGAAAAAAGAAAAGGATAAAGTCTCAAGGTTGTTGAGAGAATTTGCGCAGGGCAGTTGTGTGTTGAATTTGAGGGACTTGAACGATGCACAGCCTCTTCTATTTATAGCACCAGGCACTTTCTAGATCGAGTTAAAACCCTACTCGGATTAGGATTTCTTCTTCTCATCAAACACCATCTCGACCAGTCCTATTTTCACTATTACTTTGAACCTAGTCCTTTATCAAACCGGATTCACTTCTTATCCATATCTTGCCGAGACTCCTTATTACGCCAGGATTCAATTACTCGTCTCGCAGCATGACTTGACCTACCTATATTAGGAAGCCCATGAACTAAATGATCCACAATAACCTTTTTTGTACGGCCCAAACCAATATTTTGGGCCCAAACAGTTTTCACAATCTTTTTTTTTTTTTTTGGCCTACCATTTGCATGGATGAAATTTATCTTGAAAAGTGAAAGAAGGTAAGAACAAAAAAGAAGCTACCACGAAGTTGCGTAGATGCGGGAATCATCGATTCAATGCTCTCCAACAGAAAGGAGACTGGGTTTTTTGGGAAGCAACCCAGCTTCGTTGGGTCCGCAAATATGACCCAAAATTAGCGGATAGCAGAGCGCTCAGGCTTCAGAGTTTTAGCAGGTGTACGTAAGGACGGACACATTGGACAATAGAGAGGGTGGCCATATTTCACTTTGTTCCAACAAGTAATAACCAATCTAGTTGCTGATGTTATTTTTGGGTTTCGATTTAGGTGGTTTGACCAAATTCCATGGTACGATAGCATATCTAATTCAAAATTAATTCCCCGGCCCTTAGTTATGATCTGATGATTTATCATTAATAATTGTACCTCTTAAGGTCGACTCTTGTAGATAGTAATTAGTTCGGTAACAAATTATTAAGGCTTGCCTATTATGTGGCCTAGTTCAAATCTTTCACTTTTTCGTATTTATATCGTTATATTAAATCAAAATCGAAATTAACTGATAACGAGTTGGTACGCTCAAGAGCGGAGCCACCCTTAGACTAGGATGGCTATAGCTTTGTGCAGGTTTCTTTAAACCCAGAAACTGGGTGCAAATTTTTGGCTTAACTACTCCACTCGCTAGAAATTAGCTCCCCCCACAACAAAATTCGATGCACTCCATCCAAGCAACTTTCAATGTAACACCAGTCATCACTCATACACAATACAAAGAAGAAGAAAAAAAACTAGAGTTCTTTAGAAAATGGCCCTTGAAACTCTTATTTTCCAAACAAAAACCCACCTAATATTAAATATCCAAATAAAACCCAAATTTCAAATAGAGTACCATGTAGACAAATATGTAACCAATTATTATCACATATTTACAACTTATGCCACAAAACCCTAATTATGTCAATAAATATTATTACTTACCCTAATTATGATTAGTAATTAACCCCATATGGAAAATTTCACCTTTCTTGTATGGTAAATATTAGGAATATATATATTTAACCATGTTCATAAACAATTATGGGCACATTTTTCATATGAAAAAAAAAATCCTTGTACAATCAGTTATTTTGCATCAAATAATATTGTTGGATAAAAAACAATAAAGAACCAATTAATATTCTTTTATGTTGTAGGTAAATTATTTTACCTAGATTATTACATACGTTAGGCATTTTTTGTTTGTTATCATATATGCTTGTTAAAAATAATTTATCTATATTTGTATGTAAAATATAAGTAAATTAATTTTGAATCAAATAGCATTTATTTTGTAGGTAAATTAAAATAGTAGTTCCATTATTTTGGTAAAGTTAAACAGTGCCTAAATTATTTCGTAAGAATTAAACCAAGACAAATTATCTCTACTAAAATAAAACAGTAGATATTCGACAAAAAATAAATAAAAAATAAAACAGTAGATACATTATTTTCTTATAAGATTAAACAATAGGTAAATTATATTGTAGGTACATTATGTTTGTAATATAAAAAAAAGAAATTGAAATTTATAAACAAAAAGTAGTAGATATATTATTTTTTAATCAAATTTCCTTTATTTGTAGGTGAATTATTTTCATGCATTATTATATATATTGGGCACATTTTACTACTAATATATATGTGTGCAATAATTTACCTATATTATTATATAAAATATAGATAAATTTATTTTGAAATCAAATAACATTTTTTATTTTATAAGTAAATTATTTTACATGTATCATTACATATACAGTGCAAATTTATTACTAATACACATGTCCAAATAATTTACCTATATTTTTTAAATATAGCTAAATTATTTTATAGTGCTCTTTCATATTTTCATTTGGTAAGAAAATGACAAGATTAAATTAAAATTGTCTAATTTTATGCAAATTTGAAAAACAATTACGAAATCTTAAGGAAAGTATAACATTATTAGTTCTTTTTTTCCTTAACATACAATTTGTTATGACATATTATTATTTTAAACATTAATGCATTTTTTTTCCATTAATCTCTCCTTTCAAATTTGCATAGAATTAAATGTTTACATTAAAACGGTAATTAGGGGTATTTTAGGCATCTGAAAAATGTAAAATGTGTAAAGGCAAGCAAAATTAATGAATTTGCTTATGTGGAGCCTAGTCATTGGGTTTTATTCAGATAAAAAGACTATGTCGGGTTTTATGTAAAGAAACTTGAGTTTCAGGGGCTAAAGTCATATTTTCAGAAAAAACTATAGCTCATCCGAGTGAAACTTAGATCTACCTTTGAAGATGCCTAAAATACCAAAATCGTATATTCTGCTGTCCAAGTTTTACTTTCTCGATACGAGACAATACTATGGACCTATGGTTAATTGTACCAAAACAAAATTTTCCAACTCCATCTTTGTTTCATTTTCTTTATGAAATTGCAAGAGTTCGAATTCTTGCTTTTCCTCCTCTCTAATTCTTCTTTCTACAGGTGAGAGGAACTTGTAGATTAGACCAGGCATTCGTGTCGTGTTTTCCGTGTTCGTGTCGTTTTCGTGTCATACCCGATATTTTAACGGGTCGTGTCGTGTAACACCCGTTAAAATAAACGGGTAAAATGACCCGACCCGAAATCGACCCGATAATATTAACAGGTAATATGACCCGACCTGTTACCCGTTAAGGAAAATATATTTTAAACCAATAAATAATCAAATGAAAAACATAATACTAAATAAGTATATACATTCCATATTATCACATCCAAAACATAAAAACCCAATTTTGTTTTAAGTGTATTTTCGCTTACCTAAAGTCTTTAATAGTTTTTTAATTAATGTAGAAGTGTAAAAAAATATAGAAAACAAATATATAAACACTCGTAATGACAAACTTTATAACTTTCATGAAGAGCTTAACTTCGAAATTCGCCACTATAATCATATAAATCATAGATCAAAATTTAACCGTTGATTGTTGTTTACATTTATGCTTCATTGTTCTCATCAAATTTCGTTTTTTTATATTTTCTTTTTTGAAAACATGATATATTAGAGGGTGCAGGTAGATGAACGGTTTGGATCGTTGATATTATATTTAGAGTTTTACGGTTAGTGAAAATATTGCTTGATGTTTATAAAGTTTCTACAAATTATATGACATTGACTCATATTTCTGTTAACCGTAAATATCGAAACGTGATATCATCTTCTTACATCCGCCAGATGATCATGTTTTCAAAAAATAAAATTTTAAAAATAAAATTCAGTAAGAAGAATAAAGCGTAAATGACAATCGATGGTTAAATAAATTTAAGGTTTTACTACTACAAAATTATCTATTGCTGGCGGTCCAAAAACTTTTTTCAACGATCTAACCGTCAAAATTATTTGTACACATTCCAAGATTGCATACGTAAACAATCGTAAAAAAAAACATTCAGAGATTACGTAACGGAACAAAAGTTTTCGACGGTTATAAACGAAAAATCACAATTTAACGGTTATTTTAGCTCCGATTTTGATGATTTTTTACAGATACACTCCTCGACCCTATAAGAATGTAATGAATAAATTTGATCTTTAATTTAAAGTATTTACACTTGTGGATAAACTTATTTTATACTTAATAGAAGTATAATATTAACTCTAAGTGTTTGTTTAATCTACTGTTTTGACGCAATATGCATTCTACAAAACTTTTTTCAACGATCCAACCGTCAAACTTATTTGTACACATTCCGAGATCGCATACGTAAAAAATCATAAAAAACAAACATTCAGAGATTATGTAACATAACAAAAGTTTCCGACGGTTATAAATGAAAAATCACAATTTAACGGTTATTTGAGCTCTGATTTTGATGATTTTTTACAAATACACTCCTTGACCCTATAATAATGTAATGAATAAATTTGATCTTTAATTTAAAGTATTTACACTAGTGGACTTATTTTATACTTAATAGAAGTATAATATTAACTCTAAGTGTTTGTTTAATCTACTGTTTTGACGCAATATGCATTCTACAAAACTTTTTTCAATGATCCAACCGTCAAACTTATTTGTACACATTCCGAGATCGCATACGTAAAAAATCATAAAAAAAAAACATTCAGAGATTATTTAACATAACAAAAGTTTTCGACGGTTATAAATGAAAAATCACAATTTAACGGTTATTTGAGCTCCGATTTTGATGATTTTTTACAAATACACTCCTTGACCCTATAAGAATGTAATGAATAAATTTGATCTTTAATTTAAAGTATTTACACTAGTGGATACCACAAAAACTTATTTTATACTTAATAGAAGTATAATATTAACTCTAAGTGTTTGTTTAATCAACCGTTTTGACGCAATATGCATTCTACGAAACTTTTTTCAACGATCCAACTGTCAAACTTATTTGTACACATTCCGAGATCACATACGTAAAAAATCGTAAAAAAAAAACATTCAGAGATTACGTAATGCAACAAAAGTTTTCGACGGTTATAAACGAAATATCACAATTTAACGGTTATTTTATCTCCGATTTTGATGATTTTTTACAAATACACTCCTCGACCCTATAAGAATGTAATGAATAAATTTGATCTTTAATTTAAAGTATTTACACTAGTGGATACCACAAAAACTTATTTTATACTTAATTGAAGTATAATATTAACTCTAAGTGTTTGTTTAATCTACTGTTTTGACGCAATATGCATTCTACAAAACTTTTTTCAACGATCTAACCGTCAAACTTATTTGTACACATTCCAAGATCGCATACATAAAAAATCATAAAAAAAAACATTCAAAGATTACGTAACGGAACAAAAGTTTTCGACGGTTATAAACGAAAAATCACAATTTAACGGTTATTTTAGCTCCGATTTTGATGATTTTTTACAGATACACTCCTCGACCCTATAAGAATGTAATGAATAAATTTGATCTTTAATTTAAAGTATTTACACTAGTGGATACCACAAAATCTTATTTTATACTTAATAGAAGTATAATATTAACTCTAAGTGTTTGTTTAATCTACCGTTTTGACGCAATATGCATTCTACGAAACTTTTGTCAATGATCCAACCGTCAAACTTATTTGTACATATTCCGAGATCGCATACGTAAAAAATCGTAAAAAACAAACATTCAGAGATTACGTAATGCAACAAAAGTTTCCGACGGTTATAAACGAAAAATCACAATTTAACGGTTATTTTATCTCCGATTTTGATGATTTTTTACAGATATACTCCTCGACCTATAAGAATGTAATGAATAAATTTGATCTTTAATTTAAACTATTTACACTAGTGGATACCACAAAAACTTATTTTATACTTAATAGAAGTATAATATTAACTCTAAGTGTTTGTTTAATCTACTGTTTTGATGCAATATGCATTCTACAAAACTTTTTTCAATGATCAACCGTCAAACTTATTTGTACACATTCCAAGATCGCATACGTAAAAAATCATAAAAAACAAACATTCAGAGATTACGTAACGGAACAAAAGTTTTCGACGGTTATAAACGAAAAATCACAATTTAACGGTTATTTGAGTTCCGATTTTGATGATTTTTTACAGACACACTCCTCGACCCTATAAGAATGTAATGAATAAATTTGATCTTTAATTTAAAGTATTTACACTAGTAGATACCACAAAAACTTATTTTATACTTAATTGAAGTATAATATTAACTTTAAGTGTTTGTTTAATCTACTATTTTGACGCAATATGCATTCTACGAAACTTTTTTTAACGATCCAACCATCAAACTTATTTGTACACATTTCGAGATTGCATACGTAAAAAATCGTAAAAAATAAACATTCAGAGATAAGTAACGGAACAAAAGTTTTCAACGGTTATAAACGAAAAATCACAATTTAACGGTTATTTTAACTCCGATTTTGATGATTTTTTTACAGATACACTCCTCGACCATATAAGAATGTAATGAATAAATTTGATCTTTAATTTAAAGTATTTACACTAGTGGATACCACAAAAACTTATTTTATACTTAATAAAAGTATAATATTAACTCCAAGTGTTTGTTTAATCTATCGTTTTGACGCAATATGCATTCTACAAAACTTTTTTCAACGATCCAACCGTCAAACTTATTTGTACACATTCCAAGATCGCATATGTAAAAAATCGTAAAAAACAAACATTCAGATATTACGTAATGGAACAAAAGTTTTCGACGATTATAAACGAAAAATCACAATTTAACGGTTATTTTAGCTCCGATTTTGATGATTTTTTATAGATACACTCCTTGGCCCTATAAGAATGTAATGAATAAATTTGATCTTTAATTTAAAGTATTTACACTAGTGGATACCACAAAAACTTATTTTATACTTAATTGAAGTATAATATTAACTCTAAGTGTTTGTTTAATATACCGTTTTGACGCAATATGCATTCTACGAAACGTTTTTCAACAATCCAACCGTCAAACTTATTTGTACACATTCCGAGATTGCAAACTTAAAAAATCGTAAAAAACAAACATTCAGAGATTACGTAATGGAACAAAAGTTTTCGACGGTTATAAACGAAAAATCACAATTTAACGGTTATTTTAGCTTCGATTTTGATGATTTTGTACATATACACTCCTCGACCGTATAAGAATGTAATGAATAAATTTGATCTTTAATTTAAAGCATTTACATTTTTTTATATATGAGTGATTGTATATATATATTTTTACATTTTTTACACTTCTACAATAATTATTATTAATTTTATTAATTTTTCCCTCAAATAAAAAACATTATTCATGAGGGTTTGAAGGATTTTAAAAATCTAAACGATAATATAAGTGTAACAATTATCTATTCGTAGAGGAATAATGATAAATCCTGAGTGTTTTTATATTCTTTCACATTTTTCATACTTGTATGTATGTCTTCTTAGTTCTTGCATATACAAATACTATACTAGTATATTTTAATTTTGGACAAGAATATGTTATGTAAAATTTATCCTAGTAATGATAATAAGGAACTCTTATAATAAAAATAAATAATGACTAATTTTTAATTTTTTTTTTAAATTTATATAGAACAATAATACAAAACTATATATTTAATATAGAATATATTGTATATATTAATATGACTATTGTATTTTATAATAAATCTTTTAGTAATTAAACTTTAAAATTATTAAAATAATTTTTTTCTTAACGGGTCGAAACAGGTTACCCACATGTTACCCGCGTGTATACCTGTTAAGAACCCATTATTAACGGGTTCTTAACGGGTCACCCGATAGTGACCCAATAAGTTATCGTGTTGACCCGAAACCCGTTATTTTCGTGTCGTTTTCGTGTCGTGTCAAAAACTGCCAGGTCTATTGTAGATCAAGTGAACTTTTCTATGGCAAGTAGAGACACAACTATTGAATCATTTGGGTCACTTTTTTTAGCTTCATTTGCACGTTAACAAGTCTACATCATGAAGAAAAATGAGTACGGACGGATTTTGCCAGTCTTTGTCTAAGAAAAATTAGTCAAAATACAGGCCAATTCTTTGGTAAACAATATTTCAAAATTTGAGTTCCACACGGCATCTCTTCTCAAAGACAGCAACCCCATTGTGGTTCATGTGCATCGTGGCTGCTTTACTAAATAAGACATTTTGACAGTAGCAGTAGTAGTAACACATTCTATGGTCGGTTTTGGACGTTTTGGTGCATTTTTTTCTTCTTCCTCTTTATAGTTAATTTACACGACCTTAACCATCTCTTCAACAACACACTCAAATGAATTGACTATAAGTCACACTTCTCATTCCTAATTCGTTTTCTTTACTCAATTGTTAATTATACTCCAAACAATCCCTATAATAATAGGGATGATAAATGCACATTCCTTTTAGCGTTTTAATTATGTTTGTTTTCGTTTGCTTTATTCAATTTAATGGCCAACATCCGAATTGGTAGTATTGAACTAGTTTTAGTCATCAACGACGCACAACACAAAGTGTTACAAACAAACTAAAAAAAGGAAAGATAAAAAGAAAAAACACTCGGAAAGAAACGTAGTTGTAGGTTTGGGGGGTAATTGAGAGGTTCATGATTTTAGTGCTTTTCTTAAGAGCAAGTCCACCGGGAGTGGATTGCCTGGCACCCAGCACCTAAAACAGGCTGGCCCCCAGCCAAATCACTCCATCCCAGCCTAAGCCAAGCAAGAGACCAGCCTAGAATTGACAGACCTAACAGTCGGGCCATTTGACGTGAGCAATCCCGTGCTCGACGGACGCAACGATGTTGGTTGTGGGGGCGTTCACCACCAAGCACCCGAACTCAGTCGCCGCAGCCAGATCCAGTTGTTGATGCCGATGCCAGCTCTTCCCACAACCTTCAACCTCCCGCCGGAGGACTCGAACACCTCACGGGTGACCTTGGTCCCGCTACGCACGATCAACACGTCGCAAAGTGAGATCCTGGTGCAGAACTCCTTGGGGCTGAGATTGTAGGAGCAGTCGACATTAATGAACTGCTTGAGGAAGTTGATTCCGGGTTCTCTGAGCTTCTCTGAGATGAGGACGGTGGGCTTGGCGTCACGGGTCGTGCTCGGCGACCGCAACGGTGTTGGCTGATGAGTAGATTTTATATTATATATTTTACCCTAATCTTAGTATATTTTGGTTAATATTTTGGAAGAATTTTGATACTTTGAATTGTATTTTTAATATAGGACTTTTGACTTCCTCTGGAGCAAAACAGGACCAAATGGACGAATTTTGGAGTAATTCCAATTGGAAGACGTTCGTGAGTCACTTAGCTTGATCGTATCAAAATTTGGGATTTTTCCACCAAGCGGAGATTTTCTGGCGATGAAATAAAGAAGTAGTGCGCAGTGCTGGAAAGTGACGTTTTTGGGCTTAAATTGCATTTTTGGAGCCCAAGATGACCTCGGATGGGTTCGTGGCCTTCTGGAAAAGTGTTCAGAATATTCCAAACATTAAATCCAGCTATATTGGGCCAGTTTTGGAGCAGCTTATGGGCCAAAATGTGGCTGTTCAGATTTTAGACGAATTTTTATTATTTAATTTAGGGTTATGTTTCCTAGGGTTTATGTGGTGGCTTGGCAAATATATTGCTCAGCCGTCTACAGTTTGGGACTACGCTTTCCTTTATGCAATTTTGGAGACAGATAACTGTTAGGGTTTTGAAGACTTTTTACTTGAAGGTGATTTCAATCCTTTTCTTGAATATATTTTCTATGATTTCGATTATGAATATGCGGAACTAATTTCTATTGCTAGGGTGAAGCCCTGAGCCTTAGCATGAATATGTGATTTTTATTTAATTTCTTATGATTGATTGCATGCGTACTTTGAATTGTTAATCACCGGGATAAAAACTATCTAATTGTTTTAATGCCTGATCACCATTAGAATTTTTAGAAAAGTAATTTGATGCAATTTTGGTCGGAAGGTTCCCTGAAATTGATGTTGGCTTCTTGTGATTAATAATTGTAATTTCTCTTAGGATGAATATCACGTCTTAAGGATTGCATGGTTTTTCAAAAGATTTTCATAAAGCATAATGAGTCTTTCATGTTTAGATTTGATCCGAACGTCCGGACGGGTTGCATGTTAGATATACGTTCTATGTTGGAGGTTCCAAGTAGAATATGAATTAGGAAAATCTAACCTTCAAAGTGGCATGTGTAGATCATAAGTAATGGGTAAAAATTCGTAGGATTGCTAGGTGATGGTGGAACCCTAGTGCTTTCTTAATTTGATTTCTCTCAAAACTGTTTTCTTTTCTCTCTAGTTTTAATATTGCAGATTGTCTTATCATTAATAGTTAATTTCGTTTTTAATTTAAGTAGGTTATAAAATCAGTCATCTAAATTTCTACTTTACAATCATTAATTGGAATCTGGTTTGTTTCGAATTATTTAATAATCCCTGTGGAGAATGACCTTGCGAGATCCGTTTATACTACAATAACCTTGTGATTCTTGCAAGTAAAATAGGAGGTTTTTATCGCATTCACATAAGTAGTAAAAATCCTATCATTGGCCGTGGGGGCGTTCACCACCAAGCACCCGAGCTTCTTAGAAATTAAAAATAAAATTATTATTTTATAATAAAAATAATTATATTTTAATAAAATTGAATAGGCTATTTTTTGTTAGGAGTGGATATGCATTTGGCCTATTACTGTTCATGTGGGTCTATCACTGTTCACTGAGTGGATTAAATAGGTTGGGTGCTATTGCATTTTTTTAGGGATGGACATGCTCTAAGATGCAAAAGTACGTTTTTACTTTTATGCCAAATTGCTCATTTACAAGACCACACAACACCAAGCAACAATTTTCTTCATCTCCAAGAGTTGGGTGTGCGGCTTTGTATGGAAAAGTTGTATCAGCCTCATAAGTGGAAAAAACCTACTTGCCAACTTCTGCTCGGAAAAGTTCACGTATCTTAGTTGTCTACCATTTTAGTCCCCAAAAGAAAAGGACTAAGACTAAGGCTCCACCGTCATCCTCAAGGGATAAGCATTGCAATAATAGGCATTTTTAATTTGAAAGCTGAGTTGAAGCAAGTGTCGTGTAACCCAAGTAGGTAAAAAAATTTATGCCTGAAATATTGTTATTGTTATTGATCGATTTCACATTTAGATCCAATACTCCAAAGTCCCTCTTTAATTCAGTATGCTTAGCAACCATCTAAAGCTAGACCCCACTCTCGTTCCGTACCAAGGACCTCAGTCTGTCTTTACGCGTACTCTTTCCTCACTCTTTCTTCTTCTTTTTTCTTATAAATAAATCCCTCATTTCCAAACTCCCCAAAACCAAAACCAAAATCCCAATTCCTTCACCCAACAACAACACTGGCACCTCTGAGTCCTCCCCAACACATGAGTGAGGGAAGAGGACCATCGCCACCACTGTCACAGCCGCCATCGTCGTTGTTATCATCGGATTCAAGTGATGGAGAGCCAGAACTTTTCACCACCCCACGTAGATGCATCTCGGCCGTCCTTGGGCTTCCCTCTTGGCACGGCTCTTCTCTTGATCATCATATTCAGCCTCAGTGGAATCTTCTCGTGCTGCTACCACTGGGACAAGCTCAGATCACTCCGTAGATCTTTCAACCAAAACGCTGACCCCGAGGCCGATGTTCAACCGCCATCTCCCTCCAAATCTAAACCTGCCCACATGGTAACTAATTAATTACTTATAACAAATTCAGTAATTTTACTTCATCAATACTGCCCTCTGACTCTCTCCCTCGACAAATTACCATACGAAGTTATGTTATCAGACTGTCACAGTCTTCCATCATAACAAGTCGTATCATATGTTATCAGAATGTGAATCTGAATTGCGGTTAAACTCGTCATAACATGTCGGATGTTGAAGAGATTAATGATGTTATTTGTTTCTTAATTAGGATTTGAAGCAGAAGCAGAGGGAAAGCTTGCCGGTGATAATGGCAGGTGACCAGATTCCAAAGTTTATGGCATTGCCATGTCCTCGAGAACCTCCGACAGATGAGAAGACTGTGGTGAAGGTGCAAAAGCAGCCCAAGCCACCTCGATTTCCTGTCCCTTTGTATTAGTAATTTGTTGACCATTTGGTGTGCGTACATGCCACATAATCATATATAATATGTACCATTCAATTACATTCTAGTTTCTATAAAATAAAATAAAAATTACGTTTTAGTCATTTTTTATAAGACAGAGAGATACATTACAAATTTTTCACCACCATTACCTATTTTATTTTACACTTGTTTTATCTACCACCATTTTAATTACATTTGTAGCTCAGTTTTTTATTACAAGTGAGATACTAAACTGGATAATACTTGCATTCTGCTCTTTGAGGATGAGCTCATTCTCCTTGTGAATAATGTATTTCGACTGTATAAATTTCATAATTAGAAGCATTCAGTTTTTTAATCTTCACTTGAAGATTACCCCTAAAGTAATAATCATTGAAATCAAAGATCATTTAGTCATTCAAATGTACAAAACAAATTGACGGTGTATGTATTAAGTTACATATTTGTGATGAAATGTCTATTTATTTGATGCGTTTGGATGATTAAACAATCTCCAATTCAAATAATTTTTTTTTTCAGGAGTGATCTTTAATGAAGATTTATAAATTGAACGGTTTTAACCATTGATTTTATTCGATCAAAGATACGGTATTCATAAATGGGAAATATGTGCATACCTAGAGATGCAATTATTATCATTCTACACTAATGGAGAGAAAGTGCTTCAATCAGAGACGCAAAGTGTGTGTTAATAGAGTGCTTTGCTAATTGCTATACTTTTCTTTTCTAGGGCTTTCTAGCTAATTAAGCATATGATATCCTTTCAAGTACTACGAATGTTGATTAACATTTTCGAAATACCTAAATGATGGTGATTAAAATGGAAGCGGAACCATTCGCCATTCGGTGCGGTAATAATATGCTGCCAAATATGCAATTCAGACTTGGATTGCCAAGTGTAGTTAACGTGAAAAGCCAGCTTGAAGTTGAAGGGAACACAAGCTTTTGGATTTGGAGAAGGATGCAGATTGATTTATTGTATGAATATATGAAAAAAGGAACCTAAAAAAAATCTACCACTCATATTATATACTTATGAGATAGGATCGGGGATATTTATTTTTTGATATAGATTTTTGTAGGACTCATTTTATATTGTACTTCAACGATCTAATTGTTTGTCATTTAGGTCTTCCTTCAAGGATTATATCTACCAGAAAAAAAAAAAAAAAACCTAAATCCGAAACCATATGATCCTTAGATTGATAGACATTTTTGTGTTTCTTTGTAAAATCATATACATCTATTTTGTTCACTATAAATGAATGTCTTATTAGTTTTATATTTGTCTAATTTTTTGCAAAGATGATTTCTTAATGATGAATTGAAATATAAATGATTCGGATTATTGAAAAATGTTACGGAGTGGGCCCTACAAGAATTTTTTTTTAATGCAACAAAAAATGTACATTAGGTGTGGGAATATTTTTATTTTTATTTTTTTTTTGTTTAAACGGGGACAACTAGTGAAAAGTCATAGTTATTCACCCTTATGGGTCCAAAGAGGCTATAAGAAATTTCACCCTACCCGTAGCCACAGTAAGCAGACTCACCAGCTTAGAGCATCGAAGTCGCGACCTCCTACATTTTTTTGTTTATTGGGGAGCTACAGTCTGCGCCCTTACTACTAGACCACTTGTTGTAGTTCATTAGGTATGGGATTTGAACTAAGCCGCGTAATAAGACAACCATTTGGTATCAGAGTTGCCATCTACTAGAGTCAAACTTAAGATCTGTCACTTATAAGTGAAGAGCGATATTTGGACCAAGCCACATAACGAGACAATTATTTGGTATCGAAGTCACCATCTATAGATGTTGAATATAAGACTTATCACTTATAAATGAAGAAAAATACTGTTAAAGCGTAGTGTTAAGTGCTTAAAAACTCCTCTAAAACTTGATGTAAAATATATATTATTTGCATGAATAAAGATAAAATATATACTTTCTCCAATCAAGTGGAGACAACTGTAATTGAACTTTACAAACTTTCCACCATGAAAACCCCTTCTCATGATTAAAGTACATATAACCCTTTTCCAGCCTGTACGAAATGATAGAAAGGGTCCCTAATTAATAAGTAAATACAAGCGGTGGAATCTAATTTCGAACTCATCTGACCCAGAAATAAAACAATAAATAAATAAATAAAAATTAGAAGTCATGTAAATTGGATGAGCATCAGACCTAGCAGTTTCTTACACGACACGGTGACATGATTCGAAAATAATGGATTTCTGGTTAATACGATAACTAATCGAATGACCCGTTAATAACGGGTATACACTTGGGTAACCCGTTTCGAACCGTTAAGAAAAATAAATTATAATTTTAAAGTTTAATTACTAAAAAGTTTATTATAAAATACAATAGCCATATTGTATATATTGGTATATTATATATTAAATATATATTTTTGTATTATTATTCTATATAAGTTAAAAAAATTAAATTTTATTCATTTAATTATTTTTATTATGAGAGTTTCTTATTATCATCAATAGGATAAATTTTATTTAACATGTTATTGTCCACAATTTAAATCAACTAGTATAGTATTAGTATAGGCAATAAGACATCCCTACAAGTATGAAAAATGTGAAAGAATATATAAACACTCATGATTCATCATTCCTCCACGAGTAGACAATGGTTATACTTACATTATTGTTTAGATTTTTAAAACCATCCAAACCGTCATGAATAGTGTTTTTTATTTGAGTGTAAAAGTAATAAAATTAATAATTATTATTGTAGAAGTGTAAGAAATGTAAAAAAAAATAAAATATATATATATATATATACAATCACTCGTAGTGACAAAATTTACAACTTTCGTGAAGGGGTCAACTTTGAAATCCGACACTATAATCCATAAACCTTAAATTTGTATTTAACCGTCGATTGTCGTTTATGTTTTATTCCTTATATTGAATATCATTTTTAAAATTTTCTTTTTTGAAAACATGATCTTCTGGGGGATGTAGGAAGATGAACGGTTTGGATCTTTGATATCACATCCCGATATTTACGGTTAATTAAAATATGAGTCGACGTTATATAGTTTGTAGAGACTTTATAAACACCAAGCAATATTTTTACTAACGGTAAAACTCTCAACATAATATCAACGATCCAAACCGTTCATCTTCTTGTATCCTCTAATAGATCATGTTTTAAAAAAAACAAAATTTGAAAAAACAAAATTTTGTGAGAAAAATGAAGCATAAATGTAAACAACAATCAACGGTTAAATTTTAATCTATGATTTATATTATTATAGTGGCACATTTCAAAGTTAAGCCCTTCACGAAAGTTGTAAAACTTGTCATTACGAGCGTTTATATATTTTTTCTATATTTTTCACACTTCTACATTAATTAAAAAACTATTAAAGACTTTACTTAAACAATAGTCATATGATAAATGAGAAGAGGGTGCTAATGTAGAAAGTCTCACTGAAAATATCATCAATATAACTCTTGAAGACAAATATTAAGCCAAAATTCTAATACCGTTTCCCATGGTGATTGATGAAAATTGAAGAGTTTGATTGTAAGAAAATGTGCAAGGTTCGAAACCTTGAAACATTACTCCTTTAATTTTGCAAATCTTTTGAACATTTGATATTTTCTAATTTTCTAATATTTATTTTTATTTTTATTATGCTCTTATTTTGGGTATGTAAATATGTAATACTTGAAAGACAAATGTGTTTTTATGTTTTGAATGTGATAATATGGTATGTATATACTTATTTAGTATTATGTTTTTTATTTGATTATTTATTGGTTTAAAATATATTTTCCTTAACGGGTAACAAGTCGGGTTATATTATCTGTTAATATTATTAGGTCGGGTCATTTTACCCGTTTATTTTAATAAGTGTTACACAACACGACTCGTTAAGATATCATGTATGACACGAAAACGACACGAACATGAAAAACACGACACAAATGCCAGATCTAATGAGCATGTTGGGTAAAAGACGTGAAAGGTGAAAGCAGGGGAGTTGGTGACAAATGAGAGATTTTTTAGTATGATCGTCATATGGAGTTATACATCACGTGTCGCTATATAAATAATATAATATATATGTTAAAATATTAATAACTTAAAAAATAAAATTTTCTACTATTTATATAAAAACACGTGATATACTATTTCTGATCACAACTAAAAATTTATGGTGACAAAGGACTACGGCCGGCACAGGCCCCGCCTGCTTTTGTCACCTTTTTCCCCATTGGACTCATCCCGTGCCATTTGTCAAGCACACCGACTGGTTTGCTTCACTCAATTTTGAGGGTTATTATTAAATTCCAGCCTCTTTCATGTATAATATAGCCTTCATAAACGCGCCCACAAGCGTGCATAAAATATTTTTTGAATCACGGCATATTATGTGTGATTTATATAATTTAAATATATTTATATGTGTAAATTGATAAAAGAAAAATCAAATATTTGAAGTAAATGAATCATTTTAGATCATGGTAGAAGAAACCCCTCATAAACCAATTAAAGCAACTGAATTCACATAATAAAATCGGTTTTTTATAGAATTTACATTAAGAATAGAGAAAATAATATTTAATAAACAATTGATTGAATCACATTATTGCTAACCCATTATGAGGCTAAGCCCACCCCCTCTCCCTTAGTGTAGATAATATCGTTTGTTTAAAAAAAATCATTTGACAATTAATTTAATCACATTATTATCTCCGTGCAAAAGACCTTTTTTTTATAAAGAAAATAATATTTAATAAACAACTGATTGAATCACATTATTGCTAGCTTATTGTAAGGTACTAATTATTTAAAAAAAAAAACTTTACTAATTTATCGCTGGCACTATGCGTCTTTTAAAATGTTTTGAACACAATATTCATGATTTTCCTTATTTTTTATTATATTTTTCTTTCCTCTTCACGTGGGCACCATCAACTTTCACTCATCCTTCCATTTTTTTATTCTTTTTTCTCTTCCCACTTATATATGGATTATATTTTATGATTACCAAATTACCCCTGCATTACTTGATATATTGTATTAGGTTGCTTTTGAATTTCTTTGATTGAGGGGCAATTTTATTCTATTTTTTTTTTTGTCACCAAAAGAGCCTTCTAGCTTTATATATAGAAGATTCAGCCTCTAAGAATTTCATTTTCTTTGAAAGGTTTACTTTGTTATTGGGTGCACGTTATGGTTAGATGTCAAGCATATTTGCCTTGTTAACAATGGCCGACAAGCGATAAGTACATCAAAATCTTTCAAAGACTTGGTCTAGATATCCTTGTAACCAAAAAATATATTAGTACGGTCTAATTATATCTTACATATAAAGGGGAAACAAATCACTGGTTTACTTTTGTTTTCAGGACCAATAATTTACTCTTCAGTCGATCAATTTACATGGCTAGAAACGACCCAATCTTGAGCCGAAAAGTGTATTTGTTGCACCATCGGAAAAGTACCCAATCAAGACCAACAAGCACCACTACCAGCTAATAAACAAGTATGCAAAGCACACAATTATGTGCAAGGCTATTGTATAGTGACAGACATGAAGACGAATAATCTCCAATTCGTATTAGGACTTTCTTGGATACTCCGGAGTATCCGATATTCTAGGTGCTTTAACTATTAAATTTTTATTTAAATATACAAATATTAAGATTTAATAGTTAAAACATCCTAAGTACCGAGTACTTTGGAGCACCCAATCTTTTATTATTTTTCCTGTCCATGATTTTCTTTATTTGTCAAATCATTTAAGTAGCGGATCGACGTGATCACGTTTGAGTTATTATTTTTTATTTTTTATTTTTTAAATTATAAGCTTCCGACTGTGTACATTTAAAACGCAAGGCGATAACTGTAGATTGCAATATTAACAGTTTGTACACGATAGTCAATGGTTTCATCAAGAAAAATGCTCTCTCCAAAAAGCAATGAATCTCACAAAAATATACGGGGAACTTACTGTTTATGGTGGATCGACATGCATGAGTATCGATTGCTTCCGGCACAAGTAAGAATTCTTCTGTTCTTTGAAAGTGTTACATTAGTGATTGCGATTGAAGAATCTCTCAAACCTCGTCATATACGTGTTTTTCCTCTTTACATAATTACCAGTATTTGTAGTTTGTGGTACAAATAAAATTGTTCCTTTATTTTAATGTGAATAAGATATGCATGATTAGAAATATGTTTAATGTATGAGTCATGATGGTGAAGGCGGTTATTTTTGTCGAATAAACTGCACCACACCAAAAGAAATTGAAAGGGAAACGACTTTCCTAATTTTATATTTATGCACATTTTTGTTTATTTTTGACATTTGAATCAAACAAAATAAAAGAGAATTACGTGATCAAAACAAGCACAAACGTGCAGAAAGAGAAAAACAGTAAGTAAACATTCCGAATCTGAAATAAAGAAACCCGATAATGATACGACATGCAAGATAAAGTGAGAAGTTTCAAGGAAATTAAACAATTTAATTAATCAACCGATTTATTTGGCGTCATGGAAAGTGATATTTCAAGACCCAAAAGAGTACATGATGGCCAACAAAGACTATCTTACATTCAACCACTCAACTTTTATTATCTCTCTCCCCCCCCCCCCCCCCACCCCCACCGATAATCCTTCACTTTCATGTCCTAACTTCACTGTTTCCGTGGACCATGGTGCTTATCCATGAAGTACTCGCGACCTTTTTCTTCTCTGTACTGAAACTCTGTACCCTCTCTCTCACTCACTTTGTTGTTGTGCCATTTTCAGGATTCTTCGTTGCAATTACAAACTAGGTAGTTAGTGGGCGACCTTTTTCTTCTCTGTACTGAAACTCTGTACCCTCTCTCTCTCTCTCTCACTTTGTTGTTGTGCCATTTTCAGGATTCTTCGTTGCAATCACAAACTAGGTAGTTAGTGGGCAAATACTTGGTGTGTTGTGAAAACAACTCTCATGAAAATTCGTTAGTCTTTACACAAACAATAGATCTCCACCGACCTTCTCTCTCCTAGGTCATAGGGGATTTTTGGGGACCAAATAATTAAATATCTATGCACTCTTGCCATATAGGAGATATCAAACTTATTTCCACTCTTTTCTTTATTTTTGAAATGTTTAGCGTCAAATTTTGTCGTAGATATATGTCTTGCTTTCAGCACAACTCACGAGATTTGCATGTTAATTAAGAAAAAAGACGTTTTCTTATCATATGTATATATTAGATTACGGGACAGATGATGTATTAATTTGACAACCAACTCTTACGTGTCAACGATCAATTAATATATTTTCAAAATTAATGTAATTCTTTTAGCATTACTTTTTGTATTGTTATGCCATGTGGTGTGCTATTAGGTGTTTAGTACACGACCAATGTTTTCTAAACTTGAAAGAGGAAATCCTTGAGGAAACTTTCAAACCACTTTAAGAAAACCCACTCGGATTATGCTTAAACCCACGCATTTTACATTATTAATTACACAGTTGTTAGCTAGTTAACCTTATTATACGCCATTTTGATAATAGTAATAAAAAAAAAATAAAAAAAAACTCTTACTATAATCCATGATGATCCAAGTGACTTGATCCAATTAATGCTTGGGATCCAATATACAAATTACATTAGAGAAGCACTAGTAGAATATTAATTTTACATAATCCCAACTGCTCAACTCATCAGCTTTTCTTAAGAGATCCCAACTGTTTAACATACATTAGCTTTTCTTAAGAGATCTCGTTTCATATTTGTCCTTCCATGCATGCCACCCAAAACCAACTCGGATTATGCTTAAACCACTTTGATAATTTAAAAAAACCCACTCGGATTATGCTTAAACCCACGCATTTTACATTATTAATTACATAGTTGTTAGCTAGTTAACCTTATTATAAGCCATTTTGATAATTAAAAAAAATAAAAAAATAAAAAATAAAAAATAAAAAAACCTTACTATAAGCCATGATGATCCAAGTGACTTGATCCAATTAATGCTTGGGATACAATATACAAATTACATTAGAGAAGCACTAGTAGAATATTAATCTTACATAATCCCAACTGCTCAACTCATATACTTTTCTTAAGAGATCCCAACTGCTCAACGCATCAGCTTTTCTTAAGAGATCTCGTTTCATATTTGTCCTTCCATGCATGCCACCCAAAACCAACTGCTTCATAATAATAATAAAGCATGGAATTGGAATAGATGGCCACCCAAAAGCATGCAGCCAGCCGCAGTCTCGGCCTCCCAACCCAATTTGTTTCCCACACATATGATATGTATTCGAAGAAAATCAAGTGTAAAGTAGGGTTTGTAAACGTACGGATGATAAGCAAGCTATATATCCATTATCTGGTCCCAAAATGCACTAAAATTACATGGGGACAGTAGAGAGAAGCTTTTGATGGACAATTGTTAGTGGATCGTAGTGGTCTTATCTCAACAGTGCCTGCTGAGGTAACGTGCAGTTTTGTTCTTACAGGCTATCACACATGGGATTACCCATCTCCTTAATCAAATATTTAATTAGTATATATATTGTCCTAATCACTGCTTTAAACATGGTGGGAGTGTGTGAGACGGCATAATAATTGACGGAAAGGAAAAAGGAAAGGAAAAGAATGGCTGATAAATGTATGTATATATATTCTTGGATCTTGTTGATGAGTAAGGTCATCTCTAGTCAAGAATTATAGGCCGCATTTAATTTTAAATTTGACAAAATCAGCCTTGCTAAAAAGTGTTAACTATAGCTCAGCAATCATACAGTTCTTGAATAAGGGTTTTAGAGAGAGAAGTAGAGATTCGAAGATAGACAGAGAAGAGGGAAAATCTGTTTCTTTTGTTATTTCTTAATGAAGAGTTATTACATCATACTTGTATTTATAAACAACACTAACTAAGAACCCCCAAAAATGACAAGTAGCACAATCTCTAACCATTGAATATACTCTAACAAAAAGAATTAAGCTAAATTTGACCTCAGGTCAAGTAACATAGGCAAACTAAATTTGACCTAAAAGGTAATAAAATATCGACGAGAATAAAATATAGCCCCATATGGTTGGAGAAAAAAACAAATTTTATCCTAAAATAGTCTTTATATATTTATTTTTAGAGAGCTAAAACTTAGTCAAGGGCTATCACTTAGGCTATCTCCAACCGAAGGACCTATGT
This sequence comes from Malus domestica, assembly GCF_042453785.1. Lineage (NCBI taxonomy): Eukaryota > Viridiplantae > Streptophyta > Magnoliopsida > Rosales > Rosaceae > Malus > Malus domestica. Next base: position 29,880,826 of record NC_091675.1, read on the forward strand.
TTAGCCCTAGTCCAAATTATAGTCTTGCAAGAAATTATTTTTTAATGAATAGTGTTAGACCATATTTATATATCATCTCCAATTGAAGGAGTTATTTTTAGCCCCTGTTTAGATTATAGTCTTGCAAGAAATTATTTTTTAATGAACAATATCAGACCATATTTATATACGAATGGGCTATTTTTTAGCTCACTTGACACACCCCGACTCGAATCAGGGCATGTTGGTAGTCATGTGAGAGTGACGTAACCATGCGCACAGTGCGGAAGCAATAATGATAAATAGAAATACAAATAATTAAAAACCAATTCATAAGAGTACTAGCTAAAGTAAGTGCTAGAAAATGTGTGAATACACAATCAGAACATAAATAGCCTAAGTTCAGTCCAGAAAATAAGTATTAATTAAACGACACCCAAAGATCCCCTACATTTGTGATAGTCTGTTAGAACCTCCAGTCAATCCTCGTGAGCCACCAACAAACAAGCTTATCTAAAACTTGGAGGGATGCAAAACAGAAAGTGTGAGTGGGCAAAAACAAAGTTTTTCAAAACCAACCCCTCGCCGTAAAACATATATAAATTTCCCAAAAGTGGAATATAAATATATAAGTATATATATGCATATATTTCAATTCATGCTTCACATATCCATTTTCCTAAGTATGCCATGCCAAAGTATGAAATAGAATAAGTAACTCAAGTGATAATAAATTCATGGAAAAATAACATATTAGTCGGAACCCCTGCAGAGGTCTATACGGCTGAATTCATAGCTCATTAGTCAATCTAGTCGGAGTCACTGCAAGTGACTTATACGGCACTACACTGCACACGAGTCGGAACCACTGTAATGGTCTGTACGACAGGACTGGGTGTAATATAACTATGCTCCTTACTACATTCTCATTATAACTGTGCAATAAATCGCTAGTCACCTACGAGTCGGAACCACATATAATAGTCTGTACGACAAGACTGTGCACATAAATTGGATCCAATGTGAGCATATGGTGCGGGAGGTGACATTATATACATGCATGTGCTATATCTCTGGCTAAATCACTAACACCGGGGTGCAGGTTTATGAGCTCAATGTTCTCAATTAATCACAACCGCTATTCACATTCACAATTCATAAACTCACATGGGACTTACCTGAGCGTCCACAGCACCACAATTATATATATATATATATATATATATATATATGCAAACATCATATGCATTTTCTAAATGTAAAACATTTGGCACGGCAATTTAAGTCATAACTCATTTAAATGCATTTTCTAGGAAAGATACCAAGCATATACATATATACTTAAAACCAAAAGTCCACTCACGGGTATGTCGAAGGGTCGTAGCCCCCGAGTTGCCCTTGACTGAGCTCGTCCTTGGGATAAGTCTCTCCTGTATGCGAAACAACTATAAAAACGTTAATTTAAAGCACATAATCAATACTGGCTAATAACTTCGCATACAATGCTCAAATGGGATGTTTGAATATACCAACGTGATCTACACAATCTCACGAACATCCCCATACTTTTAGAAAAACATTTCGACGTCCCACGCGCCGGCAAGTGCACGGCAACAAGCGCAGCCACGGGCAGGGAAGCCTCACGGAATCCTTAACTGCAGTTAGGAATATTCCGTTAAAATAAAGGAATATTGTGTCCAAATTACTTGACGTCGTTACCCTTCGTTAGGAATATTCCGTCAACTTTGACGAAATATTCTTCTTTCTTCTCCGATGAACCTCGCCGGTCGCCGTCGTCGCCGGAAAAATGGAAAATGCAAAAACCTTCATATTTCATCCAATTCTTAACCAAAATCAGTAAAACTTGCACCAATTTGAAGCTTAGGATGAGAAGAACACAACTATACCTGTTTTGGGACCTAAAATCCATGGAAATTTGCTGGAGAACCTTCGATAATCTGGCTAAACTTCAAATGCATCGATCTCGACTTCCCGACATCCAAATCGTGTCATTTTTCTTCTCCGAGCTTCGTGGGGAGGTCCTTAAGCTCCCTATAAGCTTGAAATCCTCTAAAAATCATGCATTTATGACTGCATGAACAATATTCAAATCGGAGGTTAAGGTTTCTCAGGTTTTTCTAAGCTTTCACGTCCAAAAAAGGTATATATGGGTTCGTGACGATGAGATGAAGATGATGATGGTGTCTACAAGCTCGATCTGTGACTGGTTGGAGTTTAGAAAGAGTGACCATACATATTGTACGGACGAAGGAAGAAAAACCGAGGGAAGAGAGAGAGTGTACACGGGAGAGAGAGAGAGAGAGTGTGTGTGTGTGTGTGTGTGTGTGTGTTTTTGGTTTAGATTTGGTCCCCAATCAAAACCAAAAAAAAATCTAAGTTCCAATTGGGTCCCAAAACTTAGGAAAATACATAATTTGTCCACAACAAAGCTTAAACCACACCATCCCACATACGTTCAAGGGTAAAACCATAATTTCACACCGTCGAAACTAAATATTTCGGGACGGGCTGTAACATCCCTCAATAATTTATTATTTTTAAGTTTGTTCTTTGACTTTATTGATTAATTAAATTAAGTTTGTTCTTTGACTTTATTGATTAATTAAATTAAACTCCTATATTAAGTTTGTTCTTAATAATTTTTTGACTAGGATTTTCAAGTGACACGTGTCAAGATGTAATTGGTTAATTTTACTTGCATGTTAACGACTTAGAAATTAATTCAAAGATCACAATTAATTGAAATACAACTTAATTGAAATATAACATCTTAAAAATTAAAACTACAACAACTTAAATATTAAAGATCAGAACATCTTAAATATTAAAACGTACAACAACTTAAATATTAAAGATTACAATAACTTAAATATTAAAGACTACAACAACTAATTATAATAATGATCTTCATCCATCCAAAGACTACAACAAGTAATTATAATAATGATCTTCATCCATCATTGTAGGAGTATAGTCGGGTGTTGAAAACAACTCCCGTCGGGCCATAATTTCTCTTCTTTTCCTTTCAATATATGTCTTACTCATTGGAGTATAATTCGTAGTGTCCCTTTCTATCTTCCTATCATCCATCTCTTCTTATATTTGTTTTGCTCATTCTTCGTGTCTACGCTTCCTTTCTTCTGCGATAATGGCATTTTACTCCACCATTAATTGCAATGAGGAGGCTTATATTTGAAAGGCTAACTCCTTTTCCTTGCCCTTTTCCTTCAATTTTCTAGCCTTGTTTCGTCCCATAGCCCTAGGTATGGAAGATTGACCCGGAGATAGATTTTCTAGCCTTGTTTCTTCAATGATAGAAGATAGTTCTTCATCCCCAATTGTATTTGAGGAAACATTTCTAAACACCGGCGTAGGAACAAATCTTCCTTGAGGTGGATCTTGAAATAACACCCACCCTTTACAAATTTTCCCTATACAACCTTGATGAGTAAATGGTTTTTTCATGTCATCCATATATAATTGCTCCGCTTGGCATTCCTAGAAAATATAATTACAAAAATGAAAGGAAATTAATTCATGGAATTAAATGTAATATAATTAAATATTTAAAAGAACTTGTGAAAACATACTTCATCATATAGATTGTCTCCGCTTTCATGTCTCCTTTCAGCTGGCTTGATGCCATTTATTCAACCTTGTATGAACTTGTTTTTTCAATCGTGAAGAACAACTGTCGTGGTTTCTAGGGTTCAGTGCCTTCGTAGAACTCAAAGTACTTTTTGGACGTACAAGTCCAAATGCTTTCACTTGTTTGAGAAATACCCTTGACACTATCTTCCGATACCTATCTATAAGCCTTGCAAAGAGCTTCATCTTCTTCCTGGGTCCAAGCCTTTCCTTTGGTTAAAGATGTGGCGGCCATTTGAAAATTAATGAAAAAATTAAAGGAAATATTATTGGAAGAGGTAAGAGAGGGGTGTGTATGGAAAAGAGTGTTTGAGGTGAATAAAATGTGAAGAATTGAAATAAAAGGAGGTAAGATAGTATAGAAGGGTGAAAATGATGTGAGAAATGGCTTAGATATTTGTAGGAAAAATTTAGAATTTTTTTTTTAAAATTTCGTCTTAAAAAAAAAAAGAAATTTAAATTCCAACGGCTATATGACGTCATGTTACCATAGGAAGCATATCAGGGCTTCCCTTTTCGAACTGGCTGGCTATGTTTGCTCAGCCCGCTAGCCATTTGGTTGGATTTGGCCTGGTGGGTTCCAAATTTTTTTGCCTAGCCCTCCATTGGAGATAGATTTTGTGTCAAAATGGGCTATGTTTTGACCTATGGTTGGTCCGGTTGGAGATGGCCTTAGTATTACAGTCTAGTGATATTCCTCTTCATTTGAGAGTGAGAGGTTTTAGGCTCGATTCTCGTCATAAGCGAATTTGAATCACATTATTGATAGCCCATTATGAGACTTAACCCACTCTTATAGGTAATATTGTTTGTTCAAAAAAAAAAAAAACATAGTCAAGGGCTACATTTAGCTCTCCATGACCGAGATAGGCCAATTAATATTACTATATCATCAAACAAGAATCAAGAGTCTTTTATATAAATTCATGGAAATGAGAAACATATGAGAATTAATATGTTGATGGACTATGGTAAGTGGACTATGCATTCAAGAAGTATACTAATAGTGACAAAGTGCGTCATGTGAAAAAAGTCTAGTTTACTCTCTTGATTCTTCAAATATCCCACTTTACTTTTGTTTTGGCCGAGTTAGAATTAACTCGGCCCAGTGTTGGATAGGCCAGGTTTAAATCCTCTCTCGGCCCAGAAATCGTGTACAGGTGTCAATAGGAGATATTTAGCCCATGGGCTGCACGATCGAAATTAGCCATATCCTACTAGAAAATGGAATGTGGACGAATCCTGTTATGAGAGGGAGTCTCGATGGGATCAGGATGCTGAGATTAAATACAGTCTGATAACAAGTTATGTTCGGAGTCCTCGTAGGAATAGGATTGGCCTAAATGAAATTGGATAATGAGAATGAGTTCTAATCCAGGAGTGATTAGGATTCAATACAGGTTGGCTGCCTGCTATAAATAGGGAAGGAAGACATCGAAACAGGCCCCTTTCAATTCAACACACAACTGCCCTGCGCAAATTCTCTCAACAACCTTGAGATTTTTTCCTTTTCTTTTTTCGCCGACACACCTTCAGTTTGGATAAACAGCACTGTGAAGGCAACCGGTGATATCTTCAGTCGGCATAGATAACACTGTCACCGTAGAACCAGCTGGTCTCGCAACATCTTCAGTCGGCATAGATAGCATTGCGTTGAGGGTGACTGGTTATCTATCCAAGTCTCGGTCGAAAAGGATTTTCGAATCCTTATTGGTTGAGGTCATCTCATTAGCCTTCTCGGCGAAGTGAGGTTTTACAGTTTATTAGGCTCGGCACATTGCACGCCGAGTTAGTTTATGATTGGATACTCTTAAGTGGGATTTAGAGTTCGGCATTCTGACGGCCGAACCACGTTTATTGTTAAGACATATATCCGCTTTGAGTATTTATGCCCTTACACTTTGGTGTCGATTCGACGTGAGTTTACTCTGACGAATACCATCACTGTGACCGAATCTGACGACAACGATTTGTGAACTTCGTAAGAATAGTAGCCTTGTCTTCAGGTTTGCAAACCCAAGAAGCTGAGACGTGTTCCTTCCTCGGTTGCAATCGCAAGACGAAGAAGTCGACCGCGCACTCAACATAACATCAGCATATCTTACTCCTCGACTGTGCTCGGTCGACGAGTTGGCACGCCTCACATTCAACTGAATGACGTAGTTAGCTCATAGATTACTCGGCCTACGCGCCAAGTAGGCTTAGTAGTTTTTAGGGTCAACATTTTGGCACGCCCAGTGGGACCCAGTGCTAAGACTACGAAGTTCATGCCAATTGAAACACGATCGGTTAAAAAGAAAACAGCTATGGGAAAATCAACAATCGATTTGCCAATTCAAAACATATGACACAGTGTATCATAGGCACATAATCCCTTTAGTGCTGTGACACCTGAGTCCACAAGCGCAACTCGCTGAGAAAATGAAGTTGGTCTCGGCGGTCAGCTTTGCAGTCTAGAAATCCATAACAAAAACACCTGCGTTCTCAATGAAGGGATAGTGAATGACTGTGATGAGGATGGTGGTGAAGGCTCTGATACACCAACAAGATCGTTTCTTCAAAGATGACTTGACGAACAGTCTAGGGTGGTTGAACAGACATTTAGTCGAGGAATCGATAAACTGCGCGACGTGATACGCAGTACCAGTGAGGTACAAAATAGATTGCTTGAAATACTGGTTAGTAAGGTTTGCGGCAACAGGTGATTCGATCTTTCCCAACAATTGCCACCAAAGAATAATCTGTTACCAATAGTACAGGCCGAGTCAATCCCTACTCTGCTCAAGCCAATTGACTTAGAAAAAAAAGAAGGATCGAGTAGCAGGACAGATGGACCTGACCAGAGAATGGAAGTAACGTCCGTTAATATAACCGAGGTCCAACGGATGATGATTCGGCCATGAAAAAGGGGCCGAAGTTTCCTAAATTCATCCATCCATATCCAGCTTACGTGGAACGGTTCGAATATCCTAAAGGTTTCAAAATTCCAGATTTTAGTCTTTTCGCTGGAGAATTATCTTTATCCTCGTTAGAACATGTGGCTCGTTTCACCGCGCAATGCAGAGATGTCAATAGTGATTTTCACAAGCTGCAACTGTTCAACTTTTCATTGACAGGTTTAGCATTTGCCTGGTATATCAACCTTCCACCTAATTCCATCTAAAGCTAGGAGGAATTGGTCGAGAGATTTCACGAGCAATTTTATCGGCCAGGGATGGAAATGTCAGTTTTTTCGTTGGCAAGGATGGCTCAAGCATCTGATGAGTCACCAATGGATTATCTTACCAGATTTAAATCGGCCAGGAATTGGTGCCGAGTACCTCTATCTGAAGTCGAGTTTGTTAGACTTGCTTTGAATGGACTCGATGTAGAATACAAAAAGAACTTTTTGGGGGTAAACTTTCGGGATATGTATGAATTAGCCTAACATGTCGAGCAATATGACTATTTGCTCTGAGAAGAGAAGATGTCAAAACCCCCATCTCAATGGACGATTTACAAAAACCGTACGATCAATTACGTGTTGACCGAAGGTGAGGAGTCTCAGTACGTCAGCGTGGATACGGCTGAGATAGTAATAGATAAACCATACGTGTGCAAGGCATTGGCTCAAATTAGTTCCAAGAAGGTCAAAACCGGTTCGGCCATTGAAGAAACAGCAAAGACATCAAAACTTTATACCTTTGATATCACAAAGGCCGAAGCAATTTTTGATCAATTGCTATCACTGAAGATCATTAAACTTCGGCTAGGGCATAACATTCCCAAGGCTGAAGAACTTAAAGGAAGGACATATTGCAAATATCATAACTCGACCAAGCATGCCACAAACAATTGTGTCATATTTCGTGATGATATTCAGAGCTGGATTGACAAAGGCAAGTTAAAGTTTTCGGAAAAACGCATAACGGTTGATACAGATCAATTCCCTTCGACGACAGTTGGCATGGTAGACGCCTGTTTGCCCAAAAGCAAAGGAAAAGAGAAGGTCGAGTTTGCCCCAGTACAACACATCCTAAAGCAAAGCTCCCAGCCTCTACTTAAGATCGACCTATTTTCTAATGCACCACCTACCAAGCTCTCAGGGTCGGCCATAGTCGAACCCATGTCAAGTTAAAATGACGAAGAAAATGGTGGGCCAATCGTACCACATATCCTAAAGAAAGGTTCCCAACCTCGACTCAAGATCGACCTGTTTTCCAATGCGCCACCTATCGAACTATCAGGACCGGCCATAGTCGAGTCCATGTCAGACTCCAACAAAAATGAAAATGATGGGCCGATAGTTCTGTGTAGCAATTGTAAGGCACGCGTTGAATTACCCGAGCCCAAAGAGAAACTGCCTCCGTTGCAGATGCCGACATCACAACACCAATTGGCGATTACGGTGAAACCTTCAAAGGAACCTAGTGAAGGCCAGCGCCAGAAAGTATTCGACAGGCTCGGCCTAAGGAAACAGACAGATGGTCATACATCGGTCAGACGGCGTCTTGATTTCAACGCACCGTTTTACAATGAGGATTATTATTCACGCAATTCCAGTAGTTTAAGCTCATCAGCAAATCAAAAAATCTTCAGGCCACCTGACCCATGTGACCAGCGTTGGTACAACTACAATTCTCCCACCGGTATGTACACCGCGCTCTCCAAATCTCAGAAACATCGACGTCAGCGTATAGATTGCTTGGCTCGATGGTAAACGGCCCAGCCTGTTTTGGCCATTAAAGGGCAGCCGAAAGAGACGACAGGAAGCAGAGATGATCGGCCAACCCCAACAATCATGGCTGAATTACAAGGGCAGAAAGAAACCAATCGAGACTTCGAAACTACCATTGAAGTGGCCGAGAAGCGTATCAAACTTCTTCTTCGACCTGGGGAAATGAAGGCTGGTTTCGAGCAATTTAAGAAAGAGGCCTAAAGCCAACTGCCCCCATTACCTTTGAAAGACTCACTAATTAGAGTTCGGAGGAATCTACACCCCCTATTCCTCAGCGACTTAATAGAATATATGAAAGAATTTCACAAAAAATATTCCGCCAACGACTTGTATGGGTTGCCCAAAGCCTGCCAAGAAGCTCTTGACCTGGCATTAACTTGCCCCGATGTAGAGCAGATCATCCAAAAAACCACTGATCCAGTAATAAAAGCTAGATTCCAGCACATTCGAGAGGCTAGGGTTCTCGGCTTCGAGGTCGACCCATACATGGATATTGACATAGCCGAACTCCCTTTTTCTCTTGAAGACCTTCAACACCTTCGATATCACTTCGAAGTTTTTTCGGCTGTATCCTTGTCTGGTTTAACGATCGATGAGAAATAATGGGTGGCATGTCTGGACGCTTACTTGGACACCAAGAATGCCCTGATCGCCTATGAGGAACGAGCTTGCAAAATACGACATGAGCAGAGTCCGACACCAAATGCTTGCAAGCCCGAATATGACAGTCAAAATGACACAAAGTTGGATTGCGTGGCACAAGCACACGAATATGTTGAGACGCATAGCAATCCGACTGCGGATGCTCCAACACACGATGCTATAGTCATCACCACCCCAGAAGAAGACGACCAGGATCCAATGGGCCCTTCAGTCCTTGAAAATATGGAAATCAGCATGGTCCATGTTCTACCGGCTGAATTTCAGCTGACTACACACCAACCAAGTTCCTTGGACGATGATATGGTCGCCAAGGAAGCAACACAAGTTTATTTCGTCACTACGACTGAATACGAGTCATAAAACGACGACGATAAACTTAAAACAGCCTTGGACATCTTGTTTCCCGGTTCTTCTTCGACTAATTTTCAGCATTTAAAATTGTTGTACGTCATAGCCCATATTGAAAGCTACCCAATATCCAAGATTTTCGTCGATTGTGGAGAGCAACGGTCAATGTCATGCCTGTATCCGTCATGAAAACATTACGACGATCCAGCGACAAACTCATCCTTTTAAGAATCACCATGAGTAGTTTTGTTGGTGACAAGTCTCAGACCAAAGGAGTACTCCCTCTAGAGGTCAACATTGTAGGTCGCAATCACATGACTGCATTTTTTATCGTCGACTCCAAGACCGAATATAATGCTCTACTTGGTAAGGATTGGATTCATCAAACGAATTGCATTCTTTCTTCTTTATATCAAGTTCTTATTTTTTGGGATGCTAAATCAGTTGTGGTCCATCCGGCCGATACTCAGCCGTTTGAAACCAACATGATTCAGGCCTGCTATTATGATGATCACATCAGCTATATTACCCTACAGGGTTTTAATGAAGATGGACGGTCGACTCGGATCTTAGTCCAGAAGGTCATCGAGGTAGGCGCCGAGACTGTCCACCAGGATTCGACGAGACTCGGTTTGGCCAATTTACTCCCTACCACTGATGATTGACATCAAAAGCGAGGAGTGCCGAGCCGCGGTTTCATCCACGATGGAACGCCTGCTAACCCATTGGTATGTTATTTCCAAGCATCCACATTTGGGCATCCACTTAATCAAATTTTTAGCCGAAGAAGATAACGGCCTGGTACTATCGTTAGATAAAGTTCAGGCCGCACCGGTCGAGCTCGACGATAGCTGACCCCAAGTTAAGGACCCTCTAAAGGAAATAAATGTTGGATCGGCTGACGATCCTTGGCCATTATTTATTAGTGCATTATTACCCCATGCCATGAAAGTTGAACTCCATCAATTACTTCACGAGTTTAAAGATTGTTTTGCTTGGAGTTATCATGAAATGCCGGGTCTTGATCGGACCTTTGTTGAACATGAATTACATATCAAACCTGGTTGCAAGCCTTTTCGACAACCTCCTCGATGATTTTCGACCGAAGTACAGCTCGGCGTAAAAGATGAAATTGTTCGACTATTAAATGTCGGGTTTATCCGAACTGCTCGATACGTCGAATGGTTGGCGAATATTGTATCGGTGCTAAAGAAAAACAGGGCCCTACGCATTTGCATTGATTTTCAAAATTTGAATTTGGCTACACCCAAGGATGCATATCCCATGCCAATTTCGGATTTGCTAATCGACGCCACGGCTAATCATGATATGTTGTCATTCATGGATGGACATGCCGGTTATAACCAGATATTAATTATCGAGGTCGATGTTCATAAAACTGCTTTCCGCTACCCGGGGGCGCTCGGCACCTACGAGTGGGTAGTCATGCCATTCGGTCTAAAAAACGCTGGTGCTACATATCAATGCGCGATGAACACTATGTTTCATGACCTGATCGGCACAACCATTGAAGTATATATTGATGATTTCGGGGTCAAATCAAAAAGTCGTCGAACGCACATTGATGATCTTCGGCAAGCTTTCCTTCGCATGCGTCGACATAACCTTAAGATGAACCCGGCCAAATGCGCCTTTGGTGTCTCGGTTGGCAATTTCCTAGGTTTTCTTGTACACCATCGTGGCATCGAGGTTGACACGAACAAAGCTCGTGCGATTATTGACACCCCACCCCCGACGACCAAAAAATAACTCCAGTCCTTGCTCAGGAAAATAAATTTCCTTCGACGCTTCATAGCTATTCCGCTGGCAAGATGACGGCATTCTCAACACTTTTGAAACTTAAGGACTCAGATAATTTTGAGTGGTGTGAAGAACATCGGACGATTTTCATGCAAATCAAGGTTGCTCTTGCAACACCACCCGTTCTCGTACCGCCTCGACATGATAAACCCCTTAAGCTTTACATTTTAGCGACCGAAGAATCCATCGGTTGCCTCTTCGTGCAAGATACTGACGCTGGGCGAGAATAAGCTATTTTCTATCTCAACCGAACCCTCAATACCCCAGAGATCAATTATTCACCCGTCGAGAAGCTTTGCTTGGCTTTGTTCTTCGCCGCATCCAAACTCCGACACTATATGCTCTCATCCGTCACTCAGGTCATCGCCCAGACCGATGTCATTCGATATATACTTACTCGGCCAATAGTCAAAGGCCGAATCGGGAAATAGACACTAGCATTATCTGAATTTAGCTTGCAGTACGTCCCACAAAAAGCTGTCAAAGGGCAAGCGTTTACGAATTTCCTAGCACACCACCCTTCTCCATATGGGTTCGGGGGTAACGACATTGAAATCGAACTGGTAGATGCACGTGACAATTATTGGACGATGTATTTCGATGGTTCTAGTACGTCGACATCAGCCGGCATCGGGATTGTACTCCAGTCTCCACACCAACACTGTTGGTTCTTTTCCCTCAAGTTAGATTTTGATTGTACCAATAATCAGGCCGAATACGAAGCCCTTGTTATCGGCCTTAGCATACTTTTTGATTTGCACGCTGCTCGAGTCCTTATTTTCAACGACTCAGAACTTGTGATTAACCAACTCAATGGAACTTTTAAGTGCATGAGTTGCACTCTGGCGCCCTATCACATGGTTGCCAATTACTTAGCCGAGTCATTCGATGGTATCACATTCAATCATATTTCCCGTGGTCAGAACATCATCGCAGATGAACTCGCTTAGATAGCCTCCGGAGCACAACTCCTGGGGGGCAAGTGTAGACCAATGATACCCGTTGTACATCAATCGTATTCGACGTTAGTTAATCAACAAGTCCTTCAGCGCGACCAAGTCATCCATACACGAGTAATGTCCTTACCTTCGTTGTTGGAACGAGAGGATCTGGTAGATGTTTGCGCGGTCGAGACGCTGCCAAACGACTGTAGAAAGCCAATTATGCAATACCTTGATAATCCTAGAGACAAACACGATCGAAAGACAAGGGTCTATGCCACAAACTATGTCTCATACCAGAATGAGTTGTATCAAAAAGGTGAGAACGGTTTATTACTGTTATGCCTCGGCCCGCAAGAAGCCGCCCAAGTAATCACAAAGGTACATGAAGGAATTTACAGAGCCCATCAATCAGGACGCAAGATGCGTCCGCTACTTCACCCGCACTGTTTCTTCTGGCCAAGCATATTGAAAGATTGTATTGAGTATGCACGAGGATGCGTCCAGTGTCAAATTCATGGACCCATACAAAGAGCCCCCGCTGAATTACTTCACTCGGTCACCAAACCTGGCCATTCAAAGGATGGGCAATGTATGTGATCGGTAAAATTACACCATCTTCTGGAGCAGCGAAACATGCATGGATACTCGTGGCAACTGATTATTTCACTAAATAGGTCGAACCAAAATCATACGCTGAATTAACCTCCAAGAAGGTTTGCAATTTTGTGGAGGAACATATTGTGACTAGATTCGGCGTACCAAGAACAATCATAACTAATAATAGCACAATCTTCACAACCGAAAAGTTCAGAGAGTATACAGCGAACTTAAAAATTTGGCTTGAGCAGTCCACACCATATTATCCACAAGCGAATGGACAAGCCGAAACAAGCAATAAGGTTTTGATCAGCATTCTAAAAAAAATGATAAAAGAAAGACCTGGCATGTGGCTTTTAAAATTGAATGAAGCTTTGTGGGCATACCAGACTTCACCCTGGTCGGCAACGGGGACCACCTCATATGCGTTAACCTATAGACATGACACGATGTTACCGGTCGAGCTAAGTGTAAATTCTTTACGCATGATCGAGCAGAGTAGTTTGTCCAACTTCGAATACAACCAGATCATGTTACAGGAATTAGAAGATTTGGAAGAAGATCGGCTTGACGCTTACAACCTTCTAGTGGCACAAAAGAAAATTACCGAGTGAGTGTATAATCAAAGAGTCAAACAAAAAACGTTCGGCGATGGGGAGTTAGTTAGGCAAACTGTGCTACCTATGGGAATTAAAGACCCAAGGTTTGGCAAATGGTCACCGAATTGGAAAGGACCGTTTGTTGTCCATAAAGTCCTTGGCAAGGAGGCATACCATCTTAGAGATCGAACTGGTATTATTCATAAGTTGCCAATTAATGGAAAGTTCTTAAAAAAATACTACCCAGTCACATGGGAGATGCAAGAGTGAAAGCTCATTTCATTTCATTGATAAGTCGGGTTACAGCCAAATTATTCTAGGGTGATGAAGGAAAAAGAGTTCCAAGGAGGGCCTTTAGCTTCAACCATCTCACCTCGCACATTATGACATCGACTTGCCGGTTCTTCTTGTCCATCTTCAGCTGCTCGACTCGTTTCGTGTTCGCCGCTTATTCGGTTAAACAAGATTTGCCGCCCAACTTAAAGTCCCTCGTAAGCTTGATAGGAGCATATTTATGCGCCTTAGTTAGCTAGTTCTTATGCATTTTCGTTATGTTTTCTTCGTTAAAGTAGTCTTTTAAGCTACTTTCATGTGTTTTCAGGTTTAAAGGACATATTACATGAAATGATGCAATTTGGAGCTTTTTGGAGCAAAATTGAGCCGGAATGTTGTGTATGCTAATGGAGCACGAGGAATGGACGAGTTTGAAGGTCAAAGGAGCTTAAGAAATGAAGAAATAAAAGTGAAGAACAAAGAAGTCGGAATTGGCAACCAAAGTTTCTAAAGTTGGAAGTTCCTATTCTTGGAGGTTTCCATTTTCATGAGTTTCTATTCTTGGCTTTGGGCTTTGAGATGACCTAAACCCTAATTCCCTGTGGATCCTAAGCCTATGCCGCACCCTAGGGCCTAATCATTTAATTTCTGCCAAGTTAAACCCTAATCTATCTCCCCTAGGGTTTGGGCCGTACCTAATGTTCTAGAAACCCTATTTTCTGATGGACTTTAAGCCCTTTGCCGCACCTAAACCCTAGCCCATGGTCTAATATGATTTCTTTAGGGTTTTAGGTGCCTATATATATGTGTTTTACATCCTTGCCGCATATATCATTCACTACACAATTCAGAAATTCATCCAACCCTATTTCCCCACCTTGCCGCAGCCACCATCACCCTAATACCTCTTAGCCGCCACTTCTCCATCAAACCAGCCACTCCCCACTCCTTGCCGCCACCATTCTACACCTCCATACACCATTCTACACCTCTATACACCATCCATACCCCTTGCCGCACCACCATACCATCCTAACTCCCTTCTAAAACCAAAATCACATCCAAAAATCCCCTAAACCCTCTCTGCCGCAGCAAGGAGAAGAAGAAAGAGGAGCTTGACGTGCATAAATTCAAAGTGGAATTGTTGGGCGTTTTAGGTGTAATCTTTCTTATGTCTTCGATGTTTCAATTCAATAAACTTTGTGTTGTGAGTATGAGAAACTAAACCCCCTTAGTTGGGGGGTAATTCGAAACCATGTACATGCTTGCAATATGATTTGATTACATTCAGTTGTTATTTCATAAGTTGTGGATTCAATTCGTTCATCTATTTGATTGATAACTTATTTGTGTATGTTGATTGAGAGTGCACGCTTAGTTTTCATGTATGAATATGATGCTAGATTATGAGGGAGTTTCACCTAATAGTTACAATCTTATAATCACAAGTAGTGAAGGTCGCTTGAAAATGATCGCGTTGAATGAATTCTTAGCATAAGTTTCATGCAATTCATAGTAACAAATGCTTCATCAATGCTTATGTTTTTCATAGAACGTAATGATTCGTGCTTGTATCTCTATTATGCAATTCATGTAGGGAACTTGTAGGGAATGTTTTGGGTTGTCGTATGCAATCATCCAACTTAATAACTTGTGGAAAAACTGAGGGTTAATTAGTGCAATTCACGGTTAATTTGGGGCGTTGAGTATTTATAATTTATTGGAAGAACAACTGAAAATTGTTTCGTTTGCAAGTGTGACATGTGTAGAGAAGAACCTCCTAACTAGCCTTTTATCCATCCTTTTCATCCAAAAACGTTTTACAATCTGTTTAGTTTTAAGTTTCTGTTTTGTTTTCAATTTTCGTCCAAAACAAATCCCCCTTTATTTTGAAGTCTTAGATTAGTTAGAAAGTGTTTTGATTTGTGTTTCTAAGTGTTTTGATTCAAGTTTTAACTCAAATTCGTCCAAGTTCTTGTTAGGTTCTCAAAACTGCCCAGAAAGTGGTTTTTAGGCAGTTTTGAGTCATTAGGTTGCTGTTTTGAGTTTTAGGTTTGTTTAAGTGTTTTAACCTTTAGTTTTGCATTCTTTGAGTCTAGTTTAGTGTTTTAAACTTTGTTTTTGAGTTTTTAAGTTAGTTTCCAAGTGTTTAGCAATCCCTCCTAATCCCCGGTCTAGAACGATCCCTACTTACATTTTTGCTACAATTTGACAAAAAGAGGGTTTAATTTGTGTGCTTATCTATTTCGCATCAAATTTTTGGCGCCGTTGCCGGGGATTAGCAATTTTGCTAATCCCTTGGATTGTTTTTGTTTCTTTTATTTCACTTTGTTTCTGACTTTGTTTAAGTTTCTGACCTAATTTTGTTTCTTGTTTCTTAGGTACTAATGTATGACTAGAAGCTCTCAGCCGATTCGTGCGAACATCTTGGATTTTGACGACGATTTTGAGAGGAAGTTGAGAAGAGCTAGAAACCAGCAAGAATACCATCCACCCAATTCCGAATCTGACCTTGAAGAAAACGTACAAGAAGAGGAGGAGGAAGCCACGGCAGGGATATTTGAAGAAGTCCAAGGCATGGCGGTGGACAACCGTACACTCAAGGAGCTTTCCGCCTCAGGTTTGGATAATGCCGCACCCTTGTGCATCCAATACCCCGTGGCTGCCCAAGGTAAGACAGACGAGTTTGAATTAAAGTCAAGTTTGCTTCATCATATTCCTAAATACCATGGCTTGTCCATGGAAGATCCTAACAAACATTTGAAAGAATTTGAAGTAGTTTGCTCTAGTATGACTCCCATCAATGTTGACGGAAGTATCTTGAAGATGAAGGCTTTTCCATTCTCTTTGATGGATAAAGCCAAGGATTGGTTATACGAGTTAGCTCCCGGCACTGTCACTTCTTGGGAGAGTATGAAGAGAGCATACTTGGAGAAGTTCTTTCTAACTTCTCGCATCATCCTCCTACGTAAAAAGATAAGCGGAATTCAGCAAGAAGAAGGTGAGTCTTTTCCTACATATTATGAACGGTTTAAATCACTTGTTGCTTCTTGTCCACAGCATCAGATGAAGGAGGAGTTGCTTTTGCAATACTTCTACGAGGGTCTCCTACCTCTAGAACGTCAAATGCTTGATGCTTCGGCGGGGGGAGCATTGGTGGACAAAACACCCATGGCTGCCAAGGTCTTGATTGCTAATAGAGCGTTGAACGCTCAACAGTACGAGGGTGTAGGCCAAAGAGGACCCCCACGGCACCAAGTACATGAGGTAAGTTCAACTTTCGATCTTCATTCACAATTGGCTAATCTTACTTCTATTGTTTCACAGATGGCCGAGGGAATGAAGATGCAAGGACCTGTGATATGTGGCATATGTTCTATCCAAGGACATGTCTCCGAAAAATGTCCTCAACTCATCGAGAATGGCGGATGGGAGAGTGCGAATGCCATTGGGTTTCAAAGCCAAAATCAGTCAAGACATGATCCATACTCCAACACGTATAATCCGGGGTGGCGAGACCACCCAAATTTCAAGTGAAGGGATCCCCAACAACCTCAAAACCAAGGAGGCTTTAGGCAACAACCCCCGGGATTCTTTCCCAAAACCTACGGCCCACCCCAAAATCAAGCCCAATCCGGCCCAAGTGCCTCAGGTACGTCTCTTGACAATGATGCACTTCTTAAGATACTAACTAAGTTGTCTAATGGGCAGGAAGATCAAGCTAAGGCTATGCAAAACCAAGATAAAAGGGTGGATCAACTTGAGAAACAAATTAGGCAGATTGCCGAGTTTGTAGGTAAGTTTCGAGATCCCGGACAACTCCCTAGTTCCACCATTCCAAATCCAAAAGGAGGGTTTGAATCAGCCAAAGCAATCACCCTAAGAAGTGGTAAGGAAGTTGGGGCAGGTCCTACATCAAAAACAGGTCATAACGAGGATGAAATTTTGCAAATGGAAGAGGAGGAATCAAGGTTGCCCACGGCAAAGGTGGTTCCACCTTTGCCGCAAGCTCCTAGTATCCCAAATCGGCTTAATTCGTCCGACAAAGGTAAGAATGTGTCCAATTCAGTTCATACTAATGTTTTCCCTTCAAATGTGCCTTTTCCTAGTAGGTTCATGCAAACGAAGAAAGAAGAGGCAGAAAAGGATATCCTTGAAACCTTTCGGAAAGTTCAAGTTAACATACCTTTGTTAGATGCAATCAAGCAAGTTCCGAGGTATGTTAAGTTCTTGAAAGAGTTGTGTACCACTAGGAAGAGGATGTCGACTAAGGAAGTGGTAAAGGTAGGTGAGAATGTGTCCGCCATCTTGCAACGCAAACTACCTCCCAAATGCAAAGATCCAGGTAGCTTTAGCATTCCTTGTGTCATTGGGAACACTAGATTTGAATCTGCCATGCTTGATTTAGGTGCTTCTATAAATGTTATGCCATATTCCATTTATGCATCTATGAACTTAGGAGCATTGAAAAATGATGGGGTAATAATACAATTGGCCGATAGATCTAACGCCTATCCAAAGGGAGTTTTGGAAGATGTTCTTGTGCAGGTTAATCATTTAGTTTTCCCGGCGGATTTCTATGTCCTCGAAATGGATGAATCGGACCATGCTCCTTCGCTGCCCATTCTACTTGGAAGGCCATTCATGAAGACGGCCCGGACGAAGATTGACGTGTATAGTGGAACTTTGTCCATGGAATTCGATGGGGAAGTTGTTAATTTTAATCTTTCTGATTCCATTAAATACCCTAGTGAGGACCATTCATGTTTCTCTATTGATATAATTGACTCTTTGGCGCAGGGATATCTCGACGATTTGAATGACGATGCGCTTGAAAAAGTCATTACACGAGGCATGGAAATTACAACCAAGGGGGCAGATTCTAGTGTAACCCACGTCATACATGGACTAGGCCATGTCGTGCCCCCTAATGAGGAAATAATTGAAGTTGTGGCTGCCCTTGAGTCCTCACCTAAGCTTGATGGTAAGTATACTACCCGTGAGTCCATTCCCATTTCGACTAACAAATTGCTTCCATCCATAATTCAGGCACCTATCCTTGAACTCAAGCCTTTGCCAAGCCATTTGAAGTACATTTTCTTGGGAGAAAATGAAACACTACCTGCCATTATTTCCTCCTCCCTCACGGCACAAGAGAAGGAGAAATTGCTTCGAGTTTTGAAGGAGTTTAAATCTGCCCTAGGTTGGACATTGGCCGATATTAAAGGTATAAGCCCTACAACTTGTATGCATCACATATTTCTTGAGGAGGGGGCCAAACCAACTAGAGAGGCTCAACGCCGTCTCAACCCTCCGATGATGGAAGTAGTGAAAAAGGAGATCATAAAGCTTCTAGATTGTGGGGTTATCTATCCAATCTCGGATAGTAAGTGGGTTTCGCCCGTTCAATGCGTACCAAAGAAATCCGGAGTGACGGTGGTAGCTAATGCCGAGAACGAGCTTGTCCCTCAACGTATTCAAACCGGTTGGAGGGTGTGCATTGACTATAGGAAGCTAAACCACCACGAGGAAGGACCACTTCCCATTGCCGTTCATTGACCAAATGCTTGAGAGGTTAGCGGGTTATGCTTTCTATTGTTTTCTTGATGGTTATTCTGGTTATAATCAAATTGTCATTGCACCCGAGGACCAAGAAAAAACCACTTTTACATGCCCGTTTGGTACATTTGCATATCGTCGCATGCCGTTTGGTTTAAGTAATGCACCTGCTACATTCCAAAGATGCATGATGAGCATATTTTCTGATTACGTAGAAAGGATAATTGAAGTGTTTATGGATGATTTTAGCGTATTTGGTGATTCGTTTGATAGTTGCTTGCATAATCTAAGTTTGATCCTAAAACGTTGTGTTGAAACTAACCTTGTTCTTAATTGGGAAAAGTGTCATTTTATGGTTAAACAAGGCATCGTTTTAGGTCATATAATCTCTGAAAAGGGTATTGAGGTTGATAAGTCGAAAATAGATCTTGTACGTCACTTACCCTCTCCGACTTCGGTTAGAGAGGTTCGTTCGTTTCTTGGCCATGCAGGATTCTATCGTAGGTTCATCAAAGATTTCTCGAAGATAGCACAACCTCTTTGCCGACTCCTACAAAAAGAAGTGGTGTTTGAATTCACCAAGGAGTGCACGGCATCATTCAACCAACTCAAGGAGTTGTTGACCACGGCACCCATCATTGTTCCACCGGATTGGAGTCTACCTTTCGAGCTCATGTGTGATGCGTCCGACTATGCTTTAGGAGCTGTTTTAGGACAAAGAAAGGACAAGAGGCCGCATGTCGTTTACTACGCCTCACGAACGTTGAACGATGCACAATTGAACTACTCCACTACGGAAAAAGAACTCTTTGCCGTTGTCTTTGCTTTAGATAAATTTCGATCATATTTAATTGGAACTAAAGTAATTGTTTTCACTGATCATGCAGCTCTGAAGTACTTACTCACCAAAAAGGAGGCCAAGCCACGGCTAATTCGATGGATATTGCTACTTCAAGAGTTCAACATTTCGGGACAAAAAGGGAAGTGAAAACGTGGTGGCTGCTCACCTAAGCCGAATGGTGCATAATGAGGAGTCTTTGCCGATTTTGGAGACATTCCCCGATGAACAATTGCTGTCCATTAAGGTTCGTGCACCTTGGTATGCCGATATTGTTAATTTTTTGGTGTCAAAACGTATTCCAAGTGAGTTCACTAGGCACCAACGTGATAAACTTAGGCATGATGCACGGTTTTATGTGTGGGATGATCCGTACTTATGGAAATTTTGCCCCGATCAGATTATACGTCGTTGTGTGCACGATTCTGAATGTCATTCAATTTTGATTTTTTGTCATACATATGCATGTGGAGGGCACTTTGGCACACAACGCACTGCCCTTAAGGTGTTACAATGTGGATTCTATTGGCCTAGTATTTTTAAAGATGCTAAAACTTTTTGCTTAACATGTGATAAATGCCAACGAATGGGTGGTATTAGTGCAAAGGACCAAATACCGCAGGTTTCTATCCTAAATGTTGAAATTTTTGATGTTTGGGGTATTGATTTTATGGGTCATTTTCCTTTATCGTATGGTTTCATGTATATTTTGCTTGCGGTTGATTATGTGTCGAAATGGGTGGAAGCCAAGGCCACCCGGACTAATGATTCTAAAGTGGTTGCAGATTTTATTAGAACTAACATTTTTGCAAGATTCGGAATGCCACGAGTGATCATTAGTGATGGAGGGTCACACTTTTGCAATCGAACCATTGAAGCGTTATTGAGGAAATACAGTGTCACCCATAAGGTTTCTACACCTTACCATCCTCAAACGAATGGCCAAGCCGAGGTTTCCAACCGAGAGATCAAGCAAATACTTGAGAAGACCGTTGGGCCAACACGGAAGGATTGGAGCTTACGGTTAGATGATGCACTTTGGGCGTATCGTACGGCGTACAAAACACCCATTGGGATGTCCCTCTTCAGACTTGTCTATGGCAAGGCGTGCCATCTTCCTGTTGAATTGGAGCACAAAGCACTATGGGCCATCAAGAAGTTTAACATGAACCTTGAGGAAGCAGGAAGTCAAAGGAGATTGCAATTGAATGAGCTTGATGAGATACGGCACGAGGCGTACGATAATGCAAGCATTTACAAGCAAAAGACCAAAGCTTTCCATGACAACATGATCCGTGGGAAATCATTCTCAATTGGGCAGAAAGTGCTATTGTTCAATTCCCGTTTACGTTTGTTTCCCGGTAAGTTACGTTCTAAGTGGATTGGACCGTTTGTTATTACTAACATATCTTTTTATGGTGCCATCCAGATTCAAAGTCTCAAAACAGGTCATGAATTCCAAGTGAACGGACACCGTTTGAAGCCATATTATGAGAACTTTGTTGAACAAACCGTGGATGATATTTCTTTGGGTGCCGTGGGCACAAATGGAGAATGAATGGGGTTTTCGTCCGGCTGTACGACGTTAAAGAAAGCGCTACTTGGGAGGCAACCCATGCAATTCAACAAAGGAAGACCAAGGAATTACTCCAATTCCAGATTTGCGTTCCTAAACTCTTCCCTTTGTTGTTTATTTCGAATCTGCCTATTTAGTTGTTTTAGTTGCTGTTTGTGTGTTTCTTTTTGTTTAGTGTGATTTTATGCTTGAAACATTGAGGACAATGTTGGATTTAAGTGTGAGGGGGGTAACTAAGTGTTTTAGATGCAAATTCGTGGGAGTTTATCACCCTTAACTTGGAGACTTGTTCCTTGCTGTTTTTAAGTGTTTTTGAGCAATTTTGATGTGTTTTAGTGTGTTTTGAAGTAAAAATCCGAAAATCACATAAAAATTTGAAAAATTTGTTTTAAAAACCCAAAAAGAGTTGTTTTTGTGTGTTTGGGTACCTTCCAACACAATGATGAGGATTCGGTTTGTAATTGCATGACTGTTAAAGAGAGTGATTAACATGGATGAAAGTTTGATTTACTCTTTGTTTATGCTTGGTTGTGGTTATAACTTATGAATTCACATGCAATCATAAAGGAAAAATCAGTTTTTGTAACATGCTTGAAGGAAGGAACTCAAACTAACGCTACAACCTTGTGAGACTTGAGCCTAAACGTTTATTTGGAGAGTTAAAATCTGTGCATTTTTTGTTTTCTAAGTCGTTGCATGATCTCATTATTCCTTGCTTGGTTGCTACTTAGAAGGCGTTTCATCATTTAGTTCCAAATGCTAGAACTCATGCCCATTTCATTCAAAGCATGTCATTGAATTGCATAACACATATTCAAGATGAAGTTGTGTAGTGACCACCACCTTAGCCAAAACGCCGTGTGCCCTATGTCATTGTGATTTGTAGGTTTTTAACCCCGTTGAGCCTTGTTTAGCCTATTCTTTGTTAACCCATGTTTTCCTCACCTAGCCTAGATTAGGACTATCCATACCCTTGTTCTTAAAGCATAGTAAAGCATGATTCGAATTGAATTCCTTTTGATCTATGTTAGCAGAAAATAAGTGTGGGGGAAGTGTTGTTCATGAGGAATTGTGTGCCATAGGCACGGCAAAGAAAAGAAAAGAAAAAAAAATGAAGAAAAAGAAAAATTGAAGAAAAAAAATATGAAAAGTTTGAAAAAAGAGTTGAAAAGTTGAGAAAAAGAGTTCCAAAGTATTGTTTGTTGAAGTAAGGGTCCAAAACAATGAATTCGGCCCTAAGGAGTTGTTTAAGTCTTCCCCTTGTGTTTTAAAGTTAATTTCTGCAATCTAAGTGAATTCTAAGTCTCAATTTCAGTGCTTTGCTTACTATTGCTTGAAGAACGTTTGTTTTCCCTATCCTTTCCTTGTTAACCAACACCCCAAGCCCCATTACAACCCTTAACTTCTATCTTAAGTGTTATGTGTTTCAATTTGTGGAGTTTGAATTCGGTATGAGCATATGGTGTCACTGGTTCTCGCATCTAAGTAGTAGCATTCCATTCATGAGATCATATCTAAACATGCTTCTTAACTCTAGAAATTGCGTTCTTTGTGAAACATATATGTGAGCATTCGTTTTCATATCTACATCAATCTTCTCACATATGACTAGTGTAGGGTGTGGAGTTAGAAAATCTGAGTGAAAATAGAGTGTATATCTTGTAAGGAATTGAGGGAATTCTCTAAGGCATGTTACTACATTCAAAGCATTGTTTTAATTGATTACTTGTGAACTAGTGAGTAGTGGCTTTAATTAAGTATGTGCTTGTGTAAAGATGACTCAAATCTGTGGGGATAACAATCTTTAATACGTCATGTGCATTGGAAATCCCTGAGGCAAATGTTGGAAGGTTTAGGTTGTGTTTTGTTTGTTTTGTTTCATTTTGTCTTTCTTTTGTTTGTTTTGCTCGAGGACTAGCAAAAGCTAAGTGTGGGGGAATTTGATAGGAGCATATTTATGCGCCTTAGTTAGCTAGTTCTTATGCATTTTCGATATGTTTTCTTCGTTAAAGTAGTCTTTTAAGCTACTTTCATGTGTTTTCAGGTTTAAAGGACATATTACATGAAATGATGCAATTTGGAGCTTTTTGGAGCAAAATTGAGCCGGAATGTTGTGTATGCTAATGGAGCACGAGGAATTGACGAGTTTGAAGGTCAAAGGAATAAAAGTGAAGAACAAAGAAGTCGGAATTGGCAACCAAAGTTTCTAAAGTTGGAAGTTCCTATTCTTGGAGGTTTCCATTTTCGTGAGTTTCTATTCTTGGCTTTGGGCTTTGAGATGACCTAAACCCTAATTCCTTGTGGATCCTAAGCCTATGCCGCACCCTAGGGCCTAATCATTTAATTTCTGCCAAGTTAAACCCTAATCTATCTCCCCTAGGGTTTGGGCCACACCTAATGTTCTAGAAACCCTATTTTCTGATGGACTTTAAGCCCTTTGCCGCACCTAAACCCTAGCCCATGGTCTAATCTGATTTCTTTAGGGTTTTAGGTGCCTATATCTATGTGTTTTACATCCTTGCCGCAGATATCATTCACTACACAATTCAGAAATTCATCCAACCCTATTTCCCCACCTTGCCGCAGCCACCATCACCCTAATACCTCTTAGCCGCCACTTCTCCATCAAACCAGCCACTCCCCACTCCTTGCCGCCACCATTCTACACCTCCATACACCATCCATACCCCTTGCCGCACCACCATACCATCTTAACTCCCTTCTAAAACCAAAATCACATCCAAAAATCCCCTAAACCCTCTCTGCCGCAGCAAGGAGAAGAAGAAAGAGGAGCTTGACGTGCAGAAATTCAAAGTGGAATTGTTGGGCGTTTTAGGTGTAATCTTTCTTATGTCTTCGATGTTTCAATTCAATAAACTTTGTGTTGTGAGTATGAGAAACTAAACCCCCTTAGTTGGGGGGTAATTCGAAACCATGCTTGCAATATGATTTGATTACATTCAGTTGTTATTTCATAAGTTGTGGATTCAATTCGTTCATCTATTTGATTGATAACTTATTTGTGTATGTTGATTGAGAGTGCACGCTTAGTTTTCATGCATGAATATGATGCTAGATTATGAGGGAGTTTCACCTAATAGTTACAATCTTATAATCACAAGTAGTGAAGGTCGCTTGAAAACGATTGCGTTGAATGAATTCTTAGCATAAGTTTCATGCAATTCATAGTAACAAATGCTTCGTCAATGCTTATGTTTTTCATAGAACGTAATGATTCGTGCTTGTATCTCTATTATGCAATTCATGTAGGGAACTTGTAGGGAATGTTTTGGGTTGTCGTATGCAATCATCCAACTTAATAACTTGTGGAAAAACTGAGGGTTAATTAGTGCAATTCACGGTTAATTTGGGGCGTTGAGTATTTATAATTTATTGGAAGAACAACTGAAAATCGTTTCGTTTGCAAGTGTGACATGTGTAGAGAAGAACCTCCTAACTAGCCTTTTATCCATCCTTTTCATCCAAAAACGTTTTACAATCTGTTTAGTTTTAAGTTTCTGTTTTGTTTTCAATTTTCGTCCAAAACAAATCCCCCTTTATTTTGAAGTCTTAGATTAGTTAGAAAGTGTTTTGATTTGTGTTTCTAAGTGTTTTGATTCAAGTTTTAACTCAAATTCGTCCAAGTTCTTGTTAGGTTCTCAAAACTGCCCAGAAAGTGGTTTTTAGGCAGTTTTGAGTCATTAGGTTGCAGTTTTGAGTTTTAGGTTTGTTTAAGTGTTTTAACCTTTAGTTTTGCATTCTTTGAGTCTAGTTTAGTGTTTTAAACTTTGTTTTTGAGTTTTTAAGTCAGTTTCCAAGTGTTTAGCAATCCCTCCTAATCCCCGGTCTAGAACGATCCCTACATACATCTTTGCTACAATTTGACAAAACGAGGGTTTAATTTGTGTGCTTATCTATTTCGCATCAAAGCTCAGAAGTAATGGTCGACCTTCGTTTTGCCAGTTCACCATTTGACGGTCGAGGTCGGCCAGGGCATTCCCTTTCGCCTTTGAAGCGTTGATCTTCGGACGGAGAGCGTCTTGAACGACCATTGCAGCCTTCAAGTCATCGTCGGCTTGATGAGCGTTCTAAAAAATACCGAATGATTCCCGAACTTGTTCCAAGGTGGACGACGCCTGAATAATAGCTTCGGCACTCAATTGACCATCACTTCCAAGGTTGTTTAGGCATGCACCCAATGAATCAAAACCTTTGCGCTCGAGGACTTGTGACGCGGAGAGAAACAGAACTTCTTGTAACCGAACCAGAGCAGCTGAATCGACAGGAGCAGTCCTAATGGCCGAAGGACCAGCCGTTCCAGAAGTGCTTGACAAGAGAGCATTAAACTCGACTTCCCATGAAGGCTGCACACAAAAACCATGTTAAGCACAAGGAAATCATGAAAGAATATAGCAAATTTTTTTTTTGTTTTAAACCTACCGTGATGGGGGCTTCGACCATGTCTTCAGGTTCATTGCACGAACCTAAAGAACTTAATGGCCGAGCCCAATGTCTTAGACTGCTTTTCAGTTCATGTGGTCAATAAAGGTTATCTACATTCGACGGCCATAGAGGCGGCCAAGAAATATGGATGACACCCTTCGGCACGTAGAATTTTCGATGAAAAGAATGGGTAGGCACCTGACATTTAATATTTGCTTGGTTCAGACATGTTATAACAAATTGACAATAGAACGTAATCGAGCCTTACAAAAGTCGAGGTCACTTCTTGAGGAGAGATCCCGAGGTCTTGGTCCTAAGGATGAAGTGGAGTTTCTGAAGTCGCCTCAGGCTGGAGCATAGGCCTCTTTCCATGATTGGCCATTGGAGGATCATTTTGATTGGCTGCCTCAACCACGGGGGGAGGATCAACGGAAGAGGCTGGGATCAGTCGAGAACGACTCACCAGCGGAGTCTCGTCACTCCCATCATCCTAAAACATAAGTGTTAATAATTGTTTGATACTCAACAAGCAAAGGAATTTGACAGCGTAATCATACCACTTCTAAGATAACCACCGAATGCTTCAGATTCCTGGAAAGATCCTTTCCAGTCGAATGAGTTGTTCCTCTGGAGCTGCAGGCAAGTCAACTGAGGGTGCATCAGCCGGCTCAACCACCACCTCGGGGACCTCAAGTGTTAGCTGAGCTTGGGTTGCCGGGCCAGCTGGAGAAGGTTGAATATCTGTCGAAGTCTGAGCAATAGGAGCAGGAGGAGAGGCACTCAGAGTGGTCGTCTTAGTGGTATGGCTGGAGATGACATGAATCTCCTGAGCTCCCTTCATCACCAATTTCTTGACGCGTTTCGGGGGACGGGGAGTTTTGCCTGTCGTCTCGGTGACCGGGTGAAGTCGTTTGCTTGGTAGGATTTTTATGGTGGTCGTCTTGGAGGAAAGGGCCAATTTTTTCTTGACCATTATCGGGGCAACCACATTCATTTATTTTAGTACCCGACCACTTAAGAAAGCAAAGTCCCGTTAGTATAATTAACCAAATGTCTAAAATAATAATAATAATAATAATAATAATAATATAGGTACAAACAGAGGTATACCTTGGGGCGCCTTTTTAGATTGAGGGACGAAGGGTTTCTTGGGCTGGTCATAAAAAATTTTGTTGACTACTTTTCTGAAGAACGAAGGTGTCAATGCCGAGAGATTCAAGAGAATTTGGTCGAAGACGAAATCTCCTAAATCGTTCTTGAAATTCTTTCTCGGCGTCTCTAAACTCCTTTTCTGAAGAACTAAAGACGCGACCTCGAGTCAGAATGGAACGAGAAGAAAGTAAAGGCAATGGGCAACCTTGGAGGTAACCAAGCTGTTGAGCGGCAAAGTGGGGATGATAAACTTCCCAACTCGTTCGATGAGCATCACAACCAAGGGGAAGGTCGCGAGTTAACACGAACGACCCCTAGTTTTGACGAAAAGCGGCATCCTCACTGTCACTCCAAGTTGATGTGGTAAGCCTGATGGAGTAAGGACATTCTTGACGACGACATATCAAAAACTCGTAATCAGAAAGGACATCCAGGCTGAAGAGGTGTTTGAAGACTTCTTCGGCTCGGTGAGGGGGCACTGGTCGAGAGGCCAATTGAAGGCCGAGCGCTACAGCAGACTGGAGGTCGGAGACTTCTGGCCGAAGTGTGGAGAAATAAACTTATAGCCAGAGTTGGAACACCCACAAGGGTCCATTTTGGTGTAGGTCAATCTTGTTGAGGGTCGTCTCGGCCAAGCAACGAAGAAGGTTGGCGAGGATGGCAGGGCTGAGGGCTAGAGAATGGCCATTAGCCAGGGCTTTCGCTACCGGCATGTTCTCGACCAAGCATTTGTTTGACTTAGTACAACAAATGAATTTGTTATACCAGTAGAACAGGAAGGCCTTGTGTTTACCCTTCCGAAGGCTCGCATCTCCTCGACCAGCAAAATGGAGGATAAAGGTGTTGTAGTTCAGGAAATTCTTCAATTTGTGAACATCGATTTTTGAAGGCTCTTGACCTTCTTGGCTCAACATCTCGATGGCTCAATCGTCGAAGAACGCCTTAAGATCAAGGTTAGAAGAACATCCAATAAGGGTAACGTCGACCGGGTGCCGGAAGGAGAAGTCCCAATGATAGCCGAGATATCGAGGATGGTATGAGTCATGGGACCAAATGGAAGGACCAAGGTGTTGGTGGCCAAGCACCAGAGGCTAAGAGCTGCCATGAGAAGCTCTTTCTCCATTGTAATCTTCATGGTCAAGAACTTAATGGCGTCGTAAATACCAAGAGTTTTCCACTATTTGTCGAAGAACCTTTCCATTTGAACGACCCATGCCACCCAGTTTGCATTAGGTGAGGACCAAAATCCTTAGGGTTTTGTTTGGTACCACTTCGACCAAACGAATCCTTGTTGCAAACCTGTCAACCAGTATTTTTTGAACAGGTTGGTGATGGATGATGGCACCATGTCCTTGAAGAGTAGGCCCAGAACTTGGTGAGTAATGTTAGACTCACCCTCAAAACGCAGAGTTTTGATAGCGTGCTAATCGATGAAATCCTTGCACTTGTCACACTCAAAAGAGAGTTGTGATACAAAGGAAGCCATTAAAGAAAGGTTAGGAATTTCTGAGATGAAAGTGTCATAATCCTTGTTTTTGGAAGTTTTTCTGGACAAAAACAGAACGGCAAGAAAATTTCAAAGGTTGAGAGAGCGTAAGGAATGAATGGAAAAGGCTAGGTATTTATAAGCATTTGGGAACAGAAGGCTAAACGGTTGATTTTCAAAATCAAGGGTAAGATCGAGTGGGAAAGATAGTAATCATTATATAGGTTCAGAAAATCAAGGCGAGAGGATCGAGGTTTTCGCGGATGAATGACGCACGATGGCGTGTTACGGCGATTTTAATGGTTTCGAGGATCATGATTAAAAGCTACTAGGGTAACCAGGGGGTTGACACGTGGCATGACGATTTGGAAATCAAGATTGTGGGATCACGTCTCATAAGTGCGCGTGGTGGCAGTTCCCAAGAACCGGTTTCACTTCTTCAAGGTCGAGGCTCGAACCAAGGAATAAAGATCAACGACCTCATAAGCGAGAGGGCAATGTTTGGGCCCAAAATATTGTTTGGGCCGAGTTAGAATTGGATAGGCCGGGTTTAAATCCTCTCTCGGCCCAGAAGTCGTGTACAGGTGTCAATAGGAGATATTTAGCCCATGGGCTGCACGGTCGAAATTAGCCATATCCTACTAGAAAATGGAATGTGGACAAATCCTGTTATGAGATGGAGTCTCGACAGGATTAGGATGCTGAGATTAAATACGGTCTGATAACGAGTTATGTTCGGAGTCCTCGTAGGAATATGATTGGCCTAAATGAAATTGGATAATGAGAAAGAGTTCTAATCCGGGAGTGATTAGGATTCAATACAGGTCTGTTGCCTGCTATAAATAGGGAAGGAAAACATCGAAACAGGCCCCCTTCAATTCAACACACAATTGCCATGCGCAAATTTTCTCAACAACCTTGAGATTTTTTCCTTTTCTTTTTTCGCCGACACACCTTCAGTTTGGATAAACAGCATTGTGAAGGCAACCAGTGATATCTTCAGTCGGCATAGATAACACTTTCACCGTAGAACCAGCTGGTCTCGCAGCATCTTCAGTCGGCATAGATAGCACTGCGTCGAGGGTGACTGGTTATCTATCCAAGTCTTGGTCGAAAAGGATTTTCGAATGCTTATTGGTCGAGGTCATCTCATTAGCCTGTTCGGTGAAGTGAGGTGTTACAGTTTATTAGGTTCCGCATATTGCACGCCGAGTTAGTTTATGATTGGATAATCTCAAGTGGGATTTAGAGTTCAGCATTCCGACGATTGAACCACGTTTATTGTTAAGACATATATCCGCTTTGAGTATTTGTGCCATTATACTTTGGTGTCGATTCGGCGTGAGTTTACTCTGACGAATACCATCATTGTGACTGAATACGACGACGATGATTTGTGAACTTCGTAAGAATAGTAGCCTTGTCTTCAGGTTCGAGAACCCAAGAGGCCGAGACGTGTTCCTTCCTCGGTTGCAATCACAAGACGCAGAAGTCGGTCGCGCACTCAACACAACATAAGCATATTTTACTCCTCGGCCGTGCTCGGCCGACGAGTTGGTGCGCCCTGCATTCAACCGAAGGATGTAGTTAGCTCATAGATTACTCAGCATGCGTGCCACATAGGCTTGGTAGTTTTTAGGGTCAACAACTTTATTGTTAATTTAGATGAAGCAATGAATAGAGGATAACATTTTAAGTCTCAACGCACAGTATCTGCTGCTGGAAATGGGATAGTGAGTATTTGTGCTTCTTTGACAATTTTAAAGAAGCACAAAGCAATGCTTTGCCTAGAAAAGAGAACTTTATTTAAAAATAAGGATAATACAAATGGAAAGATGTGCATTATTATTCTAAAAATGATATTATTCCAAGCACAATGCTTTTGCTCTTTTTATTATTCTAAAAACCATTCACTTTCTCTATCATCATCTAAAAATCATGCATGTGCAAAAAATCATTCGATGTAGAGATTGTTTAACATTCATATGTGTCATACCAATCAACAATTTGGGTAACAAGTAGCATCTTTATGGTGAACCATCCATTTGTTTCCTGCATATGAATGACATCTTTAAATAGAATAATTTTTTTGCAGATAAAATCTTTAGATGATGAGAAAGAGAATGAACGGTTCTGATTATAGTATTCGTACAATAAAGATGAATTAACCATAAATAGGGAGACAAGTATGTTCCCCATGACATCAAATTAAGGAATCGAACTACAATCTTTTATAAACTCTAACAACTCTTCCATAAAAAAAATAAAGGGACATTTTAATATAGGTGCCTTATTTTTCAATCTAGTTGATTAAACATCTGTTCCTTTTAAGAATTTAATTAAACCTTTTTTTTTTAGAATTTTATTAGAGGTATGTTTGATTATCTATAATATTGGTACACTTGGATTTATGGTATTTTTGTTTCTTGGTACATTTAGTATCTAAATGTACCAAAAGTTAGTACTTTTATTTTCAAATGTACCATAAATTATTTTAAATAAATTCTTTTTATATAACTATACGCAAAATTTTAACAATGTAATTAGGGGTGGGTTCAAAAAACCGAAAACTAAAAAAAACCGAAAACCGAACCGAAACCGAAAAAACCGAACCGAACAAAAAAACCGAACTGAATTAAAAAAAACGAACCGAACCGAATTCTTTTGGTTCGGTTCGGTTTTAGTGATCTAGAAACCGAACCGAACCGAACCGAACCGAATTAATTAAATTAATTTTTTTATTTAATTATTTGTTTTGGGTATTATTTTCTAAACCCAATTTGTAAGTTAAAATGTGCTAAACCCAATGTGTTGCCAAACTTTAAGCTCAAAATATTAAAAAAAGGCCTATAAAAACTCTAAACCCTAACCTATTATTTATCCCCCATATAAGGTTCCGGAACAAAACCTCCTCCAAAAGTACCTACATCCATCTCTATAGCACTGCCTACTTCTGCCCTAGCTTTCTTTTCCAAATCTACTCTCATATAACATGTAACAGAATCCATAAACATTTATTTCAGGTAGATTACTTGGGTAATTTGTGATGGAAAAGAATCTAACACACACTAAATAAATCCACCCACGCATTATTTTTACTAATCAAGTTGTCAACATGCAATTACAAGCAAACAACCTTGATCTTTGAACAACATCATACAATTTAACTTTTCTAAGTCATTTGTACGATTTTTGTGTTGTGAGGTTGTTAGTTTGGACTTTGGAAGACTTGATTGATGATTTTAGTTCAATTTTAAATGTTTATTTTCATTGTCTTTGATTCTAGTTAGAATGCTTATGTTATGATTGTGTTGGATATGTTAAAATTTAAAATTTCAATGTTTTTCATTTTTTGAAAAGAAAAAAAAACAAAAAACGGAAACCGAACCGAAAAAAAAATGAACCGAACCGAACCGAACCGAAATTTTGGTTTGGTTTCGGTTTTGGCAAAAAACCGAACCGATTTAAACCGAACCCACCCCTAAATGTAATGAAGTTTTCTTATGAAAGTTAATAATTTTAATGAAGTCACGAATTTTAGATTTCTAGATTGTAAAAAATTAATTGTTAGCTAGCTTAAGTGAATATATATTAAATAAATAGAAAATTGGTGTTGGAAATAGACCAAAGCATCTTAATCAAATTTTATAAGAGAACATAGATGGGAAATTTTATTTAAACCCATTTAACTTATTTATACATCCAACTTACTCTTTGCACCCATTTGATTTTTAACTAAATTATTAATATCTCTTTAAACCCAAATTTAATACCTAATATACCCCATAAACCCAATTCAATATGTGAATTTATTTTTACACCCAATTCAATAGGATGGCCTTTGCAGACCGCTGGGGGAGTTCTTGCTATTGCTTATGGTGTTTCTGGGTATGGAACTTATGTTGGCTTGTTTATCTACCCTATGACGTTTTACGATTCGAAAAAGAACAAGAAATCCAGGGAAATTTGGTTTAAGAAACTCCAAGGAGTGGACACATAATTCATCTGTTGATTTCGGAAGTTTTGATCTTCTCATTTTTTTGGCTTGGCAGTTGGGTTGAACAGGATGTGGATCCTTCATTGTTCCCCAAAGAAGTGATGGCTAACGTCTCAAATCTTGTGGGAGATGAGGATGTAGTTTCTCTCAAAACCAAGTACCACTTTCACTATTGTTAAGTAGATTTTCGAGCTTGTCTAAATTTTGTGTTTGCTATGAAACCCAAGGCACGTCCCACATAGCAAGTGAACAACAATCCTCATATTCTGATAGGAAAGGCACATGCTTATACCTCCTCGATAGGTTCTGCTACGGTGTAAGTTCAACATTTCGTGCAAGAAATCTTCGTTGTAGTTTGCCATATTTGTTCAAGAGATTCTTACTTTAGCTTTCCTTTATCTAAGTAAAATTATAACCAAAATACTCATCTTCTAAACTCTAAAAAATTGAAATCGAACGAACAAAAACTTCATAAATTGAGTCATACCTTGGTTGGAGGATTCAAAACTTCAAAATCACCATCCATCAATAGAAAAACTTATTTTTCTCTATGAGAGCTATTAGGGTTTTAGTCAGAATGAATGTATGATAAACAAATAATGATCGTAGGGTTTAATTATAGTGTTTGGGTTTATTGATAAATTTGAGTTTTATTATTAATTTCATTTTGTACTTAATAGTAATTATGCAATAGGGTAAAATAGACAATTAACATTCAAAATTTTAAGTTAGGTGAAAAAGAGGTTGCATGAGTTTAAATAAAATTTCCCAACATATATTTAGTTTATACAAGAATAGAACTTGGCTGCTGAAAAATCAGTAGTAGATCCTGTGGATGCAAATTTCTTCCTCCTTGATCTTGGACAATTTTGCACCAACAAAACAATTAACACCTTAGGTTAATGTCAAGAGCCTCACGCGCCCACGATGAATGGGGGGGCTTTGGCCGAAGAACCTCCTATACCAAAGTTAGAATTTAGAGAGAAATAGTGTTTAGAGAATTTTGGGATTTTTGCCAAAGTTTTGGAATTGGCTTTTTTGGTGAGAATGAGAGCATATTTATAGGGATAGGAGGTGGCTAGGGTTTTTTGGGTTTAATTTAGGTTTAATTAGGAGTTACAAAATTGATTATTTGTATAAATGGGATAATAAAATGGAGAAAAGTGAAAAAGGTTAGGAAAAGGGAGGTGGATTAGGTTTTGAATGGGGATAGCCGGCCATGTGGTGTTTTTGGGTTGAATTGGATGTGTTTTGTGGTTATTTGGATATAATGGATGGTTTAATTGACAATTAATGGGTTAATTAGGCAATAAACCCATTAATTAGCCAATTAACATAATTTAAAAGGAATGTGTTTGGGAATTACCTTGTAGAAAGGATTTGATGAGATGGACTTTGAATTGTTACCTATTTTGAGCACTTCTGTCTTGGTTGAAAGAGGGTTGCTCGCTGCTTGCGCGTAGGAACCTCGTTGTACTGCAAGGGTATTTTTGTCCTTTTTGTCCAAAAATCCACGTGTCGCATTGAGAATATTTTTGGCTCCACAAATGCCCCCACACCTGTTGGGCTGCTCGCAGAAAAGGGCAGCAGGTGTAGAGATCTTCTTGCTTTATGAAACTTAGGACTGCTTCCTATTTTGATGTAGATTCTCTCTTTAATAGGAAATTAGATCTTTCTAGGAAAGGGAAATAAATTTCTCTTAAAGCCTATTTAAGTCCACCTTAAGTGGGTTATTAAATCAACTTTGGAGAGCGATTTATTCTACCCTACAAGAGAGAGATAGCTTAGAGGATATTTGTTCCCCCTCCTCTAGCAATCTTTTACATCTTGCCCATGTGAAGGACCGTCTTTCGTTGCTTTCTTCGTCTTCTTCGTTGCCACACTGAGGTAAGAAAAAATTAATTTTCCTTGTCTTCTTCTTGGATGGTGCTACCGCGGGGCAGCCGTAGGGGTGGTGTGGCACGTCGGCTGACATGGGCCAGGAGTCGGCTCGGTATGGGCTGAGGAGGTATTGTGGTAGGGACCACTGCTTTAAGCTGCTTGACTTGGCTAGAACCAAGGGCAGCTTGTGAGTCTGGGGCCGCGGATTATGGCGTTGGGGCGCAGTACTAGGCGAGTCACATGGCTCATGTCCTTTTAGGCTTTTAGACACAACGCGAGCTAGGCCGGTGATTGAGAGAAATGAAGAGGTTACGGGCCTTATGAGCTGCTGGAATGTTGGGTTGAACTCCCCTGCTAGGTTCCACGAATGACGTTGGCTACTTTAACTCTCTTCGTCAGGAGAAACATGGGCTGCTCCCAAAAGAGGAGGTGAATAGGATCAAGGCGGATGCATTGGCTCGTCCAATCACTATTGTGGATCCTGCTGCAAGTGAAGGTGGAAAAAAAGGATATTCCCTGCCTGCTCAAGAGAAGCCAGCTAAGAAAAACCAAAGACTTCTTTCGCTCGGGCGGGTTCGTCGACTGCCTCCAGGCTTGTGATTGACTTGACTTTTTCCAAAGGGATGAAAAATGAGGCTGCTAGATCTGAACATGTGGCGCCTGCTATGTCAAGAATGGCTAATACAATTGCTAATAGGATTGTTCGGCATAAAGGTCCTGTCATGCCTCTAGTACCGAATTTTGTACCAAGACGTCTGTTGGGAGTTAAGTTTGGTTCACCTTTGGAGAGGCTTGCTATTATGAAGAGCGATAAGGTGGACTATGCTGCTAAAGTGGCGCCAAGGCCCATTCCTTATGTTGCTGAGACTAATTCGCCTGCTGGGAATGAGGAGACTGCTCGCGTAGGCAGTTATGAGAAATCCACTAAGCCTACTTCTGGGGAGGCTGCTGAGATCTATGTGCTTTTGAAACCAAATCTCTTGAAAACATGGACGCTTGTGCCAAGTTTGTTGATGACGTCAGAAAGGTGTTTGCCCAAGCTCGTTTGCGAAGCATACGACCTAATATAGAAGAACTGCTTTGCTTGCTATGATGCAGATATAGCAAGGCTGCTAAGGAGATGGCAAATACTATGGCAGATTCTGAGCTCATTACTTTGAAGGGGTCTAATATTTCTACCCCCATTTCTTTGCAGCTTGAGACCGCTCGCCAAGAGATCGTTGACTTGAAGACTAGGCTTGACGCGATCCAAGTTAAGCATGAAAGTGCAGAGAAAAAGATCAGATGCACATACCTTAGATTCAAGATCTTAAGCATGTCGTTTCTGAGCTTCGTTCTGCTACAAAGGATGAAGAGTTGATTGCTGCTTATAACTAAGTGATCCACTTCAAGAGAATCATCGATAGGCTTGAACCCCAATTGTTGGAACTTCAAGGCATACTGAAGATCAACGAAAGTCTGAAGAAGGAAATGGATGAGCTGCAGAGCATCCATGTTGGTCTGCTCGAGGAGGATGAGCAACTGAAAGGTGAAAAGGCTGGGCTCGGGGTTTTGAGACCTTCTTTATTTCTCCGGAAGACTTGCTTGCTTTTACTTTTGAGGCTTCCATTGGTGAAGTAGTTGGAGAAGTTAGTGCCCAGGTTGGGGCAGTCGGGGGTGAAGCGCCGGATGATACCGCTGCTAAGAGCGTCGTGGCTGCTGAAGGTATGGCGACCGAGTAGTCGTGGGATGTCCAAGCTGCTATAGTCTTTTAGATAGCCTTTAGGATTTTATTTGTTTTTTCTTGTAGCTCTTGTTTTGCTTGAACTCCTTCGACCTTTGCTAGTTGTTTATAAATATGTTTTCCTTCGCTTTTCTTCATCTTCGCTTCTTTTGTTCATGCCCTAACCTTTAGACTTGATAGACCAGTGGCAGGCATGCTACTTTTTTATAAGCAGACAAGCCCGTGTAGCCTATGTAGCCGTAGGTGTTGGTGTAGAACTTTGCAAAGTTGTTAGCCATAGGGTTGGCAGCCGGATGCCTTACTTACAAAAGCAGATAAGTCCGCGTAACCACTAGGCTATTAACTTGACTTTCTCCCATTCCGTATATTGTGTAGCAAGTATCATAACACTTTAGGACTTGGTGTAGGTTGTTCCGCGCTTGGCAGAGGTGAAGCTTATCGACTACGTAGCATGTCGGCAGTGGATAAAACTTCGTATATGCGTGCTAGCTTGTTTAACCTTTCACAAGAATGTGCGGTTGTAAAAGTCTAGTACGGCTTTACTGCTCGAAGGGCAAGCCGTAGAAGTCTTCCGGAATCCGTAGGCTACCTTAGTGCACTCGGTAGCAGCTTTAGGGTTCCAGGGCAGCCGTCTGTAGGGCGTACTGCATAATGTGCCCCCTTCGTATCTAGGGCCCGGTTTCCCACGGATTAGGCCAAGAGACCCAAAATCCTTCAGTTTGCTAAGCCTTGAAAAAAACCATTGTGGCTACTTCTAAGAATTCCGGCGCAAGCCATCGTGCATCTAGTTATACTAAGGCAGCCAGGCTCATCCACGTCTAGATATTCGGAGTGTAAAGTTGATCCTCCCATCTTGGAGAGCTAACCTATATGGGTGTCGGGGAATTGGATTACCCTCTCGTACTGGAGAGCATGGTTAGTCCCTCGGGGGGTGCAATTCCTATGATGAGTCCCTCCTGCGATGAGTCCCTAAGAAGGGCGCAGTCTTCTTTTGAAGTGCAGGGGTGATTAGTTTATGTAAACATGCAGCCAAGCCAAGTTGTGATTACTTCTAAATTCCTCATTGAAAAACGAGTGAAACGAACGAGAACTTTAACTGTAAGGTAGGAATTGCATAACAACTGGATAGTCCTCAGCTTGTGAGGTGGTGCCCGTCGAGCTTCTTGAGTCTTCAGGTTTTGATGTAGCGGGAGGTCACACATGGTACTTCTTCAGATTGTAGGCCATCTACTGCTTTTCGATCTTTTTGCCGTTTCATGGTGGCGAGGGTGTAATTACTCTTGCCGCCTACTCTGCTGATCTTGTACAGACCTTCCCAGATGAGATTTGTCTTTTTAGATCCTTCTCTGCAGGCAGTGATGAGGGCTTTTCTACGCCGTCGACATGCAAATGCCAGAAGTCTCCATCGGGTGGAGTAAGCGCGGCTAGAGTGTGCTCGACTACTTCTGAGGCATCGTTGGGCCGCTCTGTTGCGTCGCCTAGGCTCGGCATGAAGGCGCAGTAGGGAGCTGTGGAGATGGGGCCAGGTCATACGCAGCAGGAGATGCTCAACTGCCGGTATTGGGCCACTCTAGAGTTGAATCATTGAGCAAGGGTCGGCTAGAGCCGTGTGGTGCACAGCAAGAAGTGGTATTTAACTGCCGGTACATGTTGCTCTTATGCAGAATCTTTTAGGGTGACGAGGACAAAACTTACTTCTGAGTGTGTCCTTCCAGTGTTGCGTTCGTCAAAAAACTTTACATCCGCCGGGGTCTATGCCTTTACCGTCGCGCGTCTGGATTGGGCAGAATAGTACGTCATGAGGATGACTGTATGCGTTTGAAAGTAAAACTTGTGCTTCCGGGTTGCAACAACTATCGCCAAAGTTAGCTTTTGAATTTTTAATAGCATCGATGAGAGCTTTTGAACTGTAGAATACAGGTAGTCGGGCCCCCATCTCTTCTCGCATGATGGTAGAGCTTATTGCTACTTTAGATACCATCAAACATGTGAATAAGTCCTCCGCTGCTTCTATGGAGGTAATGTCGGGTACTTCTTCAAGTCTTTGAATGTGCATTGGCGAGCCTCATCCCAAAGTGCATGCTTCTTTGCCAAAGCAAAAGAGTCTGCCAGAGTTAGATCTTCTTTCATGATCAATTTTCCGAATAGCGGGTGGTCTGCTGGAAGTCCTTTTTGGAAGGCTGCTCTAGCTATCGAGTCGTTGCATCCGACTATTTTTGCCTTCTCTACTTTGAATCTCCTCACATAGTCGCGAAGCGACTCATTTGGGTTCTTCTTGACGTCGAACAAATGGTCAGACTTCTTTTTGATCGAGCGATAGGATGAATATTCTTTGGTGAAAACTAAAGAAAGTTCGTAGAAATTCCGAATGGATTGTGGTGGCAGGGTGTAGAACCAATCTTGCGCCTCGCCTTGTAGAGTGGTGGTGAATATCTTGCATATGAGATCATCGTTGTTTCGATAAAAGATCATTACGCTTCGGTAGTGCTTTATGTGTCTCTCCGGGTCTTCATCCCTTTTGAAAAATGTGAAATGTGGCATGCTGAACTCGCATGGAGGCTCTGCCCGCTCGATCTCATTCGTGAAGGGTGACCTGCTTATGTTGGTCATGTTCTGTCGAAGTGCCTCGTCGGTGACCTCGTTGCATTGGAAATCATGCAATCGCTTGGTCAAGATTCTCTCTACTTCTTCCTAAATTTGCCTTTGTTGGGGTAGCTGAGCTCTCGGCTACCCCTAGCCATGACTTGTTGGTCTAGGCTGCTCTTCCAGGTGTTTGGCTCGTCTATGCCGCGGATGCAGTGCCTGTGGTGCGTTTCTAGCAGGCGAGCGAGTTCTTCGTAGGCTGCTGGTTGAACTTGAGCTGGATTGAGTGACTACTTCTCTCCGTCCGTCATGCTGCCACCTCTGATGTGAGGTGGATGATGCTCCTTGTGGGCTTAGCTACGAATGGACACTTTGCCTGGAAGGTTGCTCATGTTGACTATCAGAGTATGACCCCAACCGTGAATGTATGCTCATCCGTGGGCCTAGTCGATAGTGCATGCTCCTCCACGCGCTAAGACGGAAATGTACACTTCCTAAACATTCAGCTCGTGGCTGGTCGAGTGGCCGCTTGCTGGGACGCTGCTAGAAAGGTCCGTCTACCCTTGTCCTACTTCGGGATACCTCGTCCTACTTCGGGATACCTCGTCCGGGGCACGTTGGATCCCGATGCGTTGTAAAAGTTAATTCACCAAGGCTGTCTGTTGTGCAAGGGTGTTCGTCAACTCTATGACTTGTTGAGACAAGTGTTGTTCGCCATTTGGATTGGAAGAGCTTGGAAGGAATGCGCCTCCTTGGGTAGTGGAAGGGTGGTAGACTCCGGGCGCAAGATTTGAGTTGGGAAATGTCAAATCCGCGAAAAAATATGGTGAGAATGCCCCTGGCTCAATGGTAGGTCCGGATGGTTGAGATAGTCTTAGGCCGACTTGGGCTGCTTGGAAAGCCACGGGAGCAGGCTGGGCCGTGAGAGTGGGCTGCTCGACTAGAGCTGGCTAGACCACAAGAGTGGGCTGCTTGTCGGGAGCAGGCTGGGTCACGAGAGCAGGCTGCTCGGCAGGAGCAGGTTAGGCCGTGAGAGTGGGCTGCTCAACGGGAGCAGGCTAGACCACGGGAGTGGGCTGCTCGTCGGTAGCAGGCTGGGTCACGAGAGCAGGCTGCTTGGCAAGAGTAGGCTAGGCCGTGAGAGTGAGCTGCTCGACGGGAGCAGACTGAACCACGGGAGTAGGCTGCTCGTCCGGAGCAGGCTGGGTCACGAGAGCAGGCTGCTTGGCAGGAGTAGGCTGGGCCACAGGAGTGGGCTGCTCGACGGAAGCAGGCTGGGCCAAGGGAGTGGGCTGCTCGACGGAAGCAGGCTGGACCTCGGGAGTAGGCTGCTCGTTGGAAGCAGGCTGGGTCACGAGAGCAGGCTGCTTGGCAGGAGCAGGCTGGGCCACGGGAGTGGGCTGCTCGACGGAAGCAAGCTGGACCACGGGAGTGGGCTGCTCGTCGGGAGCAGGCTGGGTCACGAGAGCAGGCTGCTTGGCAGGAGCAAGCTAGGCCGCGAGAGCAAGTTGCTTGGCAGGAGCAGGCTGGGCCACGGGAGTAGGCTGCTCGACGGAAGCAGGCTGGACCACGGGAGTGGGCTGCTCGACGGAAGCAGGCTTGACCACGGGAGTGGTCTGCTCGTCGGGAGCAGGCTGGGTCATGAGAGCAGGCTGCTTGGCAAGAGCAGGTTGGGCCGCGAGAGCAAGTTGCTTGGCGGGAGCAGGCTGGGCCGCGAGAGCAGGTTGCTTGGCGGGAGCAGGCTGCTTAGTATATGATGCATACGAATGCGAGGCTTGGGCCCGAGCCCGTGCAAACTTGGATGGCACGACTTGGATAATGGCCTTGGTGCCGTGAGCCTTGGATGGCACGGCTCGAGCCGTGGTGAAGGCACCATGGACCTCGCCACGGGTGGCTACCATGGTAGCCACCGTGGTGGTTCCCATTGTGGAAACTCGTGGTGGTGGTGCTGCTCCACTTATTGTCGCATTTAGCCTCACGGATCTCCGCAATCCCTTTTCTTGAACATTAGAATTTTCACTTGTGGAATTTTCTAAATTTCTAGCCATTATATTTTGCTTATACGTTTAATCAAAGAACCTTTGCAAGTAAAAAATTCTAATAATAAGAACGTATGAAAAATATTCAAATGAACTAGAAAATAAAGAAAAAACCTTTTTGTGCGAGAGTCTTCTACGAGTATGGATTTCAACTCTCAATGAAAGCACCAATTTGTGGATGCAAATTTCTTCCTCCTTGATCGTGGACAATTTTGCACCTACAAAACAATTAACACCTTAGGTTAAGGCCAAGAGCCTCACGTGCCCACGATGAATGGGGGGGGGGGGCTTTGGCCGAAGAACCTCCGATGCCAAAGTTAGAATTTAGAGAGAAATAGTGTTTAGAGAATTTTGGGGTTTTTGCCAAAGTGTTGGAATTGGCTTTTTTGGTGAGAATGAGAGTATATTTATAGGGATAGGAGGTGGCTAGGGTTTTTTGGGTTTAATTTAGGTTTAATTAGGAGTTACAAAATTGATTATTTGTATAAATGGGATAATAAAATGGAGAAAAGTGAAAAAGGTTAGGAAAAGGGAGGTGGATTAGGTTTTGAATGGGGATAGCCGGCCATGTGGTGTTTTTGGGTTGAATTGGATGTGTTTTGTGGTTATTTGGATATAATGGATGGTTTAATTGACAATTAATGGGTTAATTAGGCAATAAACCCATTAATTAGCCAATTAACATAATTTAAAAGGAATGTGTTTGGGAATTACCTTGTAGAAAGG
This sequence comes from Malus domestica, assembly GCF_042453785.1. Lineage (NCBI taxonomy): Eukaryota > Viridiplantae > Streptophyta > Magnoliopsida > Rosales > Rosaceae > Malus > Malus domestica. The sequence goes on from NC_091675.1 coordinate 29,922,439, forward strand.
ATTTGATGAGATGGACTTTGAATTGTTACCTATTTTGGGCACTTCTGTCTTGGCTGAAAGAGGGTTACCCGCTGCTTGCGCGTAGGAACCTCGTTGTACTGCAAGGGTATTTTTGTCCTTTTTGTCCAAAAATCCACGTGTCGCATTGATAATATTTTTGGCTCCACAGATCCTGCTGATGATCAATCACAGATGAACACGTGTCCAAGTAATTAATTTTTAAATCACAGATTGAACATGTGTTCATCTGTAATTTGTTAGTAGCAGGAACTGCTACTGATTTTTTCAGCAGCCAAGTTCTTTCCTGTAAACAAACCATATCAGCTAGGGCGTCACTACATCAAGAAAGAAAGGGCAAAGAACATCACCTTTTGGGAAAGTTATTAGGTCATTGCTTCTTCAAGCTCAACTCAACAAGCTGATGTTGATGCATGTAGTGGGCCACTGCAGACACAAAATGATCCATCGTGTACTTATTTGTCCCAGGGTTAGTACTACTAGTGGAATTCTATGCACAACATAAGGTTTAAATCATAAAAAGCATGAACATAGAACATTGTCTTCAATATTTTTCTTTCTTTTATCTCCGAAAGATATGTGCTGCTCATGTTGTGGAAACCAACCAAAATTCTCTTCTGGCAGTAGCAAATCTGCAATGGATATCTTATTTTATATGGTTTTGCCAATCCAATGACAAACTTGGGTGGATAAGTCTCATATTTTCGGGTCTGCTACGTTTCACTCAGTGGTACAAGTTTTATGTAAAATGTAAATGTTGCAAGAGCCAACTATTGATTTTCCAGACCACTCAGTGATACGTACCGATGAAAGAAAAATTGCATATTTCTCATCAAACATTTTAATAAAACATAAGAGGGATACTTGCACCAATTGTACATCCTCTAATTTCGTTTGAAGATTCTGAAACTTGTACATGCCAGAATCTGGCCTTTGTTTCCCTTCCTTTGTAAGGCTAGAACCTGAGGCCTTTGTTTACTACCTTCCATTTGAAGGTGTGCTCAGAATCAAACATTGATTAATTCAACAATGAATAATTTACAAGTTTAGGTGAGCAAATCCACATTACTTAGTCCTTAGAATATGTTTGGCAAGTTGAGAGAGCAATGATAAGGGTCCATGATATTAGATGGCAAAAATTCCTTAAGAAAAAAAAAAAGAAAAAAAAAACTCGTATAAGGAGTGCACAATGAAGTTTTAAAGTGCTAACAAAAATAATTTTTTAAATATAGAATATTCTTACATGATATTAGATGGCAAAAATGACCATGTACACCTTTCGCTTCCCCCCTCACAAAAAAAAAGGGCCCCCTGTATTCTATGACTGTATCTGTCGTGAGGGAGCTCCGGGGAACCCCACCCCTCTCCCCCACAAAAAAAAAAAAAAACCCCAACGCTCCCTCGATTCTATGGCTGTATCTGTCGTGAGGGGGGCTTGAATTCCTTCGAATTAGTGGTCGCAAATAATTGTGGAAAAATCAGGGAACAATTTGCACCGGTTGGGCCATTGGGGTGGGATCTCGGGCATTCCAACATCGCAGAAGCTTTTGACTTGGGCAAAAAACAATTCATGGAAGAAAACCAAGTTACTAGGATTGACAGGATGAATTGCTAATTTTTGTATGTGAGATACCGTAGTCACTATGGATGCGTTTTGCACATTGACACGTCTGAAAAAAAATCAATATAAGGCTTATTGAATCCTTAGCATATCATGCGAGGATTGGTTATTGAGTGTCTCAAGAAAGTCCGTTTTCAGAGACAAACAAAAAAAGCACAAATACTTTTTTTATCATCAAATAAAGATGAATACTATATGGTAACAATATGAAATTTTTTGGCATTGAATTGAAATATTCTAAAATAACAATTTATTCCAGCTTGATACCGTCGATAATTCCTAACTATTGAATCAAAACAGTTTCATCTTCAAAGTATTTTTTTGGGTAAATTACATAGTACCCCCTCAGGTTTGAGGTCTATTACAACCCCATACAATATCTTTAAAATATTTCACTTTCATACCTCACCTACTATTTTATTTCAATATAGTACCTTCATTACATTTTTCATTTATTGATCCGTTAAGAGCTGATGTGGCTGCCACATTTGTACCACGTGGCAGAAAAAAAAATTTAAAAACTGAATCTTCTCAACAAAAAAAAAAAAAAAACATACCCAGAAACCTCCCCCCCAACCCCCTACCCACTTTTCTCCATCTCCCACTTCACCTCCCATTCTTTCTCCCTCCAAACCCCCATAAATTTATGCATTTCTTCCAAAACCCACAAATCTCCACCAGCTCCGACTTTGGACCATGGAACTCGTAAGGACGGTGGTCCTTCCCCCAACCGATGCTGCGAGTGGACTCGAGGTACTAGTGGATGAGGTGGCAGCACTTCTGGAGGTGGTTGATGCCTTTGATGCAGTAGCACCACCGAAGTTTCTCCCTAATGATCTTGGCCTTCTCGATGTCGATCCACTTCTCCCGCACCAAGTGTTCCTTGATCTCCAGCATCACCACCGGGTCCTTGTACGAATTCGCTAGATCGAAGTCGTCCGATGACGACTCGTCAAAGTCCACCACTCCCTTCTTCCGCCCTATTTTTCTTGCGCAGTTTTGGATTGCTCACTCTCTCTTCATTTTTGCTTCAATTTTCGCTGTTTCGCATCTGCACCTGCTTCGGGTTGTTCGCGATCTGGGTGAAGATGTTTTAGGATTTTTTTTGTTAAGGCATAAGCAAGCAGGACAAGATGGAGGAGGATGAGTGGCTCTGGGAGCTGATATGACCAGGCACTAGGCCAACACCGGCTGCGGCATCCAACAGCTAAGATCTATGGTCCTCGCTATTGGCGGCTTCACGCCCACTACATCTGGCATCTCAGCAAGGTGAAGGGGTGGGTGATGGGTGATGGAGGATGGGAGATGGGAGATGGGAGAAGAGGGTGGGCTCGGTAGGGGTAGGTGATAGGGATGGGAGAAGGTGGGGAAGAATAAGAGGATTTTTGGTTTTTTTTTTTTTTTTTTTTTTTGAGAAGATTCAGGTTTTTTTTTTAAATTATTTTTTTTGCCACATGGCACATAGGTGGCAGCCACGTGGTACAAATGTGGTTGCCACGTCAACTCTTAACTGATCAATGGATGGAAAATGTAACGGAGGTACCATATTGAAATAAAATAGTAGGTAAGGTATGAAAGTGAAATGTTTTAAAGATGTTATATGAGGTTGTAATAGACCTCAAACCTAAAGGGTATTATGTAATTTACCTTATTTTTTTTCCCTTCCAATATAATTCGATTGGAGCGCCACTGTGTCGTCGAAGCTCTTGGACTCGGGGCAGACCCTGATGTTGAGATCTCTGAGGATGAGGGAGAGATGGATTTTTTTTCTAGTTTTTTTTTTTTTTTATTTGTAAAATAACTTATGTGTCCATGACCGCCACATCATTAGGTAACAAAAGAATTAAAAGTTGAATTAACAAAGGCATGAAAGTTATTATTATTATTATTTTTGAACAAACGATATTATCTATATAAGGGGGAGGGATGAGCTTAGCCTCACAATGAGTTAGCAATAATGTGGTTTAAGACCTTTCACTTTGTTGACCCTAAAAACTACCAAGTCTACGTGGCGCGTAGGCCGAGTGTGATCATCGCATTACTGGCATGACCCAGTCTAGCTCACCCCCCAAGAGTTGTGCTCCGGAGGTTATTTGAGGCAATTCGTCTATGTCAGTGTTTCAAACTCATGAGATGTGCTTGAATATGATGCCTTCAAATGATTCGACCAAATAGTTGGCAACCATGTGATAGGGTGCCAGAGTACAACTCATGCAACGAAAAGTTCCATTGAGTTAGTTGATCACAAGTTCTGAATAGCCAAGGACGAGTACGCGGGCTGCCTTCAAGTCGTGAAGGACGTTAAACCCAATGATAAGGGCTTCATATTCGGCCTGATTATTCGTACAATTAAAATCTAGCTTGAGAGAAAAATACCATCGGTAGTGATCCGAGGATTGGATAACGATTCCAACACCAGCAGAGGTCGAGGTACTAGAGCCATCAAAACACAACGTCTAATAATTATCACATGTTTCCACCATGCCAACGCCTATCCTTTTACAACTTTTTAGGGCATGTTTTGCAAACTAAAATAGACAGAGCCATTGCCCATTTTCTGATACGGCCTTTTACTATCAGCCAAGTAAGCATATATCGAACAACGTTTGTTTGGGCGATGACTTGTGTAGCTGAATGGGGCATGTAATGCATGAGCTTGGACGCAGTGAAGGACAAAGCCAAACAAGGTTTCTCGACGAGTGAATAATTTATCTCGGTCGAGTTAAGATTTCGGCTAAGATAAAAAATGGCCTGCTCTTGTCCTGTGTCATTATCTTGTGTAAGAAGACAGCTAACAGACACCTCGATGGTCAAGATATACAACTTGAGGGGTTTACTGCGTCGAGGTGGCACAAGGACATGTGGGGTAATGAAGGCGTCATTAATTTGTGTGAACGCATCTTGGTACTCCTCATGCCACTCAAATTTGTCAGAATCCTTAAGTTTCAAGAGCGTGGAGAAAGCTTTCATCTTCCCTACCCAATTGAAAATGAAGTGGCGAAGGAAATTGATTTTGCCGATGAGTGATTGTAATTGCTTCTTGGTTGTCGAGGGTAGGGCATCAATGATTACTCGAGCTTTATTTGCATCCACTTCGATGCCATGATGATGTACGAGGAAACCAAAAAAGTCGTCGGTTGATACACCAAAGGCACATTTGGTAGGATTCATTTTATTGTTGGCGTATACGAAGGAAAGTCTGCTGAAGATCATCTACAAGTGTTCGGCGACGTTTCGATTTAACTACAACATCATCAATATAGACCTCGACGATGGTACCAATTAAATCATGAAAAAAAGTATTCATAGCACGTTGGTATGTGGCATCGGCATTTTTAAGGCCTAACGGCATGACAACTCATTTGTAAGTCTCAAGTGCCCCCAGGCAACGAAAAGCAGTTTTGTGGACATCAGCCTCGTCAATGAAAACCTGGTTGTAACCAACATGGCCATCCATGAAGGATAACATCTCGTGGTTTGCTAGTCGATTAGCAAATCTAAAATTGGCATTATATATTCATCCTTAGGGGTTGCCAAATTCAAATTTTGAAAATTGATACAAATACGTAGAGCACTACTTTTCTTTAAAATTGGGATGATGTTCGCTAACCATTCGACGTATCTAGCTATCTGAATAAACCCGACTTTTAAAAGTTGAACGAGTTCATCTTTAATGCCAAGTTGTACTTCTGTCAAGAATCGTCCAGGGGTTGGCGGAATGATTTACAACCAGGTTTGATGCGTAATTCATTCTCGATGAGCGTTCAGTCTAAACTAGGCATTTCATGGTAACTCCAAGCAAAACAATCCTTAAATTTCTTAAGTAAATTACAAAGCTCAGTTTTCATAGGCTGGGGTAACAAAGCACTAATAAATAAAGGTCACGGGTCTTCAACCGTTCCAACATTTATTTCTTCTAAAGGGTCCTTGATTTGGTCCTACTGTCTTCGAGCTCGGCTGGGGCGTGATAGAACTAGACCGTTGTTTCTTTTAGCAAGAAACTCTACTAAGTTCATGCCCAAATTTGGTTGCTTGGAAATAGCGTTCCAATGGGCTAATAGTCGTTCCATGATGGATGACACTGTGGCCAACCCGAGTCGACCTCGATGGCTTTTTGAACTAAGATTCGAGTTGTCCGTCCTTCCTCGTTAAAACCTTGTAGGGTGATGTAGCTGACGTGATTGTCATAATAGCAAGCCTGAATCATATTAGCTTCGAACAACTGATTTTCAGCCTGATGAACCACAATCGATTTACTGTCCTAGAAGATAAGGACTTGATATAATGATGAGGGGATGTAGCTCGTTTGATGGATCCAGTCACGACCAAGCAATGCATTATACTCAGTCTTCGAATCGACTATGAAAAGTGCAATCATGTGATTACAACCTGTGATATTAACTTCCAACAGAAGCACTCCCTTGGTCTGGGATTTATCACCGACAAAGCTGCTCATGGTGACCCCTGATGGAATAAGTTCATCTTTGGAACGATGTAATGTCTTCATGAAAGCAACGGGCATGATGTTAACCATTGTTCTGCAATTGACAAAAATTTTGGAGACCGGATATCTTTCAATATGAGCCGTAACATATAATGTCTTCAAATGAAGGAGATTAATTGATGAAGAGTGAGGGAACAATTCGACAAGAGTTTCTTTAAGTTTATCTTCTTTTGTTGCCCGCTTAATCTCTTCGGCGGCCATAAAATCGACTTGCGTGGCTTCTTCGGCAACCACGTCGCCATCTAGGAAATTTGGTTAGGGTGTAATTGATTGGAACTCAACAGGTAAGATATGGACCATGCTAATTTCCATGTTGTTGAAGACTGAAGGACCCATTCGGTCGCGATCTTCTTCCTCTAGACTTTCGAGCAAGGTATCCTGCACTTGGGCAGTATCCGTTTGATCTTTTTCTGCTGGCACCAGGGTATGTTCCTACGGTATGTCCACTGGAGCCTTCTCGTTTTTTCACATTGACCTCGGGTTCAATCGGCATTGGAACTAGGTTTCAATCTTGTGACGTCATACGAGTTTGCTCCTGATATGCGACGTCGGCGTCTCTCATGTTAAGGTAAGCATCTAATCGTGCTACGCATTCTTTTTCGTCGGCTGTAAGGCCGAAGAGGGAAATGGTTAAAAAAACTTCAAAATGGTATCGTAAATATTAGAGGTCATTGAGGAAGAAGGGAAGTTCATAAGTGTCAATATCAGTATATGGATCTACCTTAAATCCGAGAACTCGAGCCTCACGTATATGCTGGAACTTGGCTTTCATCCCGGGATACGAGGTTTTTTGGACGATCCGTTCAGCATCGGGGTAAGTTAGAATGAGATTAAGAGTATCTTGGTATGTTTTTGGCAAGCCATATAAGTTATTTGTCGAATGTTTCTTGTAAAACTCATGCATGCATTATAAAGCTTCACCAAGAAACGGTGGGTGGAGATTCCGTCTGACTCTTATCAGAAAGTGCTCAGGGAGAGTTTTTATTTCCCCGGGTTGAAAAATGAGTTTCATTCGCTTTTTGAATTCTTTAATTGTGGTTTCAAAGTCACGATCGATCACCTTCTTCCCTTGAAGCAACTTGGTCATGATCGCCGGAGGTTATCGGTCATCTTCATTACTGGCTGTTTCCTTCGGTTGCCATTTGGCAGCCGAGGTATCCTAAACTGCTCGTCGGTGGACCATACAGTTCATTCTTTGGCACCAAAGTTTCTGTGATTTAGAAAACACAATATATATACCGGTAGGGGAGTTATAGGTATACCAGCGCTAATGACGTGGCTTATGAGGTTTGAAGGTGCGCTGGTTTGCGGGTGAACTAGGATTGCCAAAGTTGCACGCATAATAATGCTGGTTGTAAAATAGCGCGTCGAAATTAAGGTGTTATCTGGTCGAAGATGGTTTGTTATCTTGTACTTGAAGGCCAAGCCTATCAAAAACTTTATGGCGTTGGCCTGTACTGAGCACATTTTAGAATGTTACCACGGTTGTGGGAACTTGTTGCGATATTTCAACCCGACATGGTTTTTCCTTTGGCTCAGCTAAGACGACGCTCGCTTTGCATCGACTACTTAAAACCATCGGCCCGTCATTTTCCTCTGCGCTGGAGTCCGACATTGACTTGACAATAGCTGGTCCCATTAAATCTTTGGGTGGCTCGTTTGAAAATAAATTAATCTTTAATCGTGGCCGAGAGTTCTACTTTAGGACAAATTACATTGGAATGAACTCGGCCTTTCCTTTTCCTTTATCCCTTGGTAGATAAGCATCTACCTGTTTACTATCGTCATTGGTGTCAACGCCGATTTGTTTCTCAGGAAACTTGAGCTTACTGATAGGGATTTTACCACCTGCAAAAGTAGGGATAAAAACACTTAAAAATACTTGCAACAGTACATGGTTATTGTAGTATAGTAGCTCAAGCAAGGTTCTTTTTCGCAGGGATTGAATGAATAATTTATGTTAAAATCAAATCTTAATTAATTATTTGAAAACAAAGTTTAGAAAAAGGTGATTTAATGACCTAAAATTTTAAAAACAAATTTAATTAAAAATAATTAAATAAATTGAGAAAGTAAAGAAAACCAAAAGAAAATAGTTTTAAAAATAAATTTGAGCACTAGGGTTCTGCCGTCACTTTAACAATTCTACGTAGTTCCTCCAATTACTTATGAATTACACATGCATATTCGAAGGTTAGGTTTTCCTAAAGTAGGTCCTCCTTGGAACATACAACATATAACGTATATCTAACATACAACTCGTCTGTAGCGTCCAGATCGAATGTGAACATGCTAGACTCATTATGTTTTGTGAAATTCTTTTGAAAAACCATATAACCCTTAAGACGTGTCATCCATCCTAAGAAGTTACACATATTAACCACAAGAAGCCAGCGCCAATTCTAGGGACAACCCCTTGCCAAAATTTCATCAAATTACTTTTCTAAATATCCTAATGGTGGCCAATCATCAAGACAATTAGACAGTATAAAGCACAGTGATTAATAATTCAAAACTTACATGCATAATATCATAAGAAAATTGAAAATAAACTACATATTCTTGCTAAGGCTCATGGCCTAGCCCTAGCAAATGAAACTAGATATGAACAATCATAAAATAAAATATTATTAAAAACATGGATAGAAAACACCTTGAAAATAAACTTGAATTGTCAAAAGCTCTCTAATGCCAAAATGTGTTCTCCTCTCTTTAACCCTAATGGCTAAATATTTTATTTATACTAATACAAAATAAAACCCTAAAAGGTCTTAGAATAAAAGGAAAACTAATGAAAGTTGTTTGAAAACTTTGAGTTTTAATGATAAAGACAAAATAAAGGGTAAAGTGAATAGTGTCAGGTTTGACTTTTTAGTGTAAAAATTTTGTTTTTCGTTAAAGTGAATAGTATCATGGGCTTTTCGTTAAAACTCCCAATAATAAAACTAGGAAACATAATTTGAACTAAAATTCGGAATTCCCAGAAATTAGTCTTTTGACCGACCAAATTAACTCCAATTCGATCCCAAAAGGTCTCTTTTGAAAGTTGAAGACGTCCCCTACAAATCCTGAGAAGGAATCTCCCTCAAAACATGCCATCTTGATCTTTAAAATGCCCAAAACGTGCAATAATGTCAATCTGGGAAAGCTCCGCGCTGGGCCTTTATTTCATTGCCACTGTCAAACGACTTAGTAGAAAAATCTGGTATTTTGATACAATTATCTTGAAAGACTCACGAACATCCTCCAATTAGAATCACTCCAAAATTCATCTGTTTGGTTACTCTTTGCTCCAGATGGTGTCGAATGTCCTACATTGAAAATATATAACAAAGTATCAAAATTATACCAAAATAACCAATAAATTAATACTAAGATTAGGGTAAAATATATAGTATAATATGGACTCATCACTTACCATTGTCAATCCAGCTTTGAATGGCATCGTGAAATGCGACATAATTATTTGTTGTATGCTTGTTCGAATTGCGGTATTTGTAATATGCCTTGCCTTTTAAATCATCAGCCTTAGGACTATTATGCCCTGGCTGAAGCTTAACAATTTTCGTGAGCAGCAACTGGTCGAAGATGGTGTCGGCCTTGGTGATGTCAAAAGTATAAACTTTCAACGTTTTGATGGTAGCTTCTTCAGAGGCCAATCGGGTTTTGACATCCTTGGAGTTAGCATGAGTCAATGTTTTACATATGTATGGCTTGTCAATCACTATCTCGGTCGCGTTAATACTGGCATATTGGGATTCTTCGCCTTCGGCCGATGAATAATTGATCGTAGGGTTCTTGTAGATCGTTCCTCGGTATAAGGACTCCGAGATCTTTTCTTCTGGGAACAAATAATCATATTGCTCGACATGTTGAGCCAGTTCGTACATATCTCAGAAGTTTGCCCCTAAATTTTTTTTTTTTTGTATTCCACATCCAATCCGTTTAGGGCAAGCCTAACGAACTCGACTTCCGAGAGAGGTACTCGACACCAGTTTTTGGCCGACTTAAACCTTATAAGGTATTCCATTGGCGACTCGTCAGAAGCTTGAGCCATACTGACCAAAGAAGATACTGACACGTCCATCCTTGGTCGATAAAATTGCTCATGAAATTTCTCGACTAGTTCCTCCCAGCTTTGGATGGAGTTGGGTGGAAGGTTTATATACCACGCGAATGCTGAGTCGGTTAACGAGAAGTTGAACAATCAAACCTTATGAAAATCACTGTTAACGCCACTCATTAGGCAGTGAATTGAGCCACGTGTTCTAACGATGATAGGGATGACTCTCTAGCGAAAAGGTTAAAGTCTGGAATTTTGAATCCCTTAGGGTACTCAAATTTTTCTACGAAGGCTGGATATGGATGAATGAATTTCGAAAACTTTGGCCCTTTTTTTAGGGCTAAATCAATCATTCTCTGAACCTTGACCATATTAATAGATGTCGTTTCGTTTCTGCTCCTTGGTCAAATTCATCTGATCTACTGCTTGACCCATCTCTCTTTTCTAAATCGATCATTTTTGTAACACGCCAACCCCCAATTATATGTATAATTTTGTTGTTCCCCAAAATGTTTATGAAATTATCAATTTAGTCCATTTCTCTTTTACCCAATTGAGCTGCCACGTGGCAGCACCCCAACTCACTCCCTTTCCTTTTCCCCATCCTGATACCTCTCTCAGCTCTCACTTTCTTCACTCTCGCTCTCTCTTCACACACTTTCTTTCTCAGAAACTCTCATACTCTCCAGAGCTCTGAGAGCTCTCATTCCCTTCCTCTTCGAAAATTAATCAAATCCATCTTATTAACCATATATCTAAAGCCCTTGGGGCTTGAGCAACTCAGCTATAACCCTGCTTGTATCATTAGAACACCTCTGTGTGTTCTGCCAATTGAAGTCGAGAGCTTTAAATGCTCTAAAACTCAAACCCAGGTGAAACTTGTGTTCCTTCTTCAAATTTCTAGGTTTCCATCTTGATTGGGGATGAGTTTCTGTTATTTTGGACTGAAAATCGAGGGTGTTAACCTTTGTAATTCATCTGTGCATGCATGTTAATCTCCGGCGACAAATTCCGACAATTGTCATTGAGTTCGAAGTCGGTAAGGGTTTGCAGTACCTCTAATCTCCTTCTTCTATCTTGTCATTGATGAATATGAGAGGGTTTCGGGTGCACTAATACAAATGTATACTCATCTCTGTTTTCAGTCTTCGACAAGAAAATGAGGACGAACTCTAGCGAGGAACCCATCAACCTTGGGGTCGGACCTATGACAATTTTGTGAGATTTTTGTAAGGTTTTGGAATAGGAATCTTTGATTTCACACCTGCAAGCATCTTTGTTTTATTTTTGGGAAAACCAGCAATGGAAATCCGACATGTTCATATCGAATCGAAGTGAATTTGACTCGATTTCATCTGTTATGATGCCATGAGGAAATTATCTGAATTTCTGGTGAAATTATAGTGCAAACCCATGTGAAACCGAGGTTTTTCACCTCTGTTTATTCTATGCAATCAATTCCAGAAACCAGGGAACCCACATTAGTCGAAATCCAGCGAGTTTGTGGGTGTGGGTTTGGTGTGTGTGTGTGTGTGTGTGGACCGTGCGTATGTCTGGTATGTGTGCGTGTGGACTGTGCGTATGTGTGGTGTGTGTGAGTGTGTTCGTGCGTTTGTGAGTAGTGTGTGTGTGTGTGTCCGTGTGAGTGTGTGTGTGTGTGTATTATGCCCATGTGTATGTGCGTGTGTTATGCATCTGTGCGAGCGTGTGCTCTGTGTGTGTGTGAGGTGCAATGCGTGTGTGTGTGTGGGTTTGGGCTTAAGCCCAAACCACTCATTTTTACCCTAATCCTTTTAAACCAAAACCTTAGGACCTTAAACCCAAAACCCAATAGATCCTAACCTTATTTAATCTAAACTTAAACCCTAATTCGGATCCAAACCCAAGACCCATTTCTATTTCTTGAAATTCTATAGTTGGGTAGTTTGATAAATTGTACATAGGTGAAGTTGCTAGTGGGGATTTCCTTAATCCTTTTCCGCACAACTTTGTTGCTACGGAGTATCTGTGAGTGGACCTCTTCTAAAATTACATGTTTTTATAGTTCAATTACATAAATGAATAGCATGCCTTACGAGTTTATGATTTGATTTTATGATAAGCATGTTTATTGAATATGTTGTTTATCGTCTCGTTTTTTGTGAGGAATTAATTGTTGGCCTATATTGAGCTATATTTTAATATATCGTATTTTCTATAAAAACCATGAACTGGTAGACTATCTAATGGATGACGATAGGATACTAGAACGTGTTTTCAAAACCCTTCTTTATAGTATAGACGATGGATGACTTTATACTATGAAGTGGTTATTTACGAGAGGCGTAACTATTTGTGCTTACCTAATGGACACTATGTCGCCTGGGGCGAGGATCTGGTGTTGGCATATAGGCCGAGAGAAATAATCCCTAGCTACGGGCTGAGGGACAGGGAACAGGCATTGGGCCAGGAGTTGGTAATCTCTGGCTATGGGCACAGAGACCACGGTGCTGGCATAGGGCCATGAGTTATATTTATTCAGTGATCTTACTAGCAGCACACCATGCTTACGAGACGATACACGCGATGATTTATATGACGTTTTTTTCCGCGTTATACATGTTGAGATATTTTTGGCATGCTAGGATTTTCAGTAAAGCTATCACTTATTATACTAGTAGTTTTCTTTATATAAACTGTGGGAGTTAGTATCTTGATAACTGTTTTATTATTATTGTATATATAAACTTGGTCCACTCACATTTGTTTTGCGCCCCTATTCAGGACTTAGAATCGAGGCATACAATCCCGGCATCAAGACACTTCCACAGCGGCAAGATATCTTCGAGTCCTCTTGGTGTAGGACCTACTCCTTTGTTCATTCAATTTTATATTATTTCTTTTAGAGCTCTAGTTAGTTGTATGCTCTGAACACGTTCTTAAATTATTAACTCATTGTATTATTTACTTCTTATTCTTAGCTTTTGTATTAATTAATGGCTTTCGTCACCCTCGGGTGTCGGCTAGCACGTGTCTATCCTAGTATTCAAGGAATATCAAGGTCGGGGCGTGTGTATTTTGAGCTGAGCAGATCCTATCTCGGCTTGTACTGTTGGCAGGAGATTGTTCTTGAATGGAGGTTGCCTAGAACAATCGGCATGCCCTTCTTTGTGGGCTTTATTAATTAGTATTTTGAGCAACCTGTTATGTATATCGCTATTATCGCGTATCTCTTCTAGTATGTTTTTCAACTCTTGACTGAACATTTTCTCAAATTGCCGAGATTGTTTTTCAAGTCGTTTTTTAAGAAACGACCTAGTCGGTGGATTAGAGGCCTCACCATTGTCCTCGTCACAATCCTCCACTAATCCTTCAACAAAAATTCATTTTGTTGTTTTGGTGGGGATTTCTGCATCACGAGGCTGACCGCCAAGATTTACTTCTTTATCTCTGCTTGTCGCACTTGTAGCTTCAGGTGTTACGGCAGTAGAAGGATTTTGTGCCTGTGGTAAGCCATCTTGTCCTGGGTTTTGGACTAGAAGATTAGTCGTTGACTTACCCATGACTGTTTTCTTCTTTACTAACTATGTCTCAATGATCATGAACTTTGTAGCTTTAGCATTGGGTCCTACTAGACGTGCCAAAATGTTGACCCTAAAAACTACCAAGCCTACATGGTGCACAGGTCGAGTAACTAGTAAGCTAACTACGTCTTCCGGTTATGTGCGGGGCGTGCCAGCTCCACTGTCGAGCTCGATCGAGGAGTAAAATGTGTTGATGTCGCGTTAAGTGCGTTGCTGACTTCTTGATCCTGTGATTGCGGCCAATGAAGGAACACATCTTGGCTTTTGGGTTCTAGAGCCTAAAGACAAGGATGCTAGTTTTGTGAAGTTCACAAATCGTTGGCACCAGGTTCGATCATGGTGATTATATTGGTAAGAGTATAAGCACGCCGAATTGGCACCAAGCTATATGGACACAAGTAATAGAAAGAGATGTATGTCTTGATAGTAAATGTGATTCGGCCGTCGGAATGCCGAACTTTGAAACTCACTTGCGAATATCCAATCATAAAACAACTCGACGTTCAATGTACCGAGCCTAGTAACCTGTAACACCTCACTTCACCGAGAAGGCTGATAAGATGACCTCTACCAACGAGAACTCGAAAGTCTCTGTCGACCGAGACTTGGATAAATAACTAGTCGGTCTCGAAGCAGTGCTGTTTATCCAAACTGAAGGTGCTCATTGATCAGCTGATTCTACGGCTCTAATGTTGTTTATCCAAAGTGAATATGTCACCGATTGCGTTCACAGTGTTGTTAATCCAAATTGAAGATGTGTTGGCGGAAGAAAGGGGAGAAGGATAAAATATTAGGTTGTTGAGAAGCTTTGCACGGGACAATTTGTGTGTTGAATGGGAGAGACTTTAAACAATGCATTCCCTCCTCTATTTATAGTAGCAAACCCCTTAATGGCCGAGCTAGAATCGTACTCGAATTAGAACTCCTCAACCCAATCTGATTAGGTTTTGGCCAGTCCTAGCTCCAATAGAACTTTGAACCAAACCCCATAACAAACCAGATTCATCTCCTGATCCCAAGCACTTTTGGCTTCAAAACTCCTTGTTTCACTAGGAATCGATTGTTTCACCCTTTATCCAAACTAATCCTCTTCGCAACAAGATTCGGTCAGCCGTAACTAGATGACCCACAAGAAAATTCTAGATAAACGCCATTGGGTCGAGAATAATCTCAAGCTCGGCCCAAAATATTATTTTGGGCCTAAACACACTTACAAATTAAAAGGAATACTATTAGATCATGGCAATAATTGAGAGAGACAAAATTAAAAATGATTTGAGAACTATAGTTTGGGAAATGATGGTGAGACAAAAAAAGGGATAGTAAAGTCAAATGACTAGATAATTTGAGGGCAGTAAGTAGACGGTAATTCTCTCCTGCACAGGTATTTTCACAAATAAATAATGAATATTTAACTAAAAGAGATTCAATTAAATCTCAATTATTTATTGTTGTCAAATCATGCGTAGCAGGAGAGAGAGACTCGTAAAGTGGAAATTGGTCAGATTGGGGTTGGATTTCTCGTTCCTAGCCCACTCTTTTTCAATAGTTGTCTTACTTTTACAGGGTAAGCCCAATTTACAATTTTCCCATTCCGCAGTGTTTCTAAAGCCCATTTGTAAAACCCGTTCATGTTCATTTCCAAAGCAAGAACCACAGCACAACATAGAAATATAGGACTAGTCCTACACACAGATTTAAATATCGATATTATCGGCGAAATATCGCCGATAATATCGATTTTTCCGGTCGGCGATATTTTAACTGGTTTCCGTGGGGTTTTCGGCCAAATATCGCGATATTTGGAAATTATCGGCGAAATATCCATGGACGGTGGAATCGGAATCCGAGGCGACGTCGGAGAAGAACGCCGGAGACGGTGGGGCGATTCCCGGGCCGGTTTCGTCCCAAAAACCTTGCAAAAACACGAATCTTAACATTAATTTCACAAATATACATCAGATTTCACAAATATACAAACGATTCAAGGCAGGGTGAAGTCGGAGAGATTAGGGTTTAGGGTTTCATGGAATCTCACCTGACGAAGCGGAATACGAACGATCCTTGCTCCGCGGCGCACCTCTGACTTCGCCTGAGCCACGATCAACGGCGATCTGTGTGTGTGTGTGTGTTTGGGAGAAGAGAGATCGGAGATCTCTCTTTGTATGTGGGTGTTTGGGAGAAGAGAAATCGGAGAAGGGAGAAGAGAGATCGGAGAATGGAGATGAGAGATCGAGAGATCTCTGTGTGCATGTGTGTGTTTGGCAGAAGAGAGATCGGAGATCTCTGTGAGTCTGATCTCTGTGTGTGCGTGTGTTGGACTTGGATCCGATGTCAACCTGTGGAGCTCTCTGTGTGAGTGTGTGTGTGGGAGAAGAGAAGGGAGAAGAGAGATGGAGAAGGATGATCGAGAGAGAGAGAGACTGAGGAGCTCTCTGTGTGTGTGTGTGTTTGGAAGAAGAGAAGGGAGAAGAGAGAACGAGAAGGATCGAGAGAGAGAGACTGAGGTGTGGTCTGCGTGCGTGCGTTGTGTGTGCGTGCGATGTGTTTTTGACAGTGATGATGTGTGTGGGTTCCTCCTGTCAGGAGGATAAACTCACTCAATATTTTTACAATTATTTAGACAATTTCATGCAGCTTTTACAATTATCAATTGTATTCTTTTCAAACCATGAATGGTGGTCATTTGTGTGTGTGTGTGGGTTCCTCCTGTCAGGAGGACACATGACTCACTCCATATTCTCGACAACACGAACAATTATTTGGACAATTTCATGCATCTTTTACCATTATCATCAGTAGTCTTTTGAAAAGACTCTTTTCAAACCGGTGGTTTCATTCAAAACCGTGTGCCAATATTGTTTTAAAAGGTGGAGTTTCAGAGTTATTGTGTGAACTCGTTCAAAGTTGTCATTGTGAAAAAATTTCAAGAGGTGGAGTATCAGTATCAGAGGAGCATTTTCGATTATTTTATTTCCCTTACCCCTTTCAAAGTCATTCCAGATCCAGAGCTTAAACACAAAGGGTTCCATATTTAAAGTAAGTTTACAAACTTATATTTATATTCTTATAATTTATACAACAACAAAAAAATTTGTGTGAACTCGTATGTAAATTTTTTAAGTAATTAATACTTGCATGTTAGTTTTTGTAAGTAATTAAGTAATGTTAACAATTGCATGTTAATTTTTTTTAAGTAATTATTACTTGCATGTTAGTTTTTGTAAGTAATTAAGTATTGTTAACAATTACATGTTAATTTTTTTTAAGTAATTAATACTTGCATGTTAGTTTTTGTAAGTAATTAAGTAATGTTAATACTTGCATGTTAGTTTTTGTAAGTAATTAAGTAATGTTAACAATTGCATGTTAATTTTTTTTAAGTAATTATTACTTGCATGTTAGTTTTTGTAAGTAATTAAGTATTGTTAACAATTACATGTTAATTTTTTTTAAGTAATTAATACTTGCATGTTAGTTTTTGTAAGTAATTAAGTAATGTTAACAATTGCATGTTAATTTTTTTTAAGTAATTATTACTTACATGTTAGTTTTTGTAAGTAATTAAGTATTGTTAACAATTACATGTTAATTTTTTTTAAGTAATTAATACTTGCATGTTAGTTTTTGTAAGTAATTAAGTAATGTTAATACTTGCATGTTAGTTTTTGTAAGTAATTAAGTAATGTTAACAATTGCATGTTAATTTTTTTTAAGTAATTATTACTTGCATGTTAGTTTTTGTAAGTAATTAAGTATTGTTAACAATTACATGTTAATTTTTTTTAAGTAATTAAGTAATGTTGCATAATTATTCCCTAGGATAATTTTAATATGTTTAATGTTATTTATTATTTTATTTCCCTTACCATTTTCAAAGCCATTCCATATCCATTCCAAAGCTTGAACACAAAGGGTTCCATATTTAAGGTAAGTTATTTATATTATTGTAATTTATACAACAACAAATAAATTTGTGTGGACTCGTATGTTAATTTTTTTAAGTAATTAATACTTGCATGTTAATTTTTGTAAGTAGTTAAGTAATGTTAACAATTACTTGTTAATTTTTTGTAAGTAATTAAGTAACGTTGTATAATTATTCCCTACGATAATTTTAAAATGTTTAATGTTATTTATTATTTTATTAATATTAGGTTTTATTATCAAATAGGATTATTAATATTGGATTATTCATTAAATTGAATTATTATTAAAGTGGATTATTATTAAATTGGATTATTATAAAAAAGGAATATTATTCTTCACTATGTTTTATATTAGGATTATTTTCACGAAACATAATTATCATCATTTATAGTAGGATTATTTATATTAGGATTATTATCAAAAAGGAATATTATTCATCATTTATATTAGGATTATTTTTTTATCAAATTGGATTATTCTTCATTAATATTAGGTTTTTTTATTATCAAATTGGATTATTATTCATTAAATTAGATTATTATAAAATTGAATTATTATTCATTAAATTGGATTATTCATTAAATTGGCTTATTATCAAATTGGACTATTCATTAAAGCCCACTTAATGTAGTCTCCAAACTTGACCTTAGGCCCAAATCTCAAACATAACCACACTTGGGTTGGGTTGGGTTGAACCAAAAGGTCCAAAACTTAGGAAAAAAAAAACGAATTATTCATTTTTATTCATTAATATTAGGTTTTTTTTATTATCAAATTGGATTATTGATTAAATTGGATTATTATTAAAGTGGATTATTATTAAATTGAATTATTATCGAAAAGGAATATTATTCTTCACTATGTTTTATATTAGGATTATTTTCATGAAACATAATTATCATCATTTATAGTAGGATTATTTATATTAGGATTATTATCAAAAAGGAATATTATTCATCATTTATATTAGGATTATTTTTTTATCAAATTGGATTATTATTCATTAATATTAGGTTTTTTTATTCCATATTAATTTTTTAATTACTTAAATTTTTACAATCATTTTCTTTACTTCATATTGTATTCTTCTGTAGAATAACTTTATTATTTAGGTTCTGTAGAATAACTTTATTATTTAATTCTTTTGTCTAATTTTCATGAAAAATAAATGTAGGTACGTTTAAGATGTCTAGTGAAGCTAGTAAACGTGATCCAGCTTGGGAACATGGCGACCCAATAGACGGAAACAAACATGGCACAATTTGCAAATATTGTGGTCGGGTAATGAAGAGTGGTGGAGTGACACGACTTAAGTACCATCTTAGTGGATTAGATCCAGCAAAAAATGTCCAACGATGCGATAATGTCCCCCCAGAAGTGAAGGCATTCATCAGCACATTATTAAAAAATAAAAAACAGCAGAAGGAAAAGATGACACAAGGAATGGAAAATATTCGAGCTGGGCTACGGGGAGAAGTCTATGGCCAAGCGGTTGACAGTGATGATGATGACGATGAGGACGAATGTGATGATGACATAGGACCTGAAGAACGACGCAGTTTGAAACAAGCATTACGTGCCTCCAAACAGTCAGCATGGGAAAGAGAACACCTTCATAAAATTCCTAATAGGGGACAAGGTTCCGGGACAAGTGGTGGTGCACAAATGAGACGGGGAGGCAGTCTTAGAGAATCACAACCAACACCACCAATAGCCCCAAGTTTATATAAGTCATCCAACGCACGTCAAAAGAGTGTTTGGAGTTATTTCAAGGGAGGTAATGTGAAGGAGGGAATGGGGCGTCTAATTAGCAAGTTCTTTATCTATGAAAATGTCCCTGCTGCGAAGGCTTCATCACATCATTTCAAAAATATGGTAGTGGGATGTCAACAGGCCGGTGTTGGAGTACAACCTCCCACTCCCTATGAGATAAGAAACAAATATTTGGATATGGAGTATAAAGACATTGGCGAGTATGTTAACAAGTTGAGGTCAAAGTGGGAAACTAATGGTTGCACAATCATGTGTGACGGATGGATCGGCCCGACCAGATTATCTATCATCAACTTCATGGTATACTCCAAGGGCAAGACAATTTTTTTGAAGTCTGTTGATGCTTCAGACCATATAAAGAATTACAAGTATATTTATAAATTATTGAGGGATGTAATCATGGAGGTGGGAGAGCATAATGTTGTCCAAGTCGTGACCGACAACGGTTCTGCATTTGTCAAAGCTGGAAAAAAGTTAATGAAGCATCATAATGTGTTTTGGACATCATGTGCAGCACATTGTATTGATCTTATGTTTGAGGCAATGGGGAAGAGAGAGAATGTTGCTGCTGTGGTCAAAAGAGCCAGAACGATCACTAATTATATTTACAATCATGGTTGGTTGTTGGCAAAGATGTGTGAATTTTGCAGAGGAGAAATTATTCGTCCAGCTACCACTCGATTCGCCACCAACTATATTGCATTAAACAGCCTACTCAAGAAGAAAGCAGGGTTGAAGCAACTATTCACTAGTGACGATTGGGCCAACCACAATTTCAGCCGCTCAAATACAGGTCGTATGGTGGAAAGTATAGTGCTTGATCATGCTTTTTGGAGTCAAACAGAACATGTGTGTCAAGTGTTTGAACCTCTTTACAAAGTTTTACGCATCGTTGACACAGAAGTGTATCCTACTATGGGGGCTGTATATGAGTTGATGCGTGTAGTGAAGGATGAATTGGAAAGAAAACATGGTGCAAGGTGGGTCGTAAAAATAATTGAAGACCGATGGTATAAAACATTATACCACGATTTGCATGCAGCAGGTATAAATTATGTCATAATTTGCAATTCATTTCTTTAGTTGCATAAGTATTATTTATCTTATTAGAGTATGTGTTTCTTTGAACATCATATTATTTGAATCCCCGATACCAATACAGACCCGGTGTTGGAGATGATGGTAACCTTATACGTGCTGTACATAATGTATACAATAAATTAGACCCTGCATCACCAGCAGTTGGCCAATTTGGAAATGAGGTACACAATTACTTAAATTATAATAATTACTTTGTTGGATTAAACTAACACAATTTATTGTATTCAGCTAACATGGTTTAAAGATGCAAGAAGAACATTTGGAGAACCAACATCAGTTGCTGCTCGAACAAATATGTCTCCTAGTGAGTATAAACATATTTCACTATAAGTTTATAATAGAATTTGTTGGAGTTATTAGGCTTATCAACATTATTTTTCATTGTAGCTGAATGGTGGATCATGTATGGGACCGATGCACCAACTGTGAGAAAGTTAGCAATAAAAGTATTATCACAAACGGCTTCCTCATCTGCTTGTGAAAGAAATTGGAGCACATTTGCACTCATCCACACAAAGCAAAGAAATAAGTTGGCTCATAGTAGCTTGGAAAAATTAGTTTATTGCTACTACAACATGAAGCTTCAAATTCGAGATAAGGAAGCAGAAATCGATCATGTCGACCGTGGTGACCCACTAGATGTGTTTGATATTGTTGGTGAAGATGATGATACGGAGGGTAACCAACTTTTTCAATGGATTAGACCTCTTCATTTAGATGATGATGAAGGCAACCCAGCTCCCAGAGTTGCTGAAGAAGCACGTAATGAAGGGATAAATGTAGAAAGAATATTAGAGGAGGAGGTGGGATCTAGCAGCGCTGACTCTTTCGAAGAACTTTTGCAGCCAAGACCAAGCAACACTGGAATTCCACCTTTTTCCAATCCTACACAACCACAACATCGTGCTGATACTAATGATAGCTCTAGTACAAGATCAGGAGACTCACCTACCACCGGAGATGGGAATGATGAAGGACATAGTGGAGCTGGAGGTAGTGGAGCTGGAGGTAGTGGTGGTGGATATGGAAACTATTATGGACCACCACCTCCCGGATATATGAGCCCCTTCACTGGTGAGGCAAACTTCACGCATGCAACCCAGGATGATGACCATGGCAGTAGGCGGGCAGGACTAGGAATTGGTGCCATAGGGAAGGACTATACTCGCAGAGAAAGAGGCAAAAAGATTTTGTCAAGTCAAGAAGATGACTCGTTATCTAGAACTTCAGACTCTGTTGGATTGGGAAGTAGTAACTATGGTTATCCTCATAACCAACCATTTCCCTACCCTTCATATCCCATTCTTGTTGGGATGGAATCGAGCGACTCATGGAATCAATCCCAGCCTCAATCTTCAAATGATTTTTCTTATGGACAACCTCAACCAATCTCGGATCCATATGGGTGGCATATTAACAATTACATGCAAAACTATTTTGGGGATTTATCATTTGATAACTACTCTTCACAATACACTCATTCTACACATAGAGATGATGAAGATAGTGACAAATTTGAACCTCATAGGAACTCTATGTGGTTCTAAAGTGTAAAATATTGTACTAATTCATTATATATAAATGATTATGGTGTGTTTAGACTTCTTTCATTAATTACTACATATTTTCTACACTCATAATGTTTGTCAGATCGCTATATAATCAACTTGATAATGTTAAATCCATCATGCAATGCATTTCCTTCCAATTTTTTGTGATAAACTAATAGATAATTGACTAAATAAACATCTTACAAAGTTTCAATAAAAATTTCCAAGTTTTTCTTACAATTTCCATGGTTTCCATGTAATTTTTATCGATATCGATATTTTACCGATATTTCCATCGATATTTCCGTGTTTTCGGACTACCGATATTTCCGATATCACCGATATTTCCTACACACCACTACCACCGTCGTTCTCGATCACTTGAACCACAACAACCACCATAGTCACCACCTTCATACCAGAGCCGCTGCCGTCAATACAACCACCACCCAATCGCAACTAGAAACTTAACTGGAACCACCACAAATCCACTCAAATCACGGCCACTGCCATCACCCATAGCCAATCAAACCACCACACCCACCAAATCAAACCACCACCGAACCCACGGATGAGGAGAGAGATAAAAGGAGAGCGTGGCCTTGGACTCGATGAACTCGGACATGGACTCGAGATTCGACTGACGAGTGAATTCGTAATCAGACAATGAGGTTGGGACTGCCGAACAGGGTAAACTTTTGAATTTCAAATTCTCTTCCCTCTAAAGAAAGTCTCATGTGAATAGAAAGCCCACCAAGTGTTTGCAAAATGCCCGTGAGAGCCTCCGTAGCCAAGGCAGCACAACAGAGCACAACTCTCCGAAGGTCTCCTAGATTTCTCCACCACCAGAAAACTCAAGAACCAGAGCTGTCCACCGCCACTCTCCGGAAATCTCAGAGACTTGTCTGCCTGGAAAAGAGCGCTGCGGAGTCTGAAAACCCGAGAACCCCCAAATCCACAGCCAGAAGCAACCGTGTCGTACGTTCATTGAGTCTCCCACTTAGCTCTAAGAATTCGAGTGAATCTCACGATGGGCCGAGAAGATCTCCGAGATTGAACAATGGGGTTGAGGCGTTTCAGAGGCTTAGACGTTCTTCAAGGATTTTGAACAAGCAGCTCGTCCTTGTTGATGAAGGTAAGGGTCCCTCAAAACAAATATCGAAGAAATTGGGCAAATTGGAAAATGGGTCGAGTAATTGCGGAAATTTGAGTTCTGGGTCAGCAAAATGTCGAAGAAAATCTGTCAGGTTCTGTATTGACCAATCTATTGTGAATCAATGCACTGATAAGGCAACTGGGTCTAGATCTAAGAGTGGAAAAAATAGGTCATTGAAGAAAGAGGAGTTCTCAAGTGTTGGAAAAGATGGAGCTTGTATTGATTCATCTGAAAGAGTTTCGAAAGAGTGCAAAATGCAAGAGATAGATGGTGTAAATAAAGAAGTGGGGGTTAGGAGGAAGAGAAAGAGGGAGGAGGAAAATGGAAAGAGGGAGGAAGAAGGTGTTGGGGTTGTTCAAGGGTGGACAAAGGAACAAGAATTCGCATTGCAGAGAGCTTATTTAATAGCAAAGCCAACACCCCACTTCTGGAAGAAGGTTTCCAAACTGGTATGTTGCTGTTCTTATGATCCTTTAATTCAGAAAATCTTGTTTTCATGTCAAGCTGCTTAGTTTTCTTTCATATTACTGGCAATAAGAAGATTGAAATTTGTTAGGCCCAATTGTGCGGTTTCTGTAGTTCAAAGTTTAACGAAATCAACCTTATAGTTTGCCCTATATTTCCTCTGTTGTTTGATGAAAAAGATGTTTCCCTATATCTGCTAAGCTGGGAGAACTAATGTGACAGCGATATAGAACCACACCACGATGAATAAGTTATTTTGCCCTTTTGATGGTTTTCTTAACCAACGTGATGGAAATGTGTACTTTGGACAACATTTCAAAACTTACCAAATTGCAAAGTTAAATTTGTTGAAATTAGAATTGTAAGATTACAGTGGAGTCAGTCTTCCACTATTGGGATCAAAAGTATAATTTAGCCTCTTAATATGAAGGCTAAATTGAATAATAGTACTAATCTTTTTGTGTCTTTAAGTATGATCTTGAAGTCTGCAATCCAGATTATATTACTAAAAATTGTAAACTTTGTCACTGATATTGAGTTATTGATAATTAGTCCTTATGTTTTGTTGATATAGTGGGACTAGGAGTCCACATCTTGTTTTTGTTTTTATCTCAGCAAGTCTTTTGTTATTCTAATTCAACGGAAAGCCAAATGAGCGGAGGGAAATATATTATAGTGAGTCCGAAATTCGTATAGTTCAATTGTGGAATGAAGATCACTCTAACTCTCGAAAGGAGGATTTTTAAGATATAGGTACATGATGCTCTTTCCAATGAGTGACAATGTGGGGAACTGGTCTTAAACAATTTTTATCAAATTCATTGTGGTTTTGGATATTTATGATATTTTATGAAGGCTTATTATTATGCAAGAAGGTGATATGGCCTGGTTGATAGACTGATAGTCCTTTTCATTGTAAGGAAAGGCCGTAATGGTGATAGGCTAATATTGGGCTTACCAAAGCACCATATTAGCGGTATGGCTTTTGAGAATAACCTGCTATGGATGTAGTTACCTCAATTGACCTAAGCACATACCTTTTAGACTGAAGCACTTGGGTTTTTAATGTTTGACTGTAATACAGATGTGAGACTCAACCGGATAAAAGAATGCCAGTGTTCGATAAGAACCATAATCTTTTTTTTTTTTAAATTTAGTAAATTAGGTATATAGAGAACTTCTGTTGGGTAGGGCCTCCCCAAGAAGAGGACCGTTTTCGATATTAATTGTTTTGGCACTTTAACTCTTTTCTCTTGCTTGAGAGTTTGATGACCAAAATGTTCTCAAACAAAAAAACTGATAACAATTGTAGCTACAAGGTCTCTTGGCAAAAGATTATTTTTCAAATGATGTTGGAAAAACACAAACCAAAGTGAAGTTTTTGAGGTTACTATAATTTCTGAGAAATTTGTGAGATAGAAAAAAGTAAAAGAGGAGAAAGATGCATGGAGATATCAAGGCCTTAAGCGTTGAAGGTAACAAAGCCTTTCAATCAAATTTATACACGTCATATATAGAGCCAAAAGACGCAAATCCTAAAGACTTATTATTTATTAAATACCAGAAAACTCTTGGAAAGCTAAAAGACAAGGTGAGTAAGATTTCTAAGAACCAAATAGAATGACTTTTAGTAACTGTTACATATGATCAAAATAGACTGAATGTTAAAGGCAATTATAAAATTCCATTATTGCTTTCTTGTGATGATCGTGGGCATTTATCTTTCAACTAACAATGTCTTATTGATTAAATTCGGCGACGGTTTTAGTTTTCGTTGCAGAAAGTATAGTTCTTTTGCAACCAATCTATTGATGTTGCATAGCTTTGGTTTTCTCACCTTATTGGTGCTCTTTAAGTTTACTCCATTTAATTTTTCGCAACAAAAACCAAGTTACTTGCAGCAAAGCAGGGCTGAGAAGGTCATGTTTAGTAGTTGCAGACAATTCATAAACTTAAGGCTAGCCATCAGACTGACACCACATCTGTTTCCATTTGAGTCACTTATAAAATCTTAATTTTCTTCTACATGCTACAGATGAGATAGGGATCACATTTTAACCCTTAATTATGTGTGGATAGCTCTAACAGTTGTTTCATGTTCCGAAGTTTGAAAAGCTTTTAAAGAACTTTTTTTTACTTACAACCAACTGCAGATTTCTCTCCCTTATTCAATCTTTTGCCAGTTACTTGTTTGGATGGTTAGCTGCCAGCAAAGTTTTCAGCCATTAATAAATGCTTTGTTTTAAGTTCCTTAAGCATTTAGTGGGATCAGGTAGTTAGGTTGGTTCTTGAGTGACCTTTGACATGCATAGCCAATATATCACCGCTGCTTTATTTAGATTATATCCACAGTAACTTGTGTTGAATACAAACTAATTTCAGGTGCCTGGAAAATCTGCACAGGAGTGCTTTGATAGAGTCCATTCTGAGCATAGAACTCCACCTCAACCTCATACCCGGTCGAGGGCAAGCACATTAACAAATTCATCCCCCCTTGGACAGTTTTCACTCTCTGCAAGTAAACTGCTTAAACCCAGTGAGCCAAAGTCTAAAAGGCAAGAATGCAGTAAGCAGAGGAGGCATGTTGCCCAGAAAACAGTCCGACAATTATTACAAAAACATAATCAAGTGTACCAAGATTATGAGGGAGATCTATTTTGGGTACTCGAGCCCAGTCTAGGTTCACCTAGTGAGAGTCATGCGAGTGTTATACCTTCTACCCCAAAAAACTTACAGGAAAAGAAGAAAATTCTTCAGAATCGCAGTCAAAGATCTTCTTCAGGTCATAAGAAGCGGCTGTTGAGATTTAGTAGCTCATGTGGTAAACCTCTCGTTAGCCCCCGGGTATTGAAGCAAGTCAGAAACAAGGTCCGGCATGAGAAGTATATAGACCAATTACATACCAGGGAAGCGACGAGAAAAGCAGCATCTACGCGCACTCAGCAATCCACTTCTGGAATTGGTGAAGTGGATGCGGTGAGAACTGCAAAAATTGCCCTGGTTTCTGATGCAAGAGATGCTATCAATAAACTCCAACATCTGCAGGCCAATGTCACCGGCGACTCTTCTGATTTCGACGATGGTGGCATTATAAGTGATGACGAGGAGGGTGAAGATGATACTTAGAAGTACGTTATCTTGTCTTTTCCTTAGAAATGTACCATATGAACAGAGCTAAATCCTTTTTTTTTTTTCTTTATCTGATTTCAGCTTTAGCTAAACACATATCTTAGAAGTAACAAAATGGAACACTGATGGGTGAGACTTGTCGGCTATTATTTTGACTAACTTGAGCCTAAGAATCCGATTTTATGTTTTTGCATCAACCGTGGGCTTAAGTCCCGCTAATATTTGTTCGGCCTTGTGGTATGACAGCGAAATTTCAACCTGTGAATTCGAATCGCATTCAAAACAAAGCTTGTCGAGAGAGCGTCGCCTTTAACATAACACTCATACCGACGAAACAAACCTTGATTATGATTGGAAGTAAGGGATTGCGTCCAATTAAGCAATCGAAGAGACGTCAAACAGATCCCGGCACCCAAAATCCAAGCAAATGATTCGAATCGTTCGCTCATTTATCAAACGTGTGCCCTCCTCATCTCGTCACAACATTATGTCTAGTGAAAGGAAAAAACATCAAATGTTTTGGCACCAAGTCTTGTACATGATGGGAAAAGAATATTTGATGACATCCTATGAGCAAGATATGGTTTTTTTTTTTGTGTTGGTCAATGGAATTCTTCAGGTTGCTGTCATGGTTTCTGTGTAATTTTATCGTTGCTGGCACTTTAGACATTGTTCACAGATTCTTTTGGTCAAGAAGACAACAATTAAACAATCACAAATTCTTAGAGCAACTAGCCCTCCCCCCTGGCAATCCACTATTTAATCCACCCTATTGAACAGTAACTGCCTTAAATGAATAGTAACTACCATTAATGAACAGTAATTGACATTTACATCTCCACCCTTGGAACCCTCCCCCTGGCAATAAGCAATTAAAATAATAATTTTTTTTGTTTGTTTAAATAATAAAAAATTGCAACGGGTCCCCCCCCTCTCTCTCTCTCTGACACAAAAAAACATAAAAAATTGTAAAACCCTCGGGCCACAGGCCCGTCGACTCCCCACCCCCCCTTCGCTCGGGCTCCCACCGTCGCTCGGCCTCCACACGGCTGGAGCTGCACCCACCGGCCCGAGGGCCCTTTCTCCTCCCATGTGGCCCGAGCAACCAGCATGGCTGGAACTGCTCTTAAGGCATATGTGTACTGAAATTGTTTAAAATTCTACTACAAGGTTCTAAAATAAGCTAGGAGCTAGCCGGACGACGGATTGGGGCCTAGTGACTAGGAGGCTAGATGGACAGCTAGGCAAATTAGGCGAATTGAAGTAAATCTACTATATTTTGTGTAAATAAGTGTCTGTTTATATTTAAAATATATATAATTTCATCATAAACTACAAAATAGATTAACATATTTATTATGAAGTATTGGAACATAATGAAAATATGGGAAACAAGTATATAATGTGTGTTCATTTAAGTATTCAGTAAGTCTCTTACAATTTATTGGAAAAAAAAATGCAAAATGAAAGTTATCAATTTTCTTTCTAAGTGAGTCGGAACCTAGGCGAGTGCTTAGGCAGTCTAGGTGGGCGCCTTAGCAAGGCTAGGCACCCTTTCTTAATTTTCAAACGTTTAGGCATTAATCGGGACTGTTGCCACTAAGCGGGGATTTTTAGAACAGTAAATGCTCCAGTATATGACATATGATGAATAGAGCTTTAGATGTGCGGCCAATGATACAACAATCAAAAGATCAACCACCACAGAAGTCGGTGTATGGTATACAGATGTCGGTATATATGTACCTAAATCCGAGTGATAATACTGAATAGGCTGCAAGATGGATCATCTAATACATGCACAATTATTAGAAAGTAGACAATATTATTTGGAAAATCTCATGGAGTCATGTCAAAATCCATCTCTCTCCTAGCTACACACTTTAATTCTAAGCAAACCATTTTTCTTTTTGCAATTTGCATCCCTTATTTTCCTACAAACATCTTCCTCCATATCCTGCATTTCTGAACAATGCTTGCTTTATGTCCTGAGGACTTAATAAATCTCTCTGCTCAGCTCCCTAAAAATCATTAGAGAAATTTAATTAAACATTAATATCAAAAAATTAACTGTAAAAAAATTATAAAAAAAAAAGTTATGGACAAACCTCAAAACATGAAGCTTGCATTGAAAAATCATTGAAACAACTTATAACACACTGTTGAATCTCAAGCCCTAATGCTTCTATAGTGTTCACTGTTGACAGCAGCAATCCTGGCTTGGCTGCACAGCATATGTCTATCCTGGTATCTTTGTCTCTCCTCTCCACATCAAACTGTATAAAACCAATGATGCAGAAGTTAGAGAGAGAGAGAGAGAGAGAGTAAAGAAAAAGTACTGAATTTTACCTTGGGGGAATTTCTGACTAGTACCTCACTGGGGTTTAGGTCCTTGGAGGTGCCCATTAAGCTGATTTGATTGGTACCCTCTTCAACCCCTTCTTGCAACTTATTGATCCTTTCCAAAAGCTCTTTCATATAATCTATTGTGTCTCCAAGTATAGATGTTCTGTCCATCTGCCATTTTTCACATTAATTAACCCTTCAATTAATCTTTACCAAATAGTAATTCACCCAATTTATCAAAATTAGTTGGGAGAATTTGGGTAGTGATTTTCACTCTCATTTTCTACTCCTGCATTCATATCTTTGTCTCTGTCTCTTGATTTTTTTTGAAGTAATAGAAAATGAAGGGCGAAAATCAATTCTCAGAGTTTAACATTAAAGAAACAAGAAGAACAAGGAAATGCCACCATTTTAAAACATTAAAAAAAAAGATTGAAACTTTAACAAATGCAAAAGAAAGATGGATCACCTTGCTAATCTTTGGGACAATTGATCTGAGCATGGAAAGGCGGTCATTCAAGCGCTTCCTTCTTCTTCTCTCTGCCATAAGATTCTTTGAAGGCTGCCCTTCTAACTTCTTAGACTTACTGCTTCTCTTTTCACCACACAATCCCATGGTAAAAGCTGAAGGAGTAAAGTGATGATCTGCTGCTTCCTGGTCCATCTCAACCTTGCAAGTACTGATATTATTGTTCTTGCTTTCTTCCAACTCCAAGCAGCTGCTGTGGTTTTCACACCCAAGAAAATTACCAAACTCTTCATCTTCCACCATTGAAGGGTAATCCCGGTGATCTTGTGGAGGAAATGGAGGAGGGGTAGTAGTGTCATTAATCTCTGGGACTGCACAGAGGCCACCAACAACAAAAGGGCAGGAGGAGGAGGAGGCAGTAGTGGTGGTGGTGAAAGGGCATTCTTCAAAGGTTGGTTGTGTGGTGGAGAATCCAACAAATTGAGGATTAATTGAGGAAACCAGAACTGGGTTCTCTTCAAAAGAATCGAAACTCCATCCATTGATGGGCAATAACTCATTCAATCCAGAGGAGTAGCTGCTCCAACCGTCTCCTCTTGGAGCCAGCAGCAGTTCCTCTAAGAAACCATGTTGGCTAAGCTCCATCTCTCTCTCTCAACACCGTTTAATGAATGGAGAATAGAATATCTAAAGCGGAGGCATAAGAACACTAACTAGCTGCACACACACACACACATATATATATATATATATATATATATATATATATATATATATATATATATTGTTTCATAGGACAGGACACAGCGTTCGTAAAAGTCTTAGCATAATTATATGTCTTAAATTTTTTTTATTTAGTTAATTTTTTATAATAATTATTTAAGTTCAATATGAAGTGGACCCATAACTAATTCTAATTCTAAGAAAAATGGGCATCCCCTTAGAACAATTTTATTTTATAAAATGCAACTTAAACAATAAATGATATTTTTTTTATAAAATGCAATTTAAAAAAATAAACGATTCAGATCGTCTAAAATTCAATATGAAATGGCCTAACAATTAATTTTAATTCTAAAAAAATGGAAATTCCTTTTGACCTACTCCAATCCTTGAAGTAAAACTCAAATTTTAGGTTATAAACTTACCCCAACTTACTCCAACCCTTGAGGCGAATATGAGTTAAAACTCAAAACTCATTTCTGGGGCAATGAGGCTGGTCTACCATATATGTGTATTTTTTAATTTTATATTTATATATTCATTGAATTCAACGACTAATATCTAATTTGATCAAATCCGACGGTAAAAATAAATAAATATCTAATGGTCCAAATTTAAATCCAATGGCTAAAGTAATT
Organism: Malus domestica; assembly: GCF_042453785.1. Taxonomy (NCBI): domain Eukaryota; kingdom Viridiplantae; phylum Streptophyta; class Magnoliopsida; order Rosales; family Rosaceae; genus Malus; species Malus domestica. The sequence continues at coordinate 29,953,488 of NC_091675.1, forward strand.
AAAAAAATTATTTTATGGGTTTCATATTCTTTCATAGTGTTCCACGAGTTTCATGGTGCCGTTTAACATTTTTTCAATATTTATCAAAATTTAAATATTTTTAGGTTAAAATGTTCATAAAATTAAATTAGAATAGCCTACATAATTTTTTTTTTTTAAAGTTACTTTAAGAAAAAAAATTATCCTAAATTTATTTTTTAATAATCTCGGGCTAAAAATAAATTCAAAAAGATTTTAAATCAAGGGTTGGAGATGGTCTGAGAGTGTAAATATAAAATAAAGTGATCATTTCTTATCAAAGCGAGATTGTTATGGACTCAATTTGCCTTCACCGTGATATTTTGAACTATTAATATAAAAATATATGTTTCACACACATAACATTGTTATGAAATAGACCTACCTTTATCATAACGTTTCAAATCAGTAATACAAAGTTATATATAAATCTTCTACTCGTAATTATACTAATAGATTCAAACTAAAGGCGATGATAAACGAACCCCATATAAAATCTTTACTCCTCGTGAGAAAGCATTAGGGAGCTTTATATATATAGAGACAAAAACTTTTACTATATTTCAAGAAATTCTACTAGGTTTTAAACATGTCAAGGAGAGATAAAATCATAAAAACAAGTAAAGCCCAACCAAAAAACATGAAAACAACATTTTAAAATACTAACCATACCCCTAAGATTTTAGGCTTTTAATAGTACCCAGCTCTCACAACTCCAACAAAATAAATATATGTCATAAGCTCAACCTATATTCGACTATTTATGCATAATCAGTTTTGAACTATATGTAGAATAAGTTTGTATCATTTATTACTATAATCAGTTTAATCAGTCCTTGACTATTTTTGCAGAATTAGTTCAACCTGTCCTCGACCATTTTTGCTGAATTAGTTCAACTCATATTCGACCATTTTTGCAGAATCAGTTCAACACATTCTCGACCATTTGCAGAATCAGTTCAACCCGTCTTCGACCATTTTTGCATAATTAATTCAACCCATCCTTGATCATTTTTGCAGAATCAGTTCAACCCGTACTCAACAATTTTTATAGAATCGGTTCAACTAGTCCTCGACTATTTGCAGAATCAGTTCAATCCGTCTTTGACCATTTTTGCAAAATCAGTTTAATCTGTCATCCACCATTTTTGCAAAATCAGTTTAATCTGTCATCCACCATTTTTGCAAAATCAATTCAACGTCTTCCACCATTTTTGCAAAATCAGTTCAACCCATTCTCGACCATTTGCATAATCAGTTCAACCCATCCTCGACCATTTGCATAATCAGTTCAACCTGCCATCAACCATTTTTGCGGAATCAATTCAAATTGTCTTCTACCTTTTTTGTAGAATCAATTTCAAATACATATAAAATCTGTTTTGTATACTTTTTTTACTTTAAAAAAAATATATGCAACTTAATTGACTTTAATACTTTAAAAATATATATGCAACTTTCTTACTCATGCGAGGGAGGTGAGGGTTACGGAAGAATTGAGAGCATCGTGGAGCACGAACTTGAACCAGTTTTATATATCTTATAATAGAACCAATTTGTATAGTTTTAGAAGAATTAGTAAATGGGGAAGCCTAGGTTGTGTTGGGTTAGATTGATTCTTACTCGGTACTTGTAAGTTCCAAAGAATTTACCTTTTTATCAATCAAATTAAGTTCAAAGTTAATTAACATCCTCCTTCAAATCAAATTAATTAATCACTGTGTATTAATTTAATTTCTCTTGTGCAGGCTCCATCATGTGTTCAATCCTTTGAGAGTTCATTGAACGATGTCCAAATGTATAAGGATATAAAATTGATGCTTGTTTTGTAATTTGGTTTTTTTGTTTACTTGGATCAATTTTTTTTATCCTTTTAAAAAGTTTGAGAGCATATTTGATGTACCTGATGAAACAAATAAATTTGAAATAGGTTTTCTAAAGTCTCATTTCTAAGTGTAAATATAATTGTTTTAGCTTTTGTACTAGTCAACCTCAACTAATGATGGGAAACTCCTTCTTACAGGAAAAATGTGTAGATGCCTAACCTGCACATACTACATCATCTATTTGAATCCCAAGAAACAAGGCGCCTAGGTGGCACAAACAACTCAATGCTGGAGAGAGAAGTATGGAAAGATACCAAAAATAAAGGGTATTTTCATAAGTTAAACTTCAGAGGAAAACAAAAAACAAATGATGTTATTTTTCACTTTTATTATTGTTTGTCATTCTTTGAAATGTTTAAAAAATGTTGTCTCAATATAAAATTAAGTATAAAAAGTATACTTTATGTGTAATTTTTCCAATGCATTATAGGAATATAGAATGTATTAGTGTGTGAGATAATGGTACAAAGATTAAATTTTTATATTAATTTTTTAAATTAAATTACGTTGTTGTTGATAATTGAATTATTGTTTAATTATTAATTATCGTGTTTAAATCTTATTAATAAAACATTTAATTTATTAAAAATTTAATTTCCCAAACATTGCAGCACCTATAGTTAAGCAATGGCCCTAAATATTGAAATGGAATCTGGTTAAGCAATGGCCCTAAATATTGAAATGGAATCTGGTTTTTCCTCTGCTCTCTCTCCCAATCTCAAGGTGAATTTATGTCCTTTTCATCGAAATTATTAATCAGACAACTTTATAAAATTTAAAAATCCAATACCCTGAAAGCTTTGACCCACAAATATGTCTGAACCGGAACAGAATGCATTAGCATCAGATTGTCAGGCATTTATTAATGCTACTACATATTAAAATGGGTAAATTACATAGTATCTCATCAGGTTTGAAATCTATTACAATCTCATACAATATTTTTAAAACATTTTACTTTCATACCTTACCTACTATTTTATTTCAATATAGTACATCCATTACATTTTCCATCAATTGATCCGTTAAGAGCTGACGTGCTGCCACATTTGTACCACGTGGCTGCCACCTGTGTGCCATGTGGCATAAAAAATAATTTTTTAATTTTTTTTAAAACCTAGATCTTCTCAACAAAAAAAAAAAAAAAAAAGCTGGAATATGCAGAACCCACCCCACTTCCCTTGCAACCTTTCCCCACCCATTTTCTCCCTCCCGAGCCTCCCACCTTTCTCCCTCTCCTCTGCCCGAGCCGCAGCTGACCCACCAACCCCAACAACCACCGCAAAATCCAATATTCCCGTACGGAACGGCCTTATCTCATTCTCCTTTTTAGCTGACAACGTTTCGGAAATCAGTGACCAACCCGTATATCCTTAAGAAGCAAAGATCAGTGAGCGAGAAATCGGTTGGGTCGTCTTCGAATTTCTCGCGGCGAAGCTTGGACGTTGGTTTCGGTTCAGGAACCAAAACCCCTAGATGGGTCGAGTTTTGGAGTGACACCACCGTGGATCGTCGCCGGAGGAACTCAAACTCTTCATCATCGTCGTGCTCTTCTTCGGAAAGGTTCTTCAATATGTCGTCGAGGTTCGAAATCCCGAAATGGGTGGACGAGTACATTGATCAAATCTGGTTAGCTTTGAGACATGGTGGGTGGAGCGATACGGTGGAGGGGTCCTGTACACTGCTACGACGGAGGAGGAGGACAACGGCGGCGCTGAATAGGCTTTGACCTCAACAGATCCATCGGAGGACAACACTTTCCCATTCTCTCTCCTTTCTCTCGATGGTGTGTTCTGTGTCTGTGTTGGTGTAAACGTGTGACTGTAGACAGTCAGGGAAGGTAGGGTGGGGTGGGGTGGGGTGGGGTGGGGTGGGGTAGGGTGGGGTGGGTTTTTTAGATGGGAGGGGAGGTGAAGAGAATGGGGAAGAGGGAGGTGGTTGGGAGGCTCGGCTCGGCAGGGAGAAGATGGGTGGGGAGGGGTTAAGGGGAATGTGGGGTGGGTTCTGCGTTTTTTAGTTTTTTTTAGAAGATTCAGGTTTTAAAAACAAAATTAAAAAATTATTTTTTTGCCATGTAGCACACAGGTGGCAGCCACGTCAGCTCTTAATGGATCAAGGGATGAAAAATTTAATGGATGTACTATCTTGAAATAAAATAGTAGGTGAGGTATGAAAGTGAAATGTTTTAAAGATGTTGTATAGGATTGTAATAAACCTCAAACCTGAGGGGGTATTATGTAATTTACCCTATTAAAATTTATGACAAGAAAGTTTAAAACAAATTAAGTTTATAAATATGTGTCAATCAATAATTAAGATCATAAAGAGATCATACTCAATTTACGTACAGAAAATTTTATCTTTTAAAAATTTAGCTCTCTATGAACTCTTTATCACCTAATATTTTGAATTAATTATTTTATAATATTAGCATGTAAACTAAAACTAAACTGTAAACAAATTTCATGTGGAGTCTAACTTTTAAGAGCTCCCTGACATTTCTCTTTTCTAAAAGTTCTCGAGCAGGATTAACATGCAGACATAATGCATCTCTTTCTCTCTCTTGATAATGACCTATTTGCAAGGTATAAAATATCGATGATATAGGAAATATCAGTAGTTCAAAAACACGGAAATTTCAATGGAAATATCAGGATATTATCGATATCGATAAAAATTAAATAAAAACCACAGAAATTGTAAGAAAAACTTGGAAATTTTTATTGAAACTTTGCAGGATGTTTATTTAGTTAATTATATATTAGTTTATCACAAAAAATTGGAAGAAAATGCATTGCATGATGAATTTAACTGATTGAAGTTGATTATATAGCAAGCTGGCAAACATTGTGAGTGTATAAAATATGTAGTAATTAATGAAAGAAATTTAAACACACCATAATCATTTATATATAATGAATTAGTACAATATTTTACACTTTATACATTGCATGATAAGATACATGAGTGACTTAGTACCACATAGAGTTTCTATCAAGGTCTAAAATATCGATGAGATCGGAAATATCGGTAGTCCAAAAACACGGAAATTTCGATGGAAATATCAGGATAATATCAATATTTTAGACCTTGCCTATTAGGCATGGATAAACACGCATTACTTGTCTCTAACTGGAATTAACAATGCAATTTGTCTATTTATTCTACATGATTAGTTCGAGTAACCTAATTAATTATTTCTCAAGTCCTGGATAAGGAATAATCAAGGAAACAGGAAAACAAAAATAAACAGAAAACACTACTAGGAATAACATCTTGGGCGACAAAGGGGAAACTGTCGCGCAAAGGGAAAAACCGTCATCGGAAACATTGGGCGGCGAAAACTCCGTCACGCAAATCTTGTGATGTCAGGCATTACACAACGGAGAAAATGTCTTCGTCGCGCGAAATTAAGATTGCACGATGGAAGTTGTGGTCGTTTCGAGTGTTAAGCGATGAAACTGGGTTTCAACCCTCAAACTCTTGCGCGACGGTGGCACGGGTTTGACCCTCAAAATTTTGCGCGACGGACGTTGTTTGACCCACAAACCTTTGTGCGACGGATACAGAGGCCGTTGTAGTCAAATTTTAAAATTAGTGTTTTAAGTAATCTATTATTTATTTGTAAATTAGTTTTATAAATAATTTATTACTTTTTTTTTCATTTATGTAAAAGTGAATTTAATGAAAATAAATATAGAAAATGTAAAGAAGAATATTGAATTGAAAATTTATTGTAATGTACAAACAATGGAAAAAAAAAGTATTTTTAAATTCTAAAACAATTTAAAACAAAACTAAAAAAAGAAGTCCTCGACGTCACAATAGTCAGTTGGTGTTGTTGTTGTTGTGTTAGGGGGCTAGAAGGTCGTAGCTGCTGCGATGGGGGGTTGGGATAATGTAGTTGCTGCCACCAGGGGGAGGGGGCTGGTAGGTCGTTTCTGGAGGTAGTTCAATGTTGGGGAATTGAATGCTAGAGATTTGAAGTGCACTATATATTTGGTTTATGAAATTGTTTTGGGCCGCAATCTGCTCCATCAAGCCCGCCACTTCAGATGTCAGTGTATCGGCTTGTTAAATTCTCTACCTGGAGGATGAGGCAGACGGGTCCCAAAGGCGGGCTTTCCTAAGCTCCCAGTGAACATTCCCATGCCGACGACCAAGGGTCTGATCAAATGTGTCGATCATGATCTGAAACCTAGCATCCGCAGGGGGAAATACCTCTTCAATTAGGGTGTTTAGGGGAAGTTGGGAAGCCACCTCCTCCATAACTGTCTGGCCATTCTCCATCATGGTGGACTAGAAAAATGAAAAAAAAAAACAAATTAATTTGAATATAAATGTAATTAATATTAATACAAATTGAATATTATAAATGTGAAAGAACTTACATGAAGCTGCTCTGTCAGCTCATCCCCGGGCCGAACGTACACCTCCTTGAACATGTCAACTTCAGGAAACTTTGACCCCCCCTTGAAAAATTTTAAAAATTGTTAATATAGATTACCAATTGTGTAATAAAGAGTAAAAAGATTGAAAACTTAAAATAAATATACAGTTACCTTACGTTTCTCCTCCAATCTATAAGAGAAGTGTCGTGACCTAGATCGGTGAATAAGTTTCTTCTTTGACCGATTGATTGAGTTTGCCTTCACTTTTTTCTGTTGAATTAAAAAAATGGATAAAAGACTGTTTACTACCCTCATGTTTTGTGGTTTTCAACATTTAGTACATCAAGTTTTTTTCGTCTCAGATTCATACCTAAAGTGTAAATTTTGGGACAGTCTCATACATCCATTAGTCAAACTGTTAAATTTGCCGTTAATTGTGACGTGGCGCCGTGATTGGGCGCCACCTATCATCCAAGTTTTTTTTTTTTCTTCTTCTTTCTTCTTCTTCCTATTTCTTCCTTCTTCTGCAACTTTTTTTTTTCCTTCCTCCTCCTTCCTTCCTCCTTCTTCCTTCCCCTTCTTCTCCTTCTTCCTTCTTCTTCCTTCTCATTCTTCTTCTTCTTCTTCCGAATCTGGGGAATTGTTTTTTTCTTTTTTTTTCTTTCTTCTTCTTTCTTCTTCTTCTTCTTCCTCCGACTGCAACTTACTTTTTTTTTCTTCCTCCTTCTCCTTCTTCCTTCCTCCTTCTTCCTTCCCCTTCATCTCCTTCTTCCTTCTTCTTCTTCTTCCTCCGAATTTGGGGAAGATGAAGGTTTTTTTATTTTTATTTTTTCTTCCTCTTTCTTCTCCTTCTTCTCCTTCTTCCTTCTTCTTCCTCCGAATCTGGGGAAGATAAAGGTTTTTTTTTCTTTTTTCTTCTTTCTTCTTCTTCTTCTTCCTCCTTCCTCCTTATTCTTCCTTCTTCTTCTTCTTCTTCCTCCGACTGCATTTTTTTTTTCTTCCTTCTTCTTCTTCCTCCTTCTTCTTCTCCTTCTTCCTTCCCCTTCTTCTCCTTCTTCCATCTTCCTTCTTCCTTCTTCCTTCTTCTTCATCTTCCTCAAAAAAAAAAAAAAAAAAAAACCTTCATCTTCCCCATATTTGAGGAAGAAGAAGAAGAAGAAGAAGAAGGAGAAGAAGGAGAAGAAGGGGAAGGAAGGAGGAAGAAAGAAGGAGAAGAAGGAGGAAGGAAAAAAAAAAGAAAAAAAAAAGAAAGGTTGCAGTCGGAGGAGAAAGAAGAAGAAAGAAGAAGAAGGAGGAAAAAGGAGGAAGAAGAAGAAAGAAGAAAAAAGAAGAAAAAAAAAAAAAACTTCCCCAGATTCGGAGGAAGAAAAAGAAGGAGAAGGAGAAGGAAGAAGAAGAAGAAGGGGAAGGAAGAAGGAGGAAGGAAGAAGGAGAAGGAGGAAGAAAAAAAAAGAAAAAAAAAAGAAAGTTGCAGTCGGAGGAAGAAGAAGAAGAAGGAAGAAGAAAAGAAAAGAAAGAAAAAAGAAAGGAAAAAAAAAACGTAGATGACACGTGGCACCCAGTCTGTGCGCCACGTCACAGTTAACGGAAAACTTAACAGTTTGACTAACGGATGTATAAGACTGTCCCAAAATTTACACTTTAGGTATGAATCTGAGACGAAAAAAACTTGATGTACTAAATGTTGAAAACTACGAAACATGAGGGTAGTAAACATTCTTTTACCCTAAAAAAATGTATTAGTTTAGATATTTAAAACAAATGAATGAAAAAAAATGAAATGTTTATTTTAAATTGTAATTTTTTTATTAATATATTATTGAAATATAAATTATACATACCAAGTATTTCTCGTCTTGAAAATGGCCGCAGAGCCACTTCCATTCATCTTGACGGTCCAGCAACTCCGTAGGGAACCCAACTTCTAGAGTGACCTTCGAACCGTCATATAAGTCATAATGCTTGTGGAGGTCGCTCTTCCATTGAGTGAACCTACTGGAGCAAAGGTCGTTGATGTACTCCATTTGGTTGGAATCGAGGTTGGAGAGCTCATAGTGATTCTGCAAAACTCAACAAATAAATAGTAGTTAAAATTTATAATCTTTGTATACTTTGATAAAAATGTAGTATTTGAGGTTGAAAATACTTACCGATAATTCATAAAGCACGGCGTCCTTGGTTTCTTGTGGCACAACTCTCCATGACTCCCACCTGATGGAGCAATGGCTCTTAATAACACAGCCAACGTCCATGGCCAGCGCATTGTGCTGCTCCTTTGTTGTAGCCGCACAATGTCGAGGATCCCACGTAATGGTGTTCTTCTGGGTCGTGGTGTGAGTGGTCTGAGAAGTCTTTTGTAGTCTGCAAGGGCCCCTGGTTTGTTTTTTTTACCTACCAAATAAACAAAGTAAACATTTGACGATTTATATTTTCTATCGAAAATTCGGCAGAACCTCCCTTAAAACTATAACATTTCCTAAAACCAGCACACAATATAACAACATAAAGAACACATCCACCCAACAATTCAAACAGTTTATACCAACTGGGGACGTTAAAACAAAATTTACAACTTGTTGATATGACTTCTCAATGCTACTTATCATTAATATAGGTCAAAATCACAATTCAAAATAACTAGCTAGCATGCATGTTATCCTCTGCATAAATTAAAAGATCAGTTCGATTTGCATCAAATATTTTTACGTTGGTGCTCAATTATTAGAAAGGATAGGATTCCTTAATTATATTATGGTTCACATTTTAATTACACAAGATAAGTTCACATTCTATACTTGAAGGGAAATGGTGGGATTTTGAATATCCATCTTTTAACTAGAAGTTTGATTATTTGCAACTAATAATGCAGTAAATTTGCACTTTATGCCTCTAGTTGCTAAGAGCAAAATTGTCACACCCCAAAACTCGAGGCGTGAGATTAAGAGAAATAAATAGGATAAAAAGGTTCTTTAAGTGTGTAAAACAAATATTAGCTTAAGATTATGTCAATGAAGATTTAAACTCAAGAATTACATTACACCAAACTACAAAGGTAACTCAAAGAAATAAAGTTAAAGACTTATTGTGGTAATAAAAATTGCAGAAACGACTTGTATTGTAAAATTCACCGAAAATAATTCGTTTAACCAAAAAGTAGGAAAATTTAAATCTAAAACAGGAATGCTGCTATTTTTCTTTAAAAAAAAAAAGGAAAATTCAGCAGTATCAAGTCACTTTAGAAATAAAGCTGATTAATGATAAAGGAATTCCATGCAATTTAATAATTTCCATCAATGTTTTAGTGAACAAAATTATACTTACATCAACTAATATATGCTTCCTTTTATATCACATTTGGCTTTTTAGGGAGGTGAACTTAGCTCTTATGAATCATATAAGTTTCTTCAAAAAGCAAGAATAGTATTTAATTATGATGCTCTTTGAAAACAAGATCAAAACAATTATTTTGCTTGAAGTACTTCAACTGGTGTATACAGTCAAGGATATAGAATCATTTTAAATGAGCATCTCCATAATTATATGTTCCCTATTTTTTTTGGTTAAATATGTTTGCATATAAGCTATCTACACTATAATACACCAGAAAAGAAGGAGAGGGCGGGAGGGAGGGAGGAAGGAAGCAAGCTTACCTATCTGGGATGCCTCTCCATGGACAGAGGAAGCGTCACCAGACGGTTGAGCCTCCTTAGAAGTCCGGGGTCATCGATGGGTCCGTCGGGCGCTTAGGACATGATGCGTCACCGAAGAAGTCAATAACACAACAACCATAGACATCGTTGGCCCTAGTGGTGCGACCGGAGGGACACTTGTCATGTCCAAATCAAGTGTGGAGGTGCCAACAACATTACCTCCTTGACAAGGTGTCTCACTGCCCCTACTAGCTACCCACCGGTTTGATATTAAGTTCGACATCTACAAAAACAATCATGAATCTGTTTAGATAATCAAATTATTATATGCATATATAAGGTGAATGAAAACAACACAAGAAAACCCAAAAAACCACAAACCATGATTTATTCAACGCTTGAAGCCACTAATTATAAGTTATTCGATCTTTCAACCACACAAACATCACACTAGATGCTTTATGTATCCAAAGAGTGATAGAAGCTCCATTTTATTTTCTAACTTGTGCAAATACCAAAGCATTTCACATAATAGGTTCCAATATGAAGGCTTACTTTGTAATGCATGTCACATATCATAAAATAATAAAGCAAAAAACTCATGCATGAAAGGGATGTCATTTCGCAATCAGCTTATAGACAAATGGAGAATCAAACACAGAATTATCTAAAGGTTCTTCTACTCTTGATTCAGAGAAAAGTTTGCTTGCACTCCTCAAAAGTTGCTTAGATGACTGAATATAGAAACGGCCCCTTGTCAACAATTGTTTCATAGACCTTGCTTTATTTCCCCCAAGACCAAAGAATCCCTGTTGCTGCCCTAAATCCCTAAATCCCAACCCAATTTTATGTATATTTTTTCTTGCATTCAACATGGTCCTTTGACATACTTGAGTGTGACGCTATTTGAGAATTGCTCTCCTGAGAAGCTGAGAGACTTATACATGGACAATGATTACAAAAAGCAATGGGACAAGATGCTAATTCAGCATGAGTAGTTACAGATGGACAAAAACAATGGCGTTGAAGTTGGTCGGACAATAAGATTAGTATCATTCATGTTTTTCTACACTGTGCAATATCACTATAAGATTAGTATTTAATATCATTGATAATGCAACTATTTTTTATTTTGTATATGTATATGTTAAGCAATACTTACACACACGCACACACACACACATACATATGTATGTATGTATATGTTAAGCAATACTTACACACACACACACACACACACACACACACACACACACACACACACACACACATATATATATATATGTATGTATATGTTAAGCAATACTTACACACACACACACACATATATATATATATGTATGTATATGTTAAGCAATACTTACACACACACACACACATATGTATATGTTAAGCAATACTTACATCTAAAGTGGTATTGTAGAGGAATAATTTGAACCGTTAAGAAATTCCCTGGACTCCTATAAACTATATTGGGGAATTGAACACAACCAAATTCAGTTTAATTTTCACGGGACAATGACAACACATGGCTATATAGTACGATTCAACAATCCAACCTTCATCAATCCAACAGAAAAAGAGTAGTATTAGTTATGAGCTTGTTATAAAAAAAATTCAGAACATTCACCAATCCAACACAGGGCTATATCAACAATGATTGGACAACTAAATTCCTTTCCCTACTAATTTCTCATAATTCAAAACCCTAAATAAATAAAAAATTCCCCAACTTGTAATATGTAATTCGAACCCTAATTCAAAAACCCTACACCGTGAGCAACTACGATTCCCAATTTCAACCCTAAATCGCTAACCCAAGATTCCTAATTCCAACCTTAAATCCCTAACCTAGGCTTCCCAATTCTAACCCTAAATCCCTAAATGTTGTAACTAAAATAATTGAAGATCAAAATTCAGAAAATTGCACGTATAAATAATTGAATTAAGGAGATGAATTAAGGGAGACTGTGTCCTTACCTAGTAAAGTTGCGTGCGGTGTGGCATCGGAGTGCTGTGGTTTTGAACCGGAGAGTGACAGAGAGACAAAGAAACCGAGGGAATGCAGAGATGGAGAAAGGGAGACACTGAGATTGAGTCTGAGATAGAGAAAGATAGAGTTCGAATTACAAACGAGAGAGAGAGAGAAAGAGAGAAGATTGGGTTTGAGATTAATTGAATGGAGAGAGAGAGAGAGAGAGAGAGAGAGAGAGAGAGAGAGTGAGGAGCTTGGGTCTGAGACAAATATTTGGGCGAAATTAATTGACGGCGTCGACTTACAAACGCGGCCAATTTTGGGAAAAAAATCAAAATTTTTACATGCTTGTGTGACGAAGATGTTTTAACGTTCATTGTGCAACCAGTTTTTCATAAAAAAAAAATTGAATTTTTTAATATTCCACGACAACTATTTATAAAACGTCATCATGCATAATTGTGAACTTAACTTATTTTTTGGTTTAAATAAAAAAATATTTTTTTAATTTAATTTTGTTACAAATTTAAAGGAAACTTTTGTTTGTATACAACATTTTTAAATACCATTCAATATATTTAATTAATATGCATCACAATTTTTCATTAATCCTTGTCTGAACTAGAATAATGATCAGTACTATCGTCAAATTCAGACTCCCATTCCTCCTCGTCTGTAGACACACCAACATTGTCGTTCGCACGCTTGGGTGCATTGTATCGCGGTAGATCCCTAAGGTCAATCGTAATGGAATCGATGGGTATTTCGATTTCAGGACCTCCAGCTACCTGATACAGTTCTTGTACAATAGTCATATCCTGTAGTGTATCTGCACCAAGTGTCGTTGAAGTCTTTAATTGTTGGTCAGCAACGTCACCATAATTGTCATCGGCAGCAGGATCTCAGTTTGCAATATCATACACCCCTCTGTGCTCAATCTTCTGAACTACTTTCCATCCCCTCCCGACCTTAGGGTCATATATATAGAAAATTTGTTTAGCCATCCTTGCCAAAATGTATGGGTTGTCATTATACCAACATATGTTAGTGTTGATCGATAGCAAACCATCGTCTCGCTTAACACCTTCAACCCGACGTGGGTTTGTATCAAACCAGCGACACTTAAAGATGATAACTTGACACCGGTCTTTGTAAAGCAATTGCACAACACTTGTGAGTTTTCCATAGAAATCAATGTCTGCAAAGTCGCCTGCACCCGATACATATACCCCACTATTTTGCGTACAAAGCTTGGCATCGCGATCAGCTGCCAAAAACTTGATGCCATTTACATGACAACCGGAGTACAATTCTGCGCTTAGGGGCTCGATCGCCAAGCTGTACAATTCTTCACTGTAAGTGGGCGAATTAATTTCCTTCAATTTCTTCACCTAAATAAAAGAGAAAATGATGTCGTGTTAGTTTAATATTTAAAATTATGCAAAAAACCTGAACATGAACAACATACAATTTCATGAAACCATCGAGGAAACAATTCACGATGCTTTTTGTCATATAAATGTGAAGGATGTTCCCACTCATCAACTCTTCATTCTCATCTAGTTACATAATTGTCTCGTCACAATTGTTAAGCACAAACCAATGTGCTACCTCCATGTCCTTTTTGTCACACGCCTCCCTTCTGATTGGTTCGCCATATGGTCGTGCAATTTGGGAAAAAACATAAATTTTTTCACTTCTCACACCACCGTCATTATTGCGCTGTTGTCGGTTGAACGTAGTCTCAACGTCTTGTAGGCACATTGCACAAAATGTAAGGGACTCAAAGCTGACCCATCTATCCACAATTGATCAATCGGGTTTTGACCTGTTCCGTACACTCTTTTTTAATTCACCCAGTAATCTCCATTAGTAAAGAAATTATCGTATAAAATTAGTGTATTTACACATACATCATGAACTAAAGTATTTATGACAATTATTTATCTTTCAATCGAATACATCCATCGGTAGTTGACGGGTCCGGCTAGAAATGGCTTATCCGGCAAGTGAATCATCATGTGGATCATGCTTAGGAAGAAAGATGGAGGAAAAATATCTTGCCAACAACATAATCGGCTTCACCACGTCTTCATGCAAGAGGTGTCGAATTCCCACTGGGAGAAAATGTTGAAGTATGACATGACAATCATAACTCTTGAGGCCGGAAAATTTGCCTCCATCCACATTTGCGCAACGGCCGATGTTTGAAGCATACCCATATGGAAACTTTACAGAAGATAGAAACTGTAAAAACTCTTTCCTCTTATCCGATTTCACCGAAAACGATGCGAGTTTCTTTCTGGCTATGTCTTTGTCCCTCGTCATCCATAAACATGGCATAATGCCCATATTTTCCAGATCAATCTGAGCTTTTATTGTGTCCTTTGTTTTTTCCTTGATGTTTAGTATAGTTCTGACCAGTGTATCAAACACATTTTTCTCAACATGCATTACATCAATGTTGTGTCTTAATTTTAATTTGGACCAGTACAGGAGCTCGAACAACTTTGTCTTATGTGTACAGTTTAGATGTGTGTCTGGTCTTGTTCTAATTACAGACTTGCCCAATGGAGCAAAATCCTACCAATTCATCTGAGCCAAAATTTCATCACCGAATTATTCTCTGGGTCTTGGCCGAAGCTCTGTACAGTTGAAGAAGGCTGTCTCATTCTGACGCCACTTGTGGTCCCACGCCAACCACCTATGATGCCCTAGGTAACAAAATTTTCCCGCGTGCCAACTAGACGTCGTGTCCTCTTTGCAAACTGGGCATGCGTAGTAGCTCTTAGTGCTCCACCCAGACAAACTCGAGGTACAACCGATCAAACTCTTTCCAAGCCTGTCCATCTGCAGGATGTCTCATAACATCGTCATCCACCCGTCTGTCTTTATGCCACCTCATGTCGCTTGCAATGTGCGTCGACATATACAATTGCTGCAACCTGGGCTTTAATGGGAAATAACGCATAACTTTTTGTGGAATCTTCGTTCTTCTATTCTGTGATGTCATTTTAAACCACGACTAATTAAATACAGGGCATTTATCCAACGCTTTATTCTCTTTGTAGAACAAAATGCAATTATTTTTACACGCATGAATTTTTTCATATCCCAATCCAAGACCACTCAGCACCTTCTTTGCACTTTTATGATCTTTAGGAAGGCAATTGTCTTTTGGAAGCATCCTCTTGAAAACCCCCAAAAAGTAATCAAAACACTGGTTCGACATACGAAACTTTGGTTTTCCATGCATCAACTCAACAATGGCCGTGAGCATCGAAAATCCTTCCCAACCAGGGTATAATTCTTGCTTGGCACTTTTTAATAGTTTTTCATATTTTTCGAATGCTTCACTGTCCATGGTGGGAGGGATGCCATCTTTTACTTCCACATTTTTATTCGAACTAGCGATTGGAAAAATATCATTGATAATGTCCATAATTTGATCATTTGGATCCACAACAGAGTCAACTCTATGCACTGCTCGGGTAGTGTCGGAGGATGAAGCATATTGTATTTCTTCTCCATGATGATTCCACGTAGTATAGGTTTCCATCATCCTATTTCTCACTAAATGGTATCAAACAGTTTCAAAATATTCAATCATTAAGTTGTTACACTTTCTACAAGGACACTGAATTTGAGTTGAACTGGAGTTGTTTGTAATTGCAAAATCGATGAACTGATTTATTTCATCCAAATATTCATTAGCACATCTGTTAGGATTATGTATCCACTGTTTGTCCATTTCACATGCAAACAAAAAAATTTACAAGGGTTACAACAACTTCAATTATGACATTCCACCTTCTGCCTCCAGTATGGGTCCTATCTCATTCGAGAATGCACAGTTACATGCTATAATTTACGGTTCTAATACATTAGAGTTCGAGCTTGGGAAAAATTTGGCAGCATCTCCCTGCAATTCTTCAAGTGCACGACGTAGATACAAAAAGCTACGAAGCACCCGAAGAATGCAAAGAGATGCTACCACATATCCCATGCTCAAACTCTAATGCGTGAACTGCAAACTACAACATGTAAATGTGCAATCTCAAACTGTCCAAAAATTTGGGACAATTCAAGAATTAATTGGACCGCAGTCATGCTTTCGCATCCATTCATGAAATCCAACTAATTCTCAAATGAGAAACTAAGCTCATATGAACATTGCAAACCATTTTTTGTACATCCATACAAAAATGGTTGCATACAAATACATAAACTCACAACACCTATAAACTACATACAACACAATTTAAATGAATGAAAATTAATTAGATAACTTAGTTAAGAAAAATGATACCTCAAACGGTTGGAAATTGCACCAGGAGAAGGCAGCTGTTGCAAATGTTTTGCAGCTTCTGCCTTCCTGCAATCTGGTTAAGTTCGGTAAAGTGAAAAAATTTTGTGCGACGCAACCATTGTCGCGCAAACCCTTAGGCTTCAACATTTTTGGCGCCAGTGGACTACGATTTCCTGGGATTTTTTAACTATTCATTGCACTTTTTTTTGGGGGGGGGGTGACATTGACGTGGCCTTCAACTTTTTGTGTGCCTTTGACTTTCCCGGGTTATTTAAACCCATTGCGTGACGAATAATAGTTCGTCAAGCGTACGCTTTTGTTTTGTTTTTTTTTTTGGGATATTGACAACATTTTTCCATTAACTCTTCAAATTTTTTCAAACCACATACATATTTAATAAATAATTCCATTTGTGCATATATAATTAACGTACTTACTTATTAAAATGCATTAATTTCATTCATAATAGACATCAAGTACATATTTAATAAAAAAATTTCATACTAAAAAAACTTAAAATTCATATATAATTATTAAATAAGCAATAATATTAAAATAAGAAATCATATTCTACTCATCCGCCAATACTTCTTGTTCTTGCTGTAATGCTGTAGCGCGTTGATTATCAAACTTCCACTCTCGGAATCTCGACTTGAACACATTGTTGATAACCTTCATCAAATTTGGGTCACTTTTGTCAATGTCCCAATTGGCCTGTCATGCAAAAATTAATAAATTAAAATCTCACAATTATATTATATTTAACAACATACTTATTATTTAACTAATGAAATTAGCACATACAGCTAACTCATCAATCATGTGCATCTTCAACTCCTTGGGGATGGGTCTCCAAGACTCCCAATCCGCATCACATTTGGTACGCACCATTGTTCCTACGTCGGATGAAAAGCTGGCGCATTTATCTGACTTCACAACCCCTATTAGTTTGTCTGCAGTGATTCGATAACGGCTCCTCCCATATGTGTGTCGAACCCGTATCGCAACTCTTTTCTTCTTGTCTATCAACAAAAAATAATTTCATAATACTAAAGCTAAATAAAAACTTTATACAAAATGCAAAAAATTTCAACGCAAACCTTTTCCAGAACCTTCTCCATCTGTTGCCTTTGATGAACGTGCATCTTTGTCGGCCATTATACCAACACTCAAAGAACGAACTGATTATAATTGTCAGAATTGCAAAGCGTTTTCGAAACAAATTGTGAATAATAAGGACATCTGAAGTGCATATTTATAGGAAGGTTAGGGACTTTGCGCGACGAAATGTTTGTTGCGCAAACACATGCAGTAAACACCTTATTTATCTCTCTGATTCATATGCACCAAATACACCTATAACTGATGACACTTACGCGACGAAACGTTTGTCATGCAAGACTTTGCACAACGACATATTTGTTGCGCAAAGGTTTTAGTTATGAACTTATTGTAATTATAAGGTTTACGTAAACATAGATATCTATGTTTACGTAAACTTTATAATTGCCAACAAATTTTCAGTTATAATATGTATTCTAAAAATAATTACTACCTTAAATAAATTGATATTATATTCCATTCAATTACTACATTAAATAATTAATACCTTAAATAAATTGATATTATATTCCATTCACTTAATACACTAAATCATTAATACCTTAAATAAATTATATTCCATTCAATTAATACCTTAAATAAATTAGTATTATATTTCATTCAATTAATACCTTAAATAAATTGATATTATACTACATTCAATTATTTAAATAACCAAACATGAATTAAAACATAATTAAGTCGGAATACATAACTTATAAAAAAGTACCTTAAATTTAAATATTGTCATACAAAACATAAATTTAAAACTACTATTTTGATGGTCCTGATCCATTCTGCAAGACATCATAACGCCACCTATTGTAACCTCCCTCCAACGCATCCTCCATCAACTTCATCAACAGTTCCTCGGCTCATCATCAAGAGTATACTTACATTGTTACACATATACGCAAATAATTAATTCTAACATATAACAAAAAAATTTCACAAAATTAATTATTGATCCATCAACATTATACTTACTAATAATTCATCCACCACCGCCTTCTTTGCATTCTCCAACACTTCTTTCCAAAAACGCCACTCCGTAGTAGGACAATTGTTCCCCATGGCTATAGCAATCGCATGCTCGAATTGAAAATGCTGCATCAAATCATTCGGATCGGCGTCGGTCGCCTTATCATCCTTGTTTTTATCCTCCATCTCAGCACGAACAGAATTGTGAAGAAAAATGAGAGGAGAAGGGTATATTTATAGGAAGGGTAGGGCCTTTGCGCGACGAAGACTTTGTCGCGCAAAGACCTCACTAAATAGTTTCAGATACTATTGATTCACATGCACTAAATGCTCTAAAAAAATGACTGTAACTTGCGCGACGAAGCCTTTGTCTTGCAAGTGTTCCTCGGTTTCCAAAGCGCTGAATGTTCTGCCCAAGAAAATGAACAAGCTTTGCCGACGAACATGTTTTCTGTCGTCGTGCAAAAGGTTTTGTGCGACTAAGTGCTCTGTCCCACAAAGTTCACTATCCTTGAGCGACGAAGGTCTGTTCCTCATTGCGCAAACCGGAATTTTTTTTGTCACGCAAGTAGTTTTTTGTACTAGTGAAATAAGGGTTGCATGCACACAAGATTCCTCTTACGTAAATTAATATAAGTTATTAGCTAATATTTTAACGTATGTTGGCTCTTTTGGTACGGTTGGATTGGATATAACTTGTGAAAAAAAATTAGGTTAATGTAAGTGAAGGTTGATTGAGTTGGCAATTATCATTTCTTTTACTAGAATAAAATCTAGCTTCAAGTTCCATTGTCAGTAATCTCTTGGTGGGCGATCTGTTTTAAAAAAAAAAGAGCCTAAGATCTCCTCTATAAGTCCTCAAAAAACTTGTGGTGCGCCTTGGCCATGGGATGAGGTAACTTCCCCTCCTCTCTAAACTTTTAACGAACAGACTCACAAAAAAAAAAAAAAAATACTGCAATTAGCATGGTTGATCACTTTTTGACATTTGGTTGTAAAAATGATCATTCTTAATGACGACGACATATTGTTTATATATTGATGCCACAATGATGACACAATGATGAATGTAAAGGCCAAATGTAAAAAAATGATCATTCATGCTAATTGTCTAAGAAATAATATAAGCGATACTAGAGAGGGTAAATCGTATATGTGCAAAAGTAAGTATTCTCTTGATCACGTGAGACTATGTTTTAGTGAGTTGTCACACGTAACATGAATTCCAGATCAATAACCCTATTATATTTGATTTGGATTTCATGGATTTTTCGAGTTCAATCAGGTCTAGAGGCAGCCCACCTTGACACAATAAAAAAAATCTTAGAGACAATTCAGCAGCTCATTACTAATCAATATCGACATTGTTCTCAACTTAATCACATATGGTGTAATTTAATGTGTAAGATTTTGTACAAATAGCTCTCGATCAATGCAATTAGTACATTCAATATAAGGGGTTGAATTTTGTCAAATTTTTTGTGACTTTACATACTTCAACGCTAAAAACCCCTTGAGGTTTAAGTACATGATTGTGAAGTAGTACACAATTACCGCAAATCATAGTTTGTTAGACAAAATAATAGGTACAAAATAACCCTTTATTTAGTCTTCCCATCTATAATCTTAATGAGGGCTGCTAATATGCTAATAGTCTTGCCCATCTATGGCCACCAAAACAAGAATTTGGGACATAACATCCAATGTCAATACGCTTTTGTTTTCACGGAAAATATAAATGGCGAGTAGCCGAATACGTCATTCTTTTTATGGAAAACATAATTCTGGCATGAATATGCATGTATTTCCTTCGCAAGCTCTATATAGATATATGCCTATATCCAAATTATATAAGGAATTGAAAACTTTTAAGACTAGCTTACGAATTGATTCTTTTCACTAATAAGCATGGAAATGCTTTAAGACTAGCCTCAGGAAGCTAGCACGGCCCCAAAGTGTGTGTGTGTGTGTGTGTGTAATATATATATATATATATATAATTGTAGCAAGCACATGCCAAAACTATATAGGTCAACCTGGTCTGGAGACTACGTAATTAATGAATTATTAATCCTTAATCTTGTATTAAGGGTCAAATTATTCTCTAGGGCGCATCTTGTCTTATGCTTTATATATCTTAGCTAGGTATCGAGATTGGATGATCATGTCTTTAATATTTTTTGGAATTAAGGAGCATTAGTTAATTGCTAAACCACTAGGGATTGTACGTTAATCTTACATATTAAATTTTGATTATAAATTTGATAACTGTCGTTTACATAAACAGTGGAAAACTAATTTACATGTTGCAGAAAGCAGACACGCAGTTCGACAATAATATTATTAGAGGGAAGGGAAAAATAGCCGCGCGGTTTGGAGAAAACATCGATTTATTCTACCCTTAGTTGGCAGTGGCAGCATTATTTAGACTACTGTACATTTATATAATCATGATTCATAAGTGATGGATAATAAGAATATATCTTGAATTTTGTATGGTTGACATCACATCGTAATGGTAGTGGTATATCTTAATTTGATTATTTATGTATGTCAAAGTTGTACGTGGCACATTATTAATCTTACCATTTACTTAACAATAAGATAATACTATTTTTACGATAATCTTCTAGGATATTGTTAGGTGTAATCTTTTTGTTGTCTTTTCCTTCTGTTTTTAGGATAGCTGACACAAATAATGAAATCAATAGAAAAAGTCATTCATCCCATTCTAAGAAAGTCTCTTTCGCATTTCTTTTCAACTAATACGTACACGAGCAGCCAAACTTTATTTGTTCCACTCAAACCACCACATTTCATTTCTCTTTAGCTGAGCAGCCAAACCTTATTTGTTGGGCCAAATAAGATTTTGTTGCCGACAGTTTCGCCTTATGGAACTTCGTCGGCCAAAGTTTGTCGTGCCAAGATTGTAACGCGAACTTTTGCCCAATGGAACTTTAAAATTTGTTGGGCAAACTATATTTGCCCGACGAAATTACTGATAATAATTTCGTCGAGCAAAGCATGTTGACTAACTTAGCCCGACGAGGCCAACTTAGTCAACGACCGAGTTTTTTTCATTCCACGGTGCATGCATGGAAATAAAATTAAATAAAAAAATTGTTGCCCGAAGAAAGTTTCAGCGGGCAAGTAAAATAAAGAAAAAAAAATTAAAAAAAACCAAAATACATGCTCGATAAATATATTCGTTGGACAAACTTATTAGTTTTTTTAGTTTAAATTATATTTAATTTACAATATTTAATTGTAATTATATTTCATCACTTTAATTATATTAATCTCAAAATTTATCACAACACAGAAAAATTTATTGAATTATATTGAGATTGAAATGTTAGTACACCTATATATTCTAAAACTGAAATATATATATTCTCGGTGACGCATTGTCTCTTAATCGATGTCGAACTACTTGAGTCTGGAAAATTTTCACCTCTAGAAATTACAAGCTCTGAAAAAGACCGCAGAGCTAGTGTCACTTGTCCATCCTTTGCACATAATTTGGTTGTGGACAATGACGAAGCTAGTGTAGACCTAGGGGCGAATGCCCCCACTCATTAAAAAAAAAAATTCATGTATGGTTTGCATTTCAATTCTCAATGACTAGCCCTAAATAAACTAGAATTGAAAAAAATTGGTAGACAACTAAACTAATCTACTGTTTTCATCCCCAATGCCTTACCGGATGACAATTTAATTAATAGTTAATATAATGAGAGGCTTTGGATGCAGTCCTTAGTCATGAATATTCTTTGATTGAAACCTTGTTAGTTTTTAATTTTTGATTGAGATCCCTGAAATTAATGTAATAATTTATTTCTATGTACGTTACTATTTTTTTAAATTAAAAATTAGAAATTTTAGTTGTTTGTATAAATGAGATTTTAAATAAAAAACCATAATTTGTGGGATTAAAAATATTAAAATATAATATACTATTGTGTGTGTGTGTGTGTGTGTGTGTGTGTAAACATGGGTACATTCATCAAAATTAACCAAAAAAGCAAAACATGGGTACATTCTTCAAAATCACAAAAAAAAGGAAAAGAAAAAGATATTAGGCTTAATAACATTAGTAAATTTCTTCGGTTAAAGTTGACATAGATACATTTTAAAATCAAAGAAAAAAGAATGTACCCATATAAGTTTAAAAATGGATTAGAAAAAAATTGAATAGATTTTATATTAAAAAAAGGGTACATTTTACATATAACAAATTTGTATATTTAAGAATGAGTACATTTTAAGATTAAAAAGTTTTACATGAATGGGTACATATAATTAGCATGGGTACATTTAGCACAATAAAAAGTACAAATAAAAAAAATATATGGGTACAAATACAAATAAACTTTAAAAAATATGGGCACAAAAAGAAATTAATATATGGGTACAAATTAAAATTGAAAAGAAAATTGGTACAAATTAAAAAAAATTACAAATTAAAAATGGATACAAACTAAAACTAAAAATATATGATAAAAAATTTAGTCATAAATATAAATATACTAATTGTAACATTTTTAACATTAAATGAATATATTTAGAAATAAAAAATATTTTATTATTGAAATAATTAATGATTTATTTCTACCAAGGACCTTGATAAAAAATTGAAAATGAATAGGATTTTAATCAATGGAGTAGTAAAAGGAAGGATGAGAACCTAATTTTTCCTAATTTAAATGTGCCTCCCCATTTTCCTAACCCTAGGTCGTTAATCCTCAATAACTCATCCCACCACGTACAGTTTCCAGTCCTCATCTTCTCCAGATTTTTCCTCTCCTTTCATTCAACCAAAACTCAATTGAATTGAAGTTTGATAGATAGCGTTGGAGTTCAAGTAATCAAGTATCAAAATTCGACACAAGAATTTTACACCACAAGGTGTTTTATATGACTTTACTTCATTAATTTGTTTTTGGCATTACAATTAGAATTTAGCTTTCTACTTTAGAGATCAATGGATGAATGATAACATAGCTATTTTTATAGAGAGAGATATTTGATGGTATTGATAATGATATTGTCATGCAAAGCTTTCAAAACATGAAAATGAGTCGATTATTCTTGTAATATGTTATTTGAAAAAAGTAAATGGATTAATTAATTGTGACTTTGTTGTTTGAGAATGTTCCCGTTCATACAAATCTCTAACTTCGTCCCTGGCTGTGGATGGATCAGAGCTTTATCATGAGATGGAAAAGTTTGGTAGTAGTTAGCAGCTTGTGCATCCACTCCTTGAACCGAAGAGTTCACAACTAGGTTATGTAGTCGGACATAAATGGCTCTTCTAGATCGATCTCAAATTTGTTCTTAAATAGCCAAAAGAACAAGTGTTAGTTTGAAAAATACAATATAAATAAGTAAGATTAATAAAAGTATTAAAATAGAAAAGAAAAAAAAAACACACATTCAAGAGCGCTGCCATCATTGCCTCGAAGCCGAGATTCTTCCATCTAAAGCAACATTAGGATTAAGGGAACTTTAACGAAAAGTACCCGGTACTGTTCACTTTAACGAAAAACCACATTTTTACACTAAAAAGTCAATCCTGATACTATTCACTTTACCCTTTATTTTGTCCTTATCATTAAAACTCAAAGTTTTCAAGCCCTTTTCATTAGTTTTCCTTAGGATTAATTGGGTGCTGGTCAAAGGCTCTCCAACGGTCAAGTTAGTAAGCAAATATCTGAGACTCAAGTAGTGGCTAGAGAATAGGCTATGCGATAATTCTATGACCAGGGATGAACCATACAAAGGTGTATTTATATTAGTCGAGAAAGAGTCATTTTAGGATATAGAATCCATATTAAACCGTGAGAATTCCAAAAGATATCTAGAAGTAGATATTGATCCTCTTAGAAGTGTGATTAATTATGGTGCACTCCAAATCACTAGATTGTAGGAATCTCCAAAAACATGGCAAATTCCATACTCGATCAGGTTTCGTATCTAGCGTAACAAGCATGGTTTATCTCAGCAAAGTAGATGAACATCATGGTGATAATGCTTATAGCTTTTGCTACAAAGACACGTGTCTTTGAGATGCCCATTCACTAGTTTTTGCATGTAAGAGGTGAAGGCATGCAAACATGCAAATGGTATGAGAGGAATTAGGCTGATTAACATAATAAATAGGATATGAAACAGGTCAATGTAGAAAAATGATGGAGCCAAATATATTGGGTTGAGCTAATAGTTCAAAACTTGGGCTTAAATATTTGATCCAAATATAGGTAAGTCCTACTAGTTGAAAATATAAAATACAGGTTATCACACTGCATCTGATGTGCCTTGGTGTCATCTGAGGGTCTTCAGTCCTGTAAAGCTAGCATCCTGTCCGTAGTGGTGCGATTGACGATTTGGCCATCATGAGACAAGCTAGTACTAGGATCAGCCATGTCTACTGGAGTTCAAGTAGAGGTTGGGTCGATGGGTTGTCCGTTAGGGTTATGGTGTTAATATTACCATAACTTGAGATAGAGATTTAAGTTTACGGGTGGTCTAGGTGGAGTTCTCCAAAGCCTTCATTCTTTTCTCCACATCCATGAAGTTTGCGTGGTTCTCCATGCAGGAGGTATTATAGGCATGCTGCAATTTGTCAAAAAAATAGAGTTGATTGGTGGCCATAATTTTCCAGGACGGAGTAAGGCTAATCTGAATATAGTTACCTCAGAAGTCCAGTCATAGACTTACCAGCTTCGTGCAGAGCTGTATTAGACGGAGTAGGGTGCCACCATCACTCTACTTTGGAGCACTAGGCAGAAGTCCTAGCGACTCTGCTAGATGACCATGCTTGGTCAACAAGACACACGATCTAATCCGATACGGACACAATCAGATTCTATAAGTCTCGGAGTCCCTACAACTTAGGGATAGGCGTGCGCTACAAGTAATCACAACTTCTAAGATGATGCAATATCTACTTACTAGATATCTTCTAGGATTCTTCTGACTTAGAACGAGGTTCTATCCTAAAAAGGTATATCTCCCACTGTATAAATACATACATCTAGGGTTTATCCACAGTAACGCAATCTATACACTTGAATTCTCTTGCCCACTGCTTAAGTCTCAAATCATTCACTAATGTGGCTGTTGGAGAGCCTTTGGCTGGCACATTGCCTCACCTTAAGGTTCACATATGGTTGTTTTACTGTTTTGTAGGTTGCTCAGGTTTACTCGTAATGTGTTCAACCACCGTTCACAGAGATGCGCAGATTTGGTTCTAACAGTGATCTTCATCAAAGTATCACATACCTATTCCATATAAAAATGGGGCCTTTTAGCACGACCATATGCGTCATTTGTGGCTGGGCTTCCATCAGGTGCTTGGTCTATGCCAGTATTGACAGAGCTTTCTTCAACGTTCATTTGTTAGGGTAAAGTGATCTAGTGGATAGGTTCTTGAGTTTAACTCTTAATGAAATAATTGATTGTTGAAATCAAATTTGCGCACCACCGTGAATGGCAGAGATGCTTGAATCCATTTACCTATAAAAGAGCACACAACCGTGAGCAAGCCTAGGACTAGGAGGTGTGTCGGTCTAAGGTTTTCCTGTTGGAAATGTGCCCTAAAGCCAATCATATGATGACACTTTACGGACATTTCACATGTTAAACTAATCTAGTTTAATATAAAGGGCAAAGATTATTGTTTAAAGCCATCGCATATAAATGTTATATGCTTAAACGATAAGTCCAAGGAATATGTAAATGGGAGAATGCGATCTAAAGAAGTTAGATTCATGAGACCATTCTCTTTCGTATACATATCCTAAACATTCTTGATCATAGGATTGCCAATTGGGCATTGACAGTCCATTAAGATCAGTACGTGCTATGTCTTCTCTTAGAAAGAGTGACTGGTCTCGAGCCATTGGTATGACTGACACCAAGACAAGCATGTAGGTGCTCAATAGAGAATGAGTCCACTAAACGCGATCAACAAAGAGTTCTCATACTCATGTCGCATGAGAACTCATGGTTGGGATAATGCAACGTAGTCCTTTGACCTAAGGCATCATAGTTGTGTTGTGGTTAGGTCCTTGATCATTGACTATGTCAAAGTCACTCCGTCAAAGGGTGTCCATGGCAAAGTTGGGGTTAAGCCACTTAGCCATGGAGGCAAGTGAATGCACAATAAGGAATCTCTAACCTTCAAACCATTTGAGGGAGAATACTCTATGATATAATTAAGAATCTCTGGCCAGATTATAAATGATATTTAGGAAGTCGTTCCAAATCATATTCAAGGTAATCAAGTAAAAGAATCATATTGGATAGTAGACATGAATAAACTATCAAACCAAACAACGTGGTCAAGAGTATTGTATTAGAGAATGACTGTATTGCATTATAATCTTAAATTGAATAGGTTATCCACCTCTTCTGATTAGCTTGGGTAGCCATGATATACTGGTAGGTGTCACTCATGGTTTGTGGAAGCCCTAAAGGTGTATAATCACTAAAGGGAGAATTGAAAGTATGTTTCAATTCACAATTGATTTGAAGAGTTCTAATCGCCCACTGCCTCACTAAAAGGACCTTAATGGATCGTACAGCGTGTAAGGTAAAGATTGAAGAAACAACGGAGATGAGTAAGGATAATTAAATGGTTTAATTATTTATGCCTAGGATTAATTAGTATGTTAATTAATCAAACGAATAAGTTCGTTTTTAACTTTTGAGTAATTATTCGACCTCAAGGCCCATTGGGCTTAGAACCGTCAAACCTATTAACTTAAGTTGTATGACAACTTAATGACTAAAGAGTCAAAAGGGCCCATTGGGCTTAAAACCGGCCATATTGTAAGTGAATGGGTTTTGGTTCTTTTTGTCACTTAAGTGAAGTGACTATATAAAGGACTTTATAGCCAAAAAGTTCATTAGGGGTTTTCTAGAGAGAAAACATGAGAACACAAAGCTCTCTCTTCTCTTAGGAGACCGGCCACCCTAGAGGAAAATAGCTAGCAATCTTTCTTCCTCTAGGTAACTCATCTCTTCCTTAATGCTCTCTGTGGATGCAAATTTCTTCCTCCTTGATCTTGGACAATTTTGCACCTACAAAACAATTAACACCTTAGGTTAAGGCCAAGAGCCTCACGCGCCCACGATGAATGG
Source organism: Malus domestica (assembly GCF_042453785.1). NCBI lineage: Eukaryota > Viridiplantae > Streptophyta > Magnoliopsida > Rosales > Rosaceae > Malus > Malus domestica. The sequence continues at coordinate 29,980,946 of NC_091675.1, forward strand.
GGGGGGGCTTTGGCCGAAGAACCTCTGATGCCAAAGTTAGAATTTTAGAGAGAAAAAGTGTTTAGAGTGTTTAGTATTTTTTGCAAGAGGATTGGAATGATCTTTTGGTGAAAATGGGAATCCGTTTATAGGGATAGGGGTGGCCGGCCTAGCTAGGGTTTTTGTGTTTGATTTAGGTTTAATTAGCCAATTTATTTGGCTATTTAAACATAAAATGAATGTTTTGGTGGTTTTTGGAATTAATTGGCTAGTTAATTAGGGTGATTAAAAAGGGAAAATAGTGGAAAAGGTGGAGAATATGATGGTTTACTTTTCTTGATGGGATTGGCCGGCCACTTTAGTAGTTTTAGGTTTGGATGGGTGTTTCAATTGATAATTAAGGGATTGATTAGGTAATTAATCCCTTAATTAGTCAATTATTATGATTTTAGGAAATATGAAGGGAATAAGTATATTATTTAGCTAATTGATTAGCTAAATAATGAAATGGGAAATATATGAATAAATCAGGTTTTAAGTTGATACCTATTTTGGGCACTTTTGACTTGGTTGAGGGATAATTGCCTACTGCTTGCGCGTAGGAATCCCAGTATGCCTCAAGGGTATTCTTGTCCTTTTTTATCCAAAGATCCATGTGTCGCCTTGTGATTATTTTTGGCTCCACAAATGCCCCCACACCTGTTGGGATGCTCGTAAGAAATGGCAGCAGGTGTAGAGATCTTATTGCTTCAGGAAACGTTGGATTGCTTCCTATTTTGATGTTGATTCTCTCTTTAATTGGAAATTAGGTCATTCTAGGAAAGGGAAATAAACTTCTCTCAAAGCCTATTTAAGTCCACCTTAAGTGGGTTATTTAATCAACTTTGAAGAGAAATTTATTCTACCCTACAAGAGAGAGAAAGTTAGAGGATATTTGTTCCCCATCCTCTAGCAATCTTCTACATCTTGCCCGTGCAAAGGACCGTCTTTCGTTGATTTCTTCGTCTTCTCCGTGCTGCACCGATGTAAGAAAAACTTAATTTTCTTGCCTTCTTCTTGGATAATTTAATTTTTCTTGCCTTCTTCTTGGATAGTGCTATTGCGGGGCAGCCGTCGGGGTGGTGCGGCACGTCGGCTGGCAGGGGCCAGGAGTTTTCTTAGCATGGGCCGAGGAGATGTCGTGGCAGGGACCACTGCTTGGGCAGCTTGGCTTGGCTTGAGCCAAGGGCAGCTTGTGCGGCTGGGGTAGCGGATTGTGGCGCTGGGGCGCAGTGCTAGGCGAGCCGCATGGCTCATGTCCTTTGGGCTCTTGGACCTGACTTGGGCCAGGTAGGTGATTGAAAGAAATGAAGAGGTTACGGGCCTCATGAGCTGCTGGAATGTTGGGTTGAACTCCCCTGCTGGGTACCACGAATGGCGTTGGCTACTTTAACTCTCTTCGTCAGGAGAAACGTGGGCTGCTCCCAAAATAAGAGGTGAATAGGATCAAGGCGGATGCATTAGCTCGTCCAATCACCGTTATGGATCCTGCTGCAAGTGAAGGTGGGAAAATGGATCTTCCTTGCCTGCTCAACAGATGCCGGCTGAGAAAAAACCAAAGACTTCTTTCGTTGCTTATGCAAATGATGAAAAGTTGATTGCTACTTATAATCAAGTGATTAATTTCAAGAGAATCGTCGATAGGCTTGAACCCCAAGTGTTGGAACTTCAAGGTGTACTGAAGATCAACGAAAGTTTGAAGAAAGAAGTGGATGAGCTGCAGCGCGTCCATGTTGGTATTGGTGAAGTAGTTGGAGAAGTTGGTGCCCAGGCTGGAGCAGTCGAGGGTGATGCCGCTGCTAAGAGCTTCGCGACTGCTGAAGGTGTGGCGACCGAATAGTCGTGGGATGTCCAGGCTGCTAAAGTGTAGTCATCTAGGTAGCCTTTAAGATTTTCTTTATTTTTCCTTGTAGCTCTTGTTTTGCTTGAACTCCTTCGGCCTTTGCTAATTGTTTATAAACATGTTTTCCTTAGCTTTTCTTCATTTTTGCTTCTTTTGTTCATGCCCTAACCTTTAGACTTGATAGACCAGTGGCAAGCATGATACTTTTTTATAAGCAGACAAGCTCGCGTAGCCTATGCAGCCGTAGGTGTTGGTGTAGAACTTTGCAAAGTTGTTAGCCATTGGGTTGGCAGCCGAATGCCTCACTTACAGAAGCAGACAAGTCCGCGTAACCACTAGGCTGTTAACCTTGACTTTCACCAATTCCGTAGGTTGCGTAGCAAGTATCACAACACTTTAGGACTTGGTGTAGGTTGTTCCGCGCTTGGCAGAGGTGAAGCTTATCGACTACGTATCATGTCGGCAGTGGATAAAACTTCGTATATGCGTGCTAGCTTGTTTAACCTTTCACAAGAATGTGCGGTTGTATAAGTCTAGTGCGACTTTACTGCTCGAAGGGCAAGCCGTAGGCAGTCTTCCGGAATCCGTAGGCTACCTTAGTGCACTCGGTAGCAGCTTTAGGATTCCAGGGCAGCCGTTCATCAGATGTCTTGCGTAATGTGCCCTCTCCGTCTCTAGAGCCCGGTTCCCCACGAATTAGGCCAAGAGCCCCAAAATCCTTCAGTTAGCTAAGCCTTGAAAAAGACCATTACGGCTACTTCTAGGAATCCCGACGTAAGCCATCGTGAATCTAGTTATACTAGGGCAGCCCGGTTCATCCACGTCTGGATATTCGGAGTGTAGAGTTTATCCTCCCGTTCTTGGAGAACTGATCCATATGGGTGTCGGGGAATTGGTTTACCCTCTCGTGTTGGAGAGCAATTAGTTTACCCTCTCGCACTAGAGAGTATGGTTGGTCATTCGGGGGGCGCAATTCCTGTGGTAAGTCCCTAAGAAGGGCGCGGTCTTCTTTTGAAGTGTAGGAGTGATCAGCTGTTGTAAGCATGCAGCCAAGCCAAGTCGTGATTACTTCTAAATTCCTCATTGCAAAACAAGTTAAACGAACGAGAACTTAGATGTAAGGTAAGAACTGCATAACAACTGGATAATCCTCCGCTGGTGAGGTAGTGCCCGTCGAGCTGCTTGAGTCTTCGGGCTTTGATGTAGCGAGAGGTCACACATGGTACTTCCTTAGATTGTAGGCGTTCCACTGTTTTTTGATCTTTTTGTCGTTTTATGGTGGCGAGGGTGTAATTGTTCTTGCCACCTACTCTGCTGATCTTGTACAGACTTTCCCAGATGAGATCCATATTTTTGGAGCCTTTTCTGCTGGCAGAGATGAAGGTTTTTCTTATGACCAGATCTCCGGGCTGGAACTGCCGGATCTTGGCCCTTTTGTTGTAGCTGGAGAGGAGCTGATGCTAGTAGGCTGCAATGCGAGTGATAGTCTGTTCGTGCCTCTCTTCTGCCAAATCTAAGCTTGTGGCCATCTCCTTTCGGTTGCTCGTCTTTTGGTTGTGCGATATGCCCATAGACATCCTTGGAGTTCGTCTGGCCATTTTCTTTTCTTATTGGTGGGGGATTTTTTGTGGCAGTCGATGATCATCTTAGTGGATGCTTTGACCCGCCTATTGCCTTGAGGATATCTTGGCGTAGACATGTGCTGCTTGATGCCATATTTTTAGAAGAACTTCGCCAAATCTTTGCCCACGAATTGCGGGCCGTTGTCGGTGACGATGGATTAAGGGATGCCAAATCGACAAATGATACTCCTTCATATGAAGCGCTCTATGTCCGTCTGAACCATGATCGTCATGGGCTCTGCTTCTACTTATTTGGTGAAGTAGTCGGTTGCCACGATCATCATGCTTTTGCCCCTGGTAGTCTGGTTGGTGATTAGCTAGAACTCGGAATGAATGGAAAGCTTTTTCACTACTAAGTCTTTTGTCATTCGAAGGCCTGCTAGTGGGGCTTCGTACTCTGCTTCGTTGTTAGATGCTTTGAAGTTTAGAGTGATCGTCTGCTTGAGCATTGAAATGTCTAGGGTGGTAAGAACCACGAATGCTCACGAGCCTTCGTAGTTGGATGCGCCGTCGACATGCAAACTCCAGAAATCTCCATTGAGGGATCAGGTGTGGCTAAAATGTGCTCGGCTACCTTCGGGGCATTGTTGGGCCGAGTTGTTGCGTTCGTCAGAAAACTTTACATCTGCCAGGGTCTACGCCTTTATCGTCGCCGGTTTGGATTCGGCGGAATAGTGCGTCATGATGATGACTGCTTGCGTTTGAAGGTAAAACTTAAGCTTTTGGGTTACAACAATTATCGCCAAAGTTAGCTTTTGAATTTTTAATAGCATCGAGGAGAGCTTTTGAACTGTAGAATACAGGTAACTGTAGAATACAAGTAGTCGGGCCCCCAGCTATTCTCGCATGATGGTAGAGCTTATTGCTACTTTAGATACCGTCAAACATGCGAATAAGTCATCCGCTGCTTCTAAGGAGGTGATGTCGGGTACTTCTTCAAGTCCTTGAATATGCATTGGCGAGCCTCATCCCAAAGTGTATGCTTCTCTGCCAAAGCAAAAGAGTCTGCCAGAGTTAGATCTTCTTTCATGATCAATTTTTTGAATAGCGGGTGGTCTGCTGGAAGTCCTTTTTGGAAGGCTGCTCTAGCTATCGAGTCGTTGCATCCGACTATTTTTACCTTCTCTACTTTGAACCTCTTCACATAGTCGCGAAGCGACTCCTTTGGGTTCTTCTTGACGTCGAACAAATGGTCAGACTTCTTTTTGATCGAGCGATAAGATGAATATTCTTTGGTGAAAACCAAAGAAAGTTCGTAGAAATTCCGGATGGATTGTGGCGGTAGGGTGTAGAACCAATCTTGCGCCTTGCCTTGTAGAGTGGTGGCGAATATCTTGCACATGAGATCATCGTTGTTTCGATAAAGGATCATTGCTCTTCGGTAGCGCTTTAAGTGTCTCTCCGGGTCTTCATCCCTTTTGAAAGATGTGAAATGTGGCATGCTGAACTCGTGTGGAGGCTCTGCCTGCTCGATCTTGTTCGTGAAGGGTGACCTGCTTATGTTGGTCATGTTCCGTCGTAGTGCCTCATCGGTGACCTCGTTGCGTTGAAAATCATGCAATCGCTTGGTCAATAGTCTCTCTACTTCTTCCTAAATTTGCCTTTGTTGGGGTAGTGGAGCTATCGGCTGCCCCCAGCCATGACTTGCTGGTCTAGGCTGCTCTTCCATGTGTTTGGCTCGTCTATGTCGCGGATGCAGTGCATGTGGTGCGTTCCTAGCAGGCGAACGAGTTCTTCGCAGGCTGCTGGTTGAACTTGAGCTGGATTGAGTGACTGTTTCTCTCCGTCCGTCGTGCTGCCTACTCTGATGTGAGGTGGATGATGCTCCTTGTGGGCTTAGCTGCGAATAGACAATTTATCCGGAAAGTTGCTCATGTTGACTATCGGAGTATGACCCCAACCGTGAATATATACTCATCCGTGGGCCTAGTCGAGAGTGCGTGCTCCTCCGCGCGCTAAGACGGGAATGTATACTGCCCAAATGTTCGGCTCGTGGCTGCTTGCCGGGACGCTGCTGGAAAGGTCCGTCTGCCCTTGTCCTACTTCGGGATACCTCGTCCGGGGCACGTTGGATCCTGATGCATTGCAAAAGTTGATTCACCAAGGTTGTCTATTGTACAAGGGTGCTCGTCAACTCTATGACTTGTCGAGACAAGTGTTGTTCGCCATTTGGATTGGAAGAGCTTGGAATGAATGCGTCTCATTGGGCAATGGAAGGGTGGTAAACTCCGGGCGCGAGATTTGAGTTGGGAAATGTCAAATCCGCGAAAAAATATGGTGAGAATGCCCCCGGCTCGATGGTAGGTCCGGATGGTTGAGATAGTCTTGGGCCGACTTGGGCTGCTTGGAAAGCCACTGGAGCAGGATGGGCCGTGAAAGTGGGCTGCTCGACCGGAGCTGGCTGGGCCACGAAAGTAGGCTGCTCGTCGGGAGCTGGCTGGATAACGAGAGCAGGTTGCTCGGCAGGAGTAGGTTGGGCTGTGAGAGTGGGCTGCTCGACAGGAGCAGGCTGGGCCATAGGAGTGGGCTGCTCGACAGAAGCAGGTTGGACCACGGGAGTGGACTGCTCGTCGGGAGCAGGCTGGGTCACGAGAGCAGGCTGCTTGGCAGGAGCAAGCTGGGCCGCGAGAGCAGGTTGCTTGGCGGGAGCAGGTTGGGCCACGGGAGTGGGCTGCTCGACGGAAGCAGGCTGCTTAGTATGTGATGCATGCAAATGCGAGGCTTCGGCCCAGGCCCGTGCAAACTTGGATGGCACGACTTGGGCCGTGGCCTTGGTGCAGTGAGCCTTAGATGGCACGGCTCGAGCCGTGGTGAAGGCACCATGGACCTCGCCACGGTTGGCTACCGAGGTAGTCACCGTGGTGGTTCCCATGGTGGAAACTGGTGGTGGTGCTGCTGCTCCACTTATTGTCGCATTTAGCCTCACGGATCTCCGCAATCCCATTTCTTGAACATTAGAATTTTCACTTGTGGAATTTTCTAACCATTATATTTTGCTTATACGTTTTATCAAAGAACCTTTCCAAGTAAAAAATTCTAATAATAAGAACGTATGAAAAATATTCAAATGGACTAGAAAATAAAGAAAAAACATTTTTGTGCGAGAGTCTTCTACCAGTATGGATTTCAACTCTCAATGAAATCACCAATTTGTGGATGCAAATTTCTCCCTCCTTGATCTTGGACAATTTTGCACCTACAAAACAATTAACACCTTAGGTTAAGGCCAAGAGCCTCACGCGCCCACGATGAATAGGGGGGGCTTTGGCCGAAGAACCTCCGATGCCAAAGTTAGAATTTTAGAAAGAAAAAGTGTTTAGAGTGTTTAGTATTTTTTGCAAGAGGATTGGAATGATCTTTTGGTGAAAATGGGAATCCATTTATAGGGATAGGGGTGGCCGGCCTTGGTAGGGTTTTTGTGTTTGATTTAGTTTAATTAGCCAATTTATTTGGCTATTTAAACATAAAATGAATGTTTTGGTGGTTTTTGGAATTAATTGGCTAGTTAATTAGGGTAATTAAAAAGGGAAAATAGTGGAAAAGGTGGAGAATAAGATGGTTTACTTTTCTTGATGGGATTGGCCGGCCACTTTAGTAGTTTTAGGTTTGGATGGGTGTTTCAATTGATAATTAAGGGATTGATTAGGTAATTAATCCCTTAATTAGTCAATTATTATGATTTTAGGAAATATGAAGGGAATAAGTATATTATTTAGCTAATTGATTAGCTAAATAATGAAATGGGAAATATATGAATAAATTAGGTTTTAAGTTGATACCTATTTTGGGCACTTTTGACTTGGTTGAGGGATAATTGCATGCTGCTTGCGCGTAGGAATCCCAGTATGCCTCAAGGGTATTCTTGTCCTTTTTTATCCAAAGATCCACGTGTTGCCTTGTGATTATTTTTGGCTCCACACTCTCCTTGGTGTGGAGACTTAGAGGTTCCATATTTTGGGAGCTTGGAGAATCCATTCATCCATCCTCCTCCAAGAAATCCATGGAGCTAAGAAGTAAGGAATGAAGGCCCTCTCTCTTGGGTGATTAGCCTTTGCTTATGCAAAGAGGAATCAATGAAGTTATAATATTTCTCAACTCACTTTGTTCTTGAGTTGAGTCTTGGTTCACCACAATTACTAGGCCTTGAATTTCATGGGTAAAGTTTTATTTTTGAGTGCATACAAGCATGATTCCGCCTTTTAATTGTTAATTGCATGCATTGATGCTACTCAAATGAAATAGTTTTCACAAATATTTCCTTTATTTCCGACGGTCAAGTTAGTAAGCAATATTAAGACTCAAGGAGTAGGCAAGAGAAGAAGTGTGCAAAAATTGTGTTACAAGAGATGAACCCTAGAAGGGTGGATTTATACCAGTCAAGGAGATAACCTTTTAGGATAGTTGAAATTCGTATTAAACCGGGAGAATCCATGAGGATATCTAGGAAGTAGATATTGTATCCTCTTAAGTCTGTTATTACGTACAGCTCACGCTAATCCTTAGATTGTAAAGACTACAAGATTATAGGAAACCTGCTGATTCCTACTGGATTTGATTCCCGAATCTTGTTGAACAAAAATGGTCTATCTTAGTGAAGTCAACTGACTTCGCCCACTCATTTCAGGGCAGGATGATGATGGCATCACTGATTCATTTAGTTAGCTATGTTATAGAGGTTGTTGAGTCCATGACCGAACTTCTGAGGTAGGCATACTCTTATCCGTCTTACGCTGGCCCTGAAAAATTATCAATTTCTGAGGAAGAGAGCAACGTAGCGCTGGGTGGAAGAAGAAAAAAATTGAGGATGAGAAAGAGAAGGCCCAAATCTTTTTATGGTTTCTCTTAAGGGTGGGTTTGGTTCCGTTCGGTTCGATTTTTGGCCAAAACCGAATACCAAATTGAAATTACTGTTTGGTTCAGTTCAATTTTTCTTCGGTTTTGGTTTTTTTCGGTTCGATTTCGGCCTGGTTCGGTTTTTTCCATGATTTTTTTTTAATCTGGAGCTTGAACATGCTTCCCTGCCTTAAGCATTCTCAGTGAGAAATAAACCTACAACATGGAATCTAAATTTGCAAGAACGGTATTCTGAAATCGACAATGAACTATGCATTTTAACAGAATCCAAAAGGTAGCAAAGCAAAGCTTTACACACAAAAAAAAAAAAAAAACAGAAACAAAAGTTAAGTAGTAGTCAGTGGTAAATGAAAAAGGCATCATACTTAAACAATTAAAGCGATGAGTGCTTAGCAATACGAACAAAACTTGAGCTTTGAGATTCAATCTATAAACATGGTTTCTGTTATTAAATTATTTGCACTAGGAGAAACACAATACTGCAATTTTACAATGAGTACTACAACACAGTTTATTCTTTTTTCTAGTTCATTCTTTTTTCCAGTTCACCTAGAAAACCAAGAATTAAACCTTTACCTCCATCTTGCAGATCGAACAAAACTCGTTTCGTCAAATCCAATGAACTTGCAAAGGAGAACAAAACAAAATGTTGAACTGTTGAAGGGAGGTGGGAATTGGAGGTTGGGGAAGTGGGTAAGCTTGATCTGAGGTAGGATTTCTGGGTTTTGGTTTTGTTTGGTTGGAGGGAGGGAGGGGGAGGGAGAGAAAGAAAGAGATGGGAATTGAGAAATATGACTTTTTTTTCGGCTAGGTTAAGAGAAGTTGGGATTGGATGGAAGATGAGAATTGATAACCTATTAGGATCCCGTTTTATAAATATGCCACTCATAAGGTATTAGCTAGAAAAACCTTGCTATCAAAATGGTTTAAGGGGAAGATACTCAACTAAGTGGGAATGGGTTCAAACCCCCTTGGGTATATTTTTTTAAAATTTTTTAATGATTAAAATATATTTCGGTTCGGTTCGGTTTTCGAACCTCAAAAATCGAAACAGAACCAACCAGATTCGGTTCGGTTTGGTTCGACATTTTCGGTTCGATTTTTTTTTCGGTTCGGCTTTTTTTGCCTCGGTCCGGTTTTTTTGGTTTTTGGTTTTTTGAACCCACCCCTAGTTTCTCCTAACGAAAACGTTTGCTAGGCAAAGCTAAGAACACTATCAAGTAAATAAAGTATTTATGAGGTTTTTGATAGGGCATTGTGGACCTTTGCCTAACGGTTAACACACATTGCCCGATGAAATGGTTCATCAAAAAACTTTCTATAAGCTGGTGAACTAAACTTTCGTCAACATAATACAAGACAATTTTTTCCTTTGGCGCCAAAACATTACCCTATGAAATAAACTATGCCTTGCGAAATGTTTTCGTCGAGCAAAGCCTCTAACAAAATCCTATTGACCAGGTTTGCCTGATCACTTTTTTTTTCGCCGGGTAAAGCTCCTTGACCCGACGAAAAGTGGTTTGTCAGGCAAACTTTTGTCGAGCAAATGGTAGTTTCTGGTAGTGGAAGTAAAATCATAATTATTTCTTACAACTCGTGAATCATCGGGTTTGGCTGGTTCTAATGGTATTCTTTCATGATCATTTTGGTTCATGCCTAGGATGTTTTTGCTAGTTCTTTAGGAGTGGCTACCTCTTTAGGATCTAAATTGTATGCTATATAATCCATGTGGTAAACTTAGCTTGGGAAAAGGGTTGTTGTTCCCTTTAGATTGAGTGTGACTAATTGTTGGTTGTTCTTTTCATTTTTGCTTCTCACTATCGCGTTCCTTAGCATTTGAGAGTTCGTTAGATAAATTGTCGAGCTTTGCTCTCTTCTATGTGCATCAGAGTTAAGATATATTTTTCAAGAAGGTAATCATGTGGTTGCTTGTTTGGCAAAATTTAGAGTAGACCATCCAATTTGCAATTTTGTTAGGCTGGGTTTTACCTTGCTATTTTGTATTTAAGTTTTCTTAGCTCATGTTCTGAGGGGGACTAAGTTTTCTCCCTTTTAGATGTAATCCTTCTTATTTATTATTTATATGAAAGTTTACTTAAAAAAAATTTGATTTATGTTCATGGTGGATTTTTGTATCAAAGGGACGAGATTTAAATTTTAGATCTCTTTCAACATTTGGGAGAAATACTATTAGACTAAAGGGAGTTAGTTATCGAACTATGAATTTAGATTAATATTTAAATTTTTATGATAATAATAAATAAATATAAAACAATTAACTTCTTAAATTTGATATTTTTTTTTATATCAAAGTAATCAAACGAATTTTTTTTAAGAACTATTAATAACTTACATGAGACAAACATGTCAAACGTGAACTTCAAGCAAACTTATCCATAAAAATCACATGGGAAATAGGATACATGGGTCATGCCTGCCAAAATTTGACATACGATGAAACTATTCTCTGACCTACATTATTTGACATATGTAGTTTATAAATTATTTTGTTAAGTTGTAATCAATCTAAATTTTAAGAGAGAATTAATTATATAAACGAATGAGTAAATTTGGCAGTTTTTCATTTCAATGTGCACCATAAAATTAATGAATTATTGAAACAATAATGTGCATAGGAGTCGGATACATAGGTGCTGGGTGGGATTAATAGAATTAACAGACGCATGAAACAATTTGCGTTGAGCTACAAATTCAAATAGAAAAAAAAACAGCGGTTTTGGTTGTGAGGGCGAGTGACAGAAAGAGATGCCGTTGGTTGGTGGTATTCGAACATGATTGTGGCGTTTGCATTTGCATGAATACAAGAATCCAACAACGCCCACAATATCATCTCACTTTTTCTCAGTACGATACCGAAACCGCTTTTCATTTACCTTTTTCCTTTAAACTATGCCCTTTTTAAAGATTTGATTGGGTCCCACGTACGGACCCATTTTCCTTCCACGACGAAGGCTTATATTGGAACGATTCCCTGTAATCATGACATTTCGGTTCAATAAACAATAGAGATGTGTTATTTACATATTCTTTTTTAATTCTCACAAACTCTTCGTTAATTTCTGTTTTTTGATCTTCTTCAATTCATCAGATCTGACGGTTGAAAATAAAAATAGTGTGTGAGAAGTAAAAAAAAGTGTGTGAATATTACCCCCTAAACAATAATGTATATAAGTTTTTCATCTCAAGTTATTCTTTTAGTGGACTGATTAAGGCGCTGCTTGGCGATGCATACATGTTGAGAGTTGTCCTACATTGGTGAGAGACAGGATTTGCTATGTGCTTATATGATCTTGGACTACTTCTCATATTGCCAATTGGTTTTATGGTTGAACCTCAATTTCATCATGGTATCAGAGCTAGGTTGTCCACGTGTGAAGCCCAACAGCCACACGCGCTCCACGTCACCCAGTTGTTGTCCACGTGTAGGCTTGAAAATCTGCCACACGTGCGGGGGCATGTTAAGAGTTGTCCCACATCGTTGAGGGACAAGATTTGCTATGTGCTTATATGATTTTGGGCTACTACCTATATTGCCAATTAAACATGATGCTTGAGAAAAACCCTAACGAATACCAACGACAAAGGGAAAATTAAAAGTACCTATTTATTTTGAACTATTTAATTACTCTAAATCTAACTAGCTAAATCTTAAGATTAAACTAGACATGGATACTAAGCTTTATTTTTATAGAATAATCAATAAAAATGTTTATGCACAAAATTAGGTTAACTTAGGATCAACGTTAAGTGTCAATGAATGACCTTTGCAGAGTTGCTTCGGTGACTAAGTGAAGATAATGTGCAGAGAGATAAAAGATGAAGAAGCAAACACAAGTTGTACGTATTGTGTATAGAGATAAAAGATGAAAAAACAAACATAAGTTGTACATAGTTCAACCCATTTGGGCGACGTCCATGAGGATAGAATAGTTTCATTGATAATATAGTGTTTATATGATACAAAGGTTTAAGCATAATCATCATTAATAAGATCTAAATATAGATTATGGAGTCTTAGATCTAAAGAAACTTAATGGTGAGATAATGATTTCCCTTTACAGTTAAGGAGGGTCTCCGTTGTCAGCTGTGGTCAATGTGAGACTCTAGGGACTTTATTTTGGTGTTGACATATGTTGCATAATGATTTGTCTCTTAATTGGAGAGAAACTCATGCTATTTAGAAAGACTAGTGCCTCAACACAAAATATTCAATAGGTCTCTTAAGATATACAATTGACGGATCCTCGATAGTTTCAGGATTGATGAAATATGATGCAAACAAATCCATTATACATAAGTTATTCTCCTCTTTCTGTGCCCTGATTATGCGTTGTGTTCGAGAATTGTGAAAGAAGCTCAACTTATTAGTATAGAAATGAAGACAAAAAAGGAAATGAAGGAAATATTTGTGAAAACAAGTTCATTTGAGCAACATCTATGCATGCAATTAACAATTAAAAGGCAGAATCATGCTTGTATGCACTAAAAAATAAAACATTACCAATGAAATTCAAGGCCTAGTAATTGTGGTGAACCAAGACACAACTCAAATCTCAAAGAAAAGAGTTGAGAAACTTTTATACCTTCGAAGCACCTCTTTGCTTAGCAAAGGATATTCACCCATGTGAGGACCTTCTTCCTTAGTCTCCTTGCTCCTTGGCTCCATGGATGTGGATGGTGGAACTTTGCTTCTTGGCTCCATGACATCTTGGATGGATGAAGGATTCGGATTCTCCAAGTTCCCAAAATAGAGAACCTCTAAGTATCCACACCAAGGAGAGCATTGATGAAGAGATGAGTGACTTAGAGGAAGGAAGATTGCTAGCTATGTTCCTTTAGGGTGGCCGGCCTTCATTAGAGAAGAGAGGGCGTTGTGTTCTCTTCTCTTCCCTTAGAAAACCTTAAGGATGAAATGACTATAAAGTTGCCTTTATACCACCTCACAATGGAGTGGCAAACTAGCCATAGATAATTAAACCATTTAATTATCCTTACTCATCTTTGTTATTTCTTCAATCTCTACCTTACTCGGTGTACAATCCATTAGGTTCCTTTTAGCGAGGCAGTGGGCGATTAGAACTCTTCAAATTGTTTGTGAATTGAAATATACTTTCAATTCTCCCTTTAGCGATTATACACCTTTAAGGCTTCCACAAGCCATGATTGACACCTAACAATATATCATGGTTACCTAAGCAAATCAGAAGAGGTGGAGAACTTATTCAGTTTAGGATTAGAATGCAATACAGTCATTCTCTAATACAATACTCTTGACTACATTGTTTGGTTTGATAGTTTATTCATGTCTACTATCCAATGTGATTCTTTTACTTATATGATTACCTTGAATGTGATTTGGAATGACCTCTTAAATCTCATTCATACTCTGTCCAGAGATTCTTACTCATATCATAGAGTATTCTCCCTCAAACAGTTTGAAGGTTAGAGATCCCTTGTTGTGCATTCAATTGCCTCCATGTCTAAGTGGCTTAACCCCAACTATGTCGTGGACACCTTTTGATGGAGTGACTTTGACATAGTAAAAGATCAAGGACATAACCACATGACAACTATGATGCCTCAGGTCAAATGACTATTTTGCATTATCCTAACCATGAGTTCTCATGTGACATGAGTATGAGAACTCCTTGTTGATTGTGTTTAATGAATTCATTCTCTATTGAGCACCTACATGCTTGTCTTAATGTCGGTCACACCAATAACTTGAGACCAGTCACTCTCTTTAAGAGAAGACATAGCACATACTGATCTTAACGGACTGTCAATGCCTAATTAGCAATCCTATGATCAGGAACGTTTATGATATGCATATGAAAGAGAATGGTCTCATGAATCTAATTTCTTTAGATCACATTCTCCCGATTACATATTCCTTGGACTTATCTTTTAAGCATATAACATTTATATGATACGGCTTTAAACAATAATCTTTGCTTTTGTATTAAACTAGATTAGTTTAACATGTTGAATATCTGTAAAGTATCATCATATGATTGGCTTTAGGGCACATTTCCAACATAAAATGTATGCAGTACAACTACGGAGATTTACAAATTCAGAAAGATCAAAGAAGAGCAAGAGAGGATAAAATTTTCTGTTCTTTCATTAACTAATCAACAATGATGTACAAAGATTATATTTACATGAGCTACATTTCTTACATAATAAGCACTCATGTAATAACAAACTTAAGAGTTCATTGTCTAATATCTTGATAATTGGCAGCACCTGAAGCATTTTGAACATGAGTTGAATCATGATCTTTTATACCTTTACATCCCTTCCTCAAGCTCATACTTACTATAACCAAGCATGAGATTGGAGCAATGTTGCACAAATAAAGAAGTGGACAGGCCTTTCAGTTAATATATTAGCAAAAACATGTTGCACATTTAAATCTCCTCGAGTTACTATTTTTCTCACAAAATGATAATCTATCTCAATATGTTTTACCCTTGAATGAAACATAGGATCAGAGGATAATGTAATATATAGTTGAGATATTATCACAGGAAATCATAGGAAGAGCAAATAAAAGAACTTGGATATCGCACAATAACTGCCAAATCTAGGCCAATTTTGTTGCTGCCATGGCAAAAACCCTTTACTCTACCTCAGTAGAAGATCTAGACACAGTATGTTGTTTCTTTATACCCAATAGATTGGACTAGAACCAAAATATACTATATAACCAGAAATGGACTTATGTTATTATGATCTTCTGCCCAGTCAGCATCACTGTTTACTTGAAGATGTAATTTACCAGGTTGAAAATGAATGCCAAAATCAATGGTGCCACTAAGATACCCTAGAATCCTCTTGACTGGCACAACATGAGATTTCATAGGGTGATGCATAAATTGGTAGCAATGATTGACTACAAATGCAATGTTCAGCCTATTGAAGGTCAAGTATTGAAAGACACTAACAATGCTCCTAAATTGCTTTAAAATTGTTAAGTTGATATTATACTATATATTTTACCCCCATATTCTTAGTATTAATTTATTGGTAATTTAGGTGAAATTTTGATACTTTGGTTTATATTTCTAATGTAGGACTTTCAACTTCCTCTTCAGCAAAAAGTGATCAAACAGACAAATTTTAGAGTGATTCAAATTGGAGGATGTTCATGAGTCTTTCAACTTGTTTGTGTTAAAGTTTTAGATTTTTCTACTAAGCGATTTATTAGCGAAGAAATAAATAACCAGCGTGCTGTCCTGGCATATTGAGTTGCATAGCTTATTTGTGAGATTTGCACGAAGGATGATGGTTTTTGGGTTCGAGTCATTCTGCAGAGATGTTTAGAACGTCCTGAGATGTAGACTTGACATTCATGTCATGTTTTTTGTTTTCGTGTCATTTTTGTGTCATACTCGATATCATAACGAGTCATGTTGTGTAACACCCGTTAAAATGAACAAGCAATATGACTCGACCCGAACTCGACCCATTAATATTAACGGGTAATATAACCTAACCCGTTAAAGAAAATATATTTTAAACCAATAAATAAGCAAATAAAAAACATAATACTAAATTAGTATATACGTATCACATTGTCATATAAATATTCCTTCAAAACATAAAAACACATTTGCCTTTCAAGTATCACATAAATATTCCAACTTACTCTGAAATGCAGGGTTTCTGGATAACTATCCATCCTCAAGGGGAACAAGTTCCTTTTAGATACATAGTTAGGGGCAATTCTATCCTTAAAAAGTCGCTCTCTCGACTAGTATAAATATATCTTTCTAGGGTTCATCTTTGGTAACACAATCATCACACTCTAACTTTCTTGCCCACTGCTTGAGTCTTACTAACTTGACCGTTGGAGAGCCTTTGGCCGACACACACCCCCTCCCTCTTCTTTCGCTTACTCATAGTTGTTTGTTCTTTTACAGGTTACTCCAATTTATGTATCTCCACTACCTTCAGTGGTGCGCGAATTTGGTTTAAACAGATCATAAGTTTCACAGTCATAGAGGTTGAAACACTTAGGGATTAAATTCGTAATAGGAGATTGAACAATCTATAATTGTGCTGCAGTCACCATTCTTTCTTGATTCTTGGAATTAATGATTGAATTATAGATGAGATATCAAAGAAATTGAGAGTTAGGGTTTCAAAGAACACTTTCTTGAACAATTATAGGGAAGAATCAGACTTAAAGAAAGATATTTGCAAGTGAAATTAACAAGAAAGAAGAGAATTTCAGGCACACATTTTATCGAATAGATGATGGCAACAACTCAAGATTCAATATATTGTAATTCCTGAAGAAGAAAAAAACCAATTTCACAGAAGAAGCGATAGCTGAATTAAGAAATTATACCATGAATCAGTAGAAGAGAACACGAAAGCAACAGAAAATCAAGATTAAAGACATACACCGATTGCCGGTGAAGATACCATATAGAAATGAAGAAGAATAAGGAGGAAATTGTTGTAATTTGGTTTAAGTTTTCTTGTATATTTCATAAGTATTGAATGTACAAGGATACACATATATATGAGAAAGAAGGACTAGTTACAACCAACTATCCTTAGACTTAACCTTAGAGACTGACCATACTCCCTAATTGAAGGAGATTAAACCAAATACTAGTGACCAGCCATACTCCTTAATTGGATGAAATCAATCACAAGTAAGGAGTTATTTACACTTTTTTGTCAAGGAAAACACAGTAGCCCATGCTGCAATTAGGCAGCCAAAGTTGACAAAGAAATGCCATGATTTCCGTATTACATAATCTACATAATCTGTTTAGGGTTAGTTAGTAACTCTCAATACTCCCCCTCAAGCTGGATCGAGTAGTATAGTCGAGCCAAGCTTGCCTAGAAGACGCTGAAAATGTGCAAATGATAGAGCCTTAGTGAACACATCTGCCAAGTGATCATAACTGCGAGTGAAGATTGTTTGAATGAGTTATGACTGAACTTGAGCCCGTATGAAGTGACAATCAACTTCAATATGCTTGGTCATTTCATGAAAAACTGGATTTGTAGCGATGTGCATGGCTGTTTGATTATCACATATGAGAGACATGGGAGTGGTACTCGAGAACCCTTGGTTAAACAAGAGACCTTTGAGCCAAATCAATTCATATGCAGTAGTAACCATGGCTCAGTACTTAGCTTTAGCACTTGAGCGGGCAATAACTTATTGCTTTTTACTCTTCCAAGTAAGAATGTTGCCTCGAACAAATGTGCAATAACTAGTGGTGGATTTTGTATCAATTGCATTGCCTGCCCAGTCAGCAACAGTGTATGCATGAATCTCAGTGGAATGATTGTTACGCAGAAGAATTCCCCGATCGATGGACCATTTGAGATAGCGAAGGATCCTTTTAACAATACTGAGACGTTCAACTGTGGGTGCTTGCATGAATTGACTGACCAAGCTGACAGCAAAAGTAATGTCTGGACGAGTGATGGTAAGATAGATTAGCTTACCAACCAATCTTTTATAATATGTGACATTTTTTAGTGCTTCACCATCTATGGTAAGCTTGAGTTTGCTATTGATTAAGGTGGCAACTGGCTTGCAATCAGTAAATTCAGCTTCCTCGAGTAGATCCATGACACATTTGCGTTGGTTTAAAAACAAACCTTGTCATGAGGTTGCCATCCCAATGCCAAGAAAATACTTCAACTTCCCAAGATCCTTGATGGAAAATGTTTGATGTAGGGAGGCTTTTAGGGCTTCAATTTTAGAGGCATTGTCACCTATGATGATAAGATCATCTACATAAATAAGAACCACCAACTTCCCACTAATTCCATTGTGCACAAACAAGGAAGAATCCGGATTGCTTCTAAGAAAACCTTCCCTTTCCAATGCTGAGGTTAGCTTAGCATACCAAGTTCTTGGTGATTGCTTCAAACCATAGATGACATTGTGAAGTTTGCACACCATGCCATCTTTTACTAGAGAGTAACCGTGGGGAATTTGCATGTATACTTCCTCCTGAAGCTTTCCATGAAGGAAAACATTTTTAACATCCATTTGATATAACGACCAACCGTAGTTGATAGCAATTGAAAGTAACACACGTACTATGTTCATTTTTGCTATTGGAGCAAAGGTTTCCTTGTAGTCAACCCCAAAGGTTTGAGTGAAACCACGAGTAACAAGCCTATATTTGTGTTTCTCTATTGAGCCATCAGACTTGAGTTTAGTTTTGTAGACCCAACAACTCCCGACTGCCTTCTTTCTTGGAGGTAATTAAATGATACTTTAAGTACAATTCTCCTCCAAGGCTTGAAGTTCTTCAGACATGGCTTTCCTTCAATAAGGGATGAGATTGGCTTTTTGAAAGGTATTAGGCTCTACAAGAGTTAAAACTTCAGTAAGAAAGGCAATATGTGAGTTTGAGAAATTGTAATTACTTATTGCTTCAGAGATGGGATATCTAGAAGTATAAGTAACATAGTTTACAAACTTGGCAGGGGTTTTTCTTTCTCGAGGTGGATTTCTTCTAACTTCTTGAGTAGGTTGGTGAGTGAAGGATTGAGATGTAGCCTCAAGATCATCATTTTCTTGTGAGTTGGATTGAGATGTAACCTCACGACTGCTACTACCCTTTAAGGAATCATCATGAATCAAAGGCTCAATGTATATAGGCAATGGAAACAAATCACACAAAAGCTCCCCCTCACATGAAGTAGGATCCCTTTTAAAGAATGGAGTTTCTTCCTCAAAGCGAACATCTATGGATACAACACACTTGTTAGTGATAGGATTAAAACATTTATATCCCTTTTGAGTGGAGAAGTATCCCATGAACACACATTTCACAGCACTAGCATCCAATTTGTCACGATGTTGAGTTTGCACATGTACAAAACAAGTGCAACCGAGGACTTTCAAGTTTGACAGATTTATTGGTCTGTCTTTAAGGGTTTCATATGGTGATTTGAATCCTAGAACTCGACTGGGAAGCTTATTGATCAAATAGGTGGCTGTAAGAATTGCATATGACAAAAACATTTTGGGTACATTCATATGCAACATGAGTGCCCGAGTCTTCTCAAATAGATCTCTATTCTTCCTCTCAGCTATCCCATTTTGTTGTGGGGTTCCCACACAACTTGTTTGCTGAATTATTCCTTGTGAACTCATATATTGAGTTATGATATTGGACAAGAACTCAGTGCCATTGTTTGATCTCAAGATTTTAATGGTTGAGTGAAATTGTGTTACCACCAACTTATGAAAGTCTTTAAAAATAGTTGAAACCTCACTTTTAGATTTCATGAGAGAAAGAAAAGTAATTTAAGTGTGATCAGCCAAAAATATGACAAAATATTTGTAACCCTCTATTGATTCAAAAGTTGAACCCCATAGATCAGTGTGTACCATTTCAAATGGTGTACTCGACTTAGACATTGAAGAACCAAAAGGAAGTCTAGCAAATTTTGAAAAATGACAGGTATCACACTTAAAGGATGGGTGACAAAACATGGGAAATAGTTTTGACAAAACAACTTCGGATGGATGAGCTAGTCTTTGATGCCAAAGTTGTTGATCTTGAGTTTTACTTGAGTTTGCTTGAAGAGCTTTAGGTAGATGAGAATTCTTGCAAAAATAATACAGGACATTTAGAAAAAAAAAACCTTCACCAATCATCTTCTTAGTGATACAATCCTGAAATATCACATTAGTTTGTGAGAACATGGCAATGCATTTTAGAGTGGAAGTGAGTTGCCATATGGAAAGTAATTTGAAAGGAAAGGATGGAACATATAGAGCATTAGACTCGATGTTTTTTTACATCAAATTTATTTTTCCTCTACCCATCACCGAGACACTTTTTCATTTGCAATTGACACCTGAGAAGGTTTTGAAAAAGAATGAAAATCATGCAGATCTGAGACTTTATTGGTCATGTAATCAGTGGCACTCGAGTCAATTATCTAGCAATGAAGTTCAATACTAGTTTGAAGTGCAGTGGAGAAGGAGTTTAAGATACTTGCAGCTTTATCAGGATGGACATGATCGTGGTCAGCAAGGAACCTAGCAAACTGGCTAAGAAGTGCAGTGTGATTGTCACTCTCAACCTTAGGAGTTGGTACAACCTTTCCATGTCCTTTGCTTTGAAGATACGCTGCAAATTCATTGATAAGAGATAAGGGGTTTTCAGTGAAGCCTACTGAACCATGGTTGAGCGAGCTCGAGGCATGCTTTGCAATATGTTATGCTTTGTAGGGGGTTGTTTGTGATGCTCGAGGAGTGAATGGCCTAACATTCTTTTTGAACTTAGGTTTTAGCTCTGGATGTAGTTCCTAACACTTTTCTTCCACATGTCCTGTAACATTGCAGTATTTGCAATTTAGGTGTGGATTCCTTCCCTTGTATACCTTGTTGTCAGTTTGCATGTAGTTCGTAGCATACCATCGAGTCTTAAGTAGTTTGTGGCTTGGCACTTGGTTTATCACCCTTCTTCTTGCTTCTTCACGTTGCACAGTAGCACAAACATTTTGAAATGATGGCAGCTCCATGTTCATTAGAATGTGGCTTTTGAGATCTTCATACTCGGAGCTTAAGCTTCCTAGCAACTGATATATCATATCTTCCTCAACACGTTTGAGAAGAATAAAGGGATCAGTGGTATGAGAAGGATATACATCCAGCTCATTCCACATGGTTTTAAGGCTTTCAAGGTGTTGAACAAAGGTTCTTCTTTCTTGTTGAATACCTGCAATATCTTTCTTTAGCTAGAACACACGAGCATAATTATTCTGGTTCCCATGCATGTCTTTCACAGACTTCCATAAGTCTTGTGAGGATTCTGAGTAGTTAAAGATCTCAGCTACATATTTCTCCATGTTGTTGAGTAACAGGGACATGACCAGTTGGTCTTTGCATAACCATGCTTCATATGCTTGGGTAGAAGGCTCAGGTACTTTAGCTCCTCCATTAATGAACCCTAGCTTTCCTCTTCCGCCGAGAGCAAGAGACATTGTTCTAGACCATGGGAGATAGTTGAATTCATTTAACAAAACGGAGCATAAACGCTGATTCGTATTTATCTCAGTATCTGAAACAAAAGAGGGAGAACTTTGCGAGTTTTCTCCTCCAAGGTTTACTGAGCTTTCTTCAGCCATAACTCGAGCTTGAAGATGAACAACAACGGAAAAAAATGGGCAGAGATAGGTCAAGGATGACACTGCTCTGATACCATGTTGCAATTTGGTTTAAGTTTTCTTGTATATTTCATAAGTATTGAATGTACAAGGATATATATATATAAAGAAGGACTAGTTACAACCAACTATCCTTAGAGACTTAACCCTAGAGACTGGCCATACTCCCTAATTGAAGAACATTACACCAAATACTAGTGACCGGTCATACTCCTTAATTGGAGGAAACCAACCACAAGTAAGGAGTGATTTACACTTTTCTGTCAAGGAAAACACAGCAGCCCATGGTGCAACTAGGCAGCCAAAGTTGACAAAGAAAGGCCATGATTTCCGGATTACATAATCTACATAATCTGTCTAGGGTTGGTTAGTAACTCTTGATAGAAATGTATGCAGTGTAGCTATGGTGATTTAGAGAAACAAAGAGATCGAAGAAGAGCAAGAGAGAATAAGGTTTTCTGTTCTTTCATTAACTGATTAACAATGCAGTACAAAGGTCCTTTGTACAAGCTACATTTCTTACGGACTAAGCAATCATATAATTACAAACTTAACAACCCATTATCTAATCTCTTAACAACTGGCAGCAACTGAAGCATCTTGAACTTGAGCGGGATCTTTATACCTTTGCAATTAGCTGTTGAATGGCAGATGAACTTTTTGCATGGGAGTATCTGTGTGTGGGGCTCATAAGTGGGTGACTCTCACTCTTAAAACATGGTAATTGTTCAGTGAGATCTTAATTGAATACTATAATTATAAATAGAGAGAAATTTATACATAATATTATATTATTAGTTCAAAATATTACAGTGCATGTACAAGTCATTAAAAATTCATTCGATGTGAGTGCATCATCGTAAGATTATATTGTTGATGCATAATAGGATTAACATATAATTTAGTTAATTATGCGACGTGATAGTATTCCAATCCCATACAATACACTTTTCTATGTCATTGTACTTGTCGTTTTGTGAAATGAAATCAATGAATACATGATAGGAAATGGGAAGCCCAATTTTTCCCTTTCACTTTCTGTCACTCTAATCTTGCTTTTCTTTCCTATCTGATATGAAAGAGTGGTGGTAGTAGTAGTACTGTGGTACTCATCTCTTTTATTCTACTTTCGAAACTGATCATCGTATTTCAAAAGTCATGATAATTTATACCAGTAACAAGTTATAGAAGCACAAAAACAATAATCAACAAGAATTTAACGAGGTTCACTCTAAATTAGATTATCGACAGGGCGACGATGTGGGTGATCCACAATGGTAAAAAGAAATAAGTACAACAAAGAGGAGAGATAGCTTATTCTAACACTTGCGGTGCTTTTAAAATAAGCACCTTATTTTATAATTTTTCTGTTTGATTTCAATTGACCAGTGACACTATTAAAACTAAGGAAAACTAATGAAAATGGCTTGAAAACTTTGAGTTTTAATGATAAGGACAAAATAAAGGGTAAAGTGAATAGTACCAGGATTGACTTTTTAGTGTAAAAATGTGGTTTTTCGTTAAAGTGAACAGTACCGGGTGCTTTTCGTTAAAGTTCCCTTAAAACTATGCATTCAAGAGAAAATTTCTCCTTTGATGTGATTGACCGGCTCACTTAAGTTATGTCACGTTGATGATCTCTTGAAACAAAAACGGTATTTTAAAAAGTTCCAAAAGAAATTTCAACCCAAAACACGTAAATTTGAGCCGCTATTTCAACACATATGTCCTTATTTTCCTTTTTACGTTCTTTTCCCAACATGATATTATGCTACTTGAGTCTCAATATGTTACCTCAAATTGGTTGTGCATGAATGATTGGTAATTGTTCACTTATATAAAGTCCTCGATATATACATTTTATTTCAATAAATATTTAAGTTCTCAAATAATTGAAAAGTGAGCTTATACAAAATAAGCTTTGTATGATAATATTGCACCATTGAAAATTCAGTTTAAAATTTATTTTTTCCGTGAACTATGTCATCTTGGGATATGAAAAACTTTTTCGCAAACTATGTTGAGTTCTAGCAAAAAGGAAACTGGCTAGGGTTAGCTTCCATGACATGAAAAATAAAAGGCGAGAAGACTCAATTTGTATAAAACAATCTTAAAGAGATAGCAATGGGGTTGCAAAATTAAACTAATTATGCTAAGTTAACAAAATATTTTTCTCTTAATTTTTCCGTATAATGTCCTTTACATAGTAAGTTGATGCTACATTTGAAAGGATTCTTCGTGAAGTGCAAAGAGATTTTTTAGGGTGCTCTAGATTATGGAGTATTTTGACTTTTTCAACTGTTAAAAAAAACAACAATCAAAATTTAAACGGTTAAAAAAAAATACAAAAATCTTATACTTCGGAGCACTGCAATTTTTTTTTGTGTGCAAATGGATGCTAGCACAAAAAAATGTTTATTTTTCGTTCCCTAGACCTAGAGCATAATGCAACAAGCAGCTCATTAGATTGTTATTTTGGCCTCCAAATTTGCTATACGGTTCCACCAGATTGATTGATGCCCAAAATACATACTGTTTGGAAACAGATACAAATGGTAATATAGAAACGACAAACCCTCTAAAGCAACTTCAGATAATGTGTATTTTTCATTTCATGTATTTTCCCCTTTCACTCTCTTCTTCGCCGTTATGTTTCATCTTTTATTTCCCCAACTCCATCTTTCCACGGTTCTTCTATTTTTTAATAGAATAACAAAAGTGTTCTTGAATACATCCGGTTCCACTATAAAATCAAGTGGTAATATGTGGAGTAATTCAATTTATAAGTGTACGCAAAGTATGTTGAGAATGTATCCCACATTGATGGGAGAAGAGACATGAAATGATCGAAGCATGCTAGCCATCACGGTGAGGTGACGTAACCATAAGGGTAAGTGATGCAAAAAGTGAATAAGATTAAAACTAATTAGAACTAAACAGTGAAAGAGTGCGCAATCGTGGATTGAACCTGCTACGATTATTCAGAGCGTAATAAACAGTGAGACTACAGAAGAGTAGTCAAAACAACCAAAGTACACTTATTACATAATAGTGATAAGTTTGTACGTCTAAAACAGAAGGAAATGTCAAAACTGCCGGGATTCCTCGAGTGCCACAAAGAGTACAACTATCTAGGTCCTAGAGAGGTGAAAAACAAAGTTGAGTGGGTCAACAAAACAATGCTTATAAGAAAACCTTTAACTTTGAAAATACTAACCCCTCGTCGTAAAACAAGTATAGTTTCCTTAAAACATACTACTCAGGTATATAAACAATAATTCGATAATATTATAGCAGTAATATAACTAGGAATATGCCAAGTAATGATGTATCAAATGCCAAGTAATAATCATGTGATAATCAAGTATAACTAAGTGCTCATCCATCTAAGCTGACACACAAGTTCGAACAGATAGTTTTTGACACGAACAGGACTGGGTGTAATCAATATGCTCTAGTATTACGATCACATGAAGGCTGGTGCAGAAGCATGGTCACATACAAGTCGGATTGCCTAATGCAATTTACCCGACAGGACTGGCACCTAACTTGGATCCAAGGTGAGCGAACGGTGCGATGTGAACATGCACGTGAAGGACTGGCCCTGGCCCTGAGGCGAGTACTAACACCAAGGTGCAGCAATATGAGCATGTACACAAGTATGTATGAATGTCATGACAGTAATATCTCAGCCATATAGCAGCATTTATCACAATATATATCACAAAAACGATACTTGGCAATATAAATGTAAAAGTGAAGTAAATACGCATTTATGGAAACTATAAATATGTATAGGTATAAAACAAACTGCCCACTCACAAGTATGTTGCTGGGTCGTAACCCCCGAGCCTAGCTTGGCCTCGTAAATCCTCAGGCTAAGTTTCCCCTATATGTGAAGTAACTAAAATAACATTAATTAAAGCACATAACGGAAACCTAAATAAAACCCCCATAGTTTGCTCAAACCTAGGGTTTAAATATATGAAATTGATCTACTTGACGACACGAACACACACGTGTTGACCACACGTCGGCTGGAGGTCGGACGCACCATCACGCGCCGCCCAAAGGGGTTGCACAGATTTGTCATGCGCGCCCGCGAGTACAGGTGTACTCGCCTTCCTCGCGATTTTTTGCAGTTTTGCAGATTTTTGGGCCAACTTCCAGGGCTCATAACGATCTCGATTCTCGACCAAAAACACTTCTACAAAAGCCAAATTAAAGCTAGGAATGTGATGTATCGATCCCAATTTACAGAAGGTTCGAATATGGTCCATGTTATTCAGACATTTGGCCTAAAAGTGGCCAAATGACCATGGTTGTAAATTTCCAGAAAATTGAAATTTTCTTCCCAACTTCTAGAGTTGATTTCTAACTCGATACTTATCCAAACTCAATGATTCAAAAGCCATTTTGAAGTTAGGAATGTAGAGAACAAGTTTGTACCTAGTAGGAGTCCAGTTGTGGTCGAGGTTGATCAGAAAAAATGGGTTGAAAATGACCAAATGGTCATGATTCTTGATTGAAAAACGTGCAGGTTCTTCCTCTTCTCGAGTTTTCTGGGTAAAACCATACGTTCAAAACATAAAAAAGAGATCAATACCGACCCATAGAATTGAAATGAAGGTTCTAAGGGTTTCTCGAGGCTTACGAAGCCATGAATGGCCTGAAAATCATTATATCGAACTCACCGAGTCGAACCTTCCTAGTTGGTGAGTCAAAACTCGTCTACACCAGATTTCAAGGACATGGTTGTGATCGTGGGACTGAGATGAACACAATGGTGTAGTTGGTTTGTCACGTTTGTGAGTTTTGGTGTGTTTTTGTGAAGGTTGCAGAGAGGAAGAGGGAGCTTGGCGAGGGAGAGAGAGAGAGGAGAGAGTTCCTATTTCTTTTCTTTTTTCCTTTTTCTGATTGGTGACAGAAAAGAGGGAGAGCATGGGATGTGATTGGCTGCTAGAGTGTAGGGATAGATGGGATTGGTTAAGTAAATAATGGAGGGGATGCACGGGTAGGATAAAAAGGGAATCCAAAGGATATGATTTCAGATTTCCTACAGTAAAAGGAAATCGAAATCTATCCAAAGTAGATATTTTTACACTTTAAAATCTACGCCGACTCGTACTAGCGTGTACAATTTAAATGCGATAGCAAGAAATAAAATGAAAGAGATATGTATACGTCCACGTCACTTGCCACTAAGGGCATACTCGTCAAATACATACTCGGGGAGAAATTACATATGAAAATTAGGGATGGGTCGTCACAATCTACCCCCCTTATAAAAATTTCGTCCCCGAAATTTCAATACTGATTACCATCAAAGCCATAAAATAAACGTGGATAAATATCTCGCATACACTCTTTTGTCTCCCAAGTGGCTTCCTCCACAGAGTGGTTCCTCCACAAAACCTTCACCATCTGCACGGTCTTGTTCCTAAGAACCTTATCCTTCCAATCAAGGATAGTCATTGAAACCTTATCATAGGTCAAATCTGGATTGATCTCCAGTGGCTGAGGAGGGATTACGAGTGATGGATCAGAAACGCACCTCCGTAACAGCGATACATGAAACATATTGTGCACTCTCACCAACTCTGGTGGCAAAGCAAGTCGATAAGCAACTTCATCGACTTGTTCAACGATCTGGTACGGTCCGATGTAAGGCTGAGCTTCCCTTTCTTTCCAAATCGCACAATACCTTTCCACGGTGATAACTTCAAGAATACCCAATCACCAACCTTATAAACTTTGTCGATAGAATGTCTGTCGGCGATACTCTTCTACCGATCTTGGGCCGCTTTCAAATTATCCTTTATCACCTGAATGTTCTGTGTTGAGGAAAAACATACTGAGTAGTACGCTAGGGGAACCAAAAATCAACCCAACATACAAAGAAACTATAAAGTAAAAATAATCTAAAACGATAGCCGATAGAAGCAGAAATGTCATGAATATAAGAAGAGGTTGCACATGAAAAAATGTTGGACCACCAATAATATACATCATTATGTGCACCAAAATTAGCAAAAACATCAACCATATAGTTGCCCTCGTAAAATATATATAAAACAAAATCACGCATTCTAAACAATTGCTCCAATCCACTACGGCCTCTTTTGGTAGCTCGGACTGTACTGACTATTTCTGTCGGATAGGATAAATAGCCACCGGATAGTGCTGACTAAATTAGTCGGGCGTTTGGTGCAATATCAGATTAATGACTGTATTATTTATCTGTGTTTGATACCGAACCGGATAAGAAAATGGAAGAAAAACAAATTTTGACAAATCTTTGTTTATTTGTTGAACTTTATTCATATTTATACCTATTGAAAACCACACAAATTTTTAAATAACAAAGAAAAATAGGAAATTCCATACTTCAAATTCAAAATATTTTCCAATAACATAAAAGAAGGTTCACAAAACACAACTACAGTTGTTAGGTTATATAGATTAATCCAACCACATATCCAAGTTCACAAAATATACAAATGCAAGTTGGTTTCAGTAAGAAACAATTTGTCCAAATAGCCAAAATATATGCATGTTGTTGCTTTGCTTTCAGTTAGAAGCAATTTGTCCAAGTACCAAAAATATATACATGCTACAGCTTTTAACAAAAGATATGCATGTTGCTTTTAACAAACTATATTGTTGTTGTTTTCCAATGTCAATTGCGGTTACTTTGTCCAAGTAACATGAGTACGAAGGATTTTTTTCATTGCACCATCCAAAGACAAGAATGTCCTCTCATTCTGTGGCTTTTCGAAAAGGATATTCAGTGCCTTGATTTGCTCCCCAATACACAAATCCATCTTCGACAATTCTAAAGCAATCTTAGGTTTTGGATCCACTCTTTCTGAAGCAATTCTTGTATCTTTGACAATTACAAGAAGACATGATCATTGGCTAATTAAAGCCAAAATGCAAAGGAGATTAAACATCTGCAGTAGTAGAATACAAAAAGGATACAAGCATACATGGGTAAGGAAGCTCAAGAAAGATAAGAACGCTAAACTACTATCTTACAAGTAATCCATGTTCCCCAAACCTTCGTAGTCTCAGGTGCTACGTAACTATAAAGCCAGACAACACACATTTGAAACTTAACTATAAAATGACCTTCTCCATATGTGTAAGCTTAACCACAATGCAAAATTCTGCACTCAACTTCCTAGGTCACTCTAGGCTCAAATAAACATCAAAACTAATTCATTCGAATTTCGAACAATGTGAATATATCCCATCCTTCCATGCCATTTGAATTTCTCTGTTTCTCCTGCTTGAATGTTCAAACAAATAACCATTTAACAAGCTTTTGATCAAGATTAAACGAAGCGCTTATGATGCAGGGACATAAATAAGCAGTATTAAGCAGGCTAAGAACATCTGATGCAGTAGAACACGAAGCAACCTAATTTTCAGAAATTTTATTTGATTCAGTTTTTAAATTATGATGTGCTAAAAACCTTTGTCCTTTTGTAAATTGCAGAGCCATTAGAGAGATGACTTGCTGAGGGCATTGCGAATGGTGTTGTAAGCATTGATTGGTCTCAGAATGATATAGGCAATTTTTTCCAGACTAGATATGAGTGGGATGTTCTTGCCGCACGTACCATATAGGCATTTGGCCCTGATAAGTAGGTAATACACCTACTACAAGCAGCACGTTATTTTGTTTATGAAGTACTTTTGTTGTCTTGGTTCTGTTTTAATCCTAATATAGTAAAAACATAGCTTCATATAGCCCCACCCCAACCCGCGGATAGAAAATCACCATGTGAAATCAAAACATAGCTTTATATATCTTCTATATAACTTTCTTTTCTTCATCTCTCCCTCCCTCTACCTTTCTTCAAATTTTAGCTGTACGTTCCAGACCTAGTTCTTTTGTTTGACAAAAGGGTATATTTGTATAGACCTAACATTCTATTATATTACACACTTTCCACTGAAGTTGACAAAAGCTTGCTGAATGCTATGAAGGATTCAATTGTTTAAGGGTATTTTATTTGAATTCTTGTTCTTTTCCCCTATATTGTTGTTTTAGTTTACAACTCATTATAATGTTATTTAACACAGGTTTGAGTGGGGTGCTCAAGAAGGACCTGTTTGGGTTGATATTTGAACTTTGGACTAACAGGAAGAGAAGCCCAACAAGAACCAAGGAGGGGGTTTTGCCTAAAGCCCATCACCTAAGCCCAAATATTCATTTCAAGATTTATGAAGTACTCACCCATTTAATGCAAAGGCTAGTGGCTTGAAAGAAGTGACACTTGATGGAAATCAATCTACTTTCAACCCAAAAGTACTTTCTGAATGGTAGAGTACGTAAATTACTGATGAGTCACTACCCCTCAGCTACTTTCGAGTAGGAACCAAGCTGCAAGCAGTTAGGCTAATTCGCCTATAAAAGGAGGAAGAGGGCCCAGAGACAAGGATACTCAACCAATTAAACAACCAAATACACAAACTCTGCTCAAGCCAGATTTTCATACGAAGCTGTAGTCAGCCCCCAACCTCAATCCTTTTCAGGATTAGCCCTCACAAAAGCCATCTTTTGTCTAGTTTAATAACTCTACTGCTCACCAAGTAGTATTGATTTTCTTGTAACTTTATTTATCATCCATTCTCCCTTGAAATCCTTAGACCCCTGTAATGGCAAAGAAAAGAAACGGCGAAAGTGGCCAGCCTGGGGTTGGCTAGTTGGCTGAAAGTGGCCAGCCCTTTAGCCCTTTGGCCTTTTCTGATTTCTTAGGGCCCTATAAGATTCCACAACCCTCTGGCCTAGCCCTCTGTTGGAGACGGTTTTCAGGCTATTTTCGACCCTCTGGCCCTCTGGACCCTTCGGTTGGAGATGACCTTAAAGGGGAAAGGGTATTGTAAGCTGCACCATACCTTCAACCACTCTATCACTAATTGTGTTCAGTTCAGAGATTGGATACAAGATCTCATGGTTAAAGGGAAGTTGCTATTAGAGAAACTTCAGACCAACATGATGATTGACACATGTCCTTTCCCAGAAGCCCCAATCAACATGATCAACTTAATATGGGCCAGGAAGGAGAAGGAAAAAACCACTTGGGAGATGAAGGTAAGGTGAATAAGCCTATAGATGGAACTCTCTAAACAAGTCAAAAGCAGTTGTAATAAATGGGGGAATGTTTGTACAAATCAATACCAACGGAAACACCAGATAGAGGTGTCCCCAGCAGGAACCATAATCAATCAAGAAGTGATCAAAGAATAGAAAGAAAGAAAGAAATTTCTGCTATTGAAAACGCAGAAAAAGGGATTCGGATTAAAAGAAGATTTCATTTCATAAGGGGATTACAAAAATCTTAATCCAATAACTTTACATCTTCAGCTAAAGCAACTATTCTAGAGAAGTAAGTTTGCATGATAGCAAAGATTCTATCTGGCTGTCCCAAGTACATATTGCTATTCACTAGTTGATTCTCGGAATCTTCAACTTCTTGCTAGGCTTTCTCCATCTCCTCTACTTTCTGGGAAAGTTGGTTGGAAAGGGTCATCTTTTCAGCTTTAAGTAATGACAGCTGCTCCTCTAAACTCTGAATTTCAGAATCAACCACTGTGATCCTTGCTTCCATTGCTGATCATTCCTCTACCAATTGCCGGAGCACAGTTGTACTCTTCACATGCTTTTCTCGAAAGCACTTTACTCTATTAGAGGCTCGCTTTGCCTTAAGATGCTGATCCCTTAATGCTCGCAAATTCTCGAAGAAACTCAGAAATGACTTGTATTGAGCTGGGGGCAGCAGCTCAGCTTGGTGAAGTTCAAAAAGGGCTTTTTTTACATCATAACGTACCTTAAGACTAAAAGAAGCTGTGAAGCCTTTTTTTCTCCAATCCTTGAAAAGCTTGCGAGCACACTGAAATAAAGGGAGCTCAGAAATTGTTGGAGGAGATTGTAGTTTGTTTTTAATCTGGCCAAACTTCTTCACTAGATTGAGTAAGGATGTTGTTGATGAAGCTGGGGGCATGTCTCTAACACTTTCAGTTGCAACAACAGGTACAACTTTAGAAGGAAGAATGGGAAGGTTCTCAAAAGAAAGAGCGGAAGTAGGAGAAGTTGCTGCAGCAGTCTTGGCTCCCTGCTCAGGACAGGGGATAGAGGCCCCTGTAACCTCGAAGACTGAAGAAAAATGTGGAAGATCTCCCTTATGCACCAAGCGCGGAGGGGACTTGTCCGAACCCTCTCCAGGATCCTGTTGCAACCAAGACAAATATGATAAGAGAGAAGTGTTCAAGCCAGGAAAAGGTAAAATATGAAAGATCATTATACCTGAGATAAGCCCGGAGCTTTAGAAAGAAGAGGAGGGGGAGTAATCTCTTGTGATTGTGGGGAAAGGTCTTCTCTACCTATTGGTGGAAGAGAAATGGTACCCGAGACCTCAACAGAAGCCTGCGAGAGTAGAAGAAGTAGTGAAAGCCAGTAACTAACCTGTAAGAAAAGAGAAGCAAGAAGAATCAAATAAAAAATATACCTGTGGAGGAACTTGAGGCTTAGAAGGATTGGTCACCTTGGACGCTACAAGAATCTCAGGAATTATCAGCTCTCTAAAAGTAGGAGTTGGTGTGTGCTAAAATTCCTGTACCAAGGCAGGCTGAAAATATGGAAGGATAGTAAGTTCAGAAAAAGAATTTCGGGTATAGGATGGCAGAAACAGATACTTACCGAATCATTGTCATCCTCCACATAATGCATCATATACCTAGTTCGATGATCAAACTGAGAAATTGGAGTCACCTCTAAAGGGGTGGGTTGTGCTTGGAAAAAAAGGGCTTGCTTTGATCGGGCTGAAGGAGAAGAAGCTTCAGGCAAAGAGATCTTCTCTGCCCGAATTTCCTGATACAGATAATCGGGTAAAAGAGTTATCAAAAAGAGAAAGAGGGGAAAGAATTCTAAGAAAAGAAGGGGGCAGTCTATACCTTTAATTCTTCAAGGACCGCATCTTGGGGATCTTTAGCTCTTCGTTGCCTTTCTACATCCAATGGAGCGTCCTTTAAAACCAAAGAGGGCCTTTTTGATAACGAAGGTCCTGATTACAAGAAGGACCAAACCGTTGGTTCCCAAGCGTGAGGTATGAATGGAAGATTAAGGTAAAATATACTTACTGGGGGCTTTTTGTTTTTTCTTATCCACGGCAATGGTAGAGGCTTTTGAAGCAGAAGTAGCTTTAAAAGACTTGGAGGTTTGAGCTCTTGTACTTCTCCTGGTTGGGGCTGCCCGCTTATATTTTAGTCGTTGTTCAATATCAGAATCAGAGGTATCCGTCACAATAATACGTGACCGTTTAGGGGCCTAAGTACTTATTTTGAGCTCTCCCTCAACCTCTAAGTCTCCAAGAAGGTCAGAGGTATCCCCACATCCTCTAATTTCTCGCCTTCTAGCTTCGTTTGTAGCTTCTTGAAGGATCAATGCATCGGCAGATTCTTCTTCTGACCCAACATCTGTCGTTTCTATGGTCCTTTGGGCTGGACGGAATGAAAATTATGAAGAATTAAAAAATCATTGATGTATAAAGTTTTTTTTATAAAGAAGGAATTGAGAGCACAGAAAGTACCTATCAAAAGAAGCTGATTCTTTCGAGAAACCATTTCTTTCCAACTTTTAAGTTCACCTGAGCTAGGAAAAGATCTGAGAGAAAGTTGGCTGAAGAGACGGTCATGGGCTTCCTGCAGATCTCCTCCATATTTCTTGATCCATTTCGCCTCCCGCCAAGAAGAAAATGCCGAAGTATACTCAAAATTAAGGATCAAAGGTTTTTAGGCAACCTTGCTCATAACCTTAAGGCTATGATGGGCAGCTTGAAAAATATCTTCTTGAGGAGATAGGAGGCGGTATGAGGTACCACAATGAATAGAATCGAAAAATGGGATTGGGGTAGCTTGCCTAAAGACCAGTTGTCTACTACAGAAGTTGGGATGATAAACCTCCAGTTCGCATTCATAACGACCGCTGCGAACTCCTCTGGCTAAATCTCGCGATTGAATACAGTTGATAAATTTCTCTCTGCATAAAGGGTCAGTGTCCTCTACAAGAGCATCTTGGAAAGCCTGATTGAGAAACCACGGACATTTGCGAAAAACAGATGCTCCCCATTCTAAGTCTGCCCGAGTCCTGCAGACTCTGAAAAAATAAAAGCAGGCAAATGTTGAATGATCTGTGGGGGGAGCTTCGGCTAAAATTCGGGTAGAGGCTACACCCTCTAGGAACTCCAAGTTAATTTCCCGAAACTCTGGGAAGTACCATTGCAACCTTAATTGGATCATTTAGATGGGCCCATTGAGGTTAGTCTCAAATGGTTTACCCCGAGTCATTTCGAAAAGGAGATGATATAAGTGAGAAAGGAAGAAGGGACATGTGGCTACATCATCAAAATTGTGAAGGGCTTCTACCAAGGGAATCCATTCGACCTTCACCCCCTTGGATTTATTGGGAAAAGCATGCTTGTTAAGCCAGTACAAGAGAAAATACATATGCTCTTGATCTATGTTGGCATTAGAAGAACCTGCACCAAAGTTGTTTTTCACAAAAGGGATAAAACCCTTGAAAGAAGTCCCATAACTTTGAAAAGTTGTTGAGTTGTATTCTAATTGAAGAAAGAGAGCCGATGTGCCCGAGCTTGTACCCGAACTTTCAGCAATCGGGCGAGGAGTGAGAGCCCAATCATGAGTTATGTCCACAATTATGCACGATGGTCTTAGCCTGAAAATTTGTTCCATATCCAAGATAGTAGGAGACATGGGACCCATCGTGAAGTCAAAGGTGTTGGTGCCCGAGTTCCAGAAAAGAAGAGCAGTGGTCAATAATTATGGCTTTGCCACTGTGGTGGTCTTTGAAAGCATTATCAGCTCATAGATACCGTTACTCATCCATTTCTTTTTTAAGATGGGCTCAAGCTCATTTATCCATTTAACCCAAGCTTCATCGTTCATTAAAGGGAAGCCACGATGGTGATTTGACCACTTGGACGAAGAAATGCCCGATTCAGCCAGAAACGGGTTTGGAGTGAACCAATTGGCCTTGGGCATACTGGCTTCTATTGCAGAAGGAACTTGAGAGACCCATGCAGGTCCCAGTGAGTGGACCCCTTCCTCCTAAAAAAAGAGTTCAAACTGTAGATCTATCCGAGGATGATGAAAAGCATTAAGCAGACGGCGTAGGGTGATTATACCCTCACTAGATTCATATGAAGATTGGTTTGAAGAATTTTTTGGGGCCATCGATTAAGATTTGGAGGGAAATATAAAAATGAAATTTTTAAAAGGGTAAAAAAGAAGAAGCCAGAAGCAGGAAAGATTTTTAAAAGCCTTAGGAATTTGGGAAAAATTGGAAAATCAGAGGTTTTAAGCCGTTTAAAGGAAATGACATAATGAGTTGTTGATTAAAGGGCAAAAATCGTGGGTTAGTGGAAAAGACTCAGTTAACGACGATTGCATTAAATGACGCTCATACCGAGTGTAGGCGCGCGGTAACTATTCAATCATTATTAAAATGCCTCGGTTTACAAGTTTAATAACGATTGAAGGGGGCATTGTTTGGGTTGATATTTGAACTTTGGACTAATAGGAAGAGAAGCCCAACAAGAACCAAGGAGGAGGTTTTGCCCGAAGCTCATCACCTAAGCCCAAATATTCATTTCAAGATTTATGAAGTACTCACCCATTTAATGCAAAGGCTAGTGGCTTGAAAGAAGTGACACTTGATGGAAATCAACCTACTCTCAGCCCAAAAGCACTTTTTGAATGGCAGAGTACATAAATTACTGATGAGTCACTACCTCTCAGCTACTTTCGGGCAGGAACCAAGCTGCAAGCAATTAGGCTAATTCGCCTATAAAAGGAGTAAGAGGGCCCAGAGACAAGGACACTCAACCAATCAAACAAACAAATACATAAACTCTGCTCAAGCTAGATTTGCATACGAAGCTGTAGTCAGCCCTTAACCTCAATCATTTTTAGGATTAGCCCTAACAAAAGTCATCTTTTGTCTAGTTTAATAGCTCTGCTGCGTACCAAGTAGTATCGATTTCTCTTGTAACTTTATTTGTCATCCATTCTCCCTTGAAATCCTCAAACCCCTGTAGTGGCAAAGAAAAGAAATGGCGAAAGGACCAGCCTTGCTCGACAAGGTTCAATCTTGCCCGATTCCCTTTATTTTGTCTTTTACTTAATAGATCTAATGTTGTAATGAATTCCCTAGTATGTATTCAAATCATTTTAGGTATCTTAATGATCTAAAGTTCAGCTTACTCTCAGATTTGGTTTTAATTAAAGGGTTTCATCATCGTAAGAGTTGATCCACTTAATGTCGTGATTAGACCTGGACCTCTGCCCTTTTACCATACAAGATATACAAAAGTCCTTAATCTAAAGGCATAGAAAAGAATCTAATGTAGACTTAACCCATCCACGACAATCCTTTGATGATGAGAAGTTAGAGTAACTTGGGGTGCAAGTAATCGACTTAAATCCACTCATTTCACATATGCCATATTAAGATGGCAGTGGCACGCCTCAGCACTTAAGTTAGTTTTGACTATGAGCCTCACGACTTATACTTAAGGCCCGACAAAGGCACCTTTCAGAATTAATCATGTCCTCTTCTTGCAACCTGAAAAACAAAGCAAGAGCCCGACAGTCAACCAAAGTGCCAACTCTGCGATGAGCTGTGTGCTCGAGCCAGGAAGGCCAACAAGCGATATTCCTACCCAAACAGGACCCCTTTATGATGAACCAATCAAATCAGGGGGCAAACTAGGCCCGATCACGAAGGTGGGTAGGATGGTTACCAAATTAATCCCATTTTCTTTGCAGAAATCCCATGCTGCTTTCTCAGCTAAAATTTTTGACAAAGGGTACCATTTAATCTTGATCATACTGGGAAAACATATTGACATGGATGAAAGTTTAACATCAACAACATATTGACATGGATGAAAGTTCAACACCAACGACAAATCTAAAATTCAACCCCAACAACTAACCCTAAAATTCGAAAATTCTAATTAAAACACAAAATTACATAATCAATTGCATAATTAGAGAGAAAACAATAACTAGATTCAATCAATTGAAAGAAAATTGCAAGAAAAATAGAAGGAGCAAGGAAGAACAAAGGGAGGTATGGAACCTAGGAAGAAGAAAAAGATGAACTGGGATTCAGATGAAGAAGAAGGCGTTTGAGAAGACCAACCTTGGATTCAGACGAGAGAGCAAGCGCAAGAGGCATAAAGAGTGTCTAGAGAGGATCGACAATGCATTCGGAGAGAAAGGAAAGAGTGACCGACTAAATTGTACCGAGGTTTTGGAGGGTATAAGCAAGCGGGTGTTTACCGTATAAAGTAGGTGGGCCCGGATTATTTAATCCAGTGGCTATTTAATACAACCAGACATCAAACACCGTACTCCGTATTATTAGTCCTATCCGGTGTGTTACATGGTGTACCAAACGATGCCTTCATATGTAATTTCTTTTTAAGTATTGTAGTTCGTCAGATATTACTCAAAATTGCCATAACTGATTAAATTTGGAGTACATTGAGCTTCTACTGTTCAAAGCAGCAATATTTAATTTTTCGTCAAACAAAGCAGCAATATTTTTATTGGAGTAGGATTCTCTCATCTTTTATTTTCATTCCCTTCTTTTCCTTACTTTCATATATTACTTTTTGTCTTCTTCTGACTATTAAAAAATTAACATAAAACATTAACGTGGTTTAACCGTAACCGTTCAAATAAGAAAAGAGGAAATAAAGAGACTAGAAAGGAAGAGAATTCTACTCTTTTTTTATCATTGTTCTAAAAATCTCAGCCTAGTGCCGCCTAGGCACTAGGCGGCTGGTCACCACCCGGATTAATGCCTAGGCATTTGAAAATTAAGAAAGAGCGCCTAGACCTACTGAAGCACCCGCCTAGAACGACTAGGCACCTGCCTATCTCGCCAAAACCTGCCTAGGTTGCGACTCACTTAGACAAAAAATAGATAACTTTCATTTTGCATTTCATTTTTTTTAATATATTGTAAGAGACTTATTGAATATTTAAATAAACACACATTATATGCTTGTTTCCCATGTTTTCATTATGTTCCAATAGCTCATAATATATATGTCATTCTATTTTGTAGTTTATGATGAAATTATATATATTTTAAGTATAAATAGACATTTATTTACACGAAATAATAGATTTAATTAAATCTGTCTAGTCTACATAGGCACACGCCATGCATAAGTATTACAAGCAATGATGAAAAGAGAGTGAAGACAATATACAATGATATCTTGTAGAATATCATCATGCAGGTGATCGCTAAACACATGAGCTAGAAGCATTCAATTGTTTTTTTCTCCAAGTCAATCGGGCTATCCCAGAATAATCATTACAAGTTAGAAGCCAACTGGTTAAAATTAAATTAAGCACTTCTTTTTTAAGAATGCTAATTACTTTCTTCATGTGCCTTTCTTCTTTAATTTGCAATATTGTTACGCAAAATTAATGATCGAAATCGTATCAATTCGGGACTACTTTTAAGAGATTATTATTCACAATTTTATTTAAAATTATATATTAAAAATTATTATTAGCACTTATAAAAAATCTATTCATCTTGCATTTCTTTTTAGTGAAGTAAGAGAGAAGAATGCAAGATATTTTTCTTAGTACTAGATAATTTTCTATGGAAACTAGTTGAGTCTTTCTTTCTTTCTTTTTTTGCCAAAAAAACTAGTTTAGTCATTTAATTATTATTCTACTGTTAATTAAAATACTCTTTATTTACTTAGAAACTTTAGTAACCATCAAATAATTAAACGATTTGAAAAATACACAAATTCAACTATATGAGACCACATCAGAGTAATCCTACTGGAAATTTTAGTACGTTTGCACTTTTCGATCCGAAGCCTTTGAAACTACTCCAAGCGCTGGTAATGATCTTGTTTAGCTGATGAATCATATCAAAATTACTGAACTTTTTGAGGAGATCTATGAACCCAACTTCTTTTAGCTCTGTTGACCAAAAGAAAAAAGAAAGCTTCTCTAAGCTCTCTCTCTCTCTCTCTCTCTCTCTCTCTCTCTCTCTCGGGGTCAGCTTTAAGCTCTCTTTCTAATAGACTTTAAGGACCAACACGTGACACTGTCTGCCAAATCATCAACTGGGATTTTACCTAGTAATAATTTCATTTTCAAATTTTGTTTCATTGAGGAAAGTTATAAACCTTTTACCTGCAACTGCAAAGTTGCAATTTGTGGTGGAAAATACTCCAGGGTTCTAAATATACTTGAACTTTGTGCAGAAGCTATATATAGCTCCTACCGCACATTTCTTAACTTCATCGAAGGAAATTGAAACTTTGATGTCTCTAGCGTTAACTAATTTATATTCACGTGTCAAAGTTATCCTAATATATACACTGTAATGAATGTCATCATTGTTCCGAGTTTGTCAAATTCATTATTGTAAATCAGTGATTCTTTTGCGGTGAGAATAATAAGGATTTTCAACAAAAAGGAATTTCGTCATCATAACAATCTGGCGAAGTACATACATTTGGATATTGCAGTTCCAAGCATGGTAACATCTTTCACCACTTATATTAGATCTCGAAGCAATTGGACGGAAAACGAATGTTAAATCTAATCATAAAATGAAGACTATATGACTACTAATGATGAAGTTGCGCACGTAACTTTCGAATGTTAAGGTGTTTTTGGCAAGGATTGATATCAATTGGTTTGTGTTACTCCATAGTCAAGGTGTTTGACAATCATGAAGAGTGGCTATGGTTTGAAGATTTCTGGATTTTATTTGGGATGTATTAATATATAGAAAACAATCATGGTTCGTAATTTGTTAGTGTTGTAGAACTCATTTTCTTGTAATGACGCTGCATTTTACCACCCTCTATTCTGTTACAAATTCATGTTACATTAATGAATATCCTTAAAAATACATAGGCAAATGAAACTTATTGCATGTATTGGTTAGTAACAAAGATGTAAGGAAGGAAAAGATCTCTTATTTAGATTATTTTTCATGTGTTTCTTTGGTTGACAAATTCATGGATGCATGTGTGTGAGTTATGGCATTCTCTGAACATATTAAACACATGCCGTGAGGGGGAAGCAACTAACATACATAAAATCTTGTATTATAATCATGTTGGTTCATTGCTTCACAGAGGGATCTGGTATTGTTTTTGTCTGTGTTCATATATCAAGTTTGCTTATACACACATGTCCTGAGGAGCTTATCCAGAAAACATGATTATCATATGCGGCATACGTCATCCTATTCTATAACATATTTTAACAACTAGAGCTTTGGAACTTTTGTGACTCACATTATTTACAAGTTGATCACATTATTTAGGGCTATTAGTTGGAATAGACGCTTTTGACATATTGTTTCACTTTTGATCACTCTTTTCAAAAATAGAAAACTAACCAAAAGCCCCTGAAAAGTTTCCTTTTAACCATCAGGACAAAATTTGTTGGTAATACCCAAATTGGGCATAAGAAAGGTGACAAATGAGGGCTCCAGAGAGACAAAACATGCAGCAACCCTTGAAAACTTCTAGACAATAATTGAATGCAAAATGATAAATTAAGGGCATGAGATCCAGAATATAAACCATGCAGGAGGATTCACATGGGTTCACATGGCCTTTATCAAAGCAAAAGGAAGAAAAGGCAAGATCCCGTCAGAATCAGAAACAGTCTCTACAGATTCAGAAATAGTGCCAAAAGGGAAGATAAGGCACACCATTCAATTGTAAAGAATTTTGTATGTTAGCATCCTCATTCAATGTATATAAGGAGAAATTCCTTTCATTGTAAACACACGGAAACAACATAGCATAGAAACACCATACTCACACCAACCTTCAATCTTTATACACTCAAGCATCTGTAGTCTTTATAGCATCCTTGTAAACACTTTCTTGTGAACAACTATCTTTGTAAACATTCCATATATCAATAAAAGTTCAAGTGTACATATTCAAGCAATCTCCAAGTCTTAAGTAACTTTTGTTTTCTTTCTTTAGTGTGTTTGTTTAATTAGACTTCTAGTCCAAAACAGAGAAACACTATTGTAGTTATATTATTAACCTACTAAACTGATGATCATACTTTGTTCGAGCACTCTGTTATAGTTGAATGCTTGTTATACAAATAACTGCACATTAAGCAGGGTACCTTTGAGTTCTTCGTACTTTTGAGTTCAGCCGTTAAGGCCTTATACTTGTACTGTGAGTGGCCGTCATGATGAACCATGTCAAGTTCCATGTGCAAGGTTCTATGTCTAGTTGTTATAATGGCCATCTGACTATTTAACTGGGCCTTGCTGTGCGAATTTAGTATCAGAGCCAGGTTTAGCATTTTAATAGTAAAGTACCTTGGGTATGGAAGTAATTAACACAACTGATATCACACTTGTTTATTTTGTATAAACAACATATATTATTGTCTTTGTAGACCTTGTCAGTCACAACCACCAGGTATTTATTGTCCCAGACATCCAACTATAAATAGCATAAAGAGAAGATTAGCATATATATCCAAAAGAATTACCAGTACTTTGAAGAATCAGAAGTTTTATCTTAGTTATCTTGAACATCCTTCATTTATTCGTAAATATAATAATACAGAAGTTCAACATAAAGTTTTAGAAGCAAAAAGAGGAACATATCAAGTTTTAGAGACCCTGGGAGAAGAAAGAGAGTTTCTAAGAAACCAATTAGCTGTAACTTTAAAGAAAGGTAGATTATAGTTTATGATAGGTTATCTTAATTTAGAAATTAGTGAACCTCAAAACAGAAAAATAACCTTGGACCAAAATAGTTTAGTTTGTTATTTTCCATTGAGAAAGCATAATCATATTTTGCTTAGTGAAGAAAATCCACAAGCCAATAGTATTGTAGATCTTATTATTAGTCAAGCAGAAAACATAAAATTAGAAACTAATAAGCATAATCATTTGTTAAACTAGTTGTTAGAGCATTTTCAGAAAAATTCCATAAAAATAATTAGACAAAATTTAGATTATATTACATCTCAGTTAGAAGATAATAATAAAAATATTCAAAGGTTTCCTAGCAAAAGAGAGATAAAAGAGCTTGTTAATCTCATAGATAGTAAGCCGAAGCAAGTAGAACTTAGATCATTAGAAATAGTTAAGCAGCTAAAATTAGAAGTTCAAAAAATTAAATTAGTACAAAAAGAGTTAAGTGAACAAGTAGAAAAGTTACATAATAAAATAGATAAATTATTAGTTTAATGACTGATTCTAGAACTAGCAGAAAATATATCCAAGCTTTGAAAGAAATTAGTAAGCTAGATAAAGAACCAGTAGGTATAACAGATTTTTCAACACAAGTATCTAGTAGTAATATTCCCATTAGGCAAAATAATTTGATTATTCAATTAGTTTTAAGTTTGGCTGAAAAAATACATCAAGTTGAAGAACAAATAGCAGAAATAAAGCAAGTTTTACATAACGCATCTTCATCACTTCCACCATCTTTGCTAGATAAATTAGAAAATTTAACTTTAAGTGCAAATAATAATATTAGAAGACCTAAGCTAAATCATTTTGATAATAGAAAATGGAACTCTTTAGGAAAAAAGGAAAAGAAGTAGTTAGAAGATATTTATCCAAATGAAAAAGAAGCACAAGAATTTATTCGAAGAGGTTTTGAGAGAACACAGAAAAATAAATATAACTTGTATCAATTAGGTTTATTTGAAAACAGAAGTAGAATTGTAAGTAGCATTAGTCAACATGAAGTTAGCTATATTAATAAAGAAGTCACACTTAATCTAATTAGTAAAGAAGCAGTTACTCATTTGAGAAAATCATATTTTAGTCAGATTCATATAGGAACAATATTAATTGGAATAGCAGGATTAACCAAAGCACAAGTAGGCACAAAAGCATTAGTATACATATATAATGATAGATGGGATAATCACCAACAAGCAGCAATAGCAACAGCTGAAGTAAACTTAAGTTTAAACTTAGCAGTCATAGGTTGTATTCCAAATTATGTTATGAATTAATGAATTTAGTAAATAAATTAAAGTGAGCATAATAACAAAAAATTATAATATGAAAGGAGAATATAAAAATTTGTGTATTAGCTTAATGTATATAGGTAAAGTGTCTGATAGTTATAATCATAAGTTTAATTTAGAGTTTCAAAATTTAGTTCAAACATTTGGTAGTAAACATGTATTTGTTAAAAGAAAAACCTGTAGATAATAGTTTTTTAGAAGGAACTCAGTGGACATTGCCTAATTTACAAGTAGCAACAAATAGACAACCAGATAAAGTACAAATATATGAAACTAGTACAGGTCAAGCAACAATTAGGTTTAGTAATTATAAGCAACTAGAAAAAATAGAAGAGGATGAGAGTGAGATCGAAAATGAGAGTATACATATGGTTTTTGATAATGTAGATATTAATTTAGTTGAGCAAAACTTTGATCATATTGTAGATAAGCTTATAGCAAATATTGATCATTTAGATGAAGAACAATATTTGGAAAAATATAAGACATGATTTAGGACTGCATAGAATTTTAGACGAAGAGATGAAAAAATTAATCTTAGAAATAGGAGTAGAACATATTTTAGGATCCAAAGAATATAAAAATTTATTAGAATTGAAAGCAGAATGTAATCTAGTAGAAGAAAGTAGTACATCAGGAGTAGAAAATCTAAGACACGCAAGTAGAACTGATCAACAATTTTTGAGACCAACAAATGAACAATATAATGAAACAGTAAAAGTAGACTATATGGAAGAAAGTATGATAAAACCTAGAAAAAATAGGATTCTATATTTGAGAGGGTTAGAACAAATTAATATAGATGGTACTATATTAAATTTAGATAATGTAGATCCACAAGATTGGGAAAGAACGATTGAGAGATGGGAAAAATGTTGCGTACATGTAGCATTAATGTTAGATTTTAGTAATTCACAAAACATG
The DNA here is from genome assembly GCF_042453785.1 of Malus domestica. Lineage (NCBI taxonomy): Eukaryota > Viridiplantae > Streptophyta > Magnoliopsida > Rosales > Rosaceae > Malus > Malus domestica. The sequence continues at coordinate 30,024,518 of NC_091675.1, forward strand.
TTAGATTACTTTGAGCATACTTTGGATGGTTTAGTTTTTGATTATTTCCAGTCATGGAAAGTTCAAAATCCAGAACCGCATCAGGCAGCTAAAACATATTTTAATAGTGATGGTTTTTTACTTTGACTAAATAAGAGTTTTTAGATCATAATAGGTTAGATGGCAGAAGCGAACAAGAACAAATAAGGGAAATTAGAAATTTAGAACAATTACAAATTTGGGATTTACAATATATGGCTGAGTATACCACAAATTTCTTTAAATATTTAGGAAGAACAGGTAGAATTAGTGATATTAATTTATTAGATACTTACATGACAAAAATAAAAGGACCAATAGGAGAAAAGATTTGGAATGAATGGCAAAAACATCCAAAGAAAAATGACATTGCAATAGGACCTAGAATTCAACATGTATATGATATACTTAGACAAGAGTGTAGTCAAATAAAAGCTAAGAGACAAATTACGAAGCAATTTTACATGAGTTGTAAAAATATAGATTTACCATAATAGTATGGTTGTCATAAAAAAAATAAGCATAAGAAAATATACAAAAAGAAATATAAGTCATATAAACCCTACAAACAACATAAGAATTTCAGTATAAGACCTTCAAGAACATATAGGAAAAGAAAATATATTCCAAAACAATTCAGAAAAAGAAGTGGCAGACCTTGGATTAGAAAATATAAAGCCCCAAAAAATAAGAGTAGTTGTAAATGTTATTCATGTGGAGAAGCTGGACACATTAGACCTAAATGTCTAAAATTAGGTAAATAGTTGAAAGAAAAAGTACATTTAATGAAGTTGTTTAAGTTAGAAGAAGATGAGAATATTCAATCAATATACAGTTTAGACGACTTAAGTGATAATGAGAGTATTTATAGTATAGAGAGTATTAACATGATGGATTCAGACTCAAAAAATTTAAGTAGCACAAATAGTAATCTAGAAGAGTATATGTGTGCATTCATAGAAGAACAGCATGAAGAAGAATATAAATACATTAATTTAGGTTGGCCAGTAAAATGTTATAGTAATAGGTTATTTGAAGTTAATTCAGCAAAATAAGCAGAATCACAAGAAAGTACTAAAATATTAGGAAATATTGTTCATAGTATAGAAAAACCAAAAAATAGTTCTTTAATTATCATAAATTGTGAAATAGAATTAGCAAAAGAACATAAGATACAAACAACAGCTATGATAGATACAAAGAGTACAAAGAGTGTCATAAAAGAAGAGTTAGTACCAGAAAAATATAGACAAAAATTAGCAAAACCAGTGAGACTAACACAATTTGAAGAGAGACCGGTTTACTTAACACATTGTATAAATAATGAGTTTATTAAAGTAGAAAAACAACAATTTAATTTACCATTAACATTTGTTTCACCAGTAGGATTATATCCATTTATTTTAGGTTTAAATTTTTTGAAAAGTTTACAAGGTTTTCTATTTATGAACCCTAACATAACATTTTTCAAAAGAACCATTACAATAACTAACCAAAGTAATGTTGTAGAAGCATACAAAAGCATAAGTATAGAAGAGTCTAGTGGCCAAGATACTTATCTTTTAGAAAACTCAAAAGAAAATGATGAGCATAATAACGTAGAAGAGTTTGATGAAGACATATTTGAACATGAATATCCGATTTTATAAGAAGGAAATTGTGTAGAAATATTATAGTTAAGTAAACCAAGGAGTTTAGAAGAATTATTACAATTAGCAGAACAAACTAGAATTATAGGAGAAGACCCACAGTTACATTGGAGTAAAAATAAAATACTAGTAAAATGAGATATAATTAACCCATATTTAACCATTAAGACGTTTGATATGCCTTGTAGTTTAATAGATAAACAAGAGTTTGAGTAACAAATAAAAGAGTTGTTAAATTTAATAGTAATTAGACCTTCTAAGTCTAGACATCGATCAACAACATTTATTGTAAGAAAACATTCAGAACTAAAGAGAGGTAAAGCTAGAATAGTTTATAATTACAAGAGATTAAATGATAATACATATGAAGATAGTTATAAGTTACCAAATAAGGATGAGCTTATAAATAAAATTCAAGAGAGTAAATATTTTAGCAAATTTGATTGCAAATCAAGTTTTTGGCAAATACGATTGGCAAAAGAATCAATTGAGTGGACAACTTTTACTTGTCCAGAATGACATTTTGAGTGGCTTGTCATGCCATTTGGACTTAAAAATGCTCCACCGATATTTCAAAGAAAGATGGACCAAATAATTTTTGTAGTGTTTATGTAGACGATATCTTAGTACATAGTAAAAATAAAAATGAACATAGGAAACACTTAGAGATAGTTTTACAAGAATTTATTAATAATGGAATTGTGATTAGCAAAAATAAAATAGCATTAGAAAAGCAAGATATATAATTTTTAGGAATATATATCAAGTCAGGTACAATACAATTACAAGATCATATAACTAAAAAGGTCTTAGAATTTCTAGATAAGTTAGAAGACAAAAAACAATTACAAGCATTTTTAGGATTGTTAAATTATGCAAGAAATTTTATCCCTGATTTAGGAAGGAAAATAGCAGTATTACATAGTAAAACTAGCAAAGTAGGACAAAAATATTTTAATAGTGAAGATATAAAATTAGTTCAAAGTCTGATGAACGAATTTTATCTTATACCAGAAAAAGCATAAGGAGTCACCAAAGTCTGATGAACAAGTTTGTAGATATTCATCAGGAAAATTTAGTGATGTACAGTCAAGATTACCATCAACAGATTTAGAAATTTTAGGGATAATTAATTCACTTGAAGCATTTTCTTTATTTTTACATAATGAAGTATTTACGATTAGAACATATTGTCAAAACATAGTTTCTCATTATAATAAGATACATGCTAATAAACAGGCAGCCCGAAGATGGGTTAATTTTGTTGATTCAATTACAGGAAATGGTTTTAAACTAAGTTTTGAACATATAAAAGGTAATGACAATACACTAGTTGATATCTTATCAAGATTAATTTGTTGAACATGTATGGAATTTCGTGGATCATCATTAGCAAATAGCACAAGGCCACAAGGCAGAAGAGCTTCTTTCAATAGCATAATGATGCACCATCAACCTCCACTATTAAGTGGATTTCAAAATAGCATAAGCAGACCAGCATCACCACCAGTACCCACTTTCAACTTTAATGGCAATATTGTTGAAAGAATCAGAAATCCAACTCTGAGATATAGGCCAAGAGTACCAGAACTATCTGATAGGCAACATGTTCTCTTAGATAATTTTTGGAATATCCAAATCAAGCAGCCAAGAATGAGGTTAGGTCTTAAAAAATTAATTAGAGCCTTGGAACAAGAGTTTGATAGTTTTGATTTTAATTTCCATCAAAGCCAGCATCATATTCATTCTCTTGAGCACAACCTTCAAGTCATCTCTAGAGAACACGAGTCTTTACTCAGTAAGTGTACAAAAATGAACCAAGAACTCCAAGCTCTTAGAATGCAACAGAAGGCAAGTGACACCCTAAAAAGAGAATTGAAGATAAGTTTAGAAATTGATCAGCATAAGAATAAAGGAAAAGAGGTTATTGAACCCATAGAATAAAAGGCTAATGAGCCCATAGAAGAGATTAAGAATGAGCTCTTAGAAGAAGACATTGAAAATGAGCAGCATCAAAATAATGAGCATCATCAACATCTGAGTGACAAAGACAAAAAAGAAAAATATGAAAGTTATCTTAGGAATATATCTTTATACTTAATATTAGATGATATTTTATTAGAAGAAATTTTAAAAGCAAAACTAAGAATAATGCCAACAGATATGCAAAATGAGATCCTAAGCAAAGCATCACAGTCCATGAAAGAGTTACAATTACAATTATAATGTGCCTTGTATCAGTCCATCTTTGATCCAAAATCAGGGATGAATATTATTACGAAGATGTATCCACCATGTCTTTGTGATAGTACAGAGAATTGTATTTGTAAACCAGAGGTTAGTATAGATGTGGCCAAGATTAACATGAGAGATTTTAGACCATGACATTTTAGTTATGAGCATTAGAAAAAACATAATATGGTAGAAGTCACCTCTGCCTTACTATTAGAGTTTGGTTATCTTGATAAAATATTCATTAACCGTATATCCCAACTAGAATCATTTCTTGAAAAACTTATAAAAGTAGCAGAAGATTATCTGGAAAGGTGGAAAGAAATTTGCATAAGCTTTATTAGTAGTCCTCCAGATTGGTATGTACATATGCATAAAGAGAAAGCTAGGCATATAACCATGATTAATGAAGAGTCCTTTAGACTATCCTCTATCTCCTCACATAGGTGGACTCCTTCAGACAAAAATATTTTAAAATTTAGAGGGATCCAAATGTTTGCCTTAGATGAGTTTGAAGATTTTAGTTATGATATGGTATTAGTAGCAGAGGAAGAAGAGATGTATATTTACAGCAAGACAAGGATCAATCATCAGCCTTATTAGAAGCCTCAAAATTTCAAAGAAGAAACAGTAAAAATGTACTACAAGGTGAAAGAAGATAGAGAAAGAGATGCAAAGCTAGTAGAAGGCGATGAACAGTACTGGAATTATTTGACAGAAGAAGAGCTGCATAACATCGACAACATGATGGAAGCATAAAGAGCTGGCTGTAAATTAGCATAAGTTTAATAACATAATGTAAAATAATGTATTCCCAGACATAAATGTTAACATCATTGTCGACTCCGTTGTAATGGCTTAAAAGTAAATAAATAAAAACAGCCTGATCCATTATGGACTTTTAATACACAAAATGTCATTTTGATTAAGAATGAATAGTGCCAGGCCCTTTTCGTTAAAACTCCCTTGCAAAAATTGTTGTTTTAATTAATTTTACAGGTGAAAAGTCAAAATTGGCCTTCGTCGATTAAAAAAACCAATTTAACTTGTCCTCCATTGATAAAAGAAAGGGTCTTTTTTTTTTTTTTTTTTTTAACTTTAATCATTTAAGAATGTTAAAATTTAAAATAAACCTGGTGTTAGATTATATATTGATTATAATCTTTTGATGTATCCTTAATTCAAAATAATTAATGTGCATTTTATTTAATGTCTTCCATTAAATATTTAAATTTATTGATATACAAATTTTAATTTATCTTTTGACCAAAAAAGAGTTTTTTAATTTATTATTTTTATTTAACATTCTTCAAACTTGAAAGACTCAATTAATGTACCTAAATTGTGACAACCCGTCCCTCATTTTACGATTTTATAAATCTAAAAATGTAAATTCACGAGAATACCCTAGAGGCGAGGGTATTGATTTTCGTTGATCACTAGTTCATGATTCGCATGAACTATTACCTTATCGTATTTCAAAAGTACTTAGCGGTGCGAATGCGTAGACGCATGCAAAAATTGAATTCGGAACTACGACAGAGGTTTTACGAAACTTTAAATTTAAAAGTACGTTGGTAAGGGTTGTTATTTATTATTCAATTCATTTCTTATAGTTATTGTTATTTTTATTATTTGAGGTGGTTAGAAAAATGAAGAGGAGAGGAAGAAAGGGAGAGGCTGCCTGATGGTAGCGAAGGAGAGGGGAAAAAGAGAGCACAGAAGGGACCGGGAGAGAAGTGGAGGAATGAGGAGAGGAGAGAGAGAGAGAGAAAGAACCAATCAGATAGGAGGGAAAGGAGGGGAAAAAGGGAGGAAAAGAGGAAGGGGATCGGCCGGACCCCCCTCGACCCATGCCAAACCTTTCGACCCGGTTCTATTTTCGGCTAAATTATGTCATTTTTTCAGGTAAAATTCACCCATCTAATACCTAAATTACTCCATAACCTTCCCTCTTCTTTTTCCAACTGAAATTATAATGAAATTGGTTGTATTTTGGGGGGAAATCTCGACCGGTACCATGGGTGCCGTAAGGACTCTCGGCCGAAATCCACCAAACCTGAAACGATTCCCTCCAATTGACACCACCAATAGACTTCCCTTGAGGTCTAGAACAAAGCCCAAACAACCTTGGAGGCGGTGGAGCACTGGACGTGACAGATCGAAGTCACCCAAATCTAGGGTTTCCGGCAGGTTTTTGCAAAATTGGGGCTTTTCCAGGCCAAATTGGACTTGGTCGCATGTATGAAAGTTGCTCTACTCACTAAGATCTTCATTTATGTGAAGTTTTAATTTTTTTAGAAATAGTTGAATTTTTTGGCGAGTCGGGGATGTCGACCGCCGCCCGCGGCGGAGCGTGTAGTGGCGCATGGCTAGTGGATTGAAGATGTTGTTCTAAGTCATTTTAGATGCCTGAGTTCATAGTTGATATCCATTTGATGTGAATGGATTATTTTGAACCTAGTTTGATTAAGGTATATCACTTGATTATTATGTGAATCGACGATCCAACTGTTGGATCGTTACTAAACTTTAATATGTGATAGCACATAATATTTGAAGATTATACGAATTGACAGATCGGGAATCCAACTTGCAAATTTTCCCGAATTGGATTTTCAAGTTCATAAAATAAATGTTAACTGCCACCTTGTTTTGGCAATTGACGGAGATCCAACCGTTCGATCATTGTGAAATTTTAGGATAACATTTTAGAAGTATAATGTGGATCTTTGAAAGTTTCTAATCAGAAATCTGAATAGCGGATCTTCCAGATCGAGTTTCGTAGAGTTTTGGACCCTACAGGCGATCCTTAACCAACGGTTGACTTTTGATCAATTGGTATCAAATCATTCTAAAACATCTTTAGGGATGTGTTTTACGTAAGTTACATGATCTATGGATAAGGATTCTGAGATGTGGTTTGAAAATTTGTCCTAGGCACCATTCGTCCGGGACGCCTCGATGTGTGCATGCTAGGAAAATGGTAGGGTGGATTCCAGGTGAGTGGATCTTTTCCTTTTTATCATATATATATGTATATACACATGATTGATAATTTAAAAAAATACTCTTAAATTGAATTAAGCAATTTGTGCCATGTCATATATATTTATATGGTCTAAAGTACTACAAGATGGTTGAGTTTAGATTATGTCATGGTATATCCATATGCATGTTACCTACAAATAATTGTTGTGAACTACGATTGGCTTGATCCCTGTTTAGGGTACGTAGGCAGTCCAACGAGATGTTAGATGCAGCCATACAATAAATGAGATTAAATAATCGAGACAAAAGCCTTGTTTGGGGAATTGAGCAATGTGAAGGAATTTGGTGAAAAGGTGAAATTTAACCTTATGATTTTGGTGGTTAAATGTTGGTCATAATCAATGTGTGAGGATTTGAGAGATTGAGTTAAAGAATCGTAAGTAATGATAGTTCATTAAACTAATATTTAGTTGGACTTGTTCCCGATAATTATTTCCAAAATAAATAGTTCGGGAGTGGGGCGTTACAGATTATGCATTTTCGCCATGTTATATATATGTATATATTGGTAAATGCTATGACATGGTTGAGTATTAGATTGCATCATGGCATATCCATATGTATACTACCTATAAGTAATTACTGTGAATGCTTTGAAGTGCGAAGAGGAACGCATGACACACAAGTAAGTTCAGGTGAGTTTATGGTGTTACTTGAAATGATCGAGTTATGGCATGACTATATTTATGCTTTAGGCAACTCTAACCTTGTCGTACAGGTCACTATAGGTGACTTCGACTTATGAGCTAGCATTGATTAATGATATATGGATAAGTCGTACAGGTCACTAAAGGTGACTCCGACTTATGAGCTAGCATTGATTAATGAGATATGGATAAGTCGTACAGGTCACTAAAGGTGACTCCGACTTATGAGCTAGCATTGATTCATGAGATATGGATAAGTCGTATAGGTCACTATAGGTAACTCCGACTTATGAGCTAGCATTTATTGATGAGATATGGATAAGTCGTACAGGTCAGTATAGGTGACTCCGACTTATGAGCTACCATTGATTGATGAGATATGGATAAGTCCTACATGTCACTATAGGTGACTCCGACTTATGAGCTACCATTGATTGATGAGATATGGATAAGTCGTATAGGTCATTATAGGTGACTCTGACTTATGAGCTAGCATTGATTGATGACATATGGATCAGTCGTACAGAGCACTATAGGTGACTTCGACTTATGAGCTATCATTGATTGATGAGATATGGATGAGTCGTAAAATTCACTATAGGTGCCTCTGACTTATGTACTAACATTGATTGATGAGATACGGTTGCAGTCGTACGGGTCACCATAGGTGACTCTGAATGGCGTGCTAGCATGGGTTTTTAAGCACATGATTATTTATATTGCTAATGAGATGTTGTGTCATGGTATACTTCTGGATTTACTGTTATTATACTTTTGATTTCATACTTATACGTAGTATGATTATTTGGAAACTATACAGGTTTTATAGCGATGGATTACTACCTTTGATAATTGAAATGATTTTGAAAATCTTTGTGTTGCTCACTCACACTTTCTATGTTTTGCACCCCTCCAAGTTCTAGTAACAAAGTTTCGTATCGACGAGGACTTGTGACACTCCCCAGTTCAGGTGGCTCTTTATGATGGTATAATTATTATCTTATCTCCCCGTACTTTTCTTATGCTTTGTATCACGTGTGAAATGGGTCCAAAACCGCTCACCATGCGCTTGTGTATATAGGCACTTTTAGCTTTAAATTTATTCACATTTTACACATTATCACACTTTATGGCTTCGTCACCTTCCAGGTGTCGGCCAGCACAACTCGATTCGGAGTCCTAGTAGACATTCCCGGTCGAGGTATGTCATAAATGTTAGTACCGAAATGTATTATATTGAACTAATGTATTTAAAGGTTAGTACCGAAATATATGCACCGAAATGTATTATATTAAATTAATGTAGCTAAATGTGTGTACCAAAATGTATGCACTAAAATGTTAGTACCGAAATTTATTATAGTGAATTAATGTACCTAAATATTTGTATCGAAATGTATGTACCGAAATGTGTGTACCTATATGTATGCACCAAAATGTATTATAATGAATTTAATGTACCTAAATGAAGAAGACAAAGTATTAAATTAAATTAATGTACCTAAATCTATTGTATAATAGAAATTAATTTATCTAAATGTTTACAACAAAATATATTACGATAAATGAAATAAAAATGAAAATTATAATGAAATAAAATCAATACATTAAAAATTAGGAAGAAAAAGAGAAATAATTAAAAAATTAAAATATAGTTAATAAATGAGGTTATTAATGTATCAAGAGACTAAAATTAGATTTTGATCTTAGTCATGATTTTAATCTAAAAGTCATCTTTGCCAAGGATTAAAATGAAGGTTTCTATAAAAGGAAACCCACAACAATCGCAAAAACACTCTTAGATCCATTCTTCGGTTGCTCCACCATGACTAATCAAATTTAGAGTGGTGAAGAACATCTAGAACACCATGGAAGTAGCCAAGTAAGCTTCTGATTTCTCCACCTCTCAAATCCTTTCTTCGATTTTTCAGATTTGAAATTTGGTTGTACATGGTGGTTTGGGAATGAAGTAGAAGAGCGTTCATTGAATGAATTGGTGTGGTTGTGGCGGCTCAAAATTAGAAAGTGGGTGTATAGTTGGAATATTATTGGGATGTCATCTGATTGTTGTTCTGGTTGTGTTGGCTCCAAATGAAAAAAATGGGAAGTATAGTTGGAGTGTCCTTTTAGCATTGTTATATTGTTGTTGTTGCATACTAAGAATTTCAATTTAAGTCAAATTGAAATTTTCCTTTTTGGTCAAATTGGGTTCTTTGAAAATGGGTTTTTGGATGTTTTTTAGAATCATTGGAGTCTAGTTGTGCTGTCGTCTAAGTGGTGGTTCAACATCGAAAAGGAGGAGTGTCGTTGGGTATCGTTAAAGCGTTGCTGCATTTTCGAGGATCTGTATTCGAATTCCCTACTAATTACTTATATGAAAAAAAAAACTATTTACTTTGTTCCCTTTTTGATTAACGAAGGACATTATTGACTTTTTACAGGCAAAGCAATTAAAACAATAATTTTTAAAAAATGTGGTAAAAAGTGCAACAATATATCAAAATGTGTGTGTTTCATGTAGTTCCCCTTATATAGTTTTATTTGAAAATCATAAAAGATTCTATTTTGTGTTAATCTGAAACTTATCCAATGGATGAAGAATGGTCCGCTAAGGCCTGTTTGGTATTGTTTTTTTTTCACCAAAAGCTACTTCACTTTAAAATTAAGCAATAAAAAATTGTTTGACAAAAAAAAAATTTGCTGCATATTTTAAAAGTAAAGGTCTCTATACATCAGCTTTTAAAATCAACATGCAGGTTGCTTTTAAAAGTTATTTTTGTAAAAAACAAAGTTGAAAATTTACTAAATATTTTTCATCTCGTTTAATACCGTCATTAGTTTTTTAAAATTACATTGTTTATCCTCCTACACAATCCATCGGAGAACAAAATGACCGCCACCACCACATGTGTTACCTCTGAACTCCAACCACCACACTCCACTATTGACACGAACACCATACCCCCACCATTTTCGTTACCATCATCACCACCGCAACCACCATCACCACCACTATGTTGCCACCACCACCTCCCTACTACCGTGTCCAATTTTGTCATTGTATATATTTGTAGACACAAAATTTCCTGCAATGAATGAAAAAGAACACATGTACAAAATAATGAATTTGTATTAATGAGTTTATGGTTACAATCTTTGTGGCTTATTCTTTACAAGAATATTCCTTTTATTCGATCTCAAGTGTCAAGATTTGATCCAAGGGTGGCAAGCGCTTGATCTTGAATCGGGGTGAGATTTCTTCAAGGGCCGTCGAGAGTTGATCTTGAACGAAATGGGACCACGAGCAGTTTCACGTGGTGTGTGGTTTTCAGCTTTAGTATGGATGAACCGGCACATGTATTTTTTGTACTGTTATTTCTCCACGAGCTTGATGTATTTGGGTGTTTGGTGTTTGCTTTTGGCTAGAGAGCTTTATGGTTTTCTCCAAGGGTTTGGACTTGATTTGTTTCTTTGGTGTCCTCTTTCTTAAAATGAGCCCAATATTTATAGGCAAACAATTGAGTCTTAGTTTAGAATCCCTAATATGAATCTCGTAATTGGTGGGATTTATTTTCTAATTTGTTTTAATTTGAATTAATTATTTCATTTAGCTTTAATTTAGGGAATTAAACCTTAATTGATATAATTTGATCAAATTAGAGTTAATTCGTTCCATTTTGTACTTGAATATGTATTTTTCCCTTTATTTATACTCTATCTGCAAAGTGTTTTTCTTATAATTACATGAACTACAAAGAAACTAGGGGTGCGTTTGTTTCACCAGACTATTTCAGACTGGACTAGCTTCAGGGACTAAGTTGGATTAGCTTAGACTAGACTAAACTAGACTAACTTAGTGAAGCGTTTAGTGCAGTGTCAAACTTAAAAACCAAAATATAAACAAACTATAATATTATACTATTTAACACTTATCTAATAATATTTTATTATTTTATCTAATAATATTAATTTTGTTGTAAACATTCCAAGTTTAAGTGTGATTGTGTAAATCCTAGATTAGAATTGATTCTAGTTATCCTTTCCTATTGTATCTTGTATTCCTTGGGGATGAAGGAATATCTTCTCTCCTTATATTACTATAAATAAAGGCACAATGTAGGAGGGATAACAACGCACATATTCCCCTACAATTCTACAAACACATCTCTTTCTCTCTTCTCTTTGTTGCCGGCCCTATCTCTTCTTATTAGATAAAATAGACCATAATACGTTATCAGCACGCTCCTACCGTTGCGCTTAGGAATCTAACGTTGAAGAATTTTTCTGCATCAAACCAATTCATCCATATCATCATGCAATCAGGTTATTTCAAAACAATAGTTTTTAACTCGATATTTTTGCAACCCTGATAGCATGAACATTCACCATGATGCATGACCCAACTTTATGTTTTACGAATTTTAGATTCTACATAAATTGTGTATGCCTCATAATCATAATTATTGAATTATGTGAATTTGATATTGGTTATGATATATATATATATATATATATATATGCATCAATTGTATTATACATGAATTACTTTAAATTACTTATATGCATATAATTGGATAGAAAAAAAAAAAAAAAAACTGGAAACGGGAAACCTGGGGTTCTTTAAACCCGTGCACTTGCACCATGCAAGGCTGTAAGCCACCAGGCCAGCAGCCTGCGATGGCCCAACCCATTCCCTCGCCATGCCTGTAGCTTGCATCGAGTCCCCAAGCCGGAGCCGTAGGCTCCAATTTTGAAACCCAACACACCTCAATGCTTACCACGTCGTCTCCACGATTGCATGATGGCCTGGAGCCCATCCTCACACTTCGAGTCACCATGTTCAACGGCCTGAAGCTCGTCACCGACATCAATTGGCTGAGATTCAATTGAATCTCATAAGCTTTTTTTTTTTAAATCCTGATTCGAAATTCTAGGGCTTTACAACGAATGTCGAGATTTTTTTTTCAAATCTCTGTTTATATTTGAGGTCTTTCATGACCCACGGACTCATCCCAAGCATTATTGTCTCAACGCTGACCGCCTGACGCGACGCCGTCGACCAAACCCGGTGTTCTTCCTTGGGAGCGCACACCCAGCATGGTTGGGATGTATGACCCAAGCTCTATTGGGCTCCATCTCTTGGCTCGCATAAAAAAATTTTGGTTTTTGGGCTTGCCTGCAACGTCTCATACCATTGGCACATTTCCCCGTAGGCCTGCAGCCTACACTCGAGACCCCTAGCCCAATGTTGGGGTCTAGGAAGCATGGCACCCATTTTATTAAGCCAACCTGTGGGCTTATGCATTTCTTTTGGGCCCCAAATTTTATTTGCCTAATTATTTTAGGCCCAATGGGTTTTATATTTTTTCACCCACACTTTAATTTGGCCCGAAGTCCAAATAATTAAAATTCAATTATAAATGTAAACCTAAATTTTATATTTTTGCATATTCTTGTTGCATATTTGTTTTCATATATATTTGTGTTTGCCTGCAGGAATATATGAACCTGAAGTTCATAATTATTTTGAAACCTGAAGTTTCTTATAAACATGCCTTGTTTGGAAACCTGAAGTTCTTCATTTAAACATATTACCCATGAAAACTCGAAGTTTTTTCATGCAAAATTTAACCAAATCATGTCTATTAGAACCTATATGTTCTACTTCTATGTGAATGGATTGATTTTTTCTCCATTACACTAAACACATCTTGTCCATCTATTTTGTGATAGGAACATGTCGAATTTGAACAAACTCGACATTATTGCTTTGAAGGTCTCTAGAAGGAACTACCTCAAGTGCGTCCAAGATGTGAAGCTCCACCTCACTGTAAAGAATTTGTGTCCTGCCGTTGAAGAAGCAACGGACGAGCCTTTTCGCGAAGTTGAAAAAGCCACTGCTATGATCTTCATCCGAAGACATATTCACGACGATTTGCAAACTTAATATCTTGCTGAGGAGGATCCACGTGCATTATGGGTCACTTTGGTTGATCGTTTTGATCACCAAACTAACATATTCTTGCTTGGAGAAGACATACTTGACCTTCTCTCCTTCTAATATTGTCCTGAAGTAAATATATATAGAGCTCATAAGTTTATCAAGTTCTCGGATTTGATCATCAAGCTCGACCTACTGGGGCGACTGCTGTGCCTGAAGCACCAACACCCAAAACACCAAAATAGTCGTGGTAGGGGCGGCCAAAAGCCATCTCACCAAGGTCAATAGATTCAAGGCCTATCTACGGGAGGAAACAAAGCCTAGAAACACCCAAACCTTGCTCCCAAGGCCCAAAACTTCAAGAATAAGGGCAAAGCACTTGAAACCTTAGATGCGAACATGTGCTATCACTGTGGTTCAAATGACCATTGGTCTCGTGTTTGCCGAGCTCCCAAGAAGGTTGTAGATAAATATCATTCTCGTTGTAAGAAGTTTGAATCAAACTTCATGCAAGTGGACGAATCAGAGACTACAAAGATGAAGGTTTCTGACTTTCAGGAGGATACCACCCCTTGAACAATTTTCCTTTATCTTTGGATTATTAGTTGGTGATTTGTTTTGGATATTAAGTTTTTAATCCTTGGATAAACGAAATTGTTTTGAATTGATATTTGTTTTTATAAACTTTTATGCATGTGATCGATTCAAATTAATTTTTCATTCTAGGTATGACTAGTGGGAAAGTTAGTTGTCTGGCAGATAGTGGAACCACGCACACTGTTTTGTGTAAACGCATCTATTTCACTAACTTCATACCTAAGAATACCTCTGACAACCCTCTCAGGCCCATCTAACCTGATTGAAGGATACGGTAAGGCATGTATAATGTTGTCTAATGATACAATCTTGACCATTTCTGAGGCACTCTATTCTCCATGTTCCAGAAGAACGTTATTAAGTTTCAAGGATATTAGAGATAACAATTACCATGCTGAGACCTACGTAGAAAAAAGAGTTGAATTTATGTGCATAACTTCCTACAAATATGGCCAGAAGCGTATTCTAGAAATGATGAAGCATATCCTGAGCCGTTTATATACTACGACCATATGCCCCATAGAATAATGATACGCCGTATAGAATAACGATGTGCCGTATCCTTAAATCTTCACACGGGCATCCACTAACCCAAAGTTTAGGTTTGATCCAAGGAATCGCATGTCAAACATGTTCGATGGGAAAGCTTATTACTAAGCCTTCTTATGACAAGATTCATTTGAATCTTCCTATTTTTCTATAACGTATTCAAGGGGACATTTGTGGACCGATTCACCCTCCTTGCGAACCATTTAGATACTTTATGGTTTTTGTTGACGCTTCCACACGTTGGTTACACGTGTTCTTGTTATCCACAAGGAACGCTACATTCTTCAAACTATTGGCTCAAGTTATCAAGCTCAAGGCTCACCACTCTGATTATCCGATCTAATCTATTCGATTGGATAATGCTGGAGAATTCACATATAAAACTTTTGATGACTATTACATTTCAGTTGGGGTTGAAGTTAAACATCATGTACCTATGTTCATACACAGAACGGCCTGGGATAGGCTTTCATTGGTTATACGTACCAAGCTCCCGATCGCAGCTTGGGGCCATGCAATATTGCTCGCATCAAAGCTGGTCTGCCTGAGGCCTATTGCGACACAACCATTTAGTGCCCTTTAGTTGGTTACCGGATACGAACCCAACAATGCGCGTATATGGTTGTGCGGTAAATGTGCTGATCTCGCCACCTTTACGTACAAAAATGGGGCCTCAGCAAAGAATGGGAATCTATGTCGAATATGATTCTCCTTCGATTATTCATTACTTAGAACCTTTGACAGGTGATCTATTTATTGCTCATTTCGCGGATTGTCACTTCTATGAGACAGTCTTCTCATCATTAAGGAGAGATAAGAACGTCACCGTTCCTGAAGTGCAACACATATTAGATATTTAGAGCATAGCTCAGGGCATGCCATATGTTTTCACCGATCTAGCGCAGGAGACAAGATTACATATTCCAGCTGCGAATACCCCTGCAAAGATGGATGTACCAAATGTACAACAGACTGCCCTTCTAGAAGCCCTGTACGCCAATCTTGGTGATCCACATATATTAGCGGCTAGCCAATCATCTGCCCTTACACAAAAGGATGGCAGACCCCTTGGTTCAAAAGATTCTCACCCCTAGAAGAGGAAAACCAAAGCACAAGGTCATGAATAACCTACCGTGAATTCGATTATCGCTTACTCATTATACCTAAATCATGAGGAAATTCTAGATTATGGAAGAGTCCTTGAAGAGATGAATCCTCATCTCGAGAATCGTGAGATTTTGGTCTATTATACTATCTTAGATGATGTGTTGCGTAGAAATAAGATGATTATCGACGATGCATTAGCATTTGTAGTAGCTACTGAGATCATGTTGAGCAATGACATTGAACTGCGTTCCGTTGATGAATGTCAACGTAGAACTGATTGGTTAAACTAGAAACAAGCAATCCAAAGCGAACTCGATTCACTTGCAAAACGTAAGGTGCTTGGACCTGTAGTTCATACTCTTCCACATGTGAAGCTTGTTGGCTATAAATGGGTTTTCTTTCGGAAGCATAATGAGAAGAATGAAATTGTGCATTACAGAGCTCATCTTCTTGCACAAGGCTTCTCACAATGCCCCGGGATTGACTATGATGAAACTTATTCACCCATTATGGATGTGATTACTTTTCGGTACCTTATCGGTTTGGTAGTTTCTGAAAAACTAGATATGCAGCTAATGGACGTAGTAACCATGTATCTCTATGGTTGTAACCGCGTATCTTGATATAGAAATCTATATGAAAGTTCCCAAAGGACTTACATTGACTGATTCAAATATTTCCAAATCTCGGAACACGCTTTCAATTCGCCTGAGATGTTCACTCTACGGTTTGAAACAATCCAGAAAAATATAGTATAATC
This sequence comes from Malus domestica, assembly GCF_042453785.1. Lineage (NCBI taxonomy): Eukaryota > Viridiplantae > Streptophyta > Magnoliopsida > Rosales > Rosaceae > Malus > Malus domestica. The sequence continues at coordinate 30,041,069 of NC_091675.1, forward strand.
GTCTGAGTGAGTATTTGACTAGTCAGGGATATGTGAACCATGAACTATACCCTTGTGTGTTCATTAAGAAGTCACATTCCGGATTTGCGATTGTTGTAGTATATGTCGATGACATGAATCTTATCGGAACTTCTGAAGAGCTCGCGAGAACTGCCGCACACCTGAAGTCGGAATTTGAGATGAAAGATCTAGGTAAGACCCGATACTGTCTCGGTCTTAAGATAGAGCATTGTTCGGATGGAATCTTAGTACATCAATCGAAATACAACTAGAAGGTATTACGCCACTTTAATTAGGATAAAGTGAAGCCTTCAAGTACTCATATGGTTGTTCACTCGCTAGATGCAAAATGAGATCCCTTCCTTCTGAAGGAGGATGAAGAAGAGATTTTAGAGCGTGAAGTTCCTTATTTAAGTACGATAGGCACTTTAATGTACTTAGCTCAATGCACTAGACCCGACATCTCCTTCGATGTTAATCTTTTGGTAAGATACAGTAATGCACTAACACGTAGACACTGGACTGGCGTTAAAGACATCTTCCGTTACCTTAAGGGTACTAAGGATTTGGGCTTGTTCTATCCCTATAAATCCTCAAATGGTGCCGTACCCTATGCTCATTGAGTCAATTCTTGCCTTGTTGGTTATGCCGATGCAGGATACTTATCTGATCCGCATAAGGCGTGTTCTCAAACGGGTTATGTCTTTACCATTGGAGGCACTGCAATCTCTTAGAGGTCAACTAAACAGACCTTAGTTGCCACTTCGTCTAACCATGCTGCAATTCTCGCCTTATATTAAGCAACTCGGGAATGCTTTTGGTTGAGAGTAGTAGTGTGCCATATTCAAATGTCCTATGATTTGTATCTCGTCGTTGATGTCCCGACGACTATCTTTGAAGACAATGCAGCTTGCATCGATCAGCTCAAGAAGGGTTACATCGAATGACACAACACCAAGCACATTACGCCGAAGTTTTTCTTTTCATATCAATAATAAGAGCATTAGAAGATTGAAGTCACGTAAATCCGTTCACAAGACAATCTGGCCGACCTCTTCACCAAATCACTGCTGAAGGCGACGTTTCAGAAGCTTGTTCATGAAATTGGTATGCATAAACTTTTTGAGTTGTAACTTTGCTATTTCTCTTTGGAATTGTGTCAAACTCAGGGGGAGTATCCTATAGATACTTGCTTGATCTTAATGTACTCTTTTTCCTTACGATTAGGAGCATTTTTCCCACTGGGTTTTTGCTACCTAACTAGGTTTTAATGAGGCACCCACCTTGGGTTGGTTATATCCCTGATGACGTCCCATAGACGCTTATTTTGACTTTGCATTTCTCGTGCATTTTTCCTTAGACTGTGGATTTTGTCCCTACTCGGGTTTTTTCCATAGCCTTAAGGTTTTTTAGTGAGACTTACTACTTATGCAAGTTGCTACCTTATTGAGAATAAGCATTGTTCCTTAGAATTATTGCCAATGAGTTGACTTCCTTAACTCTGTATGATGATAAATCTACCATGAGTATTTACACACTCAAGGGGGAGTGTTATAAACATTCCTAATTTAAGTGTGATTGTGTAAATCCTAGATTAGATTTGATTCTAGTTATCCTTTCCTATTGTATATTGTATTCCTTGGGGATGAAGGAATATCTTCTCTCCTTATATTACTATAAATAAAGGCACAATGTAGGAGGGATAACAACACACATATTCCCCTACAATTCTACAAACACATCTCTCTCTCTTCTCGTTGCCGCCGACCCTCTCTCTCCTTGTCAGATAAAATAGACCACAACAAATTTAACCCTTTTCTTTCTTTCTTCCCACTCTACCGCTTCTGGAACCTTCACCCATCTTTTCCCTCCGACTCCATCCATTCTCTCATTCTGTCCTTGTATTTCTTGCAAAACGCAGTCTTTCAAAACAAAGTCATGGTAGATCTTTCAAGACTTAAAATCTGGAATATGAAACTAACATGTCTTTATCTCACACACAAAATTATAGTGTGTGTTGGGTAAGGCCTATTGTTAAGGATCGATCTTAATGGCCTATGTTGATAATTCGATTGTTGGTCCATCTATTCAATGTTTTTGCAAATGACTCGTAGGTTATGGTTAAAAACTTGAAATAGTGTTGGGTCGGCTTCTCTCTCTAAATACTGCTGCTATAATAAAAAATAGAGATTAATATGCAACATCTACTTCCTATATATTACTTGGGATTCTCCTAGTTTTATAAAGATTCTATTATCATAAAAGGTCATCTCTTTCAAATGGTATAAATACACTCTTCTGAGGTTAATCTCAGGTAACATAATCTCTGCAAACTTATTCTTTTGCCCATTGTTTGAGTCTTAATATTGCTTACCAACTTGACTGTCAGAAAGCCTTTGACCAACTCACCCCGCTACCCTTCTCTAGTCTTTAGCTTGCTCACGGTTGTTTGTTCATTTACAAGTAATCTGGATTTGTACATCTCCACCTTCTACGATGATGTGCGAATTTAGTACCAACACTATTCTATATGGCAAAAGAAAAATATTTGATTTCCTATTTTATAAGGAATATACACTTTCTTTCCTATTCTATATGGAATAGGAAGGTACACTTTCTTTCATATTCTATATGAAATAGGGAAGTACTTTATTTCCTATTTGATAAGGAATAGGAAAGTGCACTTCGTTTCCTATCCTATATGAAATAGGAAATTACACTTTCTTTCATTTTCTAATTATTCTTCTAGGATTCCCAATGAAATCGTATAAGGAAACTTAATTATTTCCTAATTCTTTTAGGACAATAATCTATTCACCTTTAGCTTCCTTAATATAATCCTAAACTAGATAGGAAACTAACATTGGAGAGCAAAATTCCTAACAAGCTAATGGACATGGTCACTACGTATCTTTATGGGGATCTAGATACAGAGATTTATATGAAAGTCCTGACATGACTAGTTATACCCTAATCAATGTGTTCTCAACCACATACCACACTTTCAATTAGGCTGAACCATTCCTTGTATGGTTTGGAACAATTTGGACGGATGTGGTACAAACGCCTAAGCGGGTACTTGTTCAAAATGGAATATGTAAACAACAAATTATGCTAATGCATGTTCATTAAGGTACCGTTTGGTACGTGGGACGGGACGGAACGAGACGAGCCGTTCCATCCCACGTTTGGTGCACCTTAAAACTGTGGAACGGGTTGTCCCATGGGACGACCCGTTCCACATCCGTGGAACACAAATTTATAACATTTTATGACAAAATTTCTCCTTATCTTTTTCAATATTTACATCATCCGTTCCGTCCTGTTCCTCCCGTCCCGTCCCGTCTGCGTACCAAACGGTACCTTGACCACCAATTTTGATATTTTGATAACTGCAGTATATGTCGATGATATGAAGATCATTAGAACTCTATAAGAGATCCAAAAAAAAGCTACGCACCTGAGAATGAATTTGAGATGAAGGATATAGATAAGACTAAGTATTGTATCGACCTACTAATTGAACACAGTGAAAATTGGAGCTTAGTCCAACAATCGAACTACACTTAGAAAATGGTGTGTCAATTCAACTTCCTAAAAACAAAGTCAAATAGTACTTCCATGGTCATTCGATCTTTGGGTCGTAAGAAAAACACTTTTTTGTCCTAAGAAAGATGACAAAGAGATCATGATCAAAATTCTCTATCTTAGTGCAATTTGAGGTTTTTTATACCTAGCACATTGTACTGGACTAGACATCTCATTTGTTGTGAATCTCTTGGTGAGATACCGTTCTGAGCCAACACGCCTCCATTGGAATGGCATCAAAGACATTTCGATACCTTAAGGGTACTACGAATATGAACTTGCTCTATACCTACGTCCGAAGAGTCTGATGCATTGCTTGTTGGGTTTGCTAATGTTGTGTGCTTATCTGACCTGGATAAGGAACGTTCCCAGATTGGTTATGTTTTCATTGTCGGAAACATCGTTATATCCTAGAGGTTTACAAAAGAGAGTTTGATTACTACCTCAACTAGCCATGCTAAACTCATAGTCTTTTTTTAAGCTGACTGGGAATGTAATTGGCTTCAAGCTATGATCGAGCATATTCAAAGTACGTATAAGTTAACCTTTGCTACAAATGAAATACCGATCATCTATAAGAACAATATTGCATGGATCAACCAGTTAAAGTAAGGCTTTATTAGGGGTGTGCTGATAGGATTATTACCACATGTAAAAGTAGGGATAAAAACACTTAAAAATATTTGCAAGATAACAAGGTAGTTGTAGTATAAACGACTCAAGCAAGGTCATTTTCACATGGATTGATTGAATAATTTGTATTTAAACTAATGCTTAATTAACTATTTAAAACAAAGTTTCGAAAATGTTGATTTTATGACCTAGAATATTAAAAATGAATTTTAAATTAAAACAATTAAAGAAACCAATTTGAAATGGAACAATCTTAGAAAATAATGATAAAAGGACACTAGGGTTCCGCCATCACCTTAACAATCTTATATACTTTTACCAATTACTTATGAATTACACATGTAACTTTGAAGGTTAGGTTTTCCTTATGCATATTCTACTTGTGGCATTCAAGCTAGAATGTATATCAAACATGCAATCTGTTTGTGGCATTTAGATCAAATAAAAACATGCATGACTCATTACACTTTGTGAAAACCCTTTGAAAAACCATGCAATCCCTAAGACGTGGCATTCACCCTAAGTGTACTACCAAACTATCAATCACAAGAAGCAATACTCAATCCTCCGATGTCATTCCTTTTAAATTTATGCACCTTATTGTTGATGTTGAATGCAAATCTGTGATGAATGGATGGGTGAATGCATTTTGAGGTGAGCGGATGAATGCTGCGGAATGCACGATTCAGTTAAAAGTGCACGTGTACTGGATATTTAGGGCCAATCAATGATTAAAATATCAATAATATCGGTGAAATATCGCCGATATTATCGTTTTTCAGAGAGACCGATATTTTCCCACGTATCCCCCTAATTGTCGTCAAAATATCGCAATATTATTGATAATATCGATAATATCGCGATATATTCGATATTATCGAAACAATCGTCATGGCTCCGTTATCGGAAAGGCAGCTGAGGGTGTGTCGTTGTAGCTGCCCAGATCTCTCTCTGCAATCCAGGCTCAGACCCAAGATCTGCACCTCCGTCATTGAAAATGAAAAATCCATTTTCTCCGGATCCCAAAACCCGCTTGGGTTTGAATCAAATAGTTTGATGGATCCCCTTGCCCGATGGTGGTCGTTGGGAGGTGAGAAAGGGAGGAGGAATGGTCCACAGGTGGTGATGGTCCTCGTCGGAGTGTGCACCACTGTGGTGCTCGACGGGTGTGGGTATAGTGGTCTGTGCTCCGGGGGAGAAGAAACAAGGACATGAATAAGGGAAAAGGTTCGAGGGATTGTGGAAGGGGGAAACACGGGGAAGTGGGGTGTGTATGTGTCTGTTTGCTTTGGGAAGAAGACTTACAGAGAAGAGAGGAATGAGGAGAGGAATGACCGGAACCTCAAGAACCTAAAAAAAATAGAAAGGTGAGCGAAAGTGTCGAAGTGAAGGGGGGAAAGGAAAGAAATAATAGAAAATGAGGGAGGTACATCCCACATGAAGAAGGAAGAAAGGTAGTAGAGAAATGATGGGTGCGGTAGTATGTCAGGATTAGGGTAGATTTAAAAACTAAAATAGGAGTTTTACTCGGAAGTTGGAGTAGATCTAAAGAAGAAAGCAAAGCCACGATGTAAGTATGCTGTGCAAATATTATTATTACGGGCATAGTTTGAAATATCGATAATATCGATGAAATATTGAGGATGTTTCGGTTTTTTCGTATCACGGATATTTCGGAACATATCCATGTAAAGGAAGGAAAAAAAAAGGAAAAAGAAGAAAAAAAGGGAAAAAAGGGAGGAAAAAAAACACAAAGGGGATTTGAACCCCTCCCATTTTACTCCTCCAACACCTTAACCACGATATATCACTTATGCTTTAGTAATAATATGCTAAAATATTTATATTTATATGAGTGGCATGTTAACAATTACATGCAAAACTATTTTGGGGATTTATCATTTGATGAATACTCTTCACAATAAACTTACTCTACACATAGAGATGATGAAGATAATGAAAAATTTGAACCTCATAGGAACTTTATGTGGTACTAAATCACTCATGTATCTTACCATGCAATATATAAAGTGTAAAATATTGTAGTAAATCATTATATATAAATGATTATGGTGTGTTTAATCTTTTTTTCATTAATTAATACATATTTTCTACACTCATAGTGTTTCCTAGCTTGCTCTATAATCAACTTAAATCAGTTAAATCCATCATGTAATACATTTCCTTCTAATTTTTTTTTATAAACTAATAGATAATTGACTAAATAAACATTCTCCAAAGTTTCAATAAAAATTTCCAAGTTTTTCTTACAATTTCCGTGGTTTTTATTCAAGTTTTATCGATATCGATAATATCCCGATATTTCCATCGAAATTTCCATGTTTTTGGACTACTGATATTTCCGATATCATCGATATTTTATACCTTGAGGCCAATCTAAACCTAATGTAACCTGCAAAAAAACACATTAAAAATCTCAGTAGAATAAAACCCAAAATAAAATACTGATTAATAAAAAATAAAAATAAAACTTTGTTTTTGTGTTTTTCAATTTCTAATATTTTTTAATTATATATATATATATATTGTTGTGATTGAAATAAAAGCATGAACATAAAATCAAGAGAAAGGATTAGAAAAATTGAGTTGCCTCCCAATTAGCACTTTAGTTAATGTCCATAGCTAGATGAATTTGAAAGAAACTGGTGATCACGTGATTTGTTCTTTTAGAATCAACCACTCTTTGACAGCATCAAAGGCTAACAGTAAGTATGGAGTAACTTGATGGTTAACAACTGTGCATCTGAATTCATTGGTTGAGGCCTTCTTGTCCACCATTCTATGAGAATGAATCTTTGTAATCTAATAGGGTTTCCTCCAGTGAGGTTTGTGTCTCCACTTAACTGACTTAAACCTTGTATTTAACACCCACAATTTCTGCATTGGCCGAATTTCTTGACGAAGGCTGTCATGAAGCTTTATCTTTTTTTTCTTGTTTTTTCTTGTAGATTTTAGCCTTCTCGTAGTACTTCACATGAATTTCCTCAAGTTCAAAGGGCTATACAGGTGCACAGATTGTTACAACATCTAAAACATTTATATAAGTAGCCTACCCTGTGTCCAGATTGATTGTGTCCAATAGCTGGCCACGTAATTTTCAAGATTCTGATTTGGTGTGAGCATCCCCATCCAGTCCGTTAGTTTCAGTGCATTCCTACAACTTTGTGGGTTGCTTTGCAGCATCTTGATATGGTATGTGTGGTGTATGGATTTGAGTATGAACGAATTCTTCAGAAATTTCATAATCATCAGGGATTGTTTCCTCCATTGGGCATGGGTCGCTGGCAGGTGGCTCTTTAATTTCGTCGTCAAACTTGTTATCATAACTCTTCACACATTCTAATGTATTAGTAGTCGAACCATTCTCTGAACTTTGTGGCACATTAGGTTTCTCAAAAGGCTATTGAGTACCTACCCATCTAAAATTATGATGCTTTTTCAAATATGGAGCATAGTAATCAAAAGTGGGATCGTCGCAATACCTTTGTGAGTCGTTCCTCTTATTAATATGCACCTTCATATAGTCTGGAAAATATTTCCTATTAGGGCATTGCAAAATTTCATGGGTAATTGAACAACAAAGGGCACAAACAGTAGGTTTAAATCCATAGAAACACTGTTTTGCGAAAGAAACCCTTAAAGGTGGTCCTCCTAGCAATGGTAGTTCCTAGCCCATCATTGGATTGCTCTCAAAAATCAATGAACCAACCTAAAAAAAGAATAAAATCAGCAATTAAATAAAAAAAATATGTATGTACAATGATAATTAACTAAGAATATGCAAATTATTTAAAACAATCCCCGACAACGGCATCAATTTCTTGATAGAGATTTTTACAACCTGCAAAAGTAGGGATAAGAACACTTAAAATACTTATAAGAGTACAAGGTAGTTGTAGTATAAATGGCTTAGGTAAGGTTGTTTCCACCGGAGTTGATTGAATAGTTTGTATTTAAACTAATGCTTAATTAACTATTTAAAACAAAGTTTCGAAAATGTTGATTTTATGACCTAGAATATTAAAAACGAATTTCAAATTAAAACAATTAAAGAAACCAATTTGAAATGGAACAATCTTAGAAAATAATGATAAAAGGACACTAGGGTTCCGCCATCGCCTTAATAATCTTATGTAGTTTTACCAATTACTTCTGAATTATATATGCAACTTTGAAGGTTAGGTTTTCCTTATGCATATTCTACTTGTGGCATTCAAGCTAGAACGTATATTGTGGAGCCAAAAATAATCACAAGGCGACACGAGAATTTTTGGGTAAAAAGGACAAAATTACCCTTGAGGCACATCGGATTTCCTACGCACGAGCAGTGGACCATCATCCCTCAATCAAGTCAAAAGTGCCCAAAAAAGGTAATAAATTCAAAATTATTTCATCCATCCTCATCTTATATTCCCTACAAGGTAATTATTCCATAACCTTCAAAACATTCCATATAAATTGAGTTAATTGGCCAATTAATAAATTAATTACCTAATTAATCCATTAATTGCCAAATAAATCACCCATTACACTAAAAATTATCCAAAAGGCTGGCCACTCTGTCTCCCAAGAGGGCCAGCCATGCTCTATATATTGAACCCCATTTTCTCTAAAAAGTTGAGGTCCACTCTTGCAAAAACTCAAAAAACTTTCTAAACACCTTTCTCTCTAAATTCTAACTTTGGCATGGGAGGTTCTTCAGCCAAAGTCCCCCCCCCCCCATTCATCATGGGTGCATGAGGCTTTTGGCCTTAACCAAAGGTGTTAATTGTTTTGTAGGTGCAATTTTGTCCAAGATGAAGAGGAAGAAATTTGCATCCACAAATACAATGCACCGAGATGCAACGTACGTTCTTATTATTAGAATTTTTTATTTGCAAAGATTCTTTGATAAGATGTAAAAGAGAAATACAATGGCTAGAAATTTGGAAAATTCCACAAGTAAAATTTCAATATTCAAGAGATGGTACTGTAGCAATCTACGAGGCTAAATGTGACAATAAGTGGAGTGACACCACCACTACAAGGCTCCACCATGGCAACCACCGCGGTGACCACCATGGTAACCACCCGCGGCGAGGTGCATGGCACCACCACCACGGTCCGAGCCATGCCATCTAAGCAAGCCCAAGCTGTGTTATCCAAGGCCCACGACACCAAAGCCATGACCCAAGCCATGTCACTTTAAGCCTAACGTGTTGCCAAGCCAACCCTGGCCTCACACCTACGTGCGCCACATGCCGAGCAGCCCAGCCCACTCCCGTAGCCCAGCTTGCTCTAGCCGAGCAGTCCACTCCCGTGGAACAACCTGCTCCTGTTGCCAGCCTGCTCCAGCCGAACAGCCCACTCTCTTAGCCCAACTTGCTTTAACTGAGCAGCCCACTTATGTGGCGCAGCCTGCTCCAGCCGAGCAGCCCACTCCCTTAGCCCAACCTGCTCCAGCTGAACAACCCACTCTATTGGCCCAACCTGTTCCAGCTGAGTAGCCCACTCCTGTGGCCCAGCCTGCTCCAATCGAACAACCCACTATTGTGGCCCAGCCTGCTCTTGCCAAGTAGCTCACTTTCGTGGCCCAACCTAGTTTCGCAGCCCAATCTGCTCTCGTGGCCTTCCAAGTAGCCCAAATTGATTAAAGATTAGTTTAACTATCCCGGCTCTAAATTTCCAAACCGACGATCGAACCGGGAGCATTTTCACCATACTTTTTTACGAATTTGACATTTCCTAACTCAAATCTTACGCCCGAAGTCTACCACACTTCCACTGCTCAATGAGACACATTCCTTCCAAGTTATTCCAACCTAAATGGAGAACAACACTTGTCTCGACAAGTTATAGAGTTGACGAGCCCCATCGCACAACAAACGACCTCGGTGAACCAACTCTTACAACGCACCGAGATGCAACGTATCCCAGTTGAGGTGTCCCAATATAGGACAAGGGCAAACAAAGAACCTTTCCAGCAGCGTCCCGGTAAGCAGCCACTCGACCAGCCATGAACTGACCATTCGGGCAGTGCATACTCCCGATTGGGCTCCAAGATAACGTATACTATAGTCTTAGCGCGCGAAAGAGAGTGTGCATTCTCAACTAGGCCCACGGACGAGTATACATTCATGGTTAGGGTCACACTTCGATAGTCAACATGAGCAACCTTCTAGGCGAAGTGTTCATTCGTGGCTAAGCCCGCAAGGAGCATCATCCACCTCACATCGGAGTAGGCAGCAAGACGAACGGAGAGAAACAGTCACTTAATATGGCTTAAGTTCAACCAGAAGCCTGCGAAGAACTCGCTCACCTGCTAGGAACACACCACATGCACCATATCCGTGGCATAAACGAGCCAAACACGTGGTAGAGCAGCCTAAACTAGCAAGTCATGACTGAGGGTAGCTAAGAGCTCCACTACCCCAACAAAGACAAATTCAGGAAGAAGTAGAGAAACTCTTACTAAGCGATTGCATGATTTCCAATGCAACGAGGTCACCGACGAGGCACTACGACGGAACATGACCAACATAACCGGTCACCCTTCATGGATAAGATCGAGCAAGCAGAGCCTCCACGCGAGTTCAGCATGCCACATTTCACATCTTTCAAAGGGGATGAAGACCCGGAGAGAGACTTACAGCACTACCGAAGCGCAATGATCATCTATCGAAACAACGACGATCTCATATGCAAGATATTCACCACCATTCTACAAGGCGAAGAGCAAGATTGGTTCTACACCCTGCCGCCACAATCTATCCAAAGTTTTGACGAACTTTCTTTGGTTTTAACCAAAGAATATTCATCCTATTGCTCGATTAAAAAGAAGTCCGACCATTTGTTCAACGTCAAGAAGAACCCAAAATAGTAGCTTCGTGACTATGTGAAGAGGTTCAAAGTAGAGAAAGCAAGGATAGTCGGATGCAAGCAACCTTCCAAAAAGGAATTCCAGCTGACCATATGCTATTCGGAAAATTGATTATGAAAGAAGATCTAACTCTGGCAGAGAAACATGCACTTTGGGACGAGGCTCGCTGATGTGATAGGAGCATATTTATGCGACTTAGTTGGCTTGTTCTTGTGCATTTATGTCGTGTTTCCTTAGTTATTTTAATGTTTAAAGTCATTTTCGTGTGTTTTCAGATTTTATGGACAAAGTAGGCAAGAAGATGCATTTTGGAGCATTTTGGAGCAAAATGGAGCTTGGAATGCATGTCACATATTTGGGCCAAAGTGGATGGACGAATTTGAGAACTAAAGAGGCCAAGAATGTGAAGAATTATGGTCCAAAAGATGAAGAACTCAGCCCAAAATTTTGTCACCCCAACTTGCCTTCATTGCCATGCAAAACAACATAGAATTCCCTTTGGATTCCCATGCCATGCTTGATCACTCTTGTCCCCAACATAATTTCTGATTTCATGCTTCAATTCATTTAATTATTACACTTGATTGCTTGATACCTCTTGTTCCCTTCACCCACAAAATTTTATACAACTTTCACAACCATAACATGCACCAATTGATGCTCCATCATTCACATTTGGAATCCCATGCCTTGTGTACCACATGTTGCTGCACCTTTGACCCATTTATTGACACATTTTCACCTCCCTTTCCATCTCTATGCAATGTACACAATCATTCATGCCCCCTAGCTACAAGACCACTCCATTTTACCCTTCACACTTTGCATCATCACTTCATTTTCACCCTTGGACCATTGCACACCACATACACTCTTTGCCGTGCATTCTCCCTAGCCTAACCTGATTCTCTAAGGTTTCTGGGGCCTATATATACATGTTTACACCCCTTGGCAAAGGGTTCACACTCTCATATTCACCATTCATCACAGAAATTCGTCCATACTCACCCTAGGTAGCAAAACACCCCAAAAACACCATTCTAGTGCCTAGAAAACATAACAGCCACTCCACCTTCTTCCACCCTCTTTGCCTAGTTCTCCACCACCCTCCAACCCTCAAACACTCCTCCACACTTACCCTAAACCTTTCCATACCATTCCCCATCCATTCTACATCATAAAACTACCCAAAAATCCGTCCACAAAGCAATCTGCCGCAAGCAAGCAAAGGAGAATTCTTGGATGCACTTGCTACCCAAGTTGGAGCATTTTAGGTGTTTTCTTTCCTTTGATTTTAATGTCTAATTTTATGTATCTTTGCTTTGTGAGTATGAGGAACTAAACCCCTCTTAGTTAGGGGGTGATTCGAAACCATGTTCATACTTGCAATATGATTTGATTACATCCAGTTGTGATTCATAAGTTGTGAATTCAATTTACTTATCCGATCGTATAAAAAATGATTTGTGTACGTTGGTTGAGAGTGCACGCTTAATTTTCATGCATGAATTTAACGCTAGAATATAAGGGAGTTTCAACTAATCGTTATGAACTTATATTCACAAGTAGTGAAGGTTGCTAGTCACAATCACGTTAAGTAAATTCTTGGTATAAGTTTCATGCAAATCATAGTAACGAGTGCCTCGTCAATGCTTATGTTTTTCATAAAACTTAATGATTCGTGCTTGTATTTCTATTATGCAATTCATGTAGGGAACTTGTAGGGAATGTTTTGGGTTGTCGTATGCAATCATCCAATCCAATAACTTGTGGAAAAACTGAGGGTTAATTAGTGCAATTCACGGTTAATTTGGGGCGTTGAGTATTCATAGCTTATCGAAAAGCAACTGGAAATCATTTTGTATGCAAGTGTGACATGTGTGGAGAAGAACCTCCTAGCTAGCCTTCCATCCATAAGTTTCATTCAAATTCATTTTACAATCTGTTTTGATTCACTTAAATTTGTCTAAGAATTTGTTTACTTTGTTCTTGTCTTAATTTAATTATTTTCGTCCAAAATCAACCCCATCTTATTTCTTTGAGTCATATTAATTAGAACTTGTCTTAGATTATGTTTTTAAGTGTTTTAGTTCATTAGAAAACCAAAATTCGTCCAAGTTTGTGTTAGAGTCCCAAAACTGCCCAGATTGTGTGTTTAAGGTAGTTTTGAGTGTTTAGGGGCTGTTTTGAGTCTTTTGGTTTGTTTTAGTGTTTTAAAGTATAGTTTTGCATTCTTTGAGTCTAGTTAGTGTTTTAAACTTTGTTTTTACGTTTTCAAGTCAGGTTCCAAGTGATTTAGCAATCCCTCCTAATCCCTGGCCTAGAACGATCCCTACTTACATACTTTACTACAATTGATAAAAAGAGGGTTTAATTTGTGTGCTTATATATTTCGCATCAAATTTTTGGCGCCGTTGCCGGGGATTAGCAACTTTGCTAATCTCTTGGATTGTTTTCTTTCGAATTATTGTATTTTGTTTAAGTTTCTGTTTAAATGGCTGATTTGTTTTGTTTTCTTTGTTTTTAGGTACTAGTTTATGACCCGTAGCTCACAACCTGTTCGTGAGCATATCTCCGACTTTGACGGTGATTTTGAGAGGACTTTGAGAAGGAAGAAGAAATTGCAAGAGTCTAATCCTCCTAGTCCCGAGCCTGAATTAGAAGAGCAAGAAGTTGAGGTTGAAGAGAAGGCCACGGCACAAGTGGGTGGAGAAGAGCAAGGTATAGCCATGGATAACCGTACGCTCAAGGAGCTTGCCGCCTCGGGTTTGGATAATGCCGCACCATTGTGTATCCAATATCCCATGGCTGCTCAAGGTAAAACCGAAGAGTTCGAGTTAAAGTCAAGTTTGCTCCACCACATTCCAAAGTTCCATGGGCTGTCCATGGAGGATCCGAACAAACATTTGAAAGAATTTGAAGTGTTGTGCTCAAGTATGACTCCGGTTACCGTTGACGGAAGTATTTTAAAGATGAAGGCTTTTCCATTCTCTTTAATGGACAAAGCCAAGGATTGGTTATACGAGTTGGCTTTTCCATTCTCTTTAGTGGAATTCAACAAGATGAAGGTGAGTCTTTTCCTACATATTATGAACGATTTAACTTGTTGCTTCTTGTCCACAACATCAGATGAAGGAGGAATTGCTTTTGCAATACTTCTACGAAGGGCTCCTACCACTAGAACGTCAAATGCTCGATGCCTCGGCGGGTGGAGCATTGGTAGACAAAACGCCCATGGCTGCAAAAATCTTGATTGCTAATCGAGCATTGAACGCTCAACAATACGAAGGTGTAGGCCAAAGAGGACCCCTACGGCAACAAGTGCATGAGGTAAGTTCCACTTCCAATATTCAATCTCAGTTAGCTAATCTTACTTCTCTTGTTTCACAGATGGCCGAGGGAATGAAGATTCAAGGACCCATGGTGTGTGGCGTATGTTCTATCCAAGGACATGCATCCGAAAAGTGTCCTCAACTCATTGAGAATGGTGGATGGGAGAGCGCTAATGCCATTGGGTTTCAAAGCCAAAATCAGCCAAGACATGATCCATATTCCAACACGTATAATCCGGGGTGGAAAGACCATCCAAACTTCAAATGGAGAGAGCCACAACAAGCCCAACCACAAGGAGGCTTTAGGCAACAACCCCCGGGCTTCTACAACAAACCATACGCACCCCCTCAAGTCCAACCACAATCTGCCCCAAATACTTCAGGTAATGCTTTGGATAACGATACACTTGTTAAGTTACTAACCACTTTGACTAATGGGCAGGAAAATCAAAACAAAAGAGATGACCAACTAGAGAAACAAATGAGGCAGATTGCCGACGTTGTTGGGCAGATTAGAGACCAAGGAAGGCTTCCTAGTTCTACCATTCCAAACCCGAAGGGAGGCTTTGAAAGTGCAAAGGCCATACTCTTGAGAAGTGGAAAAGAGATTGGGGCAGGTTGTTCATCAAAAACAGGTCACAAAGAGGATGAAAAACTTCAATTTGAGGAGGAGGAAGCATGCCCACCCACGGCAAAGGTGGACACACCTATGCCGCAAGCCCCCATGGCTCCAAATCTGTCTAATTCATCCAATAAAGGTAAGAATGTGTCAAATCCAGTTTCTACTAATGTCGTGCCTTCGAATGCTCCTTTTCCTAGCAGGTTTGTGCAAACAAAGAAGGAAGAAGCTGAAAAGGACATCTTTGAGACACTTAGGAAAGTTCAAGTCAACATACCCTTGTTGGATGCCATTAAGCAAGTCCCGAGATACGCTAAGTTTTTAAAGGAGCTATGCACCACTAGGAAGAGGATTTCAACTAAGGAAGTGGTAAAGGTAGGTGAGAATGTCTCCGCCATCTTGCAACACAAACTACCCCCCAAATGCAAAGATCCGGGTAGCTTTACAATTCCGTGCGTCATTGGTAACACCCCTTTCAAATCTGCCATGCTAGATTTAGGAGCCTCTATAAATGTTATGCCATACTCCATTTATGTATCCATGAACTTAGGTGAGTTGAAACATGATGGTGTAATCATACAATTGGCCGATAGATCTAACGCTTATCCAAAGGGAGTGTTGGAAGACGTTTTGGTGCAGGTTGATCATTTAGTCTTCCCAGCAGATTTTTATGTGCTCGAAATGGATGAATCGGATCATGCTCCTTCATTTCCCATCCTCCTTGGAAGGCCATTCATGAAGACGGCCCGGACGAAGATTGAAGTGTATAGTGGAACGTTGTCCATGGAATTTGATGGGGAAGTTGTTAATTTTAATCTTTCTGATTCCATTAAGTACCCTAGTGAGGACCATTCATGTTTCTCTATTGATATAATTGACTCTTTGGCGCAGGGATATCTTGAAGATTTGAATGACGATGCGCTTGAAAAAGTCATTACACGAGGAATGGAACTCACAACTAAGGGGGCAGATTCTAGTGTAACCCACGGCATACATGGACTAGGCCATGTCGTGCCTCCTAGTGATGAAATTTTTGAGTTGGTTGCTGCCCTTAAGTCACTACCTAAGCATGGTGGTAAGTCTCCTAACTTTAATTCCATTCCAATTTCGACTAACAAGTTGCTTCCATCCATCGTTCAGGCACCCATACTTGATCTCAAACCCCTACCAAGCCATTTGAAGTACATCTTTTTGGGGGAAAATGAGACACTACCTGCCATCATCTCCTCATCCCTCACGGCACAAGAGGAGGAGAAGCTAGTGCGTGTGTTGAAGGAATTCAAATCTGCCCTAGGATGGACATTGGCCGATATTAAAGGTATAAGCCCTACGACTTGTATGCATCACATATTTCTTGAGGAGGGGGCCAAACCAACTAGAGAGGCTCAACGCCGTCTTAACCCTCCGATGATGGAAGTTGTGAAAAAGGAGATAATCAAACTTCTAGATTGTGGGGTGATTTATCCCATCTCCGATAGCCGTTGGGTTTCACCTATCCAATGTGTGCCCAAGAAATCTGGAGTGACGGTTGTCGAGAATGCGGAGAATGAGCTTGTGCCCACCCGAATTCAAACCGGTTGGCGAGTGTGCATTGATTATAGGAAGCTAAATGCAACCACAAGGAAAGATCACTTGCCATTGCCGTTCCTAGATCAAATGCTAGAAAGGTTAGCAGGTCATTCCTTTTATTGCTTTCTTGATGGATACTCCGGTTATAATCAAATTGTTATTGCCCCGAATGATCAAGAAAAGACCACTTTTACTTGTCCCTTTGGAACGTTTGCATATCGACGCATGCCATTCGGTTTGTGCAATGCTCCTGCCACGTTTCAAAGGTGTATGGTTAGCATCTTTTCTGATTATGTTGAGAGAATTATTGAGATATTCATGGATGATTTTAGTGTATTCGGTAATTCATTTGATAATTGCTTGGATAATCTCACTTTAATCTTGAAACGTTGTGTTGAAACAAACCTTGTGTTAAATTGGGAGAAATGCCATTTTATGGTTAAACAAGGTATTGTTTTGGGTCATATTATCTCTGAACGTGGAATTGAAGTTGATAAGTCTAAAATAGATCTTGTACGCTACTTACCCTCTCCCACTTCGGTGAGAGAGGTTCGTTCTTTCCTTGGTCATGCAGGATTCTACCGACAATTTATCAAGGACTTTTCCAAGATTGCACAACCCCTATGCCGTCTCCTACAAAAGGAAGTGCCTTTCGAGTTCAACGAGGCATGTGAGAAGGCATTCAAGCATCTCAAGGAGCTCCTCACCACGGCACCCATCATAACTCCCCCGGATTGGTCCATTCCCTTTGAATTGATGTGTGATGCATCGGATTATGCACTTGGCGCTGTTTAGGGTCAAAGAAAAAATAAACAGCCACATGTTATTTATTATGCTTCACGCACTTTGAATGATGCTCAGTTGAATTATTCTACAACCGAAAAAGAACTCTTGGCGGTTGTATTTGCTTTAGATAAATTTAGATCATATCTAATTGGTACTAAAGTTATTGTTTTCACTGACCATGCAGCCTTGAAG
The DNA here is from genome assembly GCF_042453785.1 of Malus domestica. NCBI lineage: Eukaryota > Viridiplantae > Streptophyta > Magnoliopsida > Rosales > Rosaceae > Malus > Malus domestica. The sequence goes on from NC_091675.1 coordinate 30,058,668, forward strand.
TACTTGTTCACCAAGAAAGAAGCTAAACCTAGACTCATTCGTTGGATGCTTCTACTTCAAGAGTTTGACATCGAAATCAAGGACAAGAAGGGGAGTGATAATGTTGTTGCCGACCACCTAAGCAGGTTGGTGTGTGAAGAAGAGGATCTTCCCATCTCCGAAACATTTCCGGATGAACAACTCTTGTCCGTTCAGGTAAGTGCTCCTTGGTACGCAAATTTGGTGAATTATTTGGTGACTAAACAAGTTCCTAGCACCCTAAACAAATTCCAACGTGATAAACTTAAAAAGGATGCTAGATTTTATGTTTGGGATGACTCGTACTTGTGGAAATATTGTTCAGATCAGGTTATCAGAAGATGTGTGCATGAATCAGATTTTCACTCAATTTTAAGTTTTTGTCACACATATGCATGTGGGGGTCACTTTGGCACCCAAAGGACAGCTTTTAAGGTTCTTGAATGTGGTTTTTATTGGCCTACTTTGTTTAAAGATGCTAGAACCTTTTGTTTAACATGTGATCGATGCCAAAGGACAGGTAATATTGGCCAAAAAGATCAAATGCCGCAGGTACCCATCTTTGTTGTTGAAATCTTTTATGTTTGGGGTATCGATTTTATGGGTCCTTTTCCTTCATCTTTTGGTTTCACTTACATATTACTTGCCGTTGATTATGTTTCCAAGTGGGTGGAAGCGAAAGCCACTCGAACTAACGATTCTAAAGTTGTGGCAGATTTTGTGAAAACTAAAATCTTTTCTAGGTTTGGGATGCCTAGGGTGCTAATCAGTGATGGCGGGTCTCATTTTTGCAACCGTACCATTGAGGCATTACTCAAGAAGTACCATGTGACGCATAAGGTCTCCACACCTTACCACCCCCAAACCAATGGCCAAGCCGAGGTGTCGAATCGTGAGATCAAACAGATTTTGGAGAAGACCGTTGGGCCAAATAGAAAAGATTGGAGCTTACGTTTGGACGATGCATTATGGGCGTATTGAACGGCTTACAAAACCCCTATTAGTATGTCTCCTTTTTGGCTTGTGTATGGCAAGCCATGTCATCTTCCCGTGGAATTAGAACATAGAGCACATTGGGCCATCAAGACCTTCAATTTGAATGTGGACCAAGCCGGAATTCATCGAAAGCTTCAATTGAGTGAACTTGATGAGATAAGGCATGAAGCTTATGAGAATGCTAGAATTTACAAAGAGAAGACCACGGCATTCCATGATAAGATGCTTCGAGGCAAGACTTTCGAAATTGGGCAGAAAGTGTTGTTGTTCAACTCCCGCCTTCGTCTATTCCCTGGTAAGTTACGTTCTAAGTGGGTTGGCCCGTTTGTTGTTACTAATCTTTTTGTGCATGGTGCAGTCCAAATTAAGAGCTTGAGAACCGGGCAAGAATTCAAGGTGAATGGACATCGCTTGAAGCCATACTACGAGCACTTTGTGGAGCATGTTGTGGAGGAGATCCCACTGCATGCCGTGGGTTCCAAGGAGAAGTGAAGGTGTTCATCGTCCGGCTGGAAGACGTTAAAGCAAGCGCTTTAAGGGAGGCAACCCATTTATTCTGCTTGATTATCAATTTTATTACTTGTTTAATTATTTTTGGTTGTGACTTTCTATTTTGAAACATTAACAAATATGCAAAGGATTTTAACATTAAACTTCATGGAAATGAACAGGAAACTGGGAAATAAAGAAGCATAGCATAATACACGAGGGAGCCTTCACAAAGGCTGCTTGGGAGAGGTCGCAGTAGTCGACGGAGTTGCAGCAGTCGGCGGAGTCTCAGCAGTCGGTGGGGCCACGGAAGGAGGAGGTATCGGAGGTTGATCAGTTGAAGCTTCACTACGCGGTGCCGCCCCAGAAGACGAAGGCAGATGCTGTTGGAACAAACCCACAAACCTCCGGTGATCAAGTAAAATCTGACCATCAGTTTCCTGCAGCTGGTCAATTTTCCTCTTCATGTTTGTGGCATAATTGTGTGCAAGCTTGTGCAATTGTTTATTTTCATGCTTGAGTCCTCTAATCTCTTCTTTGAGACTCTGTATTTCAGCCGCCAACGATTCAACGTGACGGGTTCGAGCAAATAGGCGTTAGGCCATGTTGGACACAGAACCCGCACACTGTACGCTAAGAGCCAGAGACTCCTTAACCGCCAATTCATCAGACCGTCTAGCGAGCAGTCTGTTATCTCTAGGGGTGACAAGGTTCTGGGCCACCACCGCAGCGGTCATGTCATTTTTCATCACCGAATCCCCAACGGTCAGAGGACCAGTAGGGGATATGAGGGACGGGCGCCATATGTTGTCTGGAGAAGGAGGGGCTGCTCCTTCACCAAGGTTCAAGTCAAAACGACGGTCGGAAGGGCCATACATTTTTCAGAGGTGTTAAAGAAAGAGGAGATCGGACAAGTCAAGATCGTAGAAGTGCAAAACGGGAGTTTTTACAGGCAGAAATTCAAGAGTGCTTTGAACGTCCTGCATACCTCTATAAAAATCAGCACGCGATAGGATTTCAGAGATCGAAGAGGTGAGCTCAGAAATCGAAGAAGCCATTCGGAGATCGAAGAGGCGCCAGCTTTCTCAAAAGTTGGGCTTGCTCACAAACCACCAATTCCAGATACCGAAGAATGTCAACTGTCTCAGCCTCGTCAGCACCCATCACACGCAACTCAGCTTTGCGAAAATTACGGGCAGTCTGTCGAAGCACCGATTCCAACCATCTGTCTCTCTCAGCCTCGTCAGCACTTGTCACATGCAATCTCTGCCCTCAACGAAGCTCAGAACTCGAAGCGTAAATTCCGGATATTAAAGAGGCCTCTGCTTTATCAAGACGTGTTAGCATCTGTCAATTTGCACATCTGCGTTGCGTAAATCACGCGTAATCTGTCGAAAATTTTTGGAGAAGCGGAATGCACGTGAAAACTACTGTTAAATTATCCCAGGCTTGCCGACACGAGTAATGGAACAATGCCTTCCCAGCCATTAAGAAAATTCTATAAATGCTGAACTTTAAAGTGAAGCAGTCTCACCCAACTTTCAGCCTCACTTAACCCTTCATCCTCTCTGAAATGGCTTTCCAACAAACCCTCTCAAGTCACTCTGTATTTTTCATCCCTTGGGATACCCCTGCAAACAACCCATCCAGAGCACAAGTATTTCATATCATAAAGGTTGAGAGCACGAGTATCTCATATCATGCTTTCTCCTTGTCCTTTCTCCAGCCAGCACCTGCTCTCGAGTACTCATCATCTTATGCTTCCGCTTCGTCTCTCACGTATAAGGGAAGTGAAGATGATACCTCGAAGCATGTGGAGACAACGTGCTGATTCATCCTCAACTAGGGACAAGGAGAAAGAAAGCAAGAGGTGGGCACTTGGAAAGATTGAAGAAAGAAACAGACCAACACCTTTACCTCGTGCCCGCCCGTCGTGCAGAAGAAACAAGCAGAGAATAATACAGCTTGCACAATCAACCCAGCACAAGGAGTCTGAGATGAAGAACTAAAGAAGCTGCCACATCTGCTTGGAGAACAAATAAGGAACTGCAACATCACCAAAGAGCAAAGCTTCGATGTACAATTCCAATCCAGTTCAAGATCAAAGCTGTGGAAAGTCAACAAGATCAACTATCTCCAAAACCAGATTTGCGTTCTTAAACTCTACTCTGTCTGGTTTTTACTTTGCCATATTTGTCATGTTTATTTGTCGTTTGTTATTTGCTTGTTTTTGGTGTGAGTATATGCTTGAAACATTGAGGACAATGTTTGATTTAAGTGTGGGGGGGGTAACCATTGTTTTGCATGAAATTCGTAGAAATTTATCACCCATTACTTCTAGTGTTGTTCCTTGTTGTTTTAAGTATTTTTAAGCTGTTTTGGAGTGTTTCAGTGTGTTTTGACATAAAAATCCGAAAATTCATAAAAATTTGAAAAATTGTTTTTGAAAATCCAAAAAAGAGTTGTTTTTGTGCGCTTATTTGTGTCTTAGGGTACCTTCCAACACAATGATAAGGATTCGGTTTGTAATTGCATGACTGTTAAAGAGAGTTATAAACATGGATGAAAGTTTGATTTACTCTTTATTTATGCGTGGTTGTGGTTATAACTTATGAAATCACATGTAATCATAAAAGAAAAAAATTAGTTTTTGTAACATGCTTGAAGGAAAGAACTCAAACTAACGCTACAACCTTGTGAGACTTGAGCTTAAACGTTTATTTGGAGAGTTAAAATCTGTGCATTCTTGTTTTCTAAAGTCGTTGCATGATTTCATTATTCTTTGCTTGGTTATTACTTAGAAGGCGTTTCATCATTTAGTTCCAAATGCTAGAACTCATGCCTATTTCATTCAAAGCATGCTATTGATTTGCATAAAACATATTCAAGATGAAGTTGTGTAGTTACCACCACCAAAGCCAAACTGCCATGTATCCCATATCGTTACATGTTTAAGTTAACCCCATTGAGCCTTGATAGCCTACATTCTTTGTTAAACCATAGAATTCGGCCCTAAATATAGAATTCGACCCTAAATATTGCTTGAATTTTCCCTTCGTGTCTAAAAGCTGATTTCTGCAATCTAAGTGAATTCTAAGTTTCAATTTCATTACTTTACTTGCTATTGCTTTAAGAACGATTGTTATCCTTATCCTTCATTTGTTAGCCATCACCCCAAGCCCCGTTACAACCCTTAACTTCATCTTGAGTGTCATGCGTTTCAATATGTGGAGTTTGAAATTGATATGAGCATATGGTGTCACTGGTTCTCGCATCTAAGTAGTAGCATTCCATTCATGAGATCATATCTAAACATGCTTATTAACTCCAGAAATTGCTTTCTTTGTGATACATATATGTGAGCGTTCGTTTTCATATCTACATCAATCTTCTCACATATAACTAGTATAGGGTGTGTAGTTAGAAAATCTGAGTGAAAATTGAGTGCATATCTTGTAAGGAATTGAGTGATTTCTCTAAGGCATGTTACTACATCAAAAACATTATTTTAATCGATTAATTGTGAACAAGTAAGTGGTGACTATGATTAAGTACGTGCTTAAGTATGAAGATGACTCAAATCTGTGGGGATAATAATTTTTAACATGTCATGTGCATTGGAAATCCCTGAGGCAAATGTTGGAAGGTTTAGGTTGTGTTTTTTTTTACTTTGTTTCCTTTTATCTCTTTGTTTTGCTCGAGGACTAGCAAAAGCTAAGTGTGGGGGAATTTGATAGGAGCATATTTATGCAACTTAGTTGGCTTGTTCTTGTGCATTTATGTCGTGTTTCCTTAGTTATTTTAATGTTTAAAGTCATTTTCGTGTGTTTTCAGATTTTATGGACAAAGTAGGCAAGAAGATGCATTTTGGAGCATTTTGGAGCAAAATGGAGCTTGGAATGCATGTCACATATTTGGGCCAAAGTGGATGGACGAATTTGAGAACTAAAGAGGCCAAGAATGTGAAGAATTATGGTCCAAAAGATGAAGAACTCAGCCCAAAAATTTGTCACCCCAACTTGCCTTCATTGCCATGCAAAACAACATAGAATTCCCTTTGGATTCCCATGCCATGCTTGATCACTCTTGTCCCCTACATAATTTCTGATTTCATGCTTCAATTCATTTAATTATTACACTTGATTGCTTGATACCTCTTGTTCCCTTCACCCACAAAATTTTATACAACTTTCACAACCATAACATGCACCAATTGATGCTCCATCATTCACATTTGGAATCCCATGCCTTGTGTACCACATGTTGCTGCACCTTTGACCCATTTATTGACACATTTTCACCTCCCTTTCCATCTCTATGCAATGTACATAATCATTCATGCCCCCTAGCTACAAGACCACTCCATTTTACCCTTCACACTTTGCATCATCACTTCATTTTCACCCTTGGACCATTGCACACCACATACACTCTTTGCCGTGCATTCTCCCTAGCCTAACCTGATTCTCTAAGGTTTCTGGGGCCTATATATACATGTTTACACCCCTTGGCAAAGGGTTCACACTCTCATATTCACCATTCATCACAGAAATTCGTCCATACTCACCCTAGGTAGCAAAACACCCCAAAAACACCATTCTAGTGCCTAGAAAACATAACAGCCACTCCACCTTCTTCCACCCTCTTTGCCTAGTTCTCCACCACCCTCCAACCCTCAAACACTCCTCCACACTTACCCTAAACCTTTCCATACCATTCCCCATCCATTCTACATCATAAAACTACCCAAAAATCCGTCCACAAAGCAATCTGCCGCAAGCAAGCAAAGGAGAATTCTTGGATGCACTTGCTACCCAAGTTGGAGCATTTTAGGTGTTTTCTTTCCTTTGATTTTAATGTCTAATTTTATGTATCTTTGCTTTGTGAGTATGAGGAACTAAACCCCTCTTACTTAGGGGGTGATTCGAAACCATGTTCATACTTGCGATATGATTTGATTACATCCAGTTGTGATTCATAAGTTGTGAATTTAATTTACTTATCCGATCGTATAAAAAATGATTTGTGTATGTTGGTTGAGAGTGCACGCTTAATTTTCATGCATGAATTTAACGCTAGAATATAAGGGAGTTTCACCTAATCGTTATGAACTTATATTCACAAGTAGTGAAGGTTGCTAGTCACAATCACGTTAAGTAAATTCTTGGCATAAGTTTCATGCAAATCATAGTAACGAGTGCCTCGTCAATGCTTATGTTTTTCATAGAACTTAATGATTCGTGCTTGTATCTCTATTATGCAATTCATGTAGGGAACTTGTAGGGAATGTTTTGGGTTGTCGTATGCAATCATCCAATCCAATAACTTGTGGAAAAACTGAGGGTTAATTAGTGCAATTCACGGTTAATTTGGGGCGTTGAGTATTCATAGCTTATCGAAAAGCAACTGGAAATCGTTTTGTATGCAAGTGTGACATGTGTGGAGAAGAAACTCCTAGCTAGCCTTCCATCCATAAGTTTCATTCAAATTCATTTTACAATCTGTTTTGATTCACTTAAATTTGTCTAAGAATTTGTTTACTTTGTTCTTGTCTTAATTTAATTATTTTCGTCCAAAATCAACCCCATCTTATTTCTTTGAGTCATATTAATTAGAACTTGTCTTAGATTATGTTTTTAAGTGTTTTAGTTCATTAGAAAACCAAAATTCGTCCAAGTTTGTGTTAGAGTCCCAAAACTGCCCAGATTGTGTGTTTAAGGTAGTTTTGAGTGTTTAGGGGCTGTTTTGAGTCTTTTGGTTTGTTTTAGTGTTTTAAAGTATAGTTTTGCATTCTTTGAGTCTAGTTAGTGTTTTAAACTTTGTTTTTACGTTTTCAAGTCAGTTTCCAAGTGATTTAGAAATCCCTCCTAATCCCCGGCCTAGAACGATCCCTACTTACATACTTTACTACAATTGATAAAAAGAGGGTTTAATTTGTGTGCTTATATATTTCGCATCATGATGCACATTCAAGGACTTGAAGGAGTACCCGACATCACCTCCTTACTATCCAAACCGGAAGCAGTGGAGGACTTCTCCGCATGTTTGACAGTATCTGAAGCAGCAATAAGCTTTACCATCATACGAGAAGAGCTGGGGGCCTGACTACTAAACCACACAAACAATAATAGATATTGGGCTTAATAACATTAGTAAATTTCTTCGATTGAACTTGACATGGATACATTCTCAAATCAAGAAAAAGAATGTACCTATATAAGTTTAAAAATGGATTAGAAAAAAAATTGAATAGATTTTATATAAAAAAGGGTACATTTTACATTAAAAAAATTGGTATATTTAAAAATGGGCATAATTTAAGATTAAAAAAAATTGAAAAATTACATGAATAGGTACATATAAGATTAAAAAATTTGAAAACCTTTTTATAAGAAAATTAAGGGGTACAAACTTATTCTAATTATTAATTTTTATTTTAAAAATGATATAATTGACATGTAAATTCATTATTGCATTAATTTTAGGGACTTTGATCAAAATTTGAAAACTAATGCGGTTTCAGTTAATGAATAATAGTTGAAGGAAAAATATTGTCCTAGCTAAGAACAAGTATGAACATTTGAATACACATGCAAGCTATTAACACTTTAAAGTAGGCATGCATCCAAAAACAATTCATAAAACCCATGACTTTCAAAGCCTAGTATATGGTGAACCAAAATAAACTCTTTAACAACATTAAAGAGAAAGAAGAATTTAGTGATTCTTTACCCTTGAAGCTCATCCTTGATTACACAAGGGATTCACCCAAGTGGAGGGCCTTCAAGTCACCTCCAAGCTCCTTGAATCCTCCTTGTGTTTTCCTCCCTTTAGTGCTCCTTTGGAGATTTGAGGAAATAAGGATTTGTTCTCCAAAACACCAAAAGCTTGATGTCTCTAAGTCTCTTCACCAAGGTTGTATCTTGTGAAGATGAAATGGATGACTAAGGGAAGAAGAGATTGCTAGATGTCCCCTCCCTTAGTGGCCGGCCTCCTTAGAAGAAAATGGAGAAAATGTTTCACCCAATTTCAACTAGAAAACCCTAATTAGAAAATAGCTATAAAGTTGCTTTTATAACCTTTTCTTTGGTGAGTGGCAAACTTGTAATAAAGCAAACGTTGCCCATTCACCCTAATGGCCGGCCCTCCTTGGTGTTATTGGGCTATTTGCCCATTTTGTTTTAGTTGTCATACAACTTGAACATAATGGGCCTTTTGGACCAAAACGCTTTTGGGCCCCGAAACCCAAAACCAACATATAAGCCCAATACGAACCTTTCGTAAAATTAATTAACTAATTAATTAATCTTGACCATTCTTCAATTAAACCATTTAATTGCTTATCCATTTCATATAATTTCTTCACATACATCCTTACTCGGTGTACGATCCATTAGGTTCCAATTAGCGAGGCAGTGGGCGATGTTACTGTTAACGATCGATTGTGAATTGAAACCACATTTCAATTCTCCCTTTTTGTTGATTAGTGTTTGCTAACCATTAGGGCTTCCACAAACCATGAGTGACGCCTAGCAGCATATCATGGTTACCCAAGCTAAGTAGAATTGGTTGGAGAACCTATCCAGTTACAACTACAATGCAATACGGTCCTTCTCTAATACAATACTCTTAATCACATTGTTTAAGTGATAGTTTGTTTCATGTCTACTATCCAATGTGATACTTTCCTATATGATTCCCTTGAATATGATTTGGAACAAACTTCCTAAGTCATATTCATTTGCTTTGGCCAAAGACTTTAGAATCATATCTTAGAGTATTCTCCCTCCACCATGGAAGGTTAGAGATCCCTTGTTGTGCATTCATATGCCTACATGACTAGATAGCTTGACCCCAACAATGCCGTGGACACTCCAAAGGAATGCCGTTGACAGGATCAAAGATCAAGGACCTAACCATTAGACATCGATGATGCCTCAGGTCAAAGGACTACTTTGCATATTGCAACCTTAGAGTTCATACATGACATGTATGTTCGAACTCTCTTTTGATCGTAGTTCAGTGAACTCGAGTACTCTTTCGAGCACCTATGTGTTTGTCTTAGTGTCCAACACCAAATGACTTGAGACTAGTTATACTCACGATTGAGTCAACATAACACATACTAGCCTTAGCGGATTGTCAATGCCCAATTAGCAATCCTATGGCTAGGAACGTTTTAGGAATGAACATAAGAGAAATGTCTCGATAATCTAACTCATTAGATCACTTATCTCTTAGAACAAATACATTCCTTGGATTCCCTTATTGCTTAAACACATGATACAATAAATAGTGATTAACAATAAGATTTGCCCTTCATTAAACATATAAAAGTTTAATACAATAAGTATTCCAAAAAGCTATTACATCAAATGAGTGGCTTTGTGGGCATACTTCCAACAATCTCCCACTTGCACTCAAAGCCACCTTCCCATGTATCTAATACCCATCTTTTCCATATGACGGTCAAGCTGGATCTGAGACATTGGCTTTGTCAGTGGATCTGCTACGTTATCGGCTGAAGCAACTTTGAGGATGTTGATTTTCCCCTCGGCAACATATCTTCTAATGATATTAAAGCGTCTGTCAATATGCTTGTTCTTTTGATGTGCCCTGGGTTCCTTGGCTTGAGCTATTGCCCCACTATTATCACAGTACAAAGTTACTGGTGATGTAATGGTTGGAACCACCCCAAGTTCAGTGATGAACTTCTTCATCCAGAACGCTTCTTTGCCGGCTTCAGCTGCAGCGACATATTCAGCCTCTGTCGTGGAATCAGCAATTACACTTTGCTTCTTGCTTTTCCAACTGACAGCCCCACCATTCAGAGTGAATACATATCCGGAGTTGGAACTTCTATCATCGACGTCAGATTGGAAATCTGCGTCTGTATAGCCTTCCACTCGCAACTCTGATGCTCCTCCATACACGAGGAACATGTCCTTAGTTCTTCTTAAGTATTTAAGGACCGTCTTGACAGCTCCCCAGTGTTCTGATCCTGGGTTAGATTGATATCGACTAGTAATGCTCACAGCATATGCAATATCTGGCCTTGTGCATATCATGGCATACATGAGACTTCCTATGGCTGAAGCATAAGGAATACAACTCATTTGCCGTATCTCTTTAGGAGTTTTAGGTTCCATGGATTTAGAAAGGTGAATTCCATGTCCAACAGGAAGAAAACCTTTCTTAGATTGTTCCATCTGGAACCTACTTAGCACCTTATCAATGTACATAGATTGGGATAATCCAATTAATTTTCTGGATCTATCACGATAGAGCTTTATCCCAAGTACATAAGATGCATCTCCCAAATCTTTCATGTGGAAGGTTTTGGACAACCACACTTTTACAGAAGAAAGTATTGCAGTGTCATTCCCGAATAGTAATATGTCATCTACATATAACACTAGGAATACTACTGCTTCCCCAACGACCTTTTGATAAACACAATTGTCGTCTTCGTTTTGATTAAAACCAAACGTTTTGATTTCAGTGTCGAAACGAATGTTCCAGCTCCTGGAGGCTTGCTTAAGTCCATAAATGGACCTTTGAAGCTTGCATACCTTAGTCTTTTCAGACTTGGACATGAAACCTTCGGGTTGAGTCATATAGAGATCTTCCTCTAAGTAGCCGTTCAGAAAGGCCGTCTTCACGTCCATTTGCCATATCTCATAATCATGGTACGCAGCAATAGCAAGCAAAATCCGAATGGACTTAATCATGGCTACAGGAGAGAAAGTTTCTTCATAATCAATCCCTTCTCTTTGCCTGTAACCCTTGGCTACTAGTCTAGCCTTATAAGTCTCCACGTTCCCATCAACGCCTATCTTCCTCTTGAAGACCCATTTGTTTCCAACAGGTACAATACCTTCAGGAGGGTCTACAAGAGTCCAGACCTGATTTTGATACATGGAATCCATCTCGGATTTCATGGCCTCTTGCCATCTCTTTGAATCAATGTCGGACATTGCTTCAGTGTAGTCTCTAGGGTCCTCCTTTGTTTCATTGTCACCTAGAAGGTACAATTCATCAAAGTCATTGTCTAAGCCATACCTCTTAGGTGGCTTACTAACCCGTTCAGATCTACGTGGAGCTAGGGGTTCAGGAACAGGATTGTCAATATGTCGAGTGCTCGTTTGTGGTTCATTATTAATCTCATTAATTTCCATCTGTTTTCTTATAGTTCATTTGAGAACAAATTCGTCCTCTAGAAACTTAGCAGTTCTGGCGACAAAGACTTTCTGGTCGTCAGGATGGTAGAACTCATATCCCATAGTTTCTTTAGGATATCCCACAAAATAACATTTTACTGATCTCGCTTCAAGCTTAGTAGCTTCAAGCTTCTTGACATATGCTTCACAACCCCAAATCTTAACATGTTTAAGACTTGGCTTTCTTCCATGCCATATCTCATAGGGCGTTTGTGGAACTGACTTGGAAGGTACTCTATTAAGCAAGTAAGCTGCTGTATATAGAGCGTATCCCCAGAATGTTACTGGTAGATCAGCGGAACTCATCATAGAACGAACCATGTTCATCAAGGTTCGATTTCTCCTTTCAGAAACTCCATTAAGTTGTGGAGTTCCTGGAGGAGTCCACTGTGATATTATTCCACACTCTTTGAGATAATCTAGGAACTCATTACTCAGATATTCACCCCCTCGATCCGATCTTAGGATCTTTATCTGTTTCCCAGTTTGCTTCTCAACTTCATTCTTGAATTCTTTGAACTTTTCAAAGGATTCTGACTTGTACTTCATAAGATACACATAGCCAAACCGAGAGTGATCGTCGGTGAATGTGATATAGTAGGAGAAGCCTCCTCTCGACGTAGTAGACATAGGTCCACATACGTCAGTGTGGATTAACCCTAGAATTTCAGTGGCACGCTCTCCTTTTCCAGTAAATGGAGATTTGGTCATTTTCCCTTTCAGACAACATTCACAAGTACCTATCTGGTCATTACCCAATGGGTGGATATATCCGTCTTTCGACATCTTGCGAATCTTATCAAGGTTCACATGTCCAAGTTTAAGATGCCACGTTTTTTCTTGGTTAACATCTTCTCTAGCCCTTTTGGGTTTCGAGGTATTCCCGCTTTCAATACAGTGCAACCCACTATTCGTCTCTAGGTGAAAAAGTCCCTCTATCATATTACCATGAGAGATAATACGACCGTTCAAGTATAAAGTGCAACTCATTTTGTCAAACAATACTGAGTGCCCATCTCGTAAAAGCTTAGAGATGGAAATCAAATTCTTTATACATGAAGGAAAATATAAACAATTTTTAAGTTCCAGGACTTCCCCAGAGGGTAGGTTAAGCATGTAGGTGCCTATTGCTTTTGCTGAGATTTTAGTGCCGTTCCCAACTCGCACAATCATCTCCTCATTGCTCAGTGACTTGCTCCCTACTAGTCCCTGCATCGTATTACAGATATGTTGACTAGCGCCTGAATCAAATATCCAGGAATTGGAGCTCACTGTAAAAGAACTCTCTATGACAGAAATAGTTTCTTCAAAAGTTCGTGTCATAAGGCTCGCAATGCGCACCCTGTATTTCTTCTTCCAACGTTCATCCTTTCCACAATGAAAGCATGTTCCTTTGGATTTCTTTGCCTTCTTCTTATGCAACCTTTTCCTTGTGTTTGCATTCTCACTCCCACTGTCCCGTTTGAAACCTTTTTCAAATTTACAGCACATGTCAATCATCTCTTTCAAAGAATGATCGAATCTATTCACTTTATAGTTTACAATAAACTTAGTGAAATCATCCGAGAGAGATGCAAGGAAAAAGTCTTGGGCCATTTTCCCATCGATGGAAGTTCCTAAACTTTTAAGATCTTTAAATATCTTTTCCATCTTTTGTCCATGTTTATGGACCGATGCCCCCTTTGCCAACTTGGCATTCATTAGACTACAAACATTTGAGAATCGTACATTACTAGTCTCAATGTCATGCATCTTATGCAAACTTTCAACCATGGCACAAGAAGTGTTCATGTGCTTATGTAGCTTCATAAGCTCCTCACTAAGTGAAGTAAGGATTAAGCGTTTGGCTTGTAAGTCATCCTCATAGTGTCTAACATAATTTTGACACTCCTCCTTTGAAGCTAGTTTCGTAGGAGGTACATGAGGAGGGGTTTGCTTAAGCACATACAATATGTCTTTCACCTTTGAGACATTCTCAATATGGCGATACCAAGCAAGGAAACGTTGGCCCTTAAGGCCATTTTTGTCAAGTATAATGGTGGGTATAATTTTAGGCATGTCGTTCACTACATAACATAACAGAAATCATATTAGATTGTTTGTTTAAAACTATTTGATTGGGTCTTATAATCAAATAGTACCACCCACTATTTTTGGCAAATTCCACATCCCTCAATAGAATTCGAGAGTTATATTGAACTCTTAGCGGGTTATGGGAGACTCACCATTACCAAGCCCACCTCACGATGATACGATGTTTGGCTAGCAAAAATAATGATGAGAGAATAACGCATTATTCATTTACAACTTTTGTAATTACCCATCCGTTTGGCCTCTAGAGAATGTTGCCTCACGATGATACGATGTTGGCACCATTGCACTTAGTTTAAGTTATTCCCACCATGCTTAGTGTGTGAAGGGGTTCAAGAATAGCCTCACGATGATACGATGTCGGCTACCCTCGTTGCCTACACTCACCTCATCATATGTTTATGGATTCCTCCTGGATGTAAGCACATACTTTGTACTCCCCCATGATAGGGTGAAGCCGGTGTATGAGTCACAAACGCTTGGAGCCCACCACGGTGGAAGGCCTACGAAGAGATATTCTAAACATCTCTCGCTTATCAACTTAAATCTTCATTTTGAGGGAGTTGTTTTGGGCCACATCAAAACATTTTAATCACATTAAAAGAACTTGGGCCTATCATAACCATTGGTCCAAGTTAATATGAATTAGTAGCATATAATACTCCCACTGTTTCGTTGAAACAAGCGAGACTATATGGAACTACTAACGAATGCATTGCATCCTCATATGGACTATATAGTCATATTAGGTTTTAGGATGATTATGAACCGTTTGATTTGATCCAACACGAGCCTTGTGTTGGACCTTGGGTTTAAGGTAGATAGTTGTTGATTTTAGTTACGCGTTTAATCCAATTAAACCGTTATTTCCTATTGGGCGTTGGACCCAACTATTCCATTTTGCATACATATAAACAAAAAGGAATACATGAAATAATAATAAGGGCTTATGCCCTTTTACAACATAAATCAAATGATGGACTTATGTCCATTTACAACAAATTGAATTAATCAAATTACATTCAAATCTACACTACTAAAACCCAAACATTCATAATGTATATCGGCCAATCACATAGCTCAATTATCGTGGCCTTTGGTTCATAATCACCCTTTTCTTAATTAATCACATTAACTAAGAAAGCAACTTAAACAATTGGTTTTTGGATCCATATAATTGATTTAAATGGAACTAAATGAAATGAAAATCCAATTCTCATTAAAGAGACAAAACAATTTTGTTCTCATTTTATTTGGGCCAAAAGGAAACTATGACCACAACAATTGGGCCATAATGCAAATACAAAAACTTTTGGGGTCACTTTGTAAAAACACAATAGTCCACAACTTCATGTAATTACAACTAGATTCCAAAATTTTGTTAATGTAATAACATCATTAAAGGATCAAAACAATTCGTCCTTTAGCGTTTTAGGGCCTTAACGTAAAAACGTAAACTTTTGGGCCAAAGTGCAAATACACAAAAGTATCAAAACTTTATGTAATTGCACAAAAGACCCCAAAAGTACCCCCACTAGGGGGTGGCCGGTTTTTAGAGAGGTAAAGTAGTGTGAAAGGGTTTTATGCAAGTTGTGCATGCATGTGCAAAATGCAAGTTGATTTTGGTGGGTGAGGTAAAGGTGAAGTTGATGGTTTGTAAGAAAATGTTTTGTAAAACATTAATTAGTTTAGACAAACATTAAAGCCAATTTTAATGCTTCACCAATATCCATCACCCATCAAAATTAAACCAAAACTTTATGAAAAACATAAAACTTTTGAATCAAAACTTCAAACCTTTTTGTTCTTGGCAAGAACTTCAAGAACATTTGAAGAACACCATGAAAACTCATAATAGCTCCATGGATGTTTTCATTCACCAAAACTCAATTTTTCACCTCTCAAAAGAGGGCTAATATCCTAGGGTACTTAGGGGTTCCAAAAGTCACCTTAAAACCATTTTAACAAGACAAACATGAACCCAAAAAATCACCCTAGGGATTTGGCCGAATTTCCCAAAACTCATGGCACCAAATTTTAGTTCCAATATTCATGCTTAAATGAAATACATCTACAACATTTGAGATGCTAAATTTTCTAGCAAAATTTATATATTCAAAAGCAAGAACAAAGCTTGTAACATTTACAACATTTAAATCACAAAATATGAACATCACAAAACCCAAAAGGATTCACCATACACTAGGCCTAGGCTCTGATACCACTTGAAGGAAAAATATTGTCCTAGCTAAGAACAAGTATGAACATTTGAATACACATGCAAGCTATTAACACTTTAAAGTAGGCATGCATCCAAAAACAATTCATAAAACCCATGACTTTCAAAGCCTAGTATATGGTGAACCAAAATAAACTCTTTAACAACATTAAAGAGAAAGAAGAATTTAGTGATTCTTTACCCTTGAAGCTCATCCTTGATTACACAAGGGATTCACCCAAGTGGAGGGCCTTCAAGTCACCTCCAAGCTCCTTGAATCCTCCTTGTGTTTTCCTCCCTTTAGTGCTCCTTTGGAGATTTGAGGAAATAAGGATTTGTTCTCCAAAACACCAAAAGCTTGATGTCTCTAAGTCTCTTCACCAAGGTTGTATCTTGTGAAGATGAAATGGATGACTAAGGGAAGAAGAGATTGCTAGATGTCCCCTCCCTTAGTGGCCGGCCTCCTTAGAAGAAAATGGAGAAAATGTTTCACCCAATTTCAACTAGAAAACCCTAATTAGAAAATAGCTATAAAGTTGCTTTTATAACCTTTTCTTTGGTGAGTGGCAAACTTGTAATAAAGCAAACGTTGCCCATTCACCCTAATGGCCGGCCCTCCTTGGTGTTATTGGGCTATTTGCCCATTTTGTTTTAGTTGTCATACAACTTGAACATAATGGGCCTTTTGGACCAAAACGCTTTTGGGCCCCGAAACCCAAAACCAACATATAAGCCCAATACGAACCTTTCGTAAAATTAATTAACTAATTAATTAATCTTGACCATTCTTCAATTAAACCATTTAATTGCTTATCCATTTCATATAATTTCTTCACATACATCCTTACTCGGTGTACGATCCATTAGGTTCCAATTAGCGAGGCAGTGGGCGATGTTACTGTTAACGATCGATTGTGAATTGAAACCACATTTCAATTCTCCCTTTTTGTTGATTAGTGTTTGCTAACCATTAGGGCTTCCACAAACCATGAGTGACGCCTAGCAGCATATCATGGTTACCCAAGCTAAGTAGAATTGGTTGGAGAACCTATCCAGTTACAACTACAATGCAATACGGTCCTTCTCTAATACAATACTCTTAATCACATTGTTTAAGTGATAGTTTGTTTCATGTCTACTATCCAATGTGATACTTTCCTATATGATTCCCTTGAATATGATTTGGAACAAACTTCCTAAGTCATATTCATTTGCTTTGGCCAAAGACTTTAGAATCATATCTTAGAGTATTCTCCCTCCACCATGGAAGGTTAGAGATCCCTTGTTGTGCATTCATATGCCTACATGACTAGATAGCTTGACCCCAACAATGCCGTGGACACTCCAAAGGAATGCCGTTGACAGGATCAAAGATCAAGGACCTAACCATTAGACATCGATGATGCCTCAGGTCAAAGGACTACTTTGCATATTGCAACCTTAGAGTTCATACATGACATGTATGTTCGAACTCTCTTTTGATCGTAGTTCAGTGAACTCGAGTACTCTTTCGAGCACCTATGTGTTTGTCTTAGTGTCCAACACCAAATGACTTGAGACTAGTTATACTCACGATTGAGTCAACATAACACATACTAGCCTTAGCGGATTGTCAATGCCCAATTAGTAATCCTATGGCTAGGAACGTTTTAGGAATGAACATAAGAGAAAGGTCTCGATAATCTAACTCATTAGATCACTTATCTCTTAGAACAAATACATTCCTTGGATTCCCTTATTGCTTAAACACATGATACAATAAATAGTGATTAACAATAAGATTTGCCCTTCATTAAACATATAAAAGTTTAATACAATAAGTATTCCAAAAAGCTATTACATCAAATGAGTGGCTTTGTGGGCATACTTCCAACAATAGTAACTAGGGACGAGATACTAATTTTCCTATTGTTAAACTCGAAACAAGATTACATCATATCTTGGAAGAGGAGGTCCTACATGAAATCAGGAGGGTAAATGAACATGGTTACTATCTTCTATTTGGAGGTAGAATGGGATCTTTGATGGCCCTTCACTTGATGGTCTTGTGATCAAGTGAAGATGAAAGGAAACATATGTTATTCATTGTCTCTATTTCCAAATTATCAAATTGCTTTGAAGGCAAGTGTTACTCATTGCACTTGGAAAGCAACACAGGGAATGGTTATAAGAGAGCAAGCTTGGAGAGCGAACCATCATATGGAATTGATACATGTTGATTTATGTGTTCCTATGAAAAATGAGTCCATTGGCAGAAATAAGTATTTCATGCTATTAATGATGATTGTACAAGGATGATATGTGTGTATTTTCTTAGATACAAATCAGATGTTTTCAGTTGTTTCAGAAAATTCAAAGCTATGGTAGAACTGCAAACTGGTTTTAAAGTGAATTGTTTGAGGTGACATATGAGGGGAGTTCTTATCCACTGATTTTAACAAGTTCTATGATATAGAAAGGATTCAAAGACAACTGACAATGGCTTATACTCCTTAGTAGAATGGAGTGGTTGAGAGAAAAAAAAAGGACAATGGTGGAGATGGCTAAGGCAATGCTTCATGACAATGGCATGCCATATTATTTGTGGGCAGAACTAGTACCACTACTGTCTACATTCTCAATCGTTGTCCTACAAAAACTATTGACAGAATAACACCCTTTGAGGTATACAGTGGTAAGAAACCAAGTATTGTTCATCTTAAAGTATTTGGTTCACTGTGTTATGTGCATATTCCATCAGAATTGAGGCAAAAACTTGATGCAAAAGTAACAAGTGTGTGTTTGTGGGATATGGAACATGTGAAAAATGATTCAGATTGTTTGATCCAATTACTAAGAAGCTAATTTGGTCAAGAGATGTTGTGTTTGATGAAAATGCAACTTGGCATTGGAAAACAAACTTCGAAGAGCATGTTTATATTCCTATACCAAGTTGATGTGAAATCTACATTTTTAAATAGAGTGCTGCATGAAGAGGCTTATATAGGCCAACCATAAGGGTTTGTAGTGCAAGGTGCAGAAAAATAAAATGTATAATTTTCACAAAGTACTTCATGGTTTAGTACGGTGAAATTGATGCATATTTTGCTCAGCCTGGATTTGAAAATGGCCAAAATGAAGCCACTCTATATATCAAGACAAGGGAAGAATGAGAAATTCTAATTTTATCCATCTATGTAAATGACATAGTATATATAGGCAGTAGTAAATAAATGTTGGAGGAGTTCAAAAGAGAGATTATGTTGAAGTATGAGATGAGTGACTTGGGTCTCCTTCATCCTTTCCTCAGAATGGAGTTATTTAGACTAACACAAGCATCTTTATTCATCAAAGAAAGTATGTTATTTCTCTGTTGAATAAATTTGGTCTCATGAATGCAAATCAGTCACTACTCGTCTGTTTGTCACTGATAAGCTCATAAAGAAGATGAAAGTGGTCCAACAAATGAAGAACAATACAGAAAAGTTGTTGGTGATCTCTTGTATCTCACTGCTACACAAGATGTCATGTATACAGCAGTCTTCTTGCTCGATTCACGCATGGTCCAACAAATAAACACAATAGAACTGCCAAGAAAGTGCTCAGATACATCAAGGGTACACTAGACTATAGATTAGAATATGTAAAAGGAAATGTGGCAGTTCTAATTGGTTTTTGTGATAGTGATTGGGGTGAATCAGTTGATGACAGTAAGAGCACTTAAGGATATGTTTTCACTTTTGGAAGTGGAGTTTTTTCATAGGCTTTTGTTAAGCAAAATTGTGTGGTAGTTTCAATTGTTGAAGCAGAATATATCAATACTTTTGAAGCCATTGCACATGCTATACAGATTTGTGTTGGTGGACTTTGGAGAGTTCCAAGCAGAAGCAATACCATTGCAGTGTAACAACACATCTGCAATTGCTATTACAAAGAATTATGTGTATCATCATAAGACAAAACATTGATCGCATGTATCATTTCATCAAAGATGCTCTACAGAAAATGATCATCGATCAGCATTATTGTCCAACAAATGAATAAGTGGCAAATATCTTTACTAAGGCATTGCCTAAGGATCGTTTCAACTATCTCAGAGATAAGCATGGAGTGAAATCAACTCAAAGCTTAAAAGGTAGTGTTGAATTATAAGTTTTGATTTGATTAGTGTTAATACTAGTAAAGCCTTGTTAGTTAATTGTATATTCACTTGAGCTAAATGTGCCAACCTTAAGGCTCATACAGTGTAAGGTTGTAAATTCCAGATGGCAGAATCCTAGAATATAGGTGAATGAAAAGCTAAGATGCTGTTGGATGTACTAACTTGAGGTGACGAGGGTGTGCTCATTCACTGATTTTACACAGAAAAATAAAAAGAGAACAATCTTTGAGGGAGTAGGAAGCACTGGAATGGAACCAGTGGAAAGTTGTATGCAAAAGAGCTAGCTAGCGTTCCTTCTGTGCCAGGATCAAACTTTTCTTTTGAGTATGATTAGGCCTCGTAGTGGTAGAACCTGGTGAACCAGGCGTACTACTTTCCAAACTTCTGTCGACCTTGCTTCTCTTATGATTTTTTCAACTCTAATTTTTTAGTAAGAAGTTAGTGGTGGTGGTGGTGGGCGGACGGCTAACATGGTTGGACCTAGGACTGGATTTTCTAATTTTGAAGAAGCCCTTAATTAGGGAAGAAAGCTATCAAACGTTTTATGCATTCTTTCATTTTCCTTCATCTTCTTTGATTTCATTTACATATTTCAGAAGCATGTAATCACAACTCACAACCTAAATTATTGCTATCTAAAAAAAACGCCTAAACGCATGATTGTTTCATTTGCTGAACTCCAGCTTTCACCATCCCCTATTCTCCTTGGGTGAAAAAAGAGATATTATCATTTCCATGAAGTTGATAAGGTGTTCAACTCCTTTAAATCAAATCATTTGCTGTTAGAAAGCAATATATATATACTTTTTTTTCTTCCTTATTTTTAGGGAATATTGGCCCTCCTTTTTGTTACACTTAAGATTGACAATCTTAGGAGGAAAACCAATAATTGTTTTTTTTTTATTACAAACATTTCGAAAGATCGTTATGCAAGTTCTAGAGATGTAAGTCACATAAGTTCATCACACATGAAAGAATATGAGAGTATGAAAAATGCACACTTTCAATAAGCTCGAAAACTCACATAGGTTGTATATGGTCACTATATTCACATGTGAAGCTTTAAGTCATGCTTTAATTTCACATGAACAAGGCTATGTGCATTTGGTTTTTCAAAGATGATTAAACACATATACAAGGCTAACAAGAGAATAAGGAATTTCACACAACACATGCTTATTAAGTTCTTGATCACTGTGGTTCAAATTCAATCCAATTATATCATTGGGTCAGGAAACTAACAAAAATCTAATTCAAAACAATAAAGAAAATAAGACTATTTTTGGATTTTCAAATCTTCCGGATTTTTGTCTTTTTTGGTTTTGTTATAAATGTTTTTAGGTTTTTTTAAGAGTAAACAAAACTAATTAAGAAAACAAAAAGAAACAACATGGAAAAAAATCAAACCAGTTTTTAGTCGAAGGTACGAAAATTTTCAATTTAGTCATTTTTTTTCAATCCTTACCCCTAAACCTAAACTGGACATTGTCCCCAATGTTAGAAAACACAATAATGCATAAAAATAAAAATAAAATAAAATAGTAAGAAACAAAATAAAGCATTTGGATTGAAAACTTCCCCAATTTGCAGTAAAAGCAAGCTATGACCTCTAAACTCCAATTCTGCAATCAACTCCAATGGTGGACACGATCAAATTTTCCTACAAAGAAAATAAATAATTCAGTTTAGCATGCAAGAAAATTCAGAAAACAAAAAACAAATGGAAAATTGAAAATGACATAAAAAGACAATGAGTAGAAATATTGGGTTGCCTCCCAATAAGCGCTTGCTTTTATGTCCGCAGCCGGACGGTACCAAGAGTAATCATCCAAAGGGAGATGGTTCTTGGAGGGGTACAACCTCCACATCATGCTCCGCAAAAGATCTTGACATAGGGCTGGTTCTTGGACCTTCGAGTATGCATATACTACGAAGAGTACCTGACACAAAAACAAAAACAAAAACACTAATTAGACAAGAAAAGAAAACAATAGAGAAATAAGTATTTAGAAATAACAATCCTCGGCGACACAGCCCCAAAGATTTGATAGGATTAAATGCACACCACAAGTTAGGGGAATTGCTATCCACCACCAAATAATCATGCAAACATGTTATGTTTCATTCAAATTCCTTTTATTTCAGGATGAAGATGCTCAAGTTGGCTCAATGTTAGAACTCAACCTATTTTTCTTTCTTATGTAGTATGTTAAGAGAATGGCATGTTCATAGATTTAACAAGTAAAAATCATTAAGAACGTACAGAGTTTGAGTCATCACAAGGCATCGTAAGTACTGGCGTTGTCTTACTTATCCTAGAAATTGGTTCACATGTTAATCACAATTAACAAGTACTACTCTAGAACATATGTAGGTCCTCATTCAACAAGGGCAGGCACACACATATTCATAGCGTTAGAATCCTAGATATGCTTACTACGTATGCATCCATAGAAAACAAATAAAGAATTCATCAATGAGACAAGTAGTAAACCGATTTTCATCCATTCATAAACGTAATTCAAACGAAATGTCATAATAAACTTGCAATCATATTCGGGGCTTCAAAACAGCCCCTAACTACTCAAAATTTAGTTACACACAATCCTTAAGTTAAAACAAAAGATAGACATGAGTTTGAGAAGATAGAACCGAAAGAAATCGACCAAGGCCTCCTCCTCTCTTTCCTTCCTTCCCCAACGTTGCTTTTAAACCAATTCTTGCTGCATCCTTTTCTTCTCCTTAACTTACCCACTAATAGTCATCTAGTGATGACAATAAGTGAGAGATGATATTAACAATCCGCGAAACGCTCCAAAAAATAGACATCCGTAGTTTTCCAAGCATATAAGGCTCATTCTCTAATTCATTCTAAGCTGATCTGCACAGGCAGTTTTGACAAATTTGTTACTAAAATTCCTACTTGTGCTATTTTTCTTTTCTTTGCTTGACAAATCCCACAAAACACAAAAACAACATAAATAGCTCAAAAATATAAGGAACTAACTAAGAAAACACAAGTGAATTTGATGTAAAATATATATAAATATGAGCTTATCATCAATCAAGAATTTATGTGATTCTTTGAAATTCAATGTATATTCAATTAT
The DNA here is from genome assembly GCF_042453785.1 of Malus domestica. NCBI lineage: Eukaryota > Viridiplantae > Streptophyta > Magnoliopsida > Rosales > Rosaceae > Malus > Malus domestica. The sequence continues at coordinate 30,081,951 of NC_091675.1, forward strand.
GATTTAAGGTAGTTTTATTTTATTTATTTTTTTATTTTTATTTTATTTTTGGAAAAGGTACGATATTCATTAATTACAAATGATACGTACATCAATGAGGATAGGGTGCAAATAGAAGGCCTCGATAAAAACCTTGCTGGGGTTTTCAACCCAGTCAAAGAGAAAAGTAGTGTCTCGCACCAACATAATTAATTAGGAATTGCTATCCTCAAAGAGAAGATCAAGAATTACATCAAGGGGTTCCTCAAACCAAGCCACAATGTTACCATAACTCAAGCTTATACGTGCTAGCCTGTGTGTTACCTTGTTCATCTCCCTTCCACTAAATTCAACCTTCCACTTAGGCAATGAATGAATAATTGAACGCGTGCCATTTAGAATGTTTCCAAAATGTGAGGTGTCATCACTTCTTCATTTTTTAGCCTTGCCATCACAAGCATTGCATCACCTTCAAGAACCAAAGCTGGGAATTGCCACTCCTTGACAAAACAGAGCCGCGTCCTTTGCTGCCATCATATCAGCTAGCAACAGGGAGCAAATGATAGTGTAATGTGACGCCATTGCTGCTATAAACTCCCCTTTCTCATTTCAAATCACCACCCCAATGCCACCCACCTCATGTTGTTCATCCCAGGTCGCATCAAAGTTACATTTTACCTAACCCAATTCTAGTTTCTTCCATTTCTTTGGTTCGTTGCTGCTGCGTGTTCGGTTTTTCCCATGCCATCGCTAGAATTCCTGTAACCAACTTTGTGTTCTGCAAACCAACTCCAATGGTTAAGGCGTCTTTCCCTGCCATACAAACGAGTTTCGTTCTTTCCAAATGCTCCAAATAAGAACAAGTAACAAATCGAAACATTCAATTGATAAATCACTAGCAAGTCTTGTTAACCAATCCATTAAATGTCCCTTAGTGTCTGTTATACCCCGTAGACCTAATAGGCTTATTAACCAAATTGAAGCTGTCGATGCAAATTTCAACTGCCTTCAGTTGATGCGTAAAATATATAAGCACACAAATTAAACCCTCTTTTTGACAATTGTAGTAAAGTATGTAAGTAGGGATCGTTCTAAACCGGGGATTAGGAGGGCTTGCTAAAACCTCTAAACTAACTCAAAAACATAAAAACAAAGTTAAAAACGTTTGAATAGACTTAAAGAACTCAAAACAGGTTCACAAGACTCAAAATAACTTAAAGACACTCAAAACTGCCTAAAAACACAAACTAGGCAGTTTCTGACTCTTAGCACAACTTTGGACGAAATTTGGGTTTTGACTTGACTCAAAACACTCTAAAACACAAACAAACAAATTTTAAACACTTTGAAACAAGAAAGTAAAAGGGGGATTTTAGTTTTGATGAATTTGAAACAAACAAACAAGTTATAAAACTAGGAAGATTGTAAAACAAATTTAAGAAATAAGATGATGGATGGATTAGTTAGAGGTCCGTTCTTCACACATGACACACTTGTATATGAATTGATTTCCAATTGCTTTTCAATAAACTATGATGCTCAACACCCCAGATTAATTAGGTACGCTTAAATTAATCCTCAGATTTTCCTAATTTCATTGAATTGGATGATTGCATACAACAACCCAAAGCATTCCCCACAAGTTCCCTACATGAATTGCATAATAGAGATACAAGCAAGAATCATTAAGTTCTATAAAAATCATAAGCATTGACGAAACACTTGTAACTATGAATTGCATGAAACTTATGCCAAGAATTCAATTAACGCGATTGTGATAAACAACCTTCACTACTTATGAATATAAATTTGTAACGATTAGGTGAAACTCATTTATATTCTAGCATCTAATTCATGCATGAAAACTAAGTATGCATCCTTAATAAACATACAAGAATTAGTTATGAATAAAATAGATAATTGAATTGCAATCACAACTTATCAAATCACAATTGGAAGAAATCAATTTAAATCTCAAGCATGTTCATGGCTTCAAACTTCCCCCTAACTAAATAGGGGTTTAGCCACTCATACTTACAAAGCAAAGATAAACAAATTTAAACATTGAAAACAAAAGAAAGAAAACACCTAAAAATGCTCCAACAATCCAATTTGAATGGCAAGCACGTCCAAGATCCTTCTTCTTCTCTTTGTAGCGGCACAAGGTGTGGTTTGATGGATGAGTGGTAAATTATGGTGGTGGATGGATATAGGTGGGTTATGGTGAAGGGTGGATGGGTGGATTGTGTTCTCTTTGGTTTTCTTCCCTTGTTATGGTGAAGGGTGGATGTATTTATAGGCTAGGGAGAGGACCACTCCATTTCCTTTGCATGTGAGCTTGTGTGGGTGTGTGTTGGCATGTTTCCTCTTTACATTTACACACACATGCTTCATCATTTCAACCACAAATCAACCCATTTTATGCCCATGTGTGTGTGTTTCCTTTGCCCATGTGTGTGTGTTTTTCCTTGCATTTGTACACACATGTTCTTCATTATTTCAGCCAACAATCCACCCATTTTCTGCCCATGTCAAACCGTCCATGCCTTGCCTTTCTCTTTGTGTATGTGCTGTCCACGTTTCTGAACCTTTCAGTGTTACAATGCCCATAACTTCTTCTAGAAAAATGATATTAACAATCCGTAAATTTCTCCAGAAAGTAGACATCCGTAGCTTTCCACGAATATAAGGCTCATTTTCTAATTCATTCTGAGCTGTTCGTAACATGCTTCCAAAGTCAGCTAATCTGCACAGGCAGTTTTGACGAATTTGTTGGTTGTCCATGTTTCTCTTTTGCACATGCCTTTCTTGCTGTTTTCTTCTTTGCATGTGTGTGTTGTCATCTTTGTTTCTCCTTTGCACATGACATGTGCTGTCCATGTTTAGATCCCCTTTGCATTTACACACACATGCTTCATCATTTCAATCACAAAACACACACAATTCCTTCACCTTTGCCATGAGTTTTGTCTTCACTTTGCATGTGGGCTTCTTTGCATGTGGTTTCTCCCTCTCTTGCCTTGAGTTTGCATGTGGGCTTCTTTGCATGTGTTTATCCTTGCAATTACACACACACACTTGCACACACAAAAGCCCAAAACGTCCATCCTCATGTCTCCATGTTTGCACCATCCAATCTTAGCCCAAAAATGCTCCAAAATGCTCCAAAATGCATCTTCTTGCATCCTTGGCCCATAGAACCTACAAACACACAAAAATGGCTTAAACTACTAACATAACTAAGAACTAAGAACATAAATGCACGAAAACAAACATACTAAGTCGCATAAATATGCTCCTATCAAATTCCCCCACACTTAGCTTTTGCTAGTCCTCGAGCAAAACAAAGAAACAAAACATAAGAACAAAACAAAACCTAAACCTTCCAACATTTACCTTAGGGATTTTCAATGCAACATGACATGCAAAAGATCATCATAACCACATATTTTGGCCTTCCCTACCCTTGAGCACATACTTAATCATAGTCACCACATACTAGTTCACATATAACCAATTAAAACTATGTTTTGAATGTAGTAACATGCCTTAGAGAATCTGCTCAATTCCTTACAAGATACACTTTTATTTTCACTCCGATTTTCTAACTACACACCCTACACTAGGTGTATGTGAGAAGATTGATGTAAACATGAAAACGAACACTCACATATGTTTATAGCAAAGAAAGCAATTTCTGGAGTTATTAAGCATGTATAGATATGATCTCATGACTGGAATGCTACTACTTAGATGCGAGAACCAGGGACACCATATGCTCGTACCAATCCCAAACTCCACATATTGAAACGCATAACACTCAAGATTGAAGTTAAGGGTTGTAACGGGGTTAGGGGTGATTGGCTAACAATGAAAGGTAAGGAAACAAACATTTTTAAAGCATAATAAGCAAAGTAATGAAATTGATGCTTAGAATTCCCTTTGAATGCAGCAACTAACTTTAAACACAATGGGGTTATTCATTCAACTTTTTAGGGCCGATTTCAACTATAAACAACACTTGTGAGTCTTTCCTCACTTATTTCAAACTCTTTTTCTTTTTTTTTTCTTTTTCTTTTCTAACCCGTGCCTTATTACTTTCTTTTGGCACACAAAACACAAAAATCTCATTCCCCCATACTTGTTTTCTGCATAAAAACAATCAAAAGGAATTCATTTTAAGTCATGCTTCATTATGCTTTAAAAACAAGGGTATGGATAGTCCTAATTTAGGCTAGGTAAGGGAAATGTGGTTTAACAAAGAAAACAGGCTAAACAAGGCTCAACGGGGTTAAACTTAAACAAATATGCACGGGATAAGCTTTTTGGCTCTAGTTCACTACACAACTTCATCTTGAATATGTGTTATGCAAATCAATGTCATGCTTTGAATGGAACGGGCATAAGTTCTAGTATTTGGAACTAAATGATGAAACGCCTTCTAAGTAGCAACCAAGCAAAGAATGATGAGATCATGCAACGACTTTAGAAAACAAAAATGCACAGATTAATAACTCTCCAAAGAACGTATTAGGCTCAAGTCTCTCAAGGTTGTAGTGTTAGTTTGAGTTCCTTCCTTCAAGCATGTTACAAAAACTGATTTTTTTTCTTTGTGATTACATGTGAATTCGTAAACTATAACTATAACCAAGCATAAATCAAGAGCATATCAAACTTCCATCCATGTTTATAACTTTCTTTAACAGTCATGCAATTAACAAACCAAATCCTCATTATTGTGTTGGAAGGTACCCTAAGACACAAACAAACACACAAAAACAACTCTTTTTGGCTTTTTCAAAACAATTTTTTTTCAAACTTTTGTCAAATTTTTGGATTTTTATGTCAAAACATACTAACATGCTTAAAAACACACTAAAAACACTTAAAACAGCAAGAAACAACATTGTAAGTGATAGGTACCAAATCCCACGAAAATCATGCAACAGCAACTTGTTTACCCCCCCACACTTAAATCTAACATTGTCCTCAATGTTTCAAACATAAACTCACACAAGAAAACAAACAAACAACAAGGAAACATGATAAACATGGCAAAGTAAAAGCAACAGAGAGGAGGGTTAAAGAACGCAAACACCTGGTTTTGGAGTCGGAAATTCCTAGGTCTTCTTTATTTCCATGGGTTGCCTCCATCACTAATGAGAACTCTAGGCATGCCAAACCTAGCAAAGATATTAGTTTTCACAAAATCTGCAACAACCTTTGAATCGTTAGTCCGGGTGGCTTTGGCTTCCACCCATTTGGAAACATAATCAACAGTTAGCAAGATATAAGTGAAACCAAAAGATGGAGGGAAATGACCCATGAAATCTATACCCCAATGTCAGAAAACACTATAATAAAAATAAAATAAATAAATAATAAGAAACAAAATAAAGCAATTGGACTGAAAACTTCCCTAGTTGCAGTAAAACCAAGCGATGACCCCCCAAGCTAAAATTCTGTAATCAACTTCAAGGGTGGAAATAACCAAAAGTTCCTGCAAAGAAAAGAAATAATTCAGTTAAGTAACGCAAGAATTGAAAACGAAAAATTAAAAATCACGATAAAAGACAATGAATAGAACTAATAAGTGATCATTGGTCGTGCTTGTTGACTTTCCACAGCTTTCCTCTTGAACTGGGTGACACTTAGCTTTTTACTTGCAAGTGATGATTTGATGATATTGTACGGCGAAGCTTTGCTCTTTGGGAATGTTGCAGTTCCCTATTTGTTCTCCAAGCAGATGTGGCAGCTTCTCTAGTTCCTCAGCTCGGACTCCTTCCGCTGGGATGATTGTGCAAGCTGCATTCTTCTCTGCTTGTTTCTTCTGTACGTTGTCTCCACATGCTGTTTGTATCATTTTCGCTCGCCTTATCTGTTCTTCAGGTAGATGTGGCAGCTTCTTTGGAAGTACATCAGCAGTGGAAGACGAGTACTCGAGAGCAATTTCTCCATGTCCTGCAGGTTAGAACAAAGACATGGAAAAGGACATGGAGAATGCATGATATGAGATACTCTTGCTTTCAACCTTTATGATATGAAATACTTTTGCTCTGGATGGGTTGTTTGCAGCGGTATCCCAGGGAATGAGGAATACAGTGTGACTCGAGAGGGTTCTTTGGGAATGCATTCTCGGAGATGAAGAAGTGCTGAGAGGGTGTGCCTTTGCTGTGGAAGGCGAAGGTAAATACTTATAGGACTTTTCTTCACAACCGGAACTATTCTCTCACTCATTGTCGGCAGCCGGTGGATGGATGAATAGTACAAATTACGCGCTTTCTGACAAAGCTGCCCGTAATTTCCGCAAAGCAGATTCCTCATTGATATCTGGAATCGGCGCTTCGAGCTCTGAGCATCGTCGATTGTAGAGGTAGCATGTGACACGTGCGGATAAATCTGGAAAACAAAATTTGCCCGTGGGTTGAAGCCCAGCTTTTGAGAAAGCTAGCGTGTCTTTGACTGTTGAATTTCCCTCTTCGATTTCTGAATTGGTGCTTCGACAAACTGCCCGAGATTTTCGCAAAGCAATTTGCGTGTGACAAGTGACGACACGTCTGGACAAATTGATCTTTTGAAATCCGGGGTTCGGCTCGTGGTTTCTGAGCAAGCCCAGCCTTTAAGAAATGAAACGCCTATTTCGAGAAAAGAATCCGACTTTTGAGAAAGGAAACTCCTCTTTTGAGAAAAGAATCAGGCGCTTGAGAACGGAGCCCCGACTCTTCGATTTGCGAGAGGACGCTTCTTCAATTTCTGAGGAGTGCCTCTTTGATTTCTTCTTTTTATAGAGGTGTTAATTTTGTTCCACAACACACTTTGAGCTCCCTCTTGTAAACACTCCCTTCTTGCAATTTCCAAAATCTTAATCTGTCCAATCTCTTCTTTCTCAACACCTTCAGAAAATGTCTGGCCCTTCCGATCGTCGTTTTGACTTGAACATTGGTGAAGAGGCAGCTCCGCCTTCACCAGACAACATATGGCGCCCATCTTTCATATCCCCTACTGGTCCTCTCACCGTTGGGGATTCGGTGATGAAAAATGACATGACCGCTGCGGTGGTGGCCCGGAACCTTGTCACCCCCAGAGATAACAGACTGCTCGCTAGACGGTCTGATGAATTGGCGGTTAAGGAGTCTCTGGCTCTTAGCGTGCAGTGTGCGGGTTCGGTGTCCAACATGGCCCAACGCCTATATGCTCGAACCCGTCACGTTGAATCGTTGGTGGCTGAAATACAGAGTCTCAAAGAGGAGATTAGAGGACTCAAGCATGAAAATAAACAATTGCACAAGCTTGCACACAATTATGCCACAAACATGAAGAGGAAAATTGACCAGCTGCAAGACACTGATGGTCAGATTTTACTTGATCACCGAAGGTTTGTGGGTTTGTTCCAACCGCATCTGCCTTCGTCTTCTGGGGCGGCACCGCGTAGTGAAGCTCCAACTGATCAATCTCCGATACCTCCTCCTTCCGTGGCCCCGCCAACTGCTGAAGCTCCGCCGACTACTGAAGCACCACCTGATCAATGAATGCTATTAGTTTACACATCATTGTAAAATATTTTTACTTTTATGTTTTTTTTTTTTTTTTTTTTTTAAATCAATGTAAAATATGTAAATCAATGTAAAAAGACTTTGGTTAACCTTCCCCCACACTTAAACTAAATAACACAAACTCACAGAAATCAACCAAATAACACAACTAACTAAACAAAACAAAATGAAAGCAGTAAAGATAAGGGTGTAAGAATGCAAATCTGATTGGGTTAGCGATTCCAAAGTCTCCCTTCGTTGAATGCTTGGGTTGCCTCCCAAGAAGCGCTTGATTTAACGTCTTTAGCCGGACGAATCTTTCCTTTAAATTCCCCTCGGCTCCAAAGCATGGAATTTATCTTTTAATGGGAGGTGATACTTGAAATGATTCGGCAATGGTTTAAATTCAAGAGTGGGTGCCTGAATCATCAAAATCAGAAACATGTTAGTATAAATTAAAATTGAAATTGGAGAAGATGGCTTACTTTCTTTTTCCGACATAAACTCAATGACAAACACCACATTTTTGAACATTTCCGGGACTTTGAACTTGGCCAGGTTTACTATGATGGTTGTGGCTTGTCCCGTGTCATCAAACTCAACTGCTTTGGGCTTGATTGTCTCATGCACAGCCTCTTGGATGTATTCTTGATATGCTTCAACCACTTCATTTTCTTGAATCCCTTTTCTTGGTGTGCAAGGTTTTTTGAACATTTCAATACCATCGGGAACTTGTTTTGGTGCACCAAGAATTGGGATATCACTTTGCACCTTTGGAAGTGCTTCCACAATGTCTTTTTCACTCTCTTTGATATTTAGAATCAAAAACCTGCAAGGACAAAGGACATTCGGTGGAATAATGTTAGAATGAAGTGAATTTAGAACTTCCTCACCTGAGTTGGATGACATAGGGATTTGAGGAGCTTGCAGCCAGAATTCTTCTAAACTGCCCAGGTCGTCCTCCTCTTCTTCTGCTTGCAGCAGCAATTCATCCATGTTCGGGCTGTGTTTGGATGGTTCTGGGACAGCTTCATCCTTCATGTCACCTTCCAAAGTGATGGCTTCATCGATTTCACTTTCTGCCTTTGAATTTGCAATGTTTGAGTTGGAAAGTTCAGTTTGATCTCGAATCTGTGCCATGAATTCCACAATCTGCCCAACTTGTATATCTAATTCATCCAATCTTTTGACTCGGTCTTGCATCTCCTGGTTTTGATTTTCTACTCCCTGATTCAAAGAGGTGAGTAACTTATTAAGTGTATCATTATCCAAGGATGTACCTGAATTGAATTGGGTTGATTGTTGTGGTGGGTGTGACGGTTCATATGGCCATTGATAGAACTCTTCCGATGGCGGCAATTGTTCTTCTTTTCGTAAACCCTGCGCCACAGAAATTAGTCCTTCAAGAATTTCATTATAATTCATGGGCATACTTTGATTTGATTGGAATTGTTGTGGGGAATGTTGTGGTGGCTGCATAGGTCTTGAATAGAACTCGTCTTGCTGCCAATATCCACCTTGTTGAAATTGTTGAGGTTCATCCCATATATAATCTGAATTACCTCTCCAATCTGAATTGTAAGCGTTGGAAAATATGTTGCCCCTTGATTGGTTATGGCCTTGATATCCCCAAACATCTTTATTTGCAGAAAATTGAGGACTTTGATATCCTTGCCCATAGGGCACATCAAGTGTAGGGACACTTGGCATTGTGGTCCGTTCGGCATTATGAGTCAATTGAGCAGTGAGTTGTGCCAATTGAGCTTGAATGGTCGCAAGTGCCATGTCTCGCTCCATTTGTACCTAAAATCAAAGAAAGAAAAATAAATCACATATCAAAAGTAAAATACACAAACACCAATATAAACATAAACAAAAACAAAAATAAAGGGATTAGCAAAGTTGCTAATCCCCGGCAACGGCGCCAAAATTTGATGCGTAAAATATATAAGCACACAAATTAAACCCTCTTTTTGACAATTGTAGTAAAGTATGTAAGTAGGGATCGTTCTAAACCGGGGATTAGGAGGGCTTGCTAAAACCTCTAAACTAACTCAAAAACATAAAAACAAAGTTAAAAACGTTTGAATAGACTTAAAGAACTCAAAACAGGTTCACAAGACTCAAAATAACTTAAAGACACTCAAAACTGCCTAAAAACACAAACTAGGCAGTTTCTGACTCTTAGCACAACTTTGGACGAAATTTGGGTTTTGACTTGACTCAAAACACTCTAAAACACAAACAAACAAATTTTAAACACTTTGAAACAAGAAAGTAAAAGGGGGATTTTAGTTTTGATGAATTTGAAACAAACAAACAAGTTATAAAACTAGGAAGATTGTAAAACAAATTTAAGAAATAAGATGATGGATGGATTAGTTAGAGGTCCGTTCTTCACACATGACACACTTGTATATGAATTGATTTCCAATTGCTTTTCAATAAACTATGATGCTCAACACCCCAGATTAATTAGGTACGCTTAAATTAATCCTCAGATTTTCCTAATTTCATTGAATTGGATGATTGCATACAACAACCCAAAGCATTCCCCACAAGTTCCCTACATGAATTGCATAATAGAGATACAAGCAAGAATCATTAAGTTCTATAAAAATCATAAGCATTGACGAAACACTTGTAACTATGAATTGCATGAAACTTATGCCAAGAATTCAATTAACGCGATTGTGATAAACAACCTTCACTACTTATGAATATAAATTTGTAACGATTAGGTGAAACTCATTTATATTCTAGCATCTAATTCATGCATGAAAACTAAGTATGCATCCTTAATAAACATACAAGAATTAGTTATGAATAAAATAGATAATTGAATTGCAATCACAACTTATCAAATCACAATTGGAAGAAATCAATTTAAATCTCAAGCATGTTCATGGCTTCAAACTTCCCCCTAACTAAATAGGGGTTTAGCCACTCATACTTACAAAGCAAAGATAAACAAATTTAAACATTGAAAACAAAAGAAAGAAAACACCTAAAAATGCTCCAACAATCCAATTTGAATGGCAAGCACGTCCAAGATCCTTCTTCTTCTCTTTGTAGCGGCACAAGGTGTGGTTTGATGGATGAGTGGTAAATTATGGTGGTGGATGGATATAGGTGGGTTATGGTGAAGGGTGGATGGGTGGATTGTGTTCTCTTTGGTTTTCTTCCCTTGTTATGGTGAAGGGTGGATGTATTTATAGGCTAGGGAGAGGACCACTCCATTTCCTTTGCATGTGAGCTTGTGTGGGTGTGTGTTGGCATGTTTCCTCTTTACATTTACACACACATGCTTCATCATTTCAACCACAAATCAACCCATTTTATGCCCATGTGTGTGTGTTTCCTTTGCCCATGTGTGTGTGTTTTTCCTTGCATTTGTACACACATGTTCTTCATTATTTCAGCCAACAATCCACCCATTTTCTGCCCATGTCAAACCGTCCATGCCTTGCCTTTCTCTTTGTGTATGTGCTGTCCACGTTTCTGAACCTTTCAGTGTTACAATGCCCATAACTTCTTCTAGAAAAATGATATTAACAATCCGTAAATTTCTCCAGAAAGTAGACATCCGTAGCTTTCCACGAATATAAGGCTCATTTTCTAATTCATTCTGAGCTGTTCGTAACATGCTTCCAAAGTCAGCTAATCTGCACAGGCAGTTTTGACGAATTTGTTGGTTGTCCATGTTTCTCTTTTGCACATGCCTTTCTTGCTGTTTTCTTCTTTGCATGTGTGTGTTGTCATCTTTGTTTCTCCTTTGCACATGACATGTGCTGTCCATGTTTAGATCCCCTTTGCATTTACACACACATGCTTCATCATTTCAATCACAAAACACACACAATTCCTTCACCTTTGCCATGAGTTTTGTCTTCACTTTGCATGTGGGCTTCTTTGCATGTGGTTTCTCCCTCTCTTGCCTTGAGTTTGCATGTGGGCTTCTTTGCATGTGTTTATCCTTGCAATTACACACACACACTTGCACACACAAAAGCCCAAAACGTCCATCCTCATGTCTCCATGTTTGCACCATCCAATCTTAGCCCAAAAATGCTCCAAAATGCTCCAAAATGCATCTTCTTGCATCCTTGGCCCATAGAACCTACAAACACACAAAAATGGCTTAAACTACTAACATAACTAAGAACTAAGAACATAAATGCACGAAAACAAACATACTAAGTCGCATAAATATGCTCCTATCAAAATAAAGCATAAAAATAAAAATAAAATAAAATAGTAAGAAACAAAATAAAGCATTTGGATTGAAAACTTCCCCAATTTGCAGTAAAAGCAAGCTATGACCTCTAAACTCCAATTCTGCAATCAACTCCAATGGTGGACACGATCAAATTTTCCTACAAAGAAAATAAATAATTCAGTTTAGCATGCAAGAAAATTCAGAAAACAAAAAACAAATGGAAAATTGAAAATGACATAAAAAGACAATGAGTAGAAATATTGGGTTGCCTCCCAATAAGCGCTTGCTTTTATGTCCGCAGCCGGACGGTACCAAGAGTAATCATCCAAAGGGAGATGGTTCTTGGAGGGGTACAACCTCCACATCATGCTCCGCAAAAGATCTTGACATAGGGCTGGTTCTTGGACCTTCGAGTATGCATATACTACGAAGAGTACCTGACACAAAAACAAAAACAAAAACACTAATTAGACAAGAAAAGAAAACAATAGAGAAATAAGTATTTAGAAATAACAATCCTCGGCGACACAGCCCCAAAGATTTGATAGGATTAAATGCACACCACAAGTTAGGGGAATTGCTATCCACCACCAAATAATCATGCAAACATGTTATGTTTCATTCAAATTCCTTTTATTTCAGGATGAAGATGCTCAAGTTGGCTCAATGTTAGAACTCAACCTATTACTCTTTCTTATGTAGTATGTTAAGAGAATGGCATGTTCATAGATTTAACAAGTAAAAATCATTAAGAACGTACAGAGTTTGAGTCATCACAAGGCATCGTAAGTACTGGCGTTGTCTTACTTATCCTAGAAATTGGTTCACATGTTAATCACAATTAACAAGTACTACTCTAGAACATATGTAGGTCCTCATTCAACAAGGGCAGGCACACACATATTCATAGCGTTAGAATCCTAGATATGCTTACTACGTATGCATCCATAGAAAACAAATAAAGAATTCATCAATGAGACAAGTAGTAAACCGATTTTCATCCATTCATAAACGTAATTCAAACGAAATGTCATAATAAACTTGCAATCATATTCGGGGCTTCAAAACAGCCCCTAACTACTCAAAATTTAGTTACACACAATCCTTAAGTTAAAACAAAAGATAGACATGAGTTTGAGAAGATAGAACCGAAAGAAATCGACCAAGGCCTCCTCCTCTCTTTCCTTCCTTCCCCAACGTTGCTTTTAAACCAATTCTTGCTGCATCCTTTTCTTCTCCTTAACTTACCCACTAATAGTCATCTAGTGATGACAATAAGTGAGAGATGATATTAACAATCCGCGAAACGCTCCAAAAAATAGACATCCGTAGTTTTCCAAGCATATAAGGCTCATTCTCTAATTCATTCTAAGCTGATCTGCACAGGCAGTTTTGACAAATTTGTTACTAAAATTCCTACTTGTGCTATTTTTCTTTTCTTTGCTTGACAAATCCCACAAAACACAAAAACAACATAAATAGCTCAAAAATATAAGGAACTAACTAAGAAAACACAAGTGAATTTGATGTAAAATATATATAAATATGAGCTTATCATCAATCAAGAATTTATGTGATTCTTTGAAATTCAATGTATATTCAATTATGATTTAAGGTAGTTTTATTTTATTTATTTTTTTATTTTTATTTTATTTTTGGAAAAGGTACGATATTCATTAATTACAAATGATACGTACATCAATGAGGATAGGGTGCAAATAGAAGGCCTCGATAAAAACCTTGCTGGGGTTTTCAACCCAGTCAAAGAGAAAAGTAGTGTCTCGCACCAACATAATTAATTAGGAATTGCTATCCTCAAAGAGAAGATCAAGAATTACATCAAGGGGTTCCTCAAACCAAGCCACAATGTTACCATAACTCAAGCTTATACGTGCTAGCCTGTGTGTTACCTTGTTCATCTCCCTTCCACTAAATTCAACCTTCCACTTAGGCAATGAATGAATAATTGAACGCGTGCCATTTAGAATGTTTCCAAAATGTGAGGTGTCATCACTTCTTCATTTTTTAGCCTTGCCATCACAAGCATTGCATCACCTTCAAGAACCAAAGCTGGGAATTGCCACTCCTTGACAAAACAGAGCCGCGTCCTTTGCTGCCATCATATCAGCTAGCAACAGGGAGCAAATGATAGTGTAATGTGACGCCATTGCTGCTATAAACTCCCCTTTCTCATTTCAAATCACCACCCCAATGCCACCCACCTCATGTTGTTCATCCCAGGTCGCATCAAAGTTACATTTTACCTAACCCAATTCTAGTTTCTTCCATTTCTTTGGTTCGTTGCTGCTGCGTGTTCGGTTTTTCCCATGCCATCGCTAGAATTCCTGTAACCAACTTTGTGTTCTGCAAACCAACTCCAATGGTTAAGGCGTCTTTCCCTGCCATACAAACGAGTTTCGTTCTTTCCAAATGCTCCAAATAAGAACAAGTAACAAATCGAAACATTCAATTGATAAATCACTAGCAAGTCTTGTTAACCAATCCATTAAATGTCCCTTAGTGTCTGTTATACCCCGTAGACCTAATAGGCTTATTAACCAAATTGAAGCTGTCGATGCAAATTTCAACTGCCTTCAATCTTGACGAAAATGCACCTGCAAAACAATCAACACCTTTGATCAAATACCTAAGCCTTACGTGCCCACGAGGTGAGGGGGGGCTAGGTCAACGGATCTCCGACCCCTAAGTTAGTTTTTTCTGAGAGAGTAAAGTGTTTAGGGCTTTTTTAGGGTTGCAAAAGCTCTAAAAATTTGGTAGAATATAAGGTATTTATAGGGATAAGGCTGGCCATAGTGTTTAATGGAGAAATATTCTCAAGATGTTAAATAGGAAACAATATCTTGAGATAATGGTGTAATTATCCCTAATTTACTTAAATTAGGATTACTTGATTGGAGTCAATCTTCAAATGGGAATGTATTAAAGATAGGATTTGGGTTATTAATCATTATCTTTAATTCCTTACCAAGGGTAGGTGAGCAGTGGGTAGTCGTATTCAGCTGTTGGGACCTTCAGGGATGTGTGCTGCACGTGGGTGCATCTGAAAGCCTGCTCATTTATTGAGGGCAATCTTGTCTTTCTTGAATAAAAATCCACATGTCACTTCTAGAATTTTTGGGATTATTTTAGGCTCCACAAATGCCCGCACACCTACTATGTTGTACGTAAGAAAATGATAGTAGGTGCAGGAATCCTAAGTTGCTTAGGCTTGTAAAATTGCTTCCTAATTTGAACTTGATCTTCTTTCTTGATTTGGAGATAGACTTCTTTTAGGAAAAGGAAAACAATTGCCCTCAATACCTATTTAATTCTGCCTTAAGCAGGGGATTAAATAAATTTAGAGTACGATCATTATTCTAACAAGGAAGAGAAGGCATAGAAAATTTTTATTCCCCTTCCCTAAGCATTCTTCCTTTCTTGCCCTTGCAAAGAGTCGTCTCTCGTTGTTGTAGTTCTTCTCCGTGCCGCACCAAGGTAAGAAAATTTTGAATTTTCTTCTTTTTGAATTTTTTGGGAATCTTAGGACTTGAAAAATTGGCTCGGCAAAGGCCAATGAGGTATGAGTAGCATGGCAGGGATGCCACGGGGCTGCAAGTTATACGACAAAAGGGTCGGGTCAGCTTGGCCAAGGTGTTAGTGGTGCTGGGGCACTGAAAGGTTAGCTCGGGCCTAACCGTGAAGGTTGCTAGGCAGGGGCCAGTACAGGTAGATGGCGAAGGGAAGAGCGACCAGCGTGGGCCGGCTTTCTGGCATCTACTACCTGAGCCGAGAGGCCTGGGCTTGCTTTGGGGTGTGCTTGGCACAGAAGAAGGAGAGAGGAAGGAGGCATGAGTCTTCCCTCTCACTGGGCTCAGCGGCATAGGCCGCGTGCATAGAGGCATGAGGCCTTCAGGCCACGCTATGGTATAGAAGAGAGGGAGAAAGGCATAGGGCACTTGCCCCCTCTCTATTGGTTTAGGCCGAATGGCCATATGGGCCAGCTTGGAGCGCCTGATGTGTGGAGGAAAAAAGGGGAGAGGAAGTGTGGGCCTCCCCGAGTTTGGCTTAGCTACTTACAAGGAAACGTGAGGGGTTTGGCATAGGGGCCCTGGGCTCGCGGTTCATTTATATATATATATATATATTCTCCTCACAAGCTGCCTTCTAAATATGGTTCGGCTTGGTTGAGATGTTGGCGACACTTGGGCGCTGAAAGGTTGGCTCGAGTCGAGCCTTGAGGGCTACTAGGCAGGAGTCTGTGCAGGTGGATGGTGAGAGGGAGAAAGGCCGGCGTGGGCTTGCTCTTCGGCATCTACGATCTGGGCTTGCTTTAATGTGCGTTGGGCGAGAAAAAAAAGAGAGAGGAATGAGGCGTAGGCTTCCCCTCTCGCTAGGCTGAGCAGCATAGGCCGTGTGCATAGAGGCATGAGGCCTTCGGGCTACGTTGTGGTGTAGAGGAGAGGGAGAAAAGCGCAGGGCACTCACCCCCTCTCTATTGGTTTGGGCTGAATGGCCATATGGGCCAGCTTGAAGCGCCTAGCGTGTGGAAGAAAAAATGGGAGATGAGGCGTGGGCCTCCCCTGGAGTTGGGTCGAAATGTGAGAGCGCCTTTTAAATATTTTTCATCGTACTTTTTGCAGAGATTTTGAGATGTTTTCCTCTGGTCGCAAGAGTGATGAATATCCTCCACCCTTGTACCGTCAAGGTGGTTCTTCCAGCAAAGTGGGCTATTTCAAGGTTGCGTATGTCAAGATCAATTCCGATGAGCTATTTTGGGATTTTCTTGAGGCACACAAGCATATAATTCCATCAGTGGTTCGCGTCAAGAGGGTGAAAGATGACAGCGACCATAAGCCATGCGGCAAGGGTGCCACTGTTAAGAAGAAGGCCATTAAATTCCATTTGTACTACTTTATGTTGGGATTCTCGAACTTAAGCAGGCACTTTGATGTTGGCTTTACCATAAATGAGTTCTGGTACTTTTTTGAAATCGGCCACAAGGAAGGTGTGGGGCAGCTGAGGTCTCATCATAGGCTACTCAATGCTTCTAGCAAAGGTGATCATGAGTAGTAAGAGTTACATTGGAGGTGAGCAAGAGTGGGAATCTGACTCTTCTCCTAAGCTGCGTGCCCCGACTACCTTTATCAATGGTAAGTCAATTGCTTCATTCTTGTCCTGCTTAAATTTTTGTCGAGCTGCTCCATGACTTTAATTTATTGATCGTCCTTCTCACTTTGTGTAGATTCGAAGTTTGACTCGACTCCAAGGACTTCAACAGATATGAAAAAAGTGCACATTGCCTTGGGTATTCCTATTGAATACCAAGAGTGGTGCAGGCTGCTCAGTCCTCTTTGTTGGGAGAAAGGCAGGCTGCCTCCAAATGAAGAGATAAAGCTGATAAAGGATAAGGCATTGGCTCATCCGATCATTGCTATAAAGCCTGCTACCAATGAAGGTGGAAATAAGAGATATTCCTCACCTGCTACCAAAGGAAGAGAACTTCTTCTGCTGCTTGTGGGAGCTCGTATGCTGCCAAGAAGCTTATCATTAATCTAACTTCCCCTAAGGGGGTGAAAACGATCGTTGAGCCTGAGCCTGTAAAACCTACTGCTCTGAAGGTAACCGCATCCATTATTGAGAGGCTTGCCCAGCGGAAAGGTTTGGTGGTGCCCCTAGTGTCTGGGTTTGTATTGAAACATCCATTGGGATCCCAGTCTGGTTCAACTTCTAAAAGGCTCGCAACTATGAAAAGCTGGAATGTGGATTCTACTGCTAAAGTGACGCCTAGGCCTATTCCTCATTCTACCGTGATTAACTCGTCTGCTGAGAAGGGGAAATCTACTTGCACAGGTAGTTGTGAGATATCCACCGAGTTTGAGGCAAGAGAGTTTCCTGAGGTTTGTACGCTGCTGAAGGCTTACCTGCTTGAGGACGTCGATGCATGCGTCAAGTTTTTTTACCGTGTTGGGAAAGTTGTCGTTCGTTCAGACTCATTTCCAAAGCGTACTACCTACTCGATGAGGTCCTTCTTGATTGCCATAATGCATAAGACTTTGATCCTAACAGCTGAGCCTATGTGCATTAATCATGATGTTGTCAAGTTTGCTAATGAGGCATATGTGCATTGGTGGCTCAGCTTTGCTCGGCTGCTGAAAATATCGAGAAGCTTAAATCTGAACTCGCCATTTTGAAAGGGTCTGATGTCTTTGGCCCCACTTCTCTGCAGCTGGAGATCGATCATCAAGAGGTCATTAACTTGAAGATTAGGCTTAGTTTCACTTAAGCGATGTTGGAAGCTACAGAGAAGGAAATCAGTCGTGTTTCTTCAATAGTCGATGACCTTGAGCATGTCAATTCGGAGCAATAATCTGCTTGTTTTGCCCAGGAAGAGGAGTTTATCTTTATGCATTCTGAAGTGTCTTGTCTCAAGGAGGTTGCCAGTAAGCTTGAGTCCAAGAAAGTGGATCTGCAAGGTGCGTTGTCTGGTAACGAGAACCTAAAAAAGGAACTGGATGAGTTGCAGAGTGCTCACACTGGGCTTATTAAAGAGTATATGCAGTTGAAGAATGAGAAAGCTGGTCACGAAGTAGCGCTTGCTTATTTTCAGGTCGATTTCTAGAAGCTTGGCCATGTAGACCATCTTCAAGGCAAGCAATCGGATTATGAGTTTTCCAAGAAGGACTTGATGTGATAAAAGTTAAGCACTCAAATTAAACCCTCTTGTTGTTAAATCGTAATATAAATGCAAGTAGGGATTGTTGTAACCCGGGGATTAGGAGGGCTTGCTAAAACCTCTAAACTGATTCAAAAACACAAAAACAAAGTTTAAAACGTTTGAATAGACTCAAGGAACTCAAAACAGGTTAAAAAGTCTCAAAACAACTTAAAAACACTCAAAACTATCTAAAAACACAAATTGGGCAGTTTCTGCCTCTAACACAACTTTGGATGACTTTAGTGTTTTGGTTTGAATCAAAACACTCAAAAACACAAACAAAATAGAAATTTAACACTTTGAAACAAGAAAGTAAAAAGGGGTTTTTGATTTGGATGAATTTGAAACAAACAAACAAGTATGAAAACTAGACAATTGTAAAACGAATTTGAGAAATAAGATGATGGATGGATTAGTTAGAGGTCCATTCTTCACACATGACACACTTGTACATGAATTGATTTCCAATTTCTTTTTAATAGATTATGATGCTCAACACTCCAGATTAACCGTGATGCACAAATTAACCCTCAGATTTTCCTTTACTCATTAGATTGGATGAATGCATGCAACAACCCAAATCATTCTCTAAAAGTCCCCTACATGAATGCATAATAGAGATACAATCAGAGATCATTACGTTTCATGAAAATCATAAGTGTTGACAAGGCGATTGCAACTATGAATGCATGATACGTTTGCCAAGAATTCAATTAACGCGATTGTGACAAGCAACCTTCACTACTAATGAATATAAATTTGTAACGATTAGGTGAAACTCATTTATATTCTAGCATCTAATTCACGCATGAAAACTAAGTATGCATCCTTAATAAACATACAAGAACCAGTTATGAATAAAACATATAATTGAATTTCAATCACAACTTATCAAATCACAATTGGCAGAAATCAATTCATATCTCAAGCATGTTCATGGCTTCAAACTTCCCCCTAACTAAATAGGGGTTTAGCCACTTATGATTACAGCAAAATAAGAAAGTAATAACAAAGTAAACATTGAAAACAAGAACGAAGTACACCTAAAACGCTCCAATCTGCAAGCATGAAACGCCAAGGCCCTTCTTCTTCCCCACCTTGCTGCAGCACAAGTGTCTATGGATGTTTATGTGTGAATAGAAGGGTCAGGAATGTATTTAGGTTGAATGGGGGGGGTGCGGCAGGGATGTATGGTGGTGGAGAATGCTGTATAATGATGAATTGTTGTGGCTGAGAGATGTTTATGAATGGTAGAGGGTTGTGTACGAAATTGTGGCTGAAACACTCATATTTATAGGGTAGGGTTTTCACAAATTCTGATAGGAAAAGGCTAGGGTTTTGTAGAAAAAGGCTTGGCCCAATCCAAGGTGGAAAAGAAATAGGGTTTGTGGCAGATTTTTAGGCTTCTAGAAAGAGAATAGGCACCACTTTTTTTGTGGCATAAATTGGGACTTCTAGAAGGGTTTGGGGCGCCACCTTTCTAGGGCTTCTAGAAAGGTGGGTGCGGCATGTGTTTAAGGGAAGATATAGGCCTGCTAGAAGGGTTTTAGGTGCTCTTGCAGCTGATTATTCATCTTCCAAGTCTTGAATTGATTTCTCCATCTCTTTAGCACGTTCCTAGCTTCACTTGATCTTCAAAAGCGTCCATTCCATGTGCTCCACATGCATGCAATCCATTCCAACCCATAATTGCACTAAAATGCTTCAAAATGCACTTTCTTGCCAAGTTTGCCAATTAGACCTACAAACACACGAAAATAGCTTAAATCACTATAATAAACACAAACTAACTATGAAAATGCAAGAAAACAAGCTAAGTAAGTCGCATAAATATGCTCGTATTAGGACTTTGAGACCTTTTCCATTTCTCTAGTAGATCTTCTTGAGTTCTCGTTCAAGGCTGCCTTTGGTGGAATAGTTGAGGGTCAGGCAATCCAGACAAGGGTGGCTGAGGATGAGCTGATGGAAGCTTTGGTTGCTAAGAGTGGTGTGGTTGCTGAAGGCATGGTAATCGAGGAACCAATTGTTACACAGGCTGCCAAGGAGTAGTCTTTTTGCTTAGACTTAGAAATTTTTTTCTTCTTTTTCTTTTTGGTTCTGCTTATTTGAACTTTGTTGACCTTCGAGCTAGTTTATCAATTTGCTAGAAATTTAATAAACAGCTTTCCTTGCTTTGCTTCAATCCTTCCATTTTGCCATGTCTTTTACGAAACTTTACCGTAAGATGAGCGACTGGGTGAGCTGCTTCAACAAAGCAGTCGATCTTACATCGTCACTTAGATTTTAGTTTTGATTTCGGAGCTTCGGGAGCCTTGCTTGCTTGAGGCTACTTGCAAAACTTTGCCGTATGACGAGCAGTTGTGTTGGCTACTTTTACAAAGCAGTCGATCCCACATCGTCACTTTAGGCTTTAGTCTTAGCTTTGAGGCTTCGGGAGCCTTGCTTGCTTGAGGGAACTTGCAAAACTTTACTATAGGACAGGCGGTTGTCTTGGGTACTTCGACGGAGCAGTCGATCCCACATCATCACTTTAGGCTTTAGTCTTGGCTTTTAAAGCTTTACCTGTAAAAGGAAAAAATACGAGATTTTTAACTTATAGAATCGTTGGCCGGACTCATGCTTCCACAAGAAGCAGGCGAGTTCGCGTAGCTACTATAGTTGTGAATCTCGACTTTGGGTGGCTTTATGAGCTTTAGCCCTCCCAAGGCATATTGCGAAATGTTTAACCTATAGGGCCAACGGGCGAACACATGCTTTTCGTAGAAAGCAGAAGAGTTTACATGACCACTATGGTTGTCTTTCATATTTCAAGTGGCTTCTTGAGCCTAGGCCTTCCCGGGTCATGTTGTGAAGTTTTAACTTACAGAGCCGTCGGTCAGACTCATACTTCTCAAATGAAGCATAGGAGGTTCGCGTAGCTTTTATAGTCATACCTCAACTTTGTCCAAGCAAAACTTAAACCATAGACCGTCAGATAGAAATGTTGCTTTTAAGCAAATAGACGAGTCCATGTAGTCATAGTAGGTGTAAGTCTCGATTTACGGATTGCCTTGGACTGTTAGCCGTTGGGTCGTCGATCGGGCATCTTACTTACAGAAGCAGACAACCTGGGTAACCACTTCAAGCGTCATCCCTGGCTTTCGAAAATTTTTAAGGCGTAAGGTGTAGGCAGAATCACGCCTCAGAGGCCACATCCTTCCGAGCTGTAACTTGATTCCACATTTTTCATGAAGACTTGCACGTCAAGGACAAACCATCTTGTCACATGAACTCTTTCATGGGCAGGGGTCCTGCACTTAGTGTCTCTTTCGGTTAGAGATCCGGGATCCCGCGAAATTAAATCCTTCAGTTGGCTAAGCCTATTCCAGGGGAATGACTATTGTGGCCAATTTTGGAAGTCGTTCGGCCCAAGTAGTCGCTGTATTTAGGGGAAATAAAGTAGTCATACCACCTATCTACGTCTGGATATTCTGTAGTAGTTTACCCTTTCGCATTAAAGAGCAGACCCTAGATGGTTGTCGGGGATTAGTTTACCTTCTTGCACTGGAGAGCTTACCTGGATTGGTGTCAGGGAATTAGTTTCCCCTCTCGCACTAGAGAGCTTACCCGGATGGGTGTACGGGAATTAGTTTACCCTCTCACACTGGAGAGCTTACGTCATGTCTGCAGGGCAGATGGTGTTTTTTGCTTGTCATAGGGTTTGTCAACTTGTTTACGCATTTGGCCCGGGCTTGTGAATAATTCCTTCAATTTTCATTGAAAATAGAGGCTTTTTATTAACTTTGCTCGTAGGCAGTAATGGCATAACAACTGATAATTCTCAACATGCGAGGTCTTATTCATCGAGCTACTTGAGTCTTCGAACTTTTTCATCTTGAACAAGGTCCAAGGAATGGTAGAAGGTCACACGTAGTACTTTCTTAGGTTGTAGGTGTTCCACTGCTTGTTGATTTCTTTGTCGCTCTTAGTGGTGAAGGTGTACCTATCCTTTCCGCCTACTCGGCCGATTTTGTACGGACCTTCCTAGGCATGATTGGTCCTACCAGGTCAATTCCCACTACATAGATGGCCAAGCACTCGTCTAGGGGTAGAGTTCGCTGGCAAGTAGTATGGGCACGAGCTTAAAGTGCTGGCAGCTGTCGCACCTTTGAACATACTCATTAGCATCTTGATGCATAGTTGGTCAGTAATAGCCAGCGTTAAGAACTTTTTGCGCCAGGGAGCAACCTTCAGAGTGGTTTCCACAGACGTCTTCGTGGATTGAGCTAAGAATCTTTAGGTCGTAAGGAGGTGATAGGCAGTGAAGATATGGTCCTGAGAAGGATCACAAACTAGGATGTCGTTCCACATGTAGTAGCATGCTGCTTTCATCTGGAGCTTCCTGGACTCTAGTCTGTATGTGGAAAGTGTTCCATTGACTATGTAGTCGATGATAAGATCTTGCTATCTAGGGGTTGTGCTGGTCTGCGCCACCTCGATTGGGATGGAGCGCCTGAGCTGATGGTCTAGAGCGGAGCCTAGGCTTGCTAGTACATCTGTGGGAGGGGGAAATTTTTACTTATTGAACCTATGTGAGTGTGTACGCCTGGAATGTCACTAGGTGTTCTCGTACATTTTCGGGGTACTAGGCCATCGTTAGATGCTTTGCTGTGTACTCCCCTGAGGTTTGGTTGGTGATCAATTGGGAATCGGAATAGATCGTAAACTTCTTCACCGCTAGGTCTTCGCCAATCGAAGACCTGCTAGTAGGGCTTCATGCATTGCTTCGTTGTTTAATGCATTGAAGCTTAGAGTGATTGCCTATTTGAGCATTGAACCATCCGGGGTCGTAAGAACTAGGCCTATTCCTGATCCCTAGTAGTTAGATGATACGTCATCGTGTAAATGCCGAAAATGTCCTGTAAGTAGGGCTGGTGCGGCTACGGTGTGTTGGGCTACCTCCAAGGCTTTTTTGGGCTAAGTTACTCTACTCGTTGGAACATCCATCAGTTTTTACGCTTTTAACATCATGTGTCTGGACTGTGTAGGATATTGCATCATAACGATGATTGCGTACATCTAAAAGTACAACTTGAGTTTCCAAGTTGCAACAACTAGCGCCAAAGTCAAAGTTTTGATTTTCAAGTATCTAGTTTTCGCATCGAGGAGAGCTTTTCAACTGTGGAATACAGGTGGTCGGGCAGCCAGCTCTTCTCGTATGAGGGTAGAGCTCATTGTTATTTCAGATACCGCCATATGGATGCATAGATCCTCCCCTAATTCTAGCTTGGATTGTATCAGTCGGTAGGTCGCGAGAGGAATCAATTGAGTACAGTTGCTCGTCAGGTTTGGATCTTTTTTAGAGTGGTGAAGGACTTCATATCCAAGATCGTTAAGATCTTCTTTAGATATGCATTTGGCATGGCCTGACCACTGCTTAGAGTTAAGGGAAATGTGCTCAGAGTCTTCTTCGGGTTTCCATCTTGATTCATTTGCCAAGACATTGTCGACCTTGAAGCCATCTTCTTGACCCATTTGTTGTGATTGCTATTTGGTGAAGATAAAATCGTCTTTCTACACTTCACCTGCTACTGCTGGGCTGAAAGACTTATTCTTTGACTCTTTAAGAACTTGGTGTACGACTTGGGTGTCATGACTCATTTCGTCAGGGATCAGTCCCTGCGTTTGGTTTTCGACTTATTTTTGTCATTGAACAGTGTATTACGTGCCTTCTTCTGAGTTGGCTCTGTGTCTTTGTGTGGCTACTCAAGCGGCTTCTATGAGCGCTTGGCCTCATCCCAGAGGGTGTGATTTTCTACCAAAGCATAAGAGTCTGCCATGGTCAAGTTCTCGCCCATGATTAATTCTCCAAAAAGTGGGTGATCTACTGGGAGCCCCTTTCGGAAAGCTGAGCATACGATGCTGGCATCTGATAGAAGCATATTTATGCAACTTATTTAGCTTGTTTCTTGGCATTTACTTAGTTTAATTCTAGTTATTTTAGTACTTTAAGCTATTTTCGTGTGTTTGTAGGTTCAAATAAGAAAGTTAGCAACAAAGTGTTATTTGGAGCATTTTTGGGCCAAAATTGGATAGTGCAAGCATGGAGACATGAGGATGGACGTTTTTGAAGATTTGAAGGCTAGAAACTAACCTTAATCTTAAAATGGTGCATTGAAACTAACCTTGTTTTAAATTGGGAAAAGTGTCATTTTATGGTAAAATAAGGCATAGTTTTGGGTCACATAATCTCTGAAAAAGGAATTGAGGTTGATAAATCAAAAATAGATCTTGTACGCTACTTACCTTCTCCCACTTCGGTGAGAAAGGTTCGTTCTTTTCTTGGACATGCAGGATTCTATAGATGATTCATCAAGGACTTTTAAAAAATTTTACAGCCCCTTTATCGTCTCCTTCAAAAAGAAGTGCCATCCAAATTCAACGAGGAATGTGAGAAGGCCTTCAAACATCTCAAGCAATTGCTTACTTCGGCCCCTATTATAATTCCACCAAATTGGAGCCTTCCTTTTGAGCTTATGTGTGATGCCTCAAATTATGCAATTGGAGCTGTTTTAGGCTAAAGGAAGAGCAAGCAACAACATGTCATCTATTATGCCTCCCGGACCTTTAATGATGCATAATTGAATTACTCTACCACTGAAAAAGAACTCCTTGTTGTTGTGTTTGCATTAGATAAGTTTCGTTCTTATTTACTTGGCACTAAAGTTATTGTTTATTCTGATCATGTAGCTTTGAAGTATTTGCTTACGAAAAAAGAAGCCAAACCAAGGCTTATTCGCTGGATGCTTCTTTTCCAAGAGTTCGATATTGAAATTAAGGACAAGAAAGGAAGTGAAAACGTGGTGGCTGACCACTTAAGTCGTTTGGTGCACAATGAGGAGGCCTTACCTATTCCACAAACGTTCCCAGATGAGCAGTTGCTGTCCATTAAGGTAGGTGAACCATGGTGTGCAGATTTGGTGAATTATTTAATAGCTAAACAAGTTCCAAGAACCCTAAACAAGCATCAACGTGATAACTCAAAAAGGATGCACAATTTTATATGTGGCATGACCTATACTTGTGGAAATACTGCCCTGATTAGATTCTACGTAGGTGTGTGCATGAGTCCGAATTTCATTCAATTTTAACTTTCTGTCATACTTCTGCATATGGGGGTCATTTTGGCACCCAAAGGACAGCACTTCAGGTTCTAGAATGTGGATTTTATTGGCCTACTTTGTTTAAGAATGCTCGAATTTTTTGCATAATGTGTGATAGTTGTCAAAGAACAGGAAACATAGGTGCAAAGGACCAAATGCCGCAGACCCCTATTTTCAATGTTGAAATTTTTTATGTTTGTGGCATTGATTTCATGGGTCCTTTTCCTCCCTTACATGGTTTCAATTATATTTTGCTTGCGGTTGATTATGTCTCGAAATGGGTGGAAGCAAAGGCTACCCATACTAACGATTCTAAAGTGGTTGCAGATTTTGTTAGAACTAATAGCTTTTCCAAATTTGGGATGCCTAGAGTGTTCATAAGTGATGGAGGTTCTTATTTTTGCAATCAAACCATTGAGGCGCTACTCAAGAAATATAATGTCACGCATAAGGTTTGGACACCTTATCATCCTCAAACTAGTGGCCAAACTGAGGTTTTGAATAGAGAAATCAAGCAGATTTTGGAGAAGGCCGTTGGACCAACTTGGAAAGATTGGAGTTTGCGTTTGGATGATGCACTATGGGCATATCGTACGGCTTACAAAACACCCATTGACATGTCCCCATTTTGGCTTATCTATGGCAAACTGTGCCATCTTCTCGTTGAATTAAAACACAAGGCACATTGGGCTATCAAGACATTCAATATGGACATCAATGCGGTTGGAATTCATAGGAAGCTTCAATTGAATGAATTTGAAAAGATTAGGCATGAGGCTTATGAGAATGCTCACATTTACAAGAAGAAGACAGGCATTCCATGACAAGATGATTCGTAGCAAGACATTCTCAATAGGGCAGAAAGTGTTACTTTTCAATTCCAGCCTTCGTTTGTTTCCTGGTAAGTTACGTTCTAAATAGATTGGTCCTTTTGTTATTACTAATATTTTTCCTTATGGTGCAGACCAAATTCAAAGTTTCAAGACCGGCCAAGAATTCAAAGTGAACGGGCACCGTTTGAAGCCTTACTACGACCTTTTTGAGGAGCATGTAGTGGAGGAAATCCCCTCCATGCCGTGGGCTCCAATGAAGCTTAAAGAGAGGTATCGTCCGGTTGGAAGACGTTAAAGCAAGCGCTTCTTGGGAGGCAACCCATGCATTCAAATAAGGAAGACCTAGGAATTGCTCCACAACCAGATTTGCGTTCCTAAACCCTTCTCTTTACTGCATTTATTTTGCCATGTTTGTCATGATTAGTTCGTTGTTTGTTCGTTTGCTTATGTGTGAGTCTATGTTTGCAACATTGAGGACAATGTTTGGTTTAAGTGTGAGGGGGTAAACAAAGTGTTTTTAATTGAATTTCATGGGTTTTTATCACCTATCCCCTCTAGAGTTGTTTTTCACTATTTTAAGTGTTTTTAGTGTGTTTTAAAAGAAAAATACGAAAATTTGAAAACAAATTATAAAAAATTTTGAAAAACCCAAAAAGAGTCGTTTTAGAGTCGTTTTTGTGTGTTTGTTTGTGTCTTAGGGTACCTTCCAACACAATGATGAGGATTTGGTTTTTAATTACATGACTGTTAAAGAAACTTACAAGCATGGGTGAAAGTTTGATATGCTCTTTGGTTAATACTTGGTTGTAGTTGACGTTTACGAATTCACATGTAATCACAAAGAAAAAAAATCAGTTTTTGTAACATGCTTGAAAGAATGAACTCAAACTAATGCTACAACCCTTAAAGACTTGACCCTAAACTTTGTTTGTAGAGTTATTAATCTGTAATTTCTTATTTTCTAAAGTCGTTGTGTGATCTCATTGTTTCTTTGTTGGGTTGCTACTTAGAATGCTTTCTCATCATTTGAGTTCCAAATACTAGAACTCATGCCCATTTCATTCAAAGCTTAAAATTGAGTGCATAACATATAACAAGATGAAGTTGTTTAGTTGTTACCACCAGAGCCAAAAAGCCTTTATCCCATGCATTTGTTTTGTAGGTTTAACCCCTTTGAACCTTATTTAGCCTATTTTCTTTGTTGGCCACATTATCCCTACCTAGCCTAGATTAGGAATATCCATACCTTTGTTCTTAAAGTATAGTGGAGCATGACTTAGAGGGAATTCCTTTTGAACGACATTATTGCAGAAAAACAAGTGTGGGGGAAGTGTTTTCATAGTGTGTGTTTTGTGTGCCAAATAATTAGGGCACGGATTTGAAAAAAAAAGAAAAAAAAGGAAAAAGAAAAGAAAAAACGTGTAGAAAAGAAAGGAAAAGAGTTCTAAATAAATGAGAATGAGCTCACAAGTGTTGATTGTAGAAGAAATGGTCCAAAAGTGTGAATTTGGCCCTAAGTGTTTTGTGAATCTTCCCTTTGTATTTAAAGTAGATTTGTGCATTCAAAAGTGAATTCCAAGTGTTAATTTCATTACTTTGCTTTCTATTGCTTTAAGAACCTTTTGTTTATCCTTACCTTTCTTTGTTAGCTAATACCCTAGCCCCGTTACAACCCTTGGACTTCTATCTTGGGTGTTATGTGTTTCAATCTATGGAGTTTGGAATTGGTATGAGCATATGGAATCCCTGGTTCTTGCTTCTAAGTAGTAGCATTCCGTTCATGAGATCATATATATACATGCATTAATAATTCCAAAAAGTGCTTTCTTTGTTTAAATCATATGTGAGCACTAGTCTACATGTTTACATTAATAATTCCAGAAAAGCTGTGTGAAAATAGAGAGTATATCCGGTGAGGAATTGAGGGAATTCTCTAAGGCATGTTACTACAATCAAAATGTTGTTTTAATTGGTTCAATGAGAGCTAGTAAGTGGTGACTATGATTAAGTGTGTGCTTGAGGGTAAGGATGGTTAAAATCTATGTGAGTGGTGATCTTTGGCATGTCATGTTTCATTGGAAATCCCTGAGGCAAATGTTGGAAGCTCTAGGTTATGTTTTGTTTGTTTTGTTTCCTTTGTTTTGCTCGAGGACTAGCAAAAGCTAAGTGTGGGGGAATTTGATAGGAGCATATTTAGGCAACTTAGTTAGCTTGTTTTCTTGCATTTATGTTGTTAGTTCATAGTTATTTTAATATTTTAAGCTATTTTCATGTGTTTGTAGGTCCAAAGGGCTAAAGTAGCAAGAAAGTGCATTTTGGTGCATTTTGGAGCAGTTTTGGGCTTGGAATGGATAGCACATGCTTGGAGCGAGGTAGATGGACGAATTTGAAGACCAAAAGAGGCTAGGAATGTGCTGAAGAGATGAAGGAAATAAATTCAAGAAAAAGGAAGTAAAGGATGTAAGCAAGAACGATGGAATGTTAGCCAAAGGTACCTTATTTTGTCCTAAACTTTCCTAATCCTTCACCACTTAATTTCCATCTGCAAGGAGGATCTCTAATTAATTTAGGACACTAAATAAATGATTCTAGAAGATCTAATCCCAGTCAAAGAGGGTTGCCGCACCCCTTTCCCTTCCCTTTTCCCTTGCCGTGCAAGGCAAACCACATTCGCCTTTCTTTTTAGGCCTGCCACACCCTTCTTACCCTTTTCCTCTTAGGATTCTGATTTGTTACCCTTTTCTTGGAGGATTTGGAGTATTAAACCATTCCTAATTTAATTCCGAACCATGCCTTTCCTTCTCCTATAAATAAAGGTCATTGCCATAGCTTTTGATCCATCCATTCACTACCATTCATACTTTCAGCCATTCTTTCTTACAATTCATCACTCAAACCTTCACCCACACCTTGTGCCGCAGTAAAGAAGAAGAAGGAGGACCCTTGGACGTGCTTGCCAATCAAGTTGGATTGCTGGAACATTCTTAGGTGTAATCCATCTTTTGTTTTCAATGTTTAAGTTTAATTATCTTTGTTTTGCGAACATGAGGATTTAAACTCGTTTTAGCTTGGGGGAAATTCAAAGCCATGAATATATTTGCAATATTAATTGATTACTTCTAATTGTGATTCTATAAATCGTGAATGCAATTTACTTAACTATTTGATTCAGAACTTATTCTTGTTTGTGGATTAAGGATGCATACTTAGTTTGCATGCATGAATTTCATGCTAGAATATAAGGGAGTTTCACCTAATCGTTATGAACTTATATTCATAAGTAGTGGAGGTTGCTAGTCACAATCGCGTTAAGTGGATTCCTGGCAGGAGTAACATGTTGTTCATAGTTACGAATGCCTTGTCAATGCTTATGATCTTCACAAAGCTTAATGATCTTTGATTGTACCTCTATTATGTTGTTCATGTAGGGGACTATTGAAGAATAATTTGGTTGCCGATGCATTGTCCATCCAATTTAATGACTTAAGGAAAATATGAGGGTTAATTAGTGCTGTTCACGGTTAATCTGGGGCATTGGGGTTCATGGTTTATTGGAAAAGCATTTGGAAATCGATTTGTGTGCAAATGTGTCATGTGTGGAAAAGAACCCTCTAGCTAGCCAATCACCCATATTTTCCCCCAAATTCGTGCTAAATTTGTTTAAGTCTTTAAGTTACTTGTCTTTACTTTAAATTCGTCAAAAACCCAATCCTCTTTATTTTATTGTGTCAAATTAGTTAGAATTTGTCCAAACTTGTGTTTTTAAGTGTTTTGAGTCAAGTTGAAATCAATTTTCATCGAAATCACTCTCTAGTGTCTAGTTTGAGTCTATATGATTGTTTTGTGCTATTTTGAGTCTTTTTAGTTTGTTTTGAGTTCTTTAAGTCTAGTTAAGTGTTTTCAAGCCTAGTTTTGTATTTTTAGATTAGCAATCCCTCCCAATCCCCGGCCTAGAGCGATCCCTACTTACTTATTTACTACAATTGTCAATAAGAGGGTTTAATTTGAGTGGTAGTTTATATCACATCAAACACCCAAGGACTTGTCTGCGGGTGTAGTCCACTAGCAGGCAATGCTAATACCGACTTGTAGCGTTGGCAGCGGTTGTACTTTTGTACTAACTCCTTAGCATCTTGGTGTATGGTAAGCTAGTAGTAGCCTACGTTTAGAACCTTCTGTATTAAGGATTGGTCTCTATAGTGATTTCCACAAACGCCTTCGTGGATTGAGCTTAGAACCTTTAGGTCGTCAAAAGGCGTAAGGCAGCGGAGATGTGGTCCAGTGTAAGATCTTTGGACGAGAATGTTATTCCACATGTAAATGATGCCTTCATTTGGAGCTTTCTAAACTCCAACCTTTCCACAGAGAATTTGTCATTGACTAGGTAGTCTATAATATAACTTTGCCAATTTGGAGTTGTACTAACCTATGAGACTTCGACTGCTAGTTTCGCCTCTATGCTTCGCTTGTCTAGATACTCCATCGGAATAGAGTGTTTAAGTTGGTGGTCGAGAGCGGAGCCTATGCCGGTTAGTGCATCCATGTGAGCGCTGTTTGCCCACGGAACTTGAGTGAGGGTGTAAGTATGAAACGCCTCAAGTAGTCTAGCTAGTGATTAGCTAGAAATCAGAATGAATTGTGAGCTTTTTCACCGCCAAGTCTTTTGTCATTCAGAGGCCTACTAGTAGGGCCTCATGCTCTGCTTCGTTGTTAGATGCTTTAAAGCTTAAAGTGATCGCCTGCTCGGGCATCAAATCATCTGAGGTGACAAGGATAATGCCTACTCCCGAACCTTTGTAGTTGGATGCGTCGTCGACATGCAAATGCTAGAAGTCTCCATCAGGTGAAGTAAGCAAGACTAGGGCGTGCTTGGCTACCTCAGGGGTGTCGTTGGGCCACTCTATTGCGTCACCTAGGCTAGGTGTGAATGCGTAGTAAATAGTCGTGGAGCCATTGTTGGGTCACCCTGCTAAGTCGTGAATGTGTGGTAGGGAGCCATGGAGCTAGGGCCATGCTACACATAGCAAGAGATGCTCAACTGCCAGTATTGGGCCACTCTAGAGTTGAATTATGGAGCAAAGGTCAGCTAGGGCCGTGTGACACGTAATAGGAGGTAGTGTTCGACTACCGGTACATGTTGCTCCTATGTAGAACCTTTTGGGGTGACGAGGACAAAACTTGCTTCTGAATGTGTCCTTCTAGTGTTCGTCTGCCCTTGGTACGCCTTTGGGCCGAGTTGTTGCGTTCGTCATAAAATTTTGCATCCGCCAGTGTCTACACCTTTATCGTCACACTCTTGGATTGGGTGAAATATTGCATCATAAGGATGACGATATTGAAATACAGGTAGTCGGGCGCCCAGCTCTTCTCGTATGATGGTAGAGCTTATTGCTGCTTCCAATACCGTCAAACATGTGAATTGGTCCTTAACTGATTCCGGTTTGGATAGTAAAGAGGTGATGTTAGGTTCTTTTTCAAGTCTTTGCATCTTGATCGGCGAGCCTTGTCCCAAAGTGCATGCTTGTCTGTCAGAGCGAAAGAGTCTGCTAGAGTTAAATTTTTTTCATGATCAATTTTCTGAATCAGCGGATGGTCTACTGGAAGTCCTTTTTGGAAAGCTTTTCTGCTTGCTTGATCTCGTTCGTAAAAGGTGACCTGCTTATGTTGGTCATGTCCCGTCGCAGTGCTTCAGTAGCCACTTTGTTGTGTTGGAAATCACACAATCGCTTGTTTAAAAGCCTCTCTACTTCTTCTTGAATTTGCCTTTGTTGGGGTAGCGAAGCTCTTGGCTACCCCCGATCTTAACCTGCTAGTCTAGGCTACTCTTTTATGTGCTTAACTCGTCTATGTCACGGCAGCGGTGCATGTGGTCGATTCTTGGTAGGCGAGGGAATTCTTCGTAGGATGTCAATTGAACTTGAGCTGGATTGAGTGATTGCTTCTCTCCGTCCGTCGTGCTGCCTACTCCGATGTAAGGTGGATGATGCTCCTTACGGGCTACACTTCACCTGGAAGGTTGCTCATGTTGACTATCGGAGTGTGGTCTCAACCATGAGCGTATGCTCGTCTATTGGCCTAACCAAGAATGCACGCTACTCCGCGCACTAAAATGGGAGTATACGCTATCTCGGGGGCCCAATCAGGAGTTTACACTGCTGGAATGCTCAGTTCGTGGCTGGTTGAGTGGCTGCTTGCCGGGACGCTGCTGAAGAGGTTCTTCATTTGCCCTTGTCCTTCTTCGGGAAACCTCGTCTGGGGCACGTTGCATCTTGGTGCGCTGCAAAAGCTAATTCACCAAGGTTGTTTGTTGTGCAAGGGTACTCGTCAACTCTATGACTTGTCGAGACAAGTGTTGTTCTCTATTTTGGTTGGAAGAGCTTGGAAGGAAAACATCTCCTTGAGTAGTGGAAGTGTGGTAGACTTCGGGCGTGAGATTTGAGTTGGGAAATGTCAAATCCGCAAAAAAATGTGGTGAAAATGCTCCTGGTTTGATCCTTGGTCCAGAAATTTGGAGTCGGGATAATTGAACTAATCTTGGACTGATTTTGGCTACTTGGAAAGCCACAGGAGCAAGCTAGGCCACGAGAGCAGGCTGGGCCGCGGGAGCAGACTGGGCAGCTGGAGCAAGCTGGGCCACATGGGTGGGTTGCACAGCTGAAGCAGGCTGGGCCACGGAAGTTGGTTGGGCAGCGGGAGCAAGCTGGGCAGTGGGAGTGGGCTGCTCAGTAGGAGCAGGCTAGGCCACGGAAGTGGGCTGCTCTGCATGTGGCGCACATGGGTGCAAGGCTAGGGCTCGGCTTGGCAACACGTTGGGTTCGCGTCGACTTTGATTGGTTCGGGCTGTCTCACCTTAGGCTTGGGTTCGTGTAGGCTTTGGATGGCTCGGCAAGCGTAGATGACATGGACCTCGCCGTGGTGGTGATGCCATGGACCTCGCCGTGGCTGGCTACCGCGGTGGTTGCCATGGTAGAGCCTTGTGGTGGTAGTGCCGCTCACTTATTGTCACGTTTAGCCTCGTGGATCACCGTGCTCCCATCTCTTAAACATTGGAATTTTCGTTTGTTGAAGTTTCCAAATTTCTTGCCATTGTACTTTTCTTTTACGTTTTACGAAAAATCTACAAATGGATAAGAAAATAGAAAACCTTGGATGCAAGGGTCTTCTATGAGTGTGAGACTCAACTTTCAATGAAAGCACCAATTTGTAGATGCAAATTTCTTCCTCCTTACTCTTGGACAAAATTGCACCTACAAAACAAATAACACATTAGGTCAAGGCCAATAGCCTCACGCCCCCATGATGAATGGGGGGAGGGGGCTTTGGCCAAAGAACCTCTAATGCCAAAGTTAGAATTTTGAGGGAAAAGTGTTTGGAGAATTTAGAGAGTTTTGCAAGAGAATTGGAATTGGGTTTTGGAGAGAATGGGAGGGCTTGGCTTTTATAGGGGACTGGCCACTTGGCTCTCTTTGTAGGCTAGGTTCTTGATTTGTGTTTAATTGGGCATAATTGAATAATTAACTAATTAATTAGCCAATTAATAGAATGATTGCCTAATTGATTAGCTAATTAGTATAATAAAAAGGGAAAGATTAGGGAGTTACCTTGTGGAAAGGATTTGATGAGGATGGATAAAATAGGTTTTGAATTGTTACCTATTTTGGGCACTTTTGACTTGGTTGAAGGAAGATTGTCAGTTGCTCGCGCGTACGAATCTTGATGTGCCTCAAGAGTATTCTTGTCCTTTTAATGCAAAGATCCACGTGTCACATTGTGATTATTTTTTGCTCCACAAAACCAATACATAAACATGAACTAATATATCATATTATGCTTTCAAAAGTCTAATCTAATGATAACATGATATCAGTGAAACGAACCCGTGCTTGATAAAAGGACCAACACAAGGAAAAAAGCTGCGATTGTGAACTTAGCCATCTTTTCAATTAGGGTTTGTCACAAAATTTTGTACTTCTTCACCTTTTTCTTTGTGTCAAACGGTTGCAAGGATGTGGGACTTATATAGGAGTCGAAGCCGAGAACTATGGAGCTCAAATAAGAAAGATTTTGGGTGTAAGAAGCAAGCTTTAATCACAACCAAATCCAAAGATATGGATTGACCTTAAAATAATAACGTTTGGACCCAAAAACTTTTTTAAGGAAAGCGCCTGTGAGTTTGACAACAAAATAAGGTCAATAAAATTGTCGAAGATTATCTTTCTCAAAAAACAGTCGTTGAGTAAATGTATACTTATTATTGTTGAGTAAATGTAAATAGAGTCATTACATCATTCGTTTAACGTTATTGTAATAATATTGCCTTCATATATCATTTGATTCCTTCACATATCATTTGATATATGCTTATACTTTTCGAACCTAAGACCTCTTACTTACAAGTGAAGAGGAATACCACTAGTACTACGTGGCGATCGATATATGCTTATGTTGATTTTAGTCTTGCTTGTGATCAGGTTCGAGTCTCGCTAACGACAACCTCTCTTAGTGGGCGATTTGTAAAACCAAAATAAAAAAAGCTGAGACCCCCTTTTTAAGTCCTCAAATAGGTATCACTTTGTACTACGGTCTAGTAGTATTCCTCTTCATTTGTAAGTGAAATGTCTTAAGTTCAATTCTCGCCAAAGGAAAATTTGAACTACATTATTGCTAACTTATCGTGAGGCTAAACCCACCCCCTCTCCCTTAGTGTAGATAATATCGTTTGTTCAAACTAAAAAAAAACATAAACAAAAAAATATCCTCAAACAAGCTAGTGGTATACCTTGTACCTGCAATGGGGTAGTCTCCCCTCTCCTAAACTTTCAATGACCAAAATACAGACAGAATATTTCCACAAATATTTCTGAAAAAACGATTTTGTCAGCTATAATCTATAGTAGAAAATCCCATAGCTTTATAATGAAATTTGTCCATTAGGTGTATTTGTGTTGGTTTGCATAAAATTTTATAAGGAGGAGAAAAATTTAAACTTTAGATCTAAATTCAAACTTCTGATCTCTTTCAATATTCGGAAGAGAGATTTATGAGAGGCATATACAAAGCATTATATAAAAGAGACGTCTTTTGAAATGTGTTGCATGCAAGGAAAATATCTGAAATATTTGAAAAGCGAGATATTTTTGTTTGAGTATTTAATCGAATTGAGTATGTGCTTGTAGTTCTAGTACAAAATTTTTATTTTAGACACTATTATTCTTTTGGAAAACTATCCAAAACACCCTAGAAAACTCTCATTTAACCATAAGGACAAATAATTTCAAAAATGTCAAGGTTGCCCTTGAAAGCCTTCCAACAAAAAAAGGCAAAGGTGTTCCAACCTTCAACAACCAGCAGAGTTCACATGCATTTATCAAGACAAAGCAAAACAAGACAAACAAGTTCACATGCAAAAGAAGACAAATAAGTCAGACCACGTTTCAGAAATAGTGCTGACAATTTCAGCAACAGTAGAAGCAAAGTGACAAATGACAAATACCAAGGAGATGTCCACATTATTCATTTGTAAATTTTTTTATTTTTTTACCGTAATATCCTCATTCAGTCTATATAAGAGGAGTTCCATTCATTGTAAAAAGACACCATACATACATTGTACTCACACCATACTTCAATCTTCATACACTCAAGCATCCAAAGCCTTCCTAGCATCCTTTGTAAACACTTGTCTTTGTAACCATTTTATATATCAATAAAAGTTCAAGTGTACAGATTTAAGAAATCTCCAAGTCTTAAATAAGTTTTCTTTCTTCTTTTAGTGTGTTTGTTTAATTAGACTTCTAGTCTAAAACAGGGAAACATTATTGTAGTTATATTATTAACTTGTTAAATTGATGATCATACTTTGTTCGAGCACTCTGTTATTGTTGAATGCTTGCCATACAAATAACTGGACATTGACCAGGGTACCTCTGAGTTTAGCCGTTAAGGCCTTATACCTGCATTGTGAGTAGCCGTCATGTTGAAACATGTCAAGGTCCATGTGCAAGGTTTTATGTCTAGTTGTTATAATGGTAATTCGACTATTTAACGAGGCTTGCTTATCGAATTTGGTATCAGAGCCAAGTTTAGCATTTTAATAATATAATTATAATAGTAAAGTACCTTCAGGACGAAAGTCATTAACACAACTAATATCACACTCTTTTATTTTGTATGAATAACAGATATTATTGTCTTGTAGACCTTGTCAACCACAACCACCAGGTATTTATTGTCCTAGACACCCAACTATAACTAGCATAAATAGAAGATTAGCATATATATATATATCCAAAAGAATTAGCAGGACTTTGAAGAAGCATAAATTTTATCTTGGTTATCTTGAATATCCTTCATTTATTAGTAAATATAATAACACAAAAGTGCAGCATAAAGTTTTAGAAGCAAAAAGAGCAACAGATCAAACTTTAGAGAC
Source organism: Malus domestica (assembly GCF_042453785.1). NCBI lineage: Eukaryota > Viridiplantae > Streptophyta > Magnoliopsida > Rosales > Rosaceae > Malus > Malus domestica. The sequence continues at coordinate 30,118,803 of NC_091675.1, forward strand.
CCTGAGAGAAGAAAAAGAGTTTCTAAGAAACTAGTTAGCCATAACTTTAGAGAAATGTAGACTGAAGTTTATGATAGATTACCTTAATTTAGAAATTAGTGAACCTCAAAAAAAAAAAAAAAATTCTTCAACCAAAATTGTTTAGTTTGTTATTTTCCATTGAGAAAACATAATCATATTTTGCATAGTGAAGAAAATCCACAAGCCAATAGTATTGTAAATCTTATTATTAGTCAAGAAGAAAATATAAAATTAGAAAATAGTAAGCATAATCATTTGTTAAACCAGTTGTTATAGCATTTTCAAAAAAAATCCATAAAAACAATTAGACAAAATTTAGATTATATTACATCTTAGTTAGAAGTTATTAATAAAAATATTCAAAGGTTTCCTAGCAAAAAAGAAATAAAAGAGCTTATTGACCTCATATATAGTAGGCCTAAGCAAGTAGAACTTAGATCATTAGAAATAGTTGAGCAGTTAAAATTAGAAGTTCAAAAAATTCAACTAGTGCAAAAAGATTTATGAACAAGTAGATAAGTTGCATAAGAAAATAGATACATTATTAGTTTAATGACTGATTCTAGAACTAATAGAAAATATATTCAAGCTTTGAAAGAAAGTAAGTTAGATAAAGAGCCAGTAGGTTTAACAGATTTTTCAACACCAGTAGCTAGTAGTAATATTATCATTAGACAAAATAATTTAATTATCCAATTAGTTTTAAATTTAGCTGAAAAATTAGATCAAATTGACGAACAAATAGCAGAAATAAACCAAATCTTACATAACGCATCTTCATCATTTCCACCATCTTTGTTAGACAAATTAGAAAATTTAACCTTAAGTACAAATAATCATATTAGAAGAACTAAAATAATTCCTTTTGATAACAGAAAATAGAACTCTTTAGGAGAAAAGGAAAATAAATAGTTAGAGTTGAAGATATTTACCCAAATGAAAAGGAAGCACAAGAATTTATTGGAAGAGGATTTGAGAAAACACAAAAAAAATAAATATAATTTGTACCAATTAGGTTTATGTGAAAATAAAAGTAGAATTGTAAGTACCATCAGTCAACATGAAGTTAGTTGTATTGATAAAGAAGTTACACTTAATTTACTTAGTAAAGAATCAATTATCCATTTGAGAAAATCATATTTCAATCAGATTCACATAGGAACAATATTAATTGGAATAGTAGGATTAACCAAAGCACAAGTAGGAACAACAACTTTAGTATACATATATCATGATAGATGGGATAATCACCAAGAAGCAGAAATAGCAACAGATGAAGTAGACTTAATGTCACAGACCGTCCCAAATATATATTTATCGACGGTGTGAATTGACGAATATACCCTTGGACGTTAGTTGTGTAATGTGGTTTAAGTGTAGCTTTGGGTTAATATTCTTAAATCCTAATTTTTTGGAACCAATTAGGATTAAGTTATGATTTTTTTTTGGGTGGTTGACCAATCCTAGGCCACACGCACACACTCTCTCTCTTCTCTCTCCCGTACCTTCTTATCTCTCTCGGACTCTCACTCTCTCTCTCCTTCGAACTCGTATGAACAAACATCCAAAGCCTTGAAACTTCACGGATCGAAGCTTTAAAGGTAAGGTTCTTGCTCATTGTAAGCTCCTGAGTACATTGATACCCTTGTTTGGACGTGAATGCTTCAAAAACTCGAGAAAACCCTAACCCCGATTTTGTGTATTGTTCATGCACACGTAAAACCTTGTGCTTCAAGGAATTCTAAGGACATATGAAGATTAAGGAGGTCCTCACGAGTCTAGGGGTACTTCGTTGGAAGGATTTGGACGTCGGAGGACTGAGATCGACGTGTTTCTAGGTAAGCCGAGTTATCGACTGTTCTCAAGAAAAATCTAGTAGAATTTAAGCCATGAAACTTGTATAACGTGATTCTACATGTTATTAGCTTCATTTTGGTACCAATTTCATGAAAAATGGTTGAAAAACGAGTGAGAATAGTGAGTTTAAAGTTTTACCTTGTTTTCCAGCGACCGACGACTCGCCGAAGAAGATAACGGCATATTCCGTCAGTTTGGACGGAATATGCTAACGCCATCAGTCAATTTTAACGAAATCTATTAGGTTTAATGGAATATTCCCTAACGATGGTTAGGGAATCAGTTAGGTTTGGCCGCGCGTGGGGGCGCGTTTTGCCTATCCCTTGCTGGAGCGTGGGGGCGTGTGAGGCTTCCAAAAAATTTTCTAAAAATTTGGGGATGATCCTGAGGTTGTGTAGATCACTGTGGTATATTCATATACCCAATTTGAGCAATGTATGAGAAGTTATTAGCTAGTTTTGCCTATATGCTTTAAAATAACGTTTTTATAGTTAATTCACATATAGGTGAGACTTATCCCGAGGATGAGCGTATCCACGGGCGACTCGGTGGCTACGACCCTTCGACATACCAATGAGTGGGCTTTTGTTTTCAGTATATATTTATATACTTGATATATTTCCCAGAAATGCATTTTAAGGAAAGTATGCTTTGAAATAATATGTCAAATGCTTTTATATTCTGAATATGCATTTCATGGTTACATATATATATAAATGTGGTGCTGTGGAGGCACAGGTAAGTTCAGGTAAGTTATGTTTGGCTATGTGAATCATCGATGATGTGATATGTGATTGAATGATGTTGAGCTCATAAAACTACACCTAGGGTGATTGTGATTTAGCCAGAGATATGAAGTACATGCCTGTTTATTTACGTCACCTCCCGCACTGTATGCTCATATTGGATCCAACTTAAGTGCACAGTCTTATCGTACAGACCTTATTTATGGTTCTGACTCGTTTGTGACTAGCGATTTATCGCCCGGCTATTATGAGAGAGTAAAATTGAGCATAATTATATTACACCCAATCTTGTCGTACAGAACTTTATAGGGGTTCTGACTTATGTGCAGTATATTGCCGTATAGGTTATTATAGTGATTCTGGCTAGATTGATTTTGAGCTATGAATTCAGCCGTACAAACTACCACAGGGGTTCCGGCTAACATGTCATATTTCTATGAATTTATTTTTGCCTGAATTGCTTACTCTGTTATATATTGGCATGGCATATATATTTGAATATGATTATGTGAAGCATGAATTGAATTGATATGAATTCATATATATGTATGTGTGTGTGTGTATATATATATATATATATTATGCTTATGCTTATATTCTGATTCTGGGAAAAATTATACATGTTTTATAGCGAGGGGTTAGATATGGTGATAAAGAAAATGATTTTGTAAAACATTTGTTTTTCCCCACTCACGTTTTCTGTTTTGCGCCCTTCCAGGTTTTAAGTAAGCTTGTTGTTGGTGGCTTGAGGACGTCGGCAGTTCTGACTTATCTAAATAATAGTAGGACATTTTTGGTACTGTATAACTAGTACTTGTCCTACTGGACTGCACCTAGACTTTATGCTCTGATTAGGAGTGTTCACTGTTGTAACTAACTCCTATCACTTTCTGTTTAGTAGTGCACTCTACTAATTTTGTTTTTAATTATTTGTATATTTCTTATCTTTATTACTTCCGCACTGTGCACATGGCTACGTCACTCTCACGTGACGCCCAGCATGCCTTGATCTCGGTCAGGGTGTGTCACTTAAGTTCAAACTTAGTAGTCATAGGATGTATTCCAAATTACGTTATGACAATAAACGAATTTAGTAAATATATTAAAGTAAGCATAAGAACAAGTAATTATAATATGAAAGGAGAGTATAAAAATTTGTGTATTAGCTTAATGTATATTGGTAAAGTGTCTGATAAATATAATCATAAGTTTAATTTAGAATTTCAAAATTTAGTCCAAACATTTGGTAGTAAGCATGTAAAAATGATAGAAGCAAAACCCGTAGATAATAATTTTTAAGAAGGAACTCAGTGTATATTACCTAATTTACAAGTAGCAAGAAATAGACAACCAGATAGAGTACAAATATATGAAACTAGTATAGGTAAAACAACAATTAGGTTTAGTAATTACAAGAAACTAGAAAATATAGAAGAGGGTGAGAGTGAGATTGAAAATGAGAATATTCATATGGCTCTTGATAATTTAGATATTAATTTAGTTGAGCAAAATTTTGATCATATGGTAGATAAGCTTATAGAAGATATTGATCATTTAGATGAAGAACAATACTTAGAAAAATATAAGACATATGATTTAGGACTACATAGAATTTCAGATGAAAAGATGAAAAAAATAATTTAAGAAATAAGAGTAGAAACATATTTTAGGATAAAAAGAATATAATAATTTATTACAGTTGAAAGTAGACTGTAACCCAGCAGAAGAAAATAGTATATCAGGAGTAGAAAATCCAGGATACACAAGTAGAACTGATCAACAAATTTTTAGACCAACAAATGAACAAGCAGAAGTAGATTACATAGAAGAAAGCATGATAAAACCATCTAGAAAAAATAGGGTTCCATATTTGAGAGAGTTCGAACAAATTAATATAGTAAGTAATATATTAAACTTAGATAATGTAGATCCACAAGATTGGGAGAGAAGAATTGAGAGATGGGAAAAAGGTTGTGTACATGCATCATTAATGTTAGGTTTTAGTAATTCACAAAATATGTTAGATTACTTTGAGCATACTTTAGATGGTTTAGTTTTTTATTATTTTCAGTCATGGAAAGTTCAAAATCCAGGACAACATCAGGTAGCTAAAACATATTTTAATATTGATGGTTTTGTTACTTTGATTAAACAAGATTTTTTAAATCATAATAGGCTAGATGGCAAAAGCGAAAAAGAACAAATAAGAGCAATTAGAAATTTAGAACAATTACAAATTTGTGGTTTACAATATGAAGGAAATTTTGTGAAAAACATGTTCATTTGAGCAACATCTATAGCATGCAATTAACAAATTAAAGGAGGAATCATGCTTGCATGCACTCAAAACAAAACATAACCATGAAATTCAAAGCCTAGTAGTTTGGTGAACCTTGACTCAACTTAAAACAACATTTGTTAGTTGAGAAATTATACCTTTGTAGATTCCTCTTTGCATAAGCAAAGGCTAATCACCCAAAGAGAGGGCCTTCATTCCTTGCATCTTAGATCTATGGATTTAGATGGATGAAATGGTTCTCCAAGTTCCCAAAATTGAGAACCTCTAAGTCTCTTCACCAAGGTTAGATTGGAGAAGAAATGAGTGACCTTGGAGTAGTAGGATTACTAGCTAAACCCTCGAAGGAGGCCGGCCACTTTAGAGAGAAAGGAGAGCTTATGTTCTCATCCTTTCCCCAAAAGAAAACCCAAAATGAATTTTGGCTATAAAGTCATATTTATACCTTAATTCATTGGAGTGGCAAACTTGTAAATAAGTCCAAAACTCACTCCATCTCTAAATGGCCGACCTTAGGGTATTATTGGGCTAATTGGGCCTTTGTGAATCATTATTCATTAAGTTGTCATACAACTTAATTCAATGGGCTAGACGCTCGAAGCCCATTGGGCCTTAAGGTCCAAAACTATCCCAATGTCTTTAACGAACTTATTCGTTTGATTAATTAACATATTAATTAATCCTTGCCATAAATAATTAAACCATTTAATTATTCTTACTCATCTCCATTGTTTCTTCAATCTCCACCTTACACGATGTACGATCCATTAGGTTCCTTTTAACGAAGCAGTGGGCGATTAAAACCATTTCAAATCGATTGTGAATTGAAACTTACTTTCAATTCTCCCTTTAGTGATTATACACGTTTAGGGCTTCCACAAACCATGAGTGACACCTAGCAGCATATTATGGTTACCCAAGCTAATCAGAAGAGGTGGAGAACCTATTCAGTTTAGGATTACAAATGCAATACGGTCTTTCTCTAATACAATACTCTTGACCACATTGTTTGGTTTGATAATTTATTCATGTCTACTATCCAATGTGATTCGTGTGCTTATATGATTACCTTGAATGTGATTTGGAACGACTTCCTAAATCTCATTCATACTTTGGCCAGAGATTCTTAATCATATCATAGAGTATTCTCCCCCAAACGGTTTGAAGGTTAGAGATCCCTTGTTGCGCATTCACTTGCCTCCATGGCTAATTGGCTTAACCCCGACGATGCCGTGGACACCCTCCTGATGGAGTGACTTTGACATAATCAAAGATCAAGGACTTAACCACAAGACAACTATGATGCCTCAGGTCAAATGACTACTTTGCATTATCCCAACCAAGAGTTCTCATGTGACATGAGTATGAGAACTCTTCGTTGATCGTGTTCAGTGGACTCATTCATTATTGAGCACCTACATGCTTGTCTTGATGTCACACACACCAATGACTCGAGACTAGTCACTCTCCCTGAGAGAAGACACAGCACGTACTGATCTTAACGGACTGTCAATGCCCAATTGGCAATCCTATGATCAGGAACGTTTAGGATGTGTCTACGAAAGAATGGTCTCATGAATCTAACTTCTTTAGATCGTATTCTCCCAATCACATATTCCTTGGACTTATCGTTTAAGCGTATAACATTTATATGAGATGACTCAAACAATAATCTTTGCCCTTGATATTAAACTAGATTAGTTTAACATGTGAAATGTCCGTAAAGTATCATCATATGATTGGTTTTAGGGCACATTTCGAACACAATATATAGCTGATTATACAACAAATTTCTTTAAATATTTACGAAGAATAGGCAGAATTAGTTATATTATTTTTTAGATACTTATATGACAAAAATAAAAGGAACAATAGGAGAAAAGATTTGGAATGAATGGGAAAAGCATCCAAAGAAAAATGATATTGCAATAGGACCTAGAATTCAATATGTATATGATATACTTAGACAAGAGTGTAGCCAAATAAAAGCTAAGAGACAGATTAGGAAACAATTTTACATGATTTGTAAAAGTACAGATTTACAACAACAATATGGTTGTCATAAGAAAAATAAGTGTAAGAAAATATACAAAAAGAAATATAAGCCGTATAAATCGTACAAACAGCATAAGAATTTCAGCATAAGACATTGAAGAACATATAGGAAGAGAAAATATATTCCAAAACAATTTAGGAAAAGAAGTGGCAGACCTTGGATTAGAAAACATAAAGCACCAAAAGATAAGAGTAGTTGTAAATATTATTTATGTGCAGAGATTGGACATAATAGACCAAAATGTCCAAAATTAGGTGAACAGCCAAGAGAAAAAGTACATTTGATAGAGTTGTTTAAATTAGAAGAAGATAAAAATATTCAGTCAATATATAGTTTAGATGATTTAAGTGATAATAAGAGTATTTATAGTATAGAAAGTATAAATATGATAGATTTAGACTCGGAAGATTTAAGTAGTTCAAATAGTAATTTAGAAGAGTATATGTGTGCATTCATAGAAGAACAACATGAAGAAGAGTATAAATATATAAATTTAGGTTGGCCAGAAAAATGTCATAAGTGTAGCAAGTGATTTGCAAATAAATATTATAATACATATTCAATATTGTGTGAAAAGTGCTATAGTAATAGGTTATTAGATATTAATTCAGCAAAATCACAAGAAAGTACTAAAATATTAGGAAATACTGTTTATAGTATAGAAAAGCCAAAAAATAGTTCTTTGATTACCATAAATTGTGAAATAGAAATAGCAAAAGAACATAAAATACAAACAACTTCTATGATAGATACATGAAGTATAAAGAGTGTAATAAGAGAAGAGTTAGTTCCGGAAAAATATAAACAAAAATTAGCAAAAACAGTAAGCATAACACAGTTTGATAAGAGACCAGTTTATTTAACACATTGCATTAATAATGAGTATATTAAAGTAGAAAAACAACAATTTAATTTACCATTAACATTTGTTTCACCAGTTGAATCATACCCATTCATTTTAGGTTTAAACTTTTTGAAACGTTTGCAAGATTTTTTACTTATGAATCCTAACATAACATTTTTCAAAAGAGGCATTACAATAATTGATCAAAGTAATAATACTGTAGAAGTATACAAAAGCAAAAATATAGAAGAGTCTAGTGGCCAAGATAGTCATTATTTAGAAAACTCAAAAGAAAATGATGAGCATAATAATATAGAAGAGTTTGATGAAGAAATATTTGAACATAAATATCCAATTTTAGAAGAAAGAACCTATATAAAAATATTACAGTTAAATAAACCAAAGAGTTCAGAAGAATTGTTACAATTAGCAGAACAAACTAGAATTATAGGAGAAGACCCACAGTTATATTAGAGTAAAAATAAAATACTAGCAAAATTAGATATAATTAATCCAGATTTAACCATTAAGACAACTGATATGCCTTGTAGTTTATTAGATAAACAAGAATTTGAGCAGCAAATAAAATAGTTGTTAAATTTAAAAGTAATTAGACCCTTTAAGTCTAGACATAGATCGGCATCATTTATTGTGAGAAAATATTCAAAGATAAAGAAAGGTAAGGGTAGAATAGTTTATAATTACAAAAGATTAAATGATAATACATATGAAGATAGTTATAAGTTACCAAATAAGGATGAGCTATAAATAAAATTCAAAAGAGTAAATATTTTAGTAAATTTGATTGTAAATCAGGATTTTGGTGAATACAATTAGCAGAAGAATTAATCGAGTGGACAACTTTTATTTGTCTAGAAGGATATTTTGAGTGGCTTGTTATGTTGGAAATGTGCCCTAAAACCAATCATATGATGATACTTTACGGACATTTTACATGTTAAACTAATCTAGTTTAATATCAAGGGCATAGATTATTGTTTTAAGCCGTCTCATATAAATGTTATATGCTTAAACGATAAGTCCAAGGAATATGTAATTAAGAGAATGTAATTTAAAGAAGTTAGATTCATGAGGCCATTCTCTTTCGTATACATATCCTAAACGTTCCTGATCATAGGATTGCCAATTGGGCATTGACAGTCCGTTAAGATCAGTATGTGCTATGTCTTCTCTTAGTGAGAGTGACTAGTCTCGAGTCATTGGTGTGACTGACACCAAGACAAGTACGTATGTGCTCAATAAGGAATGAGTTCACTGAACACGATCAACAAAGAGTTCTCATACTCATGTCACATGAGAACTCATGGTGGGGATAATGCAAAGTAGTCCTTTGACCTAAGGCATCATAGTTGTCTTGTGGTTAGCTCCTTGATCTTTGATTATGTCAAAGTCACTCCATTCGCGGGTGTCCACGGCATAGTTGGGGTTAAGCCACTTAGCCATAGAGCAAGTGAATGCGCAACAAGGGATCTCTAACCTTCAAACCGTTTGAGGGAGAATACTCTATGATATGATTAAGAATCTCTGGCCAGAGTATGAATGAGATTTAGGAAGTTGTTCCAAATCACATTCAAAGTAATCATATAAGTAAATGAATCACATTGGATGGTAGACATGAATAAACTATCAAACCAAACAATGTGGTCAAGAGTATTGTATTAGAGAAAGACCGTATTGCATTGTAATCCTAAACTGAATAGGTTCTCCACCTCTTCTGATTAGCTTGGGTAACCATGACATACTGCTAGGTGTCACTGTGGAAGCCCTAAACGTGTATAATCACTAAAGGGAGAATTGAAAGTAAGTTTCAATTCACAATCGATTTCAAAGAGTTCTAATCGCTCACTGCCTCGCTAAAAGGAACCTAAAGGATCGTACACCGTGTAAGGTAGAGATTGAAGAAACAACGGAGATGAGTAAGGATAATTAAATGGTTTAATTATTTATTTATGGCCAGGATTAATTAATATGTTAATTAATCAAATGAATAAGTTCGTTATAGACCTAGGGTTAGTTTTGGGCCGCAAGGCCCAATGGGATTTGAATGTCAAGCCCATTAACTCAAGTTGTATGACAACTTGAATAAACAAAGGGCTTGAAAGCCCAATAAACCCTTAATGCCGGCCATTTAGAGGAGGGTAGTGAACTTGCTTTAATTACAAGTTTGCCACTCCAATGAAGGAAGATATAAATATGACTTTATAGCCAAAATTCATTTAGGGTTTTCTTTTGGGGAAAGGATGAGAACACAAGCTCTCTTTTCTCTCTAAAGAGGCCGGCCACCCTAGAGGAAAATAGCTAGCAATCTTACTTCCTCTAGGTCACTCATTTCTTCTTATAATCTTACCTTGGTGTGGAGACTTAGAGGTTCTCAATTTTGAGAACTTGGAGAAACCTATTCTTCCATCCAAATCCATGGATCTAAGAAGCAAGGAATGAAGGCCCTATCTCTTGGGTGATTATCCTTTGCTTTTGCAAAGAGGAATCTACAAAGGTATAAATTTCTCAACTCACTTTCTTTTGAGTTAAGTCTTGGTTCACCTAACTACTAGGCTTTGAATTTCATGGGTAATGTTTTGTTTTGAGTGCATGCAAACATGATTCCGCCTTTAATTTGTTAATTGCATGCTATAGATGTTGCTCAAATGAACATGTTTTTTTTACAAAATTTCCTTCATGTTATGCCATTGGACTTAAAAATGCTCCATTGATCTTTCAAAGAAAGATGGACCAAATTTTCAAGAAATATGATAATTTTTGTAGTGTTTATGTAAATGATATTTTAGTACATAGTAAGAATAGAAATGAACACAGAAAGCATTTAGAGATAGTTTTACAAGAATTTATCAATAATGGAATTGTGATTAACAAAAATAAAATAGCATTAAAAAGCAAGATGTAGAATTTTTAAGAATGTATATCAAGTCAGGTACAATAAAATTACAAGATCATATAGCTAAAAAAGTCTTAGAATTTCCAGATAAGTTAGAAGATAAAAAACAGTTATAAGCATTTTTAGGATTGTTAAATTATGCAATAAATTTTATCCCTGATTAAGGAAGAAAAATAACAATATTACATAGTAAAACTAGCAAAATAGGACAAAAATATTTTTATAGTGAAGATATTAAATTAGTTCAAAACATAAAGGAAGAAATTACTCAACTTAAGCCTATAACATTACCATTAAATGATTGTTACAAAATAGTTGAAACAGATGCTTCATCATTAGGATGGACATGTATACTATATTAGAAAACATAAGGAGTCACCAAAGTCTAACGAACAAGTTTGTAGATATTCATCAGGAAAATTTAGTGATGTACAGTCAATATTACCATCAACAGATTTAGAAATTTTAGGAATAAATAACTCACTTGAAGCATTTTCTTTATTTTTACGTAATGAAGTATTTATGATTTGAACAGATTGTCAAAATATAGTTTCTCATTATAATAAGATACATACTAATAAATAGGCAGCCCAAAGATAGGTTAATTTTGTTGATTCAATTACAGGAAATGGTTTTCAACCATTTTTTGAACATGTAAAAGGTAGTGACAATACATTAATTGATATCTTACCAAGCCTAATTCATTGAATAGGAATGGAATATCGTGGACCATCATCCTCAAATAGCACAAGATCACAAGGCAAAATAGCACATTTCAATAGCATAATGATGCACCATGGACCTCCACCATTCAATGGATTCCAAAATAGCATAAATAGACTAGCATCACCACCAATACCTACTTTCAACTTTAATGGCACTTTTGCTGAATGAATCAGAAATCTAACTCTGAGGTATAGGCCAAGGGTATAAAGACTCACTGATAGGCAATAGGTTCTCTTAGATAATTTTTGGAATATCCAAATCAAACAGCTAAGCATGAGGTTAGGTCATGAAAAATTAATTAGAGCCTTAGAACAAGAGTTTGATAGTTTTAATTTTAATTTCCATCAAAGCAAGCATCATATTCATTCTCTTGAACACAACCTTCAAGTCATTTCTAAAGACCATGAGTCATTACTTAGTAAGTTTACCAAAATGAACCAAGAACTTCAATCCCTTAGAATACAGCAAAAGTCAAGTGACACCCTGAAAAGAGAATTGAAAATAGGTTTAGAAACTGATCAACATAAGAATTAAGAATAAAGAAAAAGAGGTTATTGAACACATAGAACGAAAGGCTAATGAACCCATAGAAGTGATTAAGATTGAGCTCTTAGAAGAAAACATTGAAATGGAGCATCATCAAAATAATAAGCAGCATCAGTATCTAAGTGACAAAGAAAAACAAGAAATATATGAAAGTTTTATTAGGAATATATCTTTAGACTTAATAATAGATGATATTCTATTAGAAGAAATTTCAAAAGCAAATTTAAGAATAATGTCATCAGATATGTAAAATGAGATCCTATGACACACCCCGTCCCGAATGAGGGCATGCTAGCCGTCACGTGAGTGTGACGTAACCATTTACACAGTTTGGAAGCTTTAAAGATACAATTACTAAGATGAAACACCCGAGTGTGAGTCCTACTTTTGTGAATTCTGTCAGAATACCGTTGGATTCCTCGTGGCCACCAAAGCTCTGCTATCTAGAACCTAGAGGGGTGCAAAATAAAGTTGAGTGGGTCAGTAAAACAAAGTTTTTCGAAAACATTTCATTTAAAACATTTCTAACCCCTCGCTGTAAAACCTGTATACTTTCCCAGAAAATAGTATATATATATAACCATAATTATGAAGGAAATTTTGTGAAAAACATGTTCATTTGAGCAACATCTATAGCATGCAATTAACAAATTAAAGGCGGAATCATGCTTGCATGCACTCAAAACAAAACATTACCCATTAAATTCAAAGCCTAGCAGTTAGGTGAACCAAGACTCAACTCAAAACAAAGTGAGTTGAGAAATTTATACCTTTGTTGATTCCTCTTTGCATAAGCAAAGGATAATCACCCAAGAGATAGGGCCTTCATTCCTTGCTTCTTATCTCCATGGATTTGGATGGAAGAATAGGTTTCTCCAAGTTCCCAAAATTGAGAACCTCTAAGTCTCCACACCAAGGTAAGATGTGAAGAAGAGATGAGTGACCTTGGAGGAGAAAGATTACTAGCTAATCCCTCCAAGGGTGGCCGGCCCCTTTAGAGAGAAAGGAGAGCTTTGTGTTCTCTCCAATTTCCTCAAAAACCCTAAATGAATTTTGGCTATAAAGTCATATTTATACCTTTATTCATTGGAGTGGCAAACTTGTAATTAAAGCAAGTTCACTACCCTTCCTCTAAATGGCCGGCCTTAGGGTATTATTGGGCTATTTGGGCCTTTGTGGATCATTATTCATTAAGTTGTCATACAACTTAAGTCAATGGACTTGACGTTCAAAGCCCATTGGGCCTTAAGGTCCAATACTATCCCGAGGTCTTTAACGAACTTATTCGTTTGATTAATTAACATATTAATTAATCCTTGCCATAAATAATTAAACCATTTAATTATTCTTACTCATCTCCGTTGTTTCTTCAATCTCTACCTTACACGGTGTACGATCCATTAGGTTCCATTTAGAGAGGCAGTGGCCGATTAAAACTCTTTCAAATCGATTGTGAATTGAAACTTACTTTCAATTATCCCTTTAGTGTTTATACACGTTTAGGGCTTCCACAAACCATGAGTGACACCTAGCAGTATGTCATGGTTACCCAAGCTAATCAGAAGAGGTGGAGAACCTATTCAGTTTAGGATTACAATGCAATACGGTCTTTCTCTAATACAATACTCTTGATCACATTGTTTGGTTTGATAGTTTATTCATGTCTACTATCCAATGTGATTCATTTACTTATATGATTACCCTGAATGTGATTTGGAATGACTTCCTAAATCTCATTCATACTCTGACCAGAGATTCTTAATCATATCATAGAGTATTCTCCCTCAAACGGTTTAAAAGTTAGAGATCCCTTGTTGCGCATTCACTTGCCTCCATGGCTAAGTGGCTTAACCCCAACTATGCCGTGGACACCCGCGAATGGAGTGACTTTGACATAATCAAAGATCAAGGAGCTAACCACAAGACAACTATGATGCCTCAGGTTAAAGGACTACTTTGCATTATCCCAACCATGAGTTCTCATGTGACATAAGTATGAGAACTCTTTGTTGATCGTGTTCAATGAACTCATTCCTTATTGAGCACCTACGTACTTGTCTTGGTGTCAGTCATACCAATGACTCGAGACCAGTTACTCTCACTAAGAGAAGACATAGCACATACTGATCTTAACGGACTGTCAATGCCCAATTGGCAATCCTATGATCATGAACGTTTAGGATATGTATACGAAAGAGAATGGTCTCATGAATCTAACTTCTTTAAATTACATTCTCCTAATTACATATTCCTTGGACTCATCGTTTAAGCATATAACATTTATATGAGACGGCTTAAAACAATAATCTATGCACTTGATATTAAACTAGATTAGTTTAACATGTGAAATGTCCGTAAAGTATCATCATATGATTGGTTTTAGGGCACATTTCCAACAATCTCCCACTTGCACTAGAGCCAATCAGCTTGGTCATCAGTGATGATACCTCTTCTGTAGTCATTTCAAAAATGGCTGAGTAGTAGGCCTAGACAATGGATATCTATATGTTATCCATAGAAGCAACCTTGAGAATAAACGACGTCACCATTATACATGATTCTCAATCATGTGGTTCAGTCTCTCATTTGAGTTCGGATCGTGATGAGACCTTGATTCCCTGGCTTGAGCTATCGCCCTATTACTGTCGTAGTGTCGGTACACTAGAGACACTTTCTGGTTGGAACCGAATAGAGAGTTCATAAATGAACTTTCCCATCCAAACAACATTGTTGTAAGCTTCTATATGGCAATATATTTTGCATTCACAATGGAACACACTAAAGTCATTACTTTTAATGTTTCCAATAATTATCTCTTTTAGTCATAATAAAGAGATATCTGATTATCTCTTCATTCATAATGAAGAAACATCCAATGATGGATTAGATTCATAATCTAATACATTTACGCTTCCATTTCGTTACTCTAATTCTTCCTCATTCTTTGAGGAATCTATCCTTTAGTATTTCTTCAATACTAAAGGACTCACTTGATAGTTGCCATGGTTCTGATCCTGGGCTTGCACTGATATCGTCTTGTACCTTTCTAGGTACAACTCATATCAATGTTTTTCATACAATATGAAATACATAAATCACCTTTCTGCGTATGCATAAAGGATTCTATTTACGCATTATTTCTTTGGGAGTCAAAGGGTACGTTCCCTTTGAGAAGGGCAACTTGCTAGTCTCGCTAGAGTCATCCTTCTAATTGAAGTTTATCATCATATGAGAAACTTCCTAGCATCTCTTGTCTATTATTAGGGATTGATATAATCGAATTATATCTTGAAATATATCATTATAGATTTCTATCCCATGTATTTAGACTATATCTCCCATATACATTCTATCGTTATAGAATGTTTAAAGTCATAACTTTAACGAAGAAGTATTCTTTTCATTTCCAAAATTAATATATCATATATATATTCAAATTTAGGAATTTGATTAACTCCCACTAATCTTTTGTAAACCTAGTAAACAAATGATTCATTCACATCTTTATGAGAAATCAAACAATTTGATCTTTCTCTCATAAGATGTTTATAGCTCCCACTAGCTTGCTAAGATCCATGATGGATGGATCTCTACAACTTACATGTCTTATGATTCATAGTTTTAGACATATATTATCAAGACTATCTTAATAATGGTTTCGGAAACCCATATTAGGTCCAAACATTGAATCACCATTTAGTTGTAGCTAGCAATCTTAGAATTAATTGAAACTAAGACTACGTCAAAAATGGTTTCTTCAAAGTCAACCATTCTCTTTGATTGTAGTCACCTTAAGCTACCAATTAGCTATAAAGGTTTCATTATTTCGGGTCAAATGGTACTTTACCATTTCCTTGAGTATATGTCGTATATACACTCAATGTAGTTATAAGGATTTTCATTCTTATTTCTTTCGAATTAAGAGGTGTAACTCTATGACATAGTCATAAAGTTCAAACCATTCAACTGAGACAGTTTATAAATCCTTCTCGACTACCTTGGAGCTTGTGGTGTAGGAACTAGGTAGTTATATTTGTTGATTATCATCTTGTCTCTCAAAGAACCCATTCTTTGAGTTCTATCTCTTGTTCATTTGCGCTATCTTAGGCAAATCCTAGTGTAGGATTACAATGAACTGCCCAACAAACAACATTTGTTAGTTGGTTTATAGAAGTGATATCCAAATGTTAATTTAAGGATATCCACAAGATAATTCTCAAACAAATATTGCTTATTAGCACACAACCCCAAATCTTAACATGATTAAGATTTGTCTTTCTTTCCAACTACATCTTATGGAGTCATGAAAATTTTGGAAGATCTTCTAATTGACAATCATATTGTCTTAGAAGCATATATCCTATATATGGGTAATTGATAACATCCAACGAACTAAATCTTATTCAAGTTCGTTCTTCTCCTAATGGAGAAATCCATTATCTTTTGATGCTTCTTTCCTTGATATTTTTCAAGGAAACTGTTCTAAAGTGTTATCTTTCTTTGGATCAAATCTAAGGAAGCAAATACTTTAGACGTCTTACTCATCAACTTACATTTCTTGAATTCTTTGAAACCTTTTGCAAAGTATTCGGACTTGTGTTTATTCAAAATAAACTATAGTCCAACCGAGAGCGATCTTCGGTGAATGTCATACAACATGAGTAGTATTATGTTGTGGACAAGTGCCACTAACATCTAAGTGAATTAACCTCAACAATTTTGTGATTCTTTCTTCTTTCCAAAAGAATAAAGATTCGAACATTTCGCTTCTATACAATTTTAATAAGAAGGTATTGGATCCGGATCTAACGATCCAAAGCATCCATCTATGACCAACTCGTATTTTATGTTTTTGAGGTATCACAACTCAGTTGGGATTAGTCACTACCTTGCAACCTTTTGGGTTTTAAGCATCGTTATATTCTAAACAGTTAACACTACCATATCATCTCTACTATAGAGACAATCAATTAGATTACAATAATCTAATCATTCATTAATACAGAACAATGTTTTGTCAAACAAAACATTCATCCATCCCTTATAGTGATGGAATTAAGTTCCTTAAAATTGGAATGTAAAGACAATCTTTGGTTTTTCCAATTTCTTTGGTAGTTCATATGGGGAAGTAAGTACCATCTGCTTTCGCAGAGATCTACATTTGATTCACGTTCCGAATGTGAAGTACTTTCTCTTCTCTCATTAATCTTCTACTTTTTATTAGCCACACTTTTGCAACGATTGTAAAACAAAGTTACTAATACGAAATCAAGCATTCAAGTAGAAGAACCAACTGTTTTGAACTTTTCAAGAACAATTTACAACACCTTCGAAAGGTGTGTTCTTGACACTTGCAAGACATTTCTTGCAAATACCCCTTCCAATGTCCATCATTTCATAAAGAAAGTTTGTTCCCTTGGAGTTTATTTCGCTTTCTTCATTTGACTTCTCCTTTTGACTACAATAGTCATGGTCCCTAAACTCCCACTATCTCTCTTGAAACTTATTTCAATTGTGTTATACACATCAAACGATTTGGAGAGTGTGTGGTTATTGTTCACTATATAGTTTACAATAAACTTAGTGAACCATTTGGATAGGGACACAAAGGTGAAGTCCTTGCCTAGTTTCCGTTTCTAGAAGTGGTTTAACACTTCAACACTCAATGATTCAAAATCATCATAAGTCCATGTTGATGGACTATTTTTGTCAACCAACCATTATGTTCTAAACATAATTACAAACTTTCAAGAGTTGTTCAAGGCAACTCTCATTTCTTCATACAACAATTTGTAAGTGAAGAATCATGGCACATAAAGTGTCCATGCCCTTGTGCTTTCTTCTCAAGTTCTTTGTTCATTTAACAAAGAAACAAGCACTAGTGTTTGCATTAGCTAAGGGTTGTTTAAAGCAACTCTTATTTCTTCATACAACGATTTGTAAGTGAAGAACTATGACATTTAAAAGTGTTGTCCTCTTTATGATAAACTTATCTAACATGTTCTTCCAATGATACATTATCAATAAGAAGATTGTGAGGATTAGACTACTTAGGTACATATACAATCTATTTAAGACAATCTTTGGGATTGTGGTACCAAGTCCAGAAACTAAAGCATTCGGCTTTTCTTAGTCAAGTTTTGGATAGCGTTTGCAAATATATTGGTAAACAAATACATAACAAATATAAATTGATTGATTTTAAGCCATTTGATTCGGGTCTTTAAATCAAATAGCGCTACCCACTATTTTTGGAAAATTCCATATCCCTCATCGGAATTCGAGAGTTTTGGAGGAAACTCTTAGTAGGGTATGGGAGACTCATCATTACCAAGCCCACCTCACAATGATATGATGTTGGCTAGCATCAATAATAATGAGAGAGTACACTTACTCATTTGCATCTCTTGCAAGTACCCATCTTATTTGGCCTCTAGAGAATGAAGCCTCACAATGATATGATGTTGGCTGCATTGCACTTAGTTAAGTCATTCCCACCATGCAAGTTCGGGTAGGGGTTCAAGAACAACCTCACAATGATATGATGTTGATCATTCTCGTTGCCTACCTTCACAACATCATGTATGCGTATAGGATTCATCCTGAGTGTAAGCACGCACTTTGTACTCCCCCATGATAGGGTGAAGTCGGTGTACGAGTCACAAACGATCGGAGCCTACCACGGTGGAAGGCCACGAAAGAGTGTTCAAAGCACTCTCACGCTTACAACTTAATAATGGTTTGGTTGAGGGTTTTAGGTCTCATCATATATAAGCATGCATTTTAATCTTATTAAAACAATTTGGTCCTATTACAACTATTGGTCCATGTGATTGATTTAGTAGTATATAATACTCCCACTAAGCTTGTAAAACGGTTTTTAAAGCAAGAGTATATGGTACTACTAACATAAAGTTTTCATTCATTGATGGACTATATAGTTGCCTTAGGGCCTTAGGATGACTATGAACCTTTTGATTAGATCCAACACGAGCCTAGTGTTGAATCTCGGTCTAGGGATGGTGATTGATTTTAGTTACGTGTTTAATCATATTAAGGCGTGTTTCTCCTATTGGGCGTTGGACCCACTACTCCATTTCATGCATATCAAATAAAACAAGAAAGGAGTACTTCAAAGTAAAGAAGAGCTTATGCTCTTTTACAACATTTGATCAAAACAAATTACTTTAAAGTAAAGAAGAGCTTATGCTCTTTTACAACATTTGATCATATCAAATTACAACCAAAATCTAATCTACACATTCCCATGGTTCAAACAAATTTGAGACGGCCTTTCATATAGCTCAATTATCGAAGGCTTAGGTTCATAGTCACCCTTTAATTAATTAACGTTTTAACTAATTAAACTTGAATGCAACATTTTCATTTGGTTTTTGTATCCATAAAATTGATTTAAATGGAGTTAAATGAAATGAAAATCCAATTCTCATTTAAAGAGACAAAACAATTTTGTTCTCAACCTAATTTGGGCCAAAATGCAATTACCACAACTTTTTGGGCTATATTGCAAAACATAAACTTTTGGGGTCACTTTGTAAAAACACAAAAGTCCACTACTTCATGTAATTATTACTAGAACCCAAAAATTTTAACAAATACAAAAACTTCATTAGAGGAGCAAAACAATTTGTCCTTTAGCTTTTTTGGACCTAAACGTAAAAACGTAAACTTTTGGGCCAAAGTGCAAATACACAAAAGTATCAAAACTTTATGTAATTGCATAAAAGCCCCAAAAGTACCCTATTTTAATAGGGTGGCCGGTTTTAGATATAAAAGGGAGTAATGTGTTTGTTGATTTGTAGTTTTGACATAAAGTCATGCAAGAGGTGCATGACACAAAAGTCATGCAAGTGGTGTGTGTGAAAGGGAATTAATCCTTACACACCCATCAATATTTCTTTCACCTTTCAAAATAAATATCTAACACATTTAAACATTTAAAAAGCACAAAACGAAGAACTTTATGAAATAAATCAAAACTTTGAATCAAAACACCAAACTTTTTGTTCTTGGCTAAAATATCAAGAACAATGAAGAACATTCATGAAAAACTCAAAAAACTCCATGAACATTTTTCACCCAAAGACATCCCAAAACCACTCAAACTTAAGGGAAATAACATATAACCATACTAGGGTACATAGGGGTTCCAAAAGTCACTTGAAAACACTTTTAACAAGACAAACATGAACACAAAAAATCACCCTCTGGATTTGGCCGAAAATCCCCAAAAACATGGCACCAAATTTTAGCTCCAAAATTCATGCTCATATGAACTACATTTACAACATTTGAGATGGCAAATTTTCTAACTAAATTTACATTCAAAGAAGCAAGTATAAAGCTTGTAACAATTACAACACTCAAATCAAAGACTATGAACTACCAAACCCAAAAGGATTCACCAACTATTAGACCTAGGCTCTGATACCACTTGAAGGAAATTTTGTGAAAAACATGTTCATTTGAGCAACATCTATAGCATGCAATTAACAAATTAAAGGCGGAATCATGCTTGCATACACTCAAAACAAAACATTACCCATTAAATTCAAAGCCTAGTAGTTAGGTGAACCAAGACTCAACTCAAAACAAAGTGAGTTGAGAAATTTATACCTTTGTTGATTCCTCTTTGCATAAGCAAAGGATAATCACCCAAGAGATAGGGCCTTCATTCCTTGCCTCTTATCTCCATGGATTTGGATGGAAGAATAGGTTTCTCCAAGTTCCCAAAATTGAGAACCTCTAAGTCTCCACACCAAGGTAAGATGTGAAGAAGAGATCAGTGACCTTGGAGGAGAAAGATTACTAGCTAATCCCTCCAAGGGTGGCCGGCCTCTTTAGAGAGAAAGGAGAGCTTTGTGTTCTCTCCAATTTCCTCAAAAACCCTAAATGAATTTTGGCTATAAAGTCATATTTATACCTTTATTCATTGGAGTGGCAAACTTGTAATTAAAGCAAGTTCACTACCCTTCCTCTAAATGGCCGGCCTTAGGGTATTATTAGGCTATTTGGGCCTTTTTGAATCATTATTCATTAAGTTGTCATACAACTTAAGTCAATGAACTTGATGTTCAAAGCCCATTGGGCCTTAAGGTCCAATACTATCCCGAGGTCTTTAACGAACTTATTCGTTTGATTAATTAACATATTAATTAATCCTTGCCATAAATAATTAAACCATTTAATTATTCTTACTCATCTCCGTTGTTTCTTCAATCTCTACCTTACACGGTGTACGATCCATTAGGTTCCTTTTAGCGAGGCAGTGGCCGATTAAAACTCTTTCAAATTGATTGTGAATTGAAACTTACTTTCAATTCTCCCTTTAGTGTTTATACACATTTAGGGCTTCCACAAACGATGAGTGACACCTAGCAGTATGTCATGGTTATCCAAGCTAATCAGAAGAGGTGGAGAACCTATTCAGTTTAGGATTACAATGCCATACGGTCTTTTTCTAATACAATACTCTTGATCACATTGTTGGGTTTGATAGTATATTCAAGTCTACTATCCAATGTGATTCATTTACTTATATGATTACCTTGAATGTGATTTGGAATGACTTCCTAAATCTCATTCATACTCTGGCCAGAGATTCTTAATCATATCATAGAGTATCCCCCTCAAATGATTTGAAGGTTAGAGATCCCTTATTGCACATTCACTTGCCTCCATGGCTAAGTGGCTTAACCCCAACTATGCTGTGGACACCCACGAATGGAGTGACTTTGACATAATCAAAGATCAAGGACCTAACCACAAGACAACTATGATGCCTCAGGTCAAAGGACTACTTTGCATTATCCCAACCATGAGTTCTCATGTCATGTGACATGAGTATGAGAACTCTTCGTTGATCGTGTTCAATGAACTCATTCCTTATTGAGCACCTACGTACTTGTCTTGGTGTCAGTCACACCAATGACTCGAGACCAGTCACTCTCACTAAGAGAAGACATAGCACATACTGATCTTAACGGACTGTCAATGCCTAATTGGTAATCCTATGATCAGGAACGTTTAGGATATGTATACGAAAGAGAATGGTCTCATGAATCTAACTTCTTTAAATTACATTCTCCTAATTACATATTCCTTGGACTCATCGTTTAAGCATATAACACTTATATGAGACGACTTAAAACAATAATATATGCCCTTGATATTAAATTAGATTAGTTTAACATGTGAAATGTCCGTAAAGTATCATCATATGATTGGTTTTAGGGCACATTTCCAACAAATTAATCTCAAACTCAAATCACAAATGTTTAACACTTTCCAAGAAAAATATGCCATGTCATGCATCAAAACATAATTAGGATGCAACATTATAACAGGTGAAATAAGGAATCAACCGGAAACCCTGCAGTTGGTCATGTACGGTTAATTCTATACCTCAATATCCAATCCAACTGGAGTCACCACTGTGACCTGTACGGCACTACTCTGCACATAAATCGGAACTACCTAAAGTAGTCTGTACGATAAGAATGGTGTTAGAATACGCTCTAGTGCTTCTCTCATCAATCATCTGTTCACATAATCTAAGGTCACCTACTAGTCAGAACCATCTCTAGTGGTCTGTACGACTAGCATGTCGGAACCCTCTATCGATCTATACGACATGCACCTACTTGGATCCAAGGTGAGTGTGTAGTGCAGTGAATAATATAAGCACTAACACCAAGGGTGCAGGTTATGAGCTCTCAATACAATTCACATTATCAATTATTCATATAAACCATATAAACTCACCTGATACTCACCTATGCGTCCACAGCACCAATTCACATATATATATGCATCAATTATCAATTCATAGATCTCATAATATGCATGCATGGCATTTTAAAACGTACTTTCATTTAAACTCAATTTCTGGGAAAAATATCAATAGTATATAGTATAAATAGAAATACTGCCCACTCACCTGGAGTTCGCCCAACAACTCCCTAGCACCACACATCAAGGCATTAAGACAATCGGCGCCTAGAACAATAATCAAATCCAACCTCAGAAATCATATCAATAGAATATATAACTTATATAAAACACGTCACTACGTAGTTCGATCTGAAAGATCTGTAACTCAGATTTCAAATCCATAACTTCCAGAGGTCCACAATATACCTCTAGGACATCATCCAAAAATTTCATTACCATCCTACGATCGGATCTCCGTCAATTGTCAAAACCAAGTGACGGTTAACATTCTATTTTATGAACTTACAACTCCAATTCCGAAAAGATCCGTAAACCGGATTCCCGATCCGTAAGTTCCTATAATCCTCAAATATTACGTATTACAATGTATCAAAGTTTGGTGACGATCCGATGGTTGGATCGTAAATTCACATTTTCACCTAACCACAAATCGAAATGAACTTAGGTTCAATTACTCAATTTACGTCCATCAATTATCAAAACTGAACCTAGAACCTTAAATACATGCTAAGAATGACATTGGTAGGCCATTGGCCACGGGCCGCCGCGGGTGGCGGTTGGCCGCTCCGGCTCGCCGGAAAATCCAACTATTTCCAAAAATTCTCAAAAAATACAGAATTGAAGATCTCAATGAGTAGAGTAAACTTTATACCTGAGGCCAATGCCAATTTGGCCTGGAAACACTTCAATTTCACCAAAATTTACGTCCATCAATTATCAAAACTGAACTTAGAACCTTAAATACATGCTAAGAATGACATTGGTGGGCCATTGGCCACGCGCCGCCGCACGGGCCGCCGCGGGTGGCGGTTGGCCACCCCGGCTCGCCGGAAAACCCAACTATTTCCAAAAATTCTCAAAAATACAGAATTAAGGATCTCAATGAGTCGAGTAAACTTTATACCTGAGGCCAAGGCCAATTTGGCCTGGAAACACTTCAATTTCACCAAAATCCGTGCGGACCCTAGAATTGGGTGAGTTCCAATTCGTCCTCAAATCAACTCCGATGCTCCAACTAATGCTTGGGCTTTGTGTCTAGGCCTCATGAGGAAGCTATGGGTGGTGGCAATTGGAAGAAATTACTTCGGGATTGGGTGATTCGAAGCCAAAGCCGCCGCACCCCTCCTTGCGTTTTTCTCCATTTTCAAAGCCAAATCTCTCCAATTTTGAGATGGAATGGGTAGAGGGAAGGTCGTGGAGGGTTTCCCATGAAGTTTCTTGAAGCAATTCGCCTGAAAAACGGGTGAAAATCGTCGGAAAAATAGAGATGGGTACGCGGGTAAACGGGTTGGGGGAAAACCCATTTCTGATATTCTCTCCTCCGCTTCTCACCCTCTCTCCTTTCCCCCTTTCCTCTATTCTGATTGGCCATCCTCTCCTTCTCTCTTCTCCTGATTCGTCCCCTCCTTCTTCTTTCAGATTGGGCAGTTTTGCCCAATCCCATTTTTTTCCTTTCTTTTTTCTTCCTGACTGCCTTCTTTCTTCTTTCCCAAATTCTAATAATAACTAATAAAATAATAACACATAAATATATATATATATATATATGTATATATTAACCAAAGTAGAAGTACTTCTCAGGTTAGAATTCCGTAAAACTTTAACCGTGACTCCAAATCACGAACCGTCTGTGCCCACGCGTCCGTAGCGACGAGTACTACGAGGATATGTCAAGAAACTAAATCTTAGAAGGCACGACATAACGATTAACCTCGAATAATGCGCGTGCCTCAAAGGGCATTTTTGTAAAATCCTTTATTAAAACTTTAAAAACTCTTAAAATCAAGGACGAGCTATCACAATCTACCCACCTTAAAAAAATTTCATCCCCGAAATTTACACAATCTTTACAATCCATCGATATCCATAAAACAACCTGGAACACATCCCTCTCATTCGATCTTTTGTCTCCCAAGTAGTTTCTTCTGCTGAATGATTCCTCCATAAAACTTTTACCAAGTACATTGTTTTATTTCTCAGGACTTCCTCTTTCTATTCCAAAAAAATCATGGGTTCCTCATTATAAGTCAAATCCGGATTAATCTCTAAGGGCTGAACCAGAATCATACATGACGAATCTGCTACTTTGTAACGAAGCATCAAAACATGAACTACACTATACACCTTATCCAATCCCGAAGGTACTCAAACTTGAAAGTATTTCACCGATTCCTTCAATAGTCAAAGACGGCCTGATGTACTTAGGATTTAACTTGTCTTCCATTTCGACCCGAACCGCACCTTTCCAAGGTGATAATTTCAAAAACATCCAATCTCCTGCATTACACGTCCGGTCAGTGGCATGTTTGTCTACTAAGCTCTGATCCTGGCTCACTTCCAGGTTAGACTTAATTACTTGAATATTTCGAGTAGTCTCCTCCACTAACTCAGGGCCTTGAATACCATCCGTCCACAATTCTAACAATTTCGAAACACAAGACACAGCTTTCCACGACCTTATGACGTTGCTCTAGGGAACAAACTGAAAGGACCAACATACCCAAGAAGTTTAACAGATCCGTAAGCCCAAATCTCTTTTCCCATAAGACAGATAAATAACCGTTGCACTTCTGGAAAGGTTACTGCTCTTTCATTGAAGAATATTGCTCTGATTTAGTAAGCCAATCAATTATCACCTCAATTTCATCATAACCATCTCATGAATGAGGAAACTTGCACACATAATCTATATTAATATTTTCTCATTTTCGCTGTGGAACGGGAAGTAACTACATCAATCCAAAAGACTTCTTTCTTTCCGTTTTAACCTGCTGACAGATGATACATCTATTTATATATACAAACATTTCTCTTTTCATACCTGACCAATAGTAAAATGATCGAATGGTATAATACATCTTAGTACCTCTAGGATGCATTGTATAAGTTGAACAGTACGCAAATTCCAAAATTGCTTCCTTTAATTCCATAACGTTAGGTATAAACACCTTGTTCCCTTGCATAAGCTTGCCATCTGATTCTCTAACCCTGAGGTCTTTCTTTTTCCCGTTATTCCTTGCTTTAAATAAATTCTTAAATTTCTTCGTCAAACGCTTGAGTCTCGAGTACGACCTACCAAATAGGCATAATTTGAAAATTAGCAAGTACATTTTCTTTTCGATCTTCCATTCCCAACTTTACTCTAGTAGATCTCCAATCCACAAGAAGATGAACATGGCAATCGTACCAAGCATTAATTCTCACTGGGGTCTTCCTACTAAAAGCATTGGCCACAACATTTGCACGATCACCCTGGTCGTGCAATCATAATCACTAAGCAACTTAATCCACCTTCGTTGCCTAAGATTAAGATACCTCTGAATAAACAGATATTGGATACTCTTTTGATTCGTAAAAATCTTGCACTTTTCTTCCCATAAAGACAATGTCTCCAAATCTTCAAAGCAAAGATGATAGTTGCTAATTCTAAATCATGAGTAGGGTAATTCATCTCATGAGGTTTCAATTGTCGTGAAGTGTAACAATCATTCTATCATGTTGCATCAACACACATCCTAACCCATTCAAGGATGCATCACTGTAGACCTCATAATTACCTTTACCATCTGGGAGTGCTAAAACAGGTGTATGAGTGAGATAATGCTTCAGTTGCTGAAACTTTGTTCACAATTTTCATCCACTCAAACCTAACCTCTTTTCTAGTCGATCCCGTCAATGGCAAAGCAATGACTGAAAAATCCTTTACAAACGTCTATAGTAGCCTGCTAGACCAAGAAAACTCAGTACCTCAGTGACGATTCGAGGTTGTTCCCAATTCTCCCCAGTTGTCACTCATTGAGGATGTACTTGAATACCTTGTGTAGATATCACATGTCCCAAAATGCCACTTGATTTGTCCAAAATTGACATTTGCTAAACTTAGCATACAACCGATATTCCCTCAAGCATTTTAACATCAACTCAAAATGACTAGTATGCTTTACTTTCACTTAAGAGTATATCAGACCTCAACTCTTTCCTTGAAAACACATAGGCACCTCTAAGCTGATCAAACAATTCTCAATGCGCGACAATGGATAATGGTTCTTACTCGTTACCCGATTCAATTACCTAATATCCATACATATTCTTAAGGTCCCGTCTTTCTTCCTTATAAACAAAGCTGGGGTTTTCCAAAGTAACGTACTAGGTTGACAGAAACCTTTATCAACCAATTCCTGTGACTGAATTTTCAATTCCTTTAACTCTGTAGGAACCAATATATAGCATAAAGTCTGTACTTGGAGACAATTCAATAGTGAACACCACATCTCTGTCTGGTGGCAATCCATGTAAATCATTCTGAAAACACATTAGGAAAATGTCTACCACTCGTACGTCATCCACAATACTAGGAGTACGATCCTGCAACACCACATGAGCTAGGTATCCTTGGCAACCTTTTGATAACAATCTCTTTGCTCTCACAATAGAAATAACAGCATGCCTCACTCCACTTTGCTCAATCACAAAAGTAACCTCTGATAATCCAAGACAATGGAAAGTAACTGATTTCCCGTAGCAATCCATATTGGCATGATTATAATATAACCAATCTGTGCTTAAAATCACATCGAAATCCACAATGTCTAACGGGATATGATTCGCTGGCATAACTACTTCTTCCACCATCACTGGACACCCTGAATAGTCATAACTGACATAGAATGACCTACCTGTTTACTTGCTTAACGAATCTAACAAATAAGTTATGGGTATTACGGTCTGCAGCCCGCAATAACGATAACTCACTGTCGTCTCGATAAGTAAGCAACAATTCTTAAGGGTGCAATATTATCATTTTACTCCTCACAGGGAAAATACATATATACGCCTCGATCGTGCTCATTCACTACTTCCTTTGGCAACATCGTCCATAATAAGAATTATATCAGCCGGAGTCAGCTAGAATGACCTGTACGGCTGAGTCTGCAGCTCGACCATCCATATTAGCACATAAGTCAGAGTCACCTATAGTGACCTGTACGACTTACTCATCAATTTTCCAAGTAATATGTCAAGGAAGACTGCTGGGTAACAACTGATCCTAGGGACAATTCATACCTCTATGTCTCATCTAACCATATGAACACATTCACAACTTCCCACACTCTCCAAAGTGCCTAATATTGTACCTACGGTGCAAAGATACATTTCCTCTACCAGAGTCACCTTGTTTCTAAGATCTGGGATCACTAGTAAATCTATCACTTCGCCTCTGACCAGTGGCACTAAAACCTCAGCTGGGAAAATTAACTCTAGTTTCACTTCTTTTGAAGCTCTGAGTCTTCTGAGGTCTTTGATATGACGGATCTTTAACTTTATTGTCTTTCTTCTGATTCTCATTCTTTTCTTGTTCCTCTTTACTCTCGCTGATCATGTTCTCAGAGTCCTCAATGCTCAACAACATCTCGTAAACTCCTGGTAAAAAGTACAATAAATAGTAGTCGCCAAATAACGCCACTTCTTCTTATTATCCAGCCAAAAACGACATAACACCTCGACCGGATTAGCAACAACATCCGAATGGAAACAAGGCAAGTCTATAAACTCTCTATAATAATATGCCGGAGGAATGAACTTTTCCTTAAACAATTCTTTAAATGACTTCCAAACAGCTGTTCTTCCGATAACATCGGATAACATTCCTATCTCCATCAGAATGCAGATTCAACACTCAGAAACTAGGTAGTCATCTCGACCCACCTGTTGGGAGGAAGATTCCCTTGACTTTGCATAATCCGAAACGTCTTTTCCCAAATGATTAAGCAATCGATCTGCTCCCTTAGGTTCTTCATTTCCCCAAAGTGATTCAAATTTAACTTATAACCAGTCTCAAAAGGTTCCTTTAGATAATAGACTGAATCACAATGGCAATAGTTTCCCCCCAAACTACTATATTAGGGAAATTAGGCTCATCCGAACTACATGGCTCGCTACGAGGAGGTATAGTTCTGACAGAAGACATTAGGAAATTCTCAAGATGTCCAGAATTGCAACCTAGGGTCTGATACCAACTAACACACCCCGTCCCGAATGAGGGCATACTGGCCGTCACGTGAGTGTGACGTAACCATTTACACAATTCGGAAGCTTTAAAGATACAATTACTAAGATGAAACACCCGAGGGTGAGTCCTACTTTTGTGAATTCTGTCAGAACACCGCTGGATTCTTCGTGGCCACCAAAGCTCTGCTATCTAGAACCTGGAGGGGCGCAAAACAAAGTTGAGTGGGTCAGTAAAACAAAGTTTTCGAAAACATTTCATTTAAAACATTTCTAACCCCTCGCTGTAAAACCTGTATACTTTCCCAGAAAATAGTATATATATATAACCATAATTAATCTCAAACTCAAATCACAAATGTTTAACACTTTCCAAGAAAAATATGCCATGCCATGCATCAAAACATAATAAGGATGCAACATTATAACAGGTGAAATAAGGAATCAACCGGAGACCCTACAGTTGGTCCTGTACGGTTAATTCTATAGCTCAATATCCCATCCAACCGGATGTTAGAAATATGCCCTGAAAGTCAATCTTTGGAAGAAACCTTTCAGGACAAATGAATGGATGTATAGATGACTCTTATACATCAAATGGCAAAGATACTAATTAGGACTATCTCAATGAATGATACATGTCCTAAATAGTGAATCCATGGACAATGGATCGATTGAAGAAGTAATCTAATGATGTTAGACTACAGAGACCTTCTTCACATAACCATCATGTCCAAAAGGTTCCTGGTCATAGGATTGTCGGAGGGAAACTGACAATGCATAGACCGGTACATACTATGTCCGCTTCAATTGGAAGGATGGAAAGTCTTATCCCATTCGTGTAGTGACACTAAGACAAGTATGTAGGTGCTCATTAAGGGAATGAGTTCACTGAACACAATCGAACGAGAGTACTTACATGGAGGTCTACTCACATGTCAAGCAAGTAACTCTTATGGTTGGAATAATGTAAGTAGTCCTTTGACCTGAGGCATCGTCGTTGTCTTGTGGTTAAGTACTTGGTCTTTGATTATGTCAAAGTCACCCCATTCGCGGGTGTCCACGACATAGTTGGGGTTAAGCCACTTAGTCATGAAGGCAAGTGAATGCGCAACAAGGAATCTCTAATCTTCGTTAAGAGAGGAAGAATACTCTAAGATATGATTCGGGAATCTTCGGCCGAAGTATCGAGCGTAATAAAGGAAAGCGTTCCTATACGACTCAATTGAATCATATAAGAAGGAATAATCACATTAGGGGTTTGACATAATATATCCATACCCTAATGATGTGATTGAGAGTATTGTTTTATAGAAGGATCGAATTACATTGTAATTCCAACTGAATAGGTTCTCCGAACAAATTCTAAATTAGCTTGGGTAGCCATGATATATGGTTAGATGTCACTCATGGCTTGTGAGTTCTTCTAGATGATTAAATGTAGTAGTCAAAGAAGAAGGTGAATTAAAAGGAAGTTTTAATTCACTAAGTGATTGGATTAAATATAATCAATTGGATTGGTGCCAATCACCTCACTGCCTTGCTAATTAGAACCTAAAATGATTGTACACCGATACACTCTTGTAGTGATACCACTAATGGATGATGGAAATAATTAATTGGATAATTAAGTGTTGTGATTAATTAGAAAGTCTAATGAAATCATAAAAGCGATATAAGATCGTTTTGGGCTTAAAGAAACGTTCGGGTTTAATCGGGCCCATTGGGCCTAGACCCATTGGACTTTTATTCAAGCATAGGATGACTTGAAATAATAAAAGCCCAAAGCCCAAACCAAACACTAAAGGCCGGCCACTTAAAGGGAAAGGGAGATAGTGGAAGTCAAGTTGTTGACTAGGTTTCTTTTTGTCTATATAAGGAACTTTATAGAGATAACTTTCCCTAAGGGTTTGTGTGTGTTAAAACAACAAAAGAGAAAAAAGAAAATGTCTCTCTAAAACACCCAAAGGCCGGCCACCATTAGGGAGTGTGAGCTAATCATCTTATCTCCCTTTTGGTCATTCCTCCATCCATCTCACTACACTAGTGGGTGTGGATCTTTAGAGGTCTTCTACTTTGGAGACTAAAGGAGAACCAAAGGAGCACTCATACTAACAAAGTGGAGGAGGCAAGGAGGGAGGCTAGGCTCAAGGAGTTCAAGGAACAAAGGGCTTGGAGGTGGTCCATCCTTGGTCTAAAATCTAGATCAAGAGGTATAGATCTATTCCTACACTTTGTTCTTAACTTAAATGTTTTGATGCATCTTATATAAACCTATGAACCTTGAAGGGGATTTGCATGACTATAGCTTTGATATTATGTGATAAATGCTTCAGTTGCTTTCGTATATAAAATTTGATTTGTATATGCATGCTAGTCATTAGAAATCCCACATGAATCTCATAGATTTCCCTTTACCGGAGTCACCACTGTGACCTGTACGGCACTACTATGCACATAAATCGGAACTACCTAAAGTAGTCTGTAAGATAAGAATGGTGTAAGAATACGATATAGTGCTTCTCTCATCAATCATTTGTGCACATAATCTAAGGTCACCTACTGGTCGGAACCACCTCTAGTGGTCTGTACGACTAGCATGTCGGAACCCTCTATCGGTCTGTACGACATGCACCTACTTGGATCCAAGGTGAGCGTGCGGTGCGGTGAATAATATAAGCACTAACACCAAGGGTGCAGGTTATGAGCTCTCAACACAATTCACATTATCAATGATTCATATAAACCATATAAACTCACTTGATACTCACCTGTCCGTCCACAACACCAATTCACATATATATATGCATCAATTATCAATTCATATATCTCATAATATGCATGCATGGCATTTTAAAACGTACTTTCATTTAAACTCAATTTCTGGGAAAAATATCAATAGTATATAGTATAAACAGAAATACTACCCACTTACCTAGAGTTGGCCCAGCAACTCCCTAGCACCACACATCAAGGCGTTAAGATGATCGGCGCCTAGAACAATAATCAAATCCAACCTCAGAAATCATATCGATAGAATATATAACTTATATAAAACACGTCACTACGTAGTTCGATCTGGAAGATCTGCAACTCAGATTTCAAATACATAACTTCCAGAGGTCCACAATATACCTCTAGGACATCATCCTAAAATTTCATTACCATCCAATGGTCGGATCTCCGTCAATTGTAAAAACCAAGTGACGGTTAACATTCTATTTTATGAACTTACAACTCCAATTCTGAAAGATCCGTAAATCGGATTCCCGATCCGTAAGTTCCTATAATCCTCAAATATTACGTATCACAACGTATCAAAGTTTGGTGACGATCCGACGGTTGGATCGTAAATTCACATTTTCACCTAACCACGAATCGAAATGAACTTAGGTTCAATTACTCAATTTACGTCCATCAATTATCAAAAATGAACCTAGAACCTTAAATACATGCTAAGAATGACATTGGCAGGCCATTGGCCATGCGCCGCCACACGGGCCACCGCGGGTGGCGGGTGGCGGTTGGCCGCCCCGGCTCGCCAGAAAATCCAACTATTTCCAAAAATTCTCAAAAAATACAGAATTGAAGATCTCAATGAGTAGAGTAAGCTTTATACCTGAGGCGAAGGCCAATTTGGCCTGAAAACACTTCAATTTCACCAAAAATCCATGCGGACCCTAGAATTGGGTGGGTTCCAATTCGTCCTCAAATCAACTCCGATGCTCCAACTAATGCTTGGGCTTTGTTCTAGGCCTAATGAGGAAGCTATGGGTGGTGGCAATTGGAAGAAATTGCTTCGGGATTGGGTAGAGGGAAGGTCGTGGAGGGTTTCCCATGAAGTTTCTTGAAGCAATTCGCCGGAAAAATGGGTGAAAATCGTCAGAAAAATAGAGATGGGTGCGCGGGTAAACGGGTCGGGGGAAAACCCGTTTCTGATCTTCTCTCCTCCGCTTCTCGCCCTCTCTCCTTTCCTCCTTTCCTCTGTTCCTATTGGCCATCCTCTCCTTCTCTCTTCTCCTGATTCGTCCCCTCCTTCTTCTTTCAAATTGGGCAGTTTTGCCCAATCCCATTTTTTTCCTTTCTTCTTTCTTCTCGACTGCCTTCTTTCTTCTTCCCCAAATTCTAATAATAACTAATAAAATAATAACACATAAATATATATATGTATATATTAACCAAAGTAGAAGTACTTCTCAGGTTAGAATTCCGTAAAACTTTAACCATGACTCCAAATCACGAACCGTCTGCGCCCACACGTCCGTAGCGACGAGTACTATGAGGATATGTCAAGAAACTAAATCTTAGAGGGCACGACACAACGATTAACCTCGAATAATGCACGTGCCTCAAAGGGCATTTTTGTAAAATCCTTTATTAAAACTTTAAAAACTCTTAAAATCAGGGACGGGCTGTCACATCCTAAGCAGAGCATCACAGTCCATGAAAAAGTTACAATTAAAATTACAATGTGCTTTGTATCAGTCCATCTTTGATCCGAAACCAGAGATGGATATTATTACAGAGACGTATTCACCATGTCTTTGTGATAATACAACGAGTTGTATTTGTAAACTAGAAGTCAACATAGCTGTGGCCAGGATTAACATGAGAGATTTTAGACCATGGCGTTTTAATTATGAGCATCAGAAAATGCATAATGTAGTAGAAGTTACTCCAAACTTACTATTAGAGTTTGGCTATCTTGATAAAATATTCATCAACCATATTTCCAAATTAGAATCATTTCTTGAAAAACTTATAAAAGTAGCAGAAGATTATATAGAAAACTGGAAAGAAATTTGCATAAGTTTATTAGTAGTCCACCAGATTGGTATGCACATATGCATAAGGAGAAAGCTAGGCACATAGCTATGATTAATGAAGAGTCCTTTAAACTATCCGCTATCTCCCCACACATGTGGATTCCTTCATACAAAAATATTTTAAGATTTCAAGGGATTCAAATGTTAGCCTTAGATGAGTTTGAAGATTTTAGGTATGATATGATATTAGTAGCAAAATAAGAAATGTATATTTACAACAAGTCCAAAACCCGTCATTAGCCATACTGGAAGCCTCAAAATTTAAAAGAAGAAACAGAAAATATGTATTACAAGGTAAAAGACGATAGAGAAAGAGATGCAGAGCTAGTAGAAGGCGATGAACAGTACTGGAACAATTTGACAGAAGAACATAATGAAAGCATGAAGAGCTGACAGCAAATTAGTATAAGTTGAATAGCATCATGCAAAAGAATGTATTTTGATCAAACAGAAATGTCAACATCATTGTGGACCCCGCTACAATAAAGAAATAATGGAATAGGAGTAAATAAAGAAAAGAGTTTCACCCATTATAGACATTTCATACACAAAATGTCATTTTGATTAAGAATGAATAGTACTAGACGCTTTTTATTAACACTCCCTTATTCTTTTTCTTCTTGAGTAATTATGGTTATTTGAACAACTTGTTTGTCATTTTTACTTATTCTAGCTCAAGCAGCTTAAACTCTTTCCACCAAAATAAAATGAGGGAACACTTCTGACCATAAGAGACGTTCTACGGCCCGTGATGAACAATGATGAGACGAGCATTATCTTTTATTATGCACAACTCTGTTTATTATATATGTCCCCTTATTATCTTTTGATTCATTTAATTCAAAGACCAAAATTAGTGTGTTGAATAACTATCTTATGATAGATCCAATGATTTATGTAACACACAAACATACAACCAACTTAAGAAGTTGAAAACTGCAGATGTCAAAGTCGGCCACTTATTTTCTACAACTGATGCAGCATGATAAAGAGAAGGAAATCAATGGATAACTTAAAATATGAAACAGGATCCACCCGAGAAAATGAGAAAACCTGAAAATTGTTTATTGAACAATATGAAATGTAAATTCTAACACAAAGAATGTTTTCATAGTCTACCAAAATTAGGAATCCTTTTCTAATAGCAACCAAAATATGAAAATAACAAAATATCGGAAAGATCTTCAAAATTTAGATGTTATAGGCTAGCAAACATTAATATTCAGTTACAATTGCCAAAATGTCAGGGTAAGCGCTAAGTCTAGGATGAACTAAGTCTAGTCCGTCATACGTTCTCTTCAAGGTGGATTCGGCCCTAGCTTGTTTTCATTTGAGTGTAGGTAAGTTTTCTAGAGTTTTTTGGTGATGAACCAAGCCTTGTACGGATTCTTAGTTTTTCTGCAGATTGTTGAAGATCAACACCAGCCCAATTGGTGTTTGGATTCTAGAAGATTCTAGTAAGTAATATTAAGGTGGCCGGTGCATGCTTGAATATGCTAGACAATTCTAGCAAGCTATTGTCGGTGAAGTGATATGTTAGAAAACTCTAGCAGAGTGCAGCAATTGGTGGTATAGTCAAGTCCACCGCCTTATGCTTAAGAAAATATAAAATGTTTTTGTTTGTGGTAGAATCTAGAAACATATTGGCTGAAATTGGAAGAACTCAATCTCACCGACTAGGTAAGTCGGTTTAGCAAAAGAGATGGAAAAGTGTGCATGATCAATGCACTAGAAAATTCTAGTGAAAGTATAAGTTGGCAAACATGCCCTATAAATATGGGTGTGGTGTTGTAAGTTTGTAGCCAAGAAGTAACCGACCAAGCAAGAATAAGAAGTAGTAGGCAACCAAGTGAGAGTGAGAGGTAAGAGTAGTCTTGTAAGAGTGTGAGTGGTCTACAGTGTGTCTCTAGAAAGAGTGAGTGTCATAGCTTCTAAAAGTTGTGTCCTTGTGAGTGTTGTAATATTTTGTGTGTGTAATACAAGTAATTTGTTTACTTGTTTTGTCTCTCCAACACTTGTGTTAGAGTTGTGTACTCTAAGTTTTTCCCCAACAATTGGTATCAGAGCGGTACGATCAAGGACCGTCTCTAGTGAAGTTTTTTAGAATCGTGAGAAGTTTAGTACTTCGCAAGATTATTCGTTAATCTTGTTCAGCTTATCGAAGTTCTGCCGACACGATGGGAGATCTTTAAGTTGTTGGAGGAATCAAGAAGTTGAACAACAAAAATTACAACACATGGGCAACATGTATGGAGTCTTACCTACAAGGCCAAGATCTTTGGGATGTCGTCGGCGGTAATGAAGTTACGCAACCGGAAGATGACATCAGTGGCATTTTGAGGAAGTGGAAGATCAAGGCAAGTAAGGCCATGTTTGCCTTAAAAACCATAGTTGAAGATGATATGTTAAAGCACATACGGAAGGCCAAGACACCTAAAGAAGCATGGGACACCTTCGCCACACTCTTTTCAAAGAGGAATGATACAAGATTGCAGTTTCTCGAGAATGAGTTGTTATCAGTGGCCCAACGAGACATGACGATTGCCGAATATTTCCATAAGGTAAAGTCTATTTGCCGTGAAATTTCTGAATTAGATCCTAGTGCTGCCATTGTAGAATCCAGGATAAAAAGAATAATTATCCATGGATTGAGACATGAATATCGAGGCTTCGTTGCCGCTGTACAAGGATGGCCTACCCAACCATCACTTGTTGAGTTTGAGAATTTGCCTGCCGATCAAGAAGCTTTGGCAAAGCAAATGGGAAGGGTCTCGTTAAGAGGTGAGGAGGAAGTGCTCTACACCAAAAGTAAAGGTAGCTTTAAGCAGCATGCTGATGAAGGATCGAAAAGAAGTGGTGACAAAGAGAAAGGTCACCGGAAGGAAGGGAGTTCTCGACGAGGGGGAGCTCTAACGTATCACGGCAACCATGATCAGTCTCAGAACAATAAAAGGCTTGAGGGAAAATGTTACAATTATGGAAAGAAGGGCCACATGGTGAAAAATTATTGGTTCAAAAGGCCTGCAGAAAGTAACGTCGCCAACTTAGAAAAGAAAAATGAAGATGATTGGGACGTCATTGCGTCTCTAGCCCTGGAGGAAGAATGGGACGCTGAAACATTCGTTGCTATGGAGAAGCAAGAGTCAGCTCTCACAGCAGCAAGTCTGGAGTCAATTGATTACCAGAATGATTGGATCGTGGATTTAGGCTGCTCAAACCATATGACAGGTGATGAGAAAAAGTTACAAAGTCTGACTAAATACAAAGGAGGCTGCTTGGTGGTGACTGATAACGACTCGAGGCTACTGATTGCTCACATCGGTAAGACAGTAATTGAGCCCCGATACAACACTAATCATGTGCCGCTTCAAGATGTCTACCATGTTCCAGGTATAAAGAAAAATCTGCTTTTAGTGCCTGATAGGAGCATATTTATGCGACTTAGTTAGCTTGTTTCTTGGCATTTATGTTGTTAGTTCATAGTTCTTTTAGTATTTTAAGCTATTTTCGTATGTTTGTAGGTCCAAAGGGTTAATGTTGCAAAAAAGTGCATTTTGGAGCATTTTTGGGCATGGAATGGATGGCATATGCTTGGAGCAAAAGGAATGGATGAAATTTGAAGTTTGTACATCATCCTCTCCCTATAAATAACCATTTTAGCACACTCATTTCACCCAACACATCCATTCACCTCCACTCATTTCACCCAACACATTCACCTACCACTACATCCACTCATTTCACCCAACACATCCATTCTCCAAACATCCATCCACTACACCCATTACATCAACTCATTACCAAACACTCATCCACTACACCCATTACATCCACCCACTACACCCATTACATCCACTCATTACCAAAAATTACTCGTTACCAAACACTCATCCACTACATCCATTACATCCACTCATTACCAAACATCCACCCACTACACCCATTACATCCACTCATTACCACAACCCACTACACCCATTACATCCACTCATTACCAAACATCCACCCACTACACCCATTACATCCACTCATTACCAAACACTCATCCACTGCACTCATTACATCCACTCATTACCAAACATTCACCCACTACACCCATTACATCCACTCATTACAACTCCATACACTCCTCTCCCTAGCCTATAAATACATCCACCCTTCACCATAATTTGGGGGCCATCATCCAAAGACACTACATTTCACATCTCACAACTTCATTCACAAACACAATTTCCTTGCCGTGACCTCCATCCATTCATCTAGCCATACTACATCTCACCAATCCATACACTTTCATCTCTTAGCCGTGCAAATCCATTCCATCCATATATCCATACACATCCTAGACACTTGTGCTACAACAAGGTGGTGAAAACAAAGGTCATTGGCGTTTCAAGCTTGGAACTTTGGAGCGTTTTAGATGTACTTCGTTCTTGCTTTCAATGTCTACTTTGTTATTTTCTAATTTTGTTGCAATTATGAGTGGCTAAACCCCTATTTAGTTAGGGGGAAGTTTAAAGCCGTGAACAAGCTTGAGATTTGAATTGATTTCTTCCAATTATGATTTGATAAGTTGTGATTGCAATTCAATTATCTATTTTATTCATAACTGATTCTTGTATGTTTATTAAGGATGCATACTTAGTTTTCATGCATGAATTAGATGCTAGAATATAAATGAGTTTCACCTAATCGTTACAAGTTTATATTCATGAGTAGTGAAGGTTGTTTATCACAATCGCGTTAATTGAATTCTTGGCAATTGTATCATGCATTCATAGTTATAATTGCCTCATCAACATTTATGATTTTCATTGAACGTAATGATCTCTGATTGTATCTCTATTATGCATTCATATAGGGGACTTTTAGAGAATGATTTGGGTTGTCGCATGCATTCATCCAATTCAATGAGTAAAGGAAAATCTGAGGGTTAATTTGTGCATCACGGTTAATCTGGGGTGTTAAGCATCATAGTTTATTGAAAACCAATTGGAAATCAATTCGTGTACAAGTGTGTCATGTGCGAAGAATGGACCTCTAACTAATCCATCCATCATCTCATTTCTTAAATTCGCTTTACAATCTGTCTAATTTTATAAGTTGTTTGTTTGTTTCGAATTCGTCAAAACCAAAATCCCCTTTTTACTTTGTTTTTTCAAAGTGTTAAATTTATATTTCGTTAGTGTTTTTGAGTGTTTTGATTCAAGTCAAAACCCAAATTTCGTCCAAAGTTGTGTTAGAGTCAAATCAGCCCAGTAAGTGCTTTTATGCAATTTTGGGTGTTTTTTTAAGTTGTTTTGCATCTTTATAATCTGTTATGAGTCATTTGAGTCTATTCAAACGTTTTTAACTTTGTTTTTATGTCTTTGAGTTAGTTTAGAGGTTTTAGCAAGCCCTCCTAATCCCCAGTTTAGAACGATCCTACTTGCATTTATACTACAATTTGACAACAAGAGGGTTTAATTTGAGTGGTTAACTTTCATTGCATCAAATTTTGGTGCCGTTGCCGGGGATTAGCAATTTTGCTAATCCCTTGTTATTTCTTTTTGTTTATTTTCATGTGTTTTTGTTCCTAGATGATGACTTTACTTGTTTTCTTGTTTTAGGTGGTTTATGACTCGAAGTTTTCAACCTATTCATAAGCACATCCGTGACTTTGACGACGATTTTGAACGAACTTTAAGACGAGCAAGGAATCAACAAGAACCCCAACCATCTCAACCTGCACCAGATCTTGGAGAAGACAAAGTAGAAGAGCAAGAGGAGCCCACGTCACAAGTTGTAGAGGAAGATCCCAACATGGCAGCGGACAATCGAAAAATCAAGGAGCTTTCCGCTTCAGGATTGGACAATGCCGCTCCCCGATGCTTCCAATACCCCATGGCTGCCCTAGGGAAGACGGACGAGTTCGAATTGAAATCAAGTTTGTTGCATCACATTCCCAAGTTCCACGGGATGTCCATGGAAGATCCTAATAAACACTTGAAGGAGTTTGAGGTTGTTTGCTCGAGCATGACCCCTGTGAACGTTGATGGAAGCATTCTGAAAATGAAGGCTTTTCCCTTTTCTCTCTTAGAAAAGGCTAAAGATTGGTTGTATGAGCTAGCCCCCGAAACTGTCACATCATGGGAGAGTATGAAACGGGCATTTTTGGAGAAGTTTTTCCCAACCTCTCGAGTCATTCTACTACGCAAAAGGATTAGTGGCATTCAGCAAAACCAAGGTGAATCATTTCCCACTTACTATGAGCGTTTTAAAACCCTTGTTGCTTCATGTCCACAACACCAGATGAAGGAGGAGCTTCTTCTTCAATATTTCTACGAAGGGCTTTTACCAATTGAACGCCAAATGCTAGATGCCTCAGCGGGAGGAGCTTTGGTGGACAAAACACCTATGGCTGCCAAGACCTTAATTGCTAACCGAGCATTGAATGCTTAATAATATGAAGGAATTGGTCAAAGGGACACCCCACGGCAGTAAGTGAATAAGGTAAGTTCCACATCCGCCATTCAATCGCATTAGCTAATCTTACTTCCATTGTGTCTCAGATGGCCGAAGGAATGAGGATGAAAGAACCAAGTGTATGTGGTGTGTGTTCTATCCAAGGACATGCCTTTGAAAAGTGCCCGTAATTGATTGAAAATGGTGGATGGGAAAGTGCCAATGCAATTGGATTTCAAGCTCAAAACCAGCCAAGGAACAATCCATATTCTATTATGTACAATCTTGGTTGGAGAGACCATCCAAATTTCAGGTGGAAGGAGCCCCAACAACCTCAACAACAAGGAGGCTTTAGGCAGCAACCTCCGAGCTTCTATGCCAAGCAATATGCACCAACACAAGCCTCACAACAACTTGCCCAAAATACCTCAGGTACATCTTTAGATAATGAGACACTTCTTAAGTTACTCACCAATTTGTCTCAGGGGCAAGAAAATCAAGCCAAAGCAATGCAAAACCAAGACAAAAGGGTGGACCAAATGGAGAAGCAAATTGGGCAGATTGCAGAGTTTGTAGGACAATCAGAGAGCAAGGTAAGTTGCCTAGTTCAACCGTTATGAATCCGAAGGGCGGATTCGAATCTGCCAGAGCCATCATGTTGCATAGTGGAAAAGAAGTTGGAAGTGAGTCCGACACTCCCAAATCTACCCAAAAAGAGGATGAAAAGCTGCAAAACGAAGAGGGGAGCACTAGCACACCCACAGAAAAGGTGAATCAACCATTGCCCCAGGCCCCTATCATTCCTAAATTGGCCAAACAAGGTAAGTTGAGTTCAAATTCACTTAATACTAATTTGACCCATGTTCCTTTTCCTCGTAAGTTCATGCAATCGAACAAGGACGAGAGTGAGAAGGACATTCTTGAAACATTCCGGAAAGTGCAAGTAAACATTCCACTCATTGAGGCAATTAAACAAGTCCCGAAATATGCCAAATTTCTCAAAGAGTTATGCATAACCAAGAGAAGAATGTCAAACAAAGAGGTAGTTAAGGTAAGTGAAAATGTTTCAGCCGTATTGCAACGTAAACTGCCCACTAAATGCAAAGACCCAGGAAGTTTTACAATTCCCTGTGTGATTGGCAATACTCGATTTGAAAATGCAATGCTAGATTTAGGTGCATCTATAAATGTCATGCCTTACTCTATTTATGCATCTATGAACTTGGGTGAATTGAAAAAGGATGATGTGATTATACAATTGGCTGATCGTTCTAACGCATACCCAAAAGATGTTTTGGAGGATGTTTTAGTGCAGGTGAACCATTTGATCTTTCCAGCAAATTTTTACGTTTTAGACATGGAAGATTCAGTCCATCCCACCTCTTTGCCGATTCTCCTTGGTAGGCCATTCATGAAGACAGCCCATACAAAGATTGATGTATTCAAGGGAACTTTGACAATGGAATTCGATGGGGAAGTTATCGATTTTAATATTTCTGAAACTATGAGATATCCCATTGATGATCACTCTTGCTTTTCTATTGATGTTATTGATTCTTTGGCGCAGGAGTATCTGGAGGAATTGAACGAGGATGGCCTTGAAATAGCCATTACGAAGGGCATAAAACTCAAAAACCAAGAACTTGGGGCAATGCAAACCCACGGCTAGATTTGGGATCCCAATGCCGTGCCATTTAATGAGGAAGTTGTGGAGGTTGTGGCTGCCCTTGAGTCACTTCCACGACAATATGGTAAGGTTCCGCTCACAATTTCAAGTTCAGTTTCTACTAAGATGTTACCTTCTATTATTCAGGCACCTACTCTTGAACTTAAGCCGTTGCCGGACCATTTGAAGTATGTGTTTTTGGGAGATGACGAGACATTGCCCGTCATTGTTTCTTCAAGTCTCATGGCACATGAGGAAGAAAAGCTTATAAGGGTGCTACGAGAGCACAAAACAGCCATAGGGTGGACCTTGGCCGACATTAGGGGAATTAGCCCCACCACTTGCATGCACCGCATACTTCTTGAAGAGGGGACTAAACCATCCCGAGAGGCTCAACACCGTCTCAACCCTCCTATGATGGAAGTTGTGAAGAAGGAAATAATCAAGCTCTTAGATTGTGGCATGATCTATCCTATCTTCGATAGCCATTGGGTTTCACCAGTTCAAGTCGTTCCCAAGAAGTCTGGAGTTACCGTTGTCAAGAATGATGAGAACGAGTTGGTACCTACACGAATTCAAATCGGATGGTGTGTTTGTATTGACTATAGGAAGCTAAACGCTACAACAAGGAAAGATCACTTTCTGTTGCCATTTATCGACCAAATGCTTGAAAGGTTAGCCGG
Source organism: Malus domestica (assembly GCF_042453785.1). Classification (NCBI taxonomy): domain Eukaryota; kingdom Viridiplantae; phylum Streptophyta; class Magnoliopsida; order Rosales; family Rosaceae; genus Malus; species Malus domestica. The sequence continues at coordinate 30,161,408 of NC_091675.1, forward strand.
TCGTGCGTTTTATTGTTTTCTTGATGGATATTCTGGATATAACCAAATTATGATAGCACCAGATGACCAAGAGAAGACCACATTCACATGTCTCTTTGGAACTTTTGCCTATCGTCGCATGCCATTCGGCTTATGCAACGCACCTGCCACTTTCCAAAGGTGTATGGTAAGTATATTCTCCGATTATGTTGAGAAGATAATTGAGGTATTTATGGATGATTTCAGTGTATTTAGGGAGTCTTTTGATAATTGTTTGGATAATCTGACCTTGATCTTGAAACGATGTGTTAAAACTAACCTTGTGTTGAATTAGGAAAAATGCCACTTTATGGTTAAACAAGGTATGGTTTTAGGCCATATTGTTTCAGAAAAATGAATTGAAGTAGATAAATCAAAAATAGACCTTGTACGTCACTTACCCTCTCCTACTTCGGTTAGAGAGGTTCGTTCATTTCTTGGCCATGCAGGGTTCTATAGGCATTTCATCAAGGATTTTTCCAAGATGTCCAACCCCATTTGCCGATTGCTTCAAAAAGATGTGCCCTTCCAATTTGATGGGGAGTGTGAATCAGCATTCAAGCAGCTTAAGGAGAAGCTCACTTCGGCCCCTATCATTGCTCCTCCCGATTGGAGCCTTCATTTCAAGCTTATGTGCGATACATCCGACTATGCATTAGGCGCTGTTTTGGGGCAAAGAAAAGACAAGTAGACGCATGTTATATATTATGCCTCTTTGACTCTCAATGATGCCCAATTGAACTACTCTGCAACGAAAAAAGAACTTCTAGCTGTTGTCTTTGCTTTAGATAAATTTCGATCTTACTTAATTGGAACTAAAGTGATTGTTTATACTGATCATGCAGCTTTAAAGTACTTACTAACGAAGAGGGAAGCAAAATCGAGGCTCATTCGTTGGATGCTTCTTCTTCAAGAGTTTGACATCGAAATCCGAGACAAGAAAGGAAGCGAGAATGTGGTGGTTGACCACTTAAGCCGAATGGTCCATGAGGAGCATGAGCATGACGTGCCTATCCCTGAAACTTTTCCCGATGAGCAGCTACTGTCCATTGAGGTGAGTGAACCATGGTATGCCGATCTAGTGAATTACTTAGTGTCTAAACAAGTTCCTAGCACTCTCACCAAGCACTAATGTGATAAACTTCGAAAAGATGCACGTTTCTATGTTTGGGATGATCCCTATTTGTGGAAGTATTTCTCTGATCAGATTTTGCATAGATGTGTGCATGATTGTGAATTTCTTTCGATCCTAAGATTTTGTTACACTTATGCTTGTGGTGGACATTTTGGCACTAAAAGATTGGCATTAAAGGTTCTTGAATGTGGATTTTATTGGCCCATGTTGTTTAAAGATGCTAGAACTTATTGTCTAACGTGTGATCGGTGCCAAAGAATGGGAAACATAGGTTCCAAGGATCAAATGCCGCAGCAACCCTTATCCTTTGTTGAAATTTTTGACGTTTCGGATATTGATTTCATGGGTCCTTTCCCTCCATCTTATGGTTTCACTTATATCTTGCTAGCTGTTGATTACGTTTCAAAATGGGTGGAAGCAAAAGCCATTTGTACTAACGATTCTAAGGTTGTTACAGATTTTGTGAAAACTAACATTTTTGCTAGGTTTGGAATGCCTAGAGTTTTCATTAGTGATGGAGGCTCACACTTTTGTAATCGAACCATTAAGGCTTTGCTCAAAAAGTACAACGTTACACATAAGGTTTCAACACCTTATCATCCTTAGACCAATGGGCAAGCCGAGGTTTCAAACAGAGAGATCAAGCAAATCCTTGAAAAAACTGTAGGGCCAACAAGGAAGGATTGGAGCTTGCGCTTAGACGATGCATTGTGGGCTTATCGTACGGCCTACAAAACTTCCCTTGGCATGTCCCCTTTTCGGCTTATTTATGGTAAGCCATGTCATTTGCCCGTCGAGTTAGAGCACAAGGCACATTGGGCTGTAAAGACCTTTAACATGGATATAGATGCCGCCGGGGTGCATAGAAAGCTCCAATTAAATGAACTCGAGGAGATTAGGCACGAGGCATACGAGAATGCTCAAATTTACAAGGATAAAACCAAGGCGTGTCATGACAAGATGCTTCGTACAAAGACATTTTCCAAGGGGCAGAAAGTGCTCCTATTTGATTCTCGCCTTCGGTTATTCCCCCATAAGTTACGCTCTAAGTGGATTGGACCATTTGTTATTACTAATGTTTTTACCCATGGTGCAATCTAAGTCCAAAGCATAAAAACCGGTCATGAATTTAAGGTGAATGGGCATCGTTTGAAACCCTATTACGACCTGTTTGAGGAGCATATGGTGGAGGAAATACCCCTCCATGCCGTGAGCCCTAATGGAGTTTAAAAAGAGGTATCGTCCGGCTGCAAGACGTTAAAGAAAGCTCTTCTTGGGAGGCAACCCATGTATTCAAATGAGGAAGAGTTTTGAATTGCTCCACGATTGGTTTTGCTTTCCTAAAAACCTTCCCTTTTCTGTAGTTTTATTTTGCCATGATTGTCATTTTTATTTGTTGCTTGTTTAATTGTTTTTGGTGTGGGTTTATTTTTGAAACACTGACAGTTATGCAAGGTATTTTTACATTCATAAAAAAAGAAAGGAACATTAAGCAGATAAATACAAGAGGGAGCCTTCACAAAGGCTGCTTAGGAGAAGTCTTAGTAGTCGGCGGAGCCCCAGAAAGAGGAAGCATCAGAGGTTGATCATTTAGAGCTTCATTATGCGGTACAGCCCTAAAAGACGAAGGCAAATGTTGTTGGAACAAACCCACAAACCTCTGATGATCAAGTAAAATCTGACCATCAGATTCCTGCATCTGGTCAATCTTCCTCCTCATGTTTGTAGCATAGTTATGTGCGAGCCTGTGCAACTGTTTATTCTCATGCTTAAGCCCTCTAATCTCCTGCTTGAGACTCATCACTTCAGTCGCCAATGATTCAACTTGACGGGTTTGGGCAAATAGGCGTTGGGCCATATTAGACACGGAACCTGCGCACTGCGCACTGATAGCCAGAGAATCCTTAACAGCCAACTCATCAGACCGTTTGGCAAGTAGTCTGTTATCTTTAGGAGTGACAAGGTTCTTGGCCACCACCGCAGCTGTCATATCATTCTTCATCACCGAATCCCCAACGGTAAGGGGACCAGTAGGGGATATGAAAGATAGGTGCCATATGTTGTTTGGAGAAGGCGGGACTATCTCTTCACCAAGGTTCAAGTCAAAACGACGGTCGGAGGGGCTAGACATTTTCAGAGGTGTTAAAGAAAGAAGAGGTTGGACAAGTCAAGATCGTAGAAGTGCAAGAAAGGAGTTTCTATAGGCAGAAATTCAAGTGTGCTTTGAACGTCCTGCGTAACTCTATAAAAATTAGCACTCGATGGGATTTCAGAGATCGAAGAGGCGAGCTCAGAAATCGAAGAGGCCAACTCAAAAATCAAAGAGGCGCTAGCTTTCTCAAAAGCTGGGCTTGCTCAAAAACCACGGCCAATCTTCTTTTCCAGATTTAACCGCACTTGTCACATGCAACCTCTGCACTCGACAGGATTTCAGAGATCGAAGAGGCAATTCCACATATCGGAGAGGCATCTGCTTTTTCAGACGTGTCAGCATCTGTCACATGCAGAGTAAGGTTTGCGGAAATCACGAGCAGTTTGTCGAAGCGCCGATTCCAACCATCTGCTTTTCCAGAAGTGTCAACATCTGTCACATGCAGACTCAGCTTTGCGAAAATCACGAGCAGTTTGTCGAAGCGTTTTTTCAAACGTGTCAACATCTGTCACATGCAGAGTCAGCTTTGCAGAAATCACGGGCAGTTTATCGAAGCGCCGATTCCAGATATCGAAGAGGTACTTGTTTTTCCAGACGTGTCAGCGCCTGTCAGATGCACACTCAGCCTTGCAGAAATTACGGGCAATCTGTCGAAGATCTCTTGTGAAGTAGAAAGCACGTGAAGTTTACTATTAAATCATCCAACGGTTGCTGACAAGAGTGAAAGAATAGTACCGGTTATTAATTCCTATAAATGTCACCCCTCACCCTCCATTGCAAGGCAGACATACATAACCCTTCTTCTTCTCCGAGAATGCCTTTCCAACAAACCCTCTCGAGTCACTCAGTGTTCCTTATTCCTTGGGGCACCTTTGCAAACAACTCATCCAAAGCAAAAGTATTTCATATCATGAAGGTTGAAAGCAAGAGTATCTCATATCATGCTTTCTCCCTGTCATTCTCCTTGTCGTTGTTTTGGGACAAGGAGAAAGAGAGCAATCAGCCAACACTTGGTATCAATCTTCCGATCTGGAACTGACTGCCTGGAACCCCTTCCTGATTGCTTACCTAGCCTTGCTCTCGAGTACTCATCCTCATCATTTTATGCTTCCTCTTCGTCTACTACATCTGCCTGGGGAACAGATAAGGGAAGTGAAAATGATACCTCGAAGCATGTGGAGACAATTTGCCAATTCATCATCAGCTAAGGACAAGGAGAAAGAAAGCAAGAGGTGGGCACTTAGAAAGATTGAAGAAAGAAACAGACCAACACCTCTACCTCGTGTCTGCCTGCCGTGCAGAAGAAACAAGCAGAGAAGAATGCAGACTGCACAATCAAATCAACCCAGCAGAAGGAGTCTGATTTGAAACCAAGGAACTCTCATATTCCTCGCTCAGAATTCCAAACCAGTTCGAGATCAAAGCTGTGGAAAGTCAACAAGATCATCTATCTCCAAAACCAGATTTGCATTCTTAAACTCTACTCTGTCTGTTTTTTTTTTTTTACTTTACTATACTTGTCATGTTTATTCGTTGTTTGTTTATTTGCTTGTTTTTGTGTGAGTTTATGCTTGAAACATTGATGACAATGTTTGATTTAAGTGTGGGGGGGTAACCATTGTTTTGCATGAAATTCGTAGGAGTTTATCACCCATTACTTCTAATGTTGTTCCTTGATGTTTTAAGTGTTTTTAAGCTGTTTTGGAGTTGTTTTGCATGAAATTCGTAGGAGTTTATCACCCATTACTTCTAGTGTTGTTCCTTGCTGTTTTAAGTGTTTTTAAGATGTTTTGGAGTGTTTCAGTGTGTTTTGACATAAAAATCCAAAAATCTCATAAAAATTTGAAAAATTGTTTTGAAAAAACCCAAAAATAGTTGTTTTTGTATGTTTATTTGTGTCTTAGGGTACCTTCCAACACAATGATGAGAATTTGGTTTTTAATTACATGACTGATAAAGAGAGTTATAAACATGGATGACAATTTGATTTACTCTTTGGTGTATGCTTGGTTGTGGTTATAATTTATGAATTCACATGCAATCATAAAGGAAAAATCAATTTTTGTAACATGCTTGAAGGAAGGAACTCAAATGAACGCTACAACCTTGTGAGACTTGAGCCTAAATGTTTATTTGGAGAGTTAATAATTTGTGCACTATTGTTTTCTAAAGTCGTTGCATGATCTCATTATTCTTTGCTTGGTTGCTACTTAGAAGGCGTTTCATCATTTAGTTCCAAATGCTAGAACTCATGCCTATTTCATTCAAAACATGCTATTGATTTGCTTAACACATATTCAAGATGAAGTTGTGTAGTGACCACCACAGCCAAATTGCCGTGCCCTATTTCATTATGTGTTTAAGTTTAACCCCGTTGAGCCTTTTGTAGCCTATGTTCTTTGTTAACCCACACTATCCTCACCTAGCCTAGATTAGGACCATCCATACCCTTGTTCTTGAAGCATAGTAAAACATAATTTAGAAGGAATTCCTTTTGTTGAACTTTTGCAGAAAAACAAGTGTGGGGGAAGTGATTCTTATATGTGTGTGTGTGTGTGCCAAAGTCCTTAATAAGGCACGGGTAGAAAAGAAAAGGAAAAAAAGAAACATTAGTGGAAAATAGAATGAAAAGAAGAAAAGTTGTGAAAAGAGTGAAAAAGAGTTGAAAAATATGTGAAAAAAGAGCTCTAAAGTGTTGTTTGTTGAAGAAATGGTCCAAAACATTGAATTCGGCCCTAAGTGTTGCTTGAATCTTCCCTTTGTGTTTAAAAGTTAATTTCTGCATTATTAAGTGAATTCCAAGTGTCTATTTCATTACTTTGCTTGCTATTGCTTTCAGAACGTTTGTTATCCTTATCCTTTCTTTGTTAGCCATTACCATTAAACCCTGTTACAACCCTTAACTTTATCTTGAGTGTTATGCGTTTCAATATGTAGAGTTTGGAATTGGTTTGAGCATATGGTATCACTGGTTCTTGCATCTAAGTAGTAGCATTCCATTCATGAGATCATATCTAAACATGTTGAATAACTCCAGAAAATTGCCCTCTTTGTTATACATATATGTGAGTGTTCGTTTTCATGTTTACATCAATCTTCTCACATATAACTAGTGTAGGGTGTGTAATTAGAAAATGTGTGTGAAAATAGAGAGTATCTTGTAAGGAATTAAGTAAATTCTCTAAGGCATGTTACTACATTCAAAACATCGTTTTAATTAGTTAATTGTGAATTAGTAAGTGGTGACTATAAGTATGTGCTCAAGTGTAAAGATGACCAAAATCTGTGGGAATGATGATTTTTAACATGTCATGTTTCATTAAAAATCCCTAAGGCAATTGTTGGAAGGTCTAGGTTGTGTTTTGTTTTGTTTTGTTTTGTTTGTTTTGTTTTGCTTGAAGACTAGCAAAAGCTAAGTGTGGGGGAATTTGATAGGAGCATATTTATGCGACTTAGTTAGCTTGTTTCTTGGCATTTATGTTGTTAGTTCGTAGTTATTTTAGTATTTTAAGCTATTTTCGTGTGTTTGTAGGTCCAAAGGGTTAATGTGGCAAAGAAGTGCATTTTGGAGCATTTTGGAGCATTTTTGGGCATGGAATGGATGGCATATGCTTGGAGCAAAAGGAATGGACGAAATTTGAAGTTTGTGCATCATCCTCTCCCTATAAATAACCATTTTAGCACACTCATTTCACCCAACACATCTATTCACCTACCACTACATCCACTCATTTCACCCAACACATTCACCTACCACTACATCCACTCATTTCACCCAACACATCCATTCTCCAAACATCCATCCACTACACCCATTACATCCACTCATTACCAAACACTCATCCACTACACCCATTACATCCACCCACTACACCCATTACATCCACTCATTACCAAAAACAACTCATTACCAAACACTCATCTACTACACCCATTACATCCACTCATTACCAAACATCCACCCACTACACCCATTACATCCACTCATTACCACAACCCACTACACCCATTACATCCACTCATTACCAAACATCCACCCACTAAACCCATTACATCCACTCATTACCAAACACTCATCCACTACACTCATTACATCCATTCATTACCAAACATTCACCCACTACACCCATTACATCCACTCATTACAACTCCATACACTCCTCTCCCTAGCCTATAAATACATCCACCCTTCACCATAATTTGGGGGCCATCATCCAAAGACACTACATTTCACATCTCACAACTTCATTCACAAACACAATTTCCTTGCCGTGACCTCCATCCATTCATCTAGCCATACTACATCTCACCAATCCATACACTTTCATCTCTTAGCCGTGCAAATCCATTCCATCCATATATCCATACACATCCTAGACACTTGTACTTCGTTCTTGCTTTCAATGTCTACTTTGTTATTTTCTAATTTTGTTGCAATTATGAGTGGCTAAACCCCTATTTAGTTAGGGGGAAGTTTGAAGCCATGAACATGCTTGAGATTTGAATTGATTTCTTCCAATTGTGATTTGATAAGTTGTGATTGCAATTCAATTATCTATTTTATTCATAACTGATTCTTGTATGTTTATTAAGGATGCATACTTATTTTTCATGCATGAATTAGATGCTAGAATATAAATGAGTTTCACCTAATCATTACAAGTTTATATTCATGAGTAGTAAAGGTTGTTTATCACAATCGCGTTAATTGAATTCTTGGCAATTGTATCATGCATTCATAGTTATAATTGCCTCGTCAACACTTATGATTTTCATTGAACGTAATGATCTCTGATTGTATCTCTATTATGCATTCATATAGGGGACTTTTAGAGAATGATTTGGGTTGTCGCATGCATTCATCCATATCAATGAGTAAAGGAAAATCTGAGGGTTAATTTGTGCATCACGATTAATCTGGGGTGTTGAGCATCATAGTTTATTGAAAACCAGTTGGAAATCAATTCATGTACAAGTGTGTCATGTGTGAAGAACGGACCTCTAACTAATCCATCCATCATCTCATTTCTTAAATTCGCTTTACAATCTGTCTAATTTTATAAGTTGTTTGTTCATTTCGAATTCGTCAAAACCAAAATCCCCCTTTTACTTTGTTGTTTCAAAGTGTTAAATTTATATTTCGTTAGTGTTTTTGAGTGTTTTGATTCAAGTCAAAACCCAAATTTCGTCCAAAGTTGTGTTAGAGTCAAATCTGCCCAGTAAGTGTTTTTAGGCAATTTTAAGTGTTTTTTAAGTTGTTTTGCGTCTTTATAATCTGTTTTGAGTCATTTGAGTCTATTCAAACGTTTTTAACTTTGTTTTTATGTCTTTGAGTTAGTTTAGAGGTTTTAGCAAGCCCTCCTAATCCCCGGTTTAGAACGATCCCTACTTGCATTTATACTACAATTTGACAACAAAAGGGTTTAATTTGAGTGCTTAACTTTCATCGCATCAGTGTCGCAACGACGTCATTTGGAAATTATGTCTTGTTTGGTCCACGAGATGTAAAGGTGTATCGACACCTCAAGATCTTAGGGACACTAACAATGGAGGGACGGCGATTGCAGTCAATCTATGTAATGTCAGCAGAAACTGCATATGTAGACAAGACAAGGAAGAATGAGACAGCAGATTTATGGCACATGAGATTGGGTCACGTTAGCTATCACAAGCTAAATGTGATAAAGAAGTCAATGCTTAAAGGGCTACCTCAGCTTGACGTGAGAACATACACGGTTTGTGCAGGATGCCAGTATGGTAAAGCACATCAACTACCATACGAAGAGTCGAAGTTTAAAGCAAAATAGCCATTGGAGTTAGTTCATTCTGATGTGTTCGGGCCTGTCAAGCAACCATCGATAAGTGGGATGCGATACATGGTGACATTCATTAATGACTTCTCCAGGTATGTGTGGGTTTTCTTTATGAAAGAAAACTCTGAAACATTTTCAAAATTTTAAGAGTTTAAGGGGATAGTTGAAGGAGAAGTAGGAAAGAAGATATGTTGCATACGCACAGATAATTGAGGAGAATATACTTTGAATGAGTTTTCCCAGTATCTACAAGAATGTAGAATACGTCACCAGTTCACATGTGCTAACACACCACAACAAAATGGCGTAGCGGAAGGAAAGAATCGACATCTTGCAGAGATATGTCGAAGTATGCTCCATACCAAGAATGTACCAGGAAGGTTTTGGGCCGAAGTAATGAGAATTGCAACTCATGTGATCAACAGGCTTCCTCAACCAAGGTTAGAATTTGTCTCACCCTTTGAAAAACTATGGGATATGAAACCTACAGTTAGTTACTTTCAAGTATTTGGCTGTGTATGCTATGTATTTGTTCCAAGTCACCTACGTAGCAAGTTTGACAAGAAGGCAGTCCGATGTATCTTTGTGGGATAAGACAGCCGAAGAAAAGGGTGGAAATGTTGTGATCCTACAACTAGAAGGTGTTACACATCACGAGATGTGGTGTTTGATGAAGCATCTTCTTGGTGGTCCTTAGAAAATGAGGCGTTGCCTAATTCGAAAGAGATAGAAAATAAGTTGCAGCAAAAGATGGGGGAGCAAATTGTTCGAATCCAGTCGAGACCAGATAAGTCTGAGGATTCACTTGATGGTGATGGCATTGAGCAAGTAGTGCCCCAAAACCCTTGGCAAGCTGGCATATATCAACAACCAGAAGAAGAAATACCTAGTGAAGTGGAAGTATCGACTCCACAATCACAACTAAGGAGGTCAACAACAATTAGGAAGCCAAATACTAAATACGCCAATGTAGCCATAGAAGAAGAAGGAGCTGAACCTGAGTGGCTCAAAGTTAGGAGAAGAGGTCATTGTAGCGGAGCTAAATCAAGCTTGGAATCTAGTGCCAAAACGAAGAGATGTGAAACCCATGTCATGCAAATGGGTGTGCAAGAAAAAGCTTCGTCGTCAATTCGACATGGAGGAAAGAATGAGCTAGTGTTGAGGGGGAGTGTTGAAGATCAACACTAGCCCAATTGGTGTTTGGATTCTAGAAGATTCTAGCAAGTAATATTGAGGTGGCCATTGCATGCTTGAATATGCTAGACAATTCTAGCAAGCTATTGTCGGTGAAGTGATATGCTAGAAAACTCTAGCAAAGTGCAGCAATTGGTGGTATAGTCAAGTCCACCGCCTTATGCTTAAGAAAATATAAAATGTTTTTGTTTGTGGTAGAATCTAGAAACATATTGGCTGAAATTGGAAGAACTCAATCTCACCAACTAGGTAAGTCGGTTTAGCAAAAAGGATGGAAAAGTGTGCATGATCAATGCACTAGAAAATTCTAGTGAATGTACAAGTCGGCAAACATGCCTTATAGATATGGGTGTGGTGTTGTAAGTTTGTAGCCAAGAAGTAACCAACCAAGCAAGAATAAGAAGTAGTAGGCAACCAAGTGAGAGTGAGAGGTAAGAATAGTCTTGTAAGAGTGTGAGTGGTCTAGAGTGTGTCTCTAGAAAGAGTGAGTGTCATAGCTTCTAAAAGTTGTGTCCTTATGAGTGTTGTAATATTTTGTGTGTAATACAAGTAATTTGTTTACTTGTTTTGTCTTTCCAACACTTGTGTTAGAGTTGTGTACTCTTAAGTTTTTGCCCAACACAGATCCCTACGATAGCGAACAGCGATTGGTGGCAAGGTTAATAGCATCAACGACGAAGACGACGGATTCTATTAAAACTAACGGAATCTATAATGGAATAGGTATATTCTATTAAATACCGGTAAAAACACACACGCTTGAAACGTGCCAACACTGGACGGCAACTTCTATTGTTCTGTGCGGCCAATTACGTTGGCAACGACGGTGGTGCGTGGGGACCCGAGACATACCCTAAGGTTATTTGACGTCTCGAATCATGTGGTGCACTCCGGTTTTACAAATTTTGAGTCGGTTATCACGTTTGAGTTAGGAAATCTAGGAATTTACTTAGAAAAGTACTATAGGTGTAATTTACCGGTGCAAGCTTGAGTAACCTAGACAAAGGCAAGGCGCCTGTCGAGGAGACTTGCTCAGAATTTCTATGTATGGATCCTTTCAAACTGTTTTAAATCAAAATTGCTTTGAAAAACTTGCAGGCTATTGTTATTAATCTTGGATGAGACTAGTTTAGAAAGAATTAATTAGATGAAGTTAGAATTGAACTATCTGTTATTGTGGTTTAGTTTCACAACATAGTTTGTCATACATTGAGTATAACTTTATCTGCGGCATAGGAAGATTAGCATTTGTTTATATTTATAGTAGAGGCTATCTAGTAGATGATAGTAGGTTATACACACACGCACACACATATATTAAGTAATACAGATTCTTGTACTCGCACTAGTAGAAGCTAGTAGGTATTGCAATTCCGCATGTATTGTTTTTTACTTGTGATTGATTATGATATTTCTAAACTATATATTGCAGTAGATACTAGTTGTATTTTTTAAATTATATTGAGCTTTCTAAAACGGGGTTAGTACTTTTGAGATGTTTTGAATTAGATAAATGGTTGTGATCTACTCACAATTTATTTATGCCCCCGGCCCCCAAGGGACGTTGTTTGTGGTGACTTGCAAGTTTAGTTTTAATAATATTGAATTTCTTAAGTTCAAATTCATTCACATATTAATTTATGGGTTAATCTCAGTTTACTACCCTAAATTTCTTGGTTTTCAACATTTAATATATGAAGTTTTTTTTCATCTCAGAGTGGTACATAAGTCATAATTTTGAGACACTTTCATACATCTGTTTAAGTTTGCTATTAAATCAGTCGTTAACTGGTGACGTGGTGCTCACATAGACAGTGACTAGGTGCCACGTGTCATGGGGCCCACATAAATATTAAAAAATTAAAAAAATTAAAAATTAAAAAAAAAAATTTATGGGCTATCCCCTACCTCAACCCCTGACCCTCTCCCTCCCTTTTGTCCTCGCTCAACTCCAATTACCTCTCCCCCCACGCCTCAATCAGCACTGTTGTCGCCTCATCGATCCAGCAATCTTCCCTTCCTCTGTCGCTGCTCCGCGCTTACTGCTTACCCAACGTCATGAGAGCTAGGGTTAGGGTTTTCTTTTGAGTTGGCGTCCGTGCTGGAATCTGTGCCGACGGCACCGTCACCGACATCGTAATCCAACCTTTCTGCCTCTACGATGCCGAGGATCGGCTTTCTCCAGACACTGGTGACAGGATCTTGTCGTCCCTTTCCATCAATGCAACTGTTATCCCACGTCGATCTAGATCCAAGACTTGGTGGCAAACTGTGCAGAGGTGTGTCGAATATCACCGATCTGGGAGCTGGGACTAGTTCAGAGGGATTGAGAGCAAGTATTATGGTGGGTACTACCGTGCGCCAGAGGTCGTACAATATGAGATATCGGCAATGTGAATTTTAGGTTTTTGGGGGTTGGAATGCATTTAGTGCCAGAGACATAAGAGATGAGAGAAGAGAGGGAAGGATTGGGGGTTGAGGTAGGGGACAGCCTAGAATTTTATTTTTTTTTATTTTTTTATTTTTTTAATATTTATGTGGGCCCCTATGACAAATGGCGCTTAGTCACTGTCCACGTGAGCGCCACGTCATCAGTTAACAGTTGATTTAACAGCAAACTTAACGGATGTATGAAAATATCTCAAAATTATGACTTTATGTACCACTCTGGGATGAAAAAAAACTTTATGTATTAAATGTTGAAAACTAAGAAACTTTAAGGTAGTAAACTGAGATTAACCCTTAATTTATTATACCTATGGCTTTGTCACCAGTTTGGTGATGGTTGGCACATGTCCACCCCTAGTTTGATGGCTATAGGGGTTGCAGTGTGTCAGTTATTTGCCACATTTCATCCTTAATCCGATTAGCATTCAGTCAAAAGAAAGTTTCAGAACAAGGGAGATATCATGGGTCTCTGGTCTGATATCGAAGTAGGTGGTACTCTGATGATCACGTAGATATTCCTAAAAATATTAAGTTTAGGATACAAACACGTTTCTATGTCTAAGTGTTCACAGGTGAACAAGCAGCCTACTGCTTTATCCTACAAACTTATTCCATGTTTGATTATATGGCTCCTAACTCCAAAATAAGTTTAATGACTAAGTAAAACTACTTCGCAAAATATGCGAGCAAAAATCAAAGAATAAATTAAAAACAACCATGTCGTACAACGAGGAAAATTCAAATTTTTTATACGACATGCCCTTATTCCGAGAAAAAAACTTATTCTTGACTTGGAAAAATAAAGTAATCTTCCTCTCTGGCATCATCACAACAACTACGTTCTTCCCTTTATTGGCAGCATCATTGGATGGTGGATCAGCAGAGGTAGGCATTCATGCGGTTGCTCCAGCATTGCTCTTGGGCACGTCATTTGCTTCAGAGTCTTCACCATGATCAGTCTCAGATCTGGTAAAGCTAGATTCGTCAACTTCAGAAGAATCAACCCCCATAACTGAAAACTGTTGTTCGCGTCAGGAATTTCCGTCGGGGACGTTTCCTGGCCGACGAGCGCACAGCTCCCCGAGAGGTTAGCGCCGGTTGAGGGCTGCTGTCGGGCTTCTGCTTCACTGTCGGGCTTTGTCGGGCAAGGCTCGTCGGGCACGGCTTATCGGGCAAGACTCGTCGGGCACGGCTTATCGGGCAAGACTCGTCGGGCACGGCTTATCGGGCAAGGCTGGAAGAGAAGGACAGCGTTAACCCTGAGAGGTGCCTTTGTGGGGCCTTAGGTGTAGGCCTTGAGGCTCACAATCAAGATTAACTTCTAAGTACTTAGGCGTGCCACTGCCATCTTTAGCATGGCAGATGTAAAATGGATGTCGCGTTTTAATTGTATATATATATATATGCCCGAGAAACCGTGTTAGTTATAACAGGTGCCTTTGTGGGGCCTTAGGTGTAGGCCTTGAGGCTTCCCATCAATAACTAAACCAGCACTCGAACATATAATATTCGTTCGATTGATTGCAGGAGCCTTACAACTATTATACTTCTGATTACCCGAATCTGAGAGATAGAACGAACCCAAATAGGTGCCTTTGTGGGGCCTTAGGTGTAGGCCTTGAGGCTTCCCATTAGAATTCGTTCTTATATTCAAACGTTCCAGACCGCGGAATGGAATGAATCCAAATAGGTGCCTTTGTGGGGCCTTAGGTGTAGGCCTTGAGGCTTCCTATCAGAATCCATTCCATGCTTAAGCGTTCTATGATAATCATAATATAATAGAAATAAAACTAAGGGGTAGGACGATTACTTGCGCCCCAAGTAACTTCGGACTTCTTGTTTATCAAGGGCTATTGTGGATGGGTTAAGTCCACATAAGGTTCTTTTTTATGCCTTGAGGCCAAGGACTTTTTTATGCCTCGGGCTATCCTCAGGTCAACCCTTCAGAGGTACCATTTTCTTCCTTTTCAACCCTTAAGTAACTCTATAGTTTCTGGACTTAATGCCTGAATCTTTCTTCTTCTTCTATCTGTTTTTAAGCTGGGGCATCTACCTCCTTGCCTAGTCATGGCCCTCCTATGAAGTTTGTGATTTCTTCTCCTGCCCTGGATGCAACTCCTTCCTCTCAGTTTGACCCTTCTACAGGAGTTATTTTGCACTTCGTGGATGAGGGCAGTAACTTGGTGAGCCATTATTCCCGAATTGAATTCCTGATTAACTCATACTCACGTTTTCTGCAGCCTTTTCCGGTATATGAGCCACCCCTTCCATCGGTGGTATCAGATAATGAACCCATAGTCCCTGAGATTCCTGTAACCTCAGAGGTAATAGCCTCACGGGTGCCTGCGTGCCCGATAGTTGATATTGATGAACCTTCTTCTTCTCTTGCTGGTGGTGGAAAGTTTTCCCTTCAACGAGGATTTAATACTCTTCCTGGTGAAACCCCAGGGCTAAGTCAGGTACATTTCTTCTCTCCAAAGCCTCTTTTTGCCTCAAACTGTATTCTTGTCTTGACCTGGTCCTTTTGGCTTTTCGCAGCAAGTCCTGAAAGAGACTTCCCCCCTCGTTTGGTCCGTAAGTCAAAGTGCTCCCGTCCTCATTTATCTTCTGGAGGTACAGAGATTCCCCTTTCTGGAATTGAGAAGATCAGGCAGATAGAGATTGGCCCCCCCAGTGGGCATTGCTCCATTAGAGGAAGCTACAGTGCAGGATCCTCCTCCTTTTCCATCCTCAAACCCTGCTAAGTTGCCCAAACTTTTTGAAGCACTTGGGTGGCTTGAGACGAGGTTGAAATCCTCAAGACATACTTCAGCAAGCTCCAGTTCTTCAGAGCAACAACGAGTCTTCCAAGAATGGGCGAGGAAGGACTTCACTGCATTATTCAGCCTCAAGGCTCTTTGTGATTTAGAAAAGGTCACAATTGAGTCTTTCAAAACTGGTCAGCTATCAAAACCTCAACACGATTCCTTTTTCTCTTTCTTTGAGAATTTAAGGGCTCTTAGGGAGCAATACCAGAGAGCTGATAGACAAGCTAATCGGGCAAGATGCTTTATGGAGAAAGAGTCAAGCATCTCCGCTCAAGTTGATCGGTTGATGGATGAAAGCTTGCGGACAAAAGAAAGGGTTAAAGTTGTTAATTCTGAAATCCAAAAGCTGGAGGAACAACTGGTTGCTTTTAAAGCTGAACAAGCAACTCTTCTAGATACCCTCGAAAACCAAATTGAGGGAGTAGAGAAGTCAAACTCGGAGTTAGAGCATACTAGGTCCCAAATTGTAAATAGCCATACTGTTTTGGCCGAACCTAGTAGGATATTTGCCATTATGCAGACATACCATTCTCGAATAGTGACCCTGAGTGAAAATGTTAATTTTTTAGAATAGGATGATTTGTAACCCTTTTCTTATTGGAATGAACATGTGTTTTGTCCCTGCTCTGCTCTTGGTACTATTTGAATTGACTTCGGGCAACTCTTCCCCCCCCTGATTACTTTCTTCTTTCTTCTACTTCCCTCGTTAGCAACAATCTTAGGGGCCTGATCTTGATTCCTTGGTCCCCTTCATGGTACTTTCATTCATGCAGGGGTGTTAGGACAACCCGAGATCTTTTCTTTCCTCTGCTGTACCAACTGGTGACCCCGACTCTTCTTTTTAAATGAGGTTGATCATACTTATAGGAGCTTCCGGGAAAGGGTTTGTATCCACCATCATACTAGCTTGGGGCTTGTCAAGTAACAACTTTCCCTTCACTATCAGGTCTTGTATCCAATCTCTAAACTGGACACAATTGACTATGGAATGGTTGAAGGTATAGTGTAGCTTACAATACTTCTTCCCTCTGAGTTCTTCTGGTTTGGGCATCTTTTTGGTATTGTCAGGCAAAATTACTCTTGCCCGCACCAGTTCTTCATAGATCTCAGGTGCCTTGGCCAGATCAAACGAATAACTCTGGTACTTGGGTGGTTTCATGGGGACGAAACCACCATCGTTCATTACGATCTTCTGATCTTTGACAAGTTGGACTAGCCCTTTTACCGTCAGTGGTTTGAAAGGTGTGGTCATTTCAGCGGCACATACGTCAATGTCTTCTTCATCATGGCCACCCTCATGCTCTGGCCTGGTTTCTCCTACTTCCACTCGATGAATTGCAGCTTTATTTTTGTAGAAGGGAGGGACCTTGGAAGTGTGCTTCACTTGTTGCTCTTCTTGCAACAGCCTCTCATACTTAGTGGCAGCAATTACCATTTCTTGCAGCTCGTTGAATTGTGTATCATAAAATCTCTTCCTCAAAGGTAATTTCAGAGCCATTTGAGCAATTGATATGAGCTGCGCTTGGTTGACGGGGAATTGGCATCTCATCCTTGTTTTCTTGAACCTCATCATGAAGTCCTCAGTAGATTCATGATCATATTGTTTGACTTCAACAAGGTCATTGATAGTCAATTCTGGCTCTATTCTGTAAAACTGTTCGTGGAAAGCCATCTCCATTTGGCCCCAGTTGGCAATAGAGTTAAGGGGTAATAGAGAGTACCACTGAGATGCTAAACCCGCCAATGAATTCCTAAACAACCTCAATTTATAATTTGGGTTGCCCTTATATGCCACACAATGATTGGAGAATTTGAAAATGTGGTCTCTGGAGGACACGCTACTGTCTTCACCTGTGAACGTTGGGAATGCAGGCATCTTGAAGTTGAGAGGGAATGGATTTAGCTCGTCAATATATTCAGGATAAGGCTTTTGGTAAGTGACCCTGAACACTGGGCGGGCTCGCGGTTGAGCATTTTGAGCTACTGTCCTTCTTAGCTCAACCAATTCTTCCCTCAGCTGCTGAGTAGCTGAATTATCATCATGACCGATGAGAGCAGTGTCGATCTTTGGGCTCCGGTCGTTGCCCGTACCTGCTTTTCTCATTGGTTCGGGCTTCCTCCAGTTAGTTCCCCCTCCCTTATTAGCTAACAGGGGTGGCCTGTAAGGTGGAGGTTTATCTGAAGTAGTGGTGCCTTCCTTTCTGCTAGTCTCCCCTATCATTACAGGCATTCTATACTTCGTTCTCTCTTGCTCGCTCTGCCTCCTATTATTAAACGATAATAATGGGAAGCTGGGAGCCTCTTTTTCCAGAACTAGCTATATCACAGGTTGACTCCCTTCAGGAACCACTTTATTCTTTCCCTTATCCTTTTCTTCTTCTAATAGTGGGAATAAGGGAATGATTGGTTCACTTCTCATGGTAACTTGGCTCATCCCACTTTCCTGAGCCCCTTTTGGAGTAGAAAACTTCAGATCAAGTCTTCTCTGTAGATTCCCTGTTAATGTACAGAGCCTACTCACTTCTCCCTTGGTTTCCAAAGAGATTCTTTCCATACTTTTTAGTACTTGGATCATAGTAGCTTGTAGTTCACTAGTTCCCTTCCCTTCCGATCTCTCAGATGAAGTTGGGCTTTCTAGGACCACTCGTCCTGATGGGGAAGAAGGATCTCCTGATTGATCTGCCATTTGTAGGAGAAAAGGGTGAGAGAAACCCTTATTCGGATTCTTTTTACCAATTTTGTGGCTTTTCTTTTTGGATAAGCAAGATCACAAGGTGTATGATCCCACCGGGCGTGCCAAAACTATGTTCGCGTCAGGAATTTCCGTCGGGGACGTTTCCTGGCCGACGAGCGCACAGCTCCTCGGGAGGTTGGCACCGGTTGAGGGCTGCTGTCGGGCTTCTGCTTCACTGTCGGGCTTTGTCGGGCAAGGCTCGTTGGGCACGGCTTATCGGGCAAGACTCGTCGGGCACGGCTTATTGGGCAAGGCTGGAAGAGAATGACAACGTTAACTTTAAGAGGTGCCTTTGTGGGGCCTTAGGTGTAGGCCTTGAGGCTCACAATCTAGATTAACTTCTAAGTACTCAGGCGTGCCACTGCCATCTTTAGCATGGCAGATGTAAAATGGATGTCGCGTTTTAGTTGTATATATATATATGCCCGAGAAACCGTGTTAGTTATAACAGGTGCCTTTGTGGGGCCTTAGGTGTAGGCCTTGAGGCTTCCCATCAATAACTAAACCAGTGCTCGAACATATAATATTCGTTCGATTGATTGCAGGAGCCTTACAACTATTATACTTCTGATTACCCGAATCTGAGAGATAGAACGAACCCAAATAGGTGCCTTTGTGGGGCCTTAGGTGTAGGCCTTGAGGCTTCCCATCAGAATTCGTTCTTATACTCAAACGTTCCAGACCGCGGAATGGAATGAATCCAAATAGGTGCCTTTGTGGGGCCTTAGGTGTAGGCCTTGAGGCTTCCTATCAGAATCCATTCCATGCTTAAGCGTTCTATGATAATCATAATATAATAGAAATAAAACTAAGGGGTAGGTCGATTACTTATGACCCAAGTAACTTTGGACTTCTTGTTTATCAAGGGCTATCGTGGATGGGTTAAGTCCACATAAGGTTCTTTTTTATGCCTTGAGGCCAAGGACTTTCAACTGATCAAATTTACATGCCCGAGGGCTTAGAACTTAGATCTGGTTTGAACAATGATGATATATTCAAATCGGATCCAAGTACTAAGAGATTCTTTTAATAGTCATCTTACTAGAAATAACTTTAATACAACTGGAAGTATACAACATATTGCTAGGCTAATGAATGAAAAGACAAAAACAAAGAAGGTCGGGCAAGGTTTAACCTTGTCGTGCAAGCCTGGTCGTCTTGCAGGTTCCTATCTTTGTGGCTTATCAAGGGTCTGAGAGCTTTTAGGGAGAGGTAAGGAGAGGAGTTTTACAAAGAGAAATCGATACTACAGCAAGGTTGAACAGGGTAGTAGAGCTATTACAAGGGTTTGGGTGAAGGCTTGTCCCGAGAGGGATGAAGGCTTGGGCTGACTACAGCTTCGTTCTGAAGGCAAATCTGGCTTTGAGCAGAGTTTATGCTTGCATTTGTTTGTTTGTTTGAGTGTCTTTAATCATGATTTCTCTTTCTTCTTTTATAGACAACTCAGCTTGGCCTCTTGTAGCAGCAGCCTTGCCCGAATGCAACTTGAGAGGCAGTGACTCATCAGCTATATTACTTGTTCTGCCATTATAAAGTACTTTATGGGCTGTATAGCTAGTCAGTCTATACCACTTGGCTTTTGGGTAGGTGAGCAAGTGGTCTTGATGAGCTGCACCAAGTCAGAAAAGCCCATTTTCTGCTTTTTGGGTTTTGGCTGGGCTTAGGCCGGCTCTTCCTTTAAGCATCCTTTTGGGCCAGCCCCTTTCCTGAGCCCAAAGTTCAAGTTTTGATCCAAACAACTGTGCTTTCTTCACTTTGCCCAAAATACACCTGACGAACTAACCTTAGCGGTTATTTCGTCGAACAAAGGCAATAATGAATCAAAAGTTGTACCATTCAGTGTACTTCAACTCCGCTACCTTCGCAAAAGTGGAATAAATATCTACCATGACATCCTCTCATCCCTTGCTCGTTGAAGGATCGCCATATGTTCATGCATAAAAGGCTCCGCTTTACGAAGTATCTTGGACATTTTTGCTTGCAATGCATCTCATTCGGTCCTTGACTACTCTGCTTCATCGCAAGATCCTACTTTGCTCCTCCTTTCACTTTCCATGCCACCTCCAAGTCCTGCCTCAGTGAAGAGCTTCAACAACACCTTGAGCTTTGCCTTCAATGTCCACTCGAGACTTTTGCAAAGCAATAAGTTTTTCTTCCTAAGAGTTTTAGAGTCTCTAACTCCTCCCAAAGTTGCCTGTACTTCGTCTTTTCATCGCAGAGTTGCTTAACCAGGTTGCTCCGCTCTAGCTCGTGTTGGTTGTCGAATACTCTCTAATCTGCCAATACCTTATCTAACTCCGTAATCTTTTCTTTCAATTTCTTGTCCAGCTGGTCCCTAAATCCAAACTCATTCTTTTAGGCTGCCACTATTTTACGGATCTTGTCCGCTAGCAAAGAACAGCCTCAGTCCATATGAATCATATGTGAGCCTGTTCTGTGGAATAGATCAATTATATTGAAAAATTTATCAAACACTTGAAAATTTTGACTAGGTATAGGAAGAAAGACATACATCATAGAGCTATGGCAACGATTTTAGATCAGCTCATATAGACCAGAAACTATGACACTTAAGTCTGCCGGAACAATGGATATTTCATCCTCTACAATGTTGAGTCTACTGACGTAGCAGGAAGTGGTTGCATATTCCACATAGGTTTGAAGATAAGCAGAGGTTGCTCCGACAGATCGACTTCGGCTATAACAACAACGAAGGAGGTTGCCTCTTTGATGGGCGCAAAGCTGGGCCTTATCAAGACACTCGTCGAAAATGACAAAGGCATGACTATAGCAAAGTGGGGTCTGGAGATTGCTACCTTTGTGGAAGTATGAGCAGGGACAGCTGACATCATCTCAGTAGATGGAACAAGAACTTAATTTAACTCTGGATTGGAGTTAACATTATGGTCACCTGAACCAATAGCTTAGTCCGCCTGTTGTTGCTCTACTACTACTTTAGAAGGATTTTCATCTTATTCTCGCATGTTCTCCGCCCCATCACCTACGGAGTTGTCAGAGATTTTAATAAACCTCTCACAGTCATATACCGACAATTCTCTCCTCCTTCTTCTCCTTCTTTCTTAACTTGAATATTTGGTACCACTACCTCAAAAGCTCTTACCTAGACCAAGAATGTTGAAGTTCCTTTCGAGTGCAAATATAAGGATAATATAGTGGCACAAGTAAGGGTGTTAAACCATAGGGACTGATAAACAACTTAGTAGAACTTTTGGCTCTTACATATTAGCATCAGTTAATGATTCGTATGATTTAAAATTGGGGGTTTAAGTAATTTTGGAAAAGAAATAAA
Organism: Malus domestica; assembly: GCF_042453785.1. Classification (NCBI taxonomy): domain Eukaryota; kingdom Viridiplantae; phylum Streptophyta; class Magnoliopsida; order Rosales; family Rosaceae; genus Malus; species Malus domestica. The sequence goes on from NC_091675.1 coordinate 30,183,019, forward strand.
GACAGAAATAAAAGGGAAAAATTAGAACTATCTAAAAATAAGCCTAAGATATGAAATAGGTTAGAAACATTTTTAGGACATAAAAATCTAACTTAAAATGAGCTAAGGCCTTCCCCTAAACATTCATGAATCAATGAGATGATCTTTTAACTTATCCATTTCAAATGCACAACTAAGATGTTCACATATCTAGCTTGGCATATAACTAGATTGTATGAATCCTCACTTTCTTTGCATGTTAGATGCATGGCATATACATCAAACTTATATTTGTAGGTGCAACCTAGCATGACATTTACTTAGATTTAGCACCTAGAAACTCATTAAGAACGAAGAGGATTATGAACATCACATGAACCCTAGAACATGGCATCTATCCCACATTTTAATGGAATCAGCTTACATGATTAGTTATAAACCTAACCACATGTTGCTAAGGAATGAAAGAAGATATGGCAATCATCATTATCATTCTCAACAGAAAACAAACATAAACAAGGTAGCTAAGCTTGGAAATATGTGCTTGAAACAATTGAGACAGGAAACTGATTCTAGCTTGCAAATGAAATTGATAAACTAAAATTGCATCATAACATTAATTCAATCATGTCTAAGGCTTCAATGTAGCCCTAAGTATCCATAACCTAAATTAAAAACATAACAAAATACATAAAAAGTTAGGAAAGCTAGAACCTAGAAACGGGTCAAGGTGGAGGACTCCTCCTCCTCTTTGATGTTGTGTATCTCCTCCTTTTCCTCCCTCAGATTCTGTGTATTTTTCTCCTATTAAAAGGCTTAGAAGTTAACATTTGACACATTTATATCCTTGAACTGACTCTCATTTATAGCTCGTTACAATCAACTTTTAGTATAGAAGTAACTGAAAAGTAGTTGTTATCAGAATTTGTAACTGAACAGCTCTTCTTTATTTTGTCATAATTTCTTGTCAAAACCTCTAAATCACAAGTTGTAAAGACCATCAGAAAGAACACTTCCAGGGTTTTCCAACCATGTATGGCCCATTTTCTAATTCATTATGAGCACTTCGGGGAAAAGCTCTCAAGTTGGTTGTTTTGCAAGGATCTTTTCTAGCAGATCTTGGGTCACTTGTGGGCTATGGTCTGGTCTTGGGCGAGTTGGGCTTCAAACTATCCATTCTAGGCTCTTAAGATATTCAAAATAAGATGATTTCTTCAAGCCCTTGCTTTCATCCTGAAATACAATACAAACAACAAAATACCTTGTGATGCATAGAGATTTTAAGTCAAAAACCTAAGTAAAAGAGGGTGTAAAAGTATAACTTTATGCACTCAACAAAAAACCAACTCTCCCACATTGGAGACTTGTCGACTTTCCTTCGATAAGTTTTTAAACTCCTATTATTAGAAGACTTCCTCTTATGGATACCAACAACCCAACTTTCTTCGAAGTTTGTTTGCCAAATTTCTTGCTCTTCGTCATCTTCTCAGGCTTATTGGGCTCTTTAATGGACCTTACCCCATTCTTCGCTTCCACCACGTCTATCTTTCTCGGCTCTGGAATAGGTATCTTGAAGCAATGCTTGACCAATGGCGTCTCTTATGTTGGCATCATTCTGCTCTATAGCTATAAGCCATCTCTAGTAGCGGTGTTCCACTGAAATTATCTCAAAATCCCAATCGATAAGATGAGGGTAGCAAGGTCCAACATACTTAATGTTGTAGTTCAATCCACGGATTTGACGTTATGAACTCTAACTTCAAGGATGTCACATTCTCACTCTTCGTTGACAACTAGCAAGTCCTTATATCAATCTTTGTCTTGCTTGGGCAGATTAATGATGTAAGTGTCCCATAGGAGGCTTGCCTTTGCCTAAAAAATGTAGTGGGTCTTTGTACTTTGCTGCATGGTGTACAAGTCCAGAACTCCTAAATTCAAAGCGTTGTGCTGCACCACTTGTTAAGAAGTTCAAAACAAGTGATTATCTTGGTAAGATGCCGAAGTTGGTGAAGTTCGAAATTTGAAATTTCATCCCTAAATCTAAGTACCAAGGATAAATCTTGGCTCATGGCCGCTCCAATTTAGATGGATTCGGTAACGGGGTGAGCACATCTTCACTAGCTTCCCAGAGTGTGCATCTGTTGAGAATGTTTTTCTGTTCTTCAGCAAAAGTGTCATGATCCTCCTTATTATGAATTTGGATCAATGGTGGTTAGTGAGGAGTATGGTAGTTGGAGGTCGAGATTGGTTGAACGCTTCTTGAAAAGGCAATTTCTTTGGTAGGAAAAAGTGAAAGAATAAATAGAAGAACTATTGAAGAACTTTAGGAAAGCCTTTTACAAAAGAAAACTAAGAAAAATTTAGAAGGTGGTGGAAGAAAATGAGAGGAAGGAAAGAGATATTTATAAAGATTTCTTTGGAATCACACGACTGTTAAATCTGGAATGACCCACCTCGAGATTCAAGGATCCCAATAACTAAAATCTCTCAAAAATGTAATAATAAAAAACATTGCCTTCTTTCTCGCGCACATGTAATGTGATGTCTCATTATCATTGCTAACACGACACGGAAAGCCAAATCCGATTGGGCATTAGATTGGTTTCCTATATTCTTGGAAATTCTTACAATCTAGGGATTGTCTTGTGCCGCCAGTAATCACAATACTAAAAGGTGCAACATCTTAAGTGTTACACCCACCCCCGTTTTATTTCAAAATAGTTTGTGGGTCTTAATTAGTGAGCCCAAGGGGGCCACCCTCTAATATATGTCCCCAGTTTTCTATCTCTCTCTCTTTGTTCTCTCTTCTTCCCGTCGAACACATGCTCTCACACAGACCATCCACCCTTTATAGCCTCGATGAACCCATCACCCTCGAGAATCCTTCGTCAAGATCTTCAACACATCGAAGTCTCTCTCTCTCTCTCTCTCTCTCTTCCCTCTGCCACGATAAGCACCTAAAGGGTGCAATGGCGAACTCTGGCCAACTCCACAATTTCCGAGCAGGTGAGCCTCAGAATTGTATTACCCTGTCTTAAGTTGGATGTTAGTACGAATTTCTGAGTTTGTATACCTGTTTTGGTGAAGGTTAGACTTGAAATCAGTTCGGATGTGTTAAACCCATTTTCAGGCGAGCCGTGGATGGATGTTAGTACGAATTTCTGAGTTTGTATACCTGTTTTGGTGAAGGTTAGACTTGAAATCAGTTCGGATGTGTTAAAGCCATTTTCAGGCGAGCCGTGGGTGTGCAAGCCCAGTTTTCGATCACCCCAATCTTCTTCACTGTGAATTGTGGGTATAAACCTCTTCCCTTCATCTTGTACTATGTTTTCATACCTAGATTGCATCCTTAGGTTGCTAGTTATCGTCGATCGGAGCTTAAGAGGCTCCGGCCTTCTTCCCCGGCAAGAGCAAGTGAAACCTAGGCCTTCGAGTCGTTACTTCCAAACCCAAAACCAATCGAACCAGGGCCTTTGGGCCATCTTATTTTAAGGCCTTAGGCCCATGCAATTTTTAATCCTAAGCTTTTAAAGGCTTAAGGCCCTCGAGCCGTTTCATCTTAGGCTTTTGGCCTTGGGGCCAGGCCCTAAGCCCATTTCCCAAAACCCATTTCCTAAACCCCTCTCACCCAGCCTTTTTAATTATTTGGCCTGCGGGCCGTGCCTTGCATGGGCTGAGTGTATGTGTGGTGTGTGTGTGTTATGCCGTGCGTGTACTGTGTGTGTATAGTGTATGTGTGTGTGTCTGTGAGTGTGTGTGTGTGTGTGTGTGTGTGTAAGCATGTGTGAGTATGTGTGGTGCACATGTGTATGTGTGTGTGTGTGTGCTGGCATGTGTGTATATGTGTTGTGTGGGTTTGGGCTTAAGCCATTTCTTGAAATTCTATAGTTGGGTAGTTTGTTAAATTGTACATTTTTGTGCTTAGGTGAAGTTGCTAGTAGGGATTTCCCTAATCCTCTTCCGTACAATTCTGCTGCTACGGAGTATCTGTGAGTGGACCCCTTCTAAAATTTGCATGATTTTATAGTTTAATTGCATAAATGAAATGCATGCCTTACAAGTTTATGAATTGATTTTATGTTGAGCATGTTTATGGAATACGTTGTTTATCGTCTCGTTTTTTGTGAGGAATTAATTTTTAGCCTATATTGAGCTATATTTTAATATATCGTATTTTCTATAAAAATCATGAATAGGTAAACTATTTGATAGATGACGATAGGATGCTAGAACATGTTTTAAAAACCTTTTTTTTTATAGTATAGACGATGGATGACTTTATACTATGAAGTGGTTATATTTGAGAGGCGTAACTATTTGTGCATACCTAGTGGACACTATGCCGCCTGGGGCAAGGATCTGGTGTTGGTAGTTAGGCTGGGAGAAATAATCCCTAGCTACGGGTTGAGGGACACGGACCAGGCATTGGGCCTGGAGTTGGTAATCTCTGGCTACGGGCACAGAGACCACGGTGCTGGCATAGAGTCGGGAGTTATATTTATTTAGTGATTTTACTGGCAACACACCACACTTACGAGACGATCTGTGAGACGATTGATATTTTGATTTTTCGCGATATGTCTTTTGATATGTTTTTGGCATGCTAGGGTTTTCAGTAAACCTATCATTTATTATGCTAGTAGTTTTCATTATATAAATTGTGGGGGTTAGTATGTTGATAACTGTTTTATTATATATACATCAACTTGGTCCACTCATGTTTGTTTTGCGCCCCCTTCAGGACTTAAAATCGAGGTATACAATCCCGGCGTCAAGGCACTTTAGCATCAGCATCTTCAAGTCCTCTCGATGTAAGACCCATTCTTTTATTCATTCAATTTTTTATTATTTCTTTTAGTGTTCTAGTTAGTTGTATGCTCTGAACATGTTCCTTATATGCATATTCATTATTCTTTTATATTTCTAAGTCTTATCTATTTCCTATTCTCAGCATTTGCATTCAATAAATGGCTTTTGTCACCCTCGGGTGTCGGCCAGTACGTGCCTATCCTGGTATTTAAGGAACATCGGGATCTGGGTGTGTCATATTGGTATCAGAGCGTGGTTTGTTCAAAGCATATTTATAGGATCTTCTCTTACTCTAGTAGTGTGTTGGTTTTGAAATCATTTAGATGTCACGACTTCTGGATTTGGTGTCATTCAGCCCAGTTATGCAAACCTTTCTCTGTTTGAATTGTCACCTCTTGTTTGAAATTCAAGAATTTGTATTGGGATTGTGCCTCATCGGCGACGTGTTTGATTTGTTGGACGACTTTCAACATAGGACACTACTCTGCAGCGTGCATTCCTTGGGAATGGTGGGCAGAGTCGGTGTTACTTGGAAGCGACGTGTTTTAGAAATCTCAGTTTTCGAAAGTCTAGTCAAGACTAGTTGTAGATCCGAAATGGCGATGCCACTCTGCAACATGCGTTCCCCAGGAATAGTGGGCAGAGTCATATCTTAGTGACAACTACTCGAAACTTTCGAAATGCGTATTGAGGAAACGATAAAGGGCTAGTTGTTGCGACGATTAGTAAATGGTAGTTGGTGGAATTGAATCAAAGTCTCAGACTCATTACGACTGAAGAAATTCGTGTGGATCTTTAGGACAATTCTCGGTGATTGTTCTATCGTTAACCTTCTTGCTTATTCCAACGACGAAGTCAAGTTCACTAACCTTTGACAGTCAGCTTGACATGAAATTCTACGAGCATTGGCATTGTTTACATTAATTGCTTTTCTTGGGAAACTCCTCGGTAGGAAATGCTATTCTCACCAATTTTCTTAAAGGAGTTACGATTCTTGTTGTTGTTGTAATTAGAATTAGATGATGAAGATCCAGCCTTGTTTGGATTGTTGGAAATGTGCCCTAAAACCAATCATGTGATGATACTTTACGGACATTTCACATGTTAAACTAATCTAGTTTAAATATAAAGGGCAAAGATTATTGTTTGAGCCGTCTCATATAAATGTTATATGCTTAAACGATAAAGTCCAAGGAATATGTGATTGGGAGAATACGATCTAAAGAAGTTAGATTCATGAGACCATTCTTTCGTAGACACATCCTAAATGTTCCTGATCATAGGATTGTCAATTGGGCATTGACAGTCCGTTAAGATCAGTACGTACTGTGTCTTCTCTTAGGGAGAGTGACTAGTCTCGAGTCATTGGTGTGTGTGACATCAAGTCAAGTACGTAGGTGCTCAATAGAGAATGAGTTCACTGAACACGATCAACGAAGAGTTCTCATATTCATGTCACATGAGAACTCATGGTTGGGATAATGCAAAGTAATCCTTTAACCTGAGGCATCATAGTTGTCTTGTGGTTAAGTCCTTGATCTTTGATTATGTCAAAGTCACCCCATCGGGGTGTCCACGGCATCATTGGGGTTAAGCCACTTAGTCATGGAGACAAGTGAATGCGCAACAAGGGATCTCTAACCTTCAAACCGTTTGAGGGAGAATACTCTATGATATGATTTAGAACCTTTGGCCAGAGTATGAATGAGATTTAGGAATGCGTTCCAAATCACATTCAAGGAAATCATATAAGCACACGAATCACATTGGATAGTAGACATGAATAAATAAACTATCAAACCAAACAATGTGGTCAAGAGTATTAGATTAGAGAAAGACCGTATTGCATTTGTAATCCTAAACTGAATAGGTTCTCCACCTCTTCTGATTAGCTTGGGTAACGATGATATACTGCTAGGTGTCACTCATGGTTTGTGGAAGCCCTAAACGTGTGTAATCACTAAAGGGAGAATTGAAAGTAAGTTTCAATTCACAATCGATGTAAAATGGTTTTAATCGCCCACTCCCTCGCTAAAAGGAACCTAATGGATCGTACACCGTGTAAGGTGGAGATTGAAGAAACAATGGAGATGAGTAAGAATGATTAAATGGTTTAATTATTTATTTATGGCAAGGATTAATTAATATGTTAATTAGTCAAACGAATAAAGTTCGTTAAAAGACCACGGGTTAGTTTTGGGCCTCAGGGCCCAATGGGCTTCGAACGTCAAGTCCATTGACTTAAGTTGTATGACAACTTAATTCACAAAGGCCCAAAAGCCCAAACAAAACCCCATGGCCGGCCATTTAGAGGAAGGGTAGTGAACTTGCTTTAATTACAAGTTTGCCACTCAAATGAATAAAGGTATAAATATGACTTTATAGCCAAAATTCATTTAAGGGTTTGTTTTGGAGAAAATTGGAGAGAACATGTCTCTCCATTTCTCTCTAAAGAGGCCGGCCCCTTGGAGGGTGCATCTAGCCATACTACTACTCCAAGGTCACTCATTTTCTTCTCCAATCTCTCCTTGGTGTGGAGACTTAGAGGTTCTCAATTTTGGGAACTTGGAGAAACCTTTTCATCCATCCAAATCCATAGATTTAAGATGCAAGGAATGAAGGCCCTCTCTTTGGGTGATTAGCCTTTGCTTATGCAAAGAGGAATCTACAAAGGTATGATTTCAACTCACTTTGTTTTGAGTTGAGTTTTGGTTCACCAATCTACTAGGCTTTGAATTTCATGGGTAATGTTTTGTTTTTGAGTGCATGCTAGCATGATTCCGCCTTTAATTGTTAATTGCATGCTATATGATGTTGCTCAAATGAACATGTTTTCACAAAATTATCCTTCATGGATAAAGAGTCTCTCTTTGAATTTCCCTGGGTTTGGTACTCGGCGGTAAACCCTAGCTCCTTGTCCTCGTACTTTTTGGTAGATGTGAACTTAACATCTTGCTTGTAGCCCAACTGACCAGTGCTCTTGTCCACTAACTGTTCAGCCCTGTTATTTTTCAGTGTAATGGCTTGAGACTTCACCATATTCATCGTTGTACGAAGATTGAGCTTTGCTCTGAACTTTTCTAGACTCATTGAACTTTGGTTTCCTCAAGGGTATCATTTTAAGGTAGCCAATTGTGTCACTACATGCATACAAGCTGTTTTGTATCTTTCTTCCTCGTCATTCTGTTGATTCAGAGGTTCTATGTTTAATTTTTGAACTTTGAAACAAATCTCACAAAGTATTGTGAATTTCGAAATGTCTTTGGCCCCGTCAAATCTTATAAGCAGTTTTTTTTTTTTTTTAACTATTCTTTGAGCTTAGACCTGTTTCCCTTTTGGCTAAGAAACCCGTCAACCTTAGTGTGATGATTAGCCAAATAATCATAAATAGTGACTTCTATTTCTGCATCTTCACTTTCCTTCGCTTGTTTGTTTCATAATGTAAACCGGATCATGCCGAAACATTTCACTAAGAAAAAAAACAAAAACTTTTGTTCTCGGCATGGTTTGTTATTCAAAACTAAATATCTTTTACTTCAGTTTTGAACAACTTATTTTGACCTTCAAATTCTTGAGTGTTCCTTCAACCTTCTCGACATGGTTTCTCGCTTAATTAGTGAGGAATTCATGATCGATCGATTCGGCGGAAGTGTGCGCCAAATTCTTATCGATTTAGACAGGAACGTAAAGAGCATAATCTTTTCACAAGCTTACCAAAAGAATTCCAAGTGGGTGTGAAGTTAAGCCGTCTTTTGGTAAGAGATTGGTGAAAATTGTAGTGTAAGTGATTAGCTAATTGCATCACTATCTTCACGCTGAATTGAATGGTCACCACTCATTGTCTTGCTACAATTCATAACCATCATATCTTACTCTAGTGGACCTTTTCGATGATGTGATGTGTTTACCTCAACGCAGCTTTCCACTAACTCTCACCAGGATCTATCGGTTCGAGAGCACGTGGGCATGAGGTTTAAGCGGTCTTTTAGTAAGAGTTGGTTGAAAGTTTTAGTACAGAAGGTCAGTGGATTGTATCACCATCTTACTCTAATTCATAGGCATCACATTGGTTCTTTTACAACGTTATGTGTTCGTCTCAACACATCTTTTCACTATTTCACTCCAAGACTTTTTTGTTTGTGAGCACTTAGTTGTCGAAACACTTCTAGCAGATCTATTTGGTGCATTCTAGGATGGCACTACAGCACGGTTGAGGCGAGAATTTGATAATCATTACACTTCTCTCGAGAGGTATGTACTCTCTTTTGTTTTTAGGTTGACCATTTGGGAGTCGTTCTTCTTTCCACGAACTTTGACCTTGTTTGACAAGAAATCTGCAACTAAGCAAAAATGGAGAGGTGGTTTGAGCACTATAATAGTTCCCAAGAGATACTGCTTGTTGGGAAAGGTGACTTCTTGTTTTCTACTTGCTTGGCTCGATCTTTTGGGTATACTACTAACATGGTAGCCACTTCTCTTAAATCCCAACGTACAGTTTTCAAAAGGGTTCTTTATCGGTGAAACACTAGAGTAGTTGGTCATATTTGGAAGAACTAAGGAGGATAGGATGCTTGGTGATGGATAAAGTTTTACAATGACAGTTCTTATTTTGTTCGGTTTAAGTATGGCACCTGTTGCGACATGGTACGAGAGTTTCTACAGGTAACACTGGTTAATAGAGGAGTTGTGCAAGCTTGTATTCGGAGATCAAATTTACGACATGTGAAATTGTGCACCCTCAGGAAATTACTGCTTGCTTATCGAGACAACAAATTGGTGGTCAATATCGCGAGCGGGCGACTATGATATCGATAATTTATTCGTTGGGTTCGTTGAGGAAGTGAGCAAAAAGATCCATCTACAGCAGCTGATACATTTTTGGATTTGTTATTCTTAGGACTCAATCCAAAGACACATCTATTCTTGGAGTACGGGAGGTTACAAATTCTTTGGCGAGACCCTCTCTCATTTTTCAGTCTTGGTTTTTAGTATAAGTATTTTAACTTCCTTTACTTTAGTTATTTGTTTTAGACGTTACAAATGTTTTGGGGGAAAGTATTTATGTTTTCGGTTTTAAGTTCAGCACGAGTTTTCAACCTATATGTTAGTACATATTTATTTTGATGCTATCGTATTTTACGTATGTACTTTTGACCCTACGTCAATATATGTTTTCCGCTTTATATCTTTATAAAGTATGTTTTCTACTTTTGTACTGATGGGGAAGAAAGTGAGAGCTTGGAGGCATGATAGAGGATTTTGTAACCCACTTGCGACGGTGTGGCATATTCTCTTTTATGCACCCACTCTGACTTGATTTCTCTTTATACATATATTCTTCTTCCTATTTTCGAGTACTTCAGTTTAGTAAGTGATTTTAAATTTCGGGGACGAAATTTTTATAAAGGGGTAGATTGTTACACCCACCCCCGTTTTATTTAAAAATAGTTTATGGGTCTTAATTGGTAAGCACAAAGGGCTTACCCCCTAATATTTGTCCCCAGTTTTCCATCTCTCTCTCTGTTCTCTCCTCTTCCCGTCGAACACATGCACGCACACAGACCATCCACCCTTTGCAGCCCCGATGAACCCATAACCCTCGAGACTCCCTCGTCAAGATCTTCAACACGTCGAAGTCTCTCTCTCTCTCTATCTCTCTTCCCTATGCTATGACAAGCACTGAAAGGGTGCAATGGCGAACTCCGGCAAACTCCACCATTTCCGAGCAGGTGAGCCTCGAAATTGTATTACCCTGTCTTAAGTTGGATGTTAGTACGAATTTCTGAGTTTGTATACCTATTTTGGTGAAGGTTGGACTTAAAATCAGTTCGGATGTGTTAAACCCATTTTCAGGCAAGCCGTGGGTGTGAAAGCCCAGTTTCTGGTCACCTCAATCTTTTTCACGGCGAATCGTGGGTATAAACCTCTTCCCTTCATCTTGTACTCTGTTTTCATACCTAGATCGCATCCCTAAGTTGGTAGTTACCGTCGACCGGAGCTTGAGAGGCTCCAGCTTCTTTCCCCAGCAAGAGCAAGTGAAACCTAGGCCTTCGAGCCGTTGCTGCCAAACCCAAAACCAATCGAACCAGGGCCTTTGGGCCATCTTCTTTTAAGGCCTTAGGCCCGTGCAATTTTTAATCCTAAGCCTTTAAAGGCTTAAGGCCCTCAAGCCGTTTCATCTTAGGCCTTTGGCCTTTGAAGGAAAAAATTTGTCCTAGCTAAGAACAAGTATGAACATTTGAATACTCATGCAAACTATTAACACTTTAAAGTAGGCATGCATTCAAAAACAATTCATAAAACCCATGACTTTCAAAGCCTAGTATATGGTGAACCAAAATAAACTCTTTAACAACATTAAAGAGAAGTAAAGATTAAGTGATTCTTTACCCTTGAAGCTCATCCTTGATTACACAAGGGATTCACCCAAGTGGAGGGCCTTCAAGTCACCTCCAAGCTCTTTGAATCCTCCTTGTGTTTTCCTCCCTTTAGTGCTCCTTTGATGATTTGAGGAAAAAGGATTTGTTCTCCAAAAACATCAAAAGCTTGATGTCTCTAAGTCTCTTCACCAAAGATGTATATTGTGAAGATGATATGGATGACTTAGAGAGATTTTAGATGCTAGTAAAAATCCTCTAAGTGGCCGGCCTCTATGTAGAAAATGAGAGAAAAATGTTTCACCCAATTTCTATTAGAAAACCCTTATGAGAAACAAAGCTATAAAGATGACTTTATACTTCATCTCTTAGGTTAGTGGCAAACTTGCAATTAAGCAAAAATTCCCACTACCCTTGCTATGGCCGACCTCCTTTTGTTATTGGGCTAAATACCCATATTTGTTTTAGTTGTCATACAACTTAAACATAATGGGCCTAGTGGACCAAAACAATTTTGGACCCCGAAGCCCAAACTAACTTAAAAGCCCAATACGAACCTTTCGTATAATTAATTAACTAATTAATTAACTTTGACCATTCTTCAATTAAACCATTTAATTGCTTATCCATTTCATATAATTTCTTCACTAACATCCTTATGTGGTGTGCGATCCATTAGGTTCCAATTAGCGAGGCAGTGGGCGATGTTACTCTTAACGATCGATCGTGAATTGAAACCACATTTCAATTCTCCCTTAAGATTAGTGTTTTCTAATCTTCAGGGCTTCCACAAACCATGAGTGACACCTAGCAGCATATCATGGTTACCCAAGCTAAGTAGAATTGGTTGGAGAACCTATCCAGTTACAACTACAATGCAATACGGTCATTCTCTAATACAATGCTCTTAATCACATTGTTTAAGTGATAGTTTGTTTCATGTCTACTATCCAATGTGATACTTTCCTATATGATTCCTTTGAATATGATTTGGAACAAACTTCCTAAGTCATATTCATATGCTTTGGCCAAAGACTTTAGAATCATATCTTAGAGTATTCTCCTTCCACCATGGAAGGTTAGAGATCCCTTGTTGTGCATTCATATGCCTACATGACTAGATAGCTTGACCCCAACAATGCCGTGGACAATCCGAAGGAATGTCGTTGACATGATCAAAGATCAAGGACCTAACCATTAGACATCTATGATGCCTCAGGTCAAAGGACTACTTTGCATATTGCAACTTTAGAGTTCATACATGACATGTATGTTCGAACTCTCTTTTGATCGTCGTTCAGTGTACTCGATTACCTTTTTCGAGCACCTATGTGTTTGTCTTAGTGTCCAACACCAAATGACTTGAGACTAGTTCATACTCACGTTTGAGTCAACATAACACATACTAACCTTAGCGGATTGTCAATGCCCAATTGGCAATCCTATGGCTAGGAACGTTTTAGGAATGAACATAAGAGAATGGTCTCGATAATCTAACTCACTTAGATCACTTGTCTCTTAGATCAAATACATTCCTTGGATTCCCTTATTGCTTAAACACATGATACAATAAATAGTGATTAACAATAAGCTTTGCCATTCATTAAACATATAAAAGTTTAATACAATAAGTATTCCAAAAGCTATTACATCAAATGAGTGGCTTTGTGGGCATACTTCCAACAGCCTTGGGGCCGGGCCCTAAGCCCATTTCACAAAACCCATTTCCTAAACCCCTCTAACCCAGCCCTTTTAATTATTTGGCCTACGGGCCGTGCCTTGCATGGGCTGAGTGTATGTGTGGTGTGTGTGTGTTATGTCGTGTGTGTACTCTGTGTGTATGGTGTATGTGTGTATGTCTGTGTGAGTGTGTGTGTGTGTGTAAGCATGTGTGAGTGTGTGTGGTGCACGTGTGTATGTGTATGTGTGTTGGCGTGTGTGTATATGTGTTATGTAGGTTTGGGCTCAAGCCCAAACCACCCCCTTTGTTCCTTAACTATCCAAACCCAAAACCCAATAGGTCCTAACCCTATTTAACCTAAACCTAAACCCTAATCCGAATCCAATCCCAAGACCCATTTCCATTTCTTGAAATTCTATAGTTGGGTAGTTTGTTAAATTGTACATTTTTGTGCTTAGGTGAAGTTGCTAGTGGGGATTTCCCTAATCCTCTTCCGTACAATTCTGCTGCTACGGAGTATCTATGAGTGGACCCCTTCTAAAATTTGCATAATTTTATAGTTTAATTGCATAAATGAAATGCATGCCTTACGAGTTTATGAACTGATTTTATGTTAAGCATGTTTATGGAATATGTTGTTTATCGTCTCGTTTTTGGTGAGGAATTAATTTTTAGCCTATATTGAGCTATATTTTAATATATCGTATTTTCTATAAAAGCCATGAACTGGTAGACTATCTAATGGATGACGATAGGATGCTAGAACATGTTTTAAAAACCCCTCTTTATAGTATAGATGATGGATGACTTTATACTATAAAGTGGTTATATTTAAGAGGCGTAACTATTTGTGCGTACCTAGTGGACACTATACCGCATGGGGCGAGGATCTGGTGTTGGCAGTTAGGCCGAGAGAAATAATCCCTAGCTGCAGGTTGAGGGACATGGAGCAGGCATTGGGCCAGAAGTTGGTAATCTCTGGCTACGGGCGTAGAGACCACGGTGCTGGCATAGGGCCGGGAGTTATATTTATTTAGTGATCTTACTGGCAGCACACTGCGCTTACGAGACGATCTATGAGACTATTGATATTTTGATTTTCCGCGATATGTCTTTTGAGATGTTTTTGGCATGCTAGGGTTTTCAGTAAACCTATCATTTATTATGCTAGTAGTTTTTGTTATATAAACTGTGGGGAATAGTATGTTGATAACTGTTTTATTATATATATATATATATATATATATCAACTTAGTCCACTCATGTTTGTTTTTCGCCCCCCTTCAGGACTTAAAATCGAGGTATACAATCCTGGCGTCAAGGCACTTTAGCATTGGCATCTTCGAGTCCTCTCGGTGTAGGACCCATTCTTTTATTCATTCATTTTTATATTATTTCTTTTAGTGTTCTAGTTAGTTGTATGCTCTAGACACGTTCCTGTTGGAAGTATGCCCACAAAGCCACTCATTTGATGTAATAGCTTTTGGAATACTTATTGTATTAAACTATTATATGTTTAAGGAATGGCAAAGCTTATTGTTAATCACTATTTATTGTATCATGTATTTAAGCAATAAGGGAATCCAAGGAATGTATTTGATCTAAGACAGAAGTGATTTAAGTAAGTTAGATTAACGAGACTTTTCTCTTATGCTCATTCCTAAAACGTTCCTAGCCATAGGATTTCCAATTGGGCATTGACAATCCGCTAAGGTTAGTATGTGTTATGTCAACTCAAGCGTGAGTATGACTAGTCTCAAGTCATTTAGTGTTGGACACTAAGACAAACACATAGGTGCTTGAAAGAGTAATCAAGTACACTGAACAACGATCAAAAGAGAGTTCGAACATACATGTCATGTAAGAACTCGTTAGTTGCAATATGCAAAGTAGTCCTTTGACCTGAGGCATCATAGATGTCTAATGGTTAGGTCCTTGATCTTTGATCATGTCAAAGGCATTCCATCGAGAGTGTCCACAGCATTGTTAGGGTCAAGCTATCTAGTCATGTAGGCATATGAATGCACAACAAGGGATCTCAAACCTTCCATGGTGGAAGGAGAATACTCTAAGATATGATTCGGGAGTCTTTGGCCAAAGCATACGAATATGACTTATGAAGTATGTTCCAAATCATATTAAATTGAATCATATAAAGAAGTATCACAATGGATAGTTGATAAGCTCATGTTTATATATATTTTACATCAAATTCACTTGTCTTTTCTTAGTTAGTTCCTTATATTTTTGAGCTATTTACTTTGTTTTTGTGTTTTGTGGGATTTGTCAAGCAAATAAAAGAAAAATAGCACAAGTGGGATTTTAAGTAACAAATTCGTCAAAACTGCCTGTGCAGATCAGCTGACTTTGGAAGCAAGTTGCGAACAGCTCAGAATGAATTAGAGAATGAGCCTTATATGCTTGGAAAGCTACGGATGTGTATTTTCTGGAGCATTTTGCGGATTGTTAATAGTATTTTTCTAGAAGAAGTTATGGCTGTTTAAACACTGAAAGGTTACCAAGAGGCTGAGCAGTTTGTAACTGCAATGAAAGCAATAAACCCAATAAATCTAGCAGCTGAAACTGATGCAGCCAAGAACAATCAGCTGACACCTATTCAAATATCAGAGGAAATGGAATTAAAAATGAGGATTAAGAGGGAGTAATTGGCATAAAGGCTACCTAAGGTGTTACAATTGTTTTACCACATTTCCTCTCACTTATTGTCATCACTAAATGGCTATTAGTGGGTGAGTTAAGGAGAAGAAAACGATGCAGCAAGAATGGGTTTAAAAGCAGCATTGGGGAAGGAAGGAAGGGAAGAGGAGGCCTCGGTCGATTTCTTTCGGTTCTATCTTCTCAAACTCATGTCTATCTTTTGTTTTAACTTAAGGATTGTGTGTAACGAAATTTTTAGTAGTTAGGGGCTGTTTTGAAGCCCCGAATATGATTTCAATTTTGTTATGACATTTCGTTGAATTACTTTTATGAATGGATGAAAATTGGTTCACTACTTGTCTCATTGATGAATTCTTTATTTGTTTTCTATGGATGCATACGTAGTAAGCATATCTAGGATTCTAATGCTATGAATATGTGTGTGCCTGGCCTTGTCGAATGAGGACCTACATATATTCTAGAGTAGTACTTGTTAATTGCGATTAACATGTGAACCAATTTCTAGGATAAGTAAGACAACGCCAGTACTTACGATGCCTTGTGATGACTCAAACTCTTTTCATTCTTAATGATTTCTACTTGTTAAATCTATGAACACGCCATTCTAGATTGCATGCTAGGGACTAAGTTAAGTTGAAAACACCATTCTCTTAACATACTACGTAAGAAAGAGTAATAGGTTGAGTTCTAACATTAAGCCAACTTGAGCATCTTCATCCGGAAATAAAAGGAATTTGAATGAAACATAACATGTTTGCATGATTATTTGGTGGTGGATAGCAATTCCCCTAACTCGTTTTTCTTAATTTATAAACTATTTAAAATTTGTTTATGTCCTGTTTTTGTTCAATTTAATTTAAATATAAAATCAACTCCAAAAATCCCAAAAATTTGTGTGAGTGTAGCTCTGTGTGTCTAGTGTTGTCATATAAAATTTCGTAAACCTTAGATAAGCGTAAGTTAGTCTAATAATTATTTTTCGGTGGCTGGTCAGTATGGACAGCAGCCCAGTTTTTGTGACGTTTTAAGTAGTTAGATAAAATAATCTTCTGCGGGAAAGACTCTTATTTTCATATGCAACAATTGATAAATCTTAGCTTTAATAAGGAAAATCAATAGGACATTTGTGTGCTACTTTGTGGTGTGCTTTTAATCCTATCAATAGTAGACATGAAACAAACTATCATTCAAACAATGTGATTAAGAGTATTGTATTAGAGAAGGGCCGTATTGCATTGTAATTGTAACTGGATAGGTTCTCCAACCACTTCTACTTAGCTTGGGCAGCCATGACATACTGCTAGGTGTCACTCATGGTTTGTGAAAGCCCTGAAGATTAGCAAACACTAATCTTCAACAAAGGGAGAATTGAAATGTTGTTTCAATTCACAATCGATTGTTAAGAGTAACAATCGCCCACTATCTCGCTAATTGGAACCTAATGGATTGTACACCGAGTAAGGGTGAAAGTGAAGAAATATAAATGAGATGGATAAGCGATTAAATGGTTTAATTGAGAATGGTCAAGATTAATTAATTAGTTAATTAATTTTACGAAAGGTTCGTATTGGGCTTTTAAGTTGGTTTTGGGTTTCGGGGCCCAAAAGTGTTTTGGTCCACAAGGCCCATTATGTTTAAGTTGTATGACAACTAAAACAAAATGGGCAATTAGCCCAATAACAAAGACAAGGCCGGCCATAAGGGTGAGTGGATGCAAACTTGAATTAATTACAAGTTTGCTACTCAAATGTGATGTAGTATAAAGTCTACTTTATAGCTATTTCTCATTAGGGTTTTCTTGAGACAAAGAAGAGAAACATTTTCTCTCTTTTTCTCTACAAGGAGGCCGGCCACATAGGGAAGATATAGCTAGCAATCTTTTCTTCTCTAAGTCATCCATTTTATCTTCACACCTCATCCTTGGTGTGGAGACTTAGAGACACCAAATCTTTGGTGTTTTTGGAGATCCTTTCCTCACATCCTCAAGGAGCAAAGGAGCATCAAAAGGAAGAAAATCACAAGGAAGATCCAAGGAGCCAGGAGGTGACTTGAAGGCCCTCCACTTGGGTGAATCCCTTGTGTAAACAAGGATGAGCTTCAAGTGTAATGAATCTCTAAAACCTTCTTTCTCTTTAATGTTGTTAAAGAGTCTTATGGTTCACCATTCACTAGGCTTTGAAAGTCATGGGTTTTAGAATTGTTTTTTAATGCATGCCTACTTTAATGTGTTAATAGTTTGCATATGTATTCAAATATTCTCACATGTTCTTAGCTAGGACAAAAATTTTCCTTCAGTTCCTTAAATGCATATTCATTATTCTTTTATATTTCTAAGTCTTATCTATTTCCTATTCTCAGCATTTACATTCAATAACTGGCTTTCGTCACCCTCGGGTGTCAGCCAACACATGCCTATCCTGGTATTCGAGGAATATCGGGATCGGGGCGTGTCATTAAGGTTGCTAGTTATCCTCTAGAATTCTCCCGATTTAATACAAATTCAATATCCTAAAAGGACTCTTTCTATAATATAATACTCCCCCTAAGATTCATCAATGGTAACACATATTTTGCTCTCTTGCCAATCGCTTGAGTTCTAAGATCTTTATACTAACTTGATCATCGGAGACCCTTTAACCAGTATCACTCTAGTACCTCTGGTAATTCACGGTTGTTTGCTCTTTCCTGTAGGTGGCCGCTCTCGCACTCTCTTTCATCCACGTTGGTGTGGAAATTTGATTCCAACAAACTGGACAAGCATGTGACTTTTTACGTGGATGGAAACGATGGTAAAATTTAATAAATCATTTTCTCAGTTGAAACGATAGTAGATAATACTAAAGCTCGTGAGAGGAGATATACATTTGAATATATGACAATTTTCTATGTGATCAACTCATTGGTACTACCACTAGGACAATATATATATATATATATATATATATATATATGAAGCCTTTAAGGGAAAGGATCTCCATTTTTATAGAAATGGGGATTAATTGTGGGGCCAACACCACATCGAACTTTAACAATTCGAACCATCTATTTTTCAAGTTGCACCTCTAGAACATCCTTGCAAAATATTAGCTAAATTAGAAATATTTGAGGCATTTAATTGAGTTCAAAGAACTTGACGAACACTTTGTTCTCTAAGGAACATTAAAAATTCATCTTGATAATCAAATAGGCAAATAGTTTCGGATAGAATTGAACTTTTGCAAGAATGTCTATGAATCAAGACTTACAAAATAGACGGCTCGAATCATTGAAAACTGGAGATCCCTTGTATATACATGCCCTTTATCCAAAGGATCTCATTTTTGGGTAAAAATGGGGACTAGCTATAGGGCCCACTTCATGACGAATTTCAATGATCCGAACCGTCTGTCTTGTAAGTCTCGATTCATAGATCATCCTTGGAAAAATCACTTCAATCTAAAGTCATTTGCCTATTTAATTATCAAGTTGAAATTCTAATGTTTCTTAAAGAACAAAGTGTTCGTCAATTTATTTGAACTTAATTAGATGTCTCAAATATTTTCGATTTGGCTAATATTTTGCAAGGATGATCTACGGTGCAACCTGAAAATAGATGGTTCAAATTGTTGAAGTTCGATGTAGAGTGGATCCTGTAATTAATATTTATATATATGCATATGTGTGTGTGTGTGTAAGTAGGTTTGAAGTACAAAGCGGCAAAAATGTGAAGAAAGGTGAGATGCCGATAAGTGGTAGACTTGGGATTACCCGTTATACAGATATCAATTAAAACAGCCTAAAATTGGTCAGAACTTACCTACTGCCAACAGGTTTCTATTTGTTTAAAAGAAAAGTCAAGAGCAAAAGGCCGGCTGTACTTGTTGTACCATTTGAAAGTTAGCAACTACCAATGCGCTGTCTCTAAGTGAAAGCTACATTTCATGAGAACGACCTCTAATTTTCATCCGCATACAAGTAATGTTGAAATAATCATTAAAACCATCACTCAAATTACCTCTAATTAATTTCATACTTGAACTTAATCACACAAATAAATTTCCGACACCAAGTTCTGGTTAATACAAAAATTTCTGTTTTAATTTGAATAATTAAGGAAATTAGTTATCACAAAAATTAGTTATCACGAAAATTAGTATCTCTATCATTACTAAAAAGTTGAGACAAATTCAGCTCATATAAATTCCAATTCCATAGGCACCAATGAGCTTCCATTTGAGCAACTTTTCATGAACTGGGGGAATCTCGATTGATTGGTGTAATAATATTGCATGCTTGGCAAAAAATGGATTTATCTGCGTCAGTGAGTTAAAACTCCTGGGCAATTCCAGCACTCGATTACAAATACAACTGCCAAAACCAAACGATGAAAAGCAAGGAACTATTTTTTCCGATCTTTTTCGATTGAAACGGAGTGAGAAACGGATTTATCAAAGAGGACAGCCTCCTAGCTTTGGGACTCACTCCTTAATATGCTATACACCAGCTGTAAGGAGCCCTTTGGGCTCACGATCTTGTTCTTTTTAATTCCCCATCTGTACTTTCACCCTAATCCTGAGAGATTCCTAACCGAAACTAAAAAAAATTGAAGTTCCTCCCTCTATATGCCACATAAAATACCATACCACTTGTTACTTTGATTTGTTCTGATACATGGCTCGTAGTACTAGTCGCCGGCGTGACACAGTGATAGACATTGGGAAGCCGTCGAGCTTCACAGGGGGGCTTGAGTTTTCCACCCTAACGTACACGGTGACAAAGAAAACCAAAGATGAGGAGGGAAAATGGATGACGCAAGAAGTGGACTTGTTGCACAAGATCACGGGGTTTGCACCAAAAGGGTCTATCACAGCCGTGATGGGTCCTAGTGGTGCCGGGAAGTCTACGTTCTTGGATGGACTGGCAGGGAGGATAGCAAGTGGGAGTCTTAAGGGAAGAGTGTCCTTGGATGGCAAGGAAATGAGTCTCAGCTTGATTAAAAGGACTTCAGCCTATATTATGCAGGATGATAGGCTTTTTCCAACTCTTACAGTTTATGAGACCTTGATGTTTGCTGCTGATTTGAGGTTGGGACCGGTTTCAAGTGCTGATAAGAAGCAGCGAGTCGAAAAGCTGATTCAACAGCTTGGATTAACTGTGAGTAATTTTATTCAATCCATAAATCGGTTCTATATGAGTATAGAATGGTATATTTTTAGGTATCCACCATGATATGTCAATCCGGATCATATATTTAAATGAGATTTTCAGTTGATCCATAGAATAGATTGACGGATAACAGGCATGCTAATGGTCCTTGAGATTAGCGTAACGCCTTGGTTCCTGATAATACAAATTGATAGACGTGGTCCCTAAGTATGTTCACCGTAAATCATTTTGGTCATCCCATGAAAAATATGTCAATATCCTCATTAAATGATCCCGTGGGCGACAACATGACCACCTTTTGAAGGTAATTTTATCAAAACAATTCCTTCACCTAATGAGAATACTGACAGTTTTTCACGAAATGACCAAAATGATTCATGATGGACACACTCAGGGACCACTTCTATCAATTTAATTGTCAGGGATTAAAATAAAGAGTTATGCCAATTTCGGATACCATATTTGCTAAAAGGCCAAAAACATATTTCCTGGTATATATGCATGCATGTTGTTACAGAGTACTGTTTTTATGTTACCAGAGATAAATTTGGATTGCATACTCAGTTAAGAATAAAACCGATCAAATGATTGAATTCAACATGAGAAAGCTAACCTACTATTCCATATTATTGGTGAGCTTATGTATTTGAACATATTTCTTTACGTTGAAATGACTACTTTCATCTTCCAAATTAACTAATAATTAACTTGGATTCCATTTCTTTGTTGATTTATTGATGGCACAAAACCCTAGTTCAGACTTACATATGGTATTTTCCTTTCAATCTTTTTGCAGTCTGCCAGAAACACGTTCATAGGTGATGAGGGAACCCGAGGAGTGTCTGGTGGTGAGCGTCGGAGAGTTTCAATTGGAGTGGACATCATTCATGGACCATCACTCCTCTTCCTTGATGAACCCACTTCTGGTCTAGACTCCACCAGTGCTCACAGTGTCATCGAAAAGGTGCACCACATTGCACGCTCTGGAAGCACTGTAATTCTCACCGTTCACCAACCCTCGTCCAGAATTCAATTGCTTCTCGACCATCTGATCATTCTAGCTCGAGGGCAGCTCATGTACCAAGGATCACCAAAAGATGTGGCTCTCCATCTTGGTCGAATGGGGCGCAAAGTTCACAAGGAAGAGAGCCCTATTGAGTACCTCATTGATGTGATTCAGCAATATGATCAGTCTGAACTCGGGGTCGAGGCACTAGCCGAATTTTCACGTACTGGAATGAGACCCCCGCTGTTAGTTGATGTGGATGCCTCACCTTCGACAGTTATGCCAACACCACTGCGCCATGGCGGACGTGGAGGTGAAGGCCTGGAGGACAAGGGAAAGTCTGGAAAACGCCTGCACTTACAAACTAGTATACATTCAGTCAATGATTTTGATCACAGTGTGAGAAGCCCTTACAACAATAGTAATTCAAGGTCATGGACTCCCAGCCATAGTGGGGTCATGCAAAAACTGCAGATGTTTACCCCTTCACGGCAACGAGAAGGCCAAAAGATGCAAAGCCCCATGAGGTAAGTCATCTGAAAATGTCATTATTCAAATTTGATGCTAAATTTGTTGGATTAATTTATGTTGGTTATTTACTAAAAACTAAGCTCGAATAGTTGTCTAACATGATATCAGGGCTCTATGCACTATCTGCTGTTTAAGCTTTTGAGGATCGAGTATATTTCATATAATGTGATTAATCATTCGTCACTAAGAAATAATCACATTTGTTACTAATTGATCGCGATCTTGCTCTGTTTTTTTGTGCACAATTGAAAATTCGATTTCTCAAAGCCTAAACAAAATCACATTATACATTTTTGCAGTGCATCCCCAGGCTACAACTATTCAAGTGAGATTCTTCCAAGCACACCAACGCCCCATAGCAGTGACTACACAGTGAATGAAAATGACTATCTGACCCCGGATATTGGTCCTAACACCAATTCATACCACCACCTTGGCCCCAAATTCGCCAACTCATTCTTCCCTGAGACTTGGATTCTCATGAGGCGTAACTTCATCAACATCAGGCGCACACCCGAGCTTTTCCTCTCAAGACTAGTAGTCCTCACATTCATGGGCTTCTTAATGGCCACCATGTTCCTAAAGCCACCAGAAACCACTCAAGGCATCACCAACCGCCTCAGTTTCTTCATCTTCACTGTCTGCCTCTTTTTCTTCTCATCAAATGATGCTGTCCCAGCCTTCATCCAGGAGCGCTTCATCTTCGTCCGCGAGACTGCCCACAATGCCTACAGAGCCTCTTCATACACAATTGCTGGCCTAGTAACATACCTCCCCTTTCTTGCATTGCAAGCATCTGTTTACGCTGGCATTGTTTGGTTTGCCTTGGGGCTTAGAGGGCCCTTCATATACTTCTTGGTGGTTCTCTATGTTTCTCTCCTCTCAACCAATTCATTTGTGGTGTTTGTGAGCTCAGTTGTGCCCAATTACATCTTGGGATATGCAGCAGTCATTGCCTTCACTGCCTTGTTCTTCTTGTTCTGTGGCTACTTCTTGAATAGCCACGACATCCCTGGCTATTGGTCCTGGATGAACAAAGTCTCCACCATGACATATCCATATGAAGGACTTATAATGAATCAGTACCAAACTAGCGATACTTTCGGAAAAAACCCTGACGGGACCAACATAACCGGTTTCAACATCTTAGAAGGTCTTCGCATAGATTACGGCGGAGAACACACTCTCTCTGAAGTGAAGAAGTGGGAGAAGGTGTACATAATGTTGGGCATGACTGTTTTATACAGGGTTTTGTTTTACTTAGTCATTCGTTTCACGTCCAAGAACCAGAGGACGTAGAGGAAAATCGCAGAGGGACAAGAGAATTATTATTTTTTTTTTTTTTTTTTTTTTGGGTCAATTGCAGAAGAATGGTTCGGCGCATAGCATATTTATTAACATTTATAAATTACGTGAATTAGTAATAACTGAAAACAGTTGCTTGGTTTATCTTTACTCTATCAACTTTAATAAGAATAAAAAGGAATTGTTTGTTGTAATGTGTATATTTTGCCTGAACATTCAAAGATATTAGAGACTCTAAATCGTTATGTTATTAGGTGAAACTGCGCTTGAATATACGGTCTTAATTGACTAACATATTTTGCCTGAACATTCAAAGAGATTAGAGGTGTTAAATCATTATGTTATTAGGTGAAACTGCGCTTGAATATACGGTCTTAATTTGACTAAAAAAACATGTTAAACTCCCTAAATAAAAAATAATAATTACATAATACAGGGAACAAACCAAAAGAAATGTTATCCTGTCAATGTTTTGGCCAAATCATATGGAGAACTGACAAAGTTTAGTACTTCTTTTTTATGTCAAAACAAAGTTAATGCTTTGAATGTGCGAATAATCTGTTGGAGGCGTCGACCCACACGTTGCTGTCCAGAGACTTGGCATCGACCCACACGTTGCTGTCCAGAGACTAGACATCCACTCACACGTTGCTGTCCAGAGATTAGACATTGACCCACACGTTGTTGGCATCCGCAAGCTATCAATCCTCTTGGTGTATGGCTTGGAGTATCAGTACATCCCGCGAAGTGCCTCCTTATTGTGCCCTGATGGTATTTGTGATCAAGTCCTGAAGTTGTTGGATGGGAAGAGAACCCATTGATGTAGTTTCGGACTCTAGCTTTTGTTTCACTCCAACCTTGTTGACATGACGTGCCTCCTCCTCGCCAAACTCCTCGTCATGCTGATTCTTCTTTGGGACGAGGTTGACTTCTTCGTCATGCTGCGACTCCAACCGGCTCATGAGCGTAGCGATTTGCATGTCCTTCTCCTCAACAGTCCTGGTCAACTCTGCAATTGCCTCGTTCATCTGTGAGAGTTGTTCTTCAATGGAGGTGGCACCGATGGTCATAACCTGCACAACTAAAGGATATGACTCTTCTGCGGACATCAAGGGTGTTGGCGAAGTCTTCGTGCAATTGTTGATGGTTGGCGGTCCGTGGTAGGATCCCGCGCTTGAGTCCGCATCTAAAGCCGATGACAAGGAGCACTCCCTCGAGTTCTTTGAAGATGGAGAATCCCTCGCTGCTTTGGGATGTCATATTGCATGCCACGACGGCATGCTTCGCTGCCCCCAGCGAGGCTAGGTTGATGACAAGCGTGCGTCTCTGACGCTTCCCTTGTTCCTTGAGTGGTACCAACTTGGAAGTGGCACACTGAATGGTCACCGTCTGTGCTTTGCTTCGAGTCATGATGCCGAAAGATTCTCCACTTGCAGCGGAAGTGCTGATGCTCTTTCCCTTGGTTGCAAAAACAACTTGATCCTTCTTCGATGCCATTGATTTTAAAGTGTGTTTGGATTTCTTGAAAGGAGAAAGAGATAAGAGGAAGAGATCGTCCCATTGAGCGTGTCAAATTTGTAAACACTAAAATCCTGTGGCAAATAACAAGAAAACATGTGTACAAAGAATATTTGTATTAATGTAATTATAAGGTTACAATCTCTTTACAACTGGATCCTCTTATTCGATGTCCAAAATGTAAGGTGTGTAGTGTTGTTGATTCAAGATCGTGATGACTTGATCTTGGATGAACGGATGCTGCAAGGTTTTGGCTCTTGGCAATGGAGGAACCGACATGTGTAGGGGTGTTTGGTGGTTCTTCACGGTTTTGACGAAGAATGCGGAGGGTTTTCCAAGTCTTCTTGAGTGTTTGGGTGTTTGAGGAGTTTGAGCGCTTGAAAGCTTCCAAGTTTCAAAGCTTCAATGTTTGGGCATGAGTACCATGGCCAAAAGCCTTAATGGCCGAATGACCTTTTTGTTTTGATATGCTCACATGCTCATGTGCCATACACCCATGCAATTGCGACCAACAAAGTCAAGGGCTCACAAGTATAATATTGACCAACAAAAGCTCAATCGATGGGAAGGAAAAAATGACCGAAGATGGGCAAGATTGATGGGAAGGAAAAATGACCGAAGATGGGCAAGTGTCATTCTTTCTCGGCGACATCAATAAAATCTTAGCCACCGATTGCATACCTGTTGCCCTTTTCTTAACCATCGATTGCATACCTGTTGCTTCCTTATGTTCTTAAGTATCTGCCGAAAAGCTGAAAAGAAAATGGAAATACTAAGCCTCGTGAAGGCCTACCACGTAATAAGTGCGGCCTTATTAACTGGAGCACGCCTTTCATATTGGCTCCCCAAGAGTATGCTACTGTCGAAGCTCGGCGAATATAAACGGCAGTTCCACATCATTTGAAATAAGAAGGCTCTTGGTCGAAATATATATAAATGAATCTCGGTCGACTAAGTATATAACCAAGTCAATCTCCAACCACACCTTTGCTAGGTATTCAACATGCCGTTTGAAAAATGATCTCTTACTAAGAGACAAATCCCACCAGATCAGGATCCTCTCCTGAGCAGATGGAGAGGATCCTCCTGACCAAGCCCATCGGGCCGTTCATTTTTTATCAAACGGCTATAATTATTATAACTTTTAGAGGGACCCCCTGTTTGTAGCCGTTGGATAAAAAATGAACGGTCCGATGGGCCTGGTCAGGAGGATCATCTCCATTTGCTCATGAGAGGATCCTGGTCCAATCCCACCGATTGAAGTCCATACTCAAAAAGAAAAAGAACTTTACGAGAATAGTTATTTTATTACTCCTTCAAAACTATATACATATACAACTCTTAATCCACAAGGAAACAAAATAAAACAGGATATAAACAAACTCCTTCCTAATAAAGGACTCCTTGTATTTACCCTATTTACATTCCCCTTTTTTCTGCCCAAACTTTGACTCACGTTTACACTCCCCCTCAAGTTGGTGCATATATATCACACATGCCCAACTTGACAAGTGAGTCATCAAACTTACGACTACATACAGCATGAGTAAGAACATCCGCAAGTTGTTCCTCCAAATTCACAAACGGTATAGACACAATCTTCTTCTCAAGCTTCTCTTTAATGAAATGCCGATCAACCTCCACATGTTTTGTCCTGTCATGTTGCACCGGATTATCAGCTATATCTCTTGCTAACTTGTTATCACAATATAACTTCATGGTTTCCTTTGACTTGACCCCAAAACTCCAAAGAAGTTTTCGAAGCCAAAGAATTTCACAAATGTCGTGGGCCATGCCCTTATACTCAGATTCAGCTGAAGACCGTGATACCACCTTCTTTTTTTTACTCCGCCATGTAACCAAGTTCCTTCCTACGAAAGTGAAATATTTGGAAGTAGATCTTCTATCACTGACATTTCCTGCCCAATCAGCATCCATGAACCCCTCAATTATCAAATGCCCGTGTTTCCTGTACAAAACCCTTTTTCCTGGTGTAGACTTCAAATATGCTAGGATACGAATAACAGCAGCCATATGATCCACACTCGGTGAATGCATGAACTGACTCACCACACTTAGCATAGGCAATATCTGGACGTGTATGAGCCAAATAAATTAGTCTCTCTACAAGTCTCTGATATCTCCCTTTATCAACAGGCTTCTGGTCTGGATCTAAATGTAGATGATGCTTTTCAACAATAGGAGTGTCTACCAGCTTACATCCCAGCATACCAGTTTCCTTTAATAAATCCAAAACATACTTACGTTGAGACAAGAAAATACCTTTTGAAGAGCGAGCAACTTCAACCCCAATGAAATACTTCAAGTCTCATAGGTTTTTCATTTCAAACACAGCTTCCAAATTATTCTGCAACTTCGAAATCTCATCATGATCATTTCTAGTAATAATCATGTCATCTACATAGATGATTAAGGCTGTCACTTTGCCTTTTCTCCGTTTAACAAACAATGTATGATCATAATGACTCTGATGATACCCATTCTTCTTCATAACCTTGGTAAACCTGTCAAACCACGCACGAGGCGATTGCTTAAGTCCATAGAGTGACTTACGCAACCGACATACTCCGGTATTTCCATAAGCTCTTTATCCAGGAGGAAAATCCATATACACTTCTTCCTCCAAATTTCCATGGAGAAAAGCATTCTTCACATCAAATTGTTTTAATGGCCAGTCCATATCTGCAGCTAAAGAAATCAGAACATGTACCGTATTCATCTTGGCAACTAGAGAAAAAGTTTCTTGATAATCTACACCATATGTTTGAGTGTATCCTTTAGCCACCAACCTTGCTTTGTACCTGTCTATCGACCCATCAGCTTTGTATTTAATTGTAAACACCCATCGACATCCAACTGTTTTTTTTTCCTTTAGGTAAACATGTCACCTCCTGATAGGAGCATATTTATGCAACTTAGTTAGCTTGTTTCTTGGCATTTACTTAGTTTAATTCTAGCTATTGTAGTACTTTAAGCTATTTTCGTGTGTTTGTGGGTTCAAATAACAAAGTTAGCAACAAAGTGCTATTTGGAGCATTTTGGAGCATTTTTGGGCCAAGATTGGATAGTGCAAGCATGGAGACATGAGGATGGACGTTTTTGAAGATTTGAAGGCTAAAAATCAGCATGTGTGTGTGCAAGTGTGTTGACCTACAACTCCAAACATCCATCCACTACACCCATTACATCTACTCATTACCAAACACTCATCCACTGCACCCAACACATCCACTCATTACAACCACCCAACACATTCACCTACCACTACATCCACTCATTTCACCCAACATATCCATTCACCTACCACTACATCCACTCATTTCACCCAACACATCCACTCATTTCAACCACCCAACACATTCACCTACCACTACATCCACTCATTACCACCACCCACTACATCCTATCCCTAGCCTATAAATATATTCATCCAAAGACACATCCAGGGGGGACAGTTTAGGGAGAAGGGAGGAAGACACATTCTGCCGCAAGGCATAGTCTTTTCTTCTTAACCATTCTACACATTCCCACAACAAAAACACAATTCCATGCACCTTCATTTCCCTTTCCTTGCTGTGACCTCCATCCAACCTAAACACATTCAGCCATTCCATTCCATATATCTATATGCATCCATCAAACCACACCTTGTGCCGCAACAAAGAGAAGAAGGATGACCCTTGGACGTGATTGCCATTCAAGTTGGATTGTTGGAGCATTTTTAGGTGTTTTCATTCTTTTGTTTTCAATGTCTAAATTTGTTTATCTTTGCCTTGTGAGTATAAAGAACCAAACCCCCCTTAGCTAGGGGGGAATTCAAAGCCATGAACATACTTGCAATATGAATCGATTACCTTCAGTTGTGATTTCATAAGTTGTGAATTCAATTTGTTTAACTGCTTGATTGATAACTTATTCGTGTGTGTTTATTAAGAGTGCACACTTAGTTTGCATGCATGAATATGATGCTAGAGTATAAGGGAGTTTCACCTAATAGTTACAAACTTATATTCACAAGTAGTGGAGGTCGCTTATAAACGATCGCGTTAAATGAATTCTTGGCAGGAGTTTCATGCTCATCATAGTAACGAATACCTTGTCAATACTTATAGTTTTCATAATGCTTAATGATCTTTGATTGTATCTTTATTGTGCTGTTCACGAAAAGGACTTTTGAAGAATGCTTGAATTGTTGTATGCGTTTTCCCATCCAATTCAATAACTTAAGGAGAACTTGAAGGTTAATTTAAGCGGACTTAATTAACCTGGGGTGTTGAGTTTCATGATTTATCGAAAGAACAACTGAAAATTGGTTTATGTGCAAGTGTGTCATGTGTGGAGAAGAATCCTCTAGCTAGCCCATCATCCATAGTTTAGCCAAATTCGTCCAAAATCTGTTTTAGTTTACAATCTGTTTATTTTGTTTTCAAATTCGTCAAAATCAAATCCCCTTTTACCTTAAAGTGTTTTATTAGTCAAAATCTATTTTGATTTGTGTTTTTAAGTGTCTTGAGTCAAGTTAGAACCTAATTTCATCCAAAACCATCCCTAGAGTTAGTTTAGAGTCTAATTCATTGTTTTAAGCTGTTTTGAGTCTTTTAAACTAGTTTTGAGTCTTTTTAGTTTGTATTGCATCTTTTGAGTCTAGTTTGGTGTTTTAAACTTAATTTTATGTTTTAAAGTCAGTTTCAAGTGTTTTAGCAATCCCTCTTAATCCCCGGCCTAGAACGATCCCTACTTACATTCTTTACTACAATTGACAACAAGAGGGTTTAATTTGTATGTTAAGATAATTTTCGCATCAAATTTTTGGCGCCGTTGCCGGGGATTAGCAACTTTGCTAATCCCTTGTTATTTCTTTTTGTTTATTTTCATGTCTTTTGTTTTTAGTTACTAACTTTGTTTATATTTGTGTCTTTCATTTTTACTTATGATATTTGATTTAGTTTTGTTTCCTTGATTTCAGGTACTAGAGAAGTAAGACATGGATTTTGCTACCATTCAAGCTCAATTGGCGAAACTTACTTCTCAATTGTCACAATATGCCGAAATGACCACAATGAAAAGTGTCCCTACAGAAGGTATGTCCTATGGACAAGGATATCCAACTCATCAATGTTCTCAATTCGCTGCGAATGAAGATGCTTGGGGTTATCAAGGCCATAGCCAATCATGGGACAACATGTTTTCCAACACTTACAATTCAGATTGGAGAGATTATTCAGATTACATGTGGGGAGAACCTCAACAATTCCAACAAGATGGGTATTCGCAGCAAGAAGAGGAATTCTATTCAAGACCTATGTAGCCACTATAACAATCTGCCCAATTCAATTCAGGTACGTTTTTGGATAATGATATGTTTAATAAGTTACTCACCTCTTTGAACCAAGAAGTAGAAAATGGAAACAAAGAGATGCAAAATCAGGCCAAGAAGACGGGAGAATTGGAGAAGCAAATTGGGCAGATTATGGAGTTCATGGCACAAATTCAAGAGCAAAGTGAACTTTCCAACTCAACTATTGAAAATTTGAAGGAAGATTTTGAAATCCATGATGCTATCACTTTGGGAAGTGCTATGGAGGTTGGAGGTGAACCCAAGACATCTAAACCAAGCCAATACATGGATGAACAGTTGCTGCTCGAAGACGAGGAGAATAACAAGGCCACGGCAAGGGAAGAACCTGAAGGATTATTTTGTGAAAACATGTTCATTTGAATAACATCTATAGCATGCATTTAACAAATTAAAGGTGGAATCATGCTAGCATGCATTCAAAAACAAAGCATTACCCATGAAATTCAAAGCCTAGTAGATTGGTGAACCAAAACTCAACTCAAAACAAAGTTAGTGGAAATCATACCTTTGTAGATTCCTCTTTGCATAAGCAAAGGCTAATCACCCATAGAGAGGGCCTTCATTCCTTGCATCTAAAATCTATGGATTTGGATGGATGAAAAGGTTTCTCCAAGTTCCCAAAATTGAGAACCTCTAAGTATCTTCACCAAGGTTAGATTGGAGAAGAAATGAGTGACCTTGGAGTAGTAGTATGGCTAGATACCCCCTCCAAGGGGCCGGCCTCTTTCGAGAGAAAAGGAGAGACAAGTTCTCACCAATTTTCTCCAAAAGAAAACCCTAATGAATTTTGGCTATAAAGTCATATTTATACCTTTATTCATTTGAGTGGCAAACTTGTAATTAAAGCAAGTTCACTACCCTTCCTCTAAATGGCCGGCCATGGGGTTTTGTTTGGGCTTTTGGGCCTTTGTGAATTAAGTTGTCATACAACTTAAGTCAATGGACTTGACGTTCGAAGCCCATTGGGCCTTGAGGCCCAAAACTATCCCGAGGTCTTTAACGAACTTATTCGTTTGATTAATTAACATATTAATTAATCCTTGCCATAAATAATTAAACCATTTAATTATTCTTACTCATCTCCATTGTTTCTTCAATCTCCACCTTACACGGTGTACGATCCATTAGGTTCCTTTTAGCAAGGCAGTGGGCGATTAAAACCATTTTACATCGATTGTGAATTGAAACTTACTTTCAATTCTCCCTTTAGTGATTACACATGTTTAGGGCTTCCACAAACCATGAGTGACACCTAGCAGCATATCATGGTTACCCAAGCTAATCAGAAGAGGTGGAGAACCTATTCAGTTTAGGATTACAAATGCAATACGGACTTTCTCTAATCTAATACTCTTGACCACATTGTTTGGTTTGATAGTTTATTTATTCATGTCTACTATCCAATGTGATTCGTGTGCTTATATGATTACCTTGAATGTGATTTGGAACACTTTCCTAAATCTCATTCATACTCTGGCCAGAGGTTCTAAATCATATCATAGAGTATTCTCCCTCAAACGATTTGAAGGTTAGAGATCCCTTGTTGCGCATTCACTTGTCTCCATGACTAAGTGGCTTAACCCCAACGATGCCGTGGACACCCCGATGGGGTGACTTTGACATAATCAAAGATCAAGGACTTAACCACAAGACAACTGTGATGCCTCAGGTCAAAGGACTACTTTGCATTATCCCAACCTTGAGTTCTCATGTGACATGAATATGAGAACTCTTCGTTGATCGTGTTCAGTGAACTCATTCTCTATTGAGCACCTACGTACTTGTCTTGATGTCACACACACCAATGACTCGAGACTAGTCACTCTCCCTGAGAGAAGACACAGCACGTATTGATCTTAACGGACTGTCAATGCCCAATTGGCAATCCTATGATCAGGAACGTTTAGGATGTGTCTACGAAAGAATGGTCTCATGAATATAATTTCTTTAGATTGCATTCTCCCAATCACATATTCCTTGGACTTATCGTTTAAGCATATAACATTTATATGAGACGGCTTAAAACAATAATCTTTGCCCTTGATATTAAACTAGATTAGTTTAACATGTGAAATGTCCGTAAAGTATCATCATATGATTGGTTTTAGGGCACATTTCCAATAATCTCCCACTTGCACTAGAGCCAATCAGCTTGGTCATCAGTGATGATACCTCTTCTGTAGTCATTTCATAAATGGCTGAGTAGTAGGCCTAGACAATGGATATCTATATGTTATCCATAGAAGCAACCTTGAGAATAACGACGTCACCATTATACATGATTCTCAATCATGTGGTTCAGTCTCTCATATGAGTTCGGACCTTGATGAGACCTTGATTCCCTGGCTTGAGCTATCGCCCCATTAGTGTCATACACTTTCTGGTTGGAACCGAATAGAGAGTTCATAAATGAACTTTCCCATCCAAACAACATTGTTGTAAACTTCTATATGGCAATATATTTTGCATTCATAATGGAACACACTAAAGTCATTACTTTAATGTTTCCATCCAAATATCTCTTTAGTCATAATAAAGAGATATCTGTTTATCTCTTCATTCATAATGAAGAAACATCCAATGATGGATTAGATTCACAATCTAATACATTTACGCTTCCATTATGTTACTCTAATTCTTCCTCATTCTTTGAGGAATCTATCCTTTAGTATTTCTTAAATACTTAAGGATTCACTTGACAGTTGCCATGGTTCTGATCCTGGGCTTGCACTGATATCGTCTTGTACCGTTCTAGGTACAACTCATATCAATGTCTTTCATACAATATGAAATACATAAATCACCTTTCCGCTTAGGCATAAAGGATTATATTTACGCATTTATTTCTTTGGGAGTCAAAGGGTACGTTCCCTTTGAGAAGAGCAACATCTTAGTCTCACTAAAGTTGTCCTCTTGATTGAAGTTTATCATCATATGAGAAACTTCCTAGCATCTCTTGTCTATTATTAGGGATTGATATAATCAAATTATATCCTAAAATCTATCATTATAGATTTCCATCCCATGTATATAGACTATGTCTCCCATATACATTCTATCTTCATATAATGTTTTAAAGTCATAACTTTAACGAAGAAGTATTCATTTCATTTCCAAAATTAATATATCATATATATTTAAATTTTAGGAACATGATTTAACTCCCACTAATCTTTTGTAAACCTAGTAAACAAAAGATTCATTTACATCTTTATGAGAAATCAAACGATTTAATCCTTTTTCTCATAAGATGCTTATAGCTCCCACTAGCTTGCTAAGATTCATGATGGATGGATCTCTACAACTTACATGTCTTGTGATTTATAATTTTAGACATATATTATCAAGACTATCTTAACAATGGTTTCGGAAACCCATATTATGTCCAAATATTGAATCACCATTTAGTTGTAGCTAGCAATCTTCGAATTAATCGAAACCAAGACTATCTCAAAGATGGTTTCTTCAAAGTCAACCATTCTCTTTGATTGTAGTCGCCTTAAGCTACCAATTAGATTATGAAGGTTTCATTATTTCGGGTCAAATGGTATTTTACCATTTCCTTGAGTATATATCATATATACATTCAATGTAGTCATAAGGATTTTCATTCTTATTTCTTTCGAATTAAGAGGTGCAACTCTATGACATAGTCATAAAGTTCAAACCATTCAACTGAGACGGTTTATAAATCCTTCTAGACTACCTTGGAGCTTGTGGTATAGGAACTAGGTTGTTATATTTGTTGATTATTATCTTGTCTCTCAAAGAACCCATTCTTTGAGTTCTATCTCTCGTTCATTTGCGTTTAGGCAAATCATATTGTAGGATTACAATGAACTACCCAACAAAACAACATTTGTTAGTTGGTTTATAGAAGCGATATCCAAAAGTTAATTTAAGGATATCCCACAAGAATGTTATCAAACAAATATTGCTTATAAGCACACAACCCCAAATCTTAACATGCTTAAGATTTGTCTTTCTTTCCAACTACATCTTATGGAGTCATGAAAAGTTTGGAAGATCTTCTAATTGACAATCATATTGTTTTAGAAGTATATATCCTATATATGGGTAATAGATAACATCTAACGAACTAAATCTTATTCAAGTTTGTTCTTCTCCTAATGGAGAAATTCATTATCTTATGATGCTTCTTTCCTTGATATCTTTCAAGGAAACTCATCTAAAGTGTTACTTTTCCTTGGATCAAATCTAAGGAGGTAAATACTTTAGACGTCTTACTCATCAACTTACATTTCTTGAATTCTTTGAAACCTTTTGCAAAGTATTCGGACTTGTGTTTATTCAAAATAAACTATAGTCCAACCGAGAGTGATCTTCAGTGAATGTCATACAACATGAGTAGTATTATGTTGTGGACAAGTGCGACTAACATCTAAGTGAATTAACCTCAACAACTTTGTGATTCTTTCTTCTTTCCAAAAGAATAAAGATTCGAACATTTCGCCTTTATACAACTTTAACAAGAAGGTATTGGATCCGGATCTAACGATCCAAAGCATCCATCTTTCACCAACTCGTAACTTATGGTTTTAGAGGTATCACAACTTAGTTGGGATTAGTCACTACCTTGCAACCCTTTTGGGTTTTAAGCATCATTCTATTCTAAACAGTTAACACTACCATATCATCTCTACTATAGAGATAATTAATTAGATTACAATAATCTAATCATTCATTAATAAAGAACAATGTTTTGTCAAACAAAACATTTATCCATTTCACATAGTGACGGAATTTAGTTCCTTAAAATTGGAATATAAAGACAATCTATGTTTTTCCAATTTCTTTGGTAGTTCATATGAGGAAGTAAGTACCATCTTCTTTCGCAGAGATCTATATTTTATTCACGTTCCGAATGTGAAGTACCTTTTCTTCTCTCATATATCTTCTACTTCTTATTAGTCACACTTTTACAACGATTGTAAAACATAGTTACTAATACGAAATCAAGCATTCAAGTAGAAGAACCAACTGTTTTGAACTATTTAAGAACAATTTACAACACCTTCGAAAGGTGTGTTCTTGACACTTGCAAGACATTTCTTGCAAATACCCCTTCCAATGTCCATCCTTTCATAAAGAAAGTTTGTTCCCTTGGAGTTAATTCTTATCTTCTTCATTTGACTTTCACCGTTGACTACATTAGTCATGGTCCCTAAACTCCCACTATCTCTCTTGAAACCTTTTTCAATTGTGTTATACACATCAAACAATTTTGGAGAGCGTGTGGATATTGGTCACTATATAGTTTACAATAAACTTAGTGAACCATTAGGATAGGGAAACAAAGGTGAAGTCCTTGCCTAGTTTCCGTCTCGTTAAGTGGTTTAACACTTCAACACTCAATGATTCAAAATCATCATAAGTCCATGTTAATGGACTATTTTTGTCAACCAACCATTATGTTCTAAACATAATTACAAACTTTCAAGAGTTGTTCAAGGCAACTCTCATTTCTTCATACAACAATTTGTAAGTGAAGAATCATGGCACATAAAGTGTCCATGCACTTGTGCTTTCTTCTAAAGTTCCTTGTTCATGTAACAAAGAAACAAGCACTAATGTTTGCATTGATTAAGAGTTGTTTCAAAGCAACTCTTATTTCTTCATACAACAATTTGTAATTGAAGAATTATGACATTAAAAGTGTTGTCCTCTTTATGATAGACTTTTCTAACATATTCTTCTAATGATACATTATCAATAGGAAGATTGTGAGGATGAGATTACTTAGGTACATTTACAAGCCATTAAAGACAATCTATGGTTTTGTAGTACCAAGTCCGGAAACTAAAGCTTTCGGCTTTTATTTGTCAAGTGTTGGATAACGTTTGCAAATATATTGGTAAACAAATACATAACGAATATAAATTGATTGATTTTAAGCCATTTGATTCGGGTCTTTAAATCAAATAGCACCACCCACTATTTTTGGCAAATTCCATATCCCTCATTGAAATTCGAGAGTTTTGGAGGAAACTCTTAGTAGGGTATGGGAGACTCACTACTACCAAGCCCACCTCAGAAGAAAATCATATTGGCTAGCGTTAATAATAATGAGAGAGTACGCTTACTCATTTGCATCTCTTGCAAGTACCCATCTAGTTTGGCCTCTAGAGAATGATGCCTCAGAAGAATATCATATTGGCACATTGCACTTAGTTAAGTCATTCCCACCATGCTAGTTCAAGTAGGGGTTCAAGGATGGCCTCAGAAGAATATCATATTGACCACACTCGTTGCCTACCTTTCACTTCATCATATGTGTATAGGCTTCTCCTGAATGTAAGCACATACTTTGCAACCCCAGAATTGGACGAATACGATGTATGAGTCACAAACGATTGAAGCCCACCACGGTGGAAGGCCACGAAAAAGTGTTCAAAGCACTCTCACGCTTATCAACTTAATAATGGTTTGGTTGAGGGTTTTAGGTCTCATCACATATAAACATTCATTTTAATCTAATTAAAACAATTTGGTCCTATTACAACTATTGGTCCATTTCATTGTTTTTAGTTGTATATAATACTCCCACTATGCTTATAAAACGGTTTTTAAAGTAAGAGTATATGATACTACTAACATAACCTTTGCATTCATTTGATGGACTATATAGTTGCCTTAGGGCCTTAGAATGACTATGAACCTTTGTTTAGATTCAACACGAGCCTTGTGTTGAATCTCGGTCTAGGGATGGTGATTGATTTTAGTTACGCGTTTAACCACATTAAGGCGTGTTGTCTTAGGGGCGTTGGACCCAACTACTTCATTTTCATGCATATCATATAAAGCAAGAAAGAAGTACTTCAAAGTAAAGGTGAGCTTATGCTCATTACAACATTTGCATAAAACAAATTACCTTAAAGTAAAGAAGGGCTTATGCCCTTTTACAACATTTGATCAAATCAAATTACAACCAAAATCTAATCTACACATTCCCAAGGTTCAAACAAATTTGAAACGGCCTATCACATAGCTCAATTATATTAGGCTTAGGTTCATAATCATCCTTTAATTAATTAACACTTTAACTAATTAAATTGAATGCAACATTTTCATTTGGTTTTTGTATCCATAAAATTGATTTAAATGGAGCTAAACAAAATGAAAATCCAATTCTCATTTAAAGAGACAAAACAATTTTGTTCTCTATCTAATTTGGGCCAATATGCAATAACCACAACTTATTTGGGCCATAAAGCAATTAACCTCAACTTTTGGGCTATAAAGCAATTAACCTCAACTTTTGGGCTATATTGCAAAACTTTTGGGATCACTTTGTAAAGACACAAAAGTCCACTACTTCATGTAATTACAACTAGAACCCAAAATTTTAATAATGCAAAAACTTCATTAAAGGAGCAAAACAATTTGTCCTTTAGCGTTTTTGGACCTAAACGTAAAAACGTAAACTTTTGGGCCAAAGTGCAAATACACAAAAGTATCAAAACTTTATGTAATTGCATAAAAGCCCCAAAAGTACTCCCTTTGAGGAGTGGCCGGTTTTGGGAGAGGGATTAGAGTGATGTGTGTGTTGATTTGTGAGTTTTGACATAAAGCATGCAAGTGGTGCAAGTGGTGTGTGTGAAAGGAAATTAATCCTTACATACCCACCAATATCTCTTACACCATTTAAACAAATATCTAAAACATTTAAACATTTGAAAATCATAAAACATAAACTTTATGAAATAATTCAAAACTTTGAATCAAAACACCAAACTTTATGTTCTTGGCAAAAATGTCAAGAACAATGAAGAACACTCATGAAAAACCCAAAATTTTTCCATGAACATTTTTCACCCAAAAACATTCCAAAACCATTCAAACTTAAGGGAAATAACATCTAACCAAACTAGGGTACATAGGGGTTCCAAAAGTTACTTGAAAACACTTTTAACAAGTCAAACAAGAACCCAAAAATCCACCCTTTGGATTTGGCCGAATTTTCCCAAAAGCATGGCACCAAATTTTAGCTCCAATATTCATGCTCATATGAACTACATCTACAACATTTGAGATGTCAAATTTTCTAACAAAATTTACATTCAAAGAAACAAGAATAAAGCTTGTAACATATTACAACTTTTAAATCACAAACTATGAACTACAAAACCCAAAAGGATTCACCAACTACTAGACCTAGGTTCTGATACCACTTGAAGGATTATTTTGTGAAAACATGTTCATTTGAATAACATCTATAGCATGCATTTAACAAATTAAAGGCGGAATCATGCTAGCATGCATTCAAAAACAAAACATTACCCATGAAATTCAAAGCCTAGTAGATTGGTGAACCAAAACTCAACTCAAAACAAAGTGAGTGGAAATCATACCTTTGTAGATTCCTCTTTGCATAAGCAAAGGCTAATCACC
Source organism: Malus domestica (assembly GCF_042453785.1). Classification (NCBI taxonomy): domain Eukaryota; kingdom Viridiplantae; phylum Streptophyta; class Magnoliopsida; order Rosales; family Rosaceae; genus Malus; species Malus domestica. Next base: position 30,221,841 of record NC_091675.1, read on the forward strand.
CATAGAGAGGGCCTTCATTCCTTGCATCTAAAATCTATGGATTTGGATGGATGAAAAGGTTTCTCCAAGTTCCCAAAATTGAGAACCTCTAAGTATCTTCACCAAGGTTAGATTGGAGAAGAAATGAGTGACCTTGGAGTAGTAGTATGGCTAGATACCCCCTCCAAGGGGCCGGCCTCTTTAGAGAGAAAAGGAGAGACAAGTTCTCACCAATTTTCTCCAAAAGAAAACCCTAATGAATTTTGGCTATAAAGTCATATTTATACCTTTATTCATTTGAGTGGCAAACTTGTAATTAAAGCAAGTTCACTACCCTTCCTCTAAATGGCCGGCCATGGGGATTTGTTTGGACTTTTGGGCCTTTGTGAATTAAGTTGTCATACAACTTAAGTCAATGGACTTGACGTTCGAAGCCCATTGGGCCTTAAGGCCCAAAACTATCCCGAGGTCTTTAACGAACTTATTCGTTTGATTAATTAACATATTAATTAATCCTTGCCATAAATAATTAAACCATTTAATTATTCTTACTCATCTCCATTGTTTCTTCAATCTCCACCTTACACGGTGTACAATCCATTAGGTTCCTTTTAGCAAGGCAGTGGGCGATTAAAACCATTTTACATCGATTGTGAATTGAAACTTACTTTCAATTCTCCCTTTAGTGATTACACACGTTTAGGGCTTCCACAAACCATGAGTGACACCTAGCAACATATCATGGTTACCCAAGCTAATCAGAAGAGGTGGAGAACCTATTCAGTTTAGGATTACAAATGCAATACGGTCTTTCTCTAATCTAATACTCTTGACCACATTGTTTGGTTTGATAGTTTATTTATTCATGTCTACTATCCAATGTGATTCGTGTGCTTATATGATTACCTTGAATGTGATTTGGAACGCTTTCCTAAATCTCATTCATACTCTGGCCAGAGGTTTTAAATCATATCATAGAGTATTCTCCCTCAAACGATTTGAAGGTTAGAGATCCCTTGTTGCGCATTCACTTGTCTCCATGACTAAGTGGCTTAACCCCAACGATGCTGTGGACACCCCGATGGGGTGACTTTGACATAATCAAAGATCAAGGACTTAACCACAAGACAACTGTGATGCCTCAGGTCAAAGGACTACTTTGCATTATCCCAACCATGAGTTCTCATGTGACATGAATATGAGAACTCTTCGTTGATCGTGTTCAGTGAACTCATTCTCTATTGAGCACCTACGTACTTGTCTTGATGTCACACACACCAATGACTCGAGACTAGTCACTCTCCCTGAGAGAAGACATAGCACGTACTGATCTTAACTGACTGTCAATGCCCAATTGCCAATCCTAGGATCAGGAACGTTTAGGATGTGTCTACGAAAGAATGGTCTCATGAATCTAACTTCTTTAGATTGCATTCTCCCAATCACATATTCCTTGGACTTATCGTTTAAGCGTATAACATTTATATGAGACGGCTTAAAACAATAATCTTTGCCCTTGATATTAAACTAGATTAGTTTAACATGTGAAATGTCCGTAAAGTATCATCATATGATTGGTTTAGGGCACATTTCCAACAGAACCACCCTTGCTTGATAGGAGCATATTTATGCACCTTAGTTAGCTAGTTCTTATGCATTTATGTTGTGTTTTCTTAGTTAAAGTAGTCTTTTAAGCTATTTTCATGTGTTTTCAGGTTTTAGAGACAAAGTGAGCAAAAGGATGCAATTTGGAGCATTTTGGAGCAAAATTGGGCTAGAATGGAGTTCATGCACATGAAGCACAAGGGATGGACGAATTTGAAGGATTGATGAAGCTAGGAATGTGTTTTGAAGTTGAAGAATTGAAGATACAAAGATTCCTAATTGAAGTGGGAAAATGCTTAATTGAAGATGAAATCCTAGTTGAAGATGGATTCCTAGTTGAAGTTGGATTCCTAGAAGATTGAAGTTTCCTACTCAAACAAGGTTTCCTACTTGAAGAAGGGAAGTTGAAGCCAAAGAATCAGCTCAAGTGAAGAAACCTTATCCAAAACATTATCCAAACCCTATCCTATCCAATCCTATCTTATCTTATCCTATCCTAATCCTATCCTAATTTAATTCCAGCTGCATGGGGGATTTATTTTCAGATTAGGACACATTAAAATTGGTTTCTAGAAGCCCTTATCCACTCCTACAAAGGTGCCACACCTTATCCCTTGTTTTTTCTAGAAATTAGCCACAAAACAACCTTTCTAGAAGGCCTTATCCCTTGTCCTACAAAAGTGACGCCCCAAACCTTTCTAGAACTTCTAGAAACCTGATTATTCCTTTCCCCCTTGGTTTCTAAAAGCCTTAGCCTTTTCCTTCAAGGATTGTGTGTTATTATCCTATACAAATTAGGCTTTTAAATCCTTTTCCTTTGCTACATAGGGGCTGCGAATTTCAGCCTATAAATACCATCCTTTGCTGCACCATTTAGTCACCATCCTCTACCATATTTTCACTACACCATTCACCCAAATATACCTCTTGTGCCGTGAGTTTGGAAAGGAGAAGAAGGAAGAACTCTTGGAGCCGTGCATGCCATTCAAGGAACTTGGATTGTGGAGCGTTTCTAGGTGTTTTCTATCTTTGTTTTAATGTTTAAATTTATTTATCTTTGTTTATTTGCGAGTATGAGGAACTAAACCCCCTTGGCTAGGGGGGGATTCGAAACCATGATTATGCTTGCTATATGATTTGATTACTTCTAATTGCGTTTCATAAGTTGTGATTTCAATTTGCTTATCTATGTGAATTAAAACTTATTCTTGTATGTTGATTGAGGGTCGACACTGAGTTTGCATGCATGAATTTGATGCTAGGATATAAGGGAATTTCACCTAATCGTTATGAACTTATATTCACAAGTAGTAAAGGTTGTTGATCACAATCGTGTTAAGTAAATTCTTGGCATAAGTTTCATGCAATCATAGTAACAAGTGCTTCGTCAATGCTTATGGTTTTCATAGAACTTAATGATTCTTGCTTGTATCTCTATTATGCAATCATGTAGGGGACTTGTGGGGAATGCTTTGGGTTGTCGTATGCAATTCATCCAATTCAATAACTTAAGGAAAATCTGAGGGTTAATTTAAGCGGACCTAATTAACTTGGGGCGTTGAGAATTCATGGTTTATTGAAAAGCAATTGGAAATCGTTTTATATGCAAGTGTGACATGTGTGGAGATGAACCCCTTAGCTAGCCTTCCATCCATTCAAATCATCCAAATTCGTTTTAAAATCTGTTTTAGTTTACAAAGTTTTGTTTTGTTTTTAAATTCGTCCAAAATCAATCCCCCTTTTCTTTGTTGAGTCATACTAGTTAGAAATCAATTTAGTTTGTGTTTTTAAGTGTCTTGAGTCAAGTTATAATCAATTTTCGTCCAAATTTTTCCTGAGTGTCAGAAACTGCCCAGAAAGTGTTTTAAGGCAGTTTTGAGTCTTTTTGTTTGTTTTGGTGTTTTAAAGTTTAGTTTTGCATTCTTTGAGTCTAGTTTAGTGTTTTAAACTTGTTTTTACGTATTTGAGTCAGTTTTCAAGTGATTTAGCAATCCCTCCTAATCCCCGGCCTAGAACGATCCCTACTTACATACTTACTACAATCGATAAAAAGAGGGTTAATTTGTGTGTCAACATAATTTTCACATCAAATTTTGGCGCCGTTGCCGGGGATTAGCAAAGTTGCTAATCCCTTGGATTGTTTTATTTCAATTTGTTTTATTTGTGTCCAGATTTTTACGTTGTTTTTGTTTCTTGTTTTTAGGTACTAGTTTATGACTCGGAGCTCTCATCCGGATTGTGAACACATCTTTGACTTTGACGACGATTTTGAACGAGAGTTGAGACGAAAGAGGAAGAATCCAAAGCCTAGTGAATCAAGTTCAAATTCGGAAGCCGAAGTTGAGATTGAGGAAGAGGAACCCACGGCACAAGTGGGTGAAGTTGAGACAGTCATGGCACAAAACAATCGTACAATCAAGGAGCTTTCGGCTTCGGGATTGGATAATGCCGCACCACTATGTATTCAATATCCCGCAGCTGCCCAAGGAAAGACCGAGGAATTCGAGTTGAAGTCAAGTTTGCTACACCACATTCCGAAGTACCATGGATTGTCCATGGAGGATCCTAACAAGCACTTGAAAGAGTTCGAAGTGGTTTGTTCAAGCATGACTCCAATCAACGTCGATGGAAGCATATTAAAGATGAAGGCCTTTCCCTTTTCTCTCTTGGAAAAGGCGAAAGATTGGTTATACGAATTGGCTCCCGGAACAGTCACATCTTGGGAGAGCATGAAACGGGCTTTCTTGGAGAAGTTTTTCCCAACTTCTCGAGTCATCCTCCTACGAAAAAGGATAAGTGGAATTCAACAAGAAGAAGGTGAGTCTTTTCCTACATATTATGAACGTTTTAAATCTCTTGTTGCTTCTTGTCCACAGCATCAAATGAAGGAGGAGCTTCTTCTACAATACTTCTACGAGGGACTTCTACCAATCGAACGACAAATGCTAGATGCCTCAGCAGGAGGAGCATTGGTGGACAAGACCCCCACGGCAGCAAAGACGTTGATTGCCAATCGAGCGTTGAACGCTCAACAATACGAAGGCGTTGGACAAAGAGGCACCCCACGGCAACACCAAGTGAATGAGGTAAGTACCATAACCGAACTTCAAAATCAAATGGCTAACCTTACTATATTGCTTTCTCAGGTTGTGGAAGGGCCAAAAGTTCAAAATGTAAGTGCGTGTGGTGTATGTTCCATGCAAGGACACCCTACGGACACATGCCCACAATTGATCGAGAACGGAGGGTGGGAGACCCTCAATGCCGTGGGCTTTGGGCAGCAATACCAACAAAGGAATGATCCCTTTTCTAACACCTACAATCCCGGTTGGCGTGATCATCCGAATTTCAAATGGCGGGAACCCCAACAAGGCCAACAACAAAACACATTTCGGCAACAACCCCCAGGTTTCTATCAAACGCCATTCGCACCAAATCAAACTCAAATACAATCTACCCCAACAAATTCAGGTACGTCCTTGGATAATGATACAATTCTTAAATTACTCAACACTTTGTCTCAGGGGCTAGAGAATCAAACCACAGCACTGCAAACCCAAGCTAAAAAGGTGGATCACTTGGAAAAACAAATTGGGCAAATTGCGGAGTTTGTAGGACAGTTTCAAGACCAAGGAAGACTCCCTAGTTCAACCGTTGCAAATCCAAAGGGGGGATTCGAAACAGCCAAAGCAATTACATTGAGGAGTGGCAAACAAGTTGGACTTGAATCTCAAGCATCCAATTCAAGTAAAAAAGAGGATGAAAAGCTACTGTTTGAGGAAGAACCCCAAACCTCACCCACGGCAAGGATGGAGCACCCTTTGCCGCAACCACCCAAGCCATCCAATTCGGCCAATAAGGGTAAGGAAGGTACAATTCAAGTTAATTCTAATGTTATTCCTCCGGATGTACCATTTCCTAGCAGATTTTTGCAAGCCAAGAATGAAGAAGAGAAAAATGACGTTCTTGAGACATTTAGAAAGGTGCATGTCAATATCCCTCTCCTCGATGCTATAAAGCAAATCCCGAAGTATGCCAAGTTTTTGAAGAAGCTTTGTACAACAAGGAAACGGATTCGGGAGAAAGAGGTGGTACACGTAAGTGAGAATGTATCTGCATTGTTGCAAAGAAAGTTACCACCTAAATGCAAAGATCCAGGTAGTTTCACTATCCCTTGTGTTATTGGCAATGCGAGGTTTGATAATGCTATGTTAGATTTAGGTGCATCTATAAATGTCATGCCATATTCTGTTTATGCATCGATGAATCTAGGAGAGCTTAAACATGATGGTGTTATTATTCAATTAGCCGATCGATCTAATGCATATCCGAAAGGAGTTTTGGAGGATGTTTTGGTGCAGGTAGACCATTTGATTTTTCCTGCAGATTTTTATGTGCTTGACATGGAAGATTCGGTACAATCTCCATCGTCACCACTCTTACTTGGACGTCCTTTCATGAAAACAGCTCAAACCAAGATTGACGTGGCCAAGGGAGCAGTAACTATGGCCTTTGGTGGTGATATGATTAACTTTAAGATTTCTGAATCGGTTGAGAATACTAATGATGTTCGTTCTTGTTGTGCTATTAATGTAATTGATAATATAGGGCAGAAATGTTCAACACTAGTCAACAAGAATGTACCACAACCCACCATCGAGGAAGGAATTGGAGTGAACAACAAAGAGTGCACGGCCCCAACCTTGAAATCATCAAATCTGCCCAAGTGCAACCCTTGTGCATGTGTCCATAGTGCTACCACTTCTTTGCCGTACAAAGGTAAGCCACCTATTCCAATTTCGATTCCCATTTCAACTAATAGGTTGTTACCTTGTATGGTGCAGGTACCAAATCGAAGACAACGTAGTGGGAGAGTTTGTGTTGATTTAGAGAAGCAACACATGACAATAAGAAAAGATCATTATCCCATCCCATTCAAGGACCCAAAGAATGAAGTATTTCGTAGGTCAGGTTGTGGAAACACCCCTCCATGCCGTGGGGTTCCATAAACCTTCAATGGAGCATCGTCCGGCTGGAAGACGTTAAAGCAAGCGCTTCTTGGGAGGCAACCCATGCAAATAAAGACAACCTAGGAAGCCCCGGCATCATAATCAGATTTGCGTTTCTAAACCCTACTCTTTATTGCGTTTACTTTGCCATATTTGTCATGTTTGCTAGTTGTATTATTTGCTTGTTTTTGTGTGAGTCTATGTTTGAAACATTGAGGACAATGTTTGGTTTAAGTGTGGGGGGGTAAACAAAGTGTTTTTGTTGCTAAATTCGTAGGATTTTACCACCTAACATTTCAAAGGTTGTTTTTCATTGTTTTTAAGTGTTTTTAGAATGTTTTGATGTGTTTTTATGTGGCTTTACCAGAAAATCCGAAAATTCAAGAAAAAATTCGAAAAAGTTTTGAAAAAACCCAAAAAGAGTTGTTTTAAAGTTGTTTTTGTTTGTTTAGAGTACCTTCCAACACAATGAAGAGGATTTGGTTTTTAATTGCATGACCGTTAAAGAAAGTTACTAACATGGATGGAAGTTTGATATGCTCTTTTGTTTATGCTTGGTCATCGTTGTTATTTACGAATTCATATGTAATCACAAAGAAAAAAATCAGTTTTTGTAACATGCTTGAAGGAAGTAACTCAAACTAACGCTACAACCCTGTGAGACTTGAGCCTAAACATTCTTTGGAGAGTTAATAATCTGTGATTTGTTGTTTTCTAAAGTCGTTGCATGATCTCATCATTCTTTGCTTGGTTGCTACTTAGAAGGCGTTTCATCATTATAGATCCAAATATTAGAACTCATACCCATTTCATTCAAAGCTTAAAATTGAGTGCATAACATATAACAAGATGAAGTTGTTTAGTAGTTATCACCAAAGCCAAAAAGCCTTCATCCCATGCATTTGTTTTGTAGGATTAACCCCTTTGAGCCTTATTTAGCCTATTTTTGTTGTTAGCCACATTATCCTTACCTAGCCTAGAGTAGGACTATCCATACCCTTGTTCTTAAAGGATAATAAAACTTGACTTAGAGGGAATTCCTTTTGATCAACGTTGTGTAGAAAACTAAGTGTGGGGGAAGGGAAAGTTTGTGTGCCAAAAGAAGTAAGGAGGGCACGGGTTAGACAAAGAAAAAAAAAACAAAAAAAAAAAAGGAAAATTCGTAGAAAAAGAAAGAAAAAAAAGAGAAAAGTGTGAAAAGTATGAAAAGGAGTTGAAAGAGCATAAAATGAGCTCTAAGTTGTTGGTTGTTGAAGCAAGGGTCCAAAAAGTGGAATTAGACCCTAAGTGTTGCATCAGTCTTCCCCTTGGGTTTAAACATTGATTTTTGCATGCAAAAGTGAATATGTGGTTATTATTCTTTAAGAATGTTTGTTTATCCTTACCTTTCTTTGATTAGCCAAGACCTTAGCCCTGTTACAACCCTTTGCTTCTATCTTGATTGTTATGTGTTTCAATATGTGGAGTTTGGAATTGGTATGAGCATATGATATCCCTGGTTCTCGCATCTAAGTAGTAGCATTCCATTCATGAGATCATATACATACATTCATAATTCCAGAAATTGCTTTTATTGTCATAACATATGTGAGCATTAGTTTTCATATTTACATCAATCTTCTCACATATAACTAGTGTAGGGTGTGTAGTCAGAAAATCTAAAGTGAAAAATGAGTGTATATCTAGTGAGGAATTGAGGGATTCTCTAAGGCATGTTACTACATTCAAAACATTGTTTTAATTGATTAACTGTGAGCTAGTAAGTGATGACTATGATTCAGTATGTGCTTAAGTGTAAAGATGGCTAAAATCTATGTGAGTAGTGATCTTTGGCGTGTCATGTACCATTGGAAATCCCTGAGGCGATTGTTGGAAGGTTTAGGTCATGTTTTGTTTCGTTGTTTTGCTCGAGGACTAGCAAAAGCTAAGTGTGGGGGAATTTGATAGGAGCATATTTATGCACCTTAGTTAGCTAGTTCTTATGCATTTATGTTGTGTTTTCTTAGTTAAAGTAGTCTTTTAAGCTATTTTCATGTGTTTTCAGGTTTTAGAGACAAAGTGAGCAAAAGGATGCAATTTGGAGCATTTTGGAGCAAAATTGGGCTAGAATGGAGTTCATGCACATGAAGCACAAGGGATGGACGAATTTGAAGGATTGATGAAGCTAGGAATGTGTTTTGAAGATGAAGAATTGAAGATACAAAGATTCCTAATTGAAGTGGGAAAGTGCTTAATTGAAGATGAAATCCTAGTTGAAGATGGATTCCTAGTTGAAGTTGGATTCCTAGAAGATTGAAGTTTCCTACTCAAACAAGGTTTCCTACTTGAAGAAGGGAAGTTGAAGCCAAAGAATCAGCTCAAGTGAAGAAACCTTATCCAAAACATTATCCAAACCCTATCCTATCCAATCCTATCTTATCTTATCCTATCCTAATCCTATCCTAATTTAATTCCAGCTGCATGGGGGATTTATTTTCAGATTAGGACACATTAAAATTGGTGTCTAGAAGCCCTTATCCACTCCTACAAAGGTGCCACACCTTATCCCTTGTTTTTTCTAGAAATTAGCCACAAAACAACCTTTCTAGAAGGCCTTATCCCTTGTCCTACAAAAGTGACGCCCCAAACCTTTCTAGAACTTCTAGAAACCTGATTATTCCTTTCCCCCTTGGTTTCTAAAAGCCTTAGCCTTTTCCTTCAAGGATTGTGTGTTATTATCCTATACAAATTAGGCTTTTAAATCCTTTTCCTTTGCTACATAGGGGCTGCGAATTTCAGCCTATAAATACCATCCTTTGCTGCACCATTTAGTCACCATCCTCTACCATATTTTCACTACACCATTCACCCAAATATACCTCTTGTGCCGTGAGTTTGGAAAGGAGAAGAAGGAAGAACTCTTGGAGCCGTGCATGCCATTCAAGGAACTTGGATTGTGGAGCGTTTCTAGGTGTTTTCTATCTTTGTTTTAATGTTTAAATTTATTTATCTTTGTTTATTTGCGAGTATGAGGAACTAAACCCCCTTGGCTAGGGGGGGATTCGAAACCATGATTATGCTTGCTATATGATTTGATTACTTCTAATTGCGTTTCATAAGTTGTGATTTCAATTTGCTTATCTATGTGAATTAAAACTTATTCTTGTATGTTGATTGAGGGTCGACACTGAGTTTGCATGCATGAATTTGATGCTAGGATATAAGGGAATTTCACCTAATCGTTATGAACTTATATTCACAAGTAGTAAAGGTTGTTGATCACAATCGTGTTAAGTAAATTCTTGGCATAAGTTTCATGCAATCATAGTAACAAGTGCTTCGTCAATGCTTATGGTTTTCATAGAACTTAATGATTCTTGCTTGTATCTCTATTATGCAATCATGTAGGGGACTTGTGGGGAATGCTTTGGGTTGTCGTATGCAATTCATCCAATTCAATAACTTAAGGAAAATCTGAGGGTTAATTTAAGCGGACCTAATTAACTTGGGGCGTTGAGAATTCATGGTTTATTGAAAAGCAATTGGAAATCGTTTTATATGCAAGTGTGACATGTGTGGAGATGAACCCCTTAGCTAGCCTTCCATCCATTCAAATCATCCAAATTCGTTTTAAAATCTGTTTTAGTTTACAAAGTTTTGTTTTGTTTTTAAATTCGTCCAAAATCAATCCCCCTTTTCTTTGTTGAGTCATACTAGTTAGAAATCAATTTAGTTTGTGTTTTTAAGTGTCTTGAGTCAAGTTATAATCAATTTTCGTCCAAATTTTTCCTGAGTGTCAGAAACTGCCCAGAAAGTGTTTTAAGGCAGTTTTGAGTCTTTTTGTTTGTTTTGGTGTTTTAAAGTTTAGTTTTGCATTCTTTGAGTCTAGTTTAGTGTTTTAAACTTGTTTTTACGTATTTGAGTCAGTTTTCAAGTGATTTAGCAATCCCTCCTAATCCCCGGCCTAGAACGATCCCTACTTACATACTTACTACAATCGATAAAAAGAGGGTTAATTTGTGTGTCAACATAATTTTCACATCATTGCTGCAGCCCCATATGTCCTTTATGTCGTCCATTACAACCAAGGTAAGCCTAAATTCAAATTGTCCTGACCCTGTTTCACCAAATGTCCTTATTCCTTGCAGGATCATGCAATCTAAGAAAGAAGAAGGTGAGAAAGGCATCTTCGAAACCTTTCCAAAGAATCAAGAGCAAGAAGTGGATGGGGAATGTCTAGAATTCATCAAAGAAGATACACTTGAGACGAAAATTCCCAAAGAAGTTGGATTTTATGACACGGGACAAGTCATAACTCCCAAAACACCAAATCTGGCCAAGTCCTATATCCCTGCAACCTTCAAAGATGTGGTGTTCGTAATTGAGTTTGTGTTGGAGCAAGAAAGTAAGCCATCTTCTCCAACTTCGATTTTATTTTATACTAACTTGCTGATTTTAATGATTCAGGCACCTACACTAGAATTTAAACCATTGCCGGATCACGTCAAGTATCACCTTCCATTCAAGGATCAATTCCATGCTATGGGCCCTATCCAAGTTTAGAAGGAAGTTTCGTCCGGCTGAAGGACGTTAAAGCCAGCGCTTATTGGAAAGAAACCCATGTATTCAAATAAGGAAGATTTTTTAATCACTCCACAATCAGTTTTGCGTTTCTAAAAACCTTTCCTTTTCTGCATTTCTATTTTGCCATGATTGTCATTTTTTATTTTTGTTGTTTATTTAATTATTTTTAGGTGTGAGTTTATTTTTGAAACATTGACAGATATGCAAGGTATTCTTACATTCATTTTCATGAAAAAAAAAGGAACATTAAGCAGAAAATTACAAGAGGAAGCCTTCACAAAGGTTGCTTAGGAGAAGTCTCAGTAGTCGGCGGAGCCTCAGCAGTCGGCGGAACCCCAGAAAGAGGAGGCAGCGAAGGTTGATCATTTGGAGCTTCAGTACACGGTACAGCCCCAGACGACGAAAGCAAATGCTGTTGGAACAAACGCACAAACCTCTGATGATCAAGTAAAATCTGACCATCAGATTCCTGCATCTGGTCAATCTTCCTCTTCATGTTTGTAGCATAGTTATGTGCGAGCCTGTGCAACTATTTATTCTCATGCTTAAGCCCTCTAATCTCCTGCTTGAGACTCATCACTTCAGCCGCCAATGATTCAACTTGACGGGTTTGGGCAAATAGGCGTTGGGCCATATTAGACACGGAACCTGCGCATTGCACACTGAGAGCCAGAGAATCCTTAACAGCCAACTCATCAGACCGTTTAGCAAGTAGTCTGTTATCTTTGGGAGTGACAAGATTCCTGGCCACCACCGCAGTTGTCATATCATTCTTTATCATCGAATCCCTAACGGTAAGGGGACCAGTAGGGGATATGAACGATGGGCGCCATATGTTGTCTGGAGAAGGCGGGACTGCCTCTTCACCAAGGTTCAAGTCAAAATGACGGTCGGAGGGGCCAGACATTTTCAGAGGTGTTAAAGAAAGAAGAGGTCGGACAAGTCAAGATTGTAGAAGTGCAAGAAGGGAGTTTCTACAGGCAGAAATTCAAGTGTGCTTTGAACGTCCTGCGTACCTCTATAAAAATCAGCACTCGACGAGATTTCAGAGATCGAAGAGGCGAGCTCAGAAATCGAAGAGGCCAACTCAAAAATCGAAGAGGCGCTAGCTTTCTCAAAAGCTGGGCTTGCTTAGAAACCACGGGCCAATCTTCTTTTCCAGATTTGTCCGCACTTGTCACATGCAACCTCTGCACTCGACGGGATTTCAGAGATCGAAGAGGTGAGCTCAGAACTTGAAGAGGCAAGCTCAGAAATTGGAGAAGCATCTGCTTTTCCAAACGTATCAGCATCTGTCACATGTAGAGTCAACTTTGCGGAAATCACGAGCAGTTTGTCGAAGCGCCGATTCTAGATATCGAAGAGGCACTTGCTTTTCCAGACGTGTCAGCGCCTATCACATGCACACTTAGCCTTCCAGAAATTGCGGGCAATCTGTCGAAGATCTCTTGTGCAGTAGAAAACACGTGAAGCTTACTATTAAATCATCCAACGGTTGCTAACAAGGGTGAAAGAATAGTACCGGTTATTAATTCCTATAAATGTCACCCTTCACCCTCCATTGCAAGGCAGACATACATAACCCTTATTCTTCTCCGAGAATGCCTTTCCAACAAACCCTTTCGAGTCACTCAGTGTTCCTTATTCCTTAGGGTACCTCTGCAAACAACTCATCCAAAGCAAAAGTATTTCATATCATGAAGGTTGAAAGCAAGAGTATCTCATATCATGCTTTCTCCCTGTCCTTCTCCTTGTAGTTGTTTTGGGACAAGGAGAAAAAGAGCAATCAGCTAGCACTTGGTATCAATCTTCCGATCTGGAACCGACTGCCTGGAACCCCTTCCTAATTGCTTACCTAGCCTTGCTCTTGAGTACTCATCTTCATCATTTTATGCTTCCTCTTCGTCTACCACATCTGCCTAGGGAACAGATAAGGGAAATGAAAATGATACCTCAAAGCATGTGAAGACAATTTGCCAATTCATCCTCAGCTAAGGACAAGGATAAAGAAAGCAAGAGGTGGGCACTTGGAAAGATTGAAGAAAGAAACAGACCAACACCTCTACCTCGTGCCTGCCTGTTGTGCAGAAGAAACAAGCAGAGAAGAATGCAGACTGCACAATCAAATCAATCCAGCAGAAGGAGTCTGATTTGAAACTAAGGAAGTCTCATATTCCTCGCTCAGAATTCCAAACCAATTCGAGATCAAAGCTGTGGAAAGACAACAAGATCATCTATCTCCAAAACCAGATTTAGGTTCTTAAACTCTACTCTGTCTGGTTTTTACTTTGCCATACTTGTCATGTTTATTCGTTGTTTGTTTGTTTGCTTTTTTTTTTTTTTTTTTTTTTGTCAGTTTATGCTTGAAACATTGAGGACAATGTTTGATTTAAGTGTGGGGGGTAACCAAGTTGTTTTGCATGAAATTCATGGGAGTTTATCATCCATTACTTCTAAGTGTTGTTCCTTGCTGTTTTTAAGTGTTTTATGCTGTTTTGGAGTGTTTTAGTCTGTTTTGACATAAAAATTTGAAAATCTCATAAAAAATTGAAAGATTGTTTTGAAAAACCCAAAAAGAGTTGTTTTTGTGTGCTTGTTTGTGTCTTAGGGTACCTTCCAACACAATGATGAGGATTTGGTTTTTAATTACATGACTGTTAAAGAGAGTTATAAACATGGATGAAAATTTGATTTAATCTTTGGTGTATGCTTGGTTATGGTTATAATTTATGAATTCACATGCAATCATAAAGGAAAAATCAGTTTTTGTAACATGCTTGAAAGAAGGAACTCAAATGAACACTACAACCTTGTGAGACTTGAGCCTAAACATTTATTTGGAGAGTTGATAATCTGTGCATCATTGTTTTCTAAAGTCGTTGCATGATCTCATTATTCTTTGCTTGGTTGCTACTTAGAAGGCGTTTCATCATTTAGTTCCAAATGCTAGAACTCATGCCTATTTCATTCAAAGCATGCTATTGATTTGCATAACACATATTCAAGATGAAGTTGTGTAGTGACCACCAAAGCCAAATTGTCGTGCCCCTATTTCATTATGTGTTTAAGTTTAACCCCGTTGAGCCTTGTGTTGCCTATGTTCTTTGTTACCCACACTATCCTTACCTAGCTTAGATTCGGACCATCCATACCCTTGTTCTTGAAGCATAGTAAAGCATAATTTAGAAGGAATTCCTTTTGTTGAACTCTTGCAGAAAAACAAGTGTGGGGGAAGTGATTCTTGTGTGTGTGTGTGCCAAAGTCCTTCATAAGGCACGGGTAGAAAAGGAAAAGAAAAAGAAAAATTGGTGGAAAATAGAATGAAAAGAAGAAAAGTTGTGAAAAGAGTTGAAAAATTTATGAGAAAGAGCTCTAAAGTGTTGTTTGTTGAAGAAAGGGTCCAAAGCATTGAATTCGACCCTAAGTGTTGCATGAATCTTCCCTTTGTGTTTAAAAGTTGATTTTTGCATTCTAAAGTAAATTTCAAGTGTCGATTCCATTACTTTGCTTGCTATCGCTTTAAGAACGTTTGTTATTCCTATCATTTCTTTGTTATCCATTACCCCTAAGCCCTGTTACAACCCTTGACTTCAATCTTGAGTGTTGTGTGTTTCAATTTGTGGAGTTTGAAATTGATATGAGCATATGGTGTCACTGGTTCTCGCATCTAAGTAGTAGCATTCCATTCATGAGATCATATATATACATGAATTAATAATTCCAGAAATTGCTTCTTTGTTGAAAAACATATGTGAGTACTAGTTTTCATGTTTACATCAATCTTCTCACATATACCTAGTATAGGGAGTGTATACATAAATTCTTGTATGAAAATAAGAGTGTATCTAGTAAGGAATTGAGGAAATTCTCTAAGGCATGTATCTAGTAGTGAATGGTGACTATAATTAAGTATGCTCGAGGGTAAGGAATGCTTAAATCTATGTAAGTGGTGATCTTTGGCATGTCATGTTTCATTGAAAATCCCTAAGGCAAATGTTGGAAGGTTAGGTTGTGTTTTGTTTGTTTTGTTTGTTTTGTTTCGTTTTGTTTCTTTTGTTTTGCTCGAGGACTAGCAAAAGCTAAGTGTGGAGGAATTTGATAGGAGCATATTTATGCAACTTAGTTAGCTTGTTTCTTGGCATTTACTTAGTTTAATTCTAGTTATTTTAGTACTTTAAGCTATTTTCGTGTGTTTGTAGGTTCAAATAACAAAGTTAGCAACAAAGTGCTATTTGGAGCATTTTGGAGCATTTTTGGGCCAAGATTGGATAGCACAAGCATGGAGACATGAGGATGGACATTTTTGAAGATTTGAAGGCTGAAAATCAGCATGTGTGTGTGTGCAAGTGTGTTGACCTACAACTCCAAACATCCATCCACTACAGCCATTACATCCACTCATTACCAAACACTTATCCACTACACCAAACACATCCACTCATTACAACCACCCAACACATTCACCTACCACTACATCCACTCATTTCACCTAACATATCCATTCACCTACCACTACATCCACTCATTTCACCCAACACATCCACTCATTTCAACCACCCAACACATTCACCTACCACTACATCCACTCATTACCACCACCCACTACATCCTCTCCCTAGCCTATAAATATATCCATCTAAAGACACATCCAGGGGGGACAGTTTAGGGAGAAGGGAGGAAGACACATTCTGCCGCAAGGCATAGTCTTTTCTTCTTAATCATTCTACACATTCCCACAACAAAAACACAATTCCATGCACCTTCATTTCCCTTTCCTTACCGTGATCTCCATCCAACCTAAACACATTCAGCCATTCCCTTCCATATATCTATATGCATCCATCAAACCACACATTGTGCCGCAACAAAGAGAAGAATGAGGACCCTTGGACATGCTTGCCATTCAAGTTGGATTGTTGGAGCGTTTTTAGGTGTTTTCATTCTTTTGTTTTCAATGTCTAAATTTGTTTATCTTTGCCTTGTGAGTACAAGGAACCAAACCCCCCTTAGCTAGGGGGAATTCAAAGCCATGAACATACTTGCAATATGAATTGATTACCTTCGGTTGTGATTTCATAAGTTGTGAATTCAATTTGTTTAACTGCTTGATTGATAACTTACTCGTGTGTGTTTATTAAGAGTGCACACTTAGTTTGCATGCATGAATATGATACTAGAGTATAAGGGAGTTTCATCTAATAGTTACAAACTTATATTCACAAGTAGTGGAGGTCGCTTATAAACGATCGCGTTAGATGAATTCTTGGCAGGAGTTTCATGCTCATCATAGTAACAAATGCCTAGTCAATACTTATAGTTTTCATAATGCTTAATGATCTTTGATTGTATCTTTACTGTGCTGTTCACGAAAATGACTTTTGAAGAATGCTTGAATTGTTGTATGCGATTTCCCATCCAATTCAATAACTTAAGGAGAACTTGAAGGTTAATTTAAGCGAACTTAATTAACCTGGGGTGTTGAGTTTCATGATTTATCGAAAGAACAACTGAAAATTGGTTTATGTGCAAGTGTGTCATGTGTGGAGAAGAACCCTGTAGCTAGCCCATCATCCATAGTTTACCTAAATTCGTCCAAAATATGTTTTAGTTTGCAATCTGTTTATTTTGTTTTCAAATTCGTCAAAATCAAATCCCCATTTACCTTAAAGTGTTTTATTAGTCAAAATCTATTATGATTTGTGTTTTTAAGTGTCTTGAGTCAAGTTAGAACCTAATTTCTTCCAAAACCATCCCTAGAGTCAGTTTAGAGTCTAATTCATTGTTTTAAGCTGTTTGAGTCTTTTAAACTAGTTTTGAGTCTTTTTAGTTTGTATTGCATCTTTTGAGTCTAGTTTGGTGTTTTAAACTTAATTTTATGTTTTAAAGTCAGTTTCAAGTGTTTTAGCAATCCCTCCTAATCCCCGGCCTAGAACGATCCCTACTTACATTCTTTACTACAATTGACAACAAGAGGGTTTAATTTGTGTGTTAAGATAATTTTCGCATCACCTCCCATGTATTGTTCTTTTGTAATGCCAAAATTTCCTCATCCATTGCTTTTGCCCACTTTGGATCCTTTAGAGCTTCCTCCACTCGAGTTGGTACTTTAATTGAATCCATATTGTTGACCAAGGTTTGGCGTTCCGGTGCAAGACCACTACATGAGACATAGTGGGCTATTGGGTACTTCACCTTTCCTTCCAGAGAGAATCTATCAGGTGGCACACCTCGATTTTGTCTTGGTGGCAACCTATATACATTTACATTATCACTTGTGTTAATTACATAATCATCCACGATACTTACCTCAGGTATATTCAGAGAAAATGTATTGGATGACACATTGGAGTTAGAGAGAGGGGAAAACACATTAACAGTTTTGGTATGTGGCTGCTGCAACTGTATATTGGGCTCGGCATATCCCTATCGTGACTGCTCAGAAACTGCAGTCTGTCGGGTAGGCTCGGCAGAATCCTCCCTTGACTGCTTAGACTCGGCAGTCTGCTGGGTATTTTGTTCATCATGAGGCACGGCATGAACCTCAACATTCGCATGCTCGTCAGAAAGTACAATAGCACGTTTGGTGCTACATGAAATTGTGTCTCCTCCTAGATCCAACCACTCCAGATCACCAATAGTGTTCTCCCCCTGGTGATCTGAAGATAAGCGCACAGAAGGATAAAAAAACTCCAATTCAGAAAAGGTCACATCCATGGTTACATACATATGCTTAGTCTCAGGGTGATAACACTTGTAGCCTTTTTGATGAAGTGAGAAACCCACAAACACACACTGTAAGGCACATGGATCCAACTTGGTGTGATGAATTTTCTGAATATGCACATAAGCGACACACCCAAATACTCGAGGAGTGAGAGTATGAGTCGACACTACTGGAGCATGTTGAGTGAGTACTTGAAGAGGTGTCTGAAAGTTCAGAACCCGAGAGGGCATACGGTTAATCACATAGACCGCATAAGTAACAGCTTCAGGCCAAAATATCTTAGGGATAGAGGCTTCAAGCAGAAGAGCACGTGTTGTTTCTAAGATGTGGCGGTTTAGCACGTGTTGTTTCTAAGATGTGGCAGTTTTTCCGTTCAGCAACCCCATTCTGTTGCAGGGTATAAGGACAAGTCATTTCATAGAGAATGTCACCATCACGAAGAAACTCTGACAACTCACAAGCAATGTACTCACCACCATTGTCAGAACGTAATACTTTAATCACAGATGAATATTGTGTCTGAATCATCTGAGAGAAAAACCGAAAGACTATACCAACATCACTTTTATGTTTCAACACATATAGCCACGTCATATGCGTGCAATCATCAACAAATGTAATAAACCATTTAATTCTCGAAGAAAGAACAACTGGAGAAGGCCCCCAAACATCAGAATGCATAAGTTCAAACAGCACGGACCTTTTATTCATACTAGAAAGAAACGAAGCACGATGGCTTTTAGCAAGAATACATACTTCACAATGTAAGTCTGATTCATTTATTCTACTAAATAAACTAGGCAACATAAGCCGTAAATATCCAAACGATGCATGCCCTAACTGACGATGCAATAACCATACTTCTTGCAAACTACTAGCATGTGATGCTCGAACTGCATTAGCCCTGCCTGAAACGACGTCATCCACATAGTACAACCCTTATCTCTTAGTGCCACGTCCAATTATCTCTTTGGTCCGAATATCCTGAAGTAGACAAAAGGACGGATACATTAGAACAACACAATCCAATTGTTCAATGACTTGTGGTATTGATAATAAATGATGGGACAATGATGGAACAAATAGGCAACGATGTAAGGGAAGAGATGGGGAGAGTTACACAATGTCGGCGCCACACACAGGTACAAGAGTCTCATTGGCAGTCGCTATGCTTTTCCTGTGAGACATTGTCATATATTGAAACAGGGTTTTATCATACATCATATTATCGGTTGCACCAGAATTAAGAATCCAACCTGTATGTTGATCACATTCGGAGGCTAAAAGAACACGCCTCACAGTACCTGTATTGGAGGATGAATCACCAGGAGTAGCACGAGTCAACAAAGTTTGACTAGGATCCCCATAGCTAGCCCCAGCCTCCTGAGCTGTTAGTGTAGCTGCGGCAAAGAAGGTACGGCCTCTATTGGATCCAACTGCTCCACGTTCCTTGGTACGCAATTTTTTCTTAAGTTCTGGAAACCAATCAGGTACACCATGCGTGGTAAAGCATGTATCTTCAGTATGGCGAGTTTGACCATAGAAAGTACACTTCAAATCATCTTTGTTTTCTCGGGTAAAGGGACGAGAATTGAACGAATGATTAGAAGAATTGTTAGGACGGGAAGTTGCAGGTGGCCGAGAGACCATGGCCATGGACGGCCCCTCTTGGTTATTATTCCCACCCATCATAGTGGCATGTCGTTGTGCTTCACGCCTAACAATTGAAAACACTTCCTCGACAAATGGTAACGGTTAAGTACGTAGAATATCGCTACGTACTTTATCAAAAAAATCATCCAAGCCCGCCAAAAAAGCATATACACGATCAATTTGAATTTCTTCTCGAAGTGTCTTAAGATCATCAGCACATTCCATCTTAATTGGTCTCTGTTGATCTAGCTCCTGCCAAACGGACTTGAGGTCAGCATAATACACACCAACCGGCCGGCCCTCTTGACGAAGCCTGAACGACTTAACCTTCAACTCATAAATTTGAGAAATATCTGAACCATCATAATAGGTCCGAGCCACATTCTCCGAGCCACATTCTCCCAGACTTCTTTAGCAGTACGCAGGTGAATAAAAAATCCCATGATAGCAGGTTCCATGGAATTAATCAACCACCCTTTTACTATGGCATTCCCAGTCTCCCACGTCTCATACTCAGCACTGTCCTCAGAAGGTTCCTTGGTACTCCCTGTCACGAAGACCTTTCTACCACGTCCAGCAATATGCATCTCCAATACCTTGGACCAAAGAGGGTAATTGGAGCCATTCAACTTCACAATGTTTGGCACAGCAGATGCATCGTTCTGAATAACAACAGGACTCAATACCGTATTGTTAAGTGGTTTGCGGGAACCACCTTCCAACTTCATGGTTGAATCATCTTCAGCCATCTCGACTTATACACAGAATGGTTAATCACGGCAGCAACCAACCAAACAAGCGCTGCAATATTTCCACAAATCACGACAGCAGAGGTGCTGCGACACGTCCACCACTTCAGAACATAGCAGCAGTAGTTTCTAGGGTTACAAGGCTCTGATACCAAAAAGAACTTTACGGGAATAATTATTTTATTACTCCTTCAAAACTATATACATATACAACTCTTAATCCACAAGGAAACAAAATAAAACAGGATATAAACAAACTCCTTCCTAATAAAGGACTCCTAGTATTTACCCTATTTACATTCCCTTTTTTTCTGCCCAAACTTTGACTCACGTTTACAAAAGAGCAACTTGCTTCTAGTCTTTTCCTTTGCAATGACCAATCATATTGTCCCACCAAATATTTTATTTACACATGTTTTCTTGTGCTCTGAATAAAATTCGAATACGTGCCATCACCGAATAGCATCATTATTTCCTCGGTTGTTGGGGTTTGTACTCGAATAAGTGGATTGAGAGAAATCGACCGAGAAGCTTAGGAGTTCGCGGCAGAAGGCACAAACACATACACGCTGCCTCATCCCTTTGACCCACAGTTGGGTAAATTATATTTTTACAAGTGCTTTGCGAGGCAACACGCTTGTTAATTTTTGCAAGTCATCTTGCAAGTCAGCAAGTCAATATCTTTGGTGCCCTCTTTGTTTTCTTACGCATTGGCTTAATTAGCCAGATGATTAAGAAACTAATTTATTCCAAGCCGAATCAACAAACAGGAAGAGGCCAACAAAATGTCTGCCCCACATTTTCTTTACTTTGAGATTTTCCAAAGCCGAATAAAAGATCATCTGTAAATGTGTTCAGCTTGACGAAAGATTTTTTATCATTGGCTGTCGAATGTGTTGAACAATTATTATGCCCCCCAGGCATAATAATTTTGTCAATTTAGGCTTTTAACTCGAACAACTTAGCCGAACGAGATTTCTCCATATCGGCCTTATCACCAATAATCATATCAATTGGCGTGATTTTTTCGGCTAGGCCTATGTCTTCAATTATCATATCAATCGATGTGATTTTATGGTTTGAAGTCATGTATTGGTCTTGTTCATCATTGGAGCACTCCTCTGAAGAATCATTTTCTGAGTCAATTTGTGGCTCAGAAACTTGAACATTTTCTTCTAGGCCTACCACACTTTCATTATCGACCGAAAAAATAGGTGGCCTTTGTTCTTCGGCCAAATTAAGAATTTTCTTAGGCCGAATATTGGTTGTGGTTGGAGCGAAAATTTGCCCCCCGGCCTCTTGCCTTTCAAAAATTCTTCCCAATCTCTTAAAGAGTTGTTTTTGCTTCTTTAATAGGTGATGACACTCATCCCATGAAGCCTGATCGAGATAGATCATGTGAACTTCGTAGTTTTAGCACTGTGTCCCACTTGGCGTGCCAAAATGTTGACCCTAAAAACTACCAAGCCTACATGGCGTGTAGACCGAGTAATCTATGAGCTAACTACGTCCTTCAGTTGTGTGCGAAGTGTGCCAACTCATCGGCCGAGCTCGATCGAGGAGTAAAATATATTGATGTTGCGTTGGGTGCGCGGCTGACTTCTACGTCTTGCGATTGCGGCCGAAGAAGGAACACGTCTCGGCCTCCTAGGTTCTCAAACCTGAAGACAAGGCTACTATTCTTACGAAGTTCACAAATCGTCGTCGTCAATTCGGTCATTATAATGGTATTCGTCATAGTAAACTCACGCCGAATCGACACCAAAGTGTAAGGGCACAAATACTCAATGCGAATATAAGTCTTATTAGTAAACGTGGTTCGGTCGTCGAAGTGCCGAACTCTAAACCCCACTTGAGAGTATCCAATCATAAAATAACTCGGCGTGCTATGTGCCGAGCCCAATAAATTGTAACACCTCACTTCGCCGAGAAGGCTGATGAGATGACCTCAACCAACAAGGATTCGGAAATCCTTCTCGACCGAGACTTGGATAGATAACTAGTTGTCCTCGACACAGTGCTGTCAATGCCAATTGAAGATGCTACAAGATCGGTTGGTTCTACGGCAACAGTGTTGTTTATGCCAACTGAAGATATCACCGGTTGTCTTCACAGTGCTGCTTATGCCAACTGAAGATGTGTCAGCGAAAAAGAAAAGAAAAAAATCTCAAGGTTGTTGAGAGAATTTGCGCAGGGCAGTTGTGTGTTGAATTGGATGGGCTTTTTTGTCGTTGCCACTGCCTCTATTTATAGATTTTGTAATGCTTAACCACTGAAATAAAGTATTCCAGTTCCATTCTAACTCTCAGCGTCAGGATATTGTGATAAAGAACCTTTTTGATAATATCCCTCAAAGTCAAGATTCCTCGGGTCAATGCCGTGTGCTCCTTTCATCTTTGCAGAACACCAATCTAATCCAAAGATTGGTTATAATATTTAAATGCCATGGATCTCTTTCATCCAAATTCCATGTACCAATGATATTCTAGTTTGCATCGTTATCTTGATTTCAAACCATGCGTCTTGACCATTCAAACCTTATCTTAATGCACCATCACCATGCTGCACAATCTGATAATAGGAGTCCCAAGTCTATTTGAATTGTACTGCTTCCAGTATAAGAAAATATCAAGATAATTTGTTAAACGATAATTATTATGATAAAAATCATAATATTATCTTTCAATAATAACAAAATTATCTTCATTTTTCATCCGATGGTTGGGAGCTATACTCATTCAACGACCTCGATCGCACGGGTCGATGATGTAAATTTGGGTCCAAACAAGAGCTTAACTTCGAAATTCGCCACTATAATCATGTAAATCATAGATCAAAATTTAACCGTTGATTGTTGTTTACATTTACGCTTCATTGTTCTCATCAAATTTTATTGTTTCAGATTTTCTTTTTTGAAAACTTGATCTGTTAGAGGATGCAGGAAGATGAACGGTTTGGATCGTTGATATTATATTCAGAGTTTTACGGTTAGTGAAAATATTACTTGATGTTTATAAAGTTTCTACAAACTATATGACATCGACTCATATTTCAGTTAACCGTAAATGTCGAAACATGATATTAAAGATATGAACCGTTCATATTCTTACATCCGCCATATGATCATGTTTTCAAAAAAGAAAATTTTAAAAATGAAATTTAGTAAAAAGAATAAAGCGTAAATGGTAATCGACGGTTAAATATAAATTTAAGGTTTATGAATTATAGTGTTGGATTTCGAAGCTGACCCCTTCATGAAAGTTGTAAAGTTTGTCACTATGAGTGATTGTATTTTTTTTACATTTTTTACACTTCTGCAATAATTATTATTAATTTTATTAATTTTTTCCTCAAATAAAAAACATTATTCATGAAGGTTTGGAGGATTTTAAAAATCTAAACGATAATGTAAGTGTAACCATTATCTACTTGTGGAGGAATAATGATGAATCATGAGTGTTTATATATTCTTTCACATTTTTCATACTTGTATGTATGTCTTCTTAGTTCTTGCCTATACAAATACTATATTAGTTTATTTTAATTTTGGACAACAACATGTTAAGTAAAATTTATCCTAGTAATGATAATAAGGAACTCTTATAATAAAAATAAATAATGACTAAAACTTTTTTTTTAACTTATATACAATAATAATACAAAATTATATATTTAATATAGAATATATTGTATATATTAATATGACTATTGTATTTTATAATAAATGTTTTAGTAATTAAACTTTAAAATTATCAAAATAAATTTTTTCTTAACGGGTCGAAACGTGTTACCCATGTGTTACCCGTGTGTATACCCGTTAAGAATCCGTTATTAACGGGTTCTTAATGGGTCACCCGATAATGATCCGATAAGTTATCGTGTTGACCCGAAACTCCTTATTTTCGTGTCGTTTTTATGTTGTGTCACCGTGTCATATTAGAAACTACCGGGTCTAATTACAAGTCAAATCATTCTCACAGATCTCTTCCCTCTCCTATTCCCCCCACCCTTTTGATTCTCTTTCGTCTCTGCAGTTCCTAGGTCATAATTCTATGTAGCTTGCTACATGTACAACTTTGTCACGTGTGTATTTTTCGGCCTGATCAAGATGCTTAATTGAGAGGTCGCACTTGGTGCGATGGCAAGTGCCTTCGTCCATGAGCGGTAGGTCTCGGGTTCGAGACTTGGGAGCAGCCTCTCCATAAATGGGGGTAAGGCTAGCCGACATTCACCTCTCCCAGACCCTGCGTAAAGCGGGAGCCTTGTGCACTGGGTACGACCTTTATCAAGATGCTTAATTGTTTTACTAATTACATGTAAGTTGGTGGAAATTAGTCCAAGATTTTGGTCGAGTTAACTGAGGTGAGTAATTTTGCAAGCCGGAAAGAGGGTGAGTTCGATTAAAATTACAAGACCTTATTGTGTAGGTGGGATTGGAAAAAAAGTCACATATGTTGGCATGGTTATGAGTTTGATTACCAAATGGGGCGACGTAGGCCTAAGATAAAACGATGATGAAGGAATTTGATTATCGGGTTTTAAGACTAATCAAGTTTTCGATCATCTGCCTCTTCATTCTTGTTCCATCCACTTCTGCAGATGAAGGTAAGCAAATTCATGGTCATCATTAAGAGATTAACAACGTAATTAAGGTTTTCAGATTTTGTACATATTCTGTAATTGTATTTTAATAACTTTAGTCCGTATTTAATCCTGCGAGACTCAATTCCAAACCTTCTGATATGATCAAGAAAATAGGTAGAAAGAAAATGAGTTAAAACTCTTGTAGTGGATAGCTTGTTCTCATGCCATAATATTGGAGATCAATGACCTAACATTAAGCAACGGCAGATCTTTTCGAAGATGTGAAACAAGGGTTTTCGAAATTTAGTCACATATATTTCGATTGTTCCTAACATGTTCCGGAGTATGCTTAATTTCACCCCAATGTTCTTAACAAGAATTAATTTAGTATCTGCTTTGTTATGCACGCAGATTTGTGAGCATTGCGTGCTGCGGGGAATCGAATTACACGGATAGCAGAAACATTAGTTGGATATCGGACTATGAACAGTTTCCTAATACCACAAGCTGTTACACAAGAGCTCAGTCAGAGGCAGACTACTCCGGTTACAACAGAAGTAGAGTATTTTACCAGAATTCAGGCCAGAAAAGATGTTACAAGCTATCAACAGAGAAGGATGAAGACTATCTGATTAGGGCTACATTTCTATTTGGACACATTTGGGGCTCTAGTTTTTCGGTTTCAGTTGGTGTGACCCCGATTGCTGTCGTAGATTCGTCGGAGGACTTGTCGGTGGTTGAAGGGATTTTTCGAGCTACTGAGGATGACACATATCTGTGTTTGGTGTATGGCAAGGGAGCTCCTTATATTTCAGAGCTTAAGCTGAGGCTTCTGCAGGATTTGAAATACTATTTAGAGAACTTCCCTTCAAGTGTTCTGAAATTGGTTACAAGAAATAGTTTTGGAATTACAAAAGATGATATCAGGTATGCTTTCTTCAAAACCAAGGATCAAGGATGTTAGCTTAAAAAAAAGTGTAATTAAACAAAGTATAGAAACATGGAAACATGACGATTATCTTTTCTTTACTCACAGAATTCAATCATCAAAACTCAAATACATACCTTAATTTATGTGACAAACAATGAAGATTCAAATTGAAATGCAAAGGATAAAACACACTGCTTTAACTAATTTCGTTAAATCCATATTTGCAAACCTGAATGCAAAAGGAAGTAGTATTTAAAATTATGTCAAACTTAAGTTGAGAAACCCACATGTGAACTTATGTATACTATCCAATCCAATGCAATTTTGCTCTCACTTTGTAGTGGTGGCTCGTGACATGTATCTAGAAATGAGGAATATTGTACTAGTAACAAGGGGTATGCTATCCACACACCTCATTTTACTTCTCACACACCCCTTGATAATTTCTATCTATTGATTTTCTTCAATTCATCCGATCCGACGGCCGAAAATTAAAAAGGTGTGTGAGAAGTAAAATGGGGTGTGTGGAT
Source organism: Malus domestica (assembly GCF_042453785.1). Classification (NCBI taxonomy): domain Eukaryota; kingdom Viridiplantae; phylum Streptophyta; class Magnoliopsida; order Rosales; family Rosaceae; genus Malus; species Malus domestica. The sequence goes on from NC_091675.1 coordinate 30,248,168, forward strand.
ATCACACCCCAGTAACAAAATGAACAATGATGTGTAGAAATTATACTTTTTATGTAGGGTGTGATATCCACACACCTTATTTTACTTCTCACACATCTTTTTAATTTTTGGACGTTGGATATGATGAATTGAAGAAGATCAACGGACATAAATTATTAAGAGATGTGTGAGAAGTAAAATATCCGCACACCCCCTTATGTATTATGGAAGCATAAATATTACTCTAACAAATTACAAAGCTTTGCCAAAGATTATTAGACACTCACCACCCACCACTTCTTCAACGCTCAATTAACTTCTACAACCATGTAAAAACAATAAAATAAAATAAAATTGTTATACCACATTAATTACACTGTGTTGCTAAAGATTATTAGACACTCACTACCCATCGTTTCTTCAACACTCAATTAACTTCTACGACATGTAAAAAGACAAAAGTTTAAATAAAATTGTTAAACCACGTCATTGTGATGCAATGAGTCACATGTCACATACAATGCATGATATTAATGAATTATACATCATTACATTAGTAAATGATGTAGTATGAAAGTCTTAAAGGAACTTGTTTCACAATTAAAAGCTGAAAATCATATGAGCAAATGTAAGTTAAGTAAGTTCATCGGGACAATAATTTCTTCTCATTGCAACCAAGTCTGGTCGCCTTTTTCATATAACAATGCATTATTAAACCAAAATGTAATGAACCTCTACCGTGCATTGGTCTCACTACCCATTCTAATGACATGACTATGAATTGGGTTGGTCATTTTCAGGTATCCAAATGACACAAATGACAGAATATGGAAATCAAATTCAAGTGTCGACCCAGGATGCGGAACCTATCACACATCACAACCCAACGTCTCCATTTCCGGCAACGCCACCGCGTCTCCGCCTCTGCAAGTCCTGCAAACAGCTCTAGCGGCTACAGACAGTTTGCGTTTTCTCCACAATGGCCTCCCCACAGAAAGTTACCAGTACCTCGTGTTCCTCTACATCTACGAGGTCGATCGGACGGTCCAAACCGGCCAAAGGGTGTTCGATATTTTCCTCAACGATGAGATAAAAGAAGGGAGATTTGACGTCTCGGGAAATGGGTCCAATTACAAGGAGCTGGCTTTCACTGTCATGACAAATGGGTCCCTGAATTTGACTCTGGTTAAGGTCTCCGGGTCGGAAAATGGACCCATTTGCAATGCTTATGAGATCTTGCAGGTGCTCCCATGGCGTCCAGAGACTACTAAAAGTGATGGTAAGTTGGGTTTTTTTTTTTTCACTGGAATTTGCAGTTTCCAATTGGGTGTTTGTAGTAATTAACTGGGTTTTATACAGTGGAAGTGATTTTGGAGGTGAAGAATGAGATGCTGAAGAATAACCAAGAGATTGAAGTTTGGGAGGGTTGGGCTGGAGACCCGTGTCTACCAGTTCCATGGGATGGTATTACATGTGAATCCATTGATGGGTACAGTATCATTACTGAACTGTAAGTTATTTGTTTCCATTTTCTTAGAAGTTCTGCAAATGGCTTCCATGGAATCATGAGAATATGGTATTTGTATTAAATTATACTAGTTTTCAGTGCTGTGGGATACTTTGGGAGTGAAGTTTTATCCTTTTTTTTCTTTTTTTTTTTTTTTGTCAAAAATGTATTGTTAAAGACCTTAAATCCACAACTCCTTGTGGAAAAAGTTGAAAACCATAATAATATAAGATTTGATTGCAAAGTAGGGAAAAGAGGATAGTTATCAGCTTTGATTGGAAATTGATTATTGATTAGATTAATTGCTTTTGCGCATTTCATTTTTAACTTTCCTCAGTTTTACGAATTTCAGGGATCTTTCGTCAGGCATTCAGTGGGGGTTTGATCATAAAAGCTTTCTTAAAGGGCCAGTTCCTTCAAGTATCACTAAGCTGAGCCACCTAAAAGTCCTGTATGTTTGAAGCACCGTTCTATTTGGGCTTTCTCATGTTTCACTTGACTGAGTAACTGTACTCTAATTTCAATGCATTGCTCTCTTTTGTTTGTGATATGTAGGAACCTCAGCCACAATGACTTTACTGGCAACATTCCAGCATTTCTTCCTTCCTCCCTGCTGACCTCAGTGTAAATTTCTCTTTCACATTCAGTTTTGAAATGATGGCAGTTTCAGTTGGTGATTTAATAAATAGTTATCCAACTCCACCAATGGAATACTAACATTTGGAATAGAGATTCTAAAGATTGTGAACAGCCTGCATCGCTTAGGTAGAATCATTTAAGGCCATTGTGTGATGTATAGGAAAGGCCTCCATACATTACTTACTACCGTTGCTTACTACCATTGTATAATCCCCAAATATTGCATGATACAAACCAATGATGTTAAGCGTCCTAGACTGACTAAATCCATAAATGTGGCCTTGAGCTGTAGGAAAGTGTCCTTTCTTACACAGATCAACTGTGGCATACTTGTGCTGGGCATCCTTAGGAAGATAACACCCCAGATATTGTGCTGATACTAAATTTACAAGGACATTCCCACATTTCAAACTTGTATATTTGCATGAAAACATACCATATTAAAATTCTAAAATATCTACTAGAATTCGTGGAAGTAAAAAAGTTGTTATTTTTTGCACTTTCCTCTTTTTATACTTGAATCGTCAAGTCACAGTTTTTTTTTTTTGGCACTCTCTATTTGGGATAATGTGATCTGCTGAATATGATGACTGGCCTTTGATACTTGATCTTCTGATTCTATAGTTTAGCCTAAAAAAGTTGTTAAAACTAGCTGTTTACCTTTTATGGTTTCAAAAATTCTTTATGTACTTCTCTTCAATTTTAAGTATTCTGAACGGACCTAATTCTGTATGACTCAATTTTTTTTATTGATTACCTTCATATCATCAGGGATCTGAGCTTCAATGACCTTTGGGGGTCACTTCCATTATCTCTTATCTCACTGCCACATTTGGATATACTGTAAGCTCTTCTATATTCTTTGTCTCATACGAGTCTAGCTACATAACATTAGACATAAAGGTCGTACCCAGTGCACAAGGCTCTCGCTTTACGCAGGATCTGGGAGAGGTGAATGTCGGCTAGCCTTACCCCCATTTATGGAGAGGCTGCTCCCAAGTCTCGAACCCGAGACATGCCTCCATAAATTCATCTCCATGTGGTTCATCGACAGAAATCTCAGGTGCAACCCTCATGTTGCAAAAGATATTCCCTCCGGTTTCAATGGCTCAAAACTTACCACGGGGTACAATTTTTATTTTCTATGCATCCATACGAAATTTTTGGATTGAAGAATAACTAAAACTAAAAGTATTTGAAAAAAATCTGAAATTTGTATCTCTATAATACAGCCAAGAAAGTTGCAATGCTCAAGAAGCTTCTAATCAACGAATCATCATTGGTGCTGCTGCTGCATCTGGGTTTGTACTACTAACCATTGTAGTTGGGATAATTTTCTGCACTTGGAGACAAAACTTTCTACCTCAAGGAAATTTTGATATAAAAAGACATCATCATATGACAAAGAGTGAGTGCATTAGATGCTTAATTGTTCTTGGTATCGCACTTATACTTCTAGGCTACGTTTGGGTGAGGTACATGGGATTCAAAGCCAAATTATAAAGAAAGGAATCACAAAATGTTGGGGGAGTAAGCAATGCACCATAGAGCATTACAAAGGCATGTAAGAGGGGTTTGCAAATGACATCCTCCTAGGAGCGATTAGCTAATCCCTCTCATATGCCTTTGTAATGCTCATATGATGCATTTCCTAATCCCTCTCTATGCCTTTGTAATGCTCACATGATGCATTTCCTAATCCCTCCTATCCAGCATTTTGTGATTTTTTTCCTTTATAATTTGGCTTTCAATCCCATGACTCTGAAATCCCTTACCCAACCATATCCCTAACATTTCCACCACAATAAAAGGAATTAACAAAATTTTGCTTTCTAATAGTTCTTGCAGTTTTTAAGTTTAAACTAACACAAGTTACATGAAAATTATCGTGGACTTGATAACTAGTTTGTGAATAACATTTGCGCATAATTAAAATAAATGCTTTTAATCATACATTGTATTCAAATTGTATTACCAATGTGAAATTTCAATTAGATCTTGGAACGAAAAATCCTATTTTAATTTTCTTTTACAATAATTTTTAGTATAATCACACCTTTAATGCATACAATATAGATAATTTGAGTTTTCAACACGTCTTGTAAACTTGTCACTTGTCAGAAGGTTACAAACTTTCGCTAGCTTGTTTTGGGACATGATTTTGCAAGTTAATCTGGAACCTACTTAGACATCACGTGTCGATATGACTGTTCTGTTATAGCTTGTAGAGTAGTTACGATGAATATACAAGGATACGATTAACATGTGTTTGACTCATCAACTGTAGTTATGACTGTTCTGCGACAGATTGATATATCCTTGTACGTTCAGTAAAGGAAAAACATGGGTCTGTTTATAATCTGCAAATTTAAGATGTTTTTCACAGTCAGGCTAGTTGAGGCACTGGTGGAATTGTATTTTGCTTTTTTAAATATGCAGCCTCTGAATATAGAAATCCTCAAACTGCAGATTTAATTTTCTCGTTACCAAGCATGGACGATCTGGTTATGAAGTCAATATCCATAGAGACATTTACTCTTGAGTACATAGAGGCTGCTACCCAAAGGTACAAGACCTTGATAGGTCAAGGAGGGTTTGGGTCCTCCAGTTATCTACCATTTGAGCGTGGTAATAGTGTTCTTTGATAACTTGAATATCATTGTGTCTCTTCATTCTTCGAAAATATGAGAGTGACAGTATTGAGGGTGGGGTAAACACTTTGGGCGTGGTAATACCGTTACTCTTTGATAACGACTATAATAGGGGACTATTCATGTTTATACAAGAAATCATTTCTTTTCAACATTAAATTCCCATCTGTACCTAGTGTCTTGTTTTCTTATCGCCATAACCAACTGTCATTTGTGACTTTAATATGCTTTAAAATGTAAATGATAATTCTTTTAATGTGCTTTACAGCTAAATCTTCTGTCAGCTATACGCCATGAGAACCTCGTGCCCCTTCTCGGTTATTGTTGTGAGAATGACCAAGAAATTCTGGTTTATCCATTTATGTCCAACGGCACTTTACAGGATCGTCTCTATGGTACTGGCTGAGTCACTGTTTCTTTCGATTCCTACCTTTCAATGTCATTTTTTTTTTTAATACTGAAACCAATTATTAACAGGGGTAGCAGCAAAAAGAAAAATTCTGGACTGGCCAACCAGACTGTCAATTCCTCTTGGTGCTGCTCGAGGCAAGTGATACAGAATATTCTGTATTATTCGCATATTCAGCCTTGGAAAATGTCCCCCAAGATCTCAAAAGATCACATCATGTATAGCTTAATTATACGTTTGAACATATACAAACCAAGGGCGCGCTGTGTGGCCCGAGCACAGTGATAAATGAGCAAGGGTCGCTGTATCTCCATCGGCACCCGGATGCAGTGTTAAATGAGCAAGGGGGCCATAGAAACTTCTTTTCGAACGACTCCACTCAAAGTTGTTTGGGAGCATATGCTCCTATCAACTTTACACGGGACACACAAAAGAAGTACTTTGATCCTATTAGACGGGGGAGGGTGAAGAAGCTAGGACAGAAGGGTAGAGTTCAAGAGAGCAAAATGCGTTTAGGAACGTGGAATATAGGAACCTTAACGGGAAAATCTATGGAAGTAGTGGAAGTTATGGTGAGGAGAAGGATAAATATTATGTGCCTACAAGAAACTAAGTGGGTTGGTAGTAAGGCAAAGGATCTAGAAAACTCAGAGTTTAAACTTTGGTATTCGGGCACAAATAGAACGAGAAACGGTGTTGGCATCATCGTGGACAAGACCTTGACACAAGATGTTGTAGATGTCAAGAGGGTAGGAGATAGAATCATGGCAATCAAGATTGTAATAGGACAAGAACTTATCAATGTGATTAGTGCGTATGCACCTCAAGTAGGGTTGGATACGAGTTCGAAGGAGAAATTTTGGGAAGACCTTGGAGACTTGGTGCAAGGAATTGCTCAGACGGAGAAGTTATTTATAGGAGGAGATTTAAATGGACACGTGGGCAGGGAGACAGGCAACTATGGAGGTTTCCATGGTGGCCATGGTTTTGGGGAGAGAAACGAGGATGGGGAAGCTATCTTGGATTTTGCAATGGCATATGATCTTTTCTTAGCCAACACCTTCTTTAAGAAGAGAGAAGAACATGTGATCACCTACAAGAGTGGGTCGTCAAAAACACAAATAGATTTTCTCCTAATGAGGAAAGGGGATCGTATAACTTGTAAGGATTGCAAAGTTATACCAGGAGAGAGCGTGGCTAATCAACATCGCTTGTTGGTGATGGATGTACATATCAAAAGAGTGAGACAAAAGAACAAGACTTGGAAGTGCCCAAGGACTAGATGGTGGAATCTAAAAGAAGAAAAACAAGCCATTTTCAAAGAGAAAGTAATCACCCAGTGTGTGTGGGATAGAGAGAGGGAAGCTAGCCAAATGTGGGATTCCATGGCTAGTTGTATTCGAAAAGTAGCAAAAGAGGTATTAGGAGAGTCCAAAGGTTTTGCCCCACACCAAAAGGAATCTTGGTGGTGGAATGAGGAGGTACAAACAAAGGTGAAGGCTAAGAAGGAATGTTGTAAAGCCTTATACAAGGATAGGACCGATGAAAATGGTGAAAGGTATAGAAAAGCGAAGCAAGAAGCGAAGAAAGCTGTGAGAGAAGCTAAGTTAGCGGCTTATGACGATATGTATAAGCGACTAGATACCAAAGAAGGAGAGTTGGATATCTATAAATTAGCTAGAGCAAGGGAAAAGAAGACAAATGACCTAAACCAAGTGAGGTGCATCAAGGATGCGGATGGAAAGGTTCTTGCTACAGAGAACGCGGTTAAAGACAGATGGAAAGGTTATTTTCATAATCTTTTCAATGAAGGACATGAAAGGAGTGCTTCTTTAGGGGAGTTGAGTAACTCAGAAGAGTGTAGAAACTACTCTTTTTATCGTAGAATCCGGAAGGAAGAAGTGGTTGTAGCTTTGAAGAAGATGAAGCATAGAAAAGCAGTAGGCCCAGACGATATACCAATCGAAGTGTGGAAAGTTTTGGGAGAGACAGGTATAACATGGCTCACTGACCTTTTCAATAGGATTTTGAAAACGAAGAAGATGCCAAATGAGTGGCGAACGAGCACTTTGGTGCCTATCTACAAGAATAAGGGCGACGTACAAAATTGCATGAACTATAGGGGTATTAAGCTAATGAGTCATACAATGAAGCTCTGGGAGAGAGTCATTGAGCATAGATTGAGGCAAGAGACACGGGTTTCGGACAACCAATTCGGGTTCATGCCAGGGCGCTCAACCATGGAGGCAATCTATCTCTTACGAAGATTGATGGAAAGATATAGAGATGGGAAAAAGGATTTACACATGGTCTTTATAGATTTGGAAAAAGCGTATGATAGGGTCCCAAGAGACATTCTTTGGAGGATTTTAGAGAAGAAAGGAGTACGAGTAGCATATATCCAAGCTATAAAGGATATGTATGAAGGAGCAAAGACTGCCGTAAGAACTCATGAAGGACAAACCGAAAGCTTTCCCATAACTGTAGGATTACATCAAGGCTCATCCTTAAGTCCTTACCTTTTTGCGTTGGTAATGGATGAGTTAACAGGACATATTCAAGATGATATTCCTTGGTGTATGCTTTTCGCAGACGATATAGTGTTGATAGATGAAACTCAGGAAGGGGTAAATGCAAAGCTTAACCTTTGGAGAGAAGTGTTGGAATCTAAAGGTCTTCGTCTAAGCCGATCAAAGACAGAATATATGGAGTGCAAGTTCAGTGCAAATGGAGGCCAAAACGAGTTAGGGGTGAGGATCGGAGATCAAGAAATACCAAAGAGCGACCGTTTTCGTTACCTAGGATCTATCTTGCAAAAGAACGGAGAATTAGATGGAGATCTCAACCATAGAATACAAGCTGGATGGATGAAGTGGAAAAGTGCATCCGGCGTGTTGTGTGACCGCCGTATGCCACTGAAGCTCAAGGGAAAATTTTATAGGACGGCAATAAGGCCAGCGATGCTGTATGGCACAGAATGTTGGGCGGTGAAGCATCAACACATACACAAAATGGGTGTAGCGGAGATGAGGATGCTTCGTTGGATGTGTGGGCACACGAGAAAGGATAAGATTAAGAATGAGGATATCCGGGGTAAAGTAGGAGTAGCCGAAATTGAAGGCAAGATGAGAGAAAATCGGTTACGGTGGTTTGGACATGTGCAACGAAGGCCTACTGACGCTCCGATTAGAAGATGCGACTATGGGACAGAGGTTCAAGGCCGAAGGGGTAGAGGAAGACTTAGGAAAACTTTGGAAGAGACTCTAAGAAAAGACTTAGAGTACTTGGATCTAACGAAGGACATGACACAGGACCGAGCACAATGGCGTTCTAAGATTCATATAGCCGATCCCACTCAGTGACTTGGATTTTCCAAGTCTCCAACCGAGAAGTTTTCCTCACTCGGGAAATTAAGGGAACACTACCCCAACCTACATGCTTCACTCAGAAAGCTTCAACATACAAGCTTCAACAAAAGAAAATTCAAAGAACTTAGCGAAGAAGGTTTTGGTGTATTTAACACAATACGTTGAAATGAAGGAAAACTTATTTATTGATATCCCCGACAAGCTACAAATATGTACATATACATGAGTCAAAATAAACAAACAAGAGGGAGCCTTCACAAGGGTTGCTTAGGAGAAGTCTCAGCAGTCGGTAGAGCCCCAGAAAGAGAAGACACCGGAGGGGGATCATTCGGAGCCTCAGTACTGGACAGAACCCTAGAAGGAGGAGGCATCAGAGGTTGATCATTTGGAGCTTCATTACGCGGTACAGCCCCAGAAGAGAGGAGGCATCAGAGGTTGATCATTTGGAGCTTCATTACGCGGTACAGCCCCAGAAGACGAAGGCAATAAATGCCTTTGGAACAAACCCACAAATCTCTGATGATCAAGTAAAACCTGACCATCAGTTTCCTTCATCTGGTCAAGCTTCCTCTTCATGTTTGTAGCATAGTCATGTGCGAGCCGGTGCAACTGTTTATTCTCATGCTTGAGCCCTCTAATCTCCTGTTTGAGACTCATCACCTCAGCCGCCAATGATTCAACTTGGCGGGTTCGAGCAAATAGGCGTTGGGCCATATTAGACACAGAACCTGCACACTGAACACTGAGAGCCAGCGAATCCTTAACAGCTAATTCATCAGACCGTTTGGAAAGTAGTCTGTTATCTTTGGGAGTGAGAAGGTTCCTGGCCACCACCGCAGCAGTCATATCATTCTTCATCACGGAATCCCCAACGGTAAGAGGACCAGTAGGGGAGACGAAGGATGGGCGCCATATGTTGTCTGGAGAAGGCGGGCCTGCCTCTTCAACAAGGTTCAAGTCAAAACGACGGTCGGAGGGGCCAGACATTTTCAAAGGTGTTGAAGAGAGAAGAGGTTGGACAAATCAAGATCTTAGAAGTGCAAGAATGGAGCTTCTACTGGTGGAGATTCAAGTGTGCTTTGGAACTTAATGCCAGCCCCTATAAAAATCTGCACTCGACGGAGCTTCAGAAACCGAAGAGGCGCCTGCTCAGAAATCGAAGAGGCGTTTGCTTTCTCAAAAGCTGGGCTGCTTAGAGACCACGAGGGTTGATCTCAGAAATCGAAGAGGCGTTTGCTTTCTCAAAAGTTAGGCTGCTCAAAGACCACGAAGGCCGATCCCAGAAATCGAAGAGGCGCTCGCTTTCTCAAAAGCTGGGCTCCTCAGAGACCACGAGGGCCGATCTCAGAAATCAAAGAGGCACCTACTTTTCCAGCCTTGTCAGCACCTGTCACACGCACACTCAGCTTTGCGGAAATTATGGGCATTCTGTCGAAGACTTCTGAGGAAGTAGAAAACACATGAATCTTACTGTTCAATCACCCACTTCCCACACGCAACAATAGCTCATGGGTACCACAGATAACTTTGCCAAAGTTCTCTGCCAAAATTGAGCACGTAAAGCTTGCAGCTCCCACTATATCGCTCTGACCAAGAAAGGTAAAAGAATAGCAAAGAAACAGCACTAACAAAGTTTAGACCCATAAATTTTGAAGGTCTAGCTACCATATTATTACCCACAAGGGTAAAGGAACAGTACCACTGCTGGATAATTGGAAAGTCCCTGTGTGTCAACCTCTGTGCTTCGTGGCAAGGTAGACTAGCAAACATGCCCAACCTTTACTCACACTCGAGAAAACACTACCAATAAGATTGCTTGCTCCAAAATCGAAGAGGCACCGTCCTCCGAATCTCGAGAGCCAGACTCCCAACATGACTACTTTCTCAAAAATCGAAGAGAGGGTAAAGGAACAGTACCATTGCTGGATAATTGGAAAATCCCTGTGTGTCAACCTCTGTGCTTTGTGGCAAGGTAGACTAGCAAACATGCCCAACCTTTACTCACTTTCGAGAAAACACTCCCAACAAGATTGCTTGCTCCAAAATCGAAGAGGCACCGCCCTCCGAATCTCGAGAGCCAGACTCCCAACATGATTACTTTCTCAAAAATCGAAGTGACACTGCTCCCCGAATCTCGAGAGCCAGACCCCCAGCATGATTGCTTTCTTAAAAATCGAAGATGCATCGTTCTCCGAATCAATCGAAGAGACGCTCGCTTTCTCAAAAGCTGGGCTGCTCAGAGACCACGAGGGCCGATCTCAGAAATCGAAGAGGCACCTACTTTTCTAGCCTTGTCAGCACCTGTCATACGCACACTCAGCTTTGCGGAAATTATGGGCATTCTGTCGAAGACTTCTCGAGAGCCAGATACCACAGACCACTTTTTCAAAGTGCTCTGACATAGTTAAAACATGTGAAGTTGGCAGCTCCCACTACCGTGCTATGACCAAGCAGGGTAAAGGAATAGCATTACTACTTGTTGTTAGGGAGACTCCTATATATGTCGACCTCCATCCCCAACGGACAGGCAGACCTGCAAAAATGCTCAACCCTTCCTCATATCTGAGAGGGCACTCCCAACGAAGCCTTTCGAAATATTCAGCTTTCTTTCCCCCCGATAATACCTCTGCAAACAAGCTATACTAGAGCAAGAATATCTCATATCATCAGGGTTAAAAGCAAGAGTATCCCATATCATGCTTTTTCCCTGTCTTTTCCTTTGGCCTTGTTTTTACCTGCAAGACAAGGAGAAAGAGAGCAATCAGTCAGCACTTGGAATCAAGCTTCCAACCAGGAACTGACTGCCTGGAACCCCTTACCTGATTACTTACCTGGCATTGCTCTCGAGTACTCATCTTCAACATCTTATGTTTCCAGGGAAGATACCGCATCTGCTTGAGGAACAGATAGGGCAAGTGCGAAGGATACAAGGAAGCATGTGGAGACAAGCGTAACAGCACACGTGCCGATACATCCATTACTCTGTCAAAAGCAAAAGTATCCCATATCAGCAGGGTCGAACGTACTCTAGATTTGATGGACTTGTTTTGACCCTCAAATTCTTCAGTCGGCTCTGGAGGAAACCAGAAAACCCTCCAGCTCAGTTCAAGAATAAGCCTGTGGAAAGTTACTTCTTCAAAAGCAAAAGTATCCCATATCATCTCTTCTCATTTTTCTTCTCTTTATCCTTCATGCTGCTGCAAGATGGGGAGAAGGTGAACAATCAGCCGGAGCTCTGATTGCTTACCTTGTCTGTCACCTCTTTCAGCAGATCCCCTAGCTCGGCGACTTGGGGGACTCCTACTACATGGTTTGTATCGCGCTTGACCAAGCCTGAAACTACAAGTAAGCTTCAAGTGAAATTGATACATTACCTTGTGCATCTCCACCAGTTAAAGATACCACCCCTGGATGGAGGAAGAGTACTTCCAGAGAAGATGCCACATCTACCTATGAGACAGATAAGGCAAGTCAAGACGATACCACACTCCGATACTTAGAAGTTTCGTGATTACGAGATCATTCTCTCACAATATTTCCTAATGTCATTTGTACTAAATCATTCGCTTGTACTCACTAAAGGAGAGCTTGAACCTATGTACTTGTGTAAACCCTTCACAATTAATGAGAACTCTTCTATTCCGTGGACGTAGCCAATCTGGGTGAACCACGTACATCTTGTGTTTGCTTTCCTATCTCTATTTATTTATATACTTATCCACACTAATGACCGGAGCAATCTAGCGAAGATCACAAAAAGCGACCGTTTTTGCTGCCTAGGATCTATCTTGCAAGAGAACGGAGAATTAGATGGAGATCTCAACCATAGAATACGAGCTGGATGGATGAAGTGTAAGAGTGCATCCGGCGTGTTATGTGACCGTCGTAGGCCACTGAAGCTTAAGGGAAAATTTTATAGGACGACAATGAGGCCAACGATGTTGTATGGCACAGAATGTTGGACGGTGAAGCATCAACACGTACACAAAATGGGTGTAGCGGAGATGAGGATGCTTCATGGGATGTGTGGGCACACGAGAAAGGATAAGATTGGGCATGAGGATATCCGAGGTAAAGTAGGAGTAGCCGAAATTGAAGGAAAGATGAGAGAAAATCGGTTCCGGTGATTTGGACATGGGCAAAGAAGGCCGACTGACGCTCCGGTTCGAAGATGTGATTACGGGACAGAGGTTCAGGGCCGAAGGGGTAGAGGAAGACCTAGGAAAACTTTGGAAGAGACTCTAAGAAAAGACTTCGAGTACTTGGATCTAACGGAGGACATGACACAAAACCGAGCGCAATGGCGTTCTATGATTCATATAGCCGACCCCACTTAGTGGGAAAAGGCTTTGTTGTTGTTGTTGTTGTGGTCAATCTAACGGCTACAAAACAAGAGGTGTATATGAGGTGAGAAAGTGGTGTAAATAGCATTTCCCTAGATATATTCCCATGGATTGGCACTTGTTGTCTGGGGACCTTCATATATTGGAAGGACCTGAAAGTTGGCAACTCATTTTGTGCTTTAAGATTTTGGTCTGGCTTCAGTAAAGTTCCATGTAATAGCATTTTATGTTTGTGGCATACGGTACCTACTTTAAATTTTCCTCATGTTATAGCCTCATCTTCTGGTTGTTTTGTTGATTTCACAATCTTATCCCTTGAGCATTTGGAATATCAGAATCTCTGATGAGTGCTTTTACTGTTCAGGTTTGACGCATCTTCACAATTTTGCTGGTCGTTGCATTATACATAGGGATGTGAAATCAAGTAATATACTTTTGGATGATAGCATGACTGCCAAGGTGGCAGACTTAGGTTTTTCAAAATATGCTCCTCAAGAAGGTGACAGTTGTGCTTCTCTGGAAGTAAGAGGGACGGCGGGATACTTGGATCCGGAGTAAGATTGCTTCGTCAACTTATACCTTTGGTTTTTTTAAATTTTTTTGGGCCTTTAAATTTTAGTTTGGTTTATAATTATATTCACAATTGGTATGGACTATCGATACGTCGAACTGCAAGAACACTCAAATATCAATTAAGGTAGGACAGAATGAAAATGAAAGATGATAGAAACAAAAGAAGGGAGGTTGAGGAGGGAAAACAGAGAGAGAGAGAGAGAGAGAGAGAGAGAAGTGAAAATTCAAAGAGAGAAGTGAAAATTCAAAGAGAAAATTGAAATAGATAAAAATAAGGTATCCTCAAATATATATACCAGAACATGAAACCATATAATATTACGGTCCATTTATCATATGGATGCAATCCGAAGTGATATGACTCTTAAAGTGCTTAGGAATTAACATAATAATCTAACAATTCAATTGAGAAAACCCCTACACAAAAAAAATAAAAATAAAAATAAAAATAAAATAAAATCTTGGATACGAATCCAGAAAACTTCTGAGCTCACATCTGCTTACAAAATAAATCTTGTTTCTTTTATTATATATGTAACCACTGTACTCTTGATGAATGTAGTACATGGACAATTCAGGAACCTTTGAAGATAATAACTGCTAAATATGCTCCTAGCTTTTGCGCATTGAAGTTTTCATGTAGTGCAAGAAGAAAATTAAGCCATAGAAAATATTTAACAGAACCTGGTACTACATGACCCATCATCTATCAGCAAAAAGTGATGTTTTTAGCTTTGGTGTCGTTCTGCTTGAAATCGTAAGCAGTCAGGAACCTCTGAACATACACAGGCCACGCCCCGAGTGGAGCTTGGTTGAATGGGTATGTTTAATCATGTTTTATGACGCCAGAGACCCTTGATCCATTTAATGTTCCTAACCTAGATGTTTTGCTTAAAGCTCAATGACCTTTTGCATCAGTCTACACTTTCAGACTGGCTGAAAACTTTTCTTTTCCATCTCCTCTGGAGATTAATTATCATTGTGAAGCTTCTGAAGGAAGTTATCATAATCAGCTCATAAGTGAAAACTAACAAAGAGACAACTTTTCATGCAGGCAAAATCCTATGCAAGGGAATCAAAGATTGATGAAATTGTTGACCCGAACATAAAAGGAGCGTACCATGCGGAGGCCATGTGGAGAGTAGTGGAGGTTGCATTGTCATGTATTGAGCCCTTTGCCGCGTCACGACAAAACATGATTGAAGTCGTAAGGGAGCTAGAGTTTGCTCTGATTATAGAGAACAATGCATCGGAGTACATGAGATCCATAGAGAGCTCGGGATCCAATCACTTTTCTTCCATGGTGATGGAGAGAAGGATTCCGCCACCCACTCCTTCAGAACCTTCACCTATTTTGTCACAAATGGCTCCTCCAGAGCCAAGATAGTGAATGGTTTTATGAGATTTTCATCCGTTTGTGAATGATTTGTTTTGTTGCTTGGCATAAGTGATAAAGGAGAGAATTAGAGTAATTTCCAAATGCTCTTTTTGAAATTTTGCACCTTCTTGTGTAATATATTTTCCTTATCCTTTAACATTCAAGTAACCTACGCAACGCTAATATATTTTGCTACCAAAACCATTGCCATTGCGGATTATACCTAGCAAGTCGTCTTTGAAAGGAGAAATTCTTTGGTCTGGATGTTCGTATATGGACGCCAATCGCAAAAGGACCGGTGGGCACAAAATATAAGAGTGAAGTGTTTTGTGTGTGGTATGGTCGTCTGGACCAAGAATTTCTCTTATCACGGAAAAAAGAAAGAAAGAAAAGAAACCGAGCATGCAATTACTTGCAAGCCTACATATTAAATCTTTTATCATGGCTTATTCCCTTGTAAGGTAAGCCCCTAAGCTTTAGAGTAACCACCCAATGCATACCTTGCATCCACTGGGCGACTGCTGATACTTCGGTAAGTCTATCCTTGTAGTCAAGGCTTAATGAGCGTCATCAGTCAATGTAGTCACATTTCTTTGTGTTTGTGAATTCTATCATGCTCACTATGCGACGGTTGTTATAGAAGCTATTAAAGAATTCCCGCGCCATCTGGTCCCAATTGTTGATCAATTTAGGTTTTAAGGTTCGTGCTCCAATCGAACGCATTCCCTCACTGTTTCACAAGCTGGTCACCTTTTGTTCCGACATTGTTAAAGGTTTTGACGAAATGGGCAACATGTTGTTTTGGGTTGCCTTTTTAATCTGAATGCATTGAACCTATGAGATTGGTATCCTGGTGACAACCGCAAGCAGTCAACCCTCTTGGTATACGGTTAAGAGTACATAAGAATATCCCAATGTAGCTCCATAGTTTGCTCTAAGGGTGTTTGTGATCGTATCTTGAAGTTGTTGCACAAATAAGGTTCATGGTGTGACCTCTTCGATATGTTGTGATTGCAATCTTCTCATTCATATGGACTAGTTTTTCTTCAAGAGAAGTCGCCTTCCACCGTGGAGAAAATAAAAGATCCTAAGCAGAGTGTGTTCTCATTTAAAGTGTATATCCAAAAAAAAAAAAAAAAACCCTCTGGACAAACAAAAATATTTCTTTACCTCAAACATAAAAGCAGAAGAAATGAATAGGTTGATTTAGAACTGAGTTACAAGGCGAAGAAATATGTTCACGTCCATACTCGAGACAAGAGGATGCTTACAGGAACGCCGTGTATACTATAGTCTATAACAATGGCATGATCCGCTAAGCATCACGAGCAAAAAGCGAAGGGTTGGCTGATGCAGTACCCACTTGAACTTCAAGAAGTTCTAGCTTACGTTCCAATACATCAAGCTTCTCGTTCAATGACGCCAATTTGCTCTTTGTCGAAGCCTCTTAAAAAACAAGAAAAACAAGAAATAGTCCAGCAATGTAATTCAACCCACATCCGAAATCATTGCCCAACATAATAAACAATTGCACTAAAGTCGGGAAAGTAGTTGTTCAAACAATGGAAAGATCACCAAAGGAAAGATTCAAGTAGGGCTTCAAGAAGAAGGGTTGAGTCAGGCAAAAGCACCCTGCCTGAACAAGATGATTAACAATGCCACATTCCTTTGATTTCGGACGTCAAAATCAACCCGGCTCATGTTAACTCTCATTTCTAATTACTTAGATATCGAGATTGGGTAAATTAGAACCAAATCTTGGGCAACATCGGGTGCAATTGTAGCTACGGTTCAAGTTAATATGCAATGAAAACAAATTGGACATCTTTGAGAGTTTAAAATCAGCCCCAAATCTCAAAAACCAGCAAATTCTACGTATACACTAAATAATGCCACATGGATTGAAAAATAAAAAGTTAATTGAATTTAAATTCTGAGGATGATGAGTGATAGCAAACAAGTAAAAAGAAAATTAACAATAAATACAAAATAAATCAATAAAGAAACGAAAGAAAATATACATCCTTATCATTTACTGAGTAACCCATTTGCACCCCACTCCTGACACCACTGTATTGTGAATCCCAGATAAAACTCAATGGAGAGTGGAATGAAAGAGGAAGGCGGATATATTTTGTGTGTTTAATTTATTTTGTAAAATATATCTGTTCCCTTACATTCAGAGCATGGGCTCATATATAACCAAACTGCCACAACAACAACAACAACAACAACAAAGCCTTTTCACACTAAGTGGGGTCGGCTATATGAATCCTAGAACGCCATTGCGCTCAGTTTTGTGTCATATCCTCCGTTAGATCCAAGTACTCTAAGTCTTTTCTTAGGGTCTCTTCCAAAGTTTTCCTAGGTCTTCCTCTACCCCTTCGGCCCTGAACCTCTGTCCCGTAGTCACATCTTCGAACCGGAGCGTCAGTAGGCCTTCTTTGCGCATGTCCAAACCATCGTAACCGATTTTCTCTCCTCTTTCCTTCAATTTCAGCTACTCTTACTTTACCTCGGATATCCTCATTCCTAATCTTATCCTTTCTCGTGTGCCCACACATCCAACGAAGCATCCTCATCTCCACTACACCTACGTGTTAATGCTTCACCGCCCAACATATTGTGCCATACAGCATCGCCGACCTTATTGCCGTCCTATAAAATTTTCCCTTGAGCTTCAGTGGCCTACGACGGTCACACAACACGCCGGATGCACTCTTCCACTTCATCCATCCAGCTTGTATTCTATGGGTGAGATCTCCATTAAATTCTCTGTTCTTTTGCAAGATAGATCCTAGGTAGCGAAAACGGTCGCTCTTTGGTATTTCCTAATCTCCGATCCTCACCCCTAACTCATTTTGGCCTCTGTTTGCACTGGACTTGCACTCCATATATTCTGTCTTTGATCGGCTTAGGCGAAGACCTTTAGATTCCAACACTTCTCTCTAAAGGTTAAGCTTCGCGTTTACCCCTTCCTGAGTTTCATCTATCAACACTATATCGTTTGCGAAAAACATACACCAAAGAATATCATCTTAAATATTAAGTTTGTGATCTTCGCTAGATTGCTCCGGTCATTAGTGTGGATAAGTATGTAAATGGATAGAGACATGAAGCAAACACAAGATGTACGTGGTTCACCCAGATTGGCTACGTCCACGGAGTAAAGGAGTTCTCATTAATTGTGAAGGGTTTACACAGTACATAGGTTCAAGCTCTCCTTTAGTGAGTACAAGTGAATGATTTAGTACAAATGACATTAGGAAATATTATGGGAGAATGATCTCGTAATCACGAAACTTTTAAGTACCGAAGTGTGGTATCGTCTTCACTTGCCTTATCTGTCTCATAGGTAGATGTGGCATCTTCTTTGGAAGTACTCTTCCTCCCTTCAGGGGTGGTATCTTTAACTGGTGGAGATGCACAAGGTAATGTATCAATTTCACTTGACGCTTACTTGTAGTTTCAGGCTTGATCAAGCGCGATACAAACCATGTAGTAGGAGTCTCCCAAGTCGCCGAGTTAGGGGATCTACTGAAAGAGGTGACAGACAAGGTAAGCAATCAGAGCTCCAAGCAATCAGTCCCAGATCAGAAGTTTAATTTCGAGTTCTGGCTGATTGTTATCCTTCTCCTTATCTTGCAGGCAGCATGAAGGATAAAGAGAAGAAAAGGAGAAAAGGTGATATGAGATACTTTTGCTTTTGAAGAAGTAACTTTCCACATGCTTACTCTTGAATTGGGCTTGAGGGTTTTCTGATTTCAGCCAGAGTATAAGGCCGACTGAAGAATTTGAGGGTCAAAACAAGTCCATCAAATCTAGAGTACGTTCGACCCTGCTGATATGAGATACTTTTGCTGTTGACAAAGTAGTGGATGTATCGGCACGTGTTCTGTTGCGCTTGTCTCTACATGCTTCCTTGTATCCTTCTCACTTGCCCTATTTGTTCCTCAGGCAGATGTGGTATCTTCTCGAGAAGCATAAGATGTTGAAGATGAGTACTCGAGAGCAATGCCAGGTAAGTAATCAGGTAAGGGGTTCCAGGCAGTCAGTTCCAGACTGGAAGCTTGATTCCAAGTGCTGACTGATTGCTCTCTTTCTCCTTATCTTGCAGGTAAGAACAAGGCCAAAGGAAAAGACAGGGAAAAAGCATGATATGAGATACTCTTGCTTTTAACCCTGATGATATGAGATATTCTTGCTCTGGTGTAGCTTGTTTGCAGAGGTATTCTCGGGGGGAAAGAAAGCTGAGTATTTCGAGAGGTTTCGTTGGGAGTGCCCTGTCAAATATGAGGAAGGGTTGAGCATTTTTGCAGGTCTGCCTGTCCGTTGAGGATGGAGGTCGAAATATATAGGAGTCTCCTTAACAACAAGGAGTAATGTTATTCCTTTACCCTGCTTGGTCATAGCACGGTAGTGGGAGCTGCCAGCTTCACGTGTTTTAACTCTGTCAGAGCACTTTGAAAAAGTGATCTGTGGTATCTAGAAAGCTGATGTTACGTGTGAAGATTACAGACAAGCTTTATCCAAGAAGATCTGGCTCTCGAAGTTGAGAAAGCGGTGTGAGGATTACAGACAAGCTTTATCTAAGGGGCTCTCGAAGTTGAGAAAGCGATGCCTCTTCGGTTTTCGAACAAGCAATCCTGTCGGGGATCTGTCTCTCGAGATTCGGAGAACGGTGCCTCTTCGATGTTTGAGAAAGCAATCCTACTAGGAGTCTGGCTCTCGAGATTAGAAGAGCGGTGTCTCGTCATTTTTTGAGAAAGTAATCATGTTGGGAGTCTGGCTCTTGAGATTCGAAGGGCGGTGCCTCTTCGATCTTGAAGCAAGCAATCTTGTTGGGAGTGTTTTCTCGAATGTGAGTAAAGGTTAGGCCTGTTTGCTAGTCTACCTTGCCACGGAGCACAGAGATTGACACACAGGAACTTTCCAATTATCCAGCAGTGGTCCTGTTCCTTTACCCTTGTGGGTAATAATATGGTAGCTAGACCTTCAAAATTTATGTGTCTAAACTTTGTTAGTGCTGTTTCTTTGCTATTCTTTTACCCTTCTTGGTCATAGCGATGTAATGGGAGCTGCAAGCTTCACGTGTCTAAACTTTGTTAGAGATTTTTGGCAAAGTTATCTGTGGTACCCGTGAGCTGATGTTGCGTGTGGAAAGTGGATGATTGAACAGTAACATTCATGTGCTTTCTACTTCACCAGAAATCTTCGACAGAATGCCCGTAATTTTCGCAAAGTTGAGTGTGCATGTGACAGATGCTGACAAGGCTGAAAAAGCAGGTGCCTCTTCGATTTCTGAGATCAGCCCTCGTGGTCTCTAAGCAGCCCAGCTTTTGAGAAAGCAAGCGCCTCTTCGATTTCTGCGATCGACCTTCGTGGTCTTTGAGCAGCCCAGCTTTTGAGAAAGCAAACGTCTCTTCGTTTCCTAAGATCGGCCCTCGTGTTCTTTGAGCAGCCCAGCTTTTGAGAAAGCAAACGCCTTTTCGATTTCTGAGCAGGGGCCTCTTCGATTTCTGAAGCTCCATCGAGTGCAGATTTTTATAGAGGCTGGTATTAAGTTCCAAAGCACACTTGAATCTCCACTAGTAGAAGCTCCCTTCTTGCATTTCTAAGATCTTGATTTATCCGACCTCTTCTCTCTTCAACACCTTTGAAAATGTCTGGCCCCTCCGACCGTCGTTTTGACTTGAACCTTGTTGAAGAGGCAGCCACGCCTTCTCCAGACAACATATGGCGCCCATCCTTCTTATCCCCTACTGGTCCTCTTACCGTTGGGGATTCCGTGATGAAGAATGATATGACCGCTGCGGTGGTGGCCATGAACCTTCTCACTCCCAAAGATAACAGACTACTTTCCAAACGGTCTGATGAGTTGGCTGTTAAGGATTCTCTGGCTCTCAGCGTTCAGTGTGCAGGTTCTGTGTCTAATATGGCCCAACGCCTATTTGCTCGAACCCGCCAAGTTGAATCATTGGCAGCTGAAGTGATGAGTCTCAAACAGGAGATTAGAGGGCTCAAGCATGAGAATAAACAATTGCACCGGCTCGCACATGACTATGCTACAAACATGAAGAGGAAGCTTGACCAGATGAAGGAATCTGATGGTCAGATTTTACATGATCATCAGAGGTTTGTGGGTTTGTTCCAAAGGCATTTATTGCCTTCGTCTTCTGGGGCTGTACCGCGTAATGAAGCTCCAAATGATCAACCTCCGATGCCTCCTCCTCCTTCTAAGGTGTTGTCCAGTACTGAGGCTCCGAATGATCCCCCTCCGGTGCTTTCTCTTTCTGGGGCTCTACCGACTGCTAAGGCTTCTCCTAAGCAGCCTTTGTGAAGCCTTCCTCTTGTTTGTTTATTTTGACTCATGTATATGTACATATTTGTAACTTATTGGAGATGTCAATAAATAAGCTTTGTTTCATTTCAACGTATTGTGTTAAATACACCAAAGCCTTCTTCGCTAAGTTCTTTGAATTTTTCTTTTGTTGAAGCTTGTATGTTGAAGCTTTGTAAGTGGAGCATGTAGGTTGAGGTAGTGTTCCCTTAATTTCCTGAGTGGAGAAAACTTTTCGATTGGATACTTGAAAAAATCCAAGTCACTGAGTGGGGTTGGCTATATGAATCTTAGAACGCCATTGTGCTCGATCTTGTGTCATGTCCTCCGTTAGATCCAAGTACTCTAAGTCTTTTCTTAGAGTCTCTTCCAAAGTTTTCCTAGGTCTTCCTCTACCCCTTCGGCCCTGAACCTCTGTCTCGTAGTCGCATCTTTTAACCGGAGCGTCAGTAGGCCTTCTTTGCACATGTCCAAACCACCGTAACCAATTTTCTCTCAGCTTTCCTTCAATTTCGGCTACTCCTACTTTACCTCGGATATCCTCATTCCTAATCTTATCCTTTCTCGTGTGCCCACACATCCAACGAAGCATCCTCATCTCCGCTACACCCATTTTATGTTTGTGTTGATGCTTCACCGCCCAACATTCTGTGCCATACAGCATCGCCGGCCTTATTGCCGTTCTATAGAATTTTCCCTTAAGCTTCAGTGGCATACGACGATCACACAACACGCCGGATGCACTCTTCCACTTCATCCATCCAGCTTGTATTCTATGGTTGAGATCTCCATCTAATTCTCCGTTCTTTTGCAAGATATATAACCAAACTGCCAACTGGCAATAATTAATCGTGCGCTAATACGCATTATTTAATCTTCTAATATATCACTAATTGTGTTCAGGATATTTATAGGATCATAACACTACTTCTCCTTCAAAGAAGAACCTTGTCCTCAAGGTTGAAGTTTGAAAAGCTGAGAATTTGGATGTGAACTCATTAATCCACCCAAGTAGCTGCTTCTGTTGTCTGGCTAAGCCACTGCACCAAAATTTGAACTCCAACAACATTTTCTTGCTTATAAATTCTTTTGTCCAACGCTGCTTGTAGGGTGAATTCCTGCACTAGACCTTCCTCTGTGCTCACTAGCAGGGTGGTGGAAGGAGCAAATTGGAACCTAAGTGCAAAACATAAGACCACCAAATACGATGCGCAATACCTATTGATCCAATGAACCAAAGGACTTGTAGCACCACCCTTGTGAATGGACATGTTTTCAATCCAAGTTCTATGCTTCCAAAATGTGAAAGCTGGAGCAAGGTGGTAGAAGATGGGACCATCTGCAACTCGAACTGTATGGATAAGGAATGCCTAAAAAATTGGGTTTCCATACCAAAGCACATAAGTAACCACGCCAATGTTATGCAAATATGCATCTGTTCGCTGCGGAATTGCAGGATCTCAGAGCAAGCATCACATGTAATACTGGCCAACCTTTCTTCTGATCCACATGGTGATAGAGTACACTTGGATTGCTGCAAATTCTGCTCATATTTTCATGGCATGACTTTAACCTAGATTCCTTGTAAATCCTGTCCTTTCTTCGCATAATTAGCAACAAACAAAGGTCTAGACAAAGTGATCTGAGTATGTAACTCAATAAGGCTGCACTCTTAAATAAAGTAGGAATGTCTATTGTATATGTAGCATTGAAGTGGTACCACGCAGCAGACTCCTCGCCATCATAATGCTCTATTACTTAGAAAAGCCTCTGTTAACCAATATATATCCATCCTCATCATCGATATTGGGATCACCTCCACCTTTTAACAATAATTGTTAAACCTCTGGGCTCCCAATATCAGCAGCAATGTGCAAAGAGTTGCTCCAACAACAAGATTATTTACTTTGGCTCCAGCCTAAATCAATAATTCTGAGAGAACCAATGATCTCAAGTTCTAGCGCCCCATTTGTTCGCTGGATATAAGGCAGCTTCGGTTCTTCATTTTACTCGCTGGGGACAAGTTGTTGGCACATCCTTTTATTCAACAGAAATTAGGGATAACCATCGCCTATTATAATTTGGAAGCCCATATTAGAGAGAGGGGGATACCAGTTCGATTACAGGTAGGAGAGACACACCATGCTCAGCTGCAAGCAAAGGGGAAGAACATCTTCCCCACCTGTAGGAAGTCTCTCTTGCCTGCTGCAAGCTTCCTACACCAGCCACAAGCCTAGCCCTAAGTTTTCTATTCTCCTTCCTCTAATGTCTCCCTTGATCTACTTGAAAGATACCAAATCTACAGACCAAACCCCTTCCAACACGTCCCTTCAACCTCATGCCTAGGGAAGAAGAGATTCATCCTGCTGTAGGAAACCATTCTTTCTGTTGCATAAACCTCTTCTTGACTACTACAAGCCTTCCAGAAAGCTAGACTTAATTAATATGAATTGTTGGATCACAAAAAAAAAAAAAAAAAAAAGAAAAAATTGTAATCCAACAGTCTATATTTTGACGCGTATGCCAACGGTAACATTTGAATTTTTTTTTAATTTTTTTAAAGCCTTAAAATCTAAACCATTGATATGAAAATTTAACAGTTCAAATTACAACATGTCACCAAGCCATTGGAAAGGGCTAAGTGCGCCTGCTCGGAGGCTCCAGCCCTATTTTCTTGAAGGGCCAGTCGCCCTTCTCCTGCATGTACTTCACACGCTTACTTAAAAAAAATATAAAATGGTGGTTGATGCCAAGCTGATGTCTTCACCCCCTCCCCCCCAGTCAGCGGGTCATGCAATTCGGGCCTGGGTGGTGTGTCCAGCTCCCCTCGAGCCTAGTTGATTGGATAGGACTGGAGCAATTTTTGGGGGGTTGAGGCATTGGGTTGCCTAATTAGTGGTGGAGTTGCTCTAAGAGGGATATCATGTCATATCATGTTGGCCGTACTGATTAGTGATACTACTTATTTTCTTTGTGCTTTTTTGAAATGAAGGCAGGTTTATTGCATTGCAAAGCTTCAACAGATATACTTATATACATTCATCAGGATCCGAATTGAGGTTCGCTGAATTTAGACACACCGTAGCTCTAACTTCGATCTTGACATACGATCCTTCCACTTTCTCAACCAAGAAATTAAACTCCGTTGATGATGACCATGCCTGTTCCACAATGATAAAACTAAAATCAGAATATTTGGATACCTGATCAACCACATACCCATAAGCAACCAATCAAACTAACAAACCTAATTAACATGAGATTGAAGTGATGTAAACATAGAAGATAGCAGTGAGCTAGTAATGTAAGCATGCTTTAGCAGCAGGTGCAAAGCAATTAGTGGCATTTTTGTTTCAACTTTGCACCGGTTTGAATAGTAACACACTGCACTCGAGTCCAAATGTATCAAATACACTTTAGGGGACCAACGACAGAATATATTTCTTCGTTGATGATTAGTGATGCAGAGATGTCCGCAGACTTGTATTACATCGTGATCTCTAAAACTACTATTTGCAACTCCCTATTGTTTTCTCGTATATGACTTGAATTATTGAGGTAATTCCATACCTAACACAACATGATTTCTTCTTCAGTTCTTGTACTTCAAGGTTTCTTTCTCAAACCCAATTGTAGGGAATTGCTTAGCGTACTCCTCAACATCATGGCGGAGCTTTGCAGTCTCAGATTGAAAGTGAGGGGCAGACAATGCGGTCACAAAGTCCTTCAACTTTGTTCCTGGTTTAGAGAAAGGAACGAAACGCAATTCCATATTAGCCGATGCAAGCACTAGGATTACCAACAGACAAATATTAGATACCACTTGTATATGAAAGGCAACTAGAAAAACAAAAGTTTGGCGAGCATGAAATTTATGATATAGAAGATTTTTAGGAACCTTTAGCTTCTCCTTTGATCTTCAATGCCAAATTCACAGCAGCATCAAAAAAGTCTGCAACCTTAGCGAAATCCTCCTCAACAAATCCCCTAGAAGTAAGAGCCGGGGTTCCTGACGAAAGAATCACTAAGGTTACTGAAAATCTAAGAAACAAAAGAGCAACTAAAACCATGAGAAGCCTTTACCCATCCTGATGCCACCAGGAACCATAGCAGAGACATCTCCAGGAACAGTGTTTTTGTTGGCTGCAATGTGAACAGCCTCCAACACCTTTTCAACCCTGGAGCCGTCAATTCCCTGAAAAATTAGATTTCAAGAAATAGAAAACAATATCAGTACATCATTGGCAATAGAGAAAACCATATGCTAATGCTATTACACGAGTCAACAGCTCATATGCAAGTACTAAATGGGTATCAACCCCACATTAACTGGAATTAGATGATTCTGTAAACAAAATTACAGAAAGGAAAAAACGTCTGCTACCTTGTTCTTCAAATTCACCAAAACTAAATGGTTCTCGGTTCCACCAGAAACAAGTTCGTAGCCTTTCTCAGCCAAAGACTGCATACTTGCCAATTTAGCTATTAGAATGCTAAAAGTAAATTATAGACAAAGATACTAGAAAGACATCATCAGTGAAATGCTAACATACGTGAATAAAAGGAAACGTCTAAAGTTATTCATAGTTAACGAACAATGAATTTATAGGTATAAGAAAACAAATATTCTTGCATCTCGTAATCTGATACCTGTGCAAATCTTGAGCAATTGCTGAGAACTTGCTCCTGATAGGCTTTGTACTCTGGAGTAGTAGCCTACATTAAAAGAAGAGTCGGACAAAATGAACGACAAGATTTCAACAGAACAAGAACTTGAGGTAAGGCGCAAGATTGTGGAGAGCATTTATCTTAATGAGCATATATACCTGTTTCAATGCAACTGCCAAACCGGTAATTGTGTGGTTGTGCGGGCCACCTTGAAGTCCAGGAAAGACGGCTTGATTGATTTTGTCTTCGTAGTCGTACAACACCTTGAGGAAAGTATAGAAATTTGGTCAGTTTGTAGAATTAATTCATAAAATAAATCGACAAAAAAATAATTAAAGAGTAAACTGCAAGCTAAAAGGCAAATAAAATTAAGTTTTTGAACTGTGATCTTTTGAAACTCACCTCTTGCCCTTGTTTGTTAGTCTCTTTTACCCCCTTTCTGAAAAAAATCATGGCTCCACGAGGGCCACGGAGTGACTTGTGTGTTGTGGTGGTCACTACATCTGCATAGTCGAAGGGTGATGGAATGACACCAGCTGCAACCAACCCACTGATGTGTGCCATATCTGCCAACAATATTGCCTTCTGTTTGTTGCAGACCTGTCAAGCACTTCAAATGTAAATCTTGGACTTCTCCACCATCGCATTATAACTCTACTATTATTATACCAATCCAAACAATTTTACCTTACGAATACGGTCATAATCATATAGACGTGCATAAGCACTAGCACCAGCAACTATTAATTTTGGCCGGAATAGCGTGGCACTTTTCTCCAACTGAAAATCATAGTTAATCGTGTCAAATGATGCTTCTACTGGCACAGTAGAAAATTTGAACATAAAATTTACATAATATGACAAGCAAGACTAAATCAAATAAGATAGAGTTCGTCTGGTAAACTTTTGATACAATGTTGTGGTTTAATTCATCCATCACAGTCCTGATTTAAAAGATGACATTTCACTAGTCCTACAGGTGAAGTAATAGGTTTGATTTGCAATGGCCCTAATTGATCTTCATGAATTCCTCTGTCGCGTCAAGGCCTAAAGAGGGAACCGTAAATCATGACTTTTTTAACAAGTAATTTCCTGCATCTATCTTAAATGTCTACACAACTTGGATTTTTACTTCATTTTTCCTTTTCATGATTCATGATGCAGCTTCTTTCATACTACAATAACTTAAAAAGACTAGGAACCGTAACAGTAAAGAAAAGAGTTTTTCTTAAAGAATTGCTATAACAATAAAATTTCTACATTACCTGGTCATAGTCAATATAGCCGGTGCTCTCATTCAGTCTGTATGGCATGGTTTCGAAAAAGATTGACACAGCAGATATCTTTTTAGTGTCAGTCTGCACATTATTAAAACAAGAAATAATGTAATTGCTATAAAAAATTCAAACAACACAAATTATAAATTATAAACAGTACGAGTTTCAACTTCTTTCAAGTCAATAGATGTTATAAGTTTTGAGAGAAAAAGAATCTGCCGGTGTTACAACAAGGCATGGAATTGTTCCTGCCCAATTGAGCACATCCCTAGGTTTAAAATCAAGACAGAGTAACAATGATCATAAATTATTAGACATTTCATCACACCAGTCACTGCTTAATGGAATTTGTAAGCACCTGATAGCCGTGGGAGAGATGACCACCGTGAGGAAGATCAAGTGCCATGATTCTGTCATGAGGTTTTAACAACGCAGTATAAACCTGGAAATTAGCAGGAGACCCTGATAAAGGCTGCACGTTGACTGCAATGTAAGGAAACGACATCATGTAAAAGAAAGATTTGTTGCTGTTAACATATATTAGAGAAATTGTTGAAACACTACCATTCAGGGTTTTAACTGACTTAAATTCATATTGTAGCTGTTTGATACTGAATGTATGGTTCCGATGAGTGTTGAGATGCATAGTTCACATGTATGCTTACTCTTAGACATTGTAACAAATAGCAGGAGGCTGCTCATGAGACATGCCATAGGAATTTACCTCCCCATTTTGCTGGATCCAACCGAAAAGCTTCCAAGGCACGCTTCTGACATAAGGATTCTGCCATGTCAATGAACCTGAGAATACGAAGAGTTGACAATGTAAAGACTCTGCTTTCAATCACATAGTTTGTATCTTATCCGAAGGGAACAATGGGAAAGATTTCACATACTCATTTCCACCATAGTATCTAGCGCCGGGATACCCTTCACTGTATTTGTTGGTCATGACTGACCCAACTGCTTGCATGACAGAGAGTGATGTGAAGTTCTCTGAGGGTATCAGTTCTAACCCCTTAAAAAATACAACAGAAAGTTTAAAAGTTCTTGAAAGAGATTAATGCAAACAACATACCAATACAGCTAAAAACAAAAGCAGTTGGAATCATTAAACTTCACACCAAAGTAATCATATAAAAATTAAAGATACAAACTTTTCTCAGTTATGGCCTAAATTTGTTTAGTTTTCAACATAGACTAATAAAAGAAAGCACTGTTCAAATTGTAAGCACCATTGTAGCAATTACAGTTCATAACATAGTCTTGATTTGATTATGGAAATACAAGCATACCTTCCATTGCCTGGTTTTCTCGTGCTCAATGATATTTGCAATTTCGGGATCCACAGCCTCCAATGGAGCATTCAACTGCTTAGGCCACTGCAAGATTTTCACAGTTCAGAAGCAAACACACAAGAGCAAACCAAATTACAAACCAAAAGAAAAAAAAAAAAAAAAAAAGTCTGATAGATATAGGAGCTTACAGTGACACCAGACTTCTCATAGACAGCTTCATTGGGCAAAGATGACTGAAAAATGAAAACAGACAAATGGGTAAGTGGTGATTATCATGCATTTATATAACTTTGAATCCCCGTCCTGGTAGTTTAGATTACACTAATTAGAATATCGTTCAAATCAAAAACAGAAAAGAACCCAACAACAGAAAACTAAAAGGGTAGCAGAAAAACCATGTAATAGTGAGAGGCGGCATTGAAGAGGGGACGAATGGGCTTGTCCCCAGAAGCCGAAAGCCTGCGAAGCGCCAATGCCATCGCCATGGTTGGTTAGTTTTTCTCACTCTTTGGCTTCTGAGTTCAGTTGGGTGGGTGGGGTTTTGTCTAAAAGCTTAAGAGTTGAGGTTTTCCGAATAAAAATAAAAATAATTGGATTTTTGTAAACTTGTAACACAATTATGTGGGGAAAATGAATTAGAAGAAAAGCATCCATGAAAGGCCTATCCAAACTAGTCATTTCTCAGCCACAAGGGGGCTCTCAGAAAGATATAGCCTGATCGGGTTTTTTGTGTTTTGTGAGATATATTTGGCCACCCAAGCTTTCCGAATGGATCTTTTAGCAGGAGAGAGGACTTCACCAACTCAAATGTCATTTTCATTTTATAGTTTATTGTCAAGCTAATTGCAAAATAAACCCTAAACGTTCATAGCATGTTTGGTACTCTATTTGAATCCAATTTTTTAAACTCAAAATTTTTTTTTCAAGCTTTAGGCCTTAAAAACTTATTAGATATGACTATTTTCAAAAATTGAACTCAAGACTAACTAAAAAATATAGTATATTCTCTAAAAATAGAAAAAGTAGGTTTTTAGAGTTTTTAAACTTAAACTCACTCCTTTCTTTTCTCTCCCTCCTCCCCTCACTCCAAATCTATCCTTCTTTTATTCTCTCTCTCACCCTTCTCTTTTTTTTTTTTACCTTTTTCGTCTCTCCTCCAATCCGCTCTCATCATTCTCTCGGTTCTTTTTCTCGCTCATCTTTCTCTCTATCTCCTCTGATCCTCTCACTTCTTTCTCTTTCCTCCAATTATCTCTTCCTTTCTTTCCTCCTCTATCATCTTTCTCTCTCAGACCCCCTCTTTTTGGATCTCTTTGTCTAGTTTAAGTTGTAAGATTTAGAATTTTTAAATCGTAAACCAAACAAGTTTTTGAGCCTTAAAGAAAATTGTTTTCAAGAAAAATTCTTAAGAAATGTTTTGAGAAATTATAAAAAAATTTAAATAGGATACCAAACATGTAACATCCCACATCGCCCAGGGGAGTAATCCTTAAATGTATATTCTCATCCCTACCTAGCACGAGGTCTTTTGGAAGCTCACCGGCTTCGGATTCCGTAGGAACTCCGAAGTTAAGCGAGAAGGAGGCCAGAGCAATCCCATGATGGATGAACCTTTGGGAAGTTGCTCGTGAGTTCCCAAAAACAAATCCGTGAGGGCGTGGTCGGGGCCCAAAGCGGACAATATCGTGCTACGGTAGTGGAGCGGGCTCGGGAAGTGATCCGCCCCAGGCCGGGATGTGACAAAACAAGCCCTTAGGTACTTGTGGCAAAAGGTCCACTTTTAGCAAACCGTTAACAATTCAAGCCACTCAAGTTTAGATTGTTTTCTAATACTAGAAGAATGTGATTTTCCCCTTGTCAAAAGAAATGTCTAAACATTTTTTCTTCAACGTTTTGCGTTCCATATTCAAACAATCATTCTCCCATTTAGCTAATGGCATGGGTTGTACTTTCGTACAAGTTGCGTGACTCTAATATTTGTTTGGGCTCCGTTAACCAACGGATTAGTCAAGAGTATAGGGTGGAAATTTTAAAAAATAATTTATGTTGTAGGCATATTTTACTAAAGAACTATAGAGAGAAGGAGAGGGGCGGCAAGAAGAGAGAAAAGAGATGTATGAAAAGTAAAAATGAAAGGGATGTGTGAGAAGTAAAAATAGGTGTATGGATAGTACCACTCTTTAAAAATTGCAGGTTGTGTTTTTGTCCCTCTATGTAAGGCTCCTTATTTTATTTTGGCTTAATTTTTTTTATTTGTTATAGTATTGCGTATTATAATATGGAGTTTATTCATATATAATCAGCCCAAGTTGAGATAAGAAATTTGTATGACTACATGAAGGTTATTCCCTTATAGAGTATCACTATAGAGATGTTTTATTGTATGTTTGTCTTCTTTTCTTGATGAGATCAAAAATATAATTAAATAGAAACAAGCATTAAAATATGTATATAATTACTGTCTTAGCTTGTATTTACTTGCATATGATATAATAGAACCTCTAGAGTGATAAATGAATAACTTTGTGTAGTCATAAGAACTTCTTGTCACAACTTGAGCTAGTTATAAATATATGAATAAACTCTACATTATAATATGTTATGTTGTGGTCTATTTTTTCTGATAATATTTAGGGTGGTCGGCGGCAAGGAGAAGAGAGAAAAGAGAGATGTGTTTGTGGAATTGAAGAAGAATGTGTGTTGTTATCCCTCCTACATTGTGCCTTTATTTATAGGGGTAGAAGGAGAGAAGATATTCCTTATTCCCCAAGTAATACAAGTTGTAATAGGAAATGATAACTATAATCAAATCTAATCTAGGATTTACACAATCACACTTAAACTAAGAATGTTTACAACACTCCCCCTTGAGTGTGTAAATACTCAAGGTAGATTTAGTATCATGCAGAAGTTGAGGAAGTCGACTCATCGGTACTGATTCCAAGGAACAACACTTATTCTCAATAAGGTAGGAACTTGCATAAGTAGTAAGTCTCACTAAAAAAAACCGAAGGCTATGGCAAAAACCCAAGGAGAGACAAAATCCATGGTCTAAGGAAAAATGTGTGAGAAATACAAAAGTCAAAGAAATGTCTACGGGACGTCATCAGGGATATGACCAGCCCAAGGTGGGTGCCTTGTTAAAACCTAGTTAGGTAGCAAAAACCCAATGGGAAAAATGCTAGCAAAGTTACAACTCAGAAAGTTTATGCATACCAATTCCATGAACAAGCTTCGGAAACGTCGTCTTCGGCAGTGATTTGGTGAAGAGATCGGCCACATTGTCTTGTGAACGGATTTGCGTGACTTCAATCTTCTGATGCTTTTGTTGTTGATGTGTAAAGGAGAACTTCGACGCAATGTGCTTGGTGTTGTCTCTTTTGATGTAACCCTTCTTGAGCTATTCAATGCAAGTTGCATTGTCTTCAAAGATCTCGTCGAGATGAAGATCACAGAAGCTTCGAATATGGCCCACTACTGCTCTCAACCAAAAGCATTCCCAAATTGCTTCATGTAAGGCGAGAATTTCAGCATGGTTAGACAAAGTGGCAACTAAGGTCTGTTTAGTTGACCTCCAAGATATTGTGGTGCCTCCAACGGTAAAGACATAACTCGTTTGAGAGCGTGCCTTGTGCGGATCAGATAAGTATCCTGCATTGGCATAACCAACAAGGCGAGAATCAACTCGAGGAGCATAGGGTGCAGCATCATTCGAGGATTCGTAGGGATAGAACAAGCCCAAATCTGTAGTACCCTTAAGGTAATGGAAGATGTCTTTCACGCCAGTCTAGTGTCTATGTGTAGGTGCATTATTGTATCTTGCCAAAAGATTAACAGCGAAGGACATGTTGGGTCTAGAACATTGAGCTAAGTACAATAAAGCGCCTATCACACTTAGATAAGGAACTTAAGGCACCCAAATCTCTTCATCATCATTCTTCGGACGGAAGGGATCTCGTTTTTCATCTAGCGGACGAACAACCATAGGAGTACTCGAAGACTTCGCTTTATCTTTATTAAAGCGGCGCAACACCTTATGGGTGTAGTTCGATTAATGTACTTGAATTACATCCGAACAATGCTCTATCTCGAGATCGAGACAGTGTCGAGTCTTACTTAGATCTTTCATCTCAAATTTTGACTTCAGGTGCGCGGCAGTTTTTGCGAGCTCTTCAGGAGTTCCGATAAGATTCATGTCATTAACATATACTGCAACAATCGTAAATCCGGAATGTGACTTTTTAATGAACACACAAGGGCATAGTTCGTTGTTCACATATCCCTAACTAGTCAAATACTCACTCAGACGGTTATACCACATTCTTCCGGATTGTTTCAAACCGTAGAGTGAACGCCTCAACCGAATTGAGAGCATGTTCCGGGGTTTAGAAGTATTTAAACCAGTCAATGCAAGTCCTTCAGGAACTTTCATATAGATTTCCGTATCAAGACCCTTATAGAGATATGCGGTTATTACGTCCATCAACTGCATATCTAGTTTTTCGGAAACTACCAAACTGATAATGTAGTGAAAAGTAATAACATCCATAACAGGTGAATAAGTTTCGTCATACTCAATCCCGGGGCGTTGTGAGAAGCCTTGTGCAACATGACGAGCTTTGCAATGCACAATTTCGTTCTTCTCATTACGCTTCCGAATGAAAACCCATTTGTAGCCAACGGGCTTCACATGTGCAGGAGTAGGAGCTACGGGTCCAAACACCTTACGTTTCGCAAGCAAATCGAGTTCGACTTGGATTGCTTGTTTCTAGTTTGACCAATCAGTTCTACGTCGACATTCATCAATGGAACGTGGTTCAATGTTATTGCTCAACATGATCTCAGTAGCTACTACAAATGCTAATGCATCGTCGACAATCATCTCATTTCTACGCCATACATCATATAAGCTAGCATAATAGACTGAAATTTCACGGTTCTTGGGAGGAGAATTCGTCTCTTCAAGGACGTTTCCATAATCTAGAATTTCCTCATGAGTTGGGTAGAATAAGTAAGCGATAGTCGGATTCATGGTAGGTTCTTCAAGACCTTGTGCCGTGGTGTTCCTCTTCTGGGGGTGTGAATCCTTTGAACCAAGGGGTCTACCACGCTTTTGTGTAGGGGCGGATGATTGGCTTCTAGGAGGGCAATCCATCGTACATTTGGTACATCCATCTTTGTAGGCGTATTCGTAGCTGGAATATGTGATCTTGTCACACGTGCTAGATCGGTTAAAACATCTGGCATGCTCTGAGCTATGCTCTGGAGATCTAATATGCGATGCACTTCAGTTTCAGACTGAGCGATGTGAGGATCTAAATGAGACAAAGTGGGAGTCGTCCACGATAATTCGCATCGTTCTTCAGGAACGTTGACGTTCTTATCTCCCTCTAATGACAGGAAGATTATCTCTTAGAAGTGACAATCCACGAAACGAGCGGTAAACAGATCGTCTGTCAAAGGTTCTAAGTAACGAATAATTGAAGGAGAATCATATCTGACATAGATTCCCATCATTTGCTGAGGCTCCATTTTTGTACGTAAGGGCGGCGGGATCGACACATATACCACATAACCAAAAATGCGCAGATGCGATATGTCAGGTTCGTATCTGGCAACCAACTAAAGGGCACTACATGGTTGTGTCGCAACAAGCCTCAGGTGAACCAACTTTGATGTGTGCAATAATGCATGGCCCCAAGCAGCGATTGGGAGCTTGGTACGTATGACCAACAATCGAGCAATCATTTGTAAGCGCTTAATGAAAGCCTCTGCCAGGTCATTCTGGGTGTAAACATGAGGTACAGGATGTTCAACTTCAACCCCAACCGACATGCAATAGTCATCAAAAGTTTTAGATGTGAATTCTCCAGCATTATCCAATCAAATAGATTTGATCGGATAATCAGGGTGGTAAGCCCTGAGCTTGATAACCTGAGCCAACATTTTGGAGAATGCAGTGTTCCTTGTGGACAACAAACACACATGTGACCAATGTGTGGAAGTGTCAACCAAAATCATAAAGTATCTAAATGGTCTGCAGGGAGGGTGAATCGGTCCACAAATGTCCCCCTGAATCCGTTGTAGAAAAATAGGAGGATTCAAATGAATCTTGTCATAAGAAGGCTTAGTAATAAACTTTCCCATCGAACATGTTTGACATGCGATTCCTTGGATCAAACCTAAACTTCAAGTTAGTGGATGCCCGTGTGAAGATTTGAGGATACGGCGCATCGCTATTCGTCCAGGATGTCCCAAAAGATCATGCCAAAGTGTAATTTTGTGCGCGGTCCCAGTAGTAGGGCCGGCCACATAGTGGCATTCAATGAGAAGCATGATCGTAGTATACAGACCATTCAGGATGCGCTCTATCTTCTCTAGAATATGCTTCTACCCATATTCGTAGGAAGTTATACATAGAAATTCAACTCCGTTTTCTACGTGGGTTTCAGCGTGGTAATTGTTGTCTCTAATGTCCTTGAAACTTAACAACGTTCTTCCTGAACATGGAGAATAGAGTGCCTCATAAATGGTCAAGATTGTACCATTAGACAACATTATACATTCCTCACCGTATCCTTCTATCAGGTTGGATGGGCCTGAGAGGGTTGTCAGAGGTGCATTTTTAGGTATGAAGTTAGTGAAATAGATGCGTTCATGCAAAAATGTGTGCGTGGTTGCACTATCTGCCAAACAACTAACTTTCCCACTAGTCATACCTAGAATGAAAAATTAATTTGAATCGGTCACTTACATAAAAGTTTATAAAAAAAATTATCAATTCAAAAGAATTTCATTTATTCAAGGATTAAAAACTTAATATCCAAAACAAATCACCAACTAATAATCCAAACATAAAGGAAAATTGTTCAAAAATCAACCAAAAACAAAGGAGGGGTTCGGCCACTAGGTGGAATTCGACCCCAATTGTCTTATTTCAACTAAAAATTAGTCTATGTCTAAGATTCTAATCTTCCATAGGGGTGGTATCCGCCTTAAAATAAAAAACCTCCATCTTTGTAGTCTCCGGTTCGTCCACTTGCATGAAGTTTGATTCAAACTTTTTACGACGAGAATGATATTCATCTATAACATTCTTGGAAGCTCGGCAAACACGGGACCAATGGTCCTTTGAACCACATCAATAGCACATGTCCATATCCATGGTTTCAAGTTCTTTGCCCTTATTCTTGAAGTTCGGGGCCTTGGGAGCGAGGTTTGGGCACTTATGGGCTTTGTTTCCTCCCTTGGATGGGCCTTGACTCTGCTGACCTTGGTGGGATGGTGTCACACCCCAGACCCGTGCATTTTACCTCTGCAATGGTGGTTCGAATGTTTTAATATACAAATTAACCCTTGTAACTCAATCATCCCAATTTCCCCTTTTGTTAGTCATCTTGCCTAAACTCTTCATCGCCAGTCCCGAATTACCCTTAAAGAATCTGTGCACTGTGGGCTCGCCTGAGACCTAGTACCCGCTAAGAGTTTGGCTTAACTACACAAACATCATTTCCAACTACCCTCATTTCCAATTCCTTCTCACCACTGAAACTCCAACCACACGACCAATTATGAATGATTCACAAATACTTTCATTTATCATTCACATATTCCATAGTATATTCTCAACCAATCGCATTTCACCAATAATTCCATAACCAATAACAAGTAAACACGCAAGAGCAGTATTTGTCCAATTAGCAACCCATATCACATTAATCAACCAACAAGATCGATAATAATATAATGCTTCATGAAATTTAATAAAGCCAATCTCCGTAAAGGTCTGCCGTATTTCCCCTACCTGGATTCCAATGCATTGCTCCGACTCTTTACTACAAGAGTCTACCTTCAGCAACTCCTATTCACAAGTGTAAGCAATTACTAAAAAGCATGACATGAACTCTAACCCCAGTCAAATAACTTGGTATTACTAATTGAACACCAACCAATTTAAACGTCATTTTGGTTGATCTAGAATAGCTTGGTCATAACAAACTAAATGTTTGAATAAGTACAACTTTTAGAAAATCAGGGAGCATGTGAAATTCAAATATACATATGCATGTTTTCTTCTGGTATATAATTAAGAAAGGTGGCATTTTAAACCATGTGTATGCATAATACAATTATTTCCAACTCCAAGACATATGCTTTACTTTATATATAATTGAAACTATTTATATCATATGTGTCTGTAGCTTGATAACAAGATAACAAGCTTGGATCAAGTTAGTAGATAACAGCTCTTTCCTCCGATTAGTGTATATATATAGTCTAATACTAATATGCTGCTTTATATATATAACTCGTTGAGAAATCAATTGACATATATACTTGAAGCGGTAGTGCAAAAGATAGCAATATTGTAGGATTGGATTTTGTGAAGCTAATTTCATAAGAGCTATCACAACCAAACGATTCACTGTAAACTATAATAATACTAATACTTTCTTGTCTAACTCCATTCAATCACAACCCTAATTAAAAGCTCAGAAGCTCTACCATTTAGGTCAAAGAATTAGTACTTACCCCTCTGTGTCCGTGTTCCCCTCATACTGGCAGAAGGACATTAGTCCACCGTAATCGACCTTGCTCCTTTATTTGATTCTTTCAAAACCGACTGACCATCATCAACACAACAGCTCTCTTCTCTTATACCTTAATTTGTTTTCCATCTCCGCAGACATCCAATTCAACCTTCATCTTAATTTCTTTTCTCATCCTCTCTCTCACTCGCTCACTTTCTCCAACCCAAAGTACCTTTTCCCTCTTCTCTTTATTCATCTCTCACTAGACTCGTTTCTTACTGGAGTTTGCAGCTCTTGAGGTCCCTATTTATACTTATACAATCCTTGATGATTACGCATCAGATAAATATATATAAAGGAATAGTCGGCAATTGGAGAGGAGGAGCTGTCGACTTAATAAAGAAGAAAAAATAAGGCAGCTACACCTAGCTAATAGATAAGGCTTGGGTTTTTTTTTTTATCATCATGCAAAGCACGAGCTACAAGTGTTCAATGATCAAAGTGAAGGGGGAGGTGTCACTCGAAAGGAAAGATGAAAACTGGTTTGCCACCTCCAAACTGGAGTGCTCTCCAAGTAGTCCTATGCTATAATTACTCATTCATTCTTTCAAATTGCAAGCATGCCAATCCCTTCATTTGGCCAACACGTTGACACCAACAACTAAATAAATTTGAAACATATATATTTGTCTATTTAATCAAAATTTCTTTAATTACTAAATAAAAATATTTAAATATAGGTCTTCACAGATGGCTTCTGGCCGCCCCTACCACGCCCCCTTTGGCGTTTTGGGCGTTGATGATTGCTATAATGTGCTTCAGGCATACCAGTCGTCCCAGTAGGTCAAGCTTGATGATTCTTCATCAACAGTTGGTTCTGCTTTTCAGCGAGAAGTAAAACAGAGATCAAATCTGAGAACTTGGTGAACTTCTGAGCTCTATATTGTTGCTGCAGGACAATATTAGAAGCAGAGAAGGTCGAATAGGTCTTCTCCATGAGATCCTCTTCAATCAAAGTTTCATTGCAAAACTTAAGAAGTGATTGGATTCGACAAACTTCAGAGTTCTATTCATTCAATGACTTAAAGTATTGGAAGCGCAAATGATGCCTGTCATGTCTTGCTTCAGGCAAGAATATGTCATTTCGGTGATAAAAATGATCAGCCAAAGCGACCCATAATGCACTTGGATCCTCCTCAGCAAGATATTCAGTTTATAGAGCATCATGAATATGTCTTCGAATGAAGATCATAGTAGTTGCTTTTTCAGCTTCGCCAACAGGCTCGTTGTGGAGTAAAAAATAATCAAGAGGTGACATATGGATTTTTAGGTGAAGAGGACAAAATTACCCTCGAGACACACCGGGTTTCCTACACACGAGCAATGGAGAATCATCCATCAACCGAGTCAAAAGTGCCCAAAATAGTTAACAAGTTCAAATTTATCTCATCCATCTTTACTCCATATCCTCTACAAGGAAATCATTCCATAACCTTCAAAACCTTCTATATAAATTAAATTAATTAGGCTAATTAATGGATTAATTCCAAATTAATCCATTAATCACCAAATTAATCACCATTACACCCCAAAAAACATCCAAGGTGAGGGCCGGCCATGCTCTATAAATAGGACTCCATTTTCTTTGAAAGACTAGGGCCACACTCTTGCAAAACTCCAAAAAACTCTCCAAACACTTTTCTCTTAAATTCTAACTTTGGCATCGGAGGTTCTTTGGCCAAAGCCCCCCCATTCATTGTGGGTGCGTGAGGCTCTTGGCCTTGACCTAAGGTGTTAATTGTTTTTTTAGGTGCAATTTTGTCCAAGAAGAAGAAGGCGGAAATTTGCATCCACAAATTGGTGCTTTCATTGAGAGTTGAGTCCCACAATCGTAGAAGACTCTCGCATCCAAGGTTTTCTATTTTCTTGTCCATTTGTAGATTTTTCGTATGTTCTTATTATTAGAATTTTTTATTTGCAAAAATTCTTTGATAAAACGTAAAAAAGAAGTACAATGGCAAGAAATTTAGAAAATTCAACAAATAAAAATTTCAACATTAAAGAGATGGGACCACAACAATCTATGAGGCTAAATGTGACAATAGGTGGAACGGCACCACCACCACAAGTTTCCACCACGGGAACCACTGCGGTGGCTACCATGGTAGCCACCTGCGGCGAGGTCCATGGTGTCACCACCACAGCCCGAGCAGTGCCATCCAAGGCGGCTCACTGCACTAAGGCCACGGCCCAAGCCATGTCACTCCACGCCCAACGCGTTGCCAAGCCGAGCCCAAGCCTCGCATTTGCATGCATCATATGCTGAGCAGCCTACTCCTGCCGTACAACCCACTCTTGTGGCCTAGCCTGCTCCTGCGGCACAGCCTGCTTCCGTGACATTCCAAGCAGCCCAAATCATCCCAAGACTATCTCAACCATCCGAACCAATCATTGAGCCAGGGGCATTTTCACCATGTTTCTCCACGGATTTAACATTTCCCAATTCAAATCTCGCGCCTGGAGCTTACCACACTTCCATTGCTTAAGGAGGCATATTCCTTCCAAGCTCTTCTAATCCAAATGGCAAACAACACTTATCTCGACAAGTCATATAGTTGACGAACACCCTTGCACAACAGACAACCTTGGTGAATCAACTCTTGCAATGCATTGAGATCTAACGTGCCCCGGATGAGGTGTCCCGAAGAAGGACAAAGGCAGACGAACCTCTCCATTAACGTCTCGACAAGCAGCCACTTGACCAGTTATGAACCGAGCGTTCTAACGGAGTACACTCTCAATTGGACCCCCGAGATAACATATACTCCCGTCTTAACATGTGGAGGAGCGTGCACTCTCAGTTAGGCCCACAGACAAACATACGCTCACGGTTGGGGCCACACTCCGATAATTAACATGAGTAACCTTCCAGGCAAAGTGTTCATTCACGGCAAGGCCTGCAAAGAGCATCATCCACCTCACATTGGAGTAGGCAGCACAGCGGATAGAGATAAGTAGTCACTCAATCCAGCTCAAGTTCAACCAGTAGCTTGTGAGTTACTCACTCTATTGCTAGGAGCATACCACACCAACCACAACCACAACATAGATGAGTCGAACACATGGAATAGCAGGTCACGACTGGGGGTGGCCGAAGGCTCTGCCACCCCCAACAAAGGCAAATTCAGGAAAAAGCAGAAATACTCTTGAATGAGCGATTGCGCGATTTCTCGCACAACGAATCAATTGACAAGGCGCTTTGATAAGAGATGACCAACATAAACAAGTCATCTTTCAATGACAAGATCGAGCAGACGGGACTACCCCATATAGATTGCCGGATATAAAGACTTCTTCTGTTCCGACAAAACACATCAGCTCAGTCTAATGGCATGCCGGGGGCAAACGAGTACCAGAAGGACACACCAACCCAATTACCAAGAATCGAGGGCAGGCCTTGTTCTCAACACTCCAGACAATTCCTTCTGTTGTACATAACCTGGCCCAAGCCAGCCCTATCTCTGTTTTCATAACCACGCCTGCCTACTCCACGGCTCTTGGTAACCATTGATTATGCACCATGGCTCCCAGCCATGCCGACTTTGCCATGTGGCTCCTAGCCATGCCGACTTTGCCATGTGGCTCATGCCAACCAAGCCTCAAAAAGGCACATGACGAAACACCTAATGATGGCACAATATTTCTGGGAGCAGCTCACTGCACTTGCACCTTTACGCGAGGTCCACAAGCAGTTCGAAGTCTCAAGCAGATCGCCAAACATGACTTCGCAGGCTAAGGATTATTTTGGTTGTACCAGCAGTCCAGCTTTCCTCAGCTGCATTCACGACAACGACTTCCATGCTCTCCAGTGTGAGAGGATAAACTAATTGCTCTCTAGTGCGAGAGGGTAAACCAATTCTCCGACACCCGTATGGGTCTGCTCTCCAGTGCGAAGGATAAACTAATTGCTCTCTAATGCGAGAGGGTAAACTAATTATTCTCCAACGCGTAAACTAATTGCTCTCCAGTGTGAGAGGGTAAACCAATTTCCCAACACCCATATGGGTATGTTCTCCAGTGTGAGAGGATAAACTAATTGCTCTCCAGTGCGAGAGGGTAAACCAAGTCCCCGACACCCGTATGGCGAGAGGATAAACTAATTGCTCTCTAGTGCGATAGGGTAAACCAATTCCCCGACACCCGTATGGGTCTGCTCTCAAGTGCGAGAGGATAAACTAATTACTCTCCAGTGCGAGAGGGTAAACCAATTCCCCAACACCCATATGGGTTTACTCTTCAGTGCAAGAGGATAAACTAATTGCTCTCCAGTGCGAGAGGATAAACTAATTGCTCTCCAGTGTGATAGGGTAAACCAATTCTCCGACACTAATATGGGTCTACTCTCCAGTGCGAGAGGGTAAACTAATTGCTCTTCAGTGCGAAAGGGTAAACTAATTCCTTGACACCCATCTGGGTAAGCTCTCCAGTGCGAGAATACCATATAGCTTAAAAGATCAAATGCTTGAAGATCAACTAGGCAGTAAATGGTTAGGGGGCAGCAGCCATTTTGCACTTAACAATTCACTCATCCGACACTTCATCTTCAGCAGCTTCGATCTTGGCAGCTTTATCCTTGATTGCTCTATCTACGGCAACTGAGATATCAAACTCAAGCAGTTTCCTCATTTTTGGCGAAGCAACCCAGACATGGCAGCCCAATTCGTTGCCCATGCCACGCAACTTCCTCGGCCCATGCCGAGCAAATCATTGACTTCAATCAAGCCGAGCAGCACAAGCAATGGCCCCTGCCATACCACCTTCTTGGCCCATGACAAGCCGACTCCTGGCCCCTGCCAGCCGACGTGCCGCATCACCCAGATGGCTGCCCCGTGGCAACACCTCCTAAGAAGAAGACAAGGAGAATTAAGTTTTCTTTACATCGGTGCGGCGCAGAGAAGATGAAGAAAACGACGAAAGACGGTCCTTTGCATGGGTAAGTGTAGAAGATTTCTAGAGGAGGGGAAACAAATATCCTCTAAGCTTTCTCTCTCTTGTAGGGTAGAATAAATCACTCTCCAAAGTTGATTTAACAACCTACTTAAGGTGGACTTAAATAGGCTTTCAGAGAAATTTATTTCCTTTTCCTAGAAGGATTTAATTTCATATTAAAGAGGGAATCTACATCAAAATATGAAGCAGTCCTAGAGCAAGAAGATCTCTACACCTGCTTCCCTTTCCTATGAGCAGCCCAGTAGGTGTAGGGGCATTTGTGGAGTCAAAAATAATCAAGAGGCGACACGTGGATTTTTAGGTGAAGAGGACAAAATTACCCTCGAGACACACCGGGTTTCCTATACGTGAGCAGTGGAGAATCATCCATCAACCGAGTCAAAAGTGCCCAAAATAGGTAACAAGTTCAAATTTATCTCATTCATCTTTACTCCATATCTTCTACAAGGAAATCATTCCATAACCTTCAAAACCTTGCATATAAATTAAATTAATTAGGCTAATTAATGGATTAATTCCAAATTAATCCATTAATCATTAAATTAATCACCATTACACCCCCAAAAAACATCCAAGGACCGGCCATGCTCTATAAATAGGACTCCATTTTCTTTGAAAGACTAGGTCCACACTCTTGCAAAACTCCCAAAAACTCTCCAAATACTTTTCTCTCTAAATTCTAACTTTAGCATCGAAGGTTCTTCGGCCAAAGCCCCCCATTCATTGTGGGCACGTGAGACTCTTGGCCTTGACCTAAGGTGTTAATTGTTTTATAGGTGCAATTTTGTCCAAGAAGAAAAAGGCAAAAATTTGCATCCACACTCATCCATTGCTTCTTTAATGGCAGGATGCAAGTTCTTTGCAGTAAGGTGGAGCTTTACATCTTGGACCCACTTTAGGTAGTTCCTTCCAGAGACCTCGAAAGCGACGACGTCGAGTTTGTTCAAATTCGACATGTTCTTATCACAAAATAGATGGACAAGATGTGGTTAGTGTAATGGAGAAAAATCAATCAATTCACATAGGAGTAGAACATCCAGGTTCTAATAGACATGAATTGGTTTAATTTTGCATGAAAGACTTCGGGTTTTCATGGGTGATGTGTTTAAATGAAAACCTTTAGGTTTTCAAACAAGGCATGGTTATAAGAAACTTCAGTTTTCAAAATAATTGTAAACTTCATGTTCATATATTCTTGCAGGCATACACAAATATATACAAACAAATATGCAACAAGAATATGCAAAGAAATAATTTTAAGTTTATAATTATAATTCAATTTTGATTATTTGGACTTTGGGCCAAATTAAAGTGTGGGTGAAAAAATATAAAACCCATTGGGCTTAAAATAATTAGGCGAATAAAACTCGGGGCCCAAAAGAAAAAACTAAGCCACATGTGGCTTAATAAAATCGTGTCGTGCACTCCAGGCCCCAAGAATGGGTTGTATTTGAACTCAGGTGTAGGCTGCAGGCCTACGGGGAGGACGGGACAGCCGGGAGGGGGGGTGGTTGGGTTGTTGCAGGCAAGCCCAGAGAGAGAAAACATAAGGGCTGTTGCAGTGAGCCCAAAACAATTTTTTTTTTTTTTCTTTTCATCAGGCCGAGGAAACAATTTGGGCCAAGACAGGGAGGGCCTAAAAAGGGTTTTTGGGTCACTGCATGGAGCTCAAAGGAAAAATAGGCCAAGAGAAGGAGCCCAATAGGGCTCGGGTTAGGTCCAAAATGGCACCCCAGCGTGTGCGGGGTGCGTTTCACCGGAGAAGAATGCCACGGTCTAGCGTTCGTGATGACTTGGGTTGAGTCATGATGGTCGTTAACGAGGTGAATGGAGATGAAATAATCTCAACGTTATACTAACCAAACCCTAGAAAATTTAAATCAGATTTTCGACAAAATTTCGACGAGATTCAAGTGAATTTCGGTGCAATTTCCGACATTGACGACTTCGGGTCGTCGGCAATATGAACTAAAGGTTCAAGGTAGTGGCTGCAAGCCATGCCATGGTCAGGGACACCATGAAAGGTGTCGGGTTTTTGAGACTCGGAGCTTCTGGCTCCGTGGGTTTTCTGGGGAAGAGGAGAGCTGCAGGCTCTCGGATTGGCGTGAAGACCCCATTTGCAAGATGGTGGTCACGGGTTCGAAAGAACCCTAGGTTTCCCGTTTTAATTTTTCGTTTATTTTTTTCAATTCAATTATATGCATATATAATTCAATTAAAAGACAGATTCCATTTGATGCAATTCAATAGTATGCATATGCAAAAATATATTTGATTCAATTCATAGTAAATATCAAATTCACATAATTGCAACAATTATGATTATGAGGCATACACAATTTATGTAGGATCTAAAATTCATAAAACGTAAAGTTGGGTCATGCATCATGGTGAATGTTCATGCTATCAGGGCTGCAAAAATATCAAGTTAAAAGTCGTTGTTTTGAAAGAACTTGATTGCGTGATGATATGGAT
The DNA here is from genome assembly GCF_042453785.1 of Malus domestica. Taxonomy (NCBI): domain Eukaryota; kingdom Viridiplantae; phylum Streptophyta; class Magnoliopsida; order Rosales; family Rosaceae; genus Malus; species Malus domestica. Next base: position 30,292,614 of record NC_091675.1, read on the forward strand.
GAACTGGTTTGATGTAGAAAAATTCTTCAACATCAGATTCCTAAGCGCAGCGGTATGAGCGTGCTGATAATGTGTTGTGGTATATTTTATCTGACAATATTTAGGGTGGCCAGCGGCAAGGAGAAGAGAGAAAAGAGAGATGTGTTTGTGGAATTGTAGAGGAATATGTGTTGTTATCCCTCCTACATTGTGCCTTTATTTATAGCAGTAGAAGGAGAGAAGATATTCCTTTTTCCCCAAGTAATACAAGTTGTAATAGGAAAGGATAACTAGAATCAAATCTAATTTAGGATTTACACAATCACACTTAAACTAGAAATGTTTACAACACATTATAATTTATTGAGTAATCAAAATAAACCACACATTTATACTATATTGATGACCAGTGGCGGATCCAGGAAATAATGTTTGGGGGGTCAATAAACATAGCGCGCAATTTTTTTTTAACAGAAACGGCATGCATATCGTTATTTCATCGAGTCTTGGTAGGATAGCGCGACCAGCTACTCCAAAATCCTTGTTCAAAGGTCCTGACAAGAGATTTCTCTTCGGCGGAAAATGTGGGCAGCCTTTCCTTCACCAGCTCTCTCATGCTTTGTGGGTAATTTCCAAATACCAACGGTCCCATAAACCTAATGCAAATTTAACAAGAAGCTAATATTAATCAACTGCTAATGAAATTAAATTAATTAATGGACTTCTCAAAGTTATCATTAGTGGTTATACAGACCATCCTAGATAAAAATCAAACAGTCTCTTTGCTGCAGCTTGATCTTCCTGTGAATTAGAATATGGCTTAAAATACTTAGTAGCAAGGACGATTCCGATCTCTCCATTTTGCTCTACCTGCAAGATGACATTCAAAACAAACTTTATCAAGATTCCTTCAATGAGTTTTGAACTTTGAATAGAGATGAAGGTGGTTTCTATAAGTATAACCTGGTATCTCTCTTTATATAGCTTCACAGCAGTGGCGTGAGCAAGGATGATGTGATGGGCAGCAATGTAAGGCTCCGTGGACGAGTTACCACCAAAGTTACAGGGACCGACGGGCACCATACATCGAGGTGGAGATCCCAACACACAAAGTGTGTAAAGGTACTTGGAGCACCGAACCTTGAACTTGACAGCATCCTTGGTTCTTTCAGACCTTTCGTCAAACACTTGGTGTGCAGCCAAGGGGTCTCACCAGCAGCTCCAAGGGGTCGCACCAGTAGCTCTAATGGGTCTCTAAGGTTGTTTCCATGGCTTCCAAGGGGTCGTGCGACCCCATTGACCCCACTGTGGATCCGCCACTGTTGATGACTATCTTATGTGGAAAGTGGACGAGTGTCGTAAACTTCATGGTGTCCAATTGTTGCCTATAGTGATCCATAAGTAGGCCTGGCAATTCCTGACACGACACGATAACCCGACACGACACGACACGAAATTAACAGGTGTTTGGGTCGACACGATAACGAATCGGGTCGTTATCAGGTAACCCGATAAGCACCTGTTAAGATAACGGGTTGATTCGGATATACACGTGGGTAACACGATACACGATAAGCAGAATATTAATTTTATAATTTTATAACCCTAAAAAATACTATAATAATTATATATATATTAATTTAACAATTTTATACCCCTAAAAACTATAATAAATATATATATATATATTAATTATAATAATTATAATAATTATATATACTATAATAATTATACCCCCAAAATATTAACTATAATAATTATATATATATATATATATATATTAAATTTTAAATTAAATTTTATAAAAACTATAATAATTATTAATTAATAAGCATCCATTGATTCCATAATTCCATTCCATTCTTGCCGCACCCTTTGAAGAAAAAAGGAGGGAAAATGAAAATTATAAGAAAAGCTGAAAAGGAAACAAAAAAAGAGAGGGAAAGATGGGTAGGCTGTTGCCCTCTAAAGAAAAAGAAAGGAGGGAAAAATGAAAATTATAAGAAAAGCTGAAAAGGAAACAAAGAAGAGAGGGAAAAATTAAAATTAATAAAAGTGGTGAGAATTTTTTTTTTTTTTAAAGTTATTAACTTTTTATCACACATATGACATATCCCACTATTTTTATAATGACACGTGATGTACTACTCCGTGTACCGGTCAATTATACGTACAAAATAAATATATTTAAATCTACTTAATAAATATAAATATATATATATATATATACCATTTAACTTGATGGGATACAAATTCTACAAAACTAATTTCAACGATCCAACCGTCAAACTTGTTTGTATATGCTTCGAGATCGTATCAGCGAAAAATTGCAAAAAACAAACATTCATAGATCAAGTAACCGACCAAAACTTTTCGATGGTTATAAAATGAAAAATCACGATTTAACGGTTATTTTAACTCTGATTTTGATTATTTTTTATAGCTACACTCCTTGACCCTATATGAATACAATGAATGAATTCGATCTTTAATTTAAAATATTTACACTAGTGGATACCACAAAATCTTATGTTATTCTTAATGAAAGTATGAATAAACTCTTAAGTATTAGTGAATCTATTGTTTTGATGGGATACTCATTCTACGAAACTAGTTGCACTGATCCAACCGTCAAACATGTTTGTATATACTTCGAGATCGCATACGCCAAAAATTACAAAAAACAAACATTCAGAGATAAAGTAACGGGACAAAACATTTCGACGGTTATAAACGAAAAATCACGATTTAACGGTTATTTTAACTCCGCTTTTGATGATTTTTTACAGCTACACTCCTTAACCCTATATGAATACAATGAATGAATTCGATCTTCAATTTAAAATATTTACACTAGTGGATACCACAAAATCTTATGTTATTCTTAATGAAAGTATGAATAAACTCTTAAGTATTAGTGAATCTATTGTTTTGATGGGATACTCATTCTACGAAACTAATTTCAATGATCCAACCGTCAAACATGTTTGTATATACTTCAAGATCGCATATGCCAAAAATTGCAAAAAAAATAAAATTCAGAGATAAAGTAATGAGATAAAACTTTTCGACGGTTATAAACGAAAAATCACGATTTAATGGTTATTTTAACTCTGATTTTGATGATTTTTTACAGCTACACTCCTTGACCCTATATGAATACAATGAATGAATTCGATCTTCAATTTAAAATATTTACATTTGTAGATACCACAAAATCTTATGTTATACTTGATGAAAGTATGAATAAACTCTTAAGTATTAGTGAATCTATTGTTTTGATGGGATACTCATTCTACTAAACTAGTTTCAATGATCCAACCGTCAAACATATTTGTATATTCGAGATCGCATACGCCAAAAATTGCAAAAAACAAACATTCAGAGATAAAGTAACGGGACAAAACATTTCGACGGTTATAAACGAAAAATCACGATTTAACAGTTATTTTAACTCCGATTTTGATGATTTTTTACAGCTACACTCCTTGACCCTATATGAATACAATGAATTAATTCGATCTTCAATTTAAAATATTTACACTAGTGGATACCACAAAATCTTACGTTATACTTAATGAAAGTATGAATAAACTCTTAGGTATTAGTGAATCTATTGTTTTGATGGGATACTCATTCTACGAAACTAGTTTCAATGATCCAACCGTCAAACATGTTTGTATGTACTTCGAGATCGTATACGCCAAAAATTACAAAAAGCAAACATTCAGAGATAAAGTAACGGGAGATCGTATACGCCAAAAATTACAAAAAGCAAACATTCAGAGATAAAGTAACGGGACAAAACATTTCGACGGTTATAAACGAAAAATCACGATTTAACAGTTATTTTAACTCCGATTTTGATGATTTTTTACAGCTACACTCCTTGACCCTATATGAATACAATGAATTAATTCGATCTTCAATTTAAAATATTTACACTAGTGGATACCACAAAATCTTACGTTATACTTAATGAAAGTATGAATAAACTCTTAGGTATTAGTGAATCTATTGTTTTGATGGGATACTCATTCTACGAAACTAGTTTCAATGATCCAACCGTCAAACATGTTTGTATGTACTTCGAGATCGTATACGCCAAAAATTACAAAAAGCAAACATTCAGAGATAAAGTAACGGGACAAAACATTTCGACGGTTATAAACGAAAAATCACGATTTAACGGTTATTTAAACTCCAATTTTGATGATTTTTTACAGCTACACTCCTTGACCCTACATGAATACAATAAATGAATTCGATCTTCAATTTAAAATATTTACCCTAGTGGATACCACAAAATCTTATGTTATACTTGATGAAAGTATGAATAAACTCTTAAGTATTAGTGAATCTATTGTTTTAATGGGATACTCATTCTACGAAACTAGTTTCAATGATCCAACCATCAAACATGTTTATATATACTTCGAGATCGCATACGCCAAAAATTGCAAAAAACAAACATTCAGAGATCAAGGAACGGGATAAAACTTTTCGACGGTTATAAAAAGAAAAATCACGATTTAACGGTCATTTTAACTCCGATTTTGATGATTTTTTGCAGCTATACTCCCTGACCCTATATGAATACAATGATTGAATTCGATCTTCAATTTAAAATATTTACACTAGTGGATAAACTTATGTTATACTTAATGAAAGTATGAATAAACTTTTAAGTGTTAGTGAATATATTGTTTTGATGAGATACACGGATTCTACGAAACTAGTTTCAACGATCCAATTGTCAAACATGTTTGTATATACGTCGAGATCGCATACGCCAAAAATTGCAAAAAACAAACATTCAGAGATAAAGTAATGAGACAAAACTTTTCGACGGTTATAAAACGAAAAATCACGATTTAACGGTTATTTTAACTCCGATTTTGATGATTTTTTACAACTACACTCCTTGACCCTATATGAATACAAAGAATGAATTCGATCTTCAATTTAAAATATTTACACTAGTTAATAAAAGTCTGAATAAACTATAATAATTATATATATTTATTTAACAATTTTATACCCCTAAAAACTATAATAATTATATATATATTAAATTAAATTTAAAAAATTGATGACCATTGGATCGGCTGAGATCAAGCTAAAGTTCCAATACAATTTCATGATGATCGATGTAAATTGATGATTTTGTAAATTGAGGTTTAAACTTTTGAGAAAGACTTCACAACCTTGAAAACAAAAGCTTTTTCATTTTGCATATCCTTGCACATTTAATATTTGTAATAGATTAGTAGTGTATGTATTATTTTTTTATTAGGCACTTATTTTCGAGTGTAGATGTAGTACTTAAACAACAATGTGTTTTAATGTTTTGAAGTAATATTTATGTGGCAATGTGTGGTATGTGCAAATTTAAGAAAAAATAATAATTTTCTTAACGGGTCATAACGGGCGGGTGTGACACGACACGACCCGTTAAGATAACAGGTGTTACACGAAAACGATACGAACACGACATACACGACCCGTTTGCCAGGCTTATCCATAAGGTTGGGGTTGGTTAAGTTTTACTCCTAGGATGAAGATGAAGGGCTACAAACCCTGGTGGTGGAGTTAGTCGCCACTTTGAGGATTCAACAGAAAAAGAAGGGTCATCTACTGGTACAAAATAGTGATCTTCCTAGCATTTTTCAAAAAATTGAGGTTTCGTCTTATAAAACTTGTATTCACATAATAATAATTGTCAATAATCCTAAAATGCAATACTTTTACATATAAAAATTTAAGAAGCAATAAAATATTTCTCGAATAAGCACTTGCTTTAAAATTCAATTTCAGCTCTTGAAAATTGACATGCTCCACTACTAATATTTTTCTATGTGTTAACTCATAGTCCTTTACAACCTCTAGAAACGATGTAGGCCTAATAAAAGGCCCAACTAAGGCCCAGGGAGAAAAGGTAACTCCAAGGCCCAAAGGAAAAAGGGAAGACCAAGACCTCATGAGTTAAGAGGAGACAACTCTTTGGCACATGATAGACTATCTCTGATGTGCTAAGCATCCAGGCAAAGTGTTAGGTATGCAGTGATAGACGAAGTGCTAGGCATCCAGTGCTAGGCGGAGTGCTAGGTATGCAGTGCTAGGCGGACCATGATGCTTTACTAAGACCACAAGACAAGGGCGATTTAATTAGAACACCATACTAGGGTGCTTTAATTAGAATACCAAAGAAAGATGCTCTAGTGAGACCACAAGAGAAGAGTACTCTAATTAGACCACCAGACCAGGGTGCTCTAGTTAGACCACTATACCAGGATGCTTTAACAAGACCACCCGAGAAAGGTGCTCTAATTAGACCACCAGACTAGGCATGCAATCACCTTCTTGAGTGCTTTACAGACAACCACTACATAAAGGCACATTGACCAAGAACATTTGTTGGGTTGATAGAAAGATGTCACTTCACCTCTATTTGAGACCACTCATTTGACCTTTCTTAGGAAAGCGGGGTTTTTGCCTATATAATGAAAGAGAGAGCGAAGAAGAAATAAAGGCTAGTTGGGGTAGAGGGGGCATACTGCCCTTCGGCTTCACCATGCCAATTGAGGGCTTTGGGCCACTGGTCATAATTCTGTTTGTAGATGAACCACTATATATCCCTATGTTTATCTTACTATTGTTGTTTATTATATCCTTTAAGTTAACCTTACGATATGTGAGCGTCAACTCACACTCGTTTGAGTTGACCCGTAAATTTTAAACGTCTTCATAGGCCTGGCAATTCTTAACACGACCCGATAACCCGACACGATATAATACGAAATTAATAGGTGTTCGGGTCGACACGATAACGAATCGGTTCGTTATCAGGTAACCCGATAAGCACCTGTTAAGATAACGGGTTGGTTCGGGTATACACGTGGGTAACACGATACATGATAAGCAAAATATTAATTTTATAATCTTATAACCCTAAAAAAATACTATAATAATTATATATATTAATTTAACAATTGTATACCCTTACAAACTATAATAATTATATATATATATATATATATTATATTAAATATTAAAAATTGGTGACCATTGGATTGCCTTAAATATACATACCATTTAATTTCTTAAGTGTTATATGTACTGTTTGTACCATACTTAGGGCCTCCGTATTTAGATCTCGTACAAATACTCGGGGGACTTAAATGTAATTATGTAATAAATGAATGGGCAAATATGTAATAAGTGAGGAGCCCTTATTCTATAAAAGAACTCCTCACCCTCACAATTGGAAGAGGCCAATTCCTAGGCCTTGAAGCCTCCTCACATCCCATCTCACAATCCTCTCAGAAATACAATATCAGTGTGGACGTAGCCCAAACCTTGGGGTGAACCACGATACATCTTGTGTTATTTACATTTCTTGTAGATTCACGGTCGGATTTACGTTGTTCCAAGACTTCCGGTTTTGTACATCAACATTTGGCGCCGTCTGTGGGAAACGACACAAGAAATCATGTCGGTTCTCTTTCATTTTTTTCATCTCACCACCGTGAAACATCACCATAACATCCACCATGAATCTGCAGAAACCCAAAAACCAAACACCTGCACAGTTACTGCAAAACCCATGCCTTCCGCTCCAGCTCTCCGTCACTGCAACAGTTACGAACAAGCTTCATAATTCTCAGATCTTTCTTTCTCTCTCTCTCTCTCTCTCTCTCAGCAATGGGAGTTTCAAAGACCAAAACTTTACCACATTTTCCATCATTTCGCTTCATTTTTCACTTTTTCCCACACTCTCCAGCACTGTCCTTCCAGCCCATTTCTCCTCAGCTCAGCAACCCATAATGAACCAACAACTGAAGGAGAGAAAAAGATCATGGGCAAAGTTGCACCATGTTGACTTTCTCAATTTGGAGGCCGGAAGGTATCCATGAATGGAAGGCACGACTCACAGGCGGCAGAATGAAATCAGGGAGAGACTTGACGGGGTCGGAGCTTTCGATGGTGGAGAGGGGCTCGAGCCGAAGGTGACCACTATGACCGGAGAACCCGACCCAGAATGAAAGCCCGTTCGTGGCTTTTACGGGATCCATTTTTGGGGCTCTAGGGTTGGAACGTTTCAAGGGTTCAGAAACCTTTCGAACACCCTGGGTTTTTTATTCCGATTCCGAGTGTTTGATCTTCGCGGGTTTTGTTAGATGGTTCGGAAGTTCAAGCTTGGAAAGAAATGGTGGTGATCATGCAGTGACAACAGGCTTGACTCCATTGATATACTGAGATGAAAGTTGAAAAGAGAAACAGAAGGAGGAGAAAGAGAAAGAGAGAGAAAGAGAGAGAAAGAGAGAGAGAGAAATGAAGTGAGGTGTGTGTTAGATTCCGCACTTTTCCATAAACTTGAGGATGCAGAAAAAGAGATCAAAGAGTTGAAAAGATTGAGAATTTGAGGCTGTATTGCAAGGGTTTGTTGAGCAAGGAGATGGTTAGGGATGTCAAATCCGTGGTTGCCGGGGTGGGTGTCGCGATCTGTGACCCAATGGACAATCTGATATTCGAAGTGAGGAAGAATCTGGAGGCGGTGGTTGACGGCGTCGTGCTGAGCAATGAGGCGGCGGAGCTCGAGGCCATCATTGAAGGGCTTAACAATGCTCTCACTCTTGACTTGGAAGCTGTGACCTTTTTTTGTGATGACTACATGATTTACCAATATGACTACCTCCACTCCGGAGACGCCGTCATCCTCCTCCACGTCCGTCCCACCAGCGTCATCTATGGCGCCGACTGAGGCACCACTGACGTCTCTATCCCCGAGGACCAGAAGTCCCAGTAGAAGCTCGAGGACGATAAAAGAAAAAGAGGGACATTTGTGCAGGTGAAAAAGAGAAAGTGCAAAAAGAGAAAAAGAAAAGAGCAAAGCAGAAAGTAAACAAAAGCAAAAGTAGATAATATTAATGGGGTGCATAGTGGGGTGGTGCAGTCCACAACCATGATTATGATGGGCCAACAAGCCAGCTCATTCCAATTCAGATTTGACAGCAGCTGTTACTCCCAATATCTCAAAAACCATCCAAGCCAACGAACGTTACTAACAGAAGCAACCCAGTACGCAGTAGGCGCAGTACGCACCAACGATCTGTAACTATCGAAACCCTTATTTTTGAATGATGTAATTTATTTTCCTTATCTTTCGAAGACATCTGTATAAACCCCATCAGAAGGTGAAAAAAATAAATAAATAAATAAAGGGCAAAGCCCAAAATAAATTGGCTGGAATGTTATGTGGAGGGCGAAGACCCATAAGCCCAAAATAGCACCAACCAGGTGATCAAAAGTATGCCCAGTACTCTAAAATTATTCGGCAACTTGCCACTATTACCACCAACCGGGTGATCAAAAGTACGCCCAGTACTTCAAATTATACATGAGCATTACTCATGTCAATCATACATAAACATTCATAAGCATCACTCATTCAATCATACATAAACATTCATGAGAATAACTCATGTCAACATTCATGAGCATCACTCATGTCAATCAACATAAACATTCATGAGCATCACTCATGTCAACCAGCTTCAAAAGCTTCATTTACAAAAGCTCTAGCTTTAAAAGCTTCATTTACAGAGTTCCAGCTTCAAAAGCTTCATTTATGAAAGCTTTAGCTTTAAAAGTTTCATTTATAGAGCTCTAGCTTCAAAAAGCTTCATTTACAAAAGCTCTAGCTTCAAAAGCTTCATTTACAGAGCTCTAGCTTCAAAAGCTTCATTTACAAAAGCTCTAGCTTCAAAAAGCTTCATTTACAGAGCTCCAACTTCAAGGCTTCACTTGCAAAGCTTCACCTACAAAGCTTCAGTGTAGGGTATACAAATACCGCCTCTGAACAACCGCCACTTCGGCCCATACATAGATTCAATTTGAAGTCTCCAGCCAACAGACTCTATTGACCGAAGACTTGGGGGACTACACTATACACCATATATTGGGCCTCAACTGGGCCTCATGAAAAATACTTAGGGGACTCTAACCCATCATCATGTATTGAGGAGCGAGCCCTTATTCTATAAAAGGGACTCCCTCACCATCATTAGAGAGCATCGCCGCCTACTGAGCAATCACCTCGCCGCGAGAACCAACTCTAGCCCATATTTATGTATTGAGGAGCGATCCCTTATTCTATAAAAGGGACTCCCTCACCTTTAAACACCACAAGCCGAGCCAACCAAGGCAACATAAGGCACAAACAGAGCAGCCTCGCAACATATGCTATTTCTAGTTAAGCATCATTTCAGATTGGGCACCGCCTCATATCGAGTTTTAGTTCTAGACAACATTTAGTTACTTCGGCCCACACATGGACTGAATTTCATGTCTTCAGCCAAAAGACTCTCTTGACTGAAGACTTGGAAGACTACTGTTTGTACCATACTTAGGGCCTCCGTATTTAGATCTCGTACAAATACTCAGGGGACTTAAATGTAATTATGTAGTAAAGGAAGGGGCAAATATGTAATAAGTGAGGAGCCCTTATTCTATAAAATGACTCCTCACCCTTACAATTGGAAGAGGCCAATTCCTAGGCCATCAGAGACCTCACTCTCTCCCTCAAAAGCTCTGAATCTTTCTCCCTCACCCCCCTCACATCTTAGATAAATACATAATCAGTGTGGACGTAGCCTAAACCTTGGGGTGAACCACGATACATCTTGTGTTATTTACATTTCATGCATATTCACGGTCGGATTTACGTTGTTCCAAGACCTCCGGTTTTGTGCATCAACATGTACAAAATAAATAAATTTAAATCTATATAATATATATATATATATATATATACCATTGAACTTGATGGGATACAAATTCTATGAAACTAATTTCAACGATCCAACCGTCAAAGTTGTTTGTATATGCTTCGAGATCGCGTCATCAAAAAACAAACATTGAGAGATCAAGTAACAGGACAACTTTTTGACGGTTATCAACGCAAAATCACGATTTAACGGTTATTTTAACTCCGATTTTGATGATTTTTTACACTACACTCCTTGACCCTATATGAATACAATGAATGAACTCGATCTTCAATTTAAAGTATTTACACTAGTGGATACCACAAAATCTTATGTTATACTTAATGAAAGTTTGAATAAACTCTTAAATATTAGTTAATCTATTGTTTTGATGGGATACGCATTCTACGAAACTAGTTTCAACGATCCAACCGTCAAACATGTTTGTATATACTTTGAGATCGCATACGCCAAAAATTGCAAAACATAAACACTCAGAGATCAAGTAACAGGACACAACTTTTCGACGGTTATAAACAAAAAATCATAATTTAACGGTTATTTTAACTCCGATTTTCATGATGTTTTACAACTACACTCCTTGACCCTATATGAATACAATGAATGAATTCGATCTTCAATTTAAAATATTGATACTAGTGGATACCACAAAATCTTATATTATATTTAATGAAAGTATAAATAAACTCTAAATATTAGTGAATCTATCGTTTTGATGAGATATGCATTCTACGAAACTAAGTTCAAGGATCCAACCGTCACACTTGTTTGTGTATGCTTAAGATCTCATACGCTAAAAATTGCAAAAAATAAACATTCAGAGATCAAGTAACAAGACAAAATATTTCGACGATTATCAACGAAAAATCATGATTTAACAGTTATTTTAACTCTGATTTTGATGATTTTTAACAGCTACACTTCTTGACCCTATACGAATACAATGAATGAACTTGATCTTCAATTTAAAATATTTACACTAGTGGATACCACAAAATCTTATGTTATACTTAATAAAAGTATGAATAAACTCTTAAGTGTTAGTGAATCTATTGTTTTGATGGGATGCGCATTCTACAAAACTAGTTTCAACGATCCAACCGTCAAACATGTTTGTATATACTTCGAGATCGCATACGCCAAAAATTGCAGAAAACAAACATTCAGAGATCAAGTAACGGGACAAAACTTTTCGACGGTTATCAACGAAAAATCATGATTTAACAGTTATTTTAACTCCGATTTTGATGATTTTTTTACAGCTACACTCCTTGACCCTATATGAATACAATGAATGAATTCGATCTTCAATTTAAATTATTGACACTAGTGGATACCACAAAATCTTATATTATATTTAATGAAAGTATGAATAAAGTCTAAAGTGTAGTGAATCTATTGTTTTGATGGGATACACATTCTACGAAACTAGTTTCAACGATCCAACCGTGAAACATGTTTGTATATACTTCAAGATCGCATACGCCAAAAATGGCAAAAAACAAACATTCAGAGATCAAGTAACGGGTCAAACCTTTTTTACAGTTATGAACTAAAAATCACGATTTAACGGTTATTTTAACTCCGATTTTGATGATTTTTTACAGCTACACTCCTTGACTCTATATGAATACAATGAATGAATTTGATCTTCAATTTAAAATATTTACACTAATGGAGACCACAAAATCTATGTCATGATGATTGATGAAAATTGAGGATTTTGTAAAAGGAATAACATGCAAGCTTTGAGTTCCATTGGCAAGGTTTAATTAAACTTTTGAGAAAGGCTTCACAACCTTGAAAGCAAAAACTCTTTCATTTTGCATATTTTGCACATTTAATATTTTGTAATAGACTAGTAGTGTATGCATGTTTGTTTATTAAGCTCTTATTTTCGAGTGTAGATGTATTATTTAAACGACAAATGTGTTTTAATGTTTTGAAGTAATATTTATGTGGCAATGTTTGGTATGTGCAAATTTAAGAAGAAAAAAAAAATTTCTTAACGGATCATAATGGGTCGGGTCACTTTACCCAAGTGACCCGACCTGTTAATGACCCGTTAAGATAACGAGTGTGACACGACACGACTCGTTAAGATAATCGGTGTTACACGAAAACGACATGAACACTACAGACACGACTCGTTTGCCAAGCCTACGTCAACACTACATATTCTTACAACTTTCACTGATGATAATCAAGTCAATTTTATTTATTTATTTTTAACTAAATCTCCACAGGAGAGAATTTGTGGTGAACGTGATGCGGGCTTGGGCTTGACACTTGGTCCAAAACAAGAGAATAAAAGGTTAAGAAACAACAAAAAACCGCTAGAAGGAGGGTTCGAACCTCCGACCTTGTGGTTAACAGCCACACGCTCTAACCAGCTGAGCTATTCCAGCTTGTTAGCATCAACATCCATCTCTTATTTATATTACTGTACAGTTAACTTTACAAATTCTCTGCTAATGAAACAATTGCTATTAGATTCAACCTGTGCATGGGCAACACTGCATGCATTATCGATACTTGTCTGGGTCGTTCTTAACAAGCATGTGCATTTTAGATCTTGGTACAGAATATTTAATTTATTGGCACATAATATTTGATCTTTGACCATTTAGAGTACTTTTAGTAATACTTTTCTTTCAATGTAGATGTCTTAATTTTGGAGTATTCATATATATATATATATATGGTTGATAAGAACTCAAACCTAAGTAATTGTAGTTTTCTGTATGTTACATAAGAAAGGTGGTGATCAAAACCATGATATATAATTCCCACTCAAACTAGTTTTAGTGAGAGAACATAGTCCAAGTTTACATTATGCATGTTTCATAGTTTACACAACCAACGAAATCTTATTTCTGAATAGCTATTTAATAAGTACTTGGGACTGCATTACAATTCACATTGCCTAAGTTTTACAACCTTTTTTTAACCGTACATAAAATTGATAGTACAGAAAATGAATAACTAAGATTGATATAAAAGACCTAATAATTGTAAAAATCACATATATCAATTAAAACATCAGCACAACTCAGATCCTCGTAACCTCAAAACCAAAGCTCAAGTTTTAAGAATAAAAAGGTCGTCGAAGGAGGGAGGGGTTAATTTTTGCGTGGATTCTTTGTGAGAGGGGGTGAGACCAAATGTGAGGCGAGTAAATGTGAAAAAAAAAATCACGAGGGGAGGTGTAGAAGATAAAAGCTGGGACACTGAATCCGAGAGACTGTAGGGTTTGAATATACATATGACATTGTCCTTCGCTAGCTCAGTTTTTATGAGTTTATCTCTTCCCTCACCATCACAGATTAGAGAAACACGACAATTACCAAGTCCCCACAAGGTATTGGCAGCGTGTTGGGTGTGTTTGGCTGGATTGATGTGTGGTTGCACCGAAATCACATGCTTTTATCGAGCAACCAATTTGTTACCTTTTTTATCTTGGAAAAGTCATATACTCATTATATTTGTTATCGTTTTAAATCTCGTTCATTGAGTTTTCATTTTGTCTACCAAATAATCTATTTGTTTGTTTGTGTTTCATTTTGTGTACCTTATGGTTTGACACAATTTTCAAGCTAATATTATAATATATTATACAAAAAAATATATGAGATAACAGAGAATTTGTAAAGAGTCTCATTCTGAAAGAATTTCCTTAACATTTAACTATTTGAAAAGATGTAATTGGTTGACTTTTTTCTTGTAATGTTGTAAACATTTTTCTTATCAATGGGTAATCGCTAATTGTTTCAGGTAAATTTTTTTTATAAAAAGAAACAATATGTGTCAAGTTTTATGGCAATATATATAAGATATGTCGAAGTTATTCGTTTTCCCATATATCTAGGGACGGGCAACGGTTATGGAGGGTAGGTAACCGTGATTATTTACCCATAACCATTTATGCTCATACTTGCATAACCGTTTACCCATTGGGTAATTGCCTAAACGGTTATACTCATACCCATAACCGTTTATAAACGGTTAACCATACCCATAACCGCATACCCATTTAACCGTAACCGTTTAATACCAGTTTACCTATTTACCCTTTTTAACCCGTTTATCTTTTTTTTTACCATTACCCCTTTTTCACCCATCTACATGTTTTTTAACAACTTGAAAATAAAATAAAATTGTCATAATTTTCTATTTTTGACAATTAAACACCGTTATAGGTACATTCATCATACATTTTCGTATTTTAATTTTTTAAGTTCTTATATCATTCCAATAATTGACATAATATACGGACGATATTTTTAACTGTTACCAATGAAGGTAAATATAATATTTGCTAAGTATTATTGGGTTACAAAAATTGTTTAGAAGACATTTATGTCAAAGCATTTCTGTCAATTTCACGGTTACTCGCAAAGAATTTAAATTAATTTGGCAAATTCCTTGATGATGAGAATTATCATTCCTGTAGCAGTGTTATTGAGAGAATGACCGATGAATTCCTTGCTAATTTATTGGGTGCTAAGTATTATTGGATCAAGAACATGGTTTGTGTTAGTTTTACATATATAAAATAAATGGGTACACGGTTACCCATTTATAACCGCGGTTAATACCCATAACCGCCCATTTAAATTTCGCGGGTAAATGGTTATACCCATAACCGTAACCGTTTAATTTAAATGGACGGGTAACCGTGGTTACCCATAACCAATAGGTATTTGCTCATCCCTACGTATATCCAATAAATAAGGATTGTTTCTTTCGGCAAGGTATATACTCAAGTGAATTCAAGTGAATTTTGTTGTTGTTAATAATCCTCAATTTCTGGTAATTGATTAACTGAAAATTAAATTTTCTTGTGATTGAGCATTTATGGTGTAATACACTTTCCTTTCCAATTTTTTAAAGGATGTTTTAGATTTTGGCCCTTACAACTCATGATTCCTAGATAAAAACTCATCTACATATAAACATTCAATAAAAGCCAAAATTTAAAATATGCAGCCACATTGGAACACTATTGACCTATTAATACAATTTATTTACACTCATGCCACTTTCCCAAATCCCTAAATTTATTCCAATTTTAAAGTTGTAGAAAAAATGAAATAAAATATATAAATTGTTGTATTGCATTAATTGTATCCATATCATACCAAAAATTTACCTTTTTGTGATATATATGTTTTGCATTAATTGGGAACTAAATTAATTTGTTCCAATTATTAAAAAAAAAATTATACTAAATTCATATTATATATTTTGAATCAAATAACACTTCTCTAACTTGTAGGTAAATTATTTTTCATGTATTGTTACATATATTAGGCACATTTTATTGTTGTATAAATATAGGTATGACATAATATTTTTCAATATAATATATCAAATTACATTTCTTCTTGTTATGGGTAAATTATTCTCCATGTATTAGTGAAAAAAAAATAATATTATACTACACACCGGGTATAATTTTTTGTAGGTAAATTATTGAAAATTAATTTGTAGGTAGGTAGGTAAATTAATTTGTTCCAATTATATAAAAAATATATATACTATATCTAGATATTATATGTCACATCCTGGCCCGGGTCCACCACATCCCAGGCCGATTCCATCACCGTAGCACGATATTGTTCGCTTTGGACTTACCATTCCCTCACGGTTTTGTTTTTAGGAACTCATGAGCAACTTCCCAGTGAGTCACCCATCTTGGGAGTGCTCTGGCCTTCTTCTCGCTTAACTTCAGAATTCATACAAAACCCAAAGCCAGTGAGCTCCCAAAAGGCCTCGTGCTAAGTAGGGATGAGAATATACATTTAAGGATCACTCCCCTGGGCGATGTGGGATGTCACAATCCACCCCTCTTAGGGGCCCGAAGTCCTCGTCGGCACACTTTCAACCAGGGATTGGCTCTGATACCATTTGTCACATCCCGGCCCGGGTCTACCACATCCCAGGCCAGTTCCACCACTATAGCACGATATTGTCCGCTTTGGGCTTACCATTCCCTCACGGTTTTGTTTTTAGGAACTCACGAGCAACTTCCCAGTGGGTCACCCATCCTGGGAGTGCTCTGGCCTCCTTCTCGCTTAACTTCAGAATTCTTACGGAACCCGAAGCTAGTGAGCTCCCAAAAGGCCTCGTGCTAGGTAGGGATGAGAATATAAATTTAAGGATCACTCCCTGGATGATGTGGGATGTCACATTATATATATATATATATATATTTTTTTTTTTTGTTTGAGAAAACCTAGATTATGTATTTTGAATCAAATAACATTTTTGTACACATGGTAGGTAAATTATTTCATGTATTATTACATATATTAGCCTATTAGGGACGTACTTTTTGGTAAGAATATATAAAGTAATATGTATATGATTGTTTGTAGGTAAAACAATAAAATCAAAAGCATGATCCAATTCCTAAGTTTATAATATTTTGTTGTTCGTATACACTATTTTGCATCATTGGAAATGAACATTTCAAATAGTAGGTAGGTAAATTAATATGGTCTAATGATATAAATACACACACACACATTTTGAATCAAATAATATTTTTGTACATGGTAGGTAAATCACTTTTTTATTATATGTATTATTACATATATTAGGTTTTTTTTAATATATATATATATGTTTGTACCATACTTGACCAATCATGAAACTACTGAGCACCGGTCAACGTTATACCGTCAAGGACCCAGAAGAGTTTCCCTCCAACCAGGAGGCCAATCACAGCGCGACAAGTGTCGACATCAGAAGCCAATCATAGTGCGACACATGTCAACATCAGAAGCCAATCACAACATGACACGTGTCAATGTCAAAATGAAACTAGAAACTCTCTTCTATAAATAGAGATCATTCTCTCACAATATTTCCTAATGTCATTTGTACTAAATCATTTACTTGTACTCACTAAAGGAGAGCTTGAACCTATGTACTTGTGTAAACCTTTCACAATTAATGAAAACTCCTCTACTCCGTGGACGTAGCCAATCTAGGTGAACCACATACATCTTATGTTTGCTTCCCTATCTCTATCAATTTACATACTTATCCATACTAGTGACCGGAGCAATCTAGCGAAGGTCACAAACTTAACACTTTCTGTTGTACCAAAGTCCTTACCGATTTTGTGCATCAACATTTGGCGCCGTATGTGGGAACAACACTTATTCCCACTCTCTTCAGCTTTATCAAGCTGGTTTCCACCATTCGTAAACTCTCTTTTGACCAGGCATCCCTCTCCAACATGGGGAGCGAAGGAAACCATAACACATAGAATGACACCCGTCTTGCACCTAGTGCGAAGCAACGAAAGAAGGAAGGAAAGAGGGTTGCTCTTCAAGCTAAAGTCGATGAGCTAGAAGCTTAAAACAACAAGATAGCAATGAAGAATGAGGTCCTCCAGGAGCAGTATGAGAAGCTTTTTGAGACGCTCCACGAAACTATGCGTACTCAAACACGCGATCTTGTTGCCCCTGTGGACATCAACCATCATCTAGGTGCCCTCCAACATGGAGGGTCACCTTCTTTCGACATGGGTATCCCTGATAAGGAGCGAGCTAATCATCCAAACATTGATCAACATGAGACTTCTCTCAACCCAGCTGCTTCGACCCGAAGCAGGAGAAGTGGAGGAAGACACCTTCTTGCAGAAGGGTTGGAAGGATCGAAAGCTATTTATCGTGACTGCCAATACTTCCTAAAGCAACGTCGAGATAATCCCCTCCACATATGCTCGAAGATCAATGACCCAAAAGTTTCTGAAAGATTCGGTCCCCTCCCACGACCCAGGCCAGTTGCCAATCTAGGGAATGAACGACATGTCTTAGAGGAACATGAAGGTACAGGGGACTCTGAGGTATTCCGACAGACTCGCCCTAGAAGTCAGTACGGCGAGTCCAAGGAAAAATCACACGCCCTTGCTCAAACTTTCCTACTTCCAAGAGGCGATGGAGACTTACAAAAGAAAATCCCAGTGGTACATGACTCCACTCAAGACCTCCTTGTCCAACAGCTCCTTGAGGAAGAAAACAAGTTGAAGGCCGAACGTCAGGCCGAGATACTTAACTGGAACCAACCCAGGCCTGGCTCTCTCACAAGGAGGATCCTTGACACTCATCTTCAAGCAAAGACAAAACAAAAGCTTGGTTTACAACTCTATACTGGAACGGATGATCCAATTGAACACCTTAACCTCTTTGAGTCCACCATGGTATACCGACGAAGAGCGATGTCTCCTCTTCCCCTCCACCCTCTCTGGCGGAGCTCTAAACTGATATTGCCATCTTCCACCTAAGACAGTAGACTCATTTGAGGAACTGAGGAAACTGTTTGTCTCTCAGCACATCTTCCAAACCGATTGCTTGCATTTTGCAGATGACTTGTACACTATTCGCCAGAAGCCGGACGAGTCACTACGAGAGGATGCTGGTCGTTTCAACCATGAGTATTTTCGCTGCATGAGGCAGATGACAAGACCGCCCTTAAGGCCTTCGCGGCAGGCCTACGTGATTGTTTCTTCAAGTACATGATCAATGCCAACACTTGGAAGACTTACTCTGAGGTGATGGCACAAGCTTACAACCATGCCTCGCCGAGGCAAGGACATATCAAGGGAAACCCCCCACAACCACCCCTTATCAGCAAGTAGGGAGTGGAAGCCAGATCCAACCAAATCAGAAGACCTCGACCTTCCAAACGGCAATGGTGTCTCCCCCTGCCTTACTTAATACTTTGCCAAGTCAACATACATATCAATCTTAGGGCAAAAGGAAAGATTTCCATCCTCACCAGTCTTATTTTAGTAAAAGAAGTAAGGGACACTACTGCGATAACCA
Source organism: Malus domestica (assembly GCF_042453785.1). NCBI lineage: Eukaryota > Viridiplantae > Streptophyta > Magnoliopsida > Rosales > Rosaceae > Malus > Malus domestica. The sequence goes on from NC_091675.1 coordinate 30,312,223, forward strand.
AAGGTATCGCCATGATAATCCCCAACCCCAGGTAGTCAACACAGTGGGTCAAGCACGTGTTAGGAGGTATGAGGCATACACACCTTTGAACACCACATGCGTGGCCATTTACCCCAGCATAGCACACTTGATACCGAAGCCAAAGCCGAGGCACCCGAATTACAAGCCCACGAAGAACATGGGCACGTTTTACTGCTACCACGAGCATAACGACCATGACGGCGAGAAGTGTATCACCCTTCGTAATCATATTGAAGCTTTGGCACGTGAAGGGAAAATTGATCAATTCCTCATTCATCCTCCAAGGGGTAACCGTAACCAACGCCAGGTAAATGTGATATATTCCATAAGTGGTGGCACACCCATATCTAAATCTTCCAACAGGGCCATGAAAAATAGTGAACGAGCTTTAAGGTCTGGCCACCAAGTGTTTCATGTGGAAGATATCAGGGGAGGTAAGTATTAAAAGCCTAACTGGGATCTAATATGTTTCTACCCTGAAAAAGAAAGAGGTATCATCTACCCTCACAACGACCCACTGATCGTGGAAGCTCACATAGCCAACTTTGAAGTACGACGAATCCTGGTAGACATGGGGGCTTCAGTCAATATCATGTTTATTGAAGCTTTCAGGGCACTTAATGTAGTTGAACGCTTGCTCGACCACTCGATTTCCCCTCTGATAAGCTTCTCCGGTGATATCGTGCAACCTTTGAGGAGCATACACTTACCTTTCACCATTGGTATGGGCCCTTACACAGCTACCATTACCACTAACTTCCTGGTGATTGATTGCCCAACGACATACAATGTCATCTTCGGACGCACATGCATCAATGATCTCAAGGCCATGGTATCTACACATATGTTGTTGATGAAATTTCCAACCCCCTATGGCAATGGTTACATCAGAGGAGATCAACTTTGTACACGATCATGTTACAATACTTCAGTTAAGCAACAACACCTGCCTGTGCCCAAGGAAACCCTTTCTATACATGACCAAGTCATAAAGACTAGCCCAGACGAAGCCAACTTGGATCTTCACGGTGGCAACAGTTAACCCGACGATCCTCGAGATGACTCTTTCACCTAGCAAGTACAACCCGCTGAAGAGTTGAGGAAGGTCTCTATCTCAAAAGATTATCCGGATCGCATGGTAAAGATTGGTACCACTTTGTCACCACCCATTCGGTTGGCATTGATCTCTTTTTTGCAAGAGAACACTGACGTCTTCGCGTGGTCATACGAGGACATGCCAGGCATCTCTCCCGATATAATCTGTCATTACTTAAGTATTAACCCCAAGACCAAGCCAGTGAGACAATGAAGGCAATGAAGGCAAAAGTTGAAAAACTCAAAGGCATAGGCTTCGTCCGCAAAGTCAATTATCCAATGTGGGTAGTAAATGTTGTCATTGTTAAGAAGAATCCAACCAAGGAAAGTCTCTTGCTCCAAAAGGTCTTGTAGAGAATGTGTGTCGATTACACCGACCTAAACAAAGGATGCCCGGATGATAGCTTTCCTCTTCCTCTCATAGACAGACTTATAGACTCTATAGCAGGGTGTGAACTCCTGAGCTTCATGGATGCTTACTCAGGATACAACCAAATCCTCATGAACCATTCGGACCAAGAACACACAGCCTTCACTACTGACAGGGGATTATATTGCTATAAAGTCATGCCCTTCGACCTAAAGAATGCAGGAGCGACTTATCAGAGACTGGTCAATTCAATGTTCGCCGAACAGATTGGGAAGAGCATGGAAGTTGACGTTGATGATATGCTAGTCAAGAGCAAACATGTTGACCAACACATCACCAACCTAACTGAAACTTTCACCATTCTGAAGAGGTATCGAATGAGGTTGAACCCCAACAAATGTGCCTTCGGCGTAGGCTCTAGCAAATTCTTAGGCTTCATGATAAGCCAACGAGGCATTGAGGCTAATCCTGAGAAGATCAAAGCAATCCTCGACATGAATGAACCGGTAACTTCAAAAAACATCTAGAGCCTTACTGGCAAGGTGGCAGCCTTAACTAGGTTCATCTCTAAGGCCACCGACATATGTGCTCTTTTCTTCAAAGCACTTAAGAGAAGTAAGAAGTACATTACATGGACTGATGAATGTGCTGAGGCATTCAAGAACCTTAAAGACTACATGAGTAAAGCCTCTTTGCTCTCCAAACCTGAGGTTGGTGACACTCTCATTATCTATCTGTCGACATCGGCTTCAGCAATAAGTTCCGTTCTCATTCGAAAGGATGGTAATGTCGAACGGCCTGTCTACTACGCTAGTAAGGCCTTACAAGATGCGGAGACACGATACTCCAACATTGAGAAATTGGCTCTAGCATTGGACATGTCTGCTCGAAAACTTCGCCCTTACTTCCAAGCACACTCCATCATCGTGCTTACCAATCATCCTCTTCGACAGATACTCCAAAGTCCTGACACTTCCAAGCGAATGATTAAATGGGCGATAGCATTGGGTGAGTTTAACATCTTTTACCAACTAAAGCCAGCTGAGAAGGGCCAAGCTGAAGGAAAAATTTTGTCCTAGCTAAGAACATGTAAGAACATTTGAATACATATGCAAACTATTAACACTTTAAAGTAGGCATGCATTCAAAAACAATTAAAAAACCCATGACTTTCAAAGCCTAGTATATGGTGAACCAATAAACTCTTTAACAACATTAAAGAGAAGTAAAGATTTAAAGTTTCTTTACCCTTGAAGCTCATCCTTGTTTACACAAGGGATTCACCCAAGTGGAGGGCCTTCAAGTCACCTCTAAGCTCCTTGGATATTGCTTGTGATTTCCTTCTCCTTTTGTGCTCCTTTGGTCCTTGAGGATGTAAGGAAAGGATCTCCAAAAACACCAAAGATTTGGTGTCTCTAAGTCTCCACACCAAGGGTTAAGTGTGAAGATGAAATGGATGACTTAGAGAAGAAAAGATTGCTAGATTAATCTCTCTAAGTGGCCGGCCTCTTTGGAGAAAATGAGAGAAAGTGTTTCACCTCATTTCACCAAGAAAAACCCTAATTAGAAAATAAAGCTATAAAGTTGATTTTATACTTCATTTCAAGTGAGTGGCAAACTTGTAATTAATCCAAGTTTGCTACCCTCACCCTTATGGCCGGCCTTACCTTTGTTATTGGGCTAATTGCCCATTTTGTTTTAGTTGTCATACAACTTAAACATAATGGGCCTTGTGGACCAAAACGCTTTTGAGCCCCGAAGCCCAAAACCAACTTAAAAGCCCAATACGAACCTTTCGTAAAATTAATTAACTAATTAATTAATCTTGACCATTCTCAATTAAACCATTTAATTGCTTATCCATCTCATTTATATTTCTTCACTTTCACCCTTACTCGGTGTACGATCCATTAGGTTCCAATTAGCGAGGCAGTGGGCGATTGTTACTCTTAACGATCGATTGTGAATTGAAACCACATTTCAATTCTCCCTTTGATTAGTGTTGGCTAATCTTCAAGGCTTCCACAAACCATGAGTGACACCTAGCAGTATGTCATGGTTACCCAAGCTAAGTAGAAGTGGTTGGAGAACTTATCCAGTTACAACTACAATGCAATACGGTCCTTCTCTAATACAATACTCTTAATCACATTGTTTAAGTGATAGTTGGTTTCATGTCTACTATCCAATGTGATACTTATCTATATGATTCCCTTGAATATGATTTGGAACAAACTTCCTAAGTCATATTCATATGCTTTGGCCAAAGACTTTAGAATCATATCTTAGAGTATTCTCCTTCCACCATGGAAGGTTAGAGATCCCTTGTTGTGCATTCATATGCCTACACGACTAGATAGCTTGACCCCAACAATGCCGTGGACACTCCGATGGAATGCCGTTGACATGATCAAAGATCAAGGACCTAACCATTAGACATTTATGATGCCTCAGGTCAAATGACTACTTTGCATATTGCAACTTTCGAGTTCTTACATGACATGTATGTTCGAACTCTCTTTTGATCGTTGTTCAGTGTACTCGATTACTCTTTCGAGCACCTATGTGTTTGTCTTAGTGTCCAACACCAAATGACCTGAGACTAGTCATACTCAAGCTTGAGTTGACATAACACATACTAACCTTAGCGGATTGTTAATACCCAATTGGCAATCCTATGGCTAGGAACGTTTTAGGAATGAACATAAGAGAATGGTCTCATTAATCTAACTCACTTAGATCACTTGTCTCTTAGATCAAATACATCCCTAGGATTCCCTTATTGCTTAAACACATGATACAATAAATAGTGATTAACAATAAGCTTTGCCCTTCATTAAACATATAAAAGTTTAATACATTAAGTATTCCAAAAAGCTATTACATCAAATGAGTGGCTTTGTGGGCATACTTCCAACAATCTCCCACTTGCACTCAAAGCCATCCTCCCATGTATCTAATACCCATCTTTTCCATATGACGGTCAAGCTAGATTTGAGACATTGGCTTTGTCAGTGGATCTGCTACGTTATCGGCTGAGGCAACTTTGAGGATGTTGACTTTCCCCTCGGCAGCATATCTTCTAATGATATTAAAGTGCCTGTCAAAATGCTTGTTCTTTTAATGAGCCCTGGGTTCCTTGGCTTAAGCTATCGCCCCACTATTATCACAGTACAAAGTTACTGGTGATGTAATGGTTGGAACCACTCCAAGTTCAGTGATGAACTTCTTCATCCAGAACGCTTCTTTGCCAGCTTCAACTGCAGCGACATATTCAGCCTCTGTTGTGGAATCAGCAATTACACTTTGTTTCTTGCTCTTCCAACTGACAGCCTCACCATTCAGAGTGAATACATATCCGGAGTTGGAACTTCTATCATCGACGTCAAATTGGAAATCTGCGTCTGTATAGGCTTCCACTCGCAACTCTGCCGCTCCTCCATATATGAGGAACATGTCCTTAGTTCTTTTTAAGTACTTAAGGACCGTCTTGACAGCTGCCCAGTGTTCTGGTCCTGGGTAGTAATGCTCACAGCATATGCGATATTAGGCCTTGTGCATATCATGGCATACATGAGACTCCCTATGGTAGAAGCATAAGGAATAATATTCATTTGCCGTATCTCTTCAGGAGTCTTAGGTTCCATGGACTTAGAAAGGTGAATTCCATGTCTAACAGGAAGAAAACCTTTCTTAGATTGTTCCATCTGGAACCTACTTAGCACCTTATCAATGTACATAGATTGGGATAATCCAATTAATTTTCTGGATCTATCACGATAGAGCTTTATCCCAAGTACATAAGATGCATCTCCTAAATCTTTCATGTGGAAGGTTTTGGACAACCACACTTTTACAGAAGAAAGTATTGCAGTGTCATTCCCGAATAGTAATATGTCATCTACATATAACACTAGGAATACTACTGCTTCCCCAACGACCTTTTGATAAACACAATTGTCGTCTTTGTTTTGAGTAAAACCAAATGTTTTGATTTCAGTGTCGAAACGAATGTTCCAGCTCCTGGAGGCTTGCTTAAGTCCATAAATGGACCTTTGAAGCTTGCATACCTTAGTCTTTTCAGACTTGGACACGAAACCTTTGGGTTGAGTCATATAGAGCTCTTCCTCTAAGTAGCCGTTCAGAAAGGCCGTCTTCACGTCCATTTGCCAGATTTCATAATCATGGTACGCAGCTATAGCAAGCAAAATCCGAATGGACTTAATCATGGCTACAGGAGAGAAAGTTTCTTCATAGTCAATCCCTTCTCTTTGCCTGTAACCCTTGGCTACTAGTCTAGCCTTATAAGTCTCCACGTTCCCATCAACGCCTATCTTCCTCTTGAAGACCCATTTGTTTCCAACAGGTACAATACCTTCTAGAGGGTCTACAAGAGTCCAGACCTGATTTTGATACATGGAATCCATCTCGGATTTCATGGCCTCTTGCCATCTCTTTGAATCAATGTCGGACATTGCTTCAATGTAGTCCCTAGGGTCCTCCTTTGTGTCATTGTCACCTAGAAGGTGCAATTCCGCAAAGTCATTGTCTAAGCCATACCTTTTAGGTGGCTTACTAACCCGTTCAGATCTACGTGGAGCTAGGGGTTCAGGAACAGGGTTGTCAACTTGTCGAGTGCTTGTTTGCGGTTCATTATTAATCTCATTAATTTCCATCTCTTTGCTTATAGTTCCTTTGAGAACAAATTCATCCTCTAGAAACTTAGCAGTTCTGGCGACAAAGACTTTCTGGTCGTCTGGATGGTAGAACTCATATCCCATAGTTTCTCTAGGATATCCCACAAAATAGCATCTTACTGATCTCGCTTCGAGCTTAGTAGCTTCAAGCTTCTTGACATATGCTTCACAACCCCAAATCTTAACATGATTAAGACTTGGCTTTCTTCCATGCCATATCTCATAGGGCGTTTGTGAAACTGACTTGGAAGGTACTCTATTAAGCAAGTAAGCTGTTGTATATAGAGCGTATCCCCATAATGTTACTGGTAGATCAGCGGAACTCATCATAGAACGAACCATGTTCATCAAGGTTCGATTTCTCCTTTCAAAAACTCCATTAAGTTGTGGAGTTCCCGGTGGAGTCCACTGTGATATTATTCCACACTCTTTGAGATAATCTAGGAATTCATTACTCAGATATTCACCCCCTCGATCCGATCTTAGGATCTTTATCTGTTTCCCAGTTTGCTTCTCAACTTCATTCTTGAATTCTTTGAACCTTTCAAAGGATTCTGACTTGTACTTCATAAGATACATATAGCCAAACCGAGAGTGATCGTCGGTGAATGTGATATAGTAGGAGAAGCCTCCTCTCGACGTAGTAGACATAGGTCCACATACGTCAGTGTGGATTAACCCTAGAATTTCAGTGGCACGCTCTCATTTTCCAGTAAATGGAGATTTGGTCATTTTCCCTTTCAAGCAACATTCACAAGTACCCATCTGGTCATTACCTAATGGGCGGATATATCCGTCTTTCGACATCTTGTGAATCTTATCAAGGTTCACATGTCCAAGTTTAAGATGCCACATCTTTTCTTGGTTAACTTCTTCTCTAGCCTTTTTGGGTTTTGAGGTATTCCCGCCTGCAATACAGTGCATCCCACTATTCGTCTCTAGGTGAAAAAGTCCCTCTATCATATTACCATGAGAGATAATACGACCGTTCAAGTATAAAGTGCAACTCATTTTGTCAAACAATACTGAGTGCCCATCTCGTAAAAGCTTAGAGATGGAAATCAAATTCTTTATACATGAAGGAAAATATAAACAATTTTTAAGTTCCAGGACTTCCCCAGAGGGTAGGTTAAGCATGTAGGTGCCTATTGCTTTTGCAGAGATTTTAGTGTCGTTCCCAACTTGCACAACCATCTCGCCATTGCACAGTGACTTGCTCCCCGCTAGTCCCTGCATCGTATTACAGATATGTTGACTAGCGCCTGAATCAAATATCTAGGAATTGGAGCTCACTGTAAAAGCACTCTCTATGACAGAAATAGTCTCTTCAAAAGTTCGTGTCATAAGGCTCGCAATGCGCACCCTGTATTTCTTCTTCCAACGTTCATCATTTCCACAATGAAAGCATGTTCCTTTGGATTTCTTTGCCTTCTTCTTATGCAACATTTTCCTTGTATTTGCATTCTCACTCCCACTATCCATTTTGAAACCTTTTTCAAATTTACAGCACATGTCAATCATCTCGTTTAAAGAATGTTCGAATCTATTCACTTTATAGTTTACAATAAACTTAGTGAAATCATCCGAGAGAGATGCAAGGAAAAAGTCTTGGGCCATTTTCCCATCGATGGAAGTTCCTAAACTTTTAAGATCTTTAAATATCTTTTCCATCTTTTGTCTATGTTTATGGACCGATGTCCCCTTTGCCATTTTGGCATTCATTAGACTACAAACATTTGAGAATCGTACATTACTAGTCTCAATGTCATGCATCTTATGCAAACTTTCAACCATGGCACAAGAAGTATCCATGTGCTTATGTAGCTTCATAAGCTCCTCACTAAGTGAAGTGAGGATTAAGCATTTGGCTTGTAGGTCATCCTCATAGTGTCTAACATATTTTTGACACTCCTCATTTGAAGCTAGTTTCGTAGGACGTAAATGAGAAGGGGATTGCTTAAGCACATACAGTATGTCTTTCACCTTTGAGACATTCTCAATGTGGCGATACCAAGCAAGGAAACGTTGGCCCTTAAGGCTCTTTTTGTCAAGTATAATGGTGGGTATAATTTTAGGCATGTCGTTAACTACATAACATAACAGAAATCGTATTAGATTGTTTGTTTTAAAACTATTTGATTGGGTCTTTGAATCAAATAGTACCACCCACTATTTTTGGCAAATTCCACATCCCTCAATAGAATTCGAGAGTTATATTGAACTCTTAGCGGGGTATGGGAGACTCACCATTACCAAGCCCACCTCACGATGATACGATGTTGGTTAGCAAAAATAATGATGAGAGAATAACGCATTATTCATTTACAACCTTTTGTAATTACCCATCCGTTTGGCCTCTAGAGAATGTTGCCTCACGATGATACGATGTCGGCTCCATTGCACTTAGTTTAAGTTATTCCCACCATGCTTAGTTTGTGAAGGGGTTCAAGAATAGCCTCACGATGATACAATGTCGGCTATCCTCGTTGCCTACACTCACCTCATCATATGTTTATGGACTCCTCCTGGATGTAATCACATACTTTGAACTCCCCCATGATAGGGTGAAGCCGGTGCATGAGTCACAAACGATTGGAGCCCACCACGGTGGAAGGCCTACGAAGAGATGTTCAAAACATCTCTCGCTTATCAACTTAATATTCGTTTGTTGAGGGAGTAGTTTTGGGCTACATCAAAATCATTTTAATCTTATTAAAAGAACATGGGCCTATCACAACTATTGGTCCAATTTAATATGAATTTAGTAGTTTATAATACTCCCACTATTTCGAAGAAATAAGTGAGACTATATGGAACTACTAACGAATGCATTGCATCCTCATATGGACTATATAGTCATATTAGGTTTTAGGATGATTATGAACCGTTTGATTTGATCCAACATGAGCCTTGTGTTGGACCTTGGGTTTAAGGTAGATAGTTGTTGATTTTAGTTACGCGTTTAATCCAATTAAACCATTATTTCCTATTGGGCGTTGGACCCAACTATTCCATTTTGCATACATATAAACAAAAGGAATACATGAAATAATAAGAAGGGCTTATGCCCTTTTACAACACAAATGATGGACTTATGTCCATTTACAACAAATTGAATTAATCAAATTACATTCAAATCTACACTACCAAACCCAAACATTCATAATGTAAAGCGGCCAATCACATAGCTCAATTATCGAGGCCTTTGGTTCATAATCACCATTTTCTTAATTAATCACATTAACTAAGAAAGCAACTTAAACAATTGGTTTTTGGATCCATAGAATTGATTTAAATGGAACTAAATGAAATGAAAATCCAATTCTCATTAAAGAGACAAAACAATTTTGTTCTCATTTTATTTGGGCCAAAAGGAAACTATGACCACAACAATTGGGCCACAATGCAAATACACAAACTTTTGGGGTCACTTTGAAAAAACACAAAAGTCCACAACTTCATGTAATTTCAACTAGAACCCAAAATTTTAATAATGTAAAAACATCATTAAAGGATCAAAACAATTCGTCCTTTAGAGTTTTTGGACCTTAACGTAAAAACGTAAACTTTTGGGTCAAAGTGCAAATACACAAAAGTATCAAAACTTTATGTAATTGCATAAAAGGCCCCAAAAGTACCCCCACTAGGGGTGGCCGGTTTTTGGAGTGTGAAAGAGTGTGAAAGGGATTTTATGCAACTTGATTTTGGTGGGTGAGGTAAAGGTGAAATTGATGGTTTGTAAGAAAATGTTTTGTAAAACATTAATGAGTTTTGTCAAACATTAAAGCCAATATTAATGCTTCACCAATAACTATCACCCATCAAAATTAAACCAAAACTTTATGAAAAAACATAAAACTTTTGAATCAAAACTTCAAACCTTTTTGTTCTTGGCAAGAACTTCAAGAACATTGAAGAACACCATGAAAACTCATAATAGCTCCATGAATGTTTTCACTCACCAAAAGTCAATTTTTCACCACTCAAAAGAGGGCTAATATCCTAGGGTACTTAGGGGTTCCAAAAGTCACCTTAAAACCATTTTAACAAGACAAACATGAACCCAAAAAATCACCCTTTGGATTTGGCCGAATTTCCCAAAATACATGGCACCAAATTTTAGTTCCAATATTCATGCTTAAATGAAATACATCTACAACATTTGAGATGCTAAATTTTCTAGCAAAATTTATATATTCAAAAGCAAGAACAAAGCTTGTAACATTTACAACATTTAAATCATAAATCATGAAAATCACAAAACCCAAAAGGATTCACCATAAACTAGGCCTAGGCTCTGATACCACTTGAAGGAAAAATTTTGTCCTAGCTAAGAACAAGTAAGAACATTTGAATACATATGCAAACTATTAACACTTTAAAGTAGGCATGCATTAAAAAACAATTCAAAAACCCATGACTTTCAAAGCCTAGTATATGGTGAACCAATAAACTCTTTAACAACATTAAAGAGAAGTAAAGATTTAGAGTTTCTTTACCCTTGAAGCTCATCCTTGTTTACACAAGGGATTCACCCAAGTGGAGGGCCTTCAAGTCACCTCCAAGCTCCTTGGATATTGCTTGTGATTTCCTTCTCCTTTTGTGCTCCTTTGGTCCTTGAGGATGTAAGGAAAGGATCTCCAAAAACACCAAAGATTTGGTGTCTCTAAGTCTCCACACTAAGGGTTAAGTGTGAAGATGAAATGGATGACTTAGAGAAGAAAAGATTGCTAGATTAATCTCTCTAAGTGGCCGGCCTCTTTGGAGAAAATGAGAGAAAGTGTTTCACCTCATTTCACCAAGAAAAACCCTAATTAGAAAATAAAGCTATAAAGTTGATTTTATACTTCATTTCAAGTGAGTGGCAAACTTGTAATTAATCCAAGTTTGCTACCCTCACCCTTATGGCCGGCCTTACCTTTGTTATTGGGCTAATTGCCCATTTTGTTTTAGTTGTCATACAACTTAAACATAATGGGCCTTGTGGACCAAAACGCTTTTGAGCCCCGAAGCCCAAAACCAACTTAAAAGCCCAATACGAACCTTTCGTAAAATTAATTAACTAATTAATTAATCTTGACCATTCTCAATTAAACCATTTAATTGCTTATCCATCTCATTTATATTTCTTCACTTTCACCCTTACTCGGTGTACGATCCATTAGGTTCCAATTAGCGAGGCAGTGGGCGATTGTTACTCTTAACGATCGATTGTGAATTGAAACCACATTTCAATTCTCCCTTTGATTAGTGTTGGCTAATCTTCAAGGCTTCCACAAACCATGAGTGACACCTAGCAGTATGTCATGGTTACCCAAGCTAAGTAGAAGTGGTTGGAGAACCTATCCAGTTACAACTACAATGCAATACGGTCATTCTCTAATACAATACTCTTAATCACATTGTTTAAGTGATAGTTTGTTTCATGTCTACTATCCAATGTGATACTTATCTATATGATTCCCTTGAATATGATTTGGAACAAACTTCCTAAGTCATATTCATATGCTTTGGCCAAAGACTTTAGAATCATATCTTAGAGTATTCTCCTTCCACCATGGAAGGTTAGAGATCCCTTGTTGTGCATTCATATGCCTACACGACTAGATAGCTTGACCCCAACAATGCCGTGGACACTCCGATGGAATGCCGTTGACATGATCAAAGATCAAGGACCTAACCATTAGACATCTATGATGCCTCAGGTCAAAGGACTACTTTGCATATTGCAACTTTCGAGTTCTTACATGACATGTATGTTCGAACTCTCTTTTGATCGTTGTTCAGTGTACTCGATTACTCTTTCGAGCACCTATGTGTTTGTCTTAGTGTCCAACACCAAATGACTTGAGACTAGTCATACTCAAGCTTGAGTTGACATACTAACCTTAGCGGATTGTCAATACCCAATTGGCAATCCTATGGCTAGGAACGTTTTAGGAATGAACATAAGAGAATGGTCTCGTTAATCTAACTCACTTAGATCACTTGTCTCTTAGATCAAATACATCCCTAGGATTCCCTTATTGCTTAAACACATGATACAATAAATAGTGATTAACAATAAGCTTTGCCCTTCATTAAACATATAAAAGTTTAATACATTAAGTATTCCAAAAAGCTATTACATCAAATGAGTGGCTTTGTGGGCATACTTCCAACACAAGCAGTGGCAAACTTCATCGTCGACTTCACATATCCTGTTGACATTGTTTCTACGCCTAAAGAAGTGGTTTAATTACCCTCGGAAGCTCAGAAAATAGAACCAACAGCCCCAACATAGAGTCTATATGTTGATGGTTCATCCAACGAACAGGGTTGTGGAGCAGGACTAGTCCTTACGACCCTTGACAAAGGGGCGATGGAGTACACTCTTCGTTTCAAATTCAAGGCGTCAAACAATGAGGCTGAATATGAAGCCCTCCTAGCAGGCTTACGTTTGGCCAAACACCTTGGGGTTAAACGAATTGATATCTTTAGTGACTCCCAATCAAGGAAGAAAATATCGGTAATATCGGAAATATCGGTAGTCCGAAAACACGGAAATATCGATGGAAATATCGGGATAATATCGATATCGATAAAAATTACATGCAAACCACGGAAATTGTAAGAAAAACTTGGAAATTTTTAATGAAACTTTGTAGGATGTTTATTTAGTCAATTATCTATTAGTTTATCACAAAAAATTGGAAGGAAATGCATTGCATGATGGATTTAACTGATTTAAGTTGATTATATAGCGAGCTGGCAAACATTGTGAGTGTAGAAAATATGTAGTAATTAATGAAAGAAGTTTAAACACACCATAATCATTTATATATAATTAATTAGTACAATATTTGGAGGTTTTATTTAGGATATTAAAAAAAAAAAGGGAGTGAATAAAATGATGAAGAATAATGTGCCGAATTTGACAATTTAAATTTCTTACACATAAGCATGCGTCTAGGCGTTGAAGTTCCAAATTATAGTATATCAATTAACAATTGAAAATCAATACATTGAATAAGACTAAACTTTAATTTGGATGCCGATTATGTTTTTTCAAGTTGATATAAAGTAAAAGTATTGAATTTTGGAAGCCAGGAGTGTGTCAATTGAATTTTAGGCGGCGTGCAAGGTATCAATCTCTTCGTCTCTTCGAGGGCTACAACTTTCCTTTTTGTTTCACTCAATTTCGTTGCGTATTGAAAAAGTTATACTCATTTGAATCTTACCCAGTTTCCGGCGACCTCAGTAGCTTTCGAGGAAATTTCCGGCCAAACCACAATGAGTCAGATGTCGTGTGAGGTACCATTCTCTTCGTCTCTTCGAGGGCTACAACTTTCCTTTTTGTTTCACTCAATTTCGTTGCGTATTGAAAAAGGTATACTCATTTGAATCTTACCCAGTTTCCGGCGACCTCAGTAGCTTTCGAGGCAATTTCCGGCCAAACCACTGCGAGTTGGCCGGTGTTCAAGGTATCAATCTCTTCGTCTCGTCGAGTAGTACAACTTTCTTTTTTGTTTCACTCAATTTCGTTGAGTATTGAAAAAGTTATACTCATTTGAATCTTACCCAGTTTCCGGCGACCTCAGTGACTTTCGAGGAATTTTCCGGCCAAACCACGACGATTCAGACGTATTGTGAGGTACCATTCTCTTCGTCTCTTCGAGGGCTACAACTTTCGTTTTTGTCTTGCTTGATTTCGTTGAGTTTTGACAAAGTTATGACCGTTTAAAGTGGGTGTAAAATTTCGGCCGAAATTTTGATTTTTTCTCCCATTGGGCGAGTCCCACATCGCCCATGCAAGGAAGTGAGCAAGCCATTTTTCCTATAAAAGCCACACTCCCCTGTTGAGATATCCAAAGCTTGTTTGGTCTTTGGGCCATGATCAAGTGAAGTATGTGTTGAGTTTACTTAACATATTTAAGTATTTTTTTAATAAAATATTGCGATATTATCGATAATTTTGAAAATATCGTGATATTTTCGATATTATCGATAATATCGTGATATTTTAACGAAAATAGGTTGGATAGTTAAAAAAATTTCGGAATTCCAAAAAAACGATAATATCGGCGATATTTTGCCGATATTATCGATTTTTTCTTCCTTGCTCCCAATTAGTGGTTAACCAGGTCACCAACAACTTTGATGCTAAGGATAGCTCAATGGTAGCATATCTGGCACAAACACAATTGTTGCTCAAACACTTCCACTACCAAATCACCCAAATTCCTCGAGCAGCAAATAGTCATGCAGATGCTTTGGCTCGCCTCACCTCAGCGGTGGAAGACAAGATTGGGAGAAAAATTTAGGTCGAATTGTTGGCAGCACCAAGCACCATGGTTGCGAAAGTGTGCAACTTACAACAATGAGATAATTGGATTACCCTGATTTATAGATTCCTTGCTCATGGCACCTTTCCAAATGACAATGTCCAAGCTAAGCAGATTCGATACAAGACTACCCGTTACTTGATCATTAATGACCAACTCTACAAGCGGGGTTTGAACCTACCATACCTAAGATGCCTTATGCCCGCAGAGGCGGAAACTGTCATTCAAGAAATACATGAAGGAGTCTGCGGAGATCATGCTGGATCTCGATCCCTAGCACACAAGGCTTTTCGCCAAGGATATTACTGGCCAACACTCCACCAAGATGCCATCAGAATATACCGCTCATTTGATAAGTGTCAACGCTACGTAACTATTCCTCACTCCCCTCTCGAGTCGCTCACTCCTATGATCAGCCCTTGGCCCTTCGCCCAATGGGGACTTGATTTGATCGGCCCAATACCTGCAGGGAAGGGCAAGGTTCACTATGCAATCGTTACAGTTGACTACTTCACCAAGTGGGCCGAAGTAGAACCCTTGGCAACCATTACTGAGGTAAAAATAGAAGACTTCGTATGGAAGAACATCCTTTGCAGATTCGGCATTCCCAATGCGATAGTCACTGACAACGGGCGACAGTTCGACAACAATAAGTTCAAGATGTTATGCTTTAAGTTCAACATCAACTTATGTTTTGCCTCCCAAGCTCATCCCCAGTTTAATGGACAAGTTGAAGCCATCAACAAAATAATCAAGCGAACTTTGAAAATCAGCTTGGACAAAGCTACAGGTTGTTGGCCAGAATTTGTACCCCAAGTTCTTTGGTCATACCGCACTTCGTATCGGACATCAACAGGAGAAACCCCATTCTCACTTGCCTTTGGTACAGAGACAATTGTCCCTGTTAAGCTTGAGCAAGCAACGTTCCGAGTCTAGAACTATGTGCAAAGTAAAAATGACAAACAACTTACCCTCAACTTAGATCTAGTCGAGGAACACAGAAACCAGGCTCACTTGAGGAATGTCGCCTACAAGCAGCGCATCTCCAACTACTATGACTCAAGGGTCAAACCTCGTTCTTTCAAAGTGGGGGACTGGGTATTGAAGAAAAGATTACTTTGCGATAGAGTCCCGATTGAAGGAACACTTAGTCCAAACTGGGATGGACCGTTTGAAGTTGTTGGCATCAATCGCCCTGGCTCCTACAAGCTTAAAAGCTCCGATGGCAAGACCTTTGGCCATCCATGGAACGCTGATCACTTGAAGTACTATTATAAGTAAACTCACATTGTACAAGTGTTAAGCTTCAGCCGTTCGACATCCTATGTAACGAAGACTATTTGGCATGAATTCAATAAAGAGGTGATTTAGACAACTCAATCCTAATCCTCTTACATTCCTAGTAATGAAACACTCGGGTTCAAAGCTTCAACATGAATGCTTCCAACATGAAACAAAGTCTAAGTATATGTCAGCAAGACTATACAAATAAACGAACAGCTTCATAGTATATTTGTTCAATCATACATTCCAACACATTCATACATAAGCGAACTGTGCTTTGAAAGGGTTCAACATATTTTATGTCATTCGACACTTGCTACAATGTGCCTAGACACCTTGCCCTTATTCTCACCAACCAGGTGATGAAATGTACAACCCGTACTCTCCTTCATGCCACCAACCAGGTGATGAAATGTACAACTTGTACTCTAATATCATTTGGCAACTTGCCACTCATGCCATCAACCAGGTGAAGAAGGAACTCATCTTCATGCCACCAACCAGGTGATGAAATGTACAACCCGTACTCTCCTTCATGCCACCAACCAAGTGATGAAATGTACAACCCGTACTCTAATATCATTTGGCAACTTGCCATTCATGCCATCAACCAGGTGATGAAATGTACAACTCGTACTCTCCTTCATGCCACCAACCAGATGATGAAATGTACAACCCATACTCTAATATCATTTGGCAACTTACCACTCATGCCACCAACCAGGTGAAGAAGGAACTCATCTTTATGCCACCAACCAGGTGATAAAATGTACAACCCGTACTCTCCTTCACCAACCAGGTGATGAAATGTACAACCCGTACTCTCCTTCATGCCACCAACCAGGTGATGAAATGTACAACCCGTACTCTAATATCATTTGGCAACTTGCCACTCATGCCACCAACCAGGTGATGAAATGTATAACCTGTACTCTCCTTCATGTCACCAACCAGGTGATGAAATGTACAACCCGTACTCTAATATCATTTGGCAACTTGCCATTCATGCCACCAATTAGGGGAAGAAGGAACTCACTTTTGTACCACCAACCAAGTGATGAAAGCAACTCATCATTCATTCCACTTACCAGAAGACGAGTGGTACAACTTGTACATGTGAACTCCTAGCATTCACAAATAATCAAAAACCCTCAAGCTTGACAACTCAACTAAGGGAGCACTTATGCCAACAAAGTCTTATTGCAAGCCAACAACAACTTCAATGCATGGCATATGAAGATCAAGCTATTCAACCCTTTTGTATCTGCTTCAAACATTTCCCCTCTGTAACAATGCAAACACTACAACTCGTAAAAAGCTTCACACACTCTTGATCAAGACAGTGTGAAGCAAAACCAATTTATAGTGCCAACAAGAGCTTCATCAATAGAGGGCAACCACAATTCTCAAAAGCTTCACACACTCTTGATCAAGACAGTGTGAAGCAAAATGAATCTATGGTGCCAACAAAAGCTTCACCAAAGGAGTTCAACCATAATTCTCAAAAGCTTCACACACTCTTGATCAAGACAGTGTGAAGCAAAACAAATTTATGGTGCTAACAAAAGCTTCATCAATGTAGGGCAACTACAATTCTTAGACCTTCGAAGCAAATTCAATTTATATGGTTCATCCAAACCTTCGACTACTATAAGGTGTGGCTTGCATCACAATCTCTTGCTCAACAGTGTGGAAGCAAAATTTGTATATGTTGTCTTTCCCACATTTTCAAATTTCTAGTTTCCCAAAAAAAAAAAAAAAAAAAGGAAATTTAACAAAGCTTCATCAATGGAGGGCAACTACAAATTCTCAAAAGCTTCACACTATCTTGATCAAGATAGTGTGAAGCAAAATCAATTCATGGTACCCCACAAAAGCTTCACCTACAAAAGCTTGACCTACAAATGCTTGACCCACAAAAGCTTGACCTACAAAAGCTTGACCCACAAAAGCTTGACCCACAAAAGCTTCATCTACAAAGCTTCAACACAAAAGCTTCACCTACAAAAGCTTCACACTATCTTGATCAAGATACTGTGAAGCAAAATCAATTCATGGTGCCCAACAAAGCTTCAACCTTAAAGCTTCACCTACAAAGTTTCAACACCAAAGCTTCACCTACAAAGCTTAAAATATATATATATATATATGCATTTTTTTTTCGGAAATCCAAAAATTCAAAAAAAAAAAAAAAATTGAAAATTCGAAAATTCGAAGAAAAAAAAAATTGCCTAGGCCTCCTCTTCTTTGGGCCTAACAACTTTCATAACAAATATATATGAAGGAGGAGTTTTGGGCTACCACTTAGAAAGGAAATGCCTCATTCGTCAACTCCCTCGACTGGAGACTTGGGGGACTCCTACCATATGCTACTGCACCTTGATACTGAGAAGTCTCACAACCACTCAATGACTTGGATTTTTCAAGTCTCCAACCAAGAAGCTTTCCTCACTCGGGAAATTAAGGGAGCATTACCTCAACATACATGCTTCACTGTTAAAGCTTCAACATACAAGCTTCAACAAAAGAAAAAATTCAAAGAACTTAATGAATAAGGCCTTGGTGTATTTAACACAATACGTTGAAATGAAGCAAAGCTTGTTTATTGATATCTCTGATAAGTTACAAATATGTACATATACATGAATCAAAATAAACCAACAAGAGGGAGCCTTCATAAAGGTTGCTCAAGAGAAGTCTCAACAGTCGGCAGAGCCCCAGAAAGAGTAGGCACCAGAGGGTGATCATTCGGAGCCTCAGTACTGGGCAGAACCCCAGAAGGAAGAGGCACCGAAGGTTGATCATTTGGAGCTTCATTACGCTGTACGGCCCCAGAAAACGAAGGCAATAAATGCCTTTGGAACAAACCCACAAGCCTCTGATGATCAAACAAAATCTGACCATCAGATTCTTGCAACTGGTCAAGCTTCCTCTTCATGTTTGTAGCATAGTCATATGGAAGCCTATGCAACTATTTATTCTCATGCTTGAGCCCTCTGATCTCCTGTTTGAGACTTATCACTTCAGCCGCCAATGATTCAACTTGGCGGGTTCGAGCAAATAGACGTTGGGCCATATTAGACACAGAACTTGCACACTGAACACTGAGAGCTATAGAATCCTTAACAGCCAACTCATCAGACCGTTTGGAAAGTAGTCTGTTATCTTTGGGAGTGAGAAGGTTCCTAGCCACCACCGCAACTATCATATCATTCTTCATCACAGAGTCCCCAACGGTAAGAGAACCAGTAGGGGATAAGAAGGATGGGCGCCATATGTTGTCTTGAGAAGGCATAGCTGCCTCTTCACCAAAGTTCAAGTCAAAACGACAGTCGGATGGGCCAGACATTCTCAAAAATGATGAAGGAGAAATGAGGTGCAATAAATCTCTGAAGTAAGGGGAAAATTCCTACAAGCAATAACTCTTTGAATGTACTTCTTGCACATAATTGGTGCCCTTATAAAAGAAAGGGCAACATGGCCATTGGTTCAAGAATCGAAGAGGCACCACTTTCCGGATTCCGAAGAGGCACCACTTTCCACACGCAACATCAGCTCATCGGGTACCACAGATAACTTTGCCAAAGATCTCTGACAAAGTTTAGACACATAAATTTTGAAGATCCAGCTACCCTACTATTACTCACAAGGGTAAAGGAACATCACCACTGCTTGATAACTAGAAAGTCCCAATGTGTGTCAACCTCCGTGCTCCATGGCAAGGCAGATTGGCAAAAATGCCCAACCTTTACTCACATTCGAGAAAACACTCCGAACAAGATTGCTTGCTCAAAAATCGAAAAGGCATCACTCTCCGAATCTCGAGAGCCAAACTCCCAACAGGATTACTTTCTCAAAAATTGAAGACACACTGCTCTCCGAATCTCAAGAGTTAGACTCCCAACAGGATTGCTTTCTCAAAAATTGAAGAGGCACCGTTCTCTGAATCTCGAGAGTCAGATCCCTAATAGGATTGCTTGTTCGAAAACCGAAGAGGCACCACTCTTCAACCTTCGAGAGCTAGATTTCCATGGATAAAGCTTGTTTGCAATCTTCATACGCAACATCAGCTTTCCAGATACCACAAACCACTTTTTCAAAGTGCTGTGACAAAGTTAAAACATG
The DNA here is from genome assembly GCF_042453785.1 of Malus domestica. Taxonomy (NCBI): domain Eukaryota; kingdom Viridiplantae; phylum Streptophyta; class Magnoliopsida; order Rosales; family Rosaceae; genus Malus; species Malus domestica. The sequence goes on from NC_091675.1 coordinate 30,332,139, forward strand.
TGAAGCTTGCAGCGCCCACTACATTGCTATGACCAAGAAGGGTAAAAGAATAACATTATTACTTGCTCAAAAATCGAAGAGGCATCGCCCTCCGAATCTCGAGAACCAGACTTCCAACAGGATTACTTTCTCAAAAATCGAAGAGGCATCGCTCTTCGAATCTCAAGAGCCAAACTCTTAACAGGATTGTTTTCTCAAAAATCAAAGAGGCACCGTTCTCTGAATCTCAAAAGCCAGATCCCCGACAGGATTGCTTGTTCGAAAATTGAAGAGGTATCACTCTCCGAACTTCGAAAATCAGATTTCCTTAGATAAAGCTCGTCTGTAATCTTCGCATGCAACATCAGCTTTCCAGATACCGCATACCACTTTTTCAAAGTGCTCTGACAAAGTTAAAACACGTGAAGCTTACAGTTCCCACTACATTGCTACGACCAAGAAGGGTAAAGGAATATCATTACTATTTGTTGTTAGAGAGACTCCTATATATGCCGACCTCCATCCTCCACGGACAGGCAGATCTGCAAAAATGCTCAACCCTTCCTCATATCTGAAAGGGCACTCTCGAATTGCTTAATTGAATGAATGGAATTATATTTATGCATGTGACCAATTCAGTCAATTTATTTCTAGGTATGTCTAGTGAGGAAGTTAGTTGTCTGACTAATAGTGCTACCATGCACACCATCTTGCAGGAGCGACACTATTTTACTAACTTAATACCCAAGAAAGCACCTTTGACAACTCTCTCAGGCCCATCCAACCTGATTGAAGGATACGGAAAGGCCCGTATCATGTTGTCTAATGGTACAGTCTTAACCATTAAAAAGACCCTCTATTCTCCACGTTTCGGAAGAATATGGCCAGAAGCATATTCACGAGAAGTTGAAAGGTCTCCCGAGTGGGTTGTACATAACAACCATTCGCAGCATAGAAGCCCATAATGTGGCCGACTCTATGCCTGAGTTCCAAAGCACTTTGCTGTTTTGGCATGACCATTTGGGACATCCCGGACGTGACATGATGTGCCATATTCTCAAATCATCACATGGGCATTGGTTACCTCTCTATGTTGGATTCTCACCATGCAAAGCGTGTTCTTTTAGTTAGTTGAATACTCAACCCTCGATTACAAAGATCATTCACAACCCCCCTAAGTTTCTTCAAAGAATTCAAGGGGATATTTATGGACCTATCCAACCAACATGCATTCAATTTATATACTTTATGATGTTGGTTAATGCATCGACATGATGGTCACATGTTTGCGTATTGTCCACACGCAATACTGCATTTGCGAAACTTCTAACACAAATAATTAAACTAAGGGCTCACCATCCTGATTATCCGATTAAGTTGATTCGACTGGCTAACGCTGGAGAGTTTACGTCACAGACCTTTCACGATTATTGCATGTCAGTAGGGATTGATGTGGAACATCATGTACCCCATGTTCACACCTAAAACGGCCTGACAGAAGATTTCATAAAGGGCTTTCAATTTATAGCTTGGATTTTGGTTATGAGAACCAAATTGCCGGTATCTGCCTGGGGCTATGTAATATTGCACGCAGCTATGCTGGTCCGCCTGAGGCCCATCATTACCCAACCTCATTCACCGTTACAGTTGGTTACTAGATACGAGCTTGACATCTCACATTTACATGTGTTTGGGTGCGCAATTTAGTGCCAATAGCGCCGCCACTACATACCAAAATGGGTCCTCAGAGAAAAATGGGAATCTATGTCGGCTACGATTTGCCATCAATTGTTCACTATTTAGAACCTTTGACATGAGATCTTTTTACCGCATATTTTGCAGATTATCACTTTGATGAGACAGTCTTCCTGTCGTTAGCTGGAGATGAGCATGTTAACGTTCCTGGAAAATGCCGCGAATTGTTGTGGTATGCTCCCACTATGTCTCATTTAGATCCCCACACTGCCCAGTCTGAAACTGAAGTGTGACGAATTATAGATTTTTAGAGCATTGCTCAGAGCATGACATATGCTTTTAATAATCTATCAAAGGTGACAATATCACATACACTCGCTGCAAATGAACCTGCAAGGATAGATGTATCCCACGTACGTCAACATCCCGTCTAGAAAGGTCAGATCATCCCCAAAGGTAGGGAGGCCGCACCTGTTAGTCATCTTACAACTATCAAAGTTAATAGAATCATGGTGGACAACAGCAGCTCAGTCAACATCCGACAACTGTCAATCATTCAAAAGATGGGCCTGGAGAGCACGATCCAACGAAAAACAGAGGTCTTGACCGGATTCAATAGACTCACCTCAACTGCTATTGGCACTATCACACTCAACGTAACTAGCCCCCTGATTGTCTCATCGCAAACCTTCATGATCGTTAGCGACCTATCTCCTCATAACGGGATATTGGGTCGACCTTAGCTAGTAAATATTGGAGCTGTGACCTCGATCAAGTACCAGAAAATCCAATTTCACATCCTAGGAGGAGCAGTCAAAGAGATCAAAGGTGACCAGGCCATGTCCAGGCAATCCACTATACAAGTTCTTAAGGAGGCGAAGAAGAATTTTTTTGGCCTAACAGTAACAGCTGAAGTGCAGAAAGATGATTCTATCTGCATCGAATAACAATCATAGTAGGCAGGTCAGGAAGATAGCGTCAAGGACGACAATGACCTGATAGATGAATTAAGATGAAAACTCGAAAAAGACTATGAGCACATCTTCTTTAACCCTAAGCAGCGATCAGACCACGCCAAATGCGCATCCAAAGAAGATCTAAGCGATCCTGGATATGAAGTCCCCCACCACTCTGAAGAAGATCCAAGGTCTTGACCTGACTAGCAGCTGCACTTAACCGATTCTTCTCGCGACCTACCAGCCAATGCAAGTTTTTTCCAAGATAAAAAGATGTATAGCTAGACAAAGGGAACGACGAAGTGTGAGAAAACATTACAGGACTTGAAGAAGTACATGACATCACCTCCCCTACTATCCAAGCCGAAGGTAACGGATGATCTATGCATCTATATGGCAGTATCTCTAGCAGCAATAAGCTCTACCCTCATACGAGAAGAGCTAGGGGCCACCTGTATTCCACAGTTCAAAAGCTCTCCTCGATGCGGAAGTCAGATACCTAAAAATCAAAACTTTGATTTTGATGCTAATTGTTGCCAACTAAAAGCTCAAGCTGTACCTTTAGACGTACGCAATCATTGTTATGATGCGATATTCTGCACAGCCCAGACGCATGACTTTAAAGGCGTGAAAATTGGCAAACATTCTGACAAGCGCAATAACTCAGCCCAAAAATGCCTCTAGAGGTAGCTAAGCACACCGTAGTCGCACCAGCCATGCCTGCAGGAGATTTTCGATGCTTGCACGTCGACGTATCATCCAACTACCAAGGATCAGCAGTAAGCCTAGTTCTCACTACCCCAGACGATTCAATGCTCGAGTAGACGATCACTCTAAGCTTTAAGACATCAAACATTGAAGCAGAGTACGAAGCCCTACTAGCGGGTCTTCGATTGGGGAAAGACCTAACGGTGAAGAAGCTCACAATCGATTTTGATTCCCAACTGATCACGAACCAAACTTTAGATGAGTACGCAGCAAAGCAACCAAGGATGACCCGATACCTCGATAAGGTACAAAAGCAGCTAAAATGCCCAAGCAGACACACTAGCAAGCCTAGGCTCTGTGTTAGACCATCAGCTCAAGTGCTTCATCCCGGTCGAGGACTTGGAAAAGCCAAGCATAGATAAGGAACCAACAGTAGAGCTGGTGCAAGTCAGCACAACCCGGAGTTGGCAGGATCCCATCATCGACTACATAGTCAATGGAACATTTCCCGCAGACATACTAAAGTCCATGAAACTCTAGATGAAGGCAGCACGCTACTATATGTGGAACGACATGCTCGTTCAAAGATCCTTTTAAGGACCATACCTTCACTGCATATCATTTCCTAACAAACTAAAGATCCTTAGCTCAATCCACAAAGGCGTCTGTGGAAACCACTCAGGAGACCGCTCTCTGGTGCAAAAAGCTTTTAACGCTGGCTATTATTGGCCAACCATGCATCAAGATACCAAAGAGTATGTACAAAGGTGCGATAGCTGCCAGTGCTTCAAGCCCTGCCTGTACTACCTGCCAGCAAACTTCATCCATAGACGAGCCCTTGGCCATTCATGTAGTGGGCAATTGACCTGGTTGGACCAATGTCATTTACTACTGGGGGCAGATGCATGATGATCGTAGTGACTGACTACTTCATAAAATGGGTCGAAGCCAAACCTATGACAATAACTACCTAGATGGACATAGAGCGCTTTATATGGAAGAACATTATTTGCTGCTTCGGTATCCCACAGTCCATTATCACCAACAATAGTCCACAGTTTATGGGCAAGGACTTGGCGAGTTTTTCGAAAAATATAGCATCAAGAGCACATGTCCACACCCCGGTATCTGCAGGGCAATAGGCAGGCCGAGGTGTCCAATAAGACCATCATCGACTGCCTTAAGAAGACCCTCTCAGACAAGAAGGGCAAGTGGCCAGAAGAGCTTCCTGGTGTTCTATCGGCATATCGCACCACCAAAAGATGAGCAACCAACGAAACTCTATTCTCTCTGGTGTATAGTTTTGAGGTGATCATCCCTCTCAATGTCATGGTGCTAAGCATCAGCACTGTACAACTGAATTTTGAGCAAAAAAAAAAGGAGATGACCATCAAATTAAACCTGGCAGAAGAAGAGCGCGAGAAGGTTATCACCCGAATTGCAGCCTATCAACAGCAGCTCTTCTCCAGCTACAACAAGAGGGCAAAAATCTGGCAGTTCCAGCCAAGAGACTTAGTCCTTAGAAAAGCCTTCATCATTGCCTGACAAGAAGGCTCAAAAAAAAAATGGCTCACATCAATGAAAGTGCGTACAAAATCAACTGAGTAAGCGAAAGGGGCAGCTACACCCTCACCACTCTGAACGACAAAGAAATTGACAAGCAACGGAATGCTTACAACCTAAAAAAGTACTACATGTGACCTCCTACCATTCCTTGGACCCCGTTCAAGACGAAAAAGTTTGAAGACTCAAGTAGCTCGATGAATAAGACCTTGCATGCCAAGAATTATCAGTTGTTATGCCATTACTGCCTACGAACAAAGTTAATAAAAGCCTCTATTTTCAATAAAGATTGAAGGAATTATTCACAAGCCTGGGCTAAATGCATAAACAAACTGACCAACCTGATAGGAGCATATTTATGCGACTTAGTTAGCTTGTTCTTGTGCATTTATGTTGTTATTTCTTAGTTGATTTAGTATTTGAAGCCATTTTCATGTGGTTGTAGGTACAAAGGGTTAAAGAGGCAAAGAAGTGCATTTTGGTGCCTTTTGGAGCAGTTTTGGGCATGGAATGGATATCACATGCATGGAGCAAAGTGGTTGGATGAAATTAAAGATCTAAAGAAGCTAGGAATGTGCCAAGGAAAGGAAGAAAATAAATTGAGGACCAAGGAAGACAAGGAAACCATTAAGAATGAGGAAAGACTAGTCAAACTTGCCTAATCCTAAATTACCAAAGATTTAGTCACACGAAGGGTTCCTAAATACTTTGGGACATTTCATCACATATTCTACAAGTCCTAAACCTGCCCTAAAAGTCCAAGCCATACCATCCTTCACCATTTCTCTTCCTTGCAGTGCAAGGGAGCCATTCCTTTCCTATTTTCTGCCATAAATCACTCCATGCCGTGTACATTCATCCATGTTCTCTCCTTGCACTCATTTGCTGCACCATTCCACTTCCTTTCTTTTGTCTACTATGTGCACAATATCCTTTCACCTCAACGGGATTTCAGAGATCGAAGAGGCGAGCTCAGAGATCGAAGAGGCCAATTCAAAAATCGAAGAGGCATGATAGGAGCATATTTATGCGACTTAGTTAACATGTTTTCTTGCATTTACTTAGTTAGTTATTGCTTATAAGAGTGTTTTAAGCTATTTTCGTGTGTTTGTAGGTCCTAATAACAAAGTTGGAAAGAAAGTGCATTTTGGTGCAATTTGGAGCAATTTTGGGCCAAAATGGATTGCATGCATATAGAGCAAGTGGGATGGACGTTTTTGGTGTTTTAAAAAGGGTTTCAACACATGCAAAAATCTGAATAATGAAGTTGAAGTGTGGAAGTGTGCAGATACATACACTTAAGGAACAATTTGAAAGGAAAAGAAGTGAAAGATGCCATTTGTTGGATTGCTTTACAAGATGTATTCACATTTTCAGTAACTACAAACATAATTGCAAGCTGAAATGATGCATAGCATGTGTGTAGAGGTGTAAAGTGGCCGAAAGTTGATGTTTGTAAGATGAAATGATGTAAAACATGTGTGTGAAAGTTGTCTAATAGCTAGTACATGTGGAAAAGGGATGGAATACAAGGAAAATGCATCAGAAATTGAAGAATGAAGGCACATGGACAGCTACAAAGGAGTTGAATTAGCAAAAGAGGAATGATTGCCTTTTGTTAAAGGCAAGACACAATGATAAAAGAGCATGTAAGCTAGCTGTTTTTGCATCATTTTGGTCTTTGTTTGTATTGTTTATTGAAGCCACTTGAGTGATTCTTTGCTTTGGAGCTTCTATAAATAGGGAGTGAAGGGAAGAACACTAGACATTACACTACATCAAAAACACAATCAACCACACCACCCATTCTCCATCCATTCTTTTAGCCAAACCCATCTACACATTCATACACTACGTCACAAACATATTTTTAGCCATCTTTCTCTCTTTTGCCACACCCCCCCCCCATCCATCCTAAACACCACCATACCATCTCCCATCCATTCCTCCATACAAATACCATCCAAACATGTCCCCAAAACCTTGTGCCGCAGCAAAGAGGAAGGAGGAGAAGCCTTGGACGTGCATGCCATTTAAGTTAGGATCGTTGGAGCGTTTAGGTGTTTTCTTTCTTTTAATTTCAATGTTTAAATTCTATACTCTTTGTTTTGTACGTATGAGGAACTAAACCCCCCCTTGGCTAGGGGGTTTCGAAACCATGTTTATGCATGCTATATGATTTGATTACTTTCAATTGCGTTTCATAAGTTGTGAATTCAATTTACTTATCTACATGAATTAAAACTGATTTGTGTGTGTTGGTTGAGAGTGCACGCTTAATTTTCATGCATAAGTTTGATGCTAGGATATAAGGGAATTTCACCTAATCGTTATGAACTTATATTCAAAAGTAGTAAGGGTTGTTGATCACAATCGTGTTAAGTAAATTCTTGGCAGAAGTTTCATGCAATTCATAGTAACGAGTGCCTCGCCAATGCTTATGATTTTCATAAAACTTAATGATCTTTGCTTGTATCTTTGTTATGCAATTCATGCAGGGAACTTGTGAGGAATGCTTTGGGTTGTCGTATGCAATTCATCCAATTCGATAACTTTAGGAAAATCTGAGGGTTAATTAGTGCAATTCACGGTTAATTTGGGGCGTTGGGAATTCATGGTTTATTGAGAAGCAATTGGAAATCGTTTTGTATGCAAATGTGACATGTGTGGAGAAGAACCCCTTAGCTAGCTTTCCATCCATTCACTTTTATCAAATTCGTTTTAGAATCTGTTCAATTTACAAAGTTTGTTCTTGTTTTCAATTTTCGTCAAAACTCAATCCCATTTATTTTGAAGTGTTAGATTAGTTAGAAATCAATTTAGTTTGTGTTTTTAAGTGTCTTGAGTCAACTCATAACCCAATTTCGTCCAATTTAGTGTTAGGTGTTCAAAACTGCCCAGAAAGTGTTTTTAAGGCAGTTTTGAGTGTTTATTTGCTGTTTTTAGTCTTTTGGTTTGTTTTGGTGTTTTATAGTTTAGTTTTGCATTCTTTGAGTCTAGTTTAGTGTTTTAAACTTTGTTTTTACGTTTTGAGTCAGTTTCAAGTGATTTGGCAATCCCTCCTAATCCCCGGCCTAGAACGATCCCTACTTACATACTTTGCTACAATTGATAAAAAGAGGGTTTAATTTGTGTGCTTATATATTTCGCATCAAGGCACTACCTTTCTCAAAAGCTGGGCTTGCTCAGAAACCACAGGCCATCCTCTTTTCTAGATTTGTCCGCACTTGTCACACACAACCTCTGCACTCGACAGAGCTTAAAAATCGAAGAGGCAAGCTCAGAAATCAGAGAGGCATTTGCTTTTCCAGATGTGTCAACATCTGTCACATGCATACTCAGCTTTGCAGAAATCACGGGCAATTTGTCGAAGCGCCGATTTCAGATATCAAAGAGGCACCTGCTTTTCCAGACTTGTCAGCACCTATCACATGCACACTCAGTCTTGCGAAAATTATGGGCAATCTATTGAAGATTTCTGGTGACGTAGAAAGCACATGAAGATTACTGTTCAATCATCCAACGGTTGCCGACAAGAGTGAAAGAATAGTACCAGTTATTAATTTATATAAATGTCGACCTTCACCCTCCATTGCAAGGGAGAATGCCTTCCCAACAAAGCCTCTCGAGTCACTTAGTGTTCCTTATTCCCTGGGATACCTCTGCAAACAACCCATCAAAAGCAAAAGTATTTCATATCATGAAGGTTGAAAGCAAGAGTATCTCATATCATGCTTTCTCCCTGTCCTTCTCCTTGTCGTTGTTTTCACCTGCAGGATAAGAAGAAAGAGAGCAATCAGCCAGCACTTAGTATCAATCTTCCGATCTGGAATCGACTGCCTGGAACCCCTTCCTGATTGGTTACCTAGCCTTGCTTTCGAGTACTCATTTTCAACATCTTATGCTTCCTCAAAAGCTACCACATCTGCCTGGAGAACAGATAAGGGAAGTGAAAATGATACCTCAAATCATGTGGAGACAATGTGCTAATTCATCCTCAGCTAGGGACAAGGAGAAAGAAAGCAAATGGTCGGCACTTGGAAAGATTGAAAAAAGGAAACAGACCATCACCTCTACCTTGTGCCTGCCTGCCGTGCAGAAGAAACAAGTAGAGAAGAATGCAGACTGCACAACCAAGGAACTCTAATATTCCTCGCTCAGAATTCCAAACCAGTTCGAGATCAAAGCTGTGGAAAGTCAACAAGATCATCTACCTTTAAAACCAGATTTACGTTCTTAAACTCTACTCTGTCTGGTTTTTACTTTGCTATACTTGTCATGTTTATTCGTTGTTTGTTTGTTTGCTTGTTTTGTGTGAGTTTATGCTTGAAACATTAAGGACAATGTTTGATTTAAGTGTTGGGGGGGAGGGTAACCAAGTTGTTTTGCATAAAATTCGTAGGAGTTTATCACCCATTACTTTTAGTGTTGTTCCTTGCTGTTTTTAAGTGTTTTAAGCTGTTTTTGGAGTGTTTTAGTGTGTTTTGACATAAAAATCCGAAAATCTCAGAAAAATTTGAAAAATTGTTTTGAAAAACCAAAAAAGAGTTGTTTTTGTGTGTTTATTTGTGTCTTAGGGTGCCTTCCAACACAATGATGAGGATTTGGTTTTTAATTACATGACTGTTAAAAAGAGTTATAAACATGGATGAAAATTTGATTTACTCTTTGGTGTATGCTTGGTTGTGATTATAATTTATGAATTCACATGCAATCATAAAGGAAAAATCAGTTTTTGTAACATGCTTGAAGGAAGGAACTCAAATGAACACTATAACCTTGTGAGACTTGAGCCTAAACGTTTATTTGGAGAGTTAATAATCTGTGCATCATTGTTTTCTAAAGTCGTTGCATGATCTCATTATTCTTTGCTTGGTTGCTACTTAGAAGGCGTTCCATCATTTAGTTCCAAATGCTAGAACTCATGTCTATTTTATTCAAAGCATGCTATTGATTTGCATAACACATATTCAAGATGAAGTTGTGTAGTGACCACCAAAGCGAAATTACCATGCCCCTATTTCATTAAGTGTTTAAGTTTAACCCCGTTGAGCCTTGTTAAGCCTATGTTCTTTGTTAATCCACACTATCCTTACCTAGCCTAGTTTTAGGACCATCCATACCCTTGTTCTTGAAGCATAGTAAAGCATGACTTAAAATGAACTCCTTTTTTATCAATGTATTGTAGAAAGCAAGTGTGGGGGAAGTGATTCTTGTGTGTGTCTGTGTGTGCCAAAGTCCTTAATAAGGCACGGGTAAAAAAGAAAAAAAAAAGAGTGAAAAGAAAAAAAGAATTGAAAAGAGTATGAAAAAGAGCTCTAAAGTGTTGTTTGTTAAAAAAGGGTCCAAAACATTGAATTCGGCCCTAAGTGTTGCATGAATCTTCCCTTTGTATTTAAAAGTTGATTCTGCATTCTAAAGTGAATTCCAAGTGTCTATTTCATTGCTTTGCTTGCTATCGCTTTAAGAACATTTGTGATTCCAACCCTTTCTTTATTAGCCATTACCCCCAAGCCCTGTTACAACCCTTGACTTCAATCTTGAGTGTTGTGTGTTTCAATTTGTGGAGTTCGAAATTGGTATGAGCATATGGTGTCACTGGTTCTCGCATCTAAGTAGTAGCATTCCATTCATGAGATCATATCTAAATATGCTTAATAACTCCAGGAAATTGCTTTCTTTGTTATAACATATGTGAGTCCTAGTCTTTCGTGTTTACATTAATCTTCTCACATATACTAGTGTAGGGTGTGTAGTAAAAAAATGTGTGTGAAAATAGAGAGTATCTTGTAAGAAATTGAGCAAATTCTCTAAGGCATGTTACTACATTCAAAACATCGTTTTAATTGGTTAATTGTGAACTAGTAAGTGGTGACTATGATTAAGTATGTGCTCAAGGGTAAAGATGACCAAAATCTGTGGGAATGATGATTTTTAACATGTCATGTTTCATTAAAAATCCCTGAGGCAAATGTTGGAAGGTCTAGGTTTTGTTTTATTTGTTTTGTTTTGTTTCTTTTGCTTTGCTCGAGGACTAGCAAAAGCTAAGTGTGGGGGAATTTGATAGGAGCATATTTATGCGACTTAGTTAGCTTGTTTTTGTGCATTTATGTTGTTATTTCTTAGTTAATTTAGTATTTCAAGCCATTTTCGTGTGGTTGTAGGTACAAAGGGTTAAAGAGGCAAAGAAGTGCATTTTGGTGCCTTTTGGAGCAGTTTTGGGCATGGAATGGATATCACATGCATGGAGCAAATTGTTTGATCGAAATTAAAGATCTAAAGAAGCTAGGAATGTGCCAAGGAAAGGAAGAAAATAAATTGAGGACCAAGGAAGACAAGGAAACCATTAAGAATGAGGAAAGATTAGTCAAACTTGCCTTATCTTGTCGTTACCTTTCCTAATCCTAAATTACCAAAGATTTAGTCACACGAAGGGTTCCTAAATACTTTGGGACATTTCATCACATATTCTACAAGTCCTAAACCTGCCCTAAAAGTCCAAGCCATACCATCATTCACCATTTCTCTTTCTTGCCGTACAAGGGAGCCATTCCTTTCTTATTTTCTGCCATAAATCACTCCATGCCGTGCGCATTCATCCATGTTCCCTCCTTGCACTCATTTGCTGCACAATTCCACTTCCTTTCCTTTGTCTACCATGTGCACAATATCCTTTCACCTCCTTGCACTCATTGATTCACCACTTACTCGCCTTTTCACCCATGCCATGCATAATCACCCTTGTCCCCTTCATGCACCAGATTTCTTGCACTCATTTCATGCACCATTACACTCATTATCCACCCATGCCGTGCACCACCCTTGTCTCCTTCATTATTTCTGATTTCATGCATAAAAACATTGAATCATTGCACTCAATTGCTGCACATTTCTTGTCCCCTTCACCCATCAGATTTCATACAAATTTTACCTCCACTACATGCACTCATTGATGCACCATCCACAACATTTGGAATCCCATGCCGTGCATCATGAGTCTTGCTGCACCTTTGACTCATTTCTGCACCATTCCACCTCCCTTTCCTTTCTTTACCATGTGCATAATCATTCATGTTCCCTAGCTGCAACACCACTCCATTTTACCCCCCATGCTTTGCATCATTACTTCATTTTCACCCTTGAATCATTGCACACACCACCAATTTCCCTCCATTGCCGTGCACTTCCTCTATAAAAGGAAGTGTGTGTGGCAACCATATAGTTAGTTTTTGCTTGATCATTCATCCCTATTTCAATACAACCTTCATCCAAACACATCCATTCATCTTCACATCCATTCCTGCATACAAACAAACCTTCAAACACTCATCAACACCTTGTGCCGTAACAAAGGAAGGGAAGGAAAGTGCTTGGACGTGCTTGCTGTCCAACTTGGATCGTTGGAGCGTTAAGGTGTTTTCTTTCTTTTGTTTCTAAAGTTTAAATTCATTTCCTTTTGTTTTGTTGTAAATATGAGTGGCTAAACCCGTCTTGGCTAGGGGTGATTTTAAAGCCATGACTATGTGTGCAATATAATTTGATAAATTCCAATTATGAACTCTTGAATCATGAATGCAATTGGCTTAACGATTTAATTGATAACTTATTTGTATTTGTTGATTAAGGGTCGACATTTAATTGGCATGCATAAATCCGATGCTAGAATATAAGAAAGTTTCACATAATCGTAACAAACTTGTATTCATAAGTAGTGGAGGTCGCTTATAAACGATCGCGTTAAGTTCAATTCCTAGCATAAGTGACATGATGTCATAGTTGCAAGTGCTTTGTCAATGCTTATGATTTTCATTAAACATAATGATCTTTGATTGTATCTCTATTATGATGTCATGTAGGGAACTTTTAAAGAATGTTTTGGGTTGTCGAATGATGTCATCCAATCCAATAAAACAAGGAAAATCTAAGAGTTAACTACTGATGTCACGGTTAATTTGGAGCATTGTCATTCATAATTCAATGAAGTAGTAACTGGAAATCGAGTTATTTGCATACATGTCATGTGTGGAGAAAAAGCCTCTAGCTATCCCATCCATCATCTTATTTCTCACATTCATTTTACAATCTGTCTAGTTTTTCATACTTGTTTGTTTGTTACAACTTCATCCAAATCAAAACCCCCCTTTTAGTTTCTTGTTTCAAAGTGTTTCAAATCTATTTTAGTTTGTGTTTTTAAGTGTTTTGATTCAAGTAAAAGCCAATTTTCGTCCAAAGTCATTCCTAGTGTCTAGTTTAAGTTTATTTAGTTGTTTTAAGCTATTTTGAGTATTTTAAGTTTGCTTTGAGTCTTGTGAGTCTTGTTAAGTGTTTTTAAGATTGGTTTTATGTTTTTGAGTCAGTTTAGAGGTTATTAGCAAGCCCTCATAATCCCCAGTCCAGAACGCCCTACTTATACTTATATTACAATTGTCAAAAGAGGGTTAAATTTGTGTGTTAAGTTAATTTTCGCATCACAACCCTATGACAAGCAGCAGACATCTGCTGCCCTGCAGACATAGCGTAAACTCTCCAGCGATAGAGGATAAACTAATCACCCATGTGACAAGCAGAAGATGCCTTTGCCCTGTAGACATGGTGTACTTTTATGACAAGCAGAAGATGACATTTGCCCTGCAGACATGGTGTACCCATGTGATAAGCAGAAGACGCCATCTACCCATTCAAACATGGCGTGTACTCTCCAATACAAGAGGGTAAACTAATTCGGAATATCCAGACATGGATATGTGGTACGACTGCTCAGTTTCCCCTAAATATAGCGTTACTTGAGCCTAACAAGTCCCAAAACTGGCCACGATAATCCTTCTCCTGGAATAGACTTAGCCAACTGAAGGATTCAATTATGCGAGATCCCAGGTGTCTAACCGGAAGAGACGCTAAGTGTAAAACCCCTTCCCATGAAAGAATTCGCGTGACAAGATGGTTTACCCTCGACATGCAAATCTTCATGAAGTGACTTGGTTTTAAAGTGTTACAATACTAGTTAAGCAACCTGCGGAATCAAAGTTATGACTCGGAAAGATATGGCCTCTGAGGCGCGATTTCACCTAAACCTTATGCCTAAAACGCCTCTGAGAGCCAGGGACGATGCCTAAAGTGGTTATGTGGGTCGTCTGCTTTTGTAAGTAAGACGCCCAACCGACTACCCAACTGCTGGCAGCCTAAGGCAATCCATAAGCCAAGACTTACGCCTGTTATGACTATGCAGACTCGCCTTTATACGAAAAGCAAACGTCTGGCAGATGACTCTATAAGTTAAAAATCTCGCAACATGCCCCGGAAAGGTCGAAGCTCAAGAAACCACTTGAAAGTCAGAATACAACCATAGTGGCCACGCGAACTCCTCTGCTTTCTACGCAAAGTACGTGTTCGATTGTTGACCTTATAGGTTAAAAATTTCGCAATACACCTTGGGAAGCTCACGAAGCTATCCAAAGCCGTGATTCACAACTATAGTAGCTACGCGAACTCGCCTGCTTCCTTTGGAGGTAATGAGTTCGGCCGCCAGCTCTATAAGTTAGAAATCTCGCATTTATCCTCTTGTAGGTAAAACTCTATGAGCATCAAAGCCAAAATTGAAGCCTAAAGTGACCACTCGAGTCAACTGCTCCATCAAAGTAGCCAACACGACCGCCCGTCCTGTGGCAAAGTTTTGAAAGTCGCCTTAATCAGGCGAGGCTCATAAAGCCCTGAAGACAAAGCTAAAACCTAAGTGACGATGTGGGATCGGCTGCTTCATTAATGCAGCTCACCCAGCCGATCGTCCTATGATAAAGTTTTGAAAGAAATATGGTGAAATAGAAGGATGAAGCAAAACAAGGAAAGTTGTTTATTAAATTTCTAGCAAATTGATAAACTGGCTCAAAAGCCAACAAGGTTCAAAAAAAGCAAAACAAAAAGGAAAAGAAGAAAATTCCTAAGTTTAAGCAAAACGACTATTTCTTGGCAGCCTGCGTAACCACTGATTCCTCACACCTTCAATAGTCATACCGCTCCCAGCAGCCAAAGCTTCCATCCGCTTATCCTCAGCCACCCTTGCTTAGACTGCCTGATCTCAGCTGCTCCACCAAAGGCAGCCTCAAACAAGAAATCAAGAAGATCATTTGGAGAAATGGAAAAAGTCTCAAAGTCCTTCTCGAAAAACTCATAATCCGACGGCCTGTCCTGAAGATGGTTTACATAGCCAAGCTTGTAGAAATCTGCCTGACAAGAAGCAAGTGCCACTTCGTGACTAGCTCTCTCATTTTTTAGCTGCATATTCTCCTCAACAAGCCAATGTGAGCACCATACAGCTCATCCAATTCCTTTTTCAGGTTCTCGCTAATAGACAGCATACCGTGCAGATCCACTTTCTTGGACTCAAGCTTACTGGCAACCTCCTTAAGACGAGACACTTCAGAATGCATGAAGATAAGCTCATCATCCTTGGCAAAGTAAGTATATCGTAACTTCGAATTGACACGCTCAAGGTCATCGACCAACGGAGAAACACAACTGACTTATTCTCTGTAGCTTCCAACATCGCCTAAGTCGGACTAAGCCTAACATTTAAATGGGTGACCTCCTGATGAGCGATCTCCAACTACAAAGAAGTGGGGGTAGAGACATCAGACCCCTTCAAAACAACGAGTTCAGATTCAAGCTTCTTGATCATTTTAGCAGCCGAGCAAAGCTAAGCCACCAATGCCACTTAGGCCTCCTTAGCATACTTGACAACATCCTGATTAAAGTGCATAGACTCAGCTTCCAGGATCAAAGTCCTATGCATTGTGGCAATCAGGGAAGACCTCATCAAGTAGGCATGACGTTTTGCAAATGAGTCTAAACGGATGACAACTTTCCCAACACTATCAACAAACTTGGCTCATGCATCGACGTTCTTAAGCAGGTCATCCTTCAACAGTGCATAAACTTAAGGAAACTTTTCAGCCTCAGACTCGATGGATCTCTCAAAACTGCCCATGCGAGCAGATTTCCCCTTCTCAGCAGACGAGTCAGTCACGGTAGAATAAGGAACAGGCCTAGACACCACCTTAGCAGTAGAATCCACCTTTCCGCTATTCATAGCAGCGATCCTCTCAGAAGCCAATCCAGACTTAGCTCCCAACGAACACTTCTATACAAACCCAGATACCGAAGGTGTCATTGAACCCTTCCGTTGGGCATGTCTCTCAGCAATGGATGCAGTCACCTTTAGAGCAGTAGGTTTCATAGGCTCAGACTCAATGGTTTTCTTTGCCCCCTTGAGGGAAGTTAATTCAATGACAAGCTTTTCGGCAGCAGACGAGCCATTCATGGTACTCAGCAGGAATGCCTAATGCGACGTGCACTTTCTTCATATCTGCCGAGGTTCTTAGAGTTGAGCCAAAATTCGAATCTACACAAAGTAAGAAAGGAAATCAATAAATTGAAGTCATGGAGCAGCTCAACAACAATTCAAGTAGGGCAAGAATGAAGCAGCTCACTTACCACTAATAAAGGTAGTCGGGACACGCAGCTCAGGAGAAAAGTCAAACTCCCACTCTCAGCTCACCTCCAAGGTATCTCTTGCCCATTTATGGTCACCTTTGCTAGAAGCATCGAGCAGCCTATGGGAAGGCCTCAGCTGAGCCACACCTTCCTTGTGGTCAATCTCAACTAGAACTCATTTATGGTAAACCAAGATCAAAGAACCTGCTCAAGTTTAAGAATCCCACCATTGCATGTACTGCATTTGGGGAACATTGAGCATGCGCGCATTTCATGGAGCAGATCACCTCCTGGAAAAAACGCGGTATGGGAAAAGTAAATCCCAACACAAAATAGTACGAATGGAATTTAATGGCTCTCTTTTTAGTAGTGGTGCCCTCGCCGTATAGTTCATGGCTGTTGTCGTCTTTCACCCGCTTGACACGAACCCCTGACAGAATCGCATGCTTGTGCGTCTCAAGAAAATCCTAAAACAGCTCGTCAAAATTAATCTTGACATGCGCAGCTTTGAAATAGCCCACCTTGTCAAAAAAAACTACCTTGACGGTACAAGGGTGGAAGATATTCGTCACTTTTATGATCGGAGGAAGACATCTCAAAGTCTCTGTGAAAATTACAAGGAAAAATATTTAGAAGGCAGCTAGCGAGAAGATAATAAAAGAAAAGGAAAAAATGAGGACCGCAAGCTCAGTGCCCTCGTGCCAGGCTTCATGGCCCTTATGCTCTCTTTCGCGCCGTGCCTTACACGCGGCCCAAATCGCTAGACCCAACTCGAGATGAGGCCCGAGCCTCCCTCCCATCTCCTTCAAGGGCCAAGAAGCGTAAGCAGGCCTCATGGCCCAGATCAACAAAGAAGGGCGAGTGCCCCGTGCCTCTTTCCTTTTTCCTCCACTCACCAGCGAGGCCCAAGGCCTTTTGGCCCGTATTGTCAACTAAAGAGACCTGGCCTAAGCCAGTCTTTCTCTTTCCCTCACCTTACGCCTACACAGGCCCATGCCCAGCGGCCCCAAGGGCCCAGCCTGTGCCAACCCTTTCGCGCCCCAGCGCTCGTCAACCTAGCACATGCCAGCCTACCCTCGCACCGTACCACTGTGTTGCCCATTCGTGCACAGCAGCCCACGGCTTCCATGCCGTGTGTCACCAACCTTTTTGGCATCCATCGAGTCAATTTCTCAAGTCTCTAGACTCGCAAAAAATTCAAGAAGAAGAAAATTCAATTTTTCTTACCTTGGTGTAGCACGGAGAAGAATAATTACAACGAGAGACGACTCTTTGCAAGGGCAAGAAAAGAAGAACGCTAGGGGAGGGGGAATAAAAATTTCCTCTGGCTTCTCTTCCTTGTTGGAATAATGATTGTTCTCCAAATTTATTTAATCCCCTGCTTAAGGTAGAATTAAATAGGTATTTTGGGCAATTATTTTCCTTTTCCTAGAAGAAGTCTATCTCCAAATCAAGAAAGAAGATCAAGATAAAATTGGGAAGCAAGTCTACAAGCTTAAGCAGCTTGGGATTCCTACACCTACTATCTTTTTCCTACGTGCAACACAGTAGATGTGGGGGCATTTGTGGAGCCTAAAATAATCTAAAAAATTCTAGAGGTGACACGTGGACTTTTATTCAAAGAAGACAAGATTGCCCTCAATAAATGGGTAGGCTTCTTAGATGCTCCCACGCACAGCTTACACCCTTGGAGGTCTCAGCAGCTGAATACGACTGCCCACAACTCACCTGCCCTTGGCAAGGAATTAAAGATAAGGATTAATTACCCAAATCCTATCTTTAATACATTCCCAATTAAAGATTGATTCCAATCAAGTAACTAATCCTAATTTAAATCAATTAGGGATAATTACTCCATTATCTCAAGATATTATTTCCTATTAAATACCTAGGGAATATTTAAAGAATATCTCCCCATTAAACACTATATGGCCAGCCCTAGCCCTATAAATACCCCATATTCTACCAAATTTAGAGTGTTTTTTGCAACCCTAAAAAAGCCCTAAACACTTCACTCTCTAAGAGAAACTAACTTAGGCATCAGAGATCCGTTGACCTAACCCTCCCACCTCGTGGGCGCGTGAGACTGAGGTCTCTGATCAAAGGTGTTGATTGTTTTGCAGGTGCATTTTCATCAAGATTGAAGATGGTGGAAATTTGCATCGACAACAGTGATATCTTAGACTAGACAAACCAACTTCCCGAGAATCGTGTGATTTCGGTCTACTACGCAGTATTGGATGAGGTTTGGAATTGAAATGAGATGATCATCGACGATGCATTTGTGTACACAGTAGCTACTGACATCATGCTTAGCAATGACATTGAACCATGTTCCATAAATGAATGTCAACGTAGAACAGATTGGTCAAACTGGAAACAAACAATCCAGGTCGAACCCGATTCACTTGCGAAATGTAAAGTGTTTGGACCTATTATTCCTACACTACCACGTGTGAAGCCAGTGGGCTACAAATGGGTTTTTATGAGGAAGCGTAATGAGAAGAATGAAACAGTGCGGTACAAAGCATGCCTTGTAGCGCAAGGCTTCTCTCAGCGCCTTGTGATTGATTACGAGGAGACGTATTCCCCCGTAATGGACGTTATAACGTTCCGCTACCTTATTAGTTTGGTAGTTTTCGAAAAACTGAATATGCAGCGTATAAACATGGTAACCACGTATCTCTATGGGGATCCAGATACTGAAATATACATGAAAGTTCCAGAATGACTTCCATTGACTGGTTCAAATAGTTCTAGACCATGGAACACTCTCTTAATTAGATTGAGAAGGTCACTCTACGGATTGAAACAATTCGGACGGATGTGGTATAACCGTCTAAATGAATATTTGACAAGACAGGGTTATGTAAACAACGAATTATGCTCATGCGTGTTCATAAAGAAGTCACATTCCAGATTTGCAATCGTTGCCGTTTATGTCGATAACATGAACCTCATTAGAAATCTCGCAGAGTTGGGGGAAATTGCTACACACTTGAAATCGGAATTTGAGATGAAAAATCTAGGGAAAACTCAATATTGTCTTGCCCTGAAGATCGAGCATTGTTTAGATAGAATCCTAGTATATCAATCGAACTACACCTTAAAGGTGTTGCGATGTTTTAATGAGGATAAAGTAAAGCCTTCAAGTACACTTATGGTCGTTTGGACTCTAGATGCTAAACGAGATCCTTTCCATCCAAGAAGGATGAGGAAGGGATTTTGGAACCAAAAGTTCCATACCTAAGTGCAATTGGGGCTTTATTGTACTTGGCTCAATGCACTAGACCCGACATCTTCTTCGCTGTTAATACTTTGGCTAGATACAACAATGTGCCCACACGCAGATAATGAAATGGTATTAAAGACATTTTTCGCTACCTTAAGGGTACGACGGATTTAGGCTTGTTCTATACCCTATGAATCTTCGAATGTTGCGCCCCCTTTGGTTTTTGGATTGATTCTCGCCTTGTTGGTTACACATATGCTAGATATCTGTCTGACCCATATAAGGCATGTTCTCAAACGGGCTATGTCTTTGCCGTTGGAGACACCGCTATATCTTTGAGGTCTACCAAGCAATCGCTAGTTGCGACTTCTTCGAACCATACTGAGATTCTGGCCTTGCATGAAGCATCGCGTGAGTGCTTTTGGCTGAGAATATTTAGGGGACATATTCAAAGCACTAGTGGTCTTACTTCCATCGTTGACCTTTCTACAACGATCTTTAAAGACAATGTAGCATGTATTGAGCAGTTAAGGGAGGGATACATCAAAGGAGACAACACCAAACATATAGCGCCGAAGTTCTTTTATTCTCACCAGTAACATCATCAAAACATTAAAGTCAAGCAAATCCATTCCCAAGACAACTTGGCCGATCTCTTCACCAAGTCATTGCCCAAGTCTATTTTTCAGAAGCTTGTCCAAGGAATCGATATGCATAAATTATTTGAGTTGAATCGCTTGTAGTTCTCTTATCTGGAAGTTATGTCTAACTCAAGGGGAGTATCTTGAAGCATACTCACTTGATCTTAATGTACTTTTTTTCCTACGATTAGGACCATTTTTCCCACTGGGTTTTTGCTACCTAATGAGGTTTTGATGAGGCATCCATCCTGGGATGATCATACTCCTGAGTTCACTACTTTAGACATTATGCATACTTCTCATTTTTCTTCTTAGTATATGGGTTTTCCCCATGCCTTGGGTTTTACCATAGTGAGTTTTTGTGAGTTTTACTACCAATGCATACTTTCTTTAAATTTGAGACTTGCGTTCACCCGTTGTGCCGATAACTTCATCAACTAGTCTACCTTATCTGCTTAAGATCTGATGTGATGGTTTGTTAAGTATTTACACACTCAAGGGGGAGTATTGCAATCATATTTAGAATAGGAATGTGATTGTGTAAATCCTAGTAGATCTAGGAATATCTCTTATATTCCTATTAGAAGTTGATTACCTATTAAGAGTTGTAATCCTAAAAGGATAAGGTTTTTACCTATCCTATTACTATAAATAAAGGCACAATGAGGGTGATACAACACACACCTCACAATTAAATCTCTCACTTCTCCCTCTTGCTACCACCGGCCCCCTCTCTCTGTCTATATTCCTTAGATAGCTCAGTTAAATAGGCCTACAACACTTTAATCTATATATCATTTTATTTTACAATTTATGTATTTTAAGTATGAATAAACACTTATTTATACAATATCTAATAAATTTATTTAAATCTGCCTAGGGTCCGCCTAGCTGCCTAAGCGCTAAGCCCCAGTCCACCGCCTGACTAGCATCTAGTGTCTTTTAGAACCTTATTAATTAGTGCTTGGTAGAATGCCATAACATTTTACTTAAGTAATTGAACATGTTTTGATTGATTTTATCATCTGTTTTTCTCCTATGGCGTAGGTATATTATTTGAGTCGAAGAGGTATTATGCTTGTTAACATTTGATTTTGACATAGTTTCCATATATTAAAGTTTTTGAATCAATTTGTTTCCATTAAAGTTAAAAATTAAAATTAATTAGGAGCAAGTGATACAATTTTTTTTTTTTGTCAGTGGAGCTAATGATGCATAGATAGGGATTTTAATTTGCTTCCATGATTTACCTCAAGTGATACAACGGACATAGCAATTCGTCAACCTTTTTTTTTTTTTATTTTTATTTTTTTTCACAAATGATATTATCTATATTAAGGGGAAGAGAGGTGGGTTATCCTCACAATAGGTTAGCAATAATATGGTTTAAATTTTCCTTTGGCGATAATTGAACCTAATCAAATCGCATCTTAAGTTTTTAGAAGGTTGTAAGATCCCATTAATTTTGGTATGAACCTTCTTAGCTATGTAAGAGTAATGATAAAATTTCAGTTTTGAAAGAGGGTATGTGAGAATTTCAGTTTACAAGTGGTGGATTGCCTTGGTGATTTTGGGTTGTTATTCAACTTACTACGCCTTGACTCTTGAATCCTGAGTTCAAACGCTTCTCTCCCTCTCTCCTTCATAATGTAAATTAATGTGAAATATCGCTTTTAATAAAAACAACCAAAATCTTTACATACAGAAAAAATATGCTTAAAATAACCAATCAACAAAGCATATTCTAAGAGGGTTGGTGTGAAAATATGCTTTTTGGACATGTGATTTCTGTCTGTATAATCATTTTCAAGCTGAAAACATGTATGAGCCCCACAAAACTGGTGCAACAAGAATATAATTTTACATCCAACATACTTAGTATTATTTAGTATTATTATTGTTACCTTTTATAAAGAGAGATATCAGATAGGTCTCGTCCTCTCCCTCCACTCTCTCTCTCTCTGTGCTCTTCAAAAACCTAACAGTAACAAAAGTCTGTTAGATTTACTTGTGTTTCATTAGGGTTAATGGAGAGAGATGTCATTGATCATCACAGAAAATCTTTTTCCAGGTGGATGATGTCTCCTTCGTGCTTTCCGGTGCAAGAAGAAATGGAGTACGCTCGCATCCGCAGCTGCAGCCAAAGAAAAATAAGCCCTAGATGGCGGAACTTGCTTCGGAGGTTGTTGAGTGATAGGGGCAGAAGCATATGCGGGTCGAAAACTAGGTCGTTTCAGTACGATGCTGTCAGCTACTCGCAGAATTTTGATGACGGCTGTCATTTACATGAAGAACCAAGACGCCATTTGCAGGTTACGCTTCTTGATGTGAGATGGGATGGTTCCACTTGATGAGCAATATATCGGGTCTAGCTATTACAAA
Source organism: Malus domestica (assembly GCF_042453785.1). Lineage (NCBI taxonomy): Eukaryota > Viridiplantae > Streptophyta > Magnoliopsida > Rosales > Rosaceae > Malus > Malus domestica. The sequence continues at coordinate 30,354,782 of NC_091675.1, forward strand.
GCTAGAAGATGTGTAATTATAGATTATTATTAATCAATTTATTGTAATAGTGCAATTCTGATCTCAGCACATTTTAATGTTATTTTTTGGGGTTTTAGATTTGATGCTCAGTCGTTAAGATGTCCTAAATTCGAATCCTCACACTTTTTTGATAAGAAAATTGTGAGATAAATGTTAATGGTGACGATACAGTATTCGAGCTCCTTCTTTAGAGCAAGTCCAACGGGGGCTCTAGTCCGATGGACCAGCGTCATTTCCTACCCAATAGCCCCAGCTCCTTGCTCCAGCCCATGCGGGTGATTGGCCTGAGTGAGAGGCCCAACTCAAATCGGTGGCCTAAGAGCCTGAGGCCAAATGATGCATGGCTGATGTTAGGATGACATCAACCACATTATAAAATTAATAAAAAAAATGTCAAAAAGCAATAAAAATGTAAAAAATAAAAAAAAATGCAAACAATCAATAATAAATCTGAAAAAAATTAAAAAAAAATTAATTTTTCTATAAATATCGTATCATTATCTTCCACCTTATACCACAATTTTATATTTTCTCAAATACTTTGGGTTGTAATTTCTTATTTAATGAAACATGGTACGACGAGACCCATTAAAAATCATATCCGAAATTTGAAATAAATTTTTTTTTATTATTTTATAAAATAAAAAATACTAATATTTTATTGCATATTGCCATGGCTATTCAGTTTAGGAGTGACTATGCAAAAAGCAAAATACTGTTCATTAAAGACAATTACTGTTTACTGGAGGCTATTCAATAGGAAGTTGCCCTAGGGGGCCTTGATACGCTGGAGTTGCTTTTAATATTCATCCCTCAGTGTGAACTTCAAAGGGGAAAGAGTAATCTTGTTTTCTCTGTTCACCTAGATCTACCTTATACACAAGGATGAGCCCAAGCTATAAAGATTCTCCATTTTGCAAAGGTCGGAGAAGAAGGAGAAGCGTCTATCGTATACAGTCTTACACGTATTATGCAAAAATGTTGTTTTTACGACATCTACCTCATACACAATACACTTTTTATCTTTTATGGAAGACACAATACACAGTTTTCATTAGTAAGTGTTAACAATATAGTTGTGATTAACTAACAAGGTTCCACACAGTGATTGTACATTTAATTAATTCAAATTTATTTTATTTAAACAAAAAACCCCCTCAGAATCTGAAAATTACACTAATCCCAAATTGGACACCCAGGGGTTTTGATTCAAAAGAACGTGTTCATCAAGTTTCCCTTTCTCTCTAACGGCAATTACATACAGTCTACTTTTATTTATTTATTTTTTATAGATACTTTTATTTTGTTAAAAAAACCACAATGGAAGAAGAAATCGATATCGATGATGACTACGAAGATGAGGTATACAATTATTTTCTGTGTTTTTACAAGTTTTAGTTCGAATTTTGGTTTCAGTTTTTTCTAGACTATCAATTCCAATGGTGAAACAGAACCACAACTCAACTTTTAATGCAATTGAAAATAAAATAGGTATGAAATAGTCAAAGTAGCACCCAGGGTATATGCTCAAAACTGAACTGAAGCCTCTTTGCATCAAATAATCGTAGTTAACCGCAATTGAAATTATATTGCTTCATAAATGGATTAGTTTAAGATTAAAGGACATGAAATATATAGATGGAGGACATGGCTGTACAAGAGGTTATTCTTGGAATACCAATAAATTATCTTGGGTGTCGAGAATATTGAGAAAAAAAGGTGTCGATGGAAAACTTGCGAGTGTCCAGAGACAAATTGGTTTTAACAGAATTTCCCTTCCCAATTTCACGATTTAGGCTGAATCCCGGTAGTACCAAACTCGGTTCTATTGGGGAGAGCCATATTACAGGCTCCAACCTTAGGCCTGGTTTGGTAGTGAGATGATTTTTAAAAAAGTGGGTATAAGAAAAAGCTGGGAGTTTTTTTGTGTTTAGTAAACATTTAACTTTAGCTTTTTTTTTCACACTTTTGGGTGAAAAAAAAGCCAAAAGCACAAAGCTGCAAAACCCAGCTTTTAAAAACTGGTTTTTTTTCACATCTGTTTTACATAAAAGTTTACTAAACACTATAATACTGTTTTTTTTTTCTTTTCAAAAGCAATTTTACAAAAAAGTTTACCAAACACTCTGCTGCTTTATTTCACAACTACTTATTCTCATAGCACATCAGAAACAGTTTTTTTTCAAAGTACAGCAATACCAAACTAGCCCTTAACAGTCCAATCCTTAGCACCTTGGACAACACTATTAGGAGAATTGTTTAGTGTGCAGGAAATATAGTCCAGTATACCAAGTGTCATAATACAAATTATTGTAAATTTTATTTATGTATCCAACCACTTACATTATAATAGTTGGTGTACCGTGCTGTGTTCACGACACACTGAAAAATCTTTTTCTTGTAAGGCTCATAACTCCGTGCTAAAAGGAGAGTAACTCTTTAATACACCTAAATGTAACATGCTAAACTCAAGTAATAATTGTATGGGATCCATCACACAATAGTGGGTTCCAACGACACATTAAATCGGGCATATCAAAGACTCAATCCTAGCAAAAGTCTGTATAAGAATTCTCACGAAGCAACCAAAAAGAAAATTATTATGGAGCCAAAAATAATTTAAATTTTTTTGGAGTTGACACGTGAATTTTTACTAGCAAAATACAACAATACCCTTGTTAAATTGGCGAGGCCCACGTTTAATCACACAGAATCTAACATCCCTAGGGCCCTGACTACCATCTCATCAAGTTTCCTCGCATGTTATCATGTTGTTCATATAGGGAACTTGATAAGAATAATTTGATTGTGTCGTTGAGTCCAATTCAATGAAATTAGCAAAATCTGAGAGTTAATTAATGCAGTTCACGATTAATTTGGGGCATTGTCATTCAAAGCTTATAGGAATAATAACTGGAAATCGATTTGTATGCATATGTTTCATGTGTGGAGAAGAATCCTTTATCTAGCATTTCACCCCTTAAGTTACCTTAGTTTCGTACCACCCTCACTTTGTTTCTGCAACCTACCTAGTTTTAGTTAAATTCGTCCAAACAAATCCCCTTTAAAGTCAAAGACATTAAAGATATGATTAATTACTAAATTCTATCTTTATACTTACCCAAATGAAGACCAACTCTATCAAGAATGGAATCACAATCAAATTGGGATTCCACCAGATAAATCCAAGATATTATTTAATAAATAATAGGCTTTTTAGCAAAAATTGTCCATGAGATTTGCATAACACATCACTTTGGTCCCTGAGATTTGAAACCAATAGAAGTGGTCTATGAGATTGTCCACCATCAATCATTTTGGTCATTCCATGCAAAATTATGTTATATAAGGATAAAAATGACAAATATACCCTCAATTTAATAAACAATGAGCCAAAATGATTTGACAAAAATTAAGGGTATTTTGGTCATTTTATTCTTATTTAATGGAGATTTTCACGAAATGACCAAAATGATTTATGGTGGACAAATTTAGGGACCAATTCTATTGATTTCAAATCTCAAGGACCAAGGCGAGGAGTTATGCAAATCTCATGGACCATTTTGGCTAAAAAGCCTAAATAATATCTTGGGATAATTCTTTCCTCATCCATCCTATGGATGACACACCTTGACCAATCAGATGCTAACACATGTTAGGGCAAAACCTTACACATGTGGCTAGCCCTAGCTCTGTAAATTGTGGTTTCTAAAATTTTTGTTCTTTAAGGAACTACACTTGTAATCCTTTGATTCATGGAGCGTCAAAGAGAAATCGAAACATTCAATTGATGAAAGAGAGAGAGAATACCAAAGTGTGAACAAAGGAAAGCTTTATGTTGGAACCAAATTCGTGCACGCTAGTCCCTAGATTGTAAGAACTCGCGTGTCTTGCGGATCAAAATTGTGGTTTCTAAAATTTTTGTTCTTTAAGGAACTACACTTGTAATCCTTTGATTCATGGAGCGTCAAAGAGAAACCGAAACATTCAATCGATGAGAGAGAGAGAATACCAAATTGTGAATAGAGAAAAGCTTTATGTTGGAACCAAATTCGTGCACGCTAGTCCCTAGATTGTAAGAACTCGCGTGTCTTGTGGATCAAAACTGTGGTTTCTAAAATTTTTGTTCTTTAAGGAACTACACTTGTAATCCTTTGATTCATGGAGCGTCAAAGAGAAACCGAAACATTCAATCGATGAGAGAGAGAATACCGAAGTGTGAACAGAAAATGGGCACTAGAGGAAGGAACGAAGAGAGACGAAAGGGCCAACGGTGTACAACAATTTTGCTACAATATGCAGACTGAGTGAGCGCCGACTGCTAATAGTGTATTTCTTTCCTTTTGAGGAGAGATTTTTTAATGTGTCTTTAACACGTTGTGGTACACCATGTGTAATAATGCAATTGCTTGGAAACTTGAAACACAAAATTTCTTACAAATTATATTACTACACTTGATGTATCAGACCGTATTCTCGGTACATTAAAACAATTTTCCGTTCTGAGTTCTGACCAACATAACATTGTTTTCATGTTTTTTAATTTTTCTATCCGACCTGCTCAGGCATACGCTGGGTCAAGTTGGGCCTCGGATGGTCTTCTACTACACCCTAAACCCAAGCCTCCGCCTCCTTCTGTTACCCCTTCGTTCGGATTCATAGAAAGAGTGTTTTATTTATTTATTTTTGTTTTCTGTATAAAATTCGAAGAAGTTTTTTAAGGTTGTATTATTTGTATGAATTCAATGTGCAAACGGAGTACTAATCTTGGTTTCTATGAGCAGCCCTTCCACACTAGATTTTTTACTCTCTCTCTCTCTCTCTTACTTTCTTCAATTTACAAATTTTTCTTATTTTCTTTGTTGGTTGTTCTTTTTGCTGTTAGAAATAAAAGAAGCTTCATATTTTTGTCAAAATATTCTGAATTTTCATCATTGAAAGGTTTGAAAATGGGCCCTTTTTTTTGGGTTTAGAAAGTATGGAGTTTTTCCATTAATTCCCCATGAATACATTTTGAAATCCTACTTGCGCCTTCTTCGTACAATCAATATTTTAACCTTAATATTAAGAATTTGAGGTCATTTAACTAATCCAAAAAACGAGAAATCATATTTTTCCAATTTTAGTTCGAAAAATTAACTGTATAGATTTGTATATGGAGCTTGACCACATATTTTCTACTCAAACTAATTATTAACAACGAGAAAATGTGTTGACCTTCATATTTTAAGGTCATTCCAAGAATCCATTCAAATTTAGAACTTGTAATACTCTCCCTATAGGCTTTTTAATCCACTCTTCACACATTTTTATCTATTATTAAAAAACTGTTACTATCAACTTTTTCCTTAAAAAACAAACTGGTTTCTTTCATTAGAGTGTAAAATGGTAAAATATCAAATTTTAGTATACAAATTGTCGTGTTGGTTAACAAATTTGTATTTAAATAGTCACATTATGAACTCTTTTGGAGAGACTCTTACTTACCTTCTTATTTCAGCTTTCTCACTTTTCATTGTGCCACTCAAAACTAAAATTTTATTATATAAAAGTCGACTATTTTTCTTTTCAGATTTTTTGTTTCACGTGCTAGTGGAATGCATAGTAAAAGCAAAAATATTGAAATGAGAAGGTAATTGAGGAGTTTGCTAGCACTCTTAAGTTTGTATGGATGCATTGAATATTGGATAAAATAACTTCAAATATAATAGTAGGATGAGATTGAAAATTTTACATGAGTTTAAAAGCTTAATTTTTCTTGGATAATAATTTTAGTTTAAAAATTAAATCAGCAATTTACTCTTTAACTTTTAATGGTATTTTATTTTTTACATTTATGTTTTGATTAGTATACTTAGTGCGATAACAAATTTGGTTGATAATTACGAAGTTGTTATGCCAGAACAAATTTGGAGGATGGCATTAATCGAATTGAAATGTTAGGGACGAAACCATTTATGAATTGTGATATGGCCGAAAAACAATGCTCATGCATTTTGGAGCACCTTCACAACTGTAACAATGTTTAGTTCATACTTAGTACTAATTAAACATTTCCAAGCACACAAAATAATTTCTTTTTATTCTCTATGTGTCTGTCAAAGAAAGTTTGCCGGTCTGGCAAGCACACAAGTAACACCAAAAAGCCCGAGAAGGAAAAAAAAAGGACAACGGCCGTAACATGAAAGTCCACCAGGCCGGAAAAAAAGGCAAGCCCACAAATTCAGGGCCCAAAAAGAACTTAGCAAAAACTAACTTTTACATTTTAGATGCATGGAGTATAAGGCATCTTGTTTAGAGAAAGTCAATTGACACTTGTCCATGATCCAGGCACTTCCTTGAAGTATATACTTCTGCATTATAACATGTACATTTTAGATGAAAGTTGAGGTGAAAATGTTTCCTAACATCAAATTTTCTAATCTTATCAGAAAAAAAAAAACTTTTATTTTCTGATAAATGAATGTGAAGAAAAATTTACTAATATTTATTTGCTTGGTCTTGTTGGCGTCTGTTATATTTGTTGGTTGAGCTGGCTTAGTTGAAGGTGTATAGGGACATGTTACTTTTTGAATTCACATCACTTGTGCCATAAACCTGTTCCACATGACCTTTATTATTGCTAATTTCTGACTCTACGTTGCCAAATAAGGTAATTATGGATTATGATTGATTTCTTTTTTTAAGTTCTTATTGTAGTTAAATATTGAATCAGAATACCTTCTTGAGTAATTTCAATTTTTTTTTTTGGCAAAAGAGATTTACCTTCTTGTACAGTTCCATATTTTGTTGATGGATGACATTACGCTGCATGGAACAAACAAAGAAAAAATTGTTATGGCGAGTGAACTAACTCTTAGTAGTAATGTGTAAGATGGAATGACGATCGACTAATTACCTTTTGATTTAGCTCTTCTATTTCATAAGTTAATATTTGTTCCTGCAAGAATTTAGATGATTGATATTTGTCAAAATTCTACTAAAATAAAAAAAATTACAGCATGAAATTAGATTATACACAAATCAAATCATTCATTTCAGCTAACCTTTTTCGTTCGAGTTCCCTGCAGACTCATTTCCAATTGACTTTCTAGACCTTGTAGTTCTTTGACACTTAAACCACAAAGTTGTTCTCCCATGAATTGCCTGTACTATGATAATGAGGAACGATAAGTCGATGATCAGTTTTTGGAGTCCTTCTACCATAAATCAGTGTATAGTACATTGTTTTTAAGTGGCTCGCATCCACCCTAAACCTAAATAATTAGATATCGAATTAGGACATTGTAAGAATTCTATGAAGCATCTTCTTATGACAGTACTATCCATGAGATGGTAACATTAGATGCATCCATCGTTATTTGTGCGTGTGCTTTCAAATAAAATTGTTGAATTCTAACTGAAGGAGAAAGATCGTACCGATGATTTTCTTTCAAGTTCTGTAGTTGTTGCCTTAAGTTGGCTACCTCCCTTTGCCAAAACTAGCAAGTGCACAATAACAAAACAGTAAAATGCATGCAACATTTGAGAAATGGATCAGAAAAAGTCTTTTTCGATAACATGTTGGAAACTTTTGATTATATAAATACATATATAAACTCTGGTTTGTCAAAGAAAAGTAGTTTCTTGCGGTATGTGTACAATTTGGTTTAGTTCAACATATTCTAGTAGTACTTCTGAGTCAAGACAAACGAACTATCTTATAATGGAGTTATACAAGTTCATCATCCCATCAACAGGACTTTGTTTGGAAGATTATAACATGTCCAGTTCACATCTCTTGGCAGCTGAAAACATCCTATATACGGTAAATGATGGAAGAGTAGGTTCAACTTATGTAAGCATCGTGTGTCCCTATATATATGTTAGTTAGGAACCGAAGTATCTTCTTATGATATATCAGAATCTGTTTCAACTAACATGCTTGATCAGTGCCAAGGAAGTTGTATGCATGTTTAGTTTTGCCTTATGGTGTTGTGAAGTAAGCTTTCCTTATGATGGTTAAAAAATAACTCCATTAAAAAATAGTTCGTTTGACTTGACAAAGCAGGACCAGAGAATATTATTGTAATAATTATTTGTTCTTAATCTGTAGCAATGGTACTGTTCGAGTCAGGAATTTCCGTCGGGGACGTTTCCTGGCCGACGAGCGCACAGCTCCCCAGGAGGTTGGCGCCGGTTGAGGGCTGCTGTCGGGCTTCTGCTTTTCTGTCGGGCTTCGTCGGGCAAGTCTCGTCGAGCAAGTCTTATTGGGCAAGACTCTTCGGGCAAGGCTCGTCGGGTAAGGCTGAAAGAGAAGGACAGAGCTAACTTTGAGAGGTGCCTTTGTGGGGCCTTAGGTGTAGGCCTTGAGGCTCACAATCAAGGTTAACTTTTAAGTGCTCAGGCGTGCCACCGCCATCTTCAGCATGGCAGATGTGAAATGGATGTCGAGTTTTTAGTTGTATATATGTATATACCCGAGAAACCGTGTTAGTTATGACAGGTGCCTTTGTGGGGCCTTAGGTGTAGGCCTTGAGGCTTCCTATCAATAACTAAACCAGTGCTCGAACACATCATATTTATGCTCGTGAGTGCAGGAGTCTTATAACTATTATACTTCTGATTACCCGAGTTCGAGAGGTAGAATGAACCCAAATAGGTGCCTTTGTAGGGCCTTAGATGTAGGCCTTGAGGCTTCCCATTAGAGTTCGTTCTTATACTCAAACGTTCTAGACCGCAGAACGGAATGAATCCAAATAGGTGCCTTCGTGGGGCCTTAGGTGTAGGCCTTGAGGCTTCCCATCAGAATCCATTCCATGCTTAAGCGTTCTATGATAATCATAATATAATAGAAATAAGACTAAGAGGTAGGTCGATTACTTGCGCTCCAAGTAACTTCGGACTTCTCGTTTATCAAGGATTGTCGTGGATGGGTTAAGTCCACATAAGGTTCTTTTTTATGCCTTGAGGCCAAGGACTTTTAACTGATCAAATTTACATGCCCGAGGGCTTAGAACTTAGATCTGGTTTGAACAATGAATATATATTCAAATCGGATCCGAGTACTGAGAAAGCCTTTTAATAGTCATCTTGCTAGAAATAACTTGAATATAACTAGAAGTATACAACATATTGCTAGGCTAATGAATGAAAAGACAAAAACACAAAGAAGGTCGGGCAAGGTTTAACCTTGTCGGGTAAGCCTGGTCGTCTTGCAGGTTCCTATCTTTGTGGCTTATCAAGGGTCTGAGAGCTTTTTAGGGAGAGGTAAGGAGAGGAGTTTTAAAGAGAAATCGATACTACAGCAAGGTTGAACAGGGTAGCAGAGCTATTACAAGGGTTTGAGTGAAGACTTGTCCCAAGAGGGATGAAGGCTTGAGCTGACTACAGCTTCGTTCTGAAGGCAAATCTGGCTTTGAGCAGAGTTTGTGCTTGCATTTGTTTGTTTGTTTGAGTGTCCTTAATCCTGATTTCTCTTTCTTCTTTTATAGACAACTCAGCTTGGCATCTTGTAGCAGCAGCTTTGCCCGAATGCAACTTGAGAGGCAGCGACTCATCAGCTATATTACTTGTTCTGCCATTATAAAGTACTTTATGCGCTGTATAGCTGGTCAGTCTATACCACTTGGCTTTTGGATAGGTGAACAAGTGGTCTTCATGAGCTGCACCAAGTTAGAAAAGCCCCTTTTCTGCTTTCTGGGCTTTGGCTGGGCTCTCCTTTAGGCATCCCTTTGGGCCAGCCCCTTTCCTGAGCCCAAAGTTCAAGTTTTGATCCAAACAGTGCCCCCTTCAATCGATATTTAGCCTGGAATTCCAGGCGCCAATATTGATTGAATAGCTGCATGCGGTTGCACCCTTGCCCTTGGAACTTGTGTCTTCTAGATGAAATTAATGGTACCCGGAGTCTCTTGATCTTCTCACAACCCTTGAACTACTCTCTAGTATTCTCTATAAATGTCAACTCTCTCAACAAACCATCCTCGAACTTATTCTTTCATTCTCCCCAAGTGTTTCTTCTTTCTGAGTTTCCTCCAAAACTGTGGAATGAGTTCTTCATATTTTAAGTGGAGTTTCCTAAAATTCCCTTTCCGTGAGAAAAAGAGTTTTCATCAAATAATCGCTATCTCCAACACCTTTGGTCGAACACCCCGCTATCTCCAACACCCTTGGTCAGGCGGTTTCCTCACGAAGGCTTGCTTTCCTGCTTGCTACCGTGATAAATCGGGCTTCACCATCACATATGGTGATAGTCTTGATTGAGGATCCTCTACCAAGCATGTCTTGGCCGCACAACCCGATCACCTGATCGGGTTCCATCCATGAAGACATCGGAAAATCAGCTGAAGATATCATTGCATCCAGAAGGAGAATTGATTGTAATACGTCGGCTTTGAATCTTTTGTAAATTTCATCAATTTGTCGAAATGAAATATACATTATCTCAACAACTCTTGTCTTTCCATCTTCTTGAATGATTGATAAATATACACTGCACATTGATATCCCGAAGCTTGCTTTACCTTGTATCCTCTTCAATATAACAATCTCTAACATCCCACAACGTAGGACAATATTTCTTTAAGAATTTAACATTAATGGGATGTTTCTGCCTGTTTCCTTCAAGGTCCTCCAAGTAGTATCCTCCTCTATCCAAAACGCGACTAATAATGAAAGGACCTTCCCATGTCGGGCTCCATTTTCCAAAGCCCCTGAGCTGAGCTCCTAGAGGGAGGACTATCTTCCAGACTAAATCCCCTTCCTTGAAAGACTTCATCTTTACCTTTTTGTTATAAGCTCGGGCAACGGCTTGCTTTCCTTCTTGAATCTGGTTCAAAGCTTCAATTCGGGCTACATCCAAGTCTTCAATTCCTCGACACATGGCTTCGATGTACTCTTCACTATGTAACCCAAATTGATTTTGAATTCTTACAGAACTTACATTGATCTCTACGGGGAGCACTGCATCTTGCCCGAAAGTTAAAGCATAAGGAGTTGTCCCTGTTCCTGCCCTCTTGGAAGTTCTGTATGCCCACAAAGTGTTCCCCAGATTTTCATGCTACTTTTCTGGACTATCTATCACCATTCTTTTGATAATGTTGACCAGGATCTTGTTGCTGGCTTCTGCCTGGCCATTTGATTGAGGGTAGTACGGACTGGACTGGATCATCTTTATTTTGTACTTGCTTGCAAACTCCTCAACTTCTTTTGAAATAAAAGATGGCCCACGATCCGTTACTATAGTTTCGGGCACCCCGTATCTGTGCAGAATCTTGGTCTCGATAAAATTCTTGACTGTGGCTGAAGTTATAAATTTTACTGCTGATGCTTCCACCCACTTGGTGAAATAATCCGTTGCTACAATTATGAAGGTATGCCCTTTACTATAAGCTGGATAGATTTGCCCGATGAAGTCCATCGCCCATCCTCTGAAGGGCCAAGGCTTGACTACTGGATTTAAAGGTACCGAGGGCACATGCTGGAGAGGTCCGTGCCTTTGACATTCTTCACAACCTCGGGCATAAGACTTGCAATCTTTTTCCATGTTGGGCCAGAAATAACCATGCCTTCTAAGCAACCATCTCATCTTCGTTCCAGCCTGATGTGCACCACATACTCCTTCATGTACTTTGGCCATTACCCTCATGGATTCTTCTTGGCCCAAGCATTTCAACAGTAACCCATCTGGAGTCTTCCTTAGCAAGTTCTTCGTCCATAAGACATACTTGGTTGCTTGCTGTCTATCCTTCTTGCTTGTAGGCGAAGAGGGATCCTTCAAATGATGAATGATAGGTGACCTCCAATCTTCTATCTTGGCTTCTAGCACCATTATATCTAGACTGAATCCTCTTTCTAAGATTGAAGGAAGGTTTCTTCTTTGGATCTTGACATCTATCCCATATATTCTCTCCTGTATTGGCACTCCTGAGGCTAGTTGTGCCATCTCGTTGGCCGCTAAGTTGGATCCCCTGGGAACATGATTGACTGATATCTCAGAATCCCAGAAACTCAGTAATTGTGTAGCCGCCAAGTAATACCCCGCCATGGTGATATGTCTGCACTTGAACTCCCCATTTAACTTACCAACTCTGAATCCCCAAAGACCTCTACCTCTACTGCCCCCAAATCCATCAAGATTTCCAGACCAATTATTAAGGCATCATACTCTGCCCGATTATTAGTATTTCCTTGGTAGTCCAGGAGAAATGAGTAATAATGATAAACCCCTTGAGGGTTTACAATTACAATCCCTGCTCCTGAAGCCTTCTGAGTGTGAGATCCATCAAAATACAGCTTCCAAGGAGTGATCCAGAGACCAGTCACTCTTCTTATCTCTTGCTGGATCCACTATTCTTTGCCCGAGATATCTTTTCTTGGCGGGATCCAAATGCTAGTGACCTCCAGGCTTCCTGGGATATTGATTACCTCACTTTGAGATTCTTGGTGCTCGGCCAGGAAGTCAGCAATTGCTTGGCCTTTGACTGCCCTTTGGGGTACGTACTGAAAACTGAATTATGATAATGCTAGAATCCATTTCCCAATCCTTCCTGTGAGCATTGGCTTTGACAACATGTACTTTATCACATCTGTCTTGGAGATGATGTGCACGTGACAAGGTAACATGTAATGCCTTAATTTACTGGCAGTGAAATATAGAGCCAAGCATAATCTCTCTACTGGGGAATATCTTGTTTCTACCTCGGTCAGAATTCTACTGAGGTAGTACACTGCCTGCTCCTTCCCGCCTTCATTATTTTGGGCTAGCAAACTCCCGATTGACTTTTCTGAGGCAGAAATATACAGCTTCAAGGGTTTTCCCCTTTGAGGTGGCACCAACACTGGTGGAGAAGTCAAATAGGCCTTGATGCTGTCAAAGGCCTGTTGGTGTGGTGGTCCCCACTCGAAGTTTTCTTTATCTTTCAATCTTAGTAAAGGAGTCAGCGGCTGGATCTTGCCTGCTAAATTAGCAATGAATCTCCTCAAGAAGTTAATTTTGCCCAGTAGCCTCTGGAGTTGCACCTTGTTGGTGGGTGAAGGTGACTCCATTATTGCCCAAGATTTGTTCTTGTCCACTTCTACACCTCTTTGATGCACCAGGAATCCCAAGAAGTTGCCCTCTCTTACTCCAAATGCGCACTTCTTTGGATTCATCTTTAATTTGTGGATCCTCATCCTTGCTAATGCTTGTCTGAGGTCTTCCAGATGCTGCTCTTCTGTCTTAGACTTCACCACTATGTCATCGATGTATACCTCCATGCTCTGGCCAATCAGATCGTGAAAGATGGCATTCATTGCCCTTTGGTAAGTTGCACCAGCATTCTTGAGCCCGAATGGCATGACCAGATATTCATATGCCCCCACATGACCGGGACACCTAAAAGTTGTTTTGTGTATATCTTCTGGAGCCATCTTTATCTGATTATACCCGGCATTCCTATCCATAAAAGATAAGACTTTATGTTTTACTACTGCATCTATGGATAAATCGGCCATGGGCATAGGATACTCATCTTTTGGTGTAGCGCTATTAATATTTCTGTAATCCACACAACATCGTACTGCTTTTGTTACAACTTTTAAAACGGGTACAATGTTGGCCAACCACTCCACATATTTGGCTGGTCTGATAAAGCCAGCTTTTACTAACCTTTCAATCTCTTCTTTGACCTTTTCTTCTATCTCATTTGACATCCTTCGTGGTGCTTGCTTAACAGGTTTATATCCCTCCTTGATGGGCATTCTATGTTCCACCAAGGCTGAATCTAAACCTGGCATCTCAGTATAATGCCAAGCAAAACAGTCTTTGAATTCTTGCAAAAGGCAGATAATCTTTGCCCGATCATCAATCCCCAATAAACCACTAATTTGTATTGGCCTTGGATCCTCCTCTGTCCCTAGATCAATAATTTCCAGAGGATCTTGGACTTCTGGTGGTGGCTTATCTGGTTCTGCACACAAAAATTCGACCAGCTCCGGGCTCTCGGGCAAGTCATCTGGCCCATCTAGGTCATAAATGCACTCGACCATTTGAATGGCCCTTTCCAATTCTTTTTTGCAAGATTCCTCCTTGCTTTCATGCTGGCTGGTTGAAGTTCCCACCTGCCATTCCTGCTCTTCCTTGTCCAAGAGCTCCCTTTCTTGCCTTCTTCCCTTCCCATATACCAACAGTCTTTTAATCAGGGATCTGACTGCCATTACCTGATCTTTCTTCTTTTGTTCAGTCATTGATGGTGTAGGGGATTTGGGAGGATACAAGGTCTATCCCATTCCTCTCTAGTAAGGAGCATTCCATGTTCCAAAAGCTTTTGGGCCGTCACCTTGGTAGGGCAGCCGTTCTCATCAGCTCCTGAACACTTCAAGATTCCTACGTTGGGGTTGTAGAAACTTGCTTCCGCAACATTAGCTGTGGGGAGAAATGGCCGTGATTCGGCCTCTACCATCTCCCAAAAGCCTGGTCCTTCTGTGCCCGCTTCATGATAAACAGCCACTTGTTGATGCAGAGTGGACGGTATGGCCAGACTTTGATGGATCCAATCTCTTCCGAGTAAGGCTCCATAAGTGGAGGTGCAGTCCACCATAAAGAATGCCAACATGATCTGTTTAGATCCCAAATCTACTTCTAAAGGCAATATCCCATGAGTTTTGGTGATAGCGCCCGAGAAGCTAGAGACCGTGAGGTCTGTAGGAATAAGATCCCCCATGCCTCTTCCCATTTTCCTCATTTGCTTGGATGGTAACACATTAACAACTGCCTCCCATCAATTAAAATTCTTTTGAAGGGCACCCCTTCCAAATGAGCAGCAACATATATGGGCTTCAGATGATTGGCCAACGAGATGTTCGGGCGGCTAAACACCATTTTGTCTGTGTAAATCCTGAAAGGACCATCTTTGGACGCTTCAGTGGATTCAGCCTTGCCCGACTCTCCTTCTTCGACTACCTCCACATTGACATATGCCATCATTGGCTCAGTTGTCAAGTAATCATCCTCCATAGTAGCGGGCTGATCAGGTCTAGCACCAAACATGGCGGATAATACATACGCCATGTTGATATGAAAATTACTAGGCTCGGGCAGATCTTCTTTATTGCCCCTAATCTGGTCCATGAATTCATCCAACCAAGCTATCGCATCTGCTGGAAGTAGTGGTTCCAATGTCCTTTCTTGTTGATCCATGCCGGCATACAACGTTTGCTTTGGGACTTCACCAAAAGGATCTACCAATGGCAGAGAAGGTGGTCTCCTTTCAAACGAAACAGTTCTATCCGGCTTCCATCCGGGAGTTGGCACCATGATTAGATCTTCTTGAGCCCGCCTCAAGATCCTATACTTCCCAGGGTGTTGGCTCTGCGGCACGTGATTCCCTCGCCTTCTGTCTTGCTACTGGCTTTTTCCACCTCTTTCTTACTTCTCCAGCGGAGCTGACTAGGTCCTCCAGATGGTGTCTTCTCCAATTTTTTATTTTGGGAGGCTTCAGATGTTGCGGGGGTCTTCAGGGAATTCATGTAAGCTTTGTGCTGCCTTTGAACTCTTCTGACCATGGAGGCTCCCATTTGTTTGGTAGGCTGTCCATTCTTTCCGACTACGTACCATTTCTGCCCGACATGGGTAGGATTTCCTTTTCCGACAGGATTTGTTATCCCATCAATCCTCTTGATTTCCTTCCCCGTATAGCCATATTGGGGATGATCTGCATTCCTCCGTGTTCTGGCCTCCATATCTTCTACCTCCTCAGAAGCTTCATGGTTCCGAAATACTTCTGATAAAGCTTTGGGTTGGGAATCACCTCCTAATCGTTGAAAAACGCTTCGGGAAGTGTCTTTTCTCGTAGCCTGCTTGATCTTTTCGTGGGCTTCTCTCCTTTCATCTTCTTCTTTCCTCCTGATCAGTTCATGATCAATGAGGATTCCAGTTGGGGGAATTTCGAGCTCACACTCGCATTGGCACTTACTTCACATAACCATCCCCTTGATTATGGCTGCTTTTGGATATTCGGGCGATTTGATTACCCTTCCTGTAGTTTTTTTAGCCAGTCTTCCCTCCTCCGCTTCCCTTGTGATTTTTTCTTTTCCCTTCTCAGCCCATGCCATATTGATCATATTTATAGGGGCCTCTGAGAAGGGAACTGCAGGTTTGTCTACCACCAACTCTTCTGGCTGGCTGGTTTTAAGTCTATTTCCCTCGGGAGGAACCAAGTCTGTTTCTTTTCTGGAGCCTATGGAAGCTTTCTCCCATCTTTGCAACATTTGTAGCAACGTGGTTTGCAAATCTTCTGGCATTTTGACATATATCTTTTGATCAAATGTGGTCCCACCGAGCGTGCCAAAACTATGTTCGCGTCGGGAATTTCCGTCGGGGACGTTTCCTGGCCGACGAGCGCACAGCTCCCAAGGAGGTTGGCGCCGGTTGAGGGCTGCTGTCGGGCTTCTGCTTTTCTGTCGGGCTTCGTCGGGCAAGTCTCGTCGGGCAAGTCTTATTGGGCAAGACTCTTCGGGCAAGGCTGGTCGGGTAAGGCTGAAAGAGAAGGACAGAGTTAACTTTGAGAGGTGCCTTTGTGGGGCCTTAGGTGTAGGCCTTGAAGCTCACAATCAAGGTTAACTTTTAAGTGCTCAGGCGTGCCACTGCCATCTTCAGCATGGCAGATGTGAAATGGATGTTGAGTTTTTAGTTGTATATATGTATATACCCGAGAAACCATGTTAGTTATGACATGTGCCTTTGTGGGGCCTTAGGTGTAGGCCTTGAGGCTTCCTATCAATAACTAAACCAGTGCTCGAACACATCATATTTGTGCTCGTGAGTGCAGGAGTCTTATAACTATTATACTTCTGATTACCCGAGTCCGAGAGGTAAAATGAACCCAAATAGGTGCCTTTGTAGGGCCTTAGATGTAGGCCTTGAGGCTTCCCATTAGAGTTCGTTCTTATACTCAAACGTTCTACATCGCAGAACGGAATGAATCCAAATAGGTACCTTCGTGGGGCCTTAGATGTAAGCCTTGAGGCTTCCCATCAGAATCCATTCCATGCTTAAGCGTTTTATGATAATTATAATATAATAGAAATAAGACTAAGAGGTAGGTCGATTACTTGCGCCCCAAGTAACTTCGGACTTCTCGTTTATTAAGGATTGTCGTGGATGGGTTAAGTCCACATAAGGTTCTTTTTTATGCCTTGAGGACAAGGACTTTTAACTGATCAAATTTACATGCCCGAGGGCTTAGAACTTAGATCTGGTTTGAACAATGAATATATATTCAAATCGGATCCGAGTATTGAGAAAGCCTTTTAATAGTCATCTTGCTAGAAATAACTTGAATATAACTGGAAGTATACAACATATTGCTAGGCTAATGAATGAAAAGACAAAAACACAAAGAAGGTCGGGCAAGGTTTAACCTTGTCGGGCAAGCCTGGTCGTCTTGCAGGTTCCTATCTTTGTGGCTTATCAAGGGTCTGAGAGCTTTTTAGGGAGAGGTAAGGAGAGGAGTTTTAAAGAGAAATCGATACTACAGCAAGGTTGAACAGGGTAGCAGAGCTATTACAAGGGTTTGAGTGAAGGCTTGTCCCGAGAGGGATGAAGGCTTGAGCTGACTACAGCTTCGTTCTGAAGGTAAATCTGGCTTTGAGCAGAGTTTGTGTTTGCATTTGTTTGTTTGTTTGAGTGTCCTTAATCTTGATTTCTCTTTCTTCTTTTATAGACAACTCAGCTTGGCCTCTTGTAGCAGCAGCCTTGCCCGAATGCAACTTGAAAAACAGTGACTCATCAACTATATTACTTGTTTTGCCATTATAAAGTACTTTATGGGCTGTATAGCTGGTTAGTCTATACCACTTGGCTTTTGGGTAGGTGAGCAAGTGGTCTTCATGAGCTGCACCAAGTTAGAAAAGCCCATTTTTTGCTTTCTGGGCTTTGGCTGGGCTCTCCTTTAGGCATCCCTTTGGGCCAGCCCCTTTCCTGAGCCCAAGGTTCAAGTTTTGATCCAAACAGGTACAACCAACAGCGGATAGTTGGATATTTTATTCCAAAACCAAACAATGCTTGAGACGCATAAGTTGTAACTGAATGCTTAGGTATAAGTTTTATGCCTAGAAGCTGTAAGGCAAAGCCGAAATTATTTGGTTAAATACTTGGAAACAAAACTTGGTTTATCATGTATTTCACTTATGCATGCTACTTTCTACATGTTGAAGCAGATACACAGATATATACAGATTTAGGGTTTAAGGTTTCTATGTACAGAGTTTAGCGATGAAATCCATGTCCATCCTACCATTGTGCTCTACATGAACCCTATTGGTACCATATTATATTGGGCCTCGTTACTTGGGCTTCTAGACATTGAGCCCATGATTTATGTAAAAGGGGAAGAGCCCTTAGTCTATAAAAGGGTCTCCTCACCCTCACAATCCTCAAGACTCACATTCAGAGGCCTCACATTCCTAAACAGAGGCTCTCATATTCAGAGCAACCCTCCTACAAACACAGAAACTCTCTCAACTCTCTTCCTCTATGAACCCAATAGAGGGCAATACCCTCATAAACACAACAACACTTTGTAATCCATACATACAGTTACAGAGGAATACAATCAACATCAGTGTGGACATAGCCCAAACATTGGGGTGAACCACATTACATCTTTGTGTTTTTGGGCGTTTGCATGATTCACGGTCTGATTTATGTTGTTCCAAGACCTTCCGGTTTTGTGCATCAACATTCGGCGCCGTCTGTGGGAAACGACATGAAAAGCTATGTCGGTTCTCTTCCATTTTTTGTTCATCTCACCATCGTGAAATCTCACCACAATATCCACCGTGAATCGACAACAACCCAAGAACTCAAAACGTCATTCTTTGGGCTTTTCCAGAAAATACTTTTCTCTCTCTAAGAACAACACATGCGTCCTCTCCCTTTCTCTTTCTAAAGCGCCTCCATGGGCTTCCCAGTGGGATACACAGAGGTCTTCGTCTTCCCCAACATCTTCCTCCACACACTCTCTCTCATTGGCTTCATACGAAGCCTTATTTTCTCGCTCTTCCACTTTTTGGGTCTCTCTGAATTTCTCGAAACCGACGAAATCGTTTGGCCTGAGTCCGAGTCCCACCTGCTGGAAAACCCATCCACGTCGGCGCTCCTGATCAAGGAATTTCTCCCCATCATAAATTTCCGCAACGTCGGCGGGGACCCTGCGGAGAGTTGCGTTGTCTACCTGTACGAGTTCGAGGTGGATGACGAGATCAGGTGTTTGACGAATTACAAGCACATTTTTCACCGGGCGTGTACGAGTTCAATTATTACCTGTTTCTGAATGTGAGTTCAACATCACAACTGCAATTGAAGAGACCCATTATTCAGTTCAAGTCAAGCTCGGTCATCGTTCGCAAAGGTGTACTGGAGCAGCAATATCAGCTGCACTTGGACTTCTGGAAGGATGTTCAGGGAGCACAGGTTTCAGGATCATGGTCTTCACATCTGGACCAGCAATACCATCTCCATATACATTTGCAAAGGTTTTTTCTCTTTCCTGTCTCTTTCATGGCTATCAAGGGTAAGATCTATGATGTGTCCCAGAGCAGTGGAGTTGGTATACTAGCATACAGAAGTGGCAAGCACAGAACAAGATACTCGCTCCGATCTAGCCACTATTGATGTTGTCGAGCTTGTCGTCTTCAGTATTTGAAAATGAAAAGCATCCAAGAGCATCAAGAAAATGCCCACCAATTTTTGAAAAAAGGATGAAACTTTCATCATGAAGAGGAGTGCATGTTCCCCCCATGCTCATTTTTTGAAAAAGCCATGGGAAAAGCGGAGATAAGATTCCTTTCTTATAACAATTCTATTATTATTTCTGATATTGTCTGCTATCTGCCAAAAGGAAAAAGAAAAGAGCTTTACTTTTTCACATCATTACGTTTTCTCAATATTATTACCTATCTAATATTTTATTATTATTATTTTATGATATTTGTTAACATGTTGCCTAGTGACATATATTTAACCCAAGTACATGTGCAA
This sequence comes from Malus domestica, assembly GCF_042453785.1. NCBI lineage: Eukaryota > Viridiplantae > Streptophyta > Magnoliopsida > Rosales > Rosaceae > Malus > Malus domestica. The sequence goes on from NC_091675.1 coordinate 30,374,802, forward strand.
TATTTATTCATGGCCTAGAATATTGTGACTGCTATTAAACTATGTCACTTATACAACATGTGATTTACCACACAACTGAATAAATTATTTATAGAAGGCACATAGTACAATACTTTGCCTTGACAAACTTTATCAATTTGATTTATTCATTATACGGTCATACTTATACTGTCATTTATTGTTAGGAATTATTGAGCAACTAGATCCACTGATCAACATTGTTGCTGATTAAAAGAACCCAATATGTTAACCCGACAAGCGGACCCGAGTCAGGTTGAGAATCAACTCACACTGAGTGCATGTCGACATAAAGTAGATACTTGCAATGAGGAATACCACGAGCCGAACCGCCTCACAGATAGCATAGCCTCTAGCCGAGCAGCCTCAGAACGAGTATCGTCTCTAGCCGAGCAAACGCCTCGCCGCGAGCATAGCCTCTAGCTGAGCAGCCTCGCAACGAGCATCGCCTTCAGCCGAGTAGTCTCGTAACGCGTGATACCTCTAGCCGAGTATTGCTTTATGTTGAGCATTGCCTTGTGTTGAGTATTGGTTCAAGATATCTAGCCACTTCGGCCCGTACATGGATTGGATTTGAAGTCTCTAGCCAAAAGACTCTCTTGACTGAAGACTTGGGGGACTACTGTTGGTACCATATTATATTGGGCCTCGTTACTTGGGCTTCCTGACATTGAGCCCATGATTTATGTAAAAGGGGAGGAGCCCTTAGTCTATAAAAGGGCCTCCTCACCCTCACAATCCTCAAGACTCACATTCAGAGGCCTCACATCCCCAAACAGAGGCTCTCATATTTAGAGCAACCCTCCTACAAACACAGAAATTCTCTCAACTCTCTTTCTCTGTGAACCCAACAGAGGGCAATACCCTCATAATCACAACAACACTTTGTAATCCATACATACAGTTACAGAGGAATATAATCAATATCAGTGTGGACGTAACCCAAACATTGAGGTGAACCACGATACATCTTTGTATTCTTGGGCGTTTGCATGATTCATGGTCGAATTTACGTTGTTTCAAGACCTTCCGGTTTTGTGCATCCAACTCTTGCAATTAATAAACTCCAATGTAGTTAAGATTTCATATGATATGCTCCAATATAGTTAATGCAGAGAAAAATGAGCGAGAGGTAGATGGAGAAGACCTTCACTTCTGAAGCTGGGTTAAGAAGTTGCTGATGTTCCTCCTTTGATCTATTGTATCTCTCTATCACCGACTTCATGCTGGTGGAAATAAGGATATGACACAGTAATCAGGTGATTCATGACGAGGACTCTAAAGAAAGATGATGCAAAGGTCAAAGGAAAATAATATCGTCTAAAGGAAAAAGTTTACATTGACATTGATTTTTATGCCACTGTTCAGGGTAACAGATATTAAGGAATATGAATGTTGGCAATCAAGAAGGAGAGGATTATTCACATGGGTATCCAGTCGTGACGAAATTGGTTACTATGAATCCCAAGTTTTCCCTTTTCTGTGTTTTCCCTTTTCATGAGTACATTCTGTTCTACATATTGGCCAAAATCTTAAGATCTGTTTGATAACTGTATAGTTTTTAGTTTTCACTTCTTGTGCTTTAGATATAAGCAATCTGTAGGGGGGAAATAAGGATGAAGAAGGGTGGTAGGAGGAAGGGGATGAAATAAAGAATAATGAAAGAAAACATCTTAAAAGTGAAAACAACTTAAAATAGTTTTTTGTTGTACGTAATTTTCATTTTATGCACATTTTCTTCTACATTTCTCCCACCATCATTCCTCCACAATACATATCCCTCATTTCTCCCCTATATATATTTCTTATCTATCTTTCTAGCATAAGAATGAAAACTCGAAACTAATACAAATGATTATCAAACACTATTATTTTTGTTCATTACTAAATGAGATACACAATAGTTTCAGGGTTTGTCTTAAAGTATTTTTAGAAGTGAAAACGTTTCACATACTTAAATTAGTATTTCATTGGCTTTGGGAGAATTAATTAAAAGTGTTTTCTTTGTTATAGGTTGTTTTCTTAGAAAGCGTTTCCAAGGGCATTGACAAGATGTAGACTTAGGGATCATTTGAAAATCAGCTCATTTTTAGTTCTTAGTTTTTAAATGTGTTAGAGATAAATGAGATATGTATGCAAAAAATGGGGGTAATATAGAGAATAATGGAGGAGGAGAGATGTAGAAGAAATGTACTAGACAAGACACAAAATGAAAACCAAAATCCATTTCAAGATAATGTTACTTTGAAGATTTTTCTTTCATTTTTTCTTCTTTATTATGTTCCTTCCCTTCAACCATCCTCATAGGGATGGGCAAATACCAATTGGTTATGGGTAACCGCGGTTACCTGCCCATTTAAATTTCACGGTTATGGTTATGTGTAACCGTTTAGATAAATAAACGGTTATCGTTTACCCGTGAAATTTAAATGTATGGTTATGGGTATTAATCGCGGTTATAAACTGATAACCATTTACCTGTTTATTTTATATATGTAAAGTTAACACAAACTATGTTCCTATCAGACAAAACTTAAATCAATGTTATTGACTATAATGCATGGTTTATGTAGTTAATATAATATAGACTTAGCAAAGTTTGAGGGACTTGTAGCCGTTGGATCAAATTTCAGTAGTTCGGATCTTCGGATCCTTAGGACTTGGTGGGGGAGATCTGGCTGGGATCTTTGTCCCAGTTTGAGAATATCATCTCATTGCATGTGTTTGGATATATGCTAGTGCACTGCAATTGAAAATTTTTAATTTGAAGAAAAGATGAACCTGCTCTTGCTTTTCATCTTCTCTCTCATCAAGTCCTTCGGATTATCATGTAAGCAACAAGCTATCTCTCCCTCTCTCTCTCTCTCTCTCTCTAAGATTTTTGTTTAAATCAGTTGTTCAAATTTTGGTGACATTAATATATGATGCAGATTGGTATGATCCATTAGATCCATATGCCAACATAATAGTCAGATGATATTTTTTGCAGCAAAGTAGAACAAATATAAACATATTATATTTGTGTTGAAAAAATATGTAGACTCCTCGATTGTCAAATGACAATTTTTTTTTTTTGAATTTTCAAGTTGTTGAAAAAACAAGACCAATGAAAAATAGTTAAATGGTAAAAAAGAAAGGATAAACGAGTTTAAAAGGGTAAATGGGTAAACGGGTACTAAACGGTTACCGTTAAATGAGTATGCGGTTATGAGTATGGTTAACCATTTATAAATGGTTATGTGTATGGATATAACCGTTTAGGCAAATACCTAACGGGTAAATGGTTATGCAGATATGAGCATAAACGGTTATGGATAAATAATCGTGGTTACCCGCCCACCATAACCGTTGCCCATCCCTACATCCTCTTCACCCTCATTTCTAGTTTCTATCATATATACTTTTTTGTATCTCAATCACAAAAGTATAACTAAAAGTTAAAAATGAAATGGTTATCAATAGGTGAACTGCAATTGGCATTGTTGTTGAAAAAAATAGCCCTAAAGTCACTAATCTGCATATCATTGGTCTCCCTCTATCAACCTATAACTATCAAGTTAACCTTAATTTTTTTTTTACGTGACACTTAGGGGGATGCCTAGTTTTTGCTACGTAGACGTTATGATTGACCACATGATCTAAGTGGATGTCATATCACCAACATATAAGAATTACTAAATGAAAAAAAAAACTAACCTTCTAGGTTTAGAAAGAGTTGGGAAGGTTAATGTTATGTCCATGAAAGCCAAAAATGTAACTAATTACCCTAACACTTATGTAATTTTTACAAAGCTATTTCTGAATTGCAACTTATACCCTAATAAAGCAATTACTATACTTAAACAAGGAAAAATCATTTTTGTTTGCTATAGGTTACCTTAGGGTTGGGTTAGAACCATAATGGATTTATCCTGTAAGATAAAATATAGGTGATTGATTCCAATACATGTCCATGTTACCGTCACATTAACTAGGAAGAACTCCAAAAATGTATTTTTTTTTCGTATCTAACTCATTTATCTAATATGGTTGTCATGCTATACTGTCTTTTTCAAATATTATGTAAGGTCATATTGTTCTTTCGAGTATCTTCCTAGCTTTAAAGTACTATAGATATAATTTCTTATCATTTCAATAAAATTCCGTTGCATATCACCAATGTAGACGAGTTACTTTCCCAGATAACTTTATTCAATATTTGCTCTCATTCTTAGGTGCTACATGCAACTCCTATATCTCACAGATGCGCATTGATCATCATCTCATGTGCCTATCTTCATGCTAAAGCTAGTGGTTTGTGTTCAAAATTTTATATGTAGTAATATTTGTTGTACTAAATTAAACTCAGCTTTAATAATTACCTGTGGAGTGCCCTTATCATGCCTTTGACTTAGCTACTTCTTTCCTTTTCTTAATACCTTAACTCCAAATACTTCTTGATGATCTTCATAGTAACACCTTGTATATTGATAAATTTTAGAACAATAATGTTACTCTTATCACATTTTCTATACCGTATTTGTACCGCCTCTCTAATATAGATGAGATCCGCATGTTGGTGGGTCATCTCTATTAGAGAGGTGATACAAATATAGTATGAAAATATGATAAGTGTAACATTACTCATTCCAGAACATATATATAGATATTTACTAGACGTGGTAAACCTCTAGCTATGAGTGCTTAAGCTTGTATTGTAACGTAAAAATTTAGATCAGTACCAGTATTATTCTGTGTTTCCAGATTTGAAACTCTTCTTTCAAAGTGGTTTTAAGAGAATATATAGCTAATTGTTTGAATTAAAAATAATAATCATAACCATGCTGTTTAGATTCCACAACATACATGCAGCACAACTGAGCCATGCAAACTTTATTAACACTGATTAACCCAGAGATACAAGAACCAAGGGATCCAAATATATTGAAAGAAAGAACATTAATATTTTTTTTCCTCAAACTTGTTGCTTGCAAATTCATAAAGCTTTCCGGTGCTTGAGAAGATCACAAGTCCAACTTCTGCATCGCACAAAATCGCCAGCTCTTTTGCTTTCTTAATCAAACCCTTCCTACGCTTTGAGAAAGTCACTTGCCTGCTCGTCGAATTATCGATCCTCAGAATCACAATCTTCCCCCTACCCATACCAGCCCCCTTATGCTCTTTTTGTTTTAAGGTTTCTGCAATTGAATCAGTTCAATATTAATGCTACCATAAGGATTAAGAGGATTAAGAAGAAAGAATAGCTGGCGAATAAGAACACTTGATCAATCTGCGGTCTCTAAGAAACTATTATGATAATTTTACAGTCTAATAAGAGCCTAATATATAGGAAAAAGTTGTTTAGGGATGAAAGTAAAACCCATTTTTTCTTGGCTTATTAATTGATCAGCCCCGGTGAAACTGCCATTAGTCTAACTTTATCCCGTGAAAATGGTTTTCTCAATTTGCTTCATGAAACTGTCATTTTCATTTCATTTAGTCACAATTAACCTCATTTTCGTCCATTTCGTCAAATAAACATTAATTTAAAAGGAAAACTAACGAAAAGTCCAAAAAAACTTCTCTTTTAACAAAAAGCCATTTTTAAAATAATAGCGAATAGCGTCAGTTAAAGGTAAAAATGTGGTTTTTCGTTAAAAGTAAACAGTATCGGGATTGTTTTGTTAAAACTCCCTAATTTAAAAGGTAGTATGAACATTTTATTCTTGACACATCATTTCCCTCCAACTTGCTTGCTAAAACAATCTCAATTTCATTTTCGATAACTCTAGCTAATTCAAACCCCTCTCTATCTCTCTTGTGGATTGGCGTGGAACTGTAACTGCAGTCGTTGGCAAAAGTAATAATAGGTTGTATTTCATAAGCAAATAATGGGTTTTATTTCAAAATCAAATTCAAGACACTCATTGAATCCAATGATTGCATGTATAGCTTTGCACCAATCCGCAAGAGAGACAACCGAGATTTTGAATTAAAGTTATCAAAAATGGAATTGAATTTCAATTAGACGGACAAACTAATAAACTTTTTTTTAATGGGGAACGGGTTTGGAAATTAGTATTAAAATTGTATTAGTGGTTTGTACTAATTAACTTGTGTATTGAATTACAAATTAACAGATTATAAATATATACTTAGAGATAGGGCTATACGTAGAAACTACATATCTATCTTGACTATTTTAATGGTGCCATTGGCCTAATAAGTCAGCGACACATGTTAATAAAATATCATGCATACTTAGTTGTGTAGTGCGATTTATGGGTGCCACGTAGAACAATAGTTGTGAAATAATGTTATACTTATTATCTAGTTGTACCATCATTTGTATAATCTCTTTAATAGATATAAGGTCGCCAACGCATATCTATTAAAGAGATGGTAAAAGTATCATTTTTTATAGTTGTTTTATTTTATTTTTTATTTAATTTTTTTTAACTTGTAAGTGAAAATTCTTAGTTTTGACCTTAATATATGGCAAGTTTAATACTAAATTCTTAGCTTTACTTGTAATGAAGATTTTTAGCTTTGACCTTAATAGATGGTGAGTTTAATACCAAATTATTATGATTAATTTATTACAATATAGCGTAAATGCATACCTCATCCCTTTTATAAATATATACCGTAATATGAAAAAAAAATTGCTCAATACTTAAGAGCATCATTATACTAGTGGCGTGTTTACCAATCGGGATTGCAACATGGAGAAACGGAATTGGACACTTCCCAAAGTATTCTGGCTTTTACCAGCAACTGGGGAAACATAAATCATGTAGGGCCCACCCAATATCGGGAGTCCAGTTCCTTAAGATATCGTTTGGTACACAAACGGGAAGGAACGGAGGTTCCATGCTACGTTTGGTGTACGCTCAAGCCGGAATGGAACAAAGGATTAAATGAGAACCGTACCTTTCACAAATTACCCATTACCAGTTTCCACCTGTTCCTCTTCTTCCTCCACTCCCTCTCATAACTCTCGTCCTTTCACCGGCTTTCCCTAGTATCCTTTTGTTCTTCTTGTTTGTTTCCCCATAAAATTTCATCTTTTTGGCTTTCTCAGGAACCCTTTATCCGATCTGGGTTTTCTTTGTTTTGCTATTTTTCTTCTTCGAATATAGAAATCAAATGCAAAGAAAATTGCTTTATGTTGGGTTTTTGTCACTAAGTTTCCCGGAAAATTTGAAGTGCGACCAAAGAAGCTTGATATCCCGGAAAAACAAAAGAACTTAGTTTTTGAGTTTATCTGTTGAGGTAAATTTTGATTTTAATGAATATTTTATGCTAATTGTTCATAAATGGAGAGATCACTGGAATTTTGATTAATTTTCGAAGTGAAATTAATGAAAAAGAGGAGGTGTAGTGTTGTCTAAAAAGTTATAATTTTGTGTTCCATAGTCTGGAACAAGTCGTTCTAGGGGCAGGGTGGCATAAAAAATTGGCTAAAATCCGTTCCACGAGACAGCGTGCCCTAGGCAATTTGGCGCACCAAACGTGGGACGAGTGTGTCCAGTCCCATCCCACGTACCAAACGATACCTAGTATCCTCGAAAATGGATTATGTAGGGTTAGTAATTGGACTCCGAGTAGGAGGTTACATCAGGAATCAAATTTTTTACCCAAAATACCCATTTACTTTTTTTGATATTCCTAAAATACCTCCTTCCTTTAGACCTCCCTCCCCTTCGTGTGTATGTGATTTGCAGCAGGCCAAAACTTCCCATATTCTAGCAAAACCGAATAGAAGGAACGAACTCCTTATCACTTTCACTCTGTGAAAAATAGTTTTTTCTCTATTGATGGGATGGGTTGTAACCTCATGGGGTCCACCTAAGATTAGATGGGGGTTCTAGATAAACACCCCAGCTGTGGGGTGGGGGTTCTGGATATTGTGGACTAAGGGTTCTATAATTAGAGACAGAAAATGGAGGAAGAGGAGGAGACAAAAAAAATAATAAATAAATAGAGAAAATTCAGGTGTGGAGATGTGGGGATGGTGAGGATAGGTTTGATTCTTTTCCTCTCCTATTTATTTTTTACGTTTTTGTTATTTATCCTATTTGGTTTTTATATGGAAAACAATCAAATACATTGAAAAAATAAAATAGTATTGTAGTCATATTTAGAATAGGAATGTGATTGTATAAATCCTAGCAGATATAGGAATATCTCTTATATTCCTATTATGAGTTGATTACCTATTAAGAGTTGTAATCCTAAAGGGTAAGGTTTTGCCTATCCTTCTACTATAAATAAAGGCACAATGAGGGTGATACAACACACCTCACAATAAAATCACTCTCTTCTCTCTCATTACTGTTGGCCCTTTCTTTTCTCTCTGTCTCTGTCTCTGTCTCTGTCTCTCTCTCTCTCTTTCTCTCTATATCTCTCTCTCTAATCCCTTAGATTAGTTCAATCAAATAGGTCTACAACACGTTATCAGCACATTCTTGCCAGAAGTAAAGGAATTGACATATCGCAGGAGGAGGCTATCTTCCACAAAATTCAAAGGCTTTTCTTTGTCTTCTGCCAATCAGGTACGCTTAAAATAAAGGAAGATACTTGAAACGTCCACGAAGCATGAAAACATTCCCCATGATGCATGAATCCCTCTATGTTTATATTTTCCTTCCAATAAATATATATATATATATGTATTGTATATGTTCATATATTTGTTTCATACATTAACAATTAAATTACTATGTGGAATTGTGAGTCAAAGCATATAAATAAAATAGAAGCAATTTTAGGATTTGTTCAAACCCTAACCATGCCGATTTTTTTTTTTTTTTGCATTGGGCACTGTGCGGCACCACCGCCGCAACACCCACCGTGGCACCATCAGACCACCACTGGCATGAAGCCTAGTTGAGTGGACCATACGACAGTAGCATTTGGGCTTGTTGCACTGACTCCGACAACCCAGACTTTCGGCCTGATTAGCTCTATAGGGCTCGAAGTCCCTTAAGCCCAATCAAGAAATCCTGCAACCTTCTTGGCCCATTGTCCCATGGTTTAAAGCCTGCCTGTAGCAGTCTGAAGCCCATTGGGCTACGTCACGCGCACTCACGCGCTTCCCACAGACTTTTCTGCTGAGCTATGCTGGCCCCGACCTGAATCCTAACCCCAGCTAGGCTTCCCAGACCCAAGCCTAGGCCAGCGCTTCGCTGGGCCTGACTCGTTCCTTCCATTCGACCCACATAAGCTAGCAACTTGATGCTCGGCTTCAAAACCCTCGGCCTGTGGCCTTTAGCCACCGTGAGCTATTTTTGCAGCTGTACCCGAGCCCAATTTTTTGGGCTATACTTTTTCTACCCAATGTTATTATTTTGCTTCCACAATCGACCCCGTTTGGTCCTTATCTACTGAATTAATTAAAAGTGACATGCAGTCTATTAGTTTTGATAATGAATCTAAAATTATTGACCTGAAAATCACTTTTGGACATTAACGATTCAATCATTTATTTTTATACTTTGAACCTTTGACATACTTTCGTAGTAACGAAGCTCTCACACTTGAGTTCCCGAAGAACCTCAAGTCCACTACACTTAAATCCGCTTATTGCATTATGTGTTTCTTGCATGAACCTTTCCTTTATAGACTAATTGTTCATAAAAACTAAATTGAACCTGTAGTTTCATATTTAGTGCCTTTGAAACCCGAAGTTTTCATTCAAAACTTACCACATGAAACCAGTAGTTTTCATGCATAAATTAAACCAATACATGTTTATAGAACCTAAAGTTCTACGATATATGTCTATGGATCACCATACGACTAATCACGTTTTTGTGTACCCTCCGTTTTAGGGATATTTTGAGCTTGAACAAGCTCGATTCCATCACTCTGGAAGTCACTGGAAAAAACTACCTGAAGTGGGTTCAAGACGTGAAGCTCCATCTTACTGCATAGGGTATTAGAGCCACCATAGAGGCACCTACCGACGACAAAACTGTCGACGAAGCTCAAAAAGCTATTGTAATGATCTTCATTTGAAGACACATCCATGATGCTTTGCAGATTGAGTACCTTGTTTAGGAGGACCCACGCACCCTCTGGCTTACTTTGGCCGATCGTTTCGATCATCAGAAAGACATATACTTGCCTAAAGTAAGACATAACTAGCAGCATCTTTGCTTCCAAGACTTTAAGTCCATGAATGAATACAACTTTGAAATTTGCCAAATCCGATCACTGTTGAAATTCTGTAAAGTGGAACTAACTGAATCAGATCTTTTGGATAAGACTTATTTGACCTTCCAGGCCACCAATATTGTCCTACAACAACAATATAAGGCACTGAAATTCACTAAATTTTTGGATTTAATCTCTGTACTACTTCTCATTGAAAAGCAAAACCAGCTTTTAATGAAGAATCATCAAGCTCGAACGTCACGCCTAAAGCGCATGCAACCAATTCTAGCAACCACAAACGACGAAAAAGCTGTCGTGGTTATGGTAATGGGCGGCAAGCCCCACCACGGGCCCAAGGTAGGCAATGTGACCCAACAGCGTCCACCCCTTATCCCTAAGGCCCCGAACTTCAAGAACAAGGGTAAAGCTCTCGTTTAATCGGCTTCCACTGAAATAGATATGTGTTATCGCAGTGGATCAAAGAATCATTAGTCACGCATATGCCGAGCTAGCCCTAAGGCTATTGCCAAGTATCATTCCCATCGTGAGTCTAACTTTGCACATGTGGATCATCCGGAAGATGCTACTACATCAATGGAGATATCGAATTTTCAGGAGGCATAAGCTCTTATGGACGAATAAATTAGACATGTTTTTAAGGTGTTTACCCATAATGGCCGAACCAAATAGGAGTGGCTGGCCCTTTTCCCCTATTTTTCTAGGTTTATGGTTTAATTTTGAACAATTTTTCTAAGTATTTGGAATAATTTGTTTGGTTTTGGTTTGTTTTGAATTATTGATTGTTATTTGATGGATATTATTTCTCGAATTGGTTAATTGAATGAATGGACTTATATTTATGCATGTGACCAATTCAATCAATTTATTTCTAGGTATGTCCAGTAGGGAAGTTAGTTGTCTAGCTGATAGTGCTACCATGAACACCATCTTGTGTGAGCGACACTATTTTACTAACTTAATACCCAAGAAAGCACCTCTGACAACTCTTTCAGGCCTATCCAACCTGATTGAAGGATACGGAAAGGCAAGTATCATGTTGTTCAATGGTACAATCTTAACCATTAAAGAGGCACTATATTCTCCACATTCCGGAAGAACATTGCTAAGTTTTATAGATATTCGAGATAATTAATATCATATTGAAACCACTGAAGATAATGATTTTGAATTTCTTTGTATCACTTCGTACGAATATGGCATGGAACGTCTCCCGAGTGGGTTGTACATCATAACCATTTGCGGCATACAAGCCCACCATGTGGCCAGTCATATGCCTGAGTTCTAGAACACTTTGTTGATTTGGTTTGGCATGACCGTTTGGGACATCCTGGAAGTGACATGATGCGCCATATCCTTAAATCATCACATGGGCATCGGTTACCTCCCTATGTTAGATTCCCTCCATGTAATGCATGTTCTTTAAGGAAGTTGAATACTCAACCCTCGATTACAAAGATTATTCATGACCCCCTTAAGTTTCTTCAGAGGATTCAAGGGGACATTTGTGGACCTATCCAACCAACCTGCAGAACATTTAGCTATCTTATGGTGTTGGTTGATGCATCGATACGGTGGTCGCATGTTTGCCTGTTGTGAACATGAAACGCTACATTCGCTAAACTCCTAGCACAAATTATTAAGCTAAGGGCTCACCACGCTGATTATCTGATTAAGTCGATTCAACTGGATAATGTTGGACAGTTTACGTCATAAACGTTTGACGATTATTGCATGTCAGTAGGGATTGATGTGGAACATTTTGTACCCCATGTTCACACCCAAAATGGCCTAGCAGAAGCTTTCATAAAGCACCTTCAATTGATAGCTCAGACTTTGGTTATGATAACCAAATTGCCGGTATCTACCTGGGGTTATGCAATATTGCACACAACTATGTTGGTTCGCCTGAGGCCCACCGCTAGCCAACCTTATTCACCGTTACAGTTGGTTACTAGATACGAGCTTGATGTCTCACATTTACGAGTATTTAAGTGCGCCGTTTATGTGCCAATAGCTACCGCCACTACGTACCAAAATGGGTCCTTAGAGAAAAATGGGAATCTATGTCGGTTATGATTCACCATCAATTGTTCACTATTTAGAACCCTTGACAGGAGATCTCTTTATAGCACATTTTGCGGATTGTCACTTTGATGAGACAATCTTCCCGTCGTTAAGGGGAGAAAAGCATGCTAACGTTCCTGGAGAACACCGCGAATTATCGTGGTATGCTCCCACTATGTCTCATTTAGATCCCGCATTGCCTAGGCTAAAACTGAGGTGCGACGAATTATAGATCTTTAAAGCATTGCTTAAAGCATGCTAGATGCTTTTAATGATCTAGCTAAGGTGACAAGATCACATAGACCTACTGTAAACGTTTCTGCAAGGATAGATGTACCCTGAGTACGTCAACAACCAACCTGGGAATGCCAGACCATCCTCAAAGATGGGGAAGCCGCATCTTCCATGTGGTATGGTACATTGGTAGTTAGCCAGTCATCTGCTCTGTCCCTGAAGCGTGGCAGGCCCCTTGGTTCAAATGATTCACAACACCAGAAGAGGAAAAAGACACCAACTAGTGACTCTAGTTTGAATTCAACCATTGCTCACTCATTTGTTCTAATGCATGAGGTTATTCTAGATTGCGGTGATGTCTTAGAAGAGACAAACCGACCTCCCGAGAATCGTGAGATTTCGGTCCACTACATAGTATTGGATGAGGTTTGGAGTCAGAATGAGATGATCATCGATGATGCATTTGCATACACAATAGCTACTGATATCATGCTTAGTGATGACATTGAACCATGTTCCGTTGATGCATGCCAACGTAGAACAGATTGGTCAAACTGGAGACAAGTAATCTAGGTCGAACTTGATTCGCTCACGAAACGTAAAGTGTTTGAACCTATTGGTCATACACCCCTACGCGTGAAGTATGTTGGCTACAAGTGGGTTTTCATGAGGAAGCATAATGAGAAGAATGAAATAGTTCTAGAATGACTTTTATTGACTGGTTCAAATAGTTCTAGATCATGGTACACTCTCTCAATTAGGTTGAGGAGGTCACTCTACGAATTGAAACAATCTGGGCAAATGTGGTTTAACTGTCTGAGTGAATATTTGACAAGTCAGGGTTATGTGAACAACAAATTATGCCCATGCGTGTTCATAAAGAAGTCACATTCCGGATTTTGCAATCATTGCAGTTTATGTAGATGACATGAACCTCATTGGGACTTCTGTAGAGCTTGAGGAAATTGCTACGCACTTGAAATTGGAATTTGAGATAAAAGATCTTGGGAACACTCGATATTGTCTTGGCCTGGAGATTAAGCATTGTTCTGATGGAATCTAGTACATCAATCAAACTACACCCAAAAGGTGTTGCGACGTTTTAATGAGGATAAAGTGAAGCCTTCGAGTACACCTATGGTTGTTTGAACTCTAGATGCTAAAAGAGATCCCTTCTGTCCAAATGAGGATGAGGAAGAGATTTTGGAACCCAAAGTTCCATACCTAAGTGCAATTGGGGCTTTATTGTACTTGGCTCAGTGCACTAGACCTGACATCTCTTTCGCTATTAATTTTTTGGCTAGATACAACAAAACGTCTACATGCAGACACTGGAATGGTGTTAAAGACATTTTCTGCTACCTCAAGGGTACAATGGATATATGCTTGTTCTATACTCGCGAATCTTCGAGTGTTGCCGCCCCCTATGGTCCTCGGATTGATTCTCGCCTTATTGGTTACGCAGATGTTGGATATCTGTCTGACCCACATAGGGCATGTTCTCAAATGGGCTATGTCTTTACCGTTGGAGACACTGCTATATCTTGGAGGTCTACCAAGCAAATGCTAGTTGCCACTTCTTCAAACCATGCTAAGATTCTCGCCCTGCATGAAGCATCACGTGAGCACTAGTGGTCTTACTTCCGTCGTTGACCTTTTTACGACGATCTTTGAAGACAATGCAACATGTATCGAGCAGTTAAAGAAGGGATACATCAAGGGAGACAACACCAAGCACATAGTGTCAAAGTTCTTTTACTTACACGAGTAGCAGTAGCATCAGAATAATGAAGTCCAGCAAATCTTTTTCCAGGACAACTTGACTGATCTTTTCACCAAGTCATTGCCCAAGTCTACTTTCAGAAGCTCGTCCAAGGAATTGGTATGCGTAAATTATCTTAGTTGAACCGTTTATAGTTCTCTTATTTTGAAATTATGTCTAACTCAGGGGGAGTATCCAGAAGCATGCTCACTTGATCTTAATGTACTCTTTTTTCCTACAATTAAGAGCATTTTCCACTGGGTTTTTGCTACCTAACGAGGTTTTGATAAGGCACCCATCCTGGGGTGATTATACTCCGTTGAGTTTACTACTTTCGTCTAATTTGATGTTTGTTTTAGACATTATGCATACTTCTCACTTTTCTTCTTAGTCTATGGGTTTTCCCCATACCTTGGGTTTTACCATAGTGAGGTTTTGTGAGTTTTACTACCAATGCATACTTTCTTTAAATTTGAGACTCGCGTTTATCCATTGTGCTGATGACTTCATCAACTATTCTACCTTATCTGCTGAAGATCTAATGCAATGGTTTGTTGAGAGTATTTACACACTTAAGGGGGAGTGTTGCAGTCATATTTAGAATATGAATGTGATTGTGTAAATCCTACTAGATATAGGAATATCTCTTCTATTCCTATTAGGAGTTGATCACTTATTAAGAGTTGTAATCCTAAAGGGTAAGGTTTTGCCTATCCTTCTACTATAAATAAAGGCACAATGGGCGTGATACAACACACCTCATAATAAAATCACTCTCTTTTCTCTTTCAATACCGCTGGCCCTCTCTCTCTCTCTCTAATCCCTTAGATTAGTTCAATCAAATAAGCCTACAACAAATAGAAAAATTAAGCACACATTAATTAGCCTAGGGGCATTTTAGTAAGGACATTAGCTTTCATTCCAATTCATGTGAGTTAGTAAACATTTTATGTAATTCAATAGCATTTATACTTTGATTTCCGACAGTTTTAGTAAACAATATGCATTCACGTTTTTCTACTTCTTTTTTCTCATTCTTTTGGTTTTGTTTTCTTCCTAAAGTGGACACCGGAATAATCAATGTTCATGAAGGAGTCATTATTTACAATTGAAACGAGACGAGTCGTGACTACTAATAGTTAACCACCTACTAGCTCATGTAGAGTTTTACCACAAAGACATCTCATTGCTATTAGGATTAGGATTGTTTGTACCATACTTAAAGTCTCCGTATTTAGATCTCGTATAAATACTCGGAGGACTCAAATGTAATTATGTAATAAATGAAGGGGCAAGTATGTAAAAAGGGGAGGAGCCCTTAGTCTATAAAAGGGCCTCCTCAACCTCACAATGAAAGAAGCCTCACATCCCCTAAACAAAGTTCTCATCCTCACATACAGAGGGCTCTCACCCTCACAATCCTCTCACAAACAGAGAAATACAATATTAGTGTGGACGTAGCCCAAACATTGGGGTGAACCACGATACATCTTGTGTTCTTTACTTTCTTGCAGATTCACGGTCGGATTTACGTTGTTCCAAGACCCCTTCGGTTTTGTGCATCAACATTTGACGCCGTCTGTGGGAAACGATACGAAAAGTTGTGTCGGTTCTCTTTCGTTTTTTCACCTCCATCGTGAATCTGCAAAATCACAAAAACCTAAGAAACCAGTCCCATCTCTATCTCCTTTCTCAGTCAGTCGCACACAGAAACCAATTTGCAAACCCTATCCCTTTCTTCTTTGTACCCGGCTCTGCCGTTAACCAACTACAAAAACTACGGCCCTTTCTCTTTTCTCGGCAAGAACATGTCTCTATACGTGCAGCAGTAGCAGTTCGACGTCGACTGTCTCATTTCCCAACACATGGTGAAGGTGAGATTGGAAGTCGAGGAGAAGAGGAAGCGGCAGGCGCGGCGGATAATGGAGGTGATTGAGGTCGGGATGGCGAAGCGGCTGAGGGCTAAAAAGGATGAGGACAAGGAGAAGAAGCACGAGAATCTCTTGCAGAAGCTTCACCGATCTAATGGCAGCCCTAGCTTCAAACCCAAACACCCAGTTCAATCCAAAAAACCTGAACCCAGTTCGAGCCCGACCCAACCAGTCCGAACCCGTCAGCTGCAACCCCATGACCCGTTCTTGCCGTCATTAACGGAGCCAATAAATCTACCCTTTCTTATCACATAATTTTGTCAGCTATAATGAGTTGTATCAGAATTTTCTTGGAATCAGCCATCCAGAAGATGACAAGTGGATGCAAGAAAAGAAAGCCACCAAAACTTTCTTCCATCTTTGATATGCCAGCAGCTGCAACCTTATCTTTTGCAGCCATGGAAGTCTCCAACCAGTTCAACAAAGTGTTTAAAGTCATGGATGCAAATGGGGACGGGAAAATCTCCCCTCTCGAGCTGAGCAACATGCTCTCGTGCCTCGGATACAAGAAGTCGATTGCCACAAAGGAATAATGTTGGGTTGGGAATGAGGAAGAAGAGTGTGAACTCATGGATACTTTTCGTATTTTCGACGCGGATAAGAACAGGAAAATTTCAGCCGAGGAGTTACAGAAGGTTTTGGTGAGCCTTGGATGCCAAAAATGTAGGCTAAAAGGGTATATGAAGATGATTAAAGGGGTTGATAGGAAGGGAGATTGAGCTGTGGATCTTGAAGACAGAACCCCACCACCACCACTGAATACTCCAAAGTATTTAAGATGTTAAGTTGGTGTTAGAGGTACTGATGAGGAGCAGGGCGCGCTGTCGACCACCCATATGCAAAAGCAAGGAATAAACACCCACATGCAAAAGCAAGGAATAAAGGGAGGTTTTGAACAATTGGGTGCGGTAAAGGCAAGCAGAAGATGCCATCAACTTTTGAAAAAGAAAACTTTCATCATGCATGTTCCCATTTTTTTGAAGACGCCACTAGAATACACACATGGAAAAAGATATGCAACAACCTAGTACGCAGTAGGTGCAGTACGCACCAACGATCTGCAATTGTTGAAACCTTTGCTTTGAATGATGTGATTTACTTTTCTTATCTTTTGGAGACATATGTATAACCCCATTAGAGAGTAATCATAATAATAATAATTAAAAAAAAAAACGGCAAGCCCAAAATAATTGGCTGGAATGTTATGTGGAGGGCGAAGACCCATATGCCTAAAAGAGCCAGGCCCTCTATTATTAAGAACAAGGTGATCAAAAGTACGTCCAGTACTACAAAAAATTATTCGGCAGCCTGCCACTATTATCACCAACCAGGTGATCAAAAGTACGTCCAGTACTACAAAAAAATTATTCGTCAGCCTGCCGCTATTATCACCAACCAGGTGATCAAAAATATGTCCAGTACTCCAAAGTTATACATGAGCATCATTCATGTCAATCATGCATAAACATTCATGAGCATCACTTATGTCAATCATACATAAACATTCATCAGAGAGCATCATCAGAGAGCATCGCCTCCTACTGAGCATCATCAGAGAGCATCACTTATGTCAATCATACATAAACAATCATACATACATAACCCATTATTCATGTATGAGGAACGAGCCCTTATTCTATAAAAGGGACTCCCTTACCATCATCAGAGAGCATCGCCGCCTGCTGAGCAACCGCTTCACCGCAGGCATCACTCCTAACCCATTATTCATGTACTGAGGAGCGAGCCCTTATTTTATAAAAGGGACTCCCTCACCTTCATTAGAGAGCATCACTGCTTACTGAGCAACCACCTCGCTGCGAGCATTAACTCTAGCCCATCATTTATGTATTGAAGAGCGAGCCCTTATTCTATAAAAGAGACTCATTCACCATCATTAGAGAGTATCGCCGCTTACTAAGTAACCACCTCGCCACGAGCATCAACTCTAGCCCATCATTTATGCATTGAGGAGCGAGCCCTTATTCTATAAAAGGGACTCCCTCACCTTCAACGCCACAAGCCGAGCCAACCAAGGCAACATAACCCACAAGCTGAGCAGCCTTGCAACATGTGCTACTTCTAGTTGAGCATCATTTCACATTGAGCACCGCCTCATATTGAGTATTTAGTTTTAGACAACATCTAGTTACTTCGGCCCACACATGGACTGAATTTCAAGTCTCCAGCCAAAAGACTATCTTGACTGAAGACTTGGGGGACTACTATTTGTACCATACTTAGGGTCTCCGTATTTAGACCTCGTATAAATACTTGGGGGATTGAAATGTAATTATGTAATAAATGGAGGGGCAAATATGTAATAAGTGAGGAGCCCTTATTCTATAAAAAGGCATCATCACCCTCACAATTGGAAAGCTCTCACCTTCACAATCCTCTCACAAACAGAGAAATACAATATCAGTGTGGACGTAGCCCAAACATTGGGGTGAGCCACGATACATCTTGTGTTCTTTACTTTCTTGCAGATTCACGGTCGGATTTACGTTGTTCCAAGGCCTCCGGTTTTGTGCATTAACAAGGATCAATCAAATTAAGTTCTGTTTTATTCTGTCAAGATTTCAATGTGTTGAGAGTAAATCCCTTATCATGGAAAGAATGAAACTTGTTTGTCTTTATAAGTAGTTTAACTGCTCTCTATTATATATTAACCTACTTAAAAAGATGAAGAAACAGAAGATATGGAAGCTATGGAATGGAAAGAAGAAGGAAGTGAGAGAAAGTGTGTTTATTTTTTTCAATAGCAATTACAACAATACCATACACTAAAGTATTATGTACATTAAACCATATTGTATTCTAACATTTGACATATTATAGAAATACCCTTTAACCACCTAAACTTCTTACAACAATCTCAACTAACTCATCCACTATATTTGACAAGTGTCAGTTATTACTCCCCCCCTCAAACTCAGTGAAGGATTAAGAAGCTGAGATTATTTATAACCCTGGAGAATAACCATTTGCTGTGTTGCAGGATTTGTATCATCAATATGTACTGTAGTTGAAACATGTTTTGAAACTGGTATTTCATTGCTCGAAGATCCCAGTGCAAGATTGTGACAGTGTTTGACAAAAACTGAACTGTGTAAACCTTTTGTTAGGATATCAGCAACTTGCTCCTTAACAGGAATGTATTGCAACACAATATCTCATTTTTGAACTTTCTCTCAAACAAAATGGTAATCAGTATCCAAGTGCTTTATCTTTAAATGAAAGACTGGATTCGAATAGATTGCTAATGTAGACAAATTATCACAATGTAGGGAATGAGGAAATAGCAACACCTGATGAATATCGTTGAGAATAAACTTGATCTAAAACACATCCGTACCATAGTGAGCAAGAGCCTTGTACTCTGCTGCTATTGAACTCCTAGAAACTATGGACTGCTTCTTGGACTGCCATAATATTTGATTACTTCCTAGAAACACAACATAACTTGTGATTGACTTCCTTGTGTTGATGTCTGCTACATAATCAGAATTTCAATATGCATTTATAGAGAAATTATTGCATTTGGTAAACCTCAAACCACATGTAATTGTCCCTTGTAAATACCTCATAATCCTTTTGACTAAGTGAAAGTGCATCTCAGTAGGGCTTGTCATATATTGACACACCATATTAATAGAATGAGCTATGTTAGGCCTAGTAAAGGTCAAGTATTGTAATGCACCTAGATATGCGTATGTATGGACTAGGATCAGTCATAAGCACTCCTTCTGCATTGAGGGGTTGAGTATGTGGTTTGGAAGATGTAGATGTAGGTATGCAATGATCCATGCCAATTTTATGCAACAAGTCCTTTGCATATTTAGACTGACTAATAAACAAAGATCCATCCTCTTGATATTGAACTTGCAGCCCAAGAAAGTAAGTTAATTTGCTCATATCTTTCAAATCAAACACCTCTGCAAGATCATGTACCACTTATTGAATTTTAGGCTCACTTGAACCAGTTAGTATAATATCATCCACATACAACAGGAGTATTATCATCTTTATCATCACTTTTCACAAACAAGCTTGTGTCTAAAAGAGAAGCTTTGAACCCTGGAGATGGCAAATAACTGGTAAATTTAGAGTTCCAAGCTCTTATTTGAGACCATACAGAGACTTAACCAATTTGCAGATATAATTTGGATGCTTTGAATCAATAAACCCTCTAGATTGCTTCATATACACCTCTTCTTCCATATCACCATGCAAAAATACATTTTTAACATCCAATTATCTTAATGACCATCCAAATTGAGCAGCTAATGCAAGTATTAACCTGACAGTTATATGCCTAACAACTGGACTGAAGGTCTCTAAGTAATCTAATCCCAATTCTTCAGTGAAACCTTGTGCTACCAAACGAGCTTTATATCTAGAAACTATCCCATTAGGGTTCTTTTTTTTTTTATCTTAAAGACCCATTTACTGCCAATAATACCTTTGTCAATAGGTGATGGTACCAAATTCCAAGTACCATGTGCTTTTAAAGCATCAAATTATTCTTGCATTGCTAACTGCCATTGTTTATGAGCATATGCACTTTTGAAGGTTTTAGGTTCCTCAATTTTTGATATATCAGCATGAAATGAAAAGCCTCCAAAAAAATTCATTATCAATACTTAGAGATTGCAATTCAGGTCAATCAACACAATATGCAGCGTAATTTTTTCTAGAGATTGCCCCATTTTGAAGTCTAGTTTGTATGCTAGTATTTCTAGAATGATGTGAAGATGGAGATATATTTTAAATTACCTAGAGTTGTGCAGGATCTAGGACAGGGAGCAAATGAGTTGTATCATTTGGAGAAAGTAAAAGAGAGGGAAAGTGTGTTTATTTCTTTCAATAGCAATTATAACAATACCAAACACTAAAGTATTATACATCAAACTATATGGTATTCTAACATTTGGCATATTACAGAAATACCCTTTAACCACCTATACTTCTTACAACAATCTCAACTAACTCATCCACTCTATATTTGACAAGTGTCAGCTATTACCTATATTGCCAAATGGTTTTATGGTTCAACCTAAATTTGTTTATGGTATTAGAACATGTTGTCTAACGTGTCAAGCTTAATTGTCATATGTGGTTCATGTCACCCAATTTATGTTATCCACGTGTTAGGTTTGAAAGTTCTTTTGTTAGAAATGAGGAAGCTCAACGGCATATGTAGTTCACATCACCCGATTTGTGTTGTTCACTTTAGGTTTGAAAGTTCACTACACATGAAGAAAATGTTCATAATGGATCTCACATCGGCAATAAAATATACTTTTCATGTGCTTAAAAGTAATTGAAATACATTTCATATTACTTATTCATTTTGTGATAAAAATGTCTGAATAGAAGTTGATATTCAACTTGTCATCCATGATATTCAAGCTTAAAATCTCTCACTTTAAACTGAAATGGATATCACATTAATACTGCCACATATCTCTAAATATATATATCTTAACTATGGAAAGAGTGAAATTTTTTTATTCTTTTCATTTTGAGTTGGTGAATGAAATATGCTTTTATAATTAGCGGTTGGGTGAGACCAATAATCATTATGGTTTGGTGACTGTCTCCCATTGGCTAAAGCCCATGCGATGTTGATTTGTTGGACCAATAAGATTCGATTTTGTGGTAAATCCTGATGGGGGCCCTTGGATTAAGGAACTGTAAATCGAAGATTATTGGTTAATTTAGTATTAACTCAGTGACATCAATGTGGAGCTTGGCTAGGTGTCAATCATCAACAAATCATATGGTACATACACCAAAATAAAAGGTTATTATGTGGACATTTGCCGTTAGTTTATCATCCCAACAAAGGAAAAATGTTGCTTTAACGAGTCGTCACACACCATTCAATATTACCATTTTCAGTTTGTGATGTTAAAAATAACATAAATTAATAAGAGAAGCACATGAACTTTATCACAACTTTCAATTTTCTCCGCCCAATCAAAGAAGATATGGCTTTTTTGGGGAGGAGGAGAGGTATGTCCCTTTTGATGCTCGAAGCCCACTTGCTCTGTGGACTAAGAACATTTGTTGCAATTCACGTAATATTTGACAAAATCTTGAGTACCAGAGCAGGTGTTAAGGGTTTTACACTGGATTATGTATTGCAGTGTAACTCGATCAAGGTGATGAGTAATTACTTGTGCCCTTTTTCCCCGTTGGCCTTTTGAAACTTTAACCTAGCTCTTTGTTAGTGTGTGTCGTGCTTCGTTTTCTTCATTCCAAATGTGTACTACGCCATCCACCATTGATCAGTTACATTAGGTATTTACTATGTATCATAAGCTTACAACTTTTTGAATTTAATAGACCAGAAACGTGTTAAAGCGCAGCTCAATATAGCTATTTGATAAACGATCGTAGAAAGTATATATATATATATATAATGACGGAAGCAAAATATATATATGGATATGAGAAGCTCAAGATATCTGATGAGAATCAAGTCAGGATTTATAGGAAATCGGAATCCAATTGAATCAATTATAATTACATAAATAATTAAAATCAAATTGAAAATAGGTGTAATGTTCATTATAAAGTAATGAATTAAAACTAATGATGTAGATATTTATTTGAAAATAATTTTATTTAAATTGGAAACCAACTTACAATTTCGTCTACTGACGATTGATAAAGAAAATGATGGAGCGCGCATGCATCCTTGATTGAAAATTAAAATACAAGTGTTTGATAGTTTTGGTGAATGGAGAATGAAGTTGAACTATGACTTCTATTCTTTTTAGAATTCGCAGAGAGTCTCAGCTTTGTTCGACGAAAGTCCTCTTCCTCTGTGAATTCGCCCTTTTTTGTAGAGAGAGGGATGATAGTTGAGATCCGGGAATCCCGCTCTGCATGTGCTGTGTGCTGGAAAGGTGCCAAAGGCTGATGAAATTGTCGGGCCACTGTAGAATCACGCTTCTTTCTTTTATGAAATGAAATGATGGCTATTGCTGATGAATAGTGAAAAAAGTGATTTTACTATTCATGAATAGTAAAATATCTGGAATGATTGTTGATGGTTGCTACTGCTTTTGATGTCTTCTTCTGATAATTATTACATGGTAAAACTGTTTATTCACATGCTGCTTACAAATCAAATGGGTCTTGGGAATCCTGATAATCTGCCTATAGGGTCTTCTGGCTAGCTGGATTGGTAAGATGTTGTGATGAAGCATCTGATGAATTTGAACTTGAATCTTCGTCTTCATCTTCACTGTCTAGTAAAGCTGCTTTTGCTATAAGCTTGTCTGCCATTTTCAATAATTGTGAAGATTTCCCTTTCTTCTTCGAACTTGAAGTTTTTGATGATTTGGATTTTCCTTTGAGAGATGATGAAGGACTAATGTCTGATAGTGATTGGGTATTTTCTGGGATTTCTGGCAATGCCTGTGTCGATGTTGTTGGTGGAGATATCTTTGGAACAGGTGTAATTGGAAATTCTGATGAGACTAAACTAACAATTTTTCCATAGTCGAATTTATCCCACCACTTAACCCATCTGGCTCTGTAAATTTCACCTATTTCATACTCATAATTCCATTTAAAAATCCAAGGGACTTTATATTTAGCCATAAATAATGAAAGAAGGGTAATTCTATCATCGAAACGGCTTCTGTCAAAATGCTTCTGGAAACCAGATGAAAGGAATTGCATGAGTTCTTCGGGTAGTAGGTTGGCAGTTAGGCCATGAGCTAACCACCAATTTGGAAACCAAGCTGGAAAGTTCATCCTGAAACTTTTATCAAATGTAACAAACCTTGAATGACTAAAGTCAGATGTTTGGTGAAGAAATATGTTGGTCCAGGCTTGGATGTAGTCAAAATAACTGTATTTGTTGTTTGGGATGAGTTCATGTTTGGTGTGAAGTTGTTTAGTATGATAGAGGGGGAGTCCCCAATCTTGTTCGATAAGAAATTTGCCAATATGGAGTGAGTGGTAAAGAAGTTTAATTGGATGGGTGGTGTTGTAAATGGGTTTAATGGAAACTCCTCCTGTCTCACTGAGAATGGCTTGGTAATATTGGAGGGTTTTGAAAGATTCAGTTGGGACATAGTGGAAATTGGGGGGTAAAATGGCTTAACTATTTTGTCTGGCGATTGCCTTTTGTTAATGTGATTTGGAATGCAAAAAAGTTGTTCCATAGGATGTTTCTTAACATATGAGGATGTTTTAGCAAAGCTCGATGTTCTTGGGGTTGAGTGTGATGGCATTGATGAATATGGGTCATATGGACTGGCTAATGCCGTTTGGTAATTTGGTCGGAATTGGCCAACGGTTGATCCTAAAGGAGATCCTAAGGGAACAAATATGTTGGTAATGGCTAGGGCCAATGATGAGGAATCGGGAATAGATTCCTGTTTTACTGGTGGTGGAGGTGGAAGAGTGGTTGGAAGCCTCCTCTGACTATTGGTGTTTTTCCTTGACATTTTTCCCCTGCAGAAATTCTCTAGTTAAAAAAATCTGGAATGCAGTTATGGCTACCTTTAATGTATTCAATGTCAAAATAAAAAATGCTTAATATGGCTTGCCATCGTGCAAAAATCTGTT
This sequence comes from Malus domestica, assembly GCF_042453785.1. Lineage (NCBI taxonomy): Eukaryota > Viridiplantae > Streptophyta > Magnoliopsida > Rosales > Rosaceae > Malus > Malus domestica. Next base: position 30,399,564 of record NC_091675.1, read on the forward strand.
TGGATGCAATGTTTTGAACATTTTTTTGTAAAACATGTTTTGCAGATTTGCAATCGACACGAACTAAAAACTTTTGGTTTAATAAATCATCTTGAAATTTACTAATGCATAATACAATAGATAGTATCTCTTTCTTTATAGTACTATAATTAGTTTGTGCTGGATTCCAACCTCTTGAATGGAAACGAATAATCTGTTCAAGAGACCCAGAAGAAATTTTTTGTTTGAGGATACCTCCATAACCTGCATCAGATGCATCAGTTTCAACTATTTTAAAAGAGTTGCGAGTTAGAATGCCAAGACAGGGCAATGTCTTAACATGAGTTTTAATCTGTTTGACAATGGAAGTATGAATGGTAGACCATGCTGGAGGATTATCTTTAAGACGATCAAACAATGGTTCACACTGTTAACGAAGATGAGGATAAAATTCTGAAACATAACTTAATGATCCAAAGAATCTTTGAAGTTGGGTTTTATCAGTAATCTGATCTGGAAATTTATTAGCAAATTGAATAACTCGATGATGCGTAAAATAAGTTAACACACAAATTAAACCCTCTTTTTGACAATTGTAGTATAGATGTAAGTAGGGTATCGTTCTAGGCCGGGGATTAGGAGGGATTGCTAAACACTTGAAAACTGACTTAAAAACATAAAAACAAAATTTAAAACACTAAACTAGACTCAAAGAATGCAAAACTATACTTTAAAACACTAAAACAAACCAAAAGACTCAAAACAGCACCTAGCACTCAAAACTGCCATAAAAACACAATCTGGGCAGTTTTGAACACTAAGGAAGAAATTGAACGAAAATATGTTATAACTTGACTCAATACACTTAGAAACACAAACTAAATTGATTTCTAACTAAAATGACACTTGAAACTACAGGGGGAATTGGTTTTGACGAATTTAAAATAAAATAAGAACTTTGTAAAACAAAACAGGTTTTAAAAACGACTTTGGTTTAAAACTTATGGATGGAAGGCTAGCTAGGAGGTTCTTCTTCACACATGTCGCACTTGCATACAAAATGATTTCCAATTGCTTTTCGATAAGTTATGAATACTCAACGCCCCAAATTAACCGTGAATTGCACTAATTAACTCTCAGTTTTTCAACAAGTTATTAGATTGGATGATTGCATACGACAACCCAAAACATTCCCTACAAGTTCCCTACATGAATTGCATAATAGAGATACAAGCAAGAATCATTAAGTTCTATGAAAAACATAAGCATTGACGAGGCACTCGTTACTATGATTTGCATGAAACTTATGCCAAGAATTTACTTAACGTGATTGTGACTAGCAACCTTCACTACTTGTGAATATAAGTTCATAACGATTAGGTGAAACTCCCTTATATTCTAGCGTCAAATTCATGCATGAAAATTAAGCGCGCACTCTCAACCAACATACACAAATTAGTTTTTATACGAACGGATAAGTAAATTGAATTCACAATTCAAGAAACGCAATTGGAAGTAATCAAATCATATAGCAAGCATAAACATGGTTTTGAATCCCCCCCTAGCCAAGGGGGGTTTAGTTCCTCATTCTTGCAATACAAAGATACATAAAATTAGACATTAAAATCAAAGGAAAGAAAACACCTAAAATGCTCCAACTTGGAAAGCAAGTGCATCAATGGATCTCCCTTCCTCCTTGTTGCGGCATGAAGCTTGTGGACAGATTTTTGGGTGGATTTATGGTGTAGAATGGATGGGGAATGATATGGAGGGGTTTAGGGTGAGTGTGGAAGAGTGTTTGATGGTTGGAAGGTGGTGGAGAACTAGGCAAAGAGGGTGGAAGAAGGTGGAGTGGCTGTTATGTTTTCTAGGCACTAGAATGGTGTTTTTGGGGTGTTTTGCTTCCTAGGGTGTGTATGGACGAATTTCTGTGATAAAATGATGAATATGGGGGATTGTTCTTTTGACAAGGGGTGTAAACATGTATTTATAGGCCCCAAAAACCTTAGAAAATCAGGTTAGGTTAAGGATGAAATGCATGGCAATTTGTGTGTGTGGTGTGCAATGGTCCAAGGGTGAAAATGAAGTGATGATGCAAAGTGTGAAGGGTAAAATGGAGTGGTCTTGTAGCTAGGGGGCATGAATGATTGTGTACATTGCATAGAGATGGAAAGGGAGGTGAAAATGTGTCAATAAATGGGTCAAAGGTGCAGCAACATGTGGTACACAAGGCATGGGATTCCAAATGTGAATGATGGAGCATCAATTGGTGCATGTAATGGATGTAAATGTTGTCTAAAATCTAATGAGTGAAGGGAACAAGAGGTATCAAGCAATTGAGTGTAATAATTAAATGAATTGAAGCATGAAATTAGAAATTATGTAGGGGACAAGAGTGATCAAGCATGGCATGAAATCCAAAAGGAATTCTATGTGGTTTGCATGGCAAGGAATGCAAGTTGGGGTGACAGATTTTTGGGCTGTTTTCTTCATCTTTTGGACCATAATTCTTCATATTCTTGGCCTCTTTAGTTCTCAAATTCGTCCATCCACTTGGCCCATGCATTTGCTATCCATTCCAAGCCCGAAACATGCTCCAAAGGCCTCCAAAATGCATCTTCTTGCATACTTTGTACTTAGAGTCTGAAAACACACGAAAATGACTTTAAACATTAAAATAACTAAGGAAACACGACATAAATGCACAAGAACAAGCCAACTAAACACGACATAAATGCACAAGAACAAGCCAACTAAGTCGCATAAATATGCTCCTATCAAATTCCCCCACACTTAGCTTTTGCTAGTCCTCGAGCAAAACAAAGAGATAAAACGAAACAAAGTAAATAAAACACAACCTAAACCTTCCAACATTTGCCTCAGGGATTTCCAATGCACATGACATGTTAAAAATTATTATCCCCACAAATTTGAGTCATCTTCACACTTAAGCATGTACTTAATCATAATCACTACTTACTTGTTCACAATTAATCGATTAAAACAATGTTTTTGATGTAGTAACATGCCTTAGAGAATTTACTCAATTCCTTTCAAAGTATGCACTCAATTTTCACTCAGATTTTCTAACTACACACCCTATACTAGTTATATGTGAGAAGATTGATGTAGATATGAAAACGAACGCTCACATATATGTATCACAAAGAAAGCAATTTCTGGAGTTAATAAGCAAGTTTAGATATGATCTCATGAATGGAATGCTACTACTTAGATGCGAGAACCAATGACACCATATGCTCATACCAAATTCAAACTCCACATATTGAAACGCATGACACTCAAGATGAAGTTAAGGGTTGTAACGGGGCTTGGGGTGATGGCTAACAAATGAAGGATAAGGATAACAATCGTTCTTAAAGCAATAGCAAGTAAAGTAATGAAATTGAAACTTAGAATTCACTTAGATTGCAGAAATCAGCTTTTAGACACGAAGGGAAAGTTCAAGCAATATTTAGGGTCGAATTCTATGTTTTGGACCCTTTCTTCAACAAGTAGCACTTTAAAACTCTTTTTCGCATATTTTTCAACTCTTTTTTTTTTTTTTTTCAACTCTTCTTTTCTTTTCAACAAGCATAATAACTCACACTTCCCCCATACTTGTTTTCTGCCATACATTAATCAAAAGAAATTCAATTTGAATCATGTTTTACTATGCTTCAAGAACAAGGGTATGGATGGTCCTAGACTAGGCTAGGTAAGGATAATGTGGTTTAACAAAGAATGTAGGCTATCAAGGCTCAATGGGGTTAACTTAAACATATAACGATATGGGATACATGGCAGTTTGGCTTTGGTGGTGGTAACTACACAACTTCATCTTGAATATGTTTTATGCAATTCAATAGCATGCTTTGAATGAAATAGGCATGAGTTCTAGCATTTGGAACTAAATAATGAAACGCCTTCTAAGTAATAACCAAGCAAAGAATAATGAGATCATGCAACGACTTTAGAAAACAAGAATGCACAGATTTTAACTCTCCAAATAAACGTTTAAGCTCAAGTCTCACAAGGTTGTAGCGTTAGTTTGAGTTCTTTCCTTCAAGCATGTTACAAAAACTAATTTTTTCTTTTATGATTACATGTGATTTCATAAGTTATAACCACAACCACGCATAAATAAAGAGTAAATCAAACTTTCATCCATGTTTATAACTCTCTTTAACAGTCATGCAATTACAAACCGAATCCTCATCATTGTGTTGGAAGGTACCCTAAGACACAAATAAGCGCACAAAAGCAACTCTTTTTTGGATTTTCAAAAACAATTTTTCAAATTTTTATGAATTTTCGGATTTTTATGTCAAAACACACTGAAACACTCCAAAACAGCTTAAAAAAAAATACTTAAAACAACAAGGAACAACACTAGAAGTAATGGGTGATAAATTTCTACGAATTTCATGCAAAACAATGGTTACCCCCCTACACTTAAATCAAACATTGTCCTCAATGTTTCAAGCATATACTCACACCAAAAAACAAGCAAATAATAAACGACAAATAAACATGACAAATATGGCAAAGTAAAAACCAGACAGAGTAGAGTTTAAGAACGCAAATCTGGTTTTGGAGATAGTTGATCTTGTTGACTTTCCACAGCTTTGAACTTGAACCGGATTGGAATTGTACGGCGAAGCTTTGCTCTTTGGTGATGTTGCAGTTCCTTATTTGTTCTCCAAGCAGATGTGGCAGCTTCTCTAGTTCTTCATCTCAGACTCCTTCCGCTGGGATGATTGTGCAAGCTGCATTCTTCTCTGCTTGTTTCTTCTGCACGACGGGCAGGCACGAGGGAGAGGTGTTGGTCTGTTTCTTTCTTCAATCTTTCCAAGTGCCCACCTCTTGCTTTCTTTCTCCTTGTCCCTAGTTGAGGATGAATCAGCACGTTGTCTCCACATGCTTCGAGGTATCATCTTCACTTCCCTTATACGTGAGAGACGAAGCGGAAGCATAAGATGATGAGTACTCGAGAGCAGGTGCTGGCTGGAGAAAGGACAGGGAGAAAGCATGATATAAGATACTCGTGCTCTCAACCTTTATGATATGAAATACTTATGCTCTGGATGGGTTGTTTGCAGGGGTATCCCAGGGGATGAAAAATACAGAGTGACTTGAGAGGGTTTGTTGGAAAGCCATTTCAGAGAGGATGAAGGGTTAAGTGAGGCTGAAAGTTGGGTGAGACTGCTTCACTTTGAAGTTCAACATTTATAGAATTTTCTTAATGGCTGGGAAGGCATTGTTCCATTACTCGTGTCGGCAAGCCTGGGATAATTTAACAGTAGTTTCCACGTGCATTCCGCTTCTCCAAAAAATTTCGACAGATTGCGCGTGATTTACACAACGCAGATGTGCAAATTGACAGATGCTGACACGTCTCGATAAAGCAGAGGTCTCTTTAATATCCGGAATTTACGCTTCGAGTTCTGAGCTTCGTTGAGGGCAGAGATTGCATGTGACAAGTGCTGACGAGGCTGAGAGAGACAGATGGTTGGAATCGGTGCTTCGACAGACTGCCCGTGATTTTCGCAAAGCTGAGTTGCGTGTGATGGGTGCTGACGAGGCTGAGACAGTTGACGCTCTTCGGTATCTGGAATTGGTGGTTTGTGAGCAAGCCCAACTTTTGAGAAAGCTGGCGCCTCTTCGATCTCCGAATGGCTTCTTCGATTTCTGAGCTCACCTCTTCGATCTCTGAAATCCCATCGCGTGCTGATTTTTATAGAGGTATGCAGGACGTTCAAAGCACACTTGAATTTCTGCCTGTAAAAACTCTCGTTTTGCACTTCTACGATCTTGACTTGTCCGATCTCCTCTTTCTTTAACACCTCTGAAAAATGTCTGGCCCTTCCGACCGTCGTTTTGACTTAAACCTTGATGAAGGAGCAGCCCCTCCTTCTCCAGACAACATATGGCGCCCGTCCCTCATATCCCCTACTGGTCCTCTCACCGTTGGGGATTCGGTGATGAAAAATGACATGACCGCTGCGGTGGTGGCCCGGAACCTTGTCACCCCCAGAGATAACAGACTGCTTGCTAGACGGTCTGATGAATTGGCGGTTAAGGAGTCTCTGGCTCTTAGCGTGCAGTGTGCGGGTTCTGTGTCCAACATGGCCCAACGCCTATTTGCTCGAACCCGTCACGTTGAATCGTTGGTGGCTGAAATACAGAGTCTTAAAGAGGAGATTAGAGGACTCAAGCATGAAAATAAACAATTGCATAAGCTTGCACACAATTATGCCACAAACATGAAGAGGAAAATTGACCAGCTGCAGGAAACTGATGGTCAAATTTTACTTGATCACCGGAGGTTTGTGGGTTTGTTCCAACCGCATCTGCCTTCGTCTTCTGGGGCGGCACCGCGTAGTGAAGCTCCAACTGATCAACCTCCGATACCTCCTCCTTCCGTGGCCCCACCGACTGCTGAGACTCCGCCGACTACTGCAACTCCGCCGACTACTGCGACCTCGCCCAAGCAGCCTTTGTGAAGGCTCCCCCTTGTATTATGCTATGTTTTTTTTTATTTCCCAGTTTGCTGTTCATTTCCACGAAGTTTAATGTTAAAATCCTTTGCATATTTGTTAATGTTTCAAAATAGAAAATCACAACCAAAAATAATTAAACAAGTAATAAAATTGATAATCAAGCAGAATAAATGGGTTGCCTCCCTTAAAGCGCTTGCTTTAACGTCTTCCAGCAGGATGATGAACACAATTATTCCCCACTGGAGCCCACGGCATGGAATTGATCCTTGAATGGACGATGATACTTGACATGATCCGGCAATGGTTTAAATTCTAGTGTAGGTGCCTGAATCATCAAAATCAACAAGTTAGTATATACTAAAATCGAAGTTGGAGAAGATGGCTTACTTGCTTGCTCCAACACAAACTCAATTACGAACACCACATCTTTGAAGGTTGCAGGGATATGGGACTTGGCTAGATTTGGTGTTTTGAGAGTTATGACTTGTCCCGTGTCATAAAATCCAACTTCTTTGGGAATTTTCGTCTCAAGTGTATCTTCTTTGATGAATTCTAGACATTCCCCATCCGCTTCTTGCTCTTGATTCTTTGGAAAGGTTTCGAAGATGCCTTTCTCACCTTCTTCTTCCTTGGATTGCATGATCCTACAAGGAATAAGGACATTTGGTGAAACGGGGTCAAGACAAATTGAATTTAGGCTTACCTTGGTTGTAGTGGACGGCATAGATGGCATATGGGGCTGCGGCAAGGGTGGTTCTTCCATTGCCGTGGTCTTGTTACTCTCCTCCTCTTCGAGCAGCAGCTGTTCATCCATGTTTTGGCTTGGTTTGGATGTCTTCGGTTCACCTCCAACCTCCATAGCACTTCCCAAAGTGATAACATCATGGATTTCAAAATCTTCCTTCAAATTTTCAACAGTTGAGTTGGAGAATTCACTTTGCTCTTGAATTTGTGCTGTGAACTCCATAATTTGCCCAAATTGCTTTTCCAATTCGCCCGTCTTCTTGGCTTGATTTTGTATCTCTTTGTTTTGATTTTCTACTTTCTGGTTCAAAGAGGTGAGTAACTTATTAAACATATCATCATCCAAAGACGTACCTGAATTGAATTGGGCAGATTGTTGTGGTGACTGTGACGATTGATATGGCCAGTGATAGAACTCCTCCGATGGTGGCAGATATTCTTCTTGTTGTGAGCCCTGCACCCTAGAGTTTAATTCATTAAGAATTTGATTGTAATCTATTGACGAGTCTGAGTTTGATTGGGCATATTGTATATGAGGTTGTGGTGGCTGCATAGGTCCTGAATAGAACTCCTCATATGGCTGCCAATATCCTTCATGTTGAACTTGTTGAGCTTCCCACCACATAGAGTTTGAATGATCACTCCAATCTCTTTGTGGGCATTGATTGGCTTGATATCCTTGCCTATAAGACGCACCAAATGTAGGGACACTTTGCATTGTGGTCCTTTCGGCATACTGTGACAATTGAGAAGTAAGATTTGCCAATTGAGTTTGAATGCTAGCAAAATCCATGTCTTACTTCTCTAATACCTAAAATCAAAGAAAGAAAACTAAATCAAATATCAAAAGTAAAACAAAAGACATGAAAAAGAAACAACGGGGGATTAGCAAAGTTGCTAATCCCCGGCAACGGCGCCAAAATTTGATGCGTAAAATAAGTTAACACACAAATTAAACCCTCTTTTTGACAATTGTAGTATAGATGTAAGTAGGGTATCGTTCTAGGCCGGGGATTAGGAGGGATTGCTAAACACTTGAAAACTGACTTAAAAACATAAAAACAAAATTTAAAACACTAAACTAGACTCAAAGAATGCAAAACTATACTTTAAAACACTAAAACAAACCAAAAGACTCAAAACAGCACCTAGCACTCAAAACTGCCATAAAAACACAATCTGGGCAGTTTTGAACACTAAGGAAGAAATTGAACGAAAATATGTTATAACTTGACTCAATACACTTAGAAACACAAACTAAATTGATTTCTAACTAAAATGACACTTGAAACTACAGGGGGAATTGGTTTTGACGAATTTAAAATAAAATAAGAACTTTGTAAAACAAAACAGGTTTTAAAAACGACTTTGGTTTAAAACTTATGGATGGAAGGCTAGCTAGGAGGTTCTTCTTCACACATGTCGCACTTGCATACAAAATGATTTCCAATTGCTTTTCGATAAGTTATGAATACTCAACGCCCCAAATTAACCGTGAATTGCACTAATTAACTCTCAGTTTTTCAACAAGTTATTAGATTGGATGATTGCATACGACAACCCAAAACATTCCCTACAAGTTCCCTACATGAATTGCATAATAGAGATACAAGCAAGAATCATTAAGTTCTATGAAAAACATAAGCATTGACGAGGCACTCGTTACTATGATTTGCATGAAACTTATGCCAAGAATTTACTTAACGTGATTGTGACTAGCAACCTTCACTACTTGTGAATATAAGTTCATAACGATTAGGTGAAACTCCCTTATATTCTAGCGTCAAATTCATGCATGAAAATTAAGCGCGCACTCTCAACCAACATACACAAATTAGTTTTTATACGAACGGATAAGTAAATTGAATTCACAATTCAAGAAACGCAATTGGAAGTAATCAAATCATATAGCAAGCATAAACATGGTTTTGAATCCCCCCCTAGCCAAGGGGGGTTTAGTTCCTCATTCTTGCAATACAAAGATACATAAAATTAGACATTAAAATCAAAGGAAAGAAAACACCTAAAATGCTCCAACTTGGAAAGCAAGTGCATCAATGGATCTCCCTTCCTCCTTGTTGCGGCATGAAGCTTGTGGACAGATTTTTGGGTGGATTTATGGTGTAGAATGGATGGGGAATGATATGGAGGGGTTTAGGGTGAGTGTGGAAGAGTGTTTGATGGTTGGAAGGTGGTGGAGAACTAGGCAAAGAGGGTGGAAGAAGGTGGAGTGGCTGTTATGTTTTCTAGGCACTAGAATGGTGTTTTTGGGGGTGTTTTGCTTCCTAGGGTGTGTATGGACGAATTTCTGTGATAAAATGATGAATATGGGGGATTGTTCTTTTGACAAGGGGTGTAAACATGTATTTATAGGCCCCAAAAACCTTAGAAAATCAGGTTAGGTTAAGGATGAAATGCATGGCAATTTGTGTGTGTGGTGTGCAATGGTCCAAGGGTGAAAATGAAGTGATGATGCAAAGTGTGAAGGGTAAAATGGAGTGGTCTTGTAGCTAGGGGGCATGAATGATTGTGTACATTGCATAGAGATGGAAAGGGAGGTGAAAATGTGTCAATAAATGGGTCAAAGGTGCAGCAACATGTGGTACACAAGGCATGGGATTCCAAATGTGAATGATGGAGCATCAATTGGTGCATGTAATGGATGTAAATGTTGTCTAAAATCTAATGAGTGAAGGGAACAAGAGTGATCAAGCATGGCATGAAATCCAAAGGGAATTCTATGTGGTTTGCATGGCAAGGAATGCAAGTTGGGGTGACAGATTTTTGGGCTGTTTTCTTCATCTTTTGGACCATAATTCTTCATATTCTTGGCCTCTTTAGTTCTCAAATTCGTCCATCCACTTGGCCCATGCATTTGTTATCCATTCCAAGCCCGAAACATGCTCCAAAGGCCTCCAAAATGCATCTTCTTGCATACTTTGTACTTAGAGTCTGAAAACACACGAAAATGACTTTAAACATTAAAATAACTAAGGAAACACGACATAAATGCACAAGAACAAGCCAACTAAGTCGCATAAATATGCTCCTATCACTCGATCTATTGGTTTGATGGTAGACTGATGGATGTTATATCCTAAAAATCTAACATTAGTCTGAAACAGTTTAATCTTAGAGGCTGACACAACTAATCCATTGGACTTAATAATTCTAGCAAACAAATGCAAATGTTTCCAATGTTCGTCTATTGACTTTGAATATATAAGCACATCATCAATATAAACAATCGAAAAATGGCTATATTGATTAAAAATTTCATTCATAATATTTTGAAGCTCACTTGGTGCATTCTTTAAACCGAAAGGCATTACATTCCATTCATAATGTCCAAAAGGAGTTACAAAAATTGTTTTGTATTTATCATTTTCATGAATTTGAATTTGCTAAAAGCCTGATTTCATATCAAATTTTGAAAAAAATAACTGCTTGAGAAAGTCTCTTTATCAAATCTCTTTTGTTAGGAATTAGATACCGAATCCATTCCAAAACTTCATTCAATGGTTTATAGTTAATAACTAATCTGGGAGTTCCTCTTTCTAATTCTGCGTTTTTCTGAACATAAAATGCAGGACATGACCAAGGTGACTTGCTCTTACGGATAATTCCTTTATTAAGAAGTTCTTGGATTTCTGTTTTACAGAATTCCATGACTTCTTGGCTCATTTGGATAGGTCTAGCCTTAGTAGGTATCTTAGATTCATTAAATTCCTTTATATAAGGAAGTTTGACTATGTGTTGTTTACGGTGCCAAAAAGCATTGGGGATATCAGAACAGATTTCATTAATAAGTTTCTTTTGAAATTTGTCAATTGTTTCTAACAAAGTTTTATTTGTTAGCTGTTCTTTAATTCTTTTGTGATTGCTTTCTTCTTTTAAGAAATTAATGTGTTGTGACTTATTAGTGATAATATTAATAGTTTTTGAAATACTATTTTTTTTGTAAATGTCTTTATTTTTTTAGATCTGTTTCCCGACAGAACTCAAATATGACCTTTTGTCCTAAGACTCTGGTGGTGATCCTATTGTGATGTACCTTAAAAGGATATATAAGTGCTAAAAATGGGAGACCTAAAATAACTGGGTCAGAAATATTTTTTATTAGAACAAATGGGGTTTTGAAACAAACATCATTTTGTCAAACATGTGCTTTTGGTATTTCATATTTCAAATGCATTGGTGACTGGTTTGCCGTACTAAGTATTTCTGTAGACTTATGAAAATATTTAGTAGGTATTAACCCTTCTTGAATACAATTCAAGTCTGCACCTGAATCGATTAAAGCTATGGTTTCTAAATGAAAATCTTCAATTATTATTTTTATTTTAGAATACCATTTCTGAATTCTTATTTTGTCTAAAAGACTTAAGACTAGATTCTTTGTGGATTGAGAACCTGTATCTGAACTGGAGGAAGAACTGGCAAGTTCTTCATCATGAAGTTTTATTAACAAATGTGTTTGAACCTTACTAAGTTGTGTTCGAACTTCTATATTTTCAGATTTTATAAGCCTAATTTCTTCTTTGATTTTATTAATTTCCTATTGGAGATCTTTGATAGTAATTTCTTTCTTAGTTTTATTAAATCTTTCTAAGGTTGTGCTTAGGGAGATTTTGTGAGTAGAATGAATTTGGCTAGTGCCTGGTTCGTCTGAGGAAACTAATTTCTTTAATTTTTTGAGATAAAAAGATTTAAGTTCTGGGTCATCGACTTTACTTATTAGTTCAAGTAGAAAATCTTCATGTTCTTCTTGTTTATCAAGGACTGAGATTTTGTTATTGCAACAAGAATCTACACATCCTACCTTGATATTTGGAGATGAGCTATTGCTCAATGAATTATTACTGAAAGAAGATAATTCCAAATCATCTTCTGATTGACTAAGATCTGTATCTTTTAATTCCAAAACTTGGATTAATTGAAGTTTTTCTTCCTCAGAGATCTTCAACTGGTTGATAGTTTTCTTTACTCTACATTTGTTGGCATAATGACCAAATTTGCCACACTTGTAGCATTTGCCCTTCTGGGTCTGGTCTTTTGGAAATTTCTTGGAAGGTTTCTTCTTCCATTTTGAATGTTTAGGTTTTTCATAAAATTCATTTCTTTGAAAATCCTTATTCTTATTTATGTTGTATTTAGAATATCTTTTGGAATATTTGGTTGGATACCTATTGTAGATATTTGTCCTTTTCTTTTTGTTGGATGGAGCAATAGGGGGTAATCCATATTGTTCATAGAACGTTCCTAACTCATACTTAGCGATGGATTTATCTTTATTAACTTGTTTTGAAATTTTCATATCGATACACATTTTTAAGCCTTCTTTCTGGATAATATTAATTATATTTCCATAAGTAAGAGTATGATATGGTATGATTCCTTTTTCGTTTACTAAAACATTTTGAATTTTATGTGCAAAGAGATTTGGTAATCCATTTATAAATTTTTCTTTCCAAAATGGTTGATTACTGTCTTCTCTGAGCATGACTCTAGACATGAATACATCTTTGTACCATCTAAAGTTGCTTAGAGTTGGACATCTCAGATTGCTGAGTTGATCATGAATCCTAGAGGTGACATTATTAGGTGTTCCTATGAAGTGTTCTATGATTGTGAAAAGAAGTGTGTTAATTGTGTCAGGGACGCCTTGTCCAATATGTTCATAAAAAATTGGTATTCCTTCTTCATCTTTTTTGACAGCATTTAAAATTTCATTTCTGGATTGTTTAGTGAGATGTTTCTCCCAATTCCAGTGAATCCAGTGACCAAAAGGTAGACGATTTGGGATTGGCTGAGATTATGATTGGTAATATAACTATTAGCAACCATGGACATATGTTGGAGCTTATTAAGAAGCTCTTGTTCTGACAAACCATCTATATTTCATTCATAGAGTTTATCAGAAGAGACTGAGAATTGGTTTTGAATGTTTCTTTCTTCAAATTGAATATCATGAGGGGTTGGTCTGGGATACCATTTTTTGTAAAAGATGTAGGATTGATGCGTCGATGATTAAAATCTTTTGAGTTCAAGGTTCTGAAAAGCTTGTTCAACTTTTCGAATGGAATTTGTACCAGTGTCTGGTTTAGAGGATGGAAGTGATGATTCTGATTGAGATTCATCAGGATGATTTATGGTTTGGACAGTTTTTTCTTTCTTTAATTCAAGTAATAATTGATCAATTTTTTGACTTGTGGAGGTTGAGGATGATTTCAAGGCTACTGCCTTTGAAGAGGATTCTGAGAAATGTACTAAAGGTTTTTCTTTGATTTTGGGGATAGAAAGGTTATTAATCTTTGTCTCAATTTTATCTAATTGTTTACCAATTGAATGAAGACTCTAATTGGTAAAATTATTTTGTTCAATAAGTGGTTTGGTTCCTGCATCTTCTTTCGGGATTTTGAAAGGAGTTGCTGGAATCTGTTTATTAGCAGTTATGATGAGAATAGTTTCTTATGGGGGATGACTGGAAGAGACAATAGTCTTGTCTTCTTTAAGCCAATTTTCTTTGGTTATTACTTCAAGTTTTTTGTCAGACTCGTAGTACTTCTCAACATAATCGAAGAAAAATACTTCAAATCTGCAAAGTGAGTTCCAATTCAGGCAAGTGATTGGTAATTGCATTAGCATCTTCATAATCTGCAAAGTGAGTTCTAATTCAGGCTTTCAATTCACAGTTTATCTTATCTGCCAGTCCATATAGTCGTTTGTTTAAATCCCCAACCAAACAGTAAGGCGTGTTCCAAACAATAAGACCCAGGAGAGGCATGAGCGGATCACATGAGCGGGGAAAGGGTTTAGCCAGCGCAAGAGGAAGGTGAATCAAATTAAGTTTTCTGTATTTTGCTCGTTTGATTTGTGAATTTATGAGTAGATTATTTAGATCTAATTCAATGGCCAGCACTAGTTCTAAAACTAGTTTAGGCAATATTCCAGACATAATTAATGAAGAACAAAAACTTGATTTTCAAACTTATGATAGTATAGATTTTGGAGAATGGAATATCCCCAAAGTCTTAAGTAAAAATATTTACAAAAAGAAATGGTCAGTAGCCTCATTCAGAAGTGAACATCATGTTAAACAATTGAAAAAGCTTATGCTCTTAGTAAAGAACATGAGACTTGTCAATTGTTTTCTCCTGAACAAATTAAATTCCATAGGAAAGATGGTCATAATTACATTCATATAGGCTTAGTTCAAATAGCCGTAAAACCATTAACAAGAAAAGGTCTTAATACCTCCATTTTGTTATGTCTCCGAGATGCTAGATTCACTAATTTTAGTGATAGCATACTTGGAATGATAGAGTCGAGTCTCTATAATGGACTTATCCACTTTGATTGTTTTCCAGACCTCACCATAAGTCTTTCAGACCCACATATGCTGAAAGCACTCACTTTCAATATTAAAACTTTAGGATATCAAGTCCTTGAAGGAACACAGCCATTGGCATTAATCTATCGAGTCTACTATAAAGTCACTGGCACAAATATGAACTTTCAGGCTTTAACCAAAAGTCTGAGAGATCATACACTTTTAATTCAAACTAATCAAGAAAATGCAAACATTAAAGTACCAAGAACCATTAGGTGGTCAGATATCAGTCTACCTTCAGACTGGTGTTTAATTAATGAAAGTAAGCCAGTAGCTATCCAGAATAGTCTAGTAAATTTAGATAATATAGAACAATATTTTGATGGGACTGTTAAAATTAATTTTGATCGTCCAGCCAGAAGGTCTTGTGAGTTAGCCCACTCACAAAAATCATTTGCTCCTAGCAGAAATTCTTTTTCTGGATCCATACCAAACGATAGGATGGGTCAGGATCCAAAGTTAATTAATTCACTAGCCAATAGGAAATTAAAATTAGTAGACACTAGTTCATCAGTAACTCAACAAGAATTAATCAATGATTTGATCAATATCAAACTAAAATCAGTAGAAACAGCCTCTCAAGTGACACATCCAGTCTATCAACCCCTAACTCAAGAACAAGGAGGATAAACTTCTCCTACCGAATTTGACTTTGAAGCAAGCCATGTTCATCATCAACTTTTAGTTTTAAACAAGCCATTTAAAAAGAATAGTAAAAGGCTCAATGCTGATATTGTAGCCGAAGAGAATATTCTACGAAGGAATATTTTCCGAAACAAATACACTCAAGAAGAAAAATAAGAAAGTTATAAAAAATGGAATACCTTTATGGAAACTCCAATATATATATATATATGCGCATGTTTTAGTATACCAGATATAGAGAGGGCGAAATCGGATTTAAAGACAACAAACTATATAAACTACATAGTTGCAATTTTATTTTTATTTGGATTAGTCTATATCTCTCTTAATAAGAAAAGAGTAGGGGTACATTTTAATGTGAACGTTAGTAGTAAAATACAATCACATCAACAGATAATATCCAACATTTACAATGTATATGACGCTCATAACATGAAGGCTGATGTAGCTATAGTAATACCAATGTCATTATGTATAATTAACATTACTATTACTATATGTAACATTGGAGTGTGTAGTTGAATGATTATACTGTAGCGTTCTTTTCTCGTAGTACTCACATTGAACAGTTACTTCATGTTGTAACACTACTACGACGTTATTTAAATTCATGACATCGCCAATGGTAATCTACACTTATACTAAAATAAAACATCATTGGTATATTCATGAACATTTGGTTTGTAATACAACAAAACAACCCTGACAGTATAATAGGACGTCCATAAAATAACCACCAACATTGTTATAGTTATAACAACGTTACTATAACTTTGAAAAATCATATTATATAATAAAAATAAGATATTATATTTAGATGTATTGAAGTTGGTAGTTGGGCATTGGATCCCTTTAGACCTGGAGAACGTGTGACGCTGAGTTGGGGTTTGGTGAATCAACTGGTCACTCCTTTGGTTGAAGTACCAGGTCCCTTTTTTGTTGCCTTGGTTACACCTTCAAAAACGTACATAGCAATGCCAATCGAAATACTTGGAATAATTCTTCCATTTCTAACTAGCCTTTTTTTTTTTTTTTTTTTTTTTTTTGAGAAACTGGGAATGTCATTACCAGGGCCGAAGCCAAAAGAAACAGAAGGCCAAGAGAGACCAACAAGAACTACACAATGAGAAGAAGGTAGAAAACATAGAATTGGAACAAGCCCTAAGTCACCTTAATCTCATCCTAACATAAATCTAAAGAGGAAGGCTAGGGAGCCCATCCTTGTTTAGCACACAAACAAACGAAGATGGGGCTCTTACGACCCAAACAATGTTGCTCATCTCCGCACCCTCATGCGACTCTACAAAGTCAGCCGCTCCATTGCAGGTTCTCGGCACCCAAGCCTAACTACAAGATCTGAAAGCCCTACCTGCTCCACAAATTTCCAATAGAATCGGGAAAACCTCCCAATTGCTCTGCTCAATGTTCCCATTTAACCAGGAAATGTGGTTTCGCGAATCTGATTCAACAACAACATCCTCACAATCCTGCATCCCTCCAAAATCCCTAAAGCCTCTGCCATTAACACAGAAGCTGTTCAGATCTGCTTCCGGCACACCGCCAAGCATCGGCACTCCTAGTCCCTAATAACCACCCCAATATGACCACCTCCAACAACACCATGCCAGCTAGCATCCACGTTAACTTTAAAAACACCCAAAGGAGGCGGCGATCACGTAGGGGTAATAGACATCTCAGTCGTTGAGATTCGCATTGTGCCCTTGTTTGGAATAGCCTCATTGAAAGAAGACAGCGCCATTGAAGCAGCAAGGATAGTCCTCCTAGGGGAAGGAAGTGTAGAATTGAAAACCATATCACACCTTGCCTTCCAAACTGACCAACATACAAAAGCAATATAGGACAAAGCCTTTCGCTTATCCTCAATATGCCCCAAGAGAGAAGACCACACTCCATCAAGCCACGTCGCAAAAGAAGTTATTGCAGGCTTGTCAATCCTCAAACCTAAAATTCCTCCAAACCAAACTCTATCCACCTATGGGCATATAAGCAAAACATGTTCAATAGACTCCTCATGAGATTGACAAATGGGACATCAAGGATTAGAAGCGCACTTATGTTTAAACATATTCAATTTTGTAGCAATGGCCCCACTTACAGCTCTCCACATAAAGTGCTTGATTTTAGGGGGGAGGACAAAGACCATAACCTCTTCCAAACACTCGAGTTCACCACCACATAAGAAGAGGGCTGCGAAACACAACTTTGACGATTCAAATCGAAGAGTTGGTGATATCCCGATTTAACAATGAATCTTCCCTTACGTTCATGCGGCCAGATCAAATGGTCATTTTACTTGGGGTCTCCAATAGAAACATCAAGTACTGTCTCCCTGTCCTTCTCAACCACTTTACCTTTAACCTCATCCTCCAACTACGATCTAGTATGAGAGTTGATCAAAGATGTCACCAAAAACTTTAGGTCAGCTACTAGTCCAGGGGCCGGAGTGAGACGTCCCTCTTCCAAATTCGGGACCCATCTGTCCACCCAAACATAAACCTAATTGCCACTCATGATTTGTGAATGTGAATTCGAAGCAATAACATCTTTGCCAGCCAGAACACTAGACCACCCCTAAGAAGCCCTCCCACCTTTCTTGGCTTCGAGGAAAGAGCAATTAGGATAATACCTGCCTTTCAAAACTCGGGCCCATAAAGAATCAAGCTCCATTAATAAGCGCAACCCTTGTTTCGCCAATAAAGAAAGATTGAATGCCTAGAGGTCATGAAAACCCATCCCCCTTCCTGCTTCGGCCTTCCTAAAACTTGCCTACTAACCCAATGTTTTTTTCTCTCACCAGCTCTCTGTCCCCACCAAAAATTTACAACTGCAACATCAATTTCATTGCAAAAATTTGCAGGGAAACAGAAAATTTGCATTGCGTAAGCAAGGATAGCTTGGGTAACCGCCTTAATAAGCACTTCGCGACCTACCTAAGAAATGAAACTCTGCTTCCACCCTTGAATTTTAGCTAGCACTCTATCCTTAACATAAGCTATAGCCTCCATTTTCGATTTTCCCAAAACCGTAGGAATGCCCATATAGTTCCCTGGGTCATCAACTTGCCTCATTCCCAAAGTATCACATATAACATCAAGAATGACCATCGGGATATTTACCCCAAAGAAGATAGAAGATTTTTATAATTTCACCTCCTACCCCGATGCCCTACAAAAAGCATTTAACAACTGCACCATATTTCGACAATTTTCGGAAGATGCACGAAGAAAGATCAGGGTGTCATCAATGAATAATAAATGAGATACGGTAGGCCCAGACTGACTAATCTGAATCCCTTCAAGGAACCCATATTCCACAGCCGCATGAATTAACTTTGACAACACATTAGTGACCAAAAGGAAAAGATAAGGGGACAGAGGATCCCCCTGCCGAAGACCTCGAGAAGGACAAAACCGCTTCCCCGCTTGGCCATTGATGAGAACCAAGAAATTAACAGTGGACATACAACCCATAACCATATCTATCCACCATCTATGGAACCCAATCCAAGCCATGACAGCTTCTAGAAAATCCTATTCGATACGATCATATGATTTGTTCATATCAATTTTCAAGGCAAGCTCAAACTGGGTTTTAACCTTCTTAAGCTTCAGAAAATGAAAAACCTCATGCGCTACCAGAATATTGTCCTGAATAAGTCGACCTTCCACAAAGGCGTTCTTGTAAGGCGAGATGATTTTTGGCAACCACCCTTCATCGATGACGAATTAGCCGACTTGGGAATAAGAACAATATACGTGGAATTGATATTCTTAGGACTCATCCTCCCATACGCAAAGTCCTGGATTAATCTATTAACATCTTTCAAAATTATGTCCCAGTAAGAATGGTAGAAAACTCCCTGGAACCCATCAGGGCCAGACGCTTTCATCCCACCTATTTGAAAAAAAACATTCTTCACTTTTTCCAGTGTCACCGGACCAGTCAGATGGACATTCATTTTATTGCTAACAACCGGTTGAACACAATCGAGCACATTCCCCTAATCTTTCAGACCACTTATTTTAAACAACCTTAAAAAATGCTCATAAATCACCCGTTTAATACTAGTACCATCATCACGTCATACACCATCGTCATCCAGCTACTTTTCAATTTGGTTGAATCGCCTACGTTGGATAGTCGTTTGATGGAAAAAATAGGAATTGGAATCCCCCTCAGTGAACCATTTTACACAGGATCTTTGACGCCAAAATAATTCCTTATTCTCTTCAAGTTGGTCAATAGTAGCTGTGAGCAACCAGATTTCCTCCACATTATTTTCCCAGTCATTTTGGAGATGTTCTAACCAAGACAAGTGAGCCGTCATAATCTCCCGCTCCCCTCCGAATTTATTTTTGCATTGGTTCAATAGATTCCCCTTACACGAGCTTAATCGACCAAACCATCTATCAAAAGGAGTCCACCCACCCCTGACCCTCAAACTGCGTTCAATCACCTCCCTACATCCGTCCAACATACCTCAAATCTAAATAATTTCCTTCTCTTAACTTGAGATGGCTCCATGTTGAATATGAGTGGGTAGTGATTAGATCCCCGAACAATGCCATAAGTAATCGACGAACCCGGCCACTGGGTTTGCCAACTTACATTAACCATACCGTGACCCAAACTTTCTTGAACTAACATGTTATTCTTGGTTCCTCTCCAGGTAAACATAGGACCATTAAAACCCAAGTCAATGAGCTCCATTTTAGACATAAATTCATGCAAAAAATGTGGACGAGAGTGAATTTCCTCTCTTCCTCCACTCTTCTCATGATCCCAAAGGTATTCATTTAGATCTCCACCACAAAACCAAGGCTCATTCATGGGCTTTAAGCCACCATCATGCTAAGCGGTGGAACCTTGTCAATTTGGACCCAAATAACCCCTAGGGATCATGCTGTCCAGCGGTTATTTCCAATTCCCATTTGATCTGCCACCAATACCAAGTTATTCTTGAAGGTCCAAGGTTGATCCGCATCCACCACTCATTGCAAATCACGTTGCCCCAGCAAAACGTGCCAAGAATCTTCGGTTTCCAATATCTCTAATGGAAACTCCTTCTCTACCCCGCCATAGGGACATAAACCAATCAATAAAAGACTCACCATGCACGTCCTTAGTAGTTAGCACTTCCGCAACCAAAGAATACTGAAATCCTAATAGAACTCCTTCTAAAACCTTCTTATCAATCATCACACCCCCACGTTCCTTATCTGATTGCCTTAAGTTAGAACCAAACCGTACCCCCAACTCTTCCATCTCTATCTGTTCACGATCCGTTGCCATGGCAATAATGAAGACCCTAACAAGTTCTGCAACAACCCCTGTACCGTGCCTTGCGCATTTGCCCTTACTAATAGAAGCCCAAAACCAGATAAACAAAATCACAGCTAGTCGCCGGTGACAACTGTTTGCAAACCCTAACCCTAACTTTCACCAAGCACCCTCCTTTCGAGGAACTGTTGGGTCAGACTAACATATATTAATTTATAGCAACCCTACTTTAATAACTGCGTGTCTTGTGTATATTTTAGATTTGGTTTCTTCTTTCATGCAAATTCCGGTCCAAAAACATGAGGTATGATTTTTAGCATTGTTCTTGGAACTTGCACATGGTTCCAAAAGGCATACCAATAATATAAAGGTTTTTAGGATGTTAAAATTATGTTCATGTTATTGACCTGTTTTACAGAACTTAGGCTTTTTTTATTTTTTATTTATTTTTTATTATTATTTTTACTTTACAAAATAATATATTAAAGGTATCTTTCAAGTGATTTTGTATTTGTGAAGTCTTTGCAATTATTCTTATAAGGTTATTTCCAAAGTTCTGGCAAATAGATTGAAATCTTTTCTGCCGCAGCTTATTTCACCTTCTCAGAATGCTTTTGTGGCAGGTAGACAAATTCAAGACAATATTGGTATTGCCCATGAGGTTTTTCATTTTTTGAAAGGTAGAAAAACGAAGAACAAGTTTGAACTGGGTATTAATCTTGATATGAAAAAAACTTATGACAAGGTGGAGTGGGACTTTCTGGATATGATAATGGAGAGAATGGGTTTTGGCAGTTTGTGGAGAAAGCTCATCATGGGTTGTGTGACTTATGTTAAGTTTGCTGTCATCCTCAATGGGCAACCCGGAAACAAGTTTGCTCCGTTTAGGGGCCTTCGGCAAGGTGACTCTCTATCCCCGTATTTATTTCTTTTGGTTGGAGAGGTTTTATTGAGTATGATCCAGGTGGTGGTGAAGAACAGAACGTTAGATGGGGTGCGATTGAGAGCTACAGGGCCGATCTTATCTCACATATTCTTTGCTGATGATACGTTAATCTTTTTACGGGCTGATGAGAAAAATTGCAGGAATCTTGTCAAGCTTTTCCGGATGTACTGTGATGCTTCGGGACAGGAAGTTAACATGCAAAAATCCAATGTGTACTTTATGGGTGAATACTTTGGCGAGGGTCTCCAATGAATTGGGTATTATTCTTGGCATGCTGGTGGTTGATAACCCTGTCACATATCTGGGTGTCCCGTCGTTATGGGGTTCGAAGAAGCGGGGCCTCGCTTATGTAAAGGGGATAATTATGGGGAAATTGTAAGGGTGGAAGTAAAATACTTTGTGAAAAGCGGGAAATGAGGTCTTAATCAATGCAGTTGCTTAGGCTATACCGGCTTATCCTATGAGCTTATTTAAATTTCCTACAGTGGTATGTGAGGATTTGGACGGCATGGTTGCAAGATTCTGGTGGGGAAACTCTGGTGGAGGAAGAAAGATTCACTGGGTGTCGAATGAGGTTATGAGGCTTCCTAAGCAATTGGGTGGACTAGGCTTCATGAACTTTATGGAGTTTAATGATGCACTTATGGCCAAACAATGTTGGCATTGAATTTGTGATCCGGACTCACTTTGGGCTTGAGTTCTTAAGGCCAGATACTTCCCAACTTGTTCATTCTTGGAAGCCAAAAAAAAGGGTAGGGCTTTTTGGGCCTGGAGTAGTCTTCTAGCTTGACGAGACCTGCTTTTTTTCAGGTATTCATTGGCAAATCATGGGGGGAAGGATGTGAGAGTATAGGTGGATTGCTGGTTACCTTCCCTTCCCTCGTGGCATCCTAGTCCGTTAGGTGAGGTTGAGGTGACTATAAATATTCGGGTTAGTTCTCTTATCTATCCTATCTCTCAGGAGTGGGATATTAATTTTCTGCAGCCATTTTTATTGGATGTTGATTAAGAGGCAATTAGAGAGACGCCTATTGGTGATTTAAGTAGATATGATCGATTAATTTGGGCTGCAAACAAGAATGGAAGGTACTTGGTAAAATCTGGGTATCAATGGATTCAATTGAGGTCCTTGATTCTGAGGGATCATCGACTTCTCCATGCTCGATCAGTTCTGGAGGAGTTATGGAAATATATCTGGACAGTGGAGGTGCCACATAAAATTCGTCATTTTATGGAGTTCTCTTCATAATGCCCTTGCTACTAATGCTTCTCTTTTTAAGAGACAATCTTCCCCATCCCCTTCCTGCCCTATTTGTCTTTGTGATGATGAAACAACTGAACATCTTATCCTCCTCTGTATGTGGGTCCAATCTGTGTGGTTTGGAGGTGTTTTGAGTTATAAAGTGAACATGATTGGTATCGGCTCATGGATGTTATGGTTGCAGGAGGTTTTTAATTCTAATTTTGGGGCATCTGCTAACGAGTTGCGAGTTCGATCGATTGTGGCTTTTACATGTTGGTTTATTTGGAAAAATTGTTATGATTTTGTGTTTAATCAGGTTCCTATCATTCCCACCAAGGTTGTTATGGCAATCTCCAATATGGTGGGATCGTTCTTGGTGGCAACAAGCACTTCAAAGGACAAAGGGTCGCGGGGGAATGTGGAGAGTGGCTTGGTTTCAGGGCAGGTGTCTTGATGGATCCCACCTTCTTTCCCATATATTAAAATTAATATCGACGCTTGTTGGTTTAAGCTGTCCATGTCGAGGTTCGTTAGCATGGTTTTGAGAGATGCTGATGGGTGTTTTATTGCGGCCGCAAGATACTCGATCAAGGCCCCCAATGTAGTAGTGGCTGAAGCTTTGGTGCTGCTCCGTAGGTGTGAGTTGGGTGCTTCAATGGGTTTTTGTTCGTTAATATTTGAATTGGATTCTCTCGAGATTGTCTCTTGTCTCTCTGATTCTCTTGAAAATGGCAGTTGGGAGGCTTTTCCTACTTTAGCAAGGGTGAAGCAACTAAGGGAAGCCTTTCAGAACTGTCGCTGGTCTTGGGTTCCAAGATCATCCAATATGGAGGTGGATGTTCTTACGTCCGTTGATTGTGCGGAGATGTACGATGTTGTTTGGATTGATAGGCCCCCATCTTCGCTGGTTTTTGTTTTGAACAATGATGGTCTTCCTTGTTCTCATTAGTTGTTAGTTGGCAGTGTAAGGGGTGACGTTTTCACTTGGTTGAAGCGTCTTTTTCGTTGTATCTCCTTTCACTACTTTCTTTGCTCTCTTTAGCTTGTTGTTTACCTCTTGGTAGGCTTTCCTGTATTCGTTTTGGCACCTTTGCCCTGGAATGCACTTCCTAGTTCTCCAAAAAAAAAAACAAATACTGTTTTGCAAAATGTTAACGAACACATCTTCGTAGACAATAGTTTTTCGCCTAGCGAGATGAAAAATGTCAAGTTTAGCTACAATTAGACCGAGTCAGAACAAAAAAAAAGGAAGCAACTTTATAGCAGTCACATGATCCTTCATGGTTTTAGTGTAACCGGTACAGGAGATTCTACACTTTTCTGTTTAATATGATTTGGATACCGCATGATTGCAAGTGATTATCTTGGTTTCATCATAATTAAGACTTTGAAACTGAAGCTCATTGAACTATATCTATGGAGTATCAGATGCCCATCTTATGGCGCCTTCATGCCGATTTCCCTTTCACAATCAACATGCAAAGAAAATCGAGCTATGGACATGGACTTTATCCAATTGAATTTAAAATATGGAATTTTAATGAAAAGAACTTAGGTCAACTTTTTTTTTAACCAAAAACCATCCGCCACTTTTATTTAATGAAAGAACTTGAGATTAATGAAAATGACAAAAGCAACATATAATAGACCCAAAAAAATAAATTCCACGGGTTGAAATAAAGCGCAACATGCAACATCAAATCTTTATTCCAACTTTGCCTTTAACAGAAGTTAACCCAACTTCATGTTATTTACAAAATTGCCATTGAGCAGAAAAAAGTCAAATAAAACAAAAAAATTTCAATTTTCTTTTTCTTGCAACAAGCGTTGCAACCCCACCCCCAACCCCAAAATTAAAGCTCATATCCTGACATGATTAATATAAGAACCATCCCCATTTCCATTTTTCCTATATGGCGTCCCCTATCCCCACTTCTATTTTTCCTCTACACAATTCCCACAAACTAAAAATATTACTTTTCAAATCCAATTTAATAAACAACGAACTTACACTTCCATTCCATACATATATATAAAAAAGAACAAAGCTTTTCCCAAACAAATAATCTACAAGTTCAAAAAAGTAAAATAAAAAATTAGGTAACTCATGTAAGTAGTGGATGATGCGTAAATATATAAGCACACAAATTAAACCCTTTTTTTGTTAATTGTAGTAAAGTATGTAAGTAGGGATCGTTCTGGACCGGGGATTAGGAGGGATTGCTAAACACTTGAAAACTGACTTAGAAACGTAAAAACAAAGTTTAAAACACTAGATTAGACTCAAAGAATGCCAAACTAAAGTTTAAAACACTAAAACAAACCAAAAACTCAAAACAGCAACCAAAAGACTCAAAACTGCCTTAAAAACACTTTCTGGGCAGTTTTGAACACAAAGCACCAAATTGGACGAATTTGGGTTTTAACTTGTACCAAAACACTTAAAAACATAAACCAAAACACTTTCTAACTAATCTAGGACTCCAAAATAAATGGGGGTTTGATTTGGACGAAAATAAACTAACAAAACAGATTGCAAAGTAAAAACAGAATTGAAAACGATTTTAGGATTTTAAATGGATGATGGATTAGTTAGAGGCTCTTTCTCCACACATGACAAGTATGCAAACGACTCGATTTCCAGTTATTCCTTCGTTGAATTATGAATGACAATGCCCCAAATTAACCGTGACATCACTAGTTAATTCTCAAGTTTTCCTTGTGTTATTGGATTGGATGACCTCATTCGACAACCCAAAGCATTCCTCAAAAGTTCCCTACATGACATCATAATAAAGATACAATCAAAGATCATTACGTTCAATGAAAACTATAAGCATTGACAAAACACTTGCAACTATGACATCATGTCACTCATGCTAGGAATTGGACTTAACGCGATCGTGACTAGCGACCTTCACTACATATGAATATAAGTGTGTGACGATTATGTGAAACAACCTTATATTCTAGCAACATATTCATGCAAGCCAATTAAGTGTCGACCCCTAATTAACAAACACAAATAAGTTATTACTCGCACAGTTAAGCCAATTGCATTCACGATTCAAGAACTCATAACTGGAATTTATCAAATCAACTTGCATACATAGTCATGGCTTCGAAATTACCCCTAACCAATAGGGGTTTAGCCACTCATGTTCGTAGCAAAACGAAAGGAAAAGAAATTAAACATTGAAATCATAAAATGAATTACACCTAGAATGCACCAACGATGAAGCTTGAGCATCCAAGAGTCCTTCCTTCTTTCTCCTTGCTGCTGCACACGAATGGGTGAGTTTTGGGGGTTATGAATGGTGTAGAACGATGGGTTTATGGCTGGGATAGGTGTATGGGACGGCTAGGGTGGTTTTAGGTCAGAAAATATGGTGAATGGTGAAGGATAGGTGCGGCAGAGAGAGTGGTGATGTTTCTGGCGTGAATGGGACTGAATGGACAGATTCTTGGGTATTTGAATGATGTAGAATGGATGGAGGATGTATGGAAGTGTTTAGGGTTGATGGGTGGTGCGGCTAGGGTGGTTTTGTGGCAGAAATTTGGGTGAATGGTGAAGGAATGGGGCTGTTGAAGATGGAGAATGGTTTCTGGCGTGAAGGATTATTTTCTGGATGAATGGCTATGTTTGTGGCTGCACAAGCATGTTTATTTAAAGGGATTAGGAAATTAAAAACCCTAGGCTAATTAGGTAAACAAAAATTTAAGTCAAAGGCTTCTAAAAATAGGAAATCAAATCAGGAATTAAAGGAAATTAGGCAAGGGAAATTCGGCTAGGGTTTAAAACACAAAAGGAAGGTGTTTTAAAGCTTAGAATTAGGAAATAATCCTCTCCCTTGCACGGCAAGGAAGAGGAAATACCAAAGGGGGTGCGGCAAGGGTTCAAAAGGTGCAAGAGATGTGTATTTGATGTCCTAGAATGCTTAGGAAGTCTTCATAATTGCTGGAACGTTTAGGGACATTTAGGAAAAATCAAACCAAAGTAGGAAACTTTGGCTTAACTTTCCTATTTCAAGTAGGAATCCTTATTGGAGTAGGAATCCTTGTTCTTCTAGGAATCCTCATGTGATTAGGAATCCTTCGTCGATTAGGAATCCTTAGTTGATTAGGAATCTTAATTTCTTCAAGTCTTCAATTCATCCATTCCTTTGCTCCAAGCATGTGATAATCATTCCAAGCTCCATTTTGCTCCAAAAGGCTCCAAAATGCATACTTTGCCTTTAGAATCTGAAAATACACGAAAGTAACTTTAAACACTAAAATAGCTAACGAAACATAACATAAATGCACGAGAACAAGCCAATTAAGTCGCATAAATATGCTCCTATCAGTGGATTATCTTGGTAGTTAAAGTTATTTTGTCAACTTATGCGTTGCAAGTTTAAAATTTTATCCCCTTATAATAAATTAGTATAGGATATTGCTTGTACTAAAAAGAATAAGTAATTAGTATGGAATATCGCTTGTACTAAAACAAATATACACATCAAATTAAAATTACATAACAATACCCATTAATTATCTTTTATATTAGCAAATCAATTTTCTTGGATTATAGCTTTATAAGTCGCTTTGTCATGTCCCAGCAACAACCTCAAAACAAATCAACAAAAAGTGCATAGGTATCATACTAGCAATGTGATACTTTACAATTCCGCAAGTAATAATAATTTGGTTCTATTTCAGAAATAGTATCCATTATTTTGATGCAGTTTCAAAAATAATGTTTATTTTGTTTCATTCCATAAATAATGTGAGTTATTTTGGTTCAGTTTCATAAATTGTGTCAGTTATTTTGCTGCAATTCCAAAAATAGTTTGTGTCACAGCCCGTCCCGAATAATTGATTTCCGACAATGCGAAATGGCGGTTCTAACCTTTGAACGTTAAAGTTGTAGTGTGTGTGTGACTTGTTTTGGAGACTTGATATTTTTCCTTGGTTGGTTGGTGACCACGTGGAACTCACACACACACAATACTCACTCTTTCTCCTCTCCCGTATCCTCCCATCTCTCTCAGACTCTCTTTCTTTCCCTTACGTTCGGACAAGACACAAAGCTCACCCTCGAGCACGAATTGAAGCTTTAAAGGTAAGGTCCTTGTTCATTGTAACCTCATGAGTCTATTGATACCCTTGTTTGGATGGGAATGCGTCGGAAACCCGAGAAACACTAACCCCGATTTTGTGCACTATTTATGCACACGTAAAACCTTGCATTTCAGGGAATTCTAAGCACATAGAAGGCTTAAGGAGGTCCTCACTAGCCTTGGGGTAGTTCGTTGGAAGAGTTTGGACGTCGGAGGGCCGAGATCAAAGCTTTTCAAAGTTGACCGGATTATCGAGCTTCCTCAGGTAGATTCTAGTGGAATTCAAAGCTTAAAAGTAGTATAACGTGATTCTGCATGTTATTAGCTTCATTTTGGTACCAATTGCATGAAAAATGGTGAAGAAACGAAGGAGAATAGTGGTTTTGAAATTTTACCCAGAAACCGGCGAAGTCGCCGGTGACCAGAGAAGAAAGGGGAATATTCCGTCAGTTTTGACGGAATATGCAAACGCCGTCAGTTAGGATTGACGGTTACCGTTAGGTTTTAACGGAATATTCCTGATGCCGTTTGTAGGATCCGTCAGGATACCCTGCGCGTGGCGGCGCGTATTGCCGTGCCTTGGCCGGCGTGTGCGGGGTCAGAAAATTATTTTGAAAATTTTGGTAGGTCCGTGGAGTTGTATAGATCACTGTTATTAGCTAGTTTTGCCTATATGCTTTAAAACAATGTTTTTATAGTTAATTCGCATATAGGTGAGACTTATCCCGAGGACGAGCGTATCTATGGGCGACTCGGGGGTTACAACCCGTTGACATACTAGTGAGTGGGCTTTTGTTTTTAGTATATATTTATATACTTGAATATATTTCCTAGAAATGCATTTTTTAAGGAAAGCATGCTTTGAAATAATATGCCAAATACTTCTATATTTTGAATATGCATTTCATAGTTGCATATATATATATAAATGTGGTGCTGTGGAGGCACAAGTGAGTTCAGGTAAGTTATGTTTGGTTATGTGAATCATCGATGATATGATATATAATATGTGATTAAGCAATGTTGAGCTCATAAAGCTGCACCTAGGGTGATTGTGAATTAGCCAGAGATATGAAGTACATGCCTGTTTAATTACGTCACCTCCCACACTATATACTCATATTGGATCCAACTTAAGTGCACAATCTTGTCGTACAGACCTTATTTACGGTTCCGACTCTTAGGTGACTAGCGATTTATCGCCCGGCTATTATGAGAGAGTAGAATTGAGCATAATTATATTTCACCCAATCTTGTCGTACAGACCCCTTTTCAGTGGTTCTGACTTATGTGCAATATATTGCCGTATAGGTCATCATAGTAACTCCGGCTGGATTGAGTTTGAGCTATGAATTCAGCCGTACAGACTACCATAGGAGTTCCGGCTAACATATCATATTTCTATGAATTTATTCTTACATGAATTGCTTACTCTTATATATCTTGGCATGGCATACATTTGAATATGATTATTTGAAGCATGAATTGAATTGATATGATTTCATATATATATATATATATATATATATATATATTATGTATATGTTGTTATCTTGATTCTGGGAAAAATTATACATGTTTTATAGCGAGGGGTTAGATATGTTGATAAATGAAATGGTTTTGTAAAACATTTGTTTTTGCCCACTCACGTTTTCTGTTTTGCGTCCCTCCAGGTTTTAAGTAAACTTGCTGTTGGTGGCTCGAGGATGTTGGCGGTTCTGACATATTTGAATAATAGTAGGACATTCCTGGTACTATGTAGCTAGTACTTTTCCTACTGGACTGCACCTAAACTTATTATGCTCTGATTAGGAGTGTTTACGGTTGTAACTAACTCCTATTACTTTCAGTTATAGTGCACTCTAGAATTGTGGTTTTTAATTATTCGCTATCTTTATCTCTTCCGCACTGTGCACATGGCTACGTCACTCTCACGTGACGGCCAACATGCCTTGACCTCGGTCGGGGTGTGTCAGTTTGAGTTATTTTGTTGTAGTTCCAGAAATAGTATGTATTTTGTTCTATTACAAAAATAATTTGGGTTATTTTGTTGTAGTTCCAGAAATAGTGTTTATTTGTTTAATTCCAAAAATAGTGCAGACTATTTTGGTTCAATTTTATGAAATAGTGTGTAATTTTATTGTAGTTCCGAAAATAGTGTGGATTATTTTGGTTCAGTTTCAAAAATAGTGTTGATTATTATGCTGTAGTTTCAAATATAGTATTTATTTTGTTCCTTTCTATAATGAGTGTGGGTTATTTCAATTCAGTTTCAATGTTGATTATTATGCTCTAGTTTCATAACTAGTATTTATTTTGTTCCTTTCTATAATCAGTGTGGGTTATTTCAGTTCAATTTCAGAAATAGTGTTGATTTTTTTGTTGTAGTTCCAGAAATAATGTGTATTTTGTTCATTTTCAAAAATAGTCTGAGTTATTTTGGTTCAATTTCGAAAAATAGTGTGGGTTATTTTGTTGTAATTCCAAAAATGTTGTGGATTATTTTGATCAGCTTCAAAAATAGTGTGAGTTATTTTACTATTTCTTAAATTAAACACTAACTATTTCTTGAAATAAACACGAATACTATTACTATTTCTTAAACTAAAAACTCATTCTCACCAATTACTTATTTCTAACAAAAATTTGCAGTGTTATGAACTAAAACCCTTCAAATTTTCCAACTTTATGAGCAAAAACTAGCATTAGTAGATTCAAAAGTTCAAAACTCCTTTACATACAAGTAGTTATATTTTTTTTTAACATCGTTCAAGTAATTACCAAATACATGGTTTGACTCTACAACCAATTAAAAAGTAGTGATCACCATAAAAGTGAAATGATTTTTGTAAACATCTTTTTATTGCAACAATTGCCCATGAGACTTGAGCTGAGGACGGCGTCCAACAAAGTGAAAACTTTGTGCGACTAGACCAAATCGTCATAGACATTATTGTTGTTAATTGGAAATGCAAAAGAAAATTAACAAAGTTTAGTAGATCTAAATCATATAGATTCAGTAAAATCAACATTCGTAGAGTTTGAATTTGAAAACTGACTATTTCTTAAACTACACATGTATTATCACTACTTCTAAAACTGAACACGAGTATTATTGCTATTTCTTAAACTAAACATTGACTATTTCTAAAACTAAACACTGACTATTTCAAGAATTGAACATGGGTACTATCACTATTTCTAAACTAAACACCAACTTTCTATAATTGAACACTGACTATTCTTAAATTGACTGGTACTATCACTATTTCTTAAACTGAATACTGATTATTTCTTACATTGAACACTTAGTATTATCACTATTTCTTAAATTGAACACTGACTATTTCTTATACTGGTATTTCAATTTCAGCTTCTTGTTGCTTTGATTTTTGATTTTCTAATATCGTAAATAATTAAGTGGTGTTCAAGTTGAAAGTCCTATTTTAAATGTACAAGCACTATCATATTTCCAACCAGAAAATACTCTTTGTCAGATGGCTAGAGTGTAACAGTGGTTCCGTATATGATGTGAGTTGTCTTGATGCAGTTACATAAATAGTGAGGGTTATTTTGCTGCAATTTCAAAAATAGCGTGGATTACTTTGGTTCAATTTTAGAAATAGTGTAGGTTATTTTGTTGTAGTTTCAGAAATAGTTAGTTATTTTGTTGTATTTCTATATATAGTGTTAGTTAAATTGGTTGAATTTTAGAAATAATGTAGGTTATTTTGCTGTAGTTTTAGACGTAGTATGACTTATTTTGTTGTAGTTCCAAAGATAGTGTGTGTTATTTTGGTTTAATTTCAAAAAGAGTGTAAGCATTTTGGTTCATTTCCAAAAATAGTGTGTGTTATTGTAAACACGAAAATTCTGTATTGAACGAAACGAGAACACGTGTAAAAAGTAGATTTGTATTGATTTGAATTTGTAGGTTACAATCTCTATTTACAATTTTGCTTTGATTCAGCCTTCAAATTTGATGTAGATGCGTAGGTTGTCGATCCAAGAGTCGCGATGACTTGATCTCGGACGAACGATTGAACAATTGCTTCAAGTTTTGAGCTTGAAAACAATGCGTAGATGATCTTCAACTTTGGTTGAGAGAAAGTTTCGGCTTTGGTTGAATGTTCTTCGAAGAGAGATTTGGCAACGTATTAGTCTTCAAAGGTTTGGCAGAGGTTCTTATGTGTAAAGATTTTTCGACCATTATGCATGTGGGAGGACCTTGTATTTATAGGCCTCTCAAAGCTTGCCTTTGGGTGGATTTGGCTTTGATTTATGTCCTAATTCTTCCATGGGAGAATTTAGACATGTTTTGTGTCTTAATTTTAGCCACTTTACTCCCTTGGCCGAAATTATGAGGCCTTGTTGCCTATTTTGTGAGTAATCTTCAATTCTTGCTTGTTTTATGAAGATGCCTTAACTTTCTTTTCAGTTTTAGGACCAATCTAGATCCTTTTGCCAAATTTAAGGGAGTTTTCTCCCTTGTGCGGATTTTTAGGAAGATTTGGTATTTCCTTTGCTTGGTTTGTGCCACATGTCATTGATGACTTGCCCATTTGTGATGAATCACATGCCACGTGGAGCTTTGTGATGCATCATTTGTATGCAACGAAATTTACATGTCTACAAATGCCCCCACTTCAAGGCGCGTTGTAGGCATGTGCTTGTCACATGTAGGAAACGTGTTTTGAAGTCATGCAATATGAATGTTCTAACTCAAGGGTCATTGAGACTTGATCTTGAATCAACTTGCTTCTTCAAGGACCGTAGAGGCTTGATCTTGAGCGAAACATTTCTTCAATGGCCATTGAGGTGTATTTCTTAAATTGAGATGATAAATTTCGTCAAGGGCTGTTGAGGCGTATTTCTTGGACGAAACATTTCTTCAAATGCCATTATAGTATTAGGAAACAATTGACCCCAATATATCAGACTATTAGGTGTGTATTTTTTTTTACACACACAATTGCTTGCTGTGGACTACCTTGAAGCTTTTCCGGTGGGTTTGCTGCTGCTGCCGTGCCCAATAGCTACTGCTACCATGCCTTTTTTTGCCGCTTTGAGTTTGTTGCAGTACGTCACTTTTACCATGTGGGGTTGTGCAAAAGACTGCAATGTTTTTACCCTGGGTAGTGCCTTTTGGTCACAACTTTCCTCGATGGTGACGCTGTCGTGCCTCTTGCCACTACTTGGAGATTTTTGCAGTGCATCACTTTTACCGTGTGGGGTTATACAAAAGACTGTAGCGTTTTTACGCTGTGTAGTGCCTTTTGGTCACAACTTTCCTTGCCGCTGCTTAGAACTTCTCACTTTGTTGTGCTCAATCAAGCTTTATGCCTGATTTCTTTCATTGCTACAACTTTATCAACATCATCCTTTGACGCTCATGAGGTTAGTCTCACATGTTTTTTGTTTTGGTGAAGCAAAAAGAAATGTGTTTTTCTTTTCTTTTCTTGCCGTGCCCTACTCTTATTTATGTTGCCTTGTTTGTTTTGTTGCAGCCATGGTATTTTTCAAGTGATTTAGGAGCAATACCATCACCATTCTTGTGAAGGAAAACGATTCACAAGTAGGGGAACGACGTTGAAGCTTTGTGCGCCGTTGACTGGCCCCGAGGCGCCTGTTCTTCCTGTAAAAGACAACTTTATGCATATCAAGTCATGGTCTTCTAAAGTGCCTTGGGAGGTGGCAGATTTTGGTCGACCAATTATGAAGAAGAAGGCGTCTATGTCGAGGATTCTTTTTTTGAATCCTTCGCACCATGCTCGTGACTATTCACCAGCTTCATTTGAGCTTCTTGGTAATTGCGTTCATAGCAGAGCTATGACTTGGAATGGTATCTTATCGACTATTGGAGAGGCCATCTTTGCTAAGTTTTATTGTGAGTAGCTTGAAGATGTCTTTATGGATCCGATTTTGGTATCGGGGTTCCAAGAAGTACAAGAGACAGGAGAAGAAAAGTGGCCGCAACAAGACGACGAAGCCGAAGGGAGACTTGGATTCATCAAGTGTTATTCATTCAGTTGAGCATCGTGCTTCTATCGATTTGAAAGTGTTTGACGAACTTAGCGTAGCCTCAGAACATGTGGAAGAATCTTACTTAGCCGCCTGCTTAGCTTGTTGGCATTGTAAGTTTGTTTTCCCCAAAGATGACGTCAACTTTATCTGTCCTTCAAGGTGTTTCTCGAAGCAGGAAGCTACAGTTGCTCAACATTAGTGAAGATTTCATGCCTAGAGCAAGGGAAAGGTGCAGCTATGAAAGTGCCCACCTTGTCTCCTACCGATGAAGAGACTTTGAAGACTTTGGAATGCTTGCTTAAAGATCGTCGCTATGGTTTTAAGGACATAGCTTTCATGTAGTGTCTTCCATCTTTTGGAATTTAGGCCTTCTTTGCTTTTACTCTTTTTGTAATAAGGCTTTGTAGCCAAATTCTTCCTTTAAAAAAATAAAGTATTCACATTTTGAATTTGCTCTTTACTCTTCAAAGTGTTGGTGCTTTTGTTGATGATGTGACTGTACTTGAAGTTTTTGAAGTTTCAAGTTGCCTACGTACCCTCGGTTGAGGAAGGATCAAGTCATGACGTAGTTCAAGGGAGTGATAGGTTTTGGCAATTTTGATGGTGATTTTTTTTATTTTTTTTATTTTGTTTTGTTTTGCTATACATAGTTTATGCTCTTACAAGCCAGAGCGTTGGGTGTTGCCTTTTAAGCTTATGTGAACAAGGAGCGATGTGTGCCATTTGGTGTCGTTTGCAGTTTAGACTCATACATGCAAGGAGTGTTGTGCCTTTTGCAGTTTAGGCTCATGCAGGCGAGCAGCATTGAGTGTTTGCTTTAGGGGTAGTAGCGCTTCAAGAATCTGTCGTTGATTGGGCCAATCTTCAAGTCGTCTTCCGCCATGATTAGGTAGACATCATTGATGTAGACTTCTTGTATTACGTAAGGTCCATCCTACTTTAATGTGAACTTGCTTTTTGTTTTGTGAGTTCTGATGATGGGCCTTCATAATGCCAAGACAAGATCTCTAGTTTGGAAAAACCTTGGATGGACTTTCTTGTTAAGCACCTTGGATAGTCGTGCTTGGTAGCATTATAGGTGTTATTGAGCTTCGAGCCTCCTTTCGTTGAGTGCTTCCAACTCTTGAAGTTGTAACTTTGCGTTTTCCTCTTCTGTCAAGCCTTCTTGTATAGCCATCCTTAGTGAGGGGATTTGACTTTTGAGTGGCAGAACAGCTTCCACGCCATATACGAGAAAATAAAGCGTAGCTTGGGTAGGAGTCATATGTGTTGTCCTATATGCCCAAAGTGCTTCACTTATTCTTTTATGCCAGTCTTTCTTTGTTCGGCCGATCACCTTCTTTAGGAGGTTTTACATCATTTTGTTGAATGTTTCTGCAAGACCGTTGGCTAAACCATGATACATAGAAGACTCATGCTGCTTGAACTTGTGTTTCTTGCAGATCTCGTCCACGAGTCAGTTGGAGAACTATTTTCCATTGTCAGTGATGATGTAGAAAGGCACATCATATTGATAGATGATATGCTTCTTGATGAAGCGGATGACAGTTTCCTTCTTAACTTCCCTTAGGGGTACGGCTTCAGCCCACTTAGAGAAGTAATCCTTTGCTGCTAGGATGTAGGCCTCTCCGGCAGATGATTTTGGTACGATTGGTCTCATGACATCCAATACCCATGCATCAAATGGCCATGAAGCAACCGTAGGGTGTAATGGCTCAGGCAGTTAATGTATGAACTAGGCATGGAACTGGCAGGTTTATCACATTTTGGCGTGTTTCAAGTAATCCTTAACCATGCTTGGCCAGTAGTAGCCCACCTTTTGAGCTGGAAATGCAGCTTTGGTCTAGATTGATACACTCCACATACGCCTAAGTGTGCTTCTTCCATGGCTTGATTAACTTCTTCCTCACTTAAGCATCTTAGAAGTATTCCTTCAAAAGAGCATCGATAGAGTGTTCATTTGTAGTAGAGAAAGTGAGGTGTTTGTCGATGTATTTTATAGCAGTGTATAGGATCATTCAAAAGCTTTCCATACTTCAAATAGTCAATCAACGGCTATCTCTACTTTTCAATATCGACTGAAGGTACTGAGATGATGTTTGTATCATCAAATAGCATTTCAGTGACGGGCGGGACCACCCATCTTTGGTAAACTGGCACGTCAGCAGCTTTATGTTCTCCTAGCTACTTGAGGCTAAGTTAGCGAGAGCGTTTGCCATTTGATTTTCTTTTCTTGGCACATGTTCTAGTGTCACGGCCTCGAACTTTTGGAGCAGTTGAGTTGTTAGCCGGAAGTATGGGATGAGATCATCTTTCATCACTTCATATTCAATCAATAGTTGATTGATTATAAGCTTGGAGTAGCCATACACTTACAGCGTTGCGATTTCCATGTCGACCGCCATTTGGAGTCTGATAATTAGTGCTTGGTATTCAGCGATGTTGTTGGAGCATAGCTCGCTTAGTCGGAAGAATAAGGTAGTGTTTGTCTTTGTGCTGACATGAATACTACTCCTGCCCCCGCTCAGTCTACTCGTGCAGATCTATCGAAGAACATTGTCCATGTTGTGAAGATGTCGACGTAGAACACCTCATCGTCAGGCAAGTCATCTGAGATTTTCCAATCATTGGATGATCGGCAAGGAAGTCTACTAGCTCTTGTCCCTTGATGGCTTTAGCTAAAACATAGATGATCTCGTATTGATTGAGAAGCAATGTTCATTTTGCTAGTCGCCCCGTCAAAACTCGCTTGGACATGACGTATTTGACTGGGTCAACCAAGTGGATGGTGTAAGCATGCATGTAGTGTCTGAGCTTTTGGACAACAAAGACTAAGGCAAGACACATATTCTCGATTAGGGTGTAGTTAAGCTCGGCCCTAGTGAGGGTTCTACTTAGGTAGTAGAGTGCTCTTTCCATTTGGTCTTCATTTTCTTACGCTAAGAGTGCTCCAATGAAACTTTCTTGTGCAACAATGTACAGGATGAGTGGCCTTCCAGGCATGGAAGCTCCTAAGATAGGTGGGTACCTTTTTATGCTTTTGAAGGCATTGCGGCATGCATCGTCCTATATAAATGGAGCGTCCTTCTTCATGAGTCGACTAAAGGGTTGACAGCGTCCGACGAGGTTGGAGATGAAGCGTCTTATGAAGGCAAGTTATCCTTGTAGACTTTTCAGCTTGTGTAGATTCCTTGGCTCGAGCATGCTTTGAATGGCCTTAATCTTTGACTGGTCTACTTCAATGCCACTGTGCTTGACAATAAAGCAGAGGAACTTCCCAAAGGTGACACTAAATGCACATTTTAACGGGTTCATCTTGAGGTTGTAGTGCCATAGTTTGTCGAACACCATTCGTAAATCCTTCAAGTAATCGGATCTTTTCTTGGTCTAGACAACTATGACGTCTACGTAACATTCTACATTTTTGTGTAGCATGTTGTTAAAGATCTTTTGCATGGAGCATTGATATGTGGCTCTAGTATTCTTCAAACCAAAGGGCATTACTTTGTTGTAGTAGATAACTTTTAGGGTACGGAAGGCTGTTAGTTCCTCGTCTTCGAGAGCCAATTGGATTTGATTGTACCAAGATGAGCCATCCATGAATGATAACGCTTCGTGGCCAGTGGTCGCGTCCACCATGATTTCAATGATTGGAAAGGGAAAGTCATCCTTTGGGCAAGCGTCGTTGAGGTCTCAGAAGTCAACACAAACACGTATTTATCCAAAAATTTTATAGACAAGGACGATGTTAGAGATCCACTTAAGGTATTGCACCTCTCGAATGAAACATGCTTCAATTAGCTTGTCAATCTCGGCCTCAATTTGTGGGATGAGTTCAGATCAATAGCGTATTTGAGTTTGCTTTATCGGTCGAGTTCCAGGCTTACCTGCTAGACGATGCATGACAATGGTAGGGTCAAGGTTGGCCATTTCCTTGTAGGTCCAAGCAAAGACGTCTTTGTACTTCAAGAGCAGTTGGTAATACTCCTCGATATCATCTGCACTTAGTAGTGCACTTACAAAGATAGGCTTTGGCTCATCGCTTGTGCCCAGGTTGAGCTCCTTGAGATCATCAATCATGGCTTGCCCCCCGTCTTCGAGTTATGGTGGCGCAGTAGTGACATCCTCTTCGGGAACTTCATATTCCTCGTCTTCTTGGATTGTGATGTGGAAAACGTCTTGGACCTCCTCTTCAGTGTCGTCCACTTGGGCTTGTTGGCATAAAGATTAGCCAGTGTGGATGATGTGAACTTCTTTACCTTCAGTTGTCCTTTTGTGTCCACTTCTAAGGTTTCTTGGGGCTTTATCCTTAAAGGAATCGAGCTGCGAACGTCGTCCTTTCCTGCTACACTATCAAGTTTTTCTTCATTCAGCATTGCCTTCCTCTTTCTAGAAGTCTTCTTGGTTTCTACAAGTCTTTCAAAGGTAGACCGTCATGAAGGAAAGCTAGCTGTGTTGCTTTGTTTCTTAGGTTTTGACAACCTTTCGAAGATAGAGCTTTGGGGTGTTGGTGTGTTAAGCCATTAAAGTGTCAAAATTCTGGGTTTTGAATGATTCAAGCTATCGAAGACTGATGTTCGAGGGGCGGGTTTAGGCTCTTCTTGATTCTGTACAACGCTTATACTAATGAGTTGAGCACTAGCGTTTTTTGCTTTTCTTGAAATCTTCATATGTGTATTTGGTGTGAAGCCAAATCCAGCTTTGTTATTGTCAACTCCGTAACCATGCTCCTTCAACCTTTTTTGAGTCTCTGTGAGGTCACATTCTTTGTTGTTGATGGTGTTTACACTCTTTCCAAGGTTTGAAGAGGAAGTGAAATCATACCCAGCCTTTGACATGAGATTGTAGACGTTTAGGTTGAAGCCTTCTTCGGTCTTCTTCGTTCCATCCCTTTTGGCAGGGGTTGTATGAAGCCTTGCGGTGGCTTTAAGATTTTAGCATCGCCTAGCTATGTCAGAGGTAAAACTGCATTTATTTTGAGTAACTTTATGTTGTCCTTATGCAGCTGTGTGTTAGCTTTGCTTGTTTCGAACGGGGATTGCCCACTATTTCTTCTCGACATCGGGATGTAACAGAAGACGGTTGTGTTTGATCCTTTTGAGGGTGTCACATTCCGTTTAGTTGTTGTGGGCTTAGCAGACTCATCGTTAGTTTTGTTTGAAAATGGCACGACTTCCCCTTCTTGTTCTTTGGGCACATCTTGCCACTCATTCTTTTTGGGTGCGGCTTTGCTTGTGGACTTGATCTCTTTTGGAAGAGCTTCAGGCACCGTATCTTCATCCATGTAGAACTTGGTGTCCATAAAGTATGATTCGACTTTGGTGAATGGCTTGGTGTTGCCTTGTATCACCTTCACTCCTTCTCGGTAGTATTTTAAGCATTGATGGAAGGTGGACATCACATTCTTATGGATCCAAGGCCTTTCCAAGAAGAAACTGTAAGAAGTTTTCACATCAATCATATGGAATATCGTGCTCGATTTGAGTTCGCCAATGGTCATCTCAACGTGGACCATGCCTATTGCTCATTGTCCTCTTCAGTTGAAACCTTGGATTAACAGATGGCTTCGGGTCAGTTCACCCACCTTGTTGCCGACTGTAGTCATTGTTGACTTTGGCATGATGTTTATGGCTGAACCACCTTCTGCAAGCATACGGTTGACTTTGTGCTCCTTCACATACCCAGAGACGAAGAGAGGACGATTGTGAGGCTTTAACCCTAGCAGTAGGTCTTCTTCAATGAAGGTGATAGCGTCATGGGTGGCACAGCATGTGGCGTATTTATATGGCGGAAGCTCCAAGCTTTTGTCCTTGCTTTCTTGCACTTTGTGGTCATCAGGACTTGCCAAGACCACTATTAGTGCTCTTCGCATCTCCTTGCATAATCGTAACGCCTTCTCGATGCTATAGTATGACGCCAGGCTTTCTTTAGGTGTGGGAGTTTTCTCTTCCTTGACGGTGATAACTTTGAAAGGAAATTATGAGATTTCATGTGGGATTTCTAGTGACTAGCATGCATATACAATTCAAAATTTATATACGAAAGCAACGAAAGCATATCAACAAATATTATCAAAGCTATAGTCATGCAAATCCCCTTCAAGATGCATAGGTTTATGTAAGATGCATCATAAACAAATTTATTTAAGAACAAAGTTTAGGAGTAGTTTCATACCTCTTGATCTAGATCTTAGACCAAGGATGGACCACCTCCAAGCCCTTTGCTCCTTGAACTCCTTGAGCCTAGCCTCC
The DNA here is from genome assembly GCF_042453785.1 of Malus domestica. NCBI lineage: Eukaryota > Viridiplantae > Streptophyta > Magnoliopsida > Rosales > Rosaceae > Malus > Malus domestica. The sequence goes on from NC_091675.1 coordinate 30,439,695, forward strand.
TTCCTTGCCTCCTCCACTTTGTTTAGAATGAGTGCTCCTAGATTCTCTTCAAGTTTCCAAAATTGAAAACCTCTAAAGATCCTCACCCACTAGTGTAGTGAGAAGGATGAAGGAATAACCAAAGGGGTGAAAAGATGATTAGCTAAATCCCCCTATGGTGGCCGGCCCTTTGAGTGTTAGAGAGATAGTTTTCTTTTTCCCTTTTGTTCTTTTAACACTTCAAAAACCCTAATGAAACATTTGCTATAAAGTTCCTTTTATAGCCAAAAAGGAACAAGTCAACATTTGACCTTTCTCTCCCTCCTTTGGCTGGCCCCTTTGTGTTGTTTGGGCTTTTATTTATTTCAAGTCATCCAATGCTTGAATAAAAGCCCAATAGGCCCAATTAAACCCGAACGTTTCTTTTAGCCCAAAACGATCTTATATCGCTTTTTATGATTTCTTTAGACTTTCTAATTAATCACAACACTTAATTAATCCAATTAATTATTTCCATCATCAATTAATTACTCACTACAAGAGTGTATTGGTGAACAATCGTTTTAGGTTCTAATTAGCAAGGCAGTGAGAAGGTCTTTGTAGTCTAACTTTATTAGATTACTTCTTCAATCGATCCATTGTCCATGGATTCACTATTTAGGACATATATCGTTTATAAAGATAGTCCTAAATAGTATCTTTTCCATTTGATGTATAAGAGTCATCTATACATCCATTTATTGTCCTGAAAGGTTTCTTCCAAAGATTGACTTTCAGGGCATATTTCCAACAAACTTTGCCTTTTGAAGGCTCTTTTATCTCTACTTCAACCATGCGATAGGTAGTGGTAGTGCACTGTTGGAAGAAATCCTTCGAGAAGTACTCTTGCAAGGAGACAAGAATGCATGGCTCTTACTCCATAGGTTCCTCAGCATACATCGACTTAGTAGTTATTACATTTTTCTTGGGCTTCCTATTGTTGCGGAGGCGGTGCTTTCTCACTTATTCCACTTTTGGTTTTACGACTTGTGGTCTTGGCTTCCTTGTCTTCTTGTAGGTCACCAGTGTCCACCCTTCTTCATTGTCGATAAGTGCATTTTGGTCACTTACCCCCAATGATGGTTGTGTAGAAGGTGCCGTGTGGCTTGAGCGTGGGTAGAAATGAGCATGTGTTACTTGGAGAGGCACGGGATAGAAATTAGATGCCTCTTAATAATATTATGGAAGTTGAACTCTTCGATGTATGGGGAATTGATTTTATGGGGCCATTTCCTTCTTTTTTCTTAAACAAGTATATATTGGTAGCAGCTGATTATGTGTCGAAATGGGTGGAAGCTATATATTCACACGATTTGTGACCCCTCGGGCAATTATTAGTGACGGAGGAACTCACTTTTGTAACAAGTAATTTGAAGCTCTCTTGGCAAAGTATGGAATCACACATAAGGTTGCTACACCTTATCACCCTCAGACATGCGGACAAGTGGAAATTTTGAATCGAGAAATCAATAATATTATGGAGAAGATTGTAAGTGCTTCAAGAAAAGATTGGTCAAAGAAGTTAGACGATGCTTTCTGGGCATATTGTACTGATTTCAAAACTCCAATTGGCATGTCTTCATATCGGCTTGTTTTCAAAACTCCAATTGCCAGTTGAGCTGGAACACAAGGCTTTCTGGGCAATCAAGACACTGAATTTTGACATGGAAGCGGCTGGGGAGAAAAGATTGTTCCAACTCAGTGAGATGAAGGAATTGCGGAACGATGCATATGAAAATGCCAAGATCTATAAAGAAAGAACTAAGAAGTGGCATGATCAGAACATTCTGCGGAAAGAATTTCATGTAGGGCAGAACGTGTTGCTATACAATTCTAGATTAAAGTTGTTTCCTAGAAAGCTTCATTCTCGATGGTATGGTCCTTTCATGGTGGTGCAAGTTTATCCATATGGCACGATGGAAATTCAAAATTTGGAGTCAGGAATCATATTCAAGGTTAATGGTCAAAGATTGAAGCCGTATGTGGAAACAAATTTTGATACCATGAAGGTGGTGACCTCGCTTCGAGATCCAGCATAAACATCATATAGTCCAGCTGAAGGCTATAAATTTAGCACTCCGTGGAGGCAACCCATGCTTTTATCATCCTTTTTATTTGTTTTATTTAATTCAGTTTTGATGTTTGTTTTATGCCTTCTCTGTTTGCTACTTGCTGATAGATTTATATTGGTGTAGGGACATCTAGCTTCCCCATAACAATGATTGAGACCATGAATGTTTAAGTTTGGGGGTGGCTATTGCATTGAACATCATGGCTACCATGTGAAGCATAAACCAGGGGAGTGTCTCTGTCCAAGTGATATTACTCATTCATCTTCCCTTTCTTCTTTTTAAGTGCCTTCTTTCTAGACATTGAGGACAACGTCTCATTTAAGTTTGGGGGTAGGAGGGAGATTTTTGAGCCCTGATTGAATGAACAAAAAAAAAGGTTGAATTAGTCATTTGCAATCGGTTTTGTTTCGTTCTAGTGTGTTATTTAAAATGCATGAGCTGATTTCATGTTGATGGATCCTCACTTAGTCAATTACTATAGTTAGTTGTCTTTGGCTTTTAATTTACATCATTTCTTTGTCTTTTGGTTAAAAAAAATCTATAAAAATCAGAAACTTTGAAAATCCAAAAAGATTTTTCTTGTTATTTCTTGTTTTTAGTTAGATTTTTGTTAGTTTCCTGGCTCAATGATGAAATTGAATTGAATTCAAACTATGGTTATTGAGAAAGTTGTAAGCATGTTTTAGGTGAATCTCCTTATTTTATTGTTAGCTTTATACACGTTTGATCATCCTTGAAAATACCAAATGCACGTTACCTTGTTGATGTGAAACTAAAGCATGGTTTAACACTTCATGTGTGAATATAGTGACTTAATGTAATCCTTGTGAGATTTTGAGCCTATTCTATGGTTGAACTATCATGCATCAATCACATTTATTCTTGTGCGTTTGATCTCATTCTTACATGTATGTCTAGAACTTGCTTTATACCTCTCAATTTATACATCAATTCATATAATAACTTGGAAGTGATATAGGCTATTTTTGGATCGCTTGAGCCTTTCATGCCTACCTTATATGCTAATTGTATCCTTAGTAGCCCGTTGAGCCTTTAACTAAGTCATTTCTTTGTTAGCCACTTCTCTTTACCATGCTCCTATATTGGAGTTGAGCCTCTACATAGAAATCGATCCCTTATTGTTTTGAGAAAAGTATTACATACGTTGTGGGGTTTTGTTTATATAGAAAAAGTGGATGGAGCATGTGTTTTACAATGAAATGTGAATTTGAGGGGTGATGTAGCTTTGTAGATTTGAGCATGATTACAAAATAAATAAAAATAAAAAAAGAGTCCTGAGATGTTGAAAATGTGTTATGCACAAGCTTACTTCTATTCTTAAGTGTCAATGTTGTCAAAAGTAAAGCATGAGAATGCAATTGTATGTTTTAGAGGACTAGTCTTTGGATGCAAATTATAAATTTCCATATGAAGTTCAGATGGGGGAGTAGTAGGTGCTACTGGTTTTGTTGTTTTCTTTCACTTTAAGGGGGTGTGATATTGGTGTTGGAAAACTGCTAATGTGTACTTTCTCAAAAATTTTGGTTTCCATATCCTTTCTTTCATTAGCCTATCACCCTTAACCCCATTACAACCGAACTAAAGTCCTATAGATCCAAGAAATTATTTGATATTGATAGCAAGCTAGGTTGACAAGCAAGCATATGGGGGCATGTTTTAAAGAGATTATTTGAGTGAAACGCATTATCCAAAAATATGAGCGAATGAGTGTATGCCCGGTGAGGATGTCACTTGTTTACATATGATGATTTTAAGCAGCTTGAAATTACATTGACGTGGCTATTATACACACTACACTCCAAGTTGGTTCGATTCAAATTTGATTAACTCTTGGATAATGTCTTGAACTACTGTTGCTTATATCTTGAAAGTTATCTTATGCTAGGTGTTTTCTCTAAGATTAAAATTTGGGAATTTAGCTAAAACTTTGTTGTGTTTTTTTTCTTTTATTTTGCTCAAGGACAAGCAAAATATAAGTCTGGGGGTATTTGATGGTGCATATTTTCGTATATTTTTATCATATAATTCCTTTGAATTGTGTATATATGAATGGGTTAAATGCACTAATTTATATTGTTTTAATTTATAGGCATTCAATACTGGAATTATGTGAAAAAGAAGTGAAAAATAGAGATTTCGAGTGTCTGGAGTAATTCCAGTCCCAGTGGAGCACAAGGCTAATTAACTACACCAATACATATGCATTACAATAAGAAGATGAGAATACAACGGTTGTGAAAATCAAATGGACATGGGAAGCTATTCAATGGATTTTAGGATATACATAATTGTTTTTAGGATTTCTATTTAATTTATTTTTCTTTAATTAGGACTTCACGTCCAATAAGGCCAAGAGGAAGTGCTACATTGGAGTTTTTCTTTACTAGGGCTACGATGTAGCCTAATCATGAATACTTAATTGCCTTGTGGCATTGTTGTTATCAAGTTTTTCTTCCTTATTGAGTATCTTTTGCTATTCGTAATGCACTTGATTTTTATTTAGATATTTGATCACCATCTAGGCTTAAATTAGGTTGATTTGATGCAAGTTAGAGTAGATGCCATGCTTAACTTGGGTTTAGCTTCTTGCAATTGATACCATAACCACATATTTGTAGATGTCATACAATTAGGGTTTGTGTGATTTTCCAACAATTTCCATAGAGCTTAGTGGGTTCTTACTTGTTTAAATCCATCTAGATGTCATAGAGGGTTAACGTGTAAAGATACTTTTTGATGCAACCAGATGCCATGGCCGTCGAACAATTTAGGGAAAATTGATCAACAGTATTGGGGAACTACTTGAGCATAACATATTAAGGGAATGAAGTAGAATTGGTTTCAGTGAATTCGGATGCCCTAGGTTTTATTTTCTTATGTTTTTAATTTTATTATTTCATGCATTTTATTTTCATGTCATATTTCATTTTTAGTTTAATTCAAATTTTCTCTCTTTTCCATTAAAGCTTCTCAATTACAATTTGTTTCAATTTAGTTAGTAAGATTTTTAGAATCAATTCGATCTTTGTGGGACGATATCCGTGCTTATATGCTATACTTGTTGGAAATATGCCCTAAAACCAATCATATGATGATACTTGTTGGAAATATGCCCTAAAACCAATCATATGACGATATCCTCACATACATCCTTACTCGGTGTACGATCCATTAGGTTCCAATTAGCGAGGTAGTGGGCGATTGTTACTCTTAACGATCGATTGTGAAATTGAAACCACATTTCAATTCTCCCTTAATGATTAGTGTTTGCTAATCATTTAGGGCTTCCACAAACCATGAGTGACACCTAGCAGTATGTCATGGTTACCCAAGCTAAGTAGAATTGGTTGGATAACCTATCCAGTTGCAACTACAACGCAATACGGTCCTTCTCTAATACAATACTCTTAATCACATTGTTTGAGCGATAGTTTGTTTCATGTCTACTATCCAATGTGATACATCTCTATATGATTCCCTTGAATATGATTTGGAACAAACTTCCTAAGTCATATTCATATGCTTTGGCCAAAGACTTTAGAATCATATCTTAGAGTATTCTCCTTCTACCATGGAAGGTTAGAGATCCCTTGTTGTGCATTCATATGCCTACATGACTAGATAGCCTGACCCCAACAATGTCGTGGACACTCCGATGGAATGCCGTTTGACATGATCAAAGATCAAGGACCTAACCATTAGACATCTATGATGCCTCAGGTCAAAGGACTACTTTGCATATTGCAACTTTAGAGTTCGTACATGACATGTATGTTCGAACTCTCTTTTGATCGTAGTTCAGTGTACTCGATTACTCTTTCGAGCACCTATGTGTTTGTCTTAGTGTCCAACACCAAATGACTTGAGACTAGTCATACTCACGCTTGAGTCAACATAACACATACTAACCTTAGCGGATTGTCAATGCCCAATTGGCAATCCTATGGCTAGGAACGTTTTAGGAATGAACATAAGAGAATGGTCTCGATAATCTAACTCACTTAGATCACTTGTCTCTTAGATCAAATACATCCCTTGGATTCCCTTATTGCTTAAACACATGATACAATAAATAGTGATTAATAATAAGCTTTGCCCTCTATTAAACATATAAAAGTTTAATACATTAAGTATTTCAAAAAGCTATTACATCAAATGAGTGGCTTTGTGGGCATACTTCCAACAACAACTAAAAGAAAGTGGGCAATTAACCCACTAACAATAGGGAGGCCAGCCATGCTTAGAGAGGGAGTGGGTTTTGGACTTATTACAAGTTTGCCACTCCAATGAAGGTAGGTATAAATGTGACTTTATAGCCTTTTCTTCATTAGGGTTTTCTTTGAGAAAATATGAGAGAACTTTGGCTTTCTCTTTCTCTCTAGAGGGGCCGGCCACCATGGGGGAATTTACTAGCATCTAATTCTTCCATGGTCATTCATCTTCTTCCTCAACCATCCTTGGTGTCAGAACTTAGAGGTCCCCAACTTTGGGGACTTTTGGACAAACCAATTCTTCCATCCATATCCAAGAAGACATGGAGCCAAGAAGAAAAGTTCCTCCATCCAAATCCATGGAGTCAATGAGCAAGGTAACAAAGGAAGAAGGCCCTCACATGAGTGATTAACCTTTGCTAAGCAAAGAGGTGCTTCAATGGTATAAAGTTTCTCAACTCACTTTGTTTTGAGTTGAGTCTTGGTTCACCACAACTACTAGGCCCTGAATTTCATGGGTAAAGTTTTGTTTTTGAGTGCATACAAGCATGATTCCGCCTTTTAATTGTTAATAGCATGCATAGATGTTGCTCAAATGAACTAGTTTTCACAAATATTTCATTCAATACTGTCATTTGATTCGTATTCTTGCGAGCACAAAAATTCGATACTTAATGAGCCTAATTTTGGTTATCTAATTTTCGCAACAGAGAGAGAAAATAAGACTGAGGTTTCACAAAGACACAGGGGAGACGTAATGGCAGTGAGAAGTAAGAGAGATATTAAACGGAAAAGGCAGGGGCAAAATCAAAAAGTTAGTGTTTGGGCCATTTTAATTGGACTGATTTAGTATTGGGCTTTGTTCTAACCGTTAAATAAAGTTATTACCTAGTTTTTGGTTAACATTCAAAGTTTTAAAGCCATTTTCATTAGTTTTCCTTATAAAATACCGCTCAATTCAAGTTGTGCCTATTTAGCTTGGCCTACTTTAACTTGAACTCACTGGCTTCTGATGTCTACGCAAATTGGATCGCTATCTGACACACTGAAGATACTGTTAGGAACAATGATACTACAAGATAAATAATACACAAGGTAGAAAATGGACACCAAAAATTTATGTGGTTCAGCAATTTGGGTCTACGTCCATAGAACAACGATCAATCTTCACTATATAAAAATAATGAGTACAACAAGAGTGGTTGCCAAGCCAAAGACAAAGGTTGATGGATACAATAAAGTACAACACACACTTTCTCTCACACTAAACTGCACTCACACAATGTATAGTGAAACACTCTCAATCTCAAACTTGGAGTGGAACACATTTAGAACCCTCACTTTCACTTGGTTCTTGTTTTCCTTCGTTGGTACATACCAATACATACATCTATGTTGGTGAGTTTAGGCCGACTTACCCATTGCCCATTGACTTTGGCCATGCATGACAGCCACAAAATTGTAGCTTCTAGATCTTTCCATTTGCAACCAAGGAAGCTAATAGGAGCATATTTATGCGACTTAGTTAGCTTGTTTTCTTGCATTTTCATAGCTAGTTTCTACATATTAGAGTGTTTTAAGCTATTTTAGTGTGTTTTCTGGTTCTAGTGACAAAGTTGGCAAGAAAGTGCAATTTGGAGCATTTTAGATGAGTTTTGGGCCAAGAATGGATAGCAAATGTGTGGAGCAAGGTGGATGGACGTTTTTGAAGTTCAAGAGGCTAGGAATATGCTAATGAGATGAAGAAAATAAAGTCAAGACAAAGAAGATAAGGAATCAGCTAAAAGGAAGGAACATTATCTTAACTAACCTTATCTTATCCAACATTATCCAAACAAACCTTATCTTATCTTATCCTATCAGAATCTTATCCTACCTTAATTCCAGTTGCAAGGGGGGGATCAATTTCACATTAAATAAGCCAAGACCCTATCCCTAAATTGGTGCCACACCTAGCCTTCTAGAAGTTATGTTTCCTGCCACAATACCCCTTTCTAGAAGCTTTGTGCCGAATTCCCTAGTCATTTCCCCCTAGGAATCCGTCATGCTAAATCCTTCTTCTCTACAACCTTTGTGCCGAAACCCTAGCCCTATAAATACACATCTCTGACCATAATTACACACGACACGCAAAAAAGAAAAATCAGAGAAAAAAAATACACAAGAGTGTCACAGATTTCTGAGGGTTTTTAGAGACTTGTGTCGTAGCTTGCAAGGAGAAGAAGGAGCCATGTGTCACGCCCTACAACCGAGGATTGTGCCAAATCTTCTGTTGGAGTGCTGAAGCGTTTCTGGGTTCTTTGTATCCTTAGTTTTAGTCTAATGTTTAGTTTAATTTAGTTTTCAATTATGATGAACATGTGAAACTAATTTCGTTTTAGTTAGAGGTGAATTCAAAGCCATGAATATGTATGTGATATGAATTGATTACATCCAGTTATTGTTTCGTAAATCGTGAATGCAATTTACTTATCTGTTTGATTGATAACTTGTTCTTGTGTGTTGATTAAGAAGGCCTACTTAGTTTGCATGCATGAATTTGATGCTAGAATATAAGGGAATTTCATCTAATCGTTATGAACTTATATTCACAAGTAGTAAAAGTCACTAGTCATGATTGTGTTAAGTAAATTCTTGGCAGGAGTATCATGCAGTTCATAGTTACGAATGCCTTGTCAATGCTTATGATTTTCATAGAACTTAATGATCTTTGATATGTACCTCTATTATGCAGTTCATGTAGGGAACTTGATAAGAATAATTTGGTTGCATCGCTGAGTCCAATTCAATGAATTTAGGAAAATCTGAAAGTTAATTTGTGCTTCTTATGATTCATTTGGGACATTGTCATTCATGGTTTATAGGAATAATAACTGGAAATCGATTTGTATTCATATGTGTCATGTGCGGAGAAGGACCCTCTAGCTAGCCTTACACCTTTAATTCACCCAATTTCGTATTACCTTTAGTTTGTTTCTGTAAAGTACGTCGTTTTACTTCAAATTCGTCAAAAACCAACTTCCCCTTTATATTTCGTGTCTTTAGGTTAGAATCTGTCCAAATTTGTTTTTTTTTATTGTTTTGAGTGTCCTTGGTTTAATTTTCGTCCAAATCACCCTCTAGTTCTTGTTTTGAGTCCGTTTAACTTAGTTTTGTGTTATTTGAGTCAGTTTAGCTTGTTTTGGGTTGTTTGAGTCTATTTTTCAGTTTTTAAGTTTAATTTGTGTTGATTAGCATCCCTAACTAATCCCCGGCGTAGAATGATCCCTACGTATGCGTACTATGACTATCTTAATAGGGTTTAATTTGTGTGTTAGTTTTTACCACATCAAATTTTGGCGTCATTGTCAGGGATTAGCAAAATTGCTAATATTCCCTTTGTTTCTATTTTTTGGTTTGTTTGTGTTTTTGATTTGGTTTTGTATTGTTTTCTTTATTTTAGGTACTAGTTTATGACTCGAAGTTCTCAACCTGTTCGTGCACACATATTGAAGTTTGACTACGATTTTGAACAAACTTTGAGAAGGAAGAGGAAGCAGCCAGAACCCAATCCACCTAGTTCTAGTTCCGAATCTGAATCCGAAGTTGAAATTGAAGAGGAATTCGAAGAGGAACAAGATATGGCTATTGATAATCGAACAATCAAGGAACTTTCAGCCTCGAGATTGGAGAATGTCATGCCTCTTTGTATTCAATGCCCTACAGCAGCTCAAGGCAAGACTGATGAATTCGAATTAAAGTCTAGTTTATTGCATCACATTCCCAAATACCATGGGCTGTCCATGGAAGATCCGAACAAGCATTTGAAGGAATTTGAATTGGTGTGCTCGAGCATGACATCAATCAACGTGGATGGCAATATTCTGAAGATGAAAGAATTTCCATTCTCTCTTATGGACAAGGCTAAAGATTGGCTCTATGAATTAGCACCTGGAACTGTCACTTCTTGGGAAAGCATGAAGAGAGCATTCTTAGAGAAATTCTTCCCAACTTCAAGAGTCATTCTTTTGAGGAAGAAAATTAGTGGAATTCAACAAAGCCAATGAGAATCCTTTCCAGCATACTATGAGCGTTTTAAGACGTTAGTTGCATCCTGCCCACAACATCAAATGAAGGAAAAGCTTTTAATTCAATATTTCTACGAATGACTACTTCCAATTGAGAGACAAATGCTAGATGCCTCGGCAGGTGGTGCTTTGGTTGACAAAACCCCAGTTGCAGCCAAGATCTTAATAGCGAATCGAGCCTTGAATGCACAACAATATGAAGGAATTGGTCAAAGAAACACCCCACGACAACACCAAGTTAATGAGGTAAGTTCAATGGCCGAAATTCAATCTCAATTGGCTAATCTCGCTGTTCTTGTGTCAAAGGTTGTTGAAGGATCCAAAGGGTAAGGAACAAGTGCTTATGGCGTGTGCTCTATGCAAGGACATCTCAATGATCAATGCCCTCAGTTGATAGAGAATGGGGGATGGGAAAGTGTTAATGCCATCGGTTATCAAAGCCAAAATCAACCAAGGAATGACCCATTTTCCAACACTTACAATCTGGGCTGGAGAGATCACCCAAATATGAAGTGGAGGGAGCCTCAACAAGCTTAATAATAAAGGGGATATAGACAGCCACCTCCAGGACACTATCAAAGGCCATTCGCACCACCATAACTCCCATTACAATCTGCCCAACCAAACTCAGGTTCGTCATTGGATAATGATAAAGTTCTTCAATTACTAACTTCATTGACGCAGGAACTACAAAATCAAGCCAAGGAGATGGGCGAGGTGAAGAAGCAAATTGGGCAGATGGCGGAGTTTATGGGATAGTTTAAAGAAGAAGGCGAACTACCTAGTTCAACCATCGTCAATCCCAATGGAGGTTTTGAAATGGCTAAGGCTATCACCTTGAGAAGTGGTAAAGAGGTTGGAACCAACCCCAAAACATCAAATCAAAGTAAAAAAGAGGACGAAAAGATGCTGCTCAAAGAAGAAGAAGTGGACAAAGCCACGACAAGGGTAGAATAACCCTTGCCGCAGCTTTTTAAACTTTCCACACCATCCAATTCAAGTAAGGTTGGTTCAAATTCGATTATTTCTAACCCTATTCCACCAAATGTGCCTTTTCCTAGCAGGTTCAAGCAATCTAAGAAAGAAAAGAATGAAAAAGACATTCTAGAAACCTTCAAGAAAGTACAAGTCAATATCACGCTCCTTGATGCAATCAAGCAAGTTCCAAAGTATGCTAAATTTTTTAAAGAGCTTTGTACAACAAGGAAAAGGATTTCGAACAAGGAAGTGGTACGGGTAAGTGAGAATGTTTCAGCAGTTTTACCAAGGAAACTGCCTCCTAAATGCAAAGATCCAGGTAGTTTCATAATCCCTTGTGTTATTGGAAATACTAAGTTTGAACATGTTATGCTAGATTTAGATGTTTCCATTAATGTCATGTCATACTCTATCTATGCATCTATGAACCTATGAGAGCTTAAAAATGATGGAGTTATTATTCAATTAGCTGATCATTCTAATGCATATCCGAAATGAGTTTTAGAAGATGTTTTGGTGCAGGTTAACCACTTGATATTTCCAGCAGATTTTTATGTGCTTGACATGGAAGATTCGGCCCATTCTACACTATTATTGATCCTTCCTTCTTGGGAGACCTTTCATGAAAACAGGCCGCACTAAGATAGATGTGTTCAAGGGGACGATAACAATGGAATTTGATGGCGAGATTATTGATTTTAACATTTCTAAAGCTATAAGATATCCTAAAGACGATCATTCTTGTTTTTCTATTGATGTATTTGATTCGTTGGCGCAGGAATATATTGACTCCTTAGAAATGGATCCCCTTGAAACAACCATTGCCGAAGGAATAGGACTTAAACCCAAAATGGCCAAGCCTAATTGTGTAGAAATTGGCAAGATGGTGGCTGCCCTTGAGTCTTTGCCACAACAAATTGGTAAGCCTAAAATCCCAGTTCCAATTCCCGTTTCTACTAATAAATTGTTACCCTCAGTGATTTAGGCACCCTCCCTCGAGCTTAAACCGTTACCAAATCATTTGAAGTACGTTTTCTTGGGAGATAAAGAGATGTTGCATGTCATAGTCTCTTCATCACTCATGGCAATAGAGGAGAAGAAATTGGTTCGAGTGTTGAAAGAGTACAAAACAGCCATTGGATGGACCTTGGCCGACATTAAGGGAATTAGCCCTACAACATGCATGAATCGTATACTTCTAGAGGAGGGGGCTAAACCAACTCAAGAGGCTCAACGTTGACTCAACCCTCCAATGGTGGAAGTTGTGAAAAAAGAGATTATCAAGCTTCTTGATTATGGAGTGATTTATCCAACTTCGGATAGCCGTTGGGTTTCACCGGTTCAAGTTGTTCCAAAAAGATCTCGAGTCACTGTGGTGAAGAATGCAAAGAATGAACTTGTGCCCACTCATAACCAAACAGGTTGAAGAGTTTGCATTGACTATAGGAAGCTCAACACCACCATAAGGAAAGATCACTTCCCCTTGCCGTTCATTGATCAAATACTTGAAAGATTAGCTGGTCATTCTTTTTATTGCTTTCTTGATGGTTATTTGGGATATAATCAAATTGTTATAGCTCTAGATGATCAAGAAAATACTACTTTTACTTGTCCATTTGGTACTTTTGCTTATCGTCGAATGTCATTCGGTTTATGTAATGCACCAACCACGTTTCAAAGATGCATGGTAAGTATCTTTTCAGATTTTGTTGAGAAGATTATTGAAGTTTTCATGGATGATTTTAGTGTTTTTGGTGATTCGTTTGATGATTGTCTAACTAATCTCACATTAATCTTGAAACGCTGGATTGAAACTAACCTTGTTTTGAGTTGGGAAAAATGTCACTTTATGGTAAAACAAGGTATAGGTTTAGGCCACATAGTTTCAGAAAAGGGAATTGAGGTTGATAAATCGAAAATATATCTTGTACGCTACTTATCCTCTCCCATTTCGGTGAGAGAGGTTCGTTCTTTTCTTGGACTTGCAAGATTTTATAGGCAATTCATCAAAGATTTTTCAAAGATTTCCTAACCTCTTTGTCGTCTCCTTCAAAAGGATTTGCCATTTAAATTCGACGATGAATGTGAGAAGGCCTTCAATCACCTCAAAAAGTTGCTCACTTCGGCACCCATCACAGTTCCACCAGATTGGAGTATTCTTTTCAAGCTTATGTGCGATGCCTCAGATTATGAGATAGGGGCTGTTTTGGGACAAAGGAAGGACAAGCGGCCACGTCATCTATTATGCATCTCGGACCTTGAATGACGCTTAATTGAACTACTCCACCACTTAAAAAGAACTTCTTGCCGTTGTGTTTGCTTTAGATAAGTTTCATTCTTATTTACTTGGAACTAAAGTCATCATTTATTCTGATCATGCAGCTTTGAAATATTTACTCACAAAGAAAAAGGCCAACCAAGGCTATTCGCTGGATGCTTCTTCTCCAAGAGTTCGATATGGAAATCCAGGACAAGAAAAGAAGTGAGAACGTGGTGGCTGATCACTTGAGCCATTGGTACACAATGAGGAACCATTACCCATCCTAGAAGTTGTTGTCCATAGAGGTAAGTGAGCCATGGTATGCCGATTAAGTGAATTATTTGGTGTCTAAACAAGTTCCAAACACCTTAAACAAGCATCAACATGACAAACTTAAAAAGGATGCACGGTTTTATGTGTGGGATGACCCATACTTGTGGAAATATTACTCTGATCAGATTCTTCGTATGTGTGTGCATGAATCTGAGTTTAATCAATTTTAACTTTATGTCACACTTATGCGTGTGGGGGTCATTTTGGTACACAACACACAACACTGAAGGTTTTAGAAAGTGGATTTTATTGGCCTACTATCTTTAAGGATGCTAGAACTTTTTGTATGACTTGTGATCGTTGTCAAAGAATGGGCAATATAGGTGCAAAAGATCAAATGCTGCAAACCCCTATCTTTTCTGTTGAGATTTTTGATATTTGGGGTATTGATTTCATGGGTCCTTTTCCCTCCTCACATGGTTTCAATTATATTTTACTTGATGTGGATTATGTATCGAATGGGTGGAAGCAAAAGCCACATGTATTAATGATTCCAAAGTGGTTGCAGATTTTGTCAAAACTAACATATTTGCCAAATTTGGAATGCCAAGAGTACTTATAAGTGATGGGGGTTCCCATTTTTGCAATCGAACCATCGAGGTGCTGCTCAAGAAGTATAATGTCACACATAAGGTTTCAACACCTTATCATCCTTAAACAAGTGGGCAAGCCGAAGTTTTTAACTGAGAAATCAAGCAGATTTTGGAGAAGACAGTTGGGCCAACTCGGAAAGATTGGAGCTTGCGTTTGAATGATGCACTGTAGACGTATCGTACAACCTACAAAACACCAATTGGGATATCTCCATTTCAGCTCATCTATGGGAAACCGTGCCATCTTCCGATTAAGTTGGAGCATAGAGCGCATTGAGTAGTCAAAACGATCAATATGGACGTAGATGCCGCTGGCATTCATAGGAAGTTTCAATTGAATGAGCTTGAGGAGATTAGGAATGAGGCTTATGTGAACGCTCATATTTACAAGTAGAAAATAAAGGCATTCCATGGCAAGATGATTCGTAGCAAGATGTTCTTTATAGGGTAGGAAGTGTTGATTTTCAACTCTCATCTTCGATTGTTTCTAGGTAAGTTGCATTCTAAATGGATTGGTCCTTTTGTTTTTATTAATGTTTTTCCTTATGGTGCAGTCCAAATTCAAAGTTTAAAGACAGGACATGAATTCAAAGTGAATGGACACCGTTTGAAGCCTTATTATGAGAATTTCGATGAGCATGTCGTGGAGGATGTACCCCTTCATGTCGTTGGCCCTAGTGAAGCTTAAATGGAGGTATCGTCTAGCTGGAAGACGTTAAAGCAAGCGCTTCTTCGGAGGCAACCCATGTGTTCAAATAAAGAAGACTTAGGAATCTCCGGCTCCACAACCAGATTTGCGTTCCTAAACTCTACTCTTTATTGCTTTTACTTTGCCATGATTGTCTTAATTTGTTAGTTGTGTTCTTTGCTTGCTTGCGTGTTAGTCTATGTTTGAAACATTGAGGACAATGTTTGGTTTAAGTGTGGGGGGGTAAACAAATGATTTTTAATTGATTTTCGGGGGATTTTACCACCTAGCACTTCTAGAGTTGTTTCTCACTGTTTTTAAGTGTTTTTAGTGTGTTTTGAAGTGTTTTAGTGTGTTTTGAAAGAAAAATACAAAAATTTGAAAAACAAAATTAGAAAAAGTTTTGAAAAACCTAAAAAGAGTCATTTTTGTGTGCTTGTTTGTGTCTTAGGATACCTTCTTACACAATTATGAGGATTTGGTTTTTAATTGCATGACTGTTAAAGAAAGTTACAAACATGGGTGGAAGTTTGATATGCTCTTTGGTTAATACTTGGTTGTAGTTGTCATTAACGAATTCACATGTAACCATAAAGGAAAAAAAAATCAGTTTTTGTAACATGGAAGGAACTCAAACTAACGCTACAACCCTGAGAGACTTGAGCCTATACGTTATTTGGAGAGTTATTAATCTGTGAATTCTTGTTTTCTAAAGTCGTTGCCTGATCTCATTATTTCTTTGCTTGGTTGCTACTTAGGATGCTTTTTCATCATTTTAGTTCCAAATACTAGAACTCATGTCCGTTTCATTCAAAGCTTAAAATTGAGTGCATAACATATAACAAGATGAAGTTGTTTAGTTACCACCAGAGCCAAAAAGCCTTAATCCCTTGCATATGTATTGTAGGTTTAACCCCTTTAAGCCTTATTTAGCCATTTTCTTTGTTAGCCACATTATCCTTACCTAGCCTAGAATAGGACTATCCATACCGTTGTTCTTAAAGTATAGTGGAGCATGACTTCGAAGGAATTCCTTTTGATCAACATTATGCAGAAAACAGGTGTGGGGGAAGGTTATTTCCAAAGAAAAAAAAGAGAGAAAAAACGTGAACAAGAAAAAAAAAAGAAAAAGAAAAAGTTGAGATAAAGAAAGGAAAAGAACGATAAATAAGGGAGAATGAACTCACAAGTATTGGTTGTTGAAGGAAGGGTCCAAAAGTTTGAATATGGCCCTAAGTGTTGTAATAATCTTTCCCTTGTGTTTAAAGTTAGTTGCTGCATTCAAACGTTGAATTCTAAGTGTTGATTTTATTACTTTTGCTTACTATTGCTTTAAGAACCTTTATTTATCCTTGACCATTCTTTGTTAGCCAATACCTTAGCCCCATTACAACCTTTTGACTTGTATCTTGGTTGTTATGTGTTTCAATATGTGGAGTTTGAAATTGGTACGAGCATATGGAATCCCTGGTTCTTGCTTCTAAGTAGTGGCATTCCGTTCATGAGATCATATATACATGTTATATTGATAATTCTAGAAAGTGTCTTCTTTATTATAACATATGTGAGTGCTAGTCTACATGTTTACATCAATCTTCTCACATATACCTAGTATAGGGAGTGTAGTCAGAAAATCTATGTGAAAATAGAGAGTATATCCGGTGAGGAATTGAGGGAATTCTCTAAGGCATGTTACTACATTCAAAACAATGTTTTAATTGATTAAATGCAAGCTAGTGAGTGGTGACTGCGATTAAGTATGGGCTTGAGGGTAAGGATGGCTAAAACATATAGAAGTAGTGATTTTTAATGTGTCATGTTTCATTGGAAATCCCTGAGGCAAACGTTGAAAGGTCTAGGTTATGTTTTGTCTGTTTCGTTTACTCGAGGACCAGTAAAAGCTAAGTGTGGGGGAATTTGATAGGAGCATATTTATGCGACTTAGTTAGCTTGTTTTTGCATATTTATGTGACTTAGTTAGCTTGTTTTCTTGCATTTTCATAGCTAGTTTCTACGTATTAGAGTGTTTTAAGCTGTTTTCGTGTGTTTTTAAGTTCAAATGACAAAGTTGGCAAGAAAGCGCAATTTGGAGCATTTTGGAGCAGTTTTGGGCCAAGAATGGATAGCATATGCATGGAGCAAGGTGGATGGACGTTTTTTAAGTTCAAGAGGCTAGGAACATGCTGATGAGATGAAGAAAATAAAGTCAACACAAATAAGATAAGGAATCAGTTAAAAGGAAGGAACATTATCTTAACCAACCTTATCTTATCCAACATTATCCAAACAAACCTTATCTTATCTTATCCTATCCTAATTTTATCCTACCTTAATTCCAGTAGCAAGGGGGGAACAATTTCACATTAAATCACCTAGACCCTATCCCTAAATTAGTGCCGCACCTAGCCTTCTAGAAGTTATGTTTCCTACCACAACACCCCTTTCTAGAAGCTTTGTGCCGAATTCCCTAGTCCTTTCCCCCTAGGAATCTGTCATGCTAAATCCTTCTTCTCTACAACCTTTGTACCAAAACCCTAACCCTATAAATACACATCTCTTACCACAATTACACACCACACGCAAAAGAGAAAAATCAGAAGAAAAATACACAAGAGTGCCGCAGGTTTCTGAGGGTTTTTAAAGACTTGTGTCGTAGCTTGCAAGGAGAAGAAAGAGCCTTGCGTCATGCCCTGTAGCCAAGGAATGTGCCAAATTTGTCATTGGAGTGCTAGAGCATTTCTGGGTTCTTTCTATCCTTAGTTTTAGTCCAATGTTTAGTTTAATTTGGTTTTCAATTGTGATGAACATATGGAACTAATTTCATTTTAGTTAAAGGTGAATTCAAAGCCATGAATATATATGTGATATGAATTGATTACATCCAGTTATTGTTTCGTAAATCGTGAATGCAATTTACTTATCTGTTTGATTGATAACATGTTTTTGTGTGTTGATTACGGAGGCCTACTTAGTTTGCATGCATGAATTTGATGCTAGGATATAAGGGAATTTCACCTAATCTTTATGAACTTATATTCACAAGTAGTAAAAGTCACTAGTCATGATTGTGTTAAGTAAACTCTTGGCAGGAGTATCATGCATTTCATAGTTACGAATGCCTTGTCAATGCTTATGATTTTCAGAGAACTTAATGATCTTTGATATGTATCTCTATTATGCAGTTCATGTAGGGAACTTGATAAGAATAATTTGGTCGCGTCGCTGAGTCCAATTCAATGAATTTAGGAAAATCTAAAAGTTAATTTGTGCTTCTTACGATTAATTTGGGGCATTGTCATTCATGGTTTACAGGAATAATAACTGGAAATTGATTTGTATGCATATGTGTCATGTGTGGAGAATGACCCTCTAGCTAGCCTTACACCCTTAATTCGCCCAATTTCGTATTACATTTAGTTTGTTTTTGCAAAGTACGTAATTTTACTTCAAATTCGTCAAAAACCAACTTCCCCTTTATAATTCGTGTCTTTAGGTTAGAATATGTCCAAACTGGTTTCTTTTTATTGTTTTGAGTCTTCTTAGTATAATTTTCATCCAAATCACCCTCTAGTTCTTTTTTTTAGTCAATTTAACTTAGTTTTGTATTATTTGAGTCAATTTTGCTTGTTTTGAGTTGTTTGAGTCTAGTTTTCAGTTTTTAAGTTTAATTTGTGTTGATTAGCATCCCTAACTAATCCTTGGCCTAGAACGATCCCTACTTACGCGTACTATGACTATCTTAATAGGGTTTAATTTGTGTATTAGTTTTTACCACATCAGAAGCTACTACTCTGTAGCTTATTCCACCAACTTAATAACATGCTAGAATTGTCTAGCATGCTCCAGGCACCTCACTTGCTTACCAAAATAATTTATAACATTCATTATGGGCTGAACCATATACCAACAGATACTACTTGTTGGACTAAATTTGTGCACCGTCATAGAAGGTGGAGATATACAAATCCGAGTAACCTATAAGGAAAAAAAAACACCAATGAGCTAGCCAAAAACCGAGGGTGGGTGTGCTGGTCAAAGGCTCTCTAATGGTCAAGTTAGTGAGCAATATAAGTGTTAAGCAGTGGGCAACATAATAAGTATGAGATAATTGCGTTACCAAAGATGAACCCTAGATGAGTGTTATGGGATCATGATTTTCTAGGGCCGGAGTAAGGTTAATCCTAATACAGTTACTTCAGAAGTCCGGTCATGAAAAATCATGGTTGCAAAATCATGATTCTAAAAAACATTAGGCATTAGTCGGGCTGCTACATGAGGCCTAGTGGCTAAGCGCCCAGGTAGGTATCTAGGCAGACTAAGCGAATTTATAATATTTATTAATTTAATTAAACTTATTATAACAAAACCTAGTTATACTTAAAATGGGCTGTTATTATTAACCCAAATTTAAAAGTTAATAAAATTATAACCATATAAAATGGCCCAGCCCAGCCTTCCACTTCCTTTATTCCAAAACCTCGTTTCCATCACCTTTTCTCAATCTTCAAGAAAGAGATGTTGCGTCTTCTACTTTTTCTCAGAATCAAGCCTCATTTTTTCATCAGAGCTCTTATCACCTCCACAAGCTACTCTCATCGTCAGAGCTTCCATCTCAATTTGTGAAGAAATCTGAGGTGGTTCTTTCAACAACCAAGTGGGGTTTGTATGTATCGCTGAGATTTCCACTACATTCTTTCTTTTCTTGTCAGATCGCAGCGAAATGGAGAAACGCCGAGGCTCCGACGAGGTTGCCTAAATCGCTGCCTACCACTGCCTAGATAGCGCCCAGGGCGGCCGACTAACTTCTGCCCGATTTTATAAACGCTTTGGCATAAATTCTGGCAGCACACCACTGCCTAGCGCCTAGGCCGATTTTTAGAACACTGTGCACATAGCCCCTAACTATGCATTTGAAAAGCAAAGTTACTTCATCTCGTGGCACTATTACTCCATCTGGTATCAAACTATAGGGATAAAGATACTTAAAGGAAATGAGTGTCTCTACCGTGCATGTCTTTTAGTTGACCATTAGGACTCAGTCGAATCCTCCATTTTTGGGCAAAGAAAGCCACCTAGCCTAAAGGATCACCATTGTGCCGAGTGTCATGACCGTCCATCTTGATTTATCTCTTCTCAACCCAAAACAAATATTTCAAGCCTAAACAACACATATCAAATCTCATCAATCGAGTCACTTTCCCAAAAAATACTACGAATTTCGACGTTGTTGAAGGAAATCAAATGTCCACTACTACTCTATCTCTATTGCATGTTTACATGGTGTAGCTTATAGAACAAGACTCAATATAAATATAATGTTTTTTTTTCTTCTAAAGAGAAATAATCATAGAATTCCATATGGATTTCTATATATTATAGTGATTATAAAAATGACATGAATTTCACAGCATTATCATTCTTAATCACTTGGATGCTAAAGTATAACTTTATACAAATGGTGGATTGTTGTGGTAGTTAAGATCGTCTTCTTTAAAATTTTCGTGTGCTTCCACATGTGTCTGTCCGGCCAAATCAAAAGTCTATGATGTGAAAGATGGTTTCGTTTTCTTGAGAATTCAACAACTATGCATAGTCCCTTCAAAATATACATTTTGGACGGCAACCGGCGATGTTCCTTATGTACATTGAAGAAGATTTCAACGCAAAATTTTGTTTGATCTTTATTTAGTAAAACATTTCATCTTTTTGTCCTGTTATTTTGTCAAATACTTGCATTACTTTAATTCTGATCTCTTCTCCAAGTACCTTGAGTTGGAGTAGATAGAGAGCAATAGAAAATGAAAATGTCCGACTGAAAGCTACAAAGTCATTTTCCTCGATCGAAGGCGTAATTAAGTTAATCACTCATGACCAATTCTTATTGAATGAAACGCAGCTATCATCTTATAGATAACTCGGTAAACCAGAAAGCCGACCATCAAACATCACAACAATGAATTTTAAAATCTGCACCCACATTCCCAGCCAAATATACAGACAAAACACTAAAATCCTGCATGAATCGTCACGGTACGGTTACGTGTCCCGTCTGATGTAGCTAATGTTGATTTTAGTCCAAAGTAATGTTAGAGTAATCATAATTCGAAATATTAGCCGATAACATTTGACCGTAACAAGACATCAATAATGCTATGATAGGATTGAAGAAAATATGATTATAGAACTATAGTAATTTGCAGTTGGAGTATGCACACGTAATTTGGTGTAACATGTTGTGTAGTTTAGAATTTGAGTAAGGACAGTGTAAAATTTTTTTCTATTCAATTTCCGTCACACGATACATCAACTTAAGCATCAGTTAACTTTTTATTTTTTTATTTTTTTTATTATTATTTTTTATTATATTTTTTAAAGAACAATATATATATTTTTTTCACTAAGAGTGACATTTGGGGTTAATCCATAATAATTAGGCATCTTTTTTTTAAAAAAAAAAAAAAAAAAGAGGACAACTGGTGGCAAGTCACAATTATTCATCCCTTCCGGGAGTCGAAAGACTAACAAAGACATTTCAGCCTCCCCCTGGCCACAAGTCTGGCTTCCACACCAGCAGCAGATTTCTAACTCGTCATTCAGATGAGTTAAATCTAAAATCTTTTAGCTAAATAAGGTCACTAGACCATAATGCAAAGTGCGCCCGCCCACTCACACACACATATATTGTGGTAAAGAAAATATGATTAGAAATGTTCTTCAATAATTTGTGTGATATATTATTTGAGGAAAAAGAGCTGAGAAGAGTATCCTTTTGATGGAATTGACTTGGTTGATTGAAAAACAAGTCTTGAATCAGGACAAGCATATAGTTCAACTCAGCCTAGGCCTCTCCGACTAAATAAGCATGCCTCCCCCTTCTTGCTTTTCTTTCTGAATGCAGACCCTTGAACAATGGCTCTCTTCAAACAAATTTCACACCTCCAAACACAAACTTTTCCCTGTCTTCTCTTCCACTTCTTTCTCTTCCTCTTACTACTCGAAAATGTCAACTCGTTCTCCTTCAACATCTCCAGTTTTGATACAAACACAAAGGATATCACCTACCAAGGTGATGCTTTCCCATCAAGAGGAGTCATTCAGCTCACAAAGAATCAAGTTGATGGTCCGCTAACTGAAAGCGCTGGCCGTGCCTTGTTCGCTGAACCCGTGCGTCTTTATGATGCCAGCAAGGGGAGGCTCACCGACTTCACAACCCATTTCACCTTTGTCATGAAAGCCTTGGATGATACACGCTATGGTGATGGCATATCTTTCTTCCTTGCACCATTGGATTCGAAAATCCCAGAAAATTCAACTGGGGGATACCTTGCTCTATTTAGCTCCAATTCCAACTTCAACTCAACCAAGAATCAAATTGTTGCTGTGGAGTTTGACAGTTTTAAAAACAGTTGGGATCCAAGTCCTGATCATGTAGGAATCAATGTCAACTCCATTGTCTCAGTAGCCAACATTTCGTGGAAAACTACCATAAAAAATGGATCAGTAGCAAATGCATGGGTAAGTTATAACTCCACCTCCCAAAATTTAAGTGTTTTTCTAACGTATTCTAAGAATCCAGAGTTCAGCGCTGGAGATTGTAGTGTTTCGTACATAATTGATTTGAGGAAGGTGTTGCCGGAGCTGGTAAGTGTCGGTTTCTCTGCAGCCACGGGTGCATGGGTGGAAATACACAACATTCTGTCTTGGTCATTTAGTTCCACCCTGGATATCAGTAGTAATAATGAAGCAGAAAGAAAAATAAGAATTGGGGTTGGTTTAGGGGCAGGTTTCGGTCTTTTGAGTTGTGGATTAGGTCTCTTTTGGTTCATCTCTTGGAGAAAAAGGGCTAAGAAGATAAATGAGGCATATGATATATCTATGGATGATGAATTTGACAAGGGAACTGGACCGCGGAGGTTTACTTACCGTGAATTAAATCACGCAACAAACAACTTCGCTGAGGGAGGCAAGCTTGGAGAGGGAGGATTTGGAGGAGTCTACAAGGGTTTGCTAACTGAGTCAAAAACAGAAGTGGCTGTGAAGAGAGTATCTAGGGGATCAAAGCAAGGGAAAAAGGAGTACATAGCGGAAGTGAGGATCATCAGTCGGTTGAGGCACAGAAACTTGGTGCAGCTCATCGGTTGGTGTCATGAACAAGGTGAGTTCCTTCTGGTCTACGAAATTATGCCGAATGGAAGCCTTGATTCCCATCTGTTTGGAAAGAAGCTCCATCTAACTTGGACAGTAAGGCACAAAATAGCCCTTGGCTTAGCATCGGCAATTCTGTATCTTCACGAGGAGTGGGAACAATGTGTTGTGCATAGAGATATAAAGTCAAGTAATGTGATGTTGGATTCCAATTTCAATGCCAAGCTTGGAGATTTTGGGCTTGCAAGGCTTGTAGACCATGGTTTGGGGTCGCAAACAACTGTATTAGCAGGCACCATGGGGTATCTAGCCCCAGAATGTGTGACAGATGGAAGGGCTAGTAAAGAATCCGATGTCTACAGTTTCGGGGTAGTTGCCCTAGAAATTAGCTGTGGAAGAAGGCCGGTCGAAGCAAAGGCAGAACCAAGTAGGGTAAGGCTGGTGGAGTGGGTTTGGGATTTGTATGGAAAAGACCAAATACTTGAAGCTGTTGATGAAAGATTGAATAAGGAATTTGATGAGCAGAAAATTGAGTGCTTGATGACAGTAGGGTTATGGTGTTGCCATCCTGATCCTACCGTTAGGCCTTCTATTAGGCAAGTGATTAATGTTCTCAATTTCGAAGCCCCCATGCCAAGCCTGCCTTCAAAGTTGCCAGTGCCAATGTACTTTGCACCTGCATTGAGTATGTGTAGGTTCTCCTATACGTCTAACCTCACCGGATCATCAGTAAAAGATCGAACTCAGTGTTCGTGTAGCAGTTGCACTACCTATAATTCATCACAGTCAGCCGGCTCTTCGAAAGCTCTACTGAATTCGCGCACAACCGCTGTGTAGCAATGTGCCTCTATTAATCTTTTTTTTTCTTTTTACTTTTTGTTTGATTTCTTTGTTGTCCATGGTTAAGAGCAGGAATTCTTGTGCTTTCTATTGTTTTCGTTTATACAAAGAGTTGGCTGACTTAAATATTTGGTAAGTTATTTTTATGTTGTTAATTAAATAAAGTTGTACGAACGGCTGATCATATAGTTTATATCAATTTGAGCTTTGAACTTGTATTAATATATCACGTAATTTATGATAATTTTCTACTGAGTTATTTTGCACTATGTTATGGAGATCTTTCTTGAGACTATAACAAGAACTACGTTCTACTAATATACTTGTCCTTTCTGGACAAAAAATAAGCTAATATTTTTTTTTTCCAGGATAGTGGTGTAATCGTGTCGCGCAAGTCCTTCATATTTGAAGCATCTCGTATTTTATCTGATTTGCTTAAGCACTATGTGTTATTTGGTGTAGTGCAAGATTGGAATAATGTCCGATTTAATAGTTTTGCTTTTTGGATATACAATACTCTAAACTACTCTAATTCATGAATAAAAGAAAATCAAACTTAAGTGTAATTAAGGAGCGACCAACACTATCTTGACCTATTCACCTGATCATATATGCTTGAATTTAATAGAATATGGTCGAAGCATTGTAAACTATCACCCAACTTTATTGCCCTGGTCCAGTTTCTAGACAAAGTCCTCATGTTGTTTCAATCGAACCACTCGCTCTGTTCCTTCCTTTGCCTTGATTCTATCAGAAACATTCTAAAATATTGCCAAATGTTGCATTAATTTAAGCTGGCATCATTTGCAATAGGAGCTCAACCTTGGTGGTCAAATTATACAAACTACATATATTTTAAATTTTTGGTAATTTAATTTGGACCACCACCACGAAGCAATGTTGTACTAACACTTGTACCTCTCCAGATTATAACTGAATTAAATCCCAGTGTGAGATATATTGGTGGTAACATTGTTTGACGACTTTGGCCGGCAGATGTGTCCATTCCATATGACCGCTGTAGAATGTCCAAAGACAGCATACGTGAGTTACAAGTTTGTTCTCCTTTAGTTGGATAGAACAAGAAGAGCGCGCAAAATTAATGGCCTAATCCATTGGAGCGTAGTGAGTGATGCCTAGACAGCAAAAAATTACCATGAAAAATTGAACCCGAGCAACTTTATCATCAAATTCTGAAAGTGCTTTATCGTTTGAACATTTTCCATCCCAAGTTGATGTTCCAAGAGTAGTCTGATATCCTTTCTCTGCATCTGTCCCGGTTGGAGAAACATTAAAATCTAGCACACTCATATCCGATTGGCACTTGTAGTCTGCAACAGCGGCAAATAATCCACTCTAAGGAAAGAACTTACAAAAGCAAACCAAAATGGTTGAATCGAGCTTTGAATATCAACAAAGTTAAAGCAGTGTCAGTATAGCTAATGGTATTATCTAGACTGACAGACACATCAAGATAGTGATACAAGGTTGAAAATTTGATCAAGGGGTCTGTGAGGAAATCCAGTCATGAGCCGTTAAAATGCTTATAAGACGATGAGTGGAAGCACTCTCCAACCAAGATTCTAGGCATACGAGATAACAACATATAGGCATCAACTGACATTTGTATGGTACAGTGAACCAAAAATCAAACTCATTCCCCCATAACCATGTATGCTAGATGTAATAAACTCTTTCCCCATAACCAGCATTATTTGAAGGTCTGTTATCAAACACTTCTGTAGGAATAGCAGCAGACTCACATTTCCAAAACAATGTAATGAAAGCAATGATCATTGAAACAATATGCTTTAATCCACTTGTGTGAGTAAGCTAAACAACTTGCTTACCTGCAACTATTGCCTCCAAGTTCCATACCGCCAGCAACAGGTCAATTACAGCTGCAATATGGTTGTGGTATTTAGGTACCCTGGGAAAGTCCCACCCCTTGTTTGTTAGAACTGTCAAATTCCAATTTAGCAATCTAGCGAAAATACTAACCAGTGGCTTTACATCCAATACCTTAAGTAATTCACCATGCAGAGAAGCATTAGGAATGAAATCTGACATCATATTATCAAATAGTTGAAGAGCAGAGAGAGAGCAGCTATAATCGAGTCACTAACTACCAGAAAAAGTGATGTGGTTGAAATCTTTTGGCAATGACCATAAATAGTAGAAATAAATTCAGTGAGCTGAAACATTACATCCAAAGTTGAATGCGGAATTTCGTGTAATAAGTAACATGGTCACTGAAAAATTCAAGAGATTGGGGAGTAGGATACCAGATGGATAAATATCAAGTAAAAACCATGAACGCTGCATTTTATCAAACAACTCACCAGCAACCTTCTCCACATTAGTGCCACCCTAATCAAATATTGGTAAGGACAACTGTTTGGGTTAAAACTTAACCTTTGGGCTCAAAAGGGAGTTGGCCCAAAAAGAGGAGAGAAGCCCGAAATCCAGCCGAAGCCCAGAAGACAGAAAAGGCATTTCTCGACTAGGTGCAGATCATTTGCACCACTTGCTTACCTACCCAAAGACCAAGTGGTATAGACCAGCCAGCTAATCAGCCCAAAAAGTACTTTACAGTGGCAGTACAAGTAAATAGCTGATGAGTCACTATCCTTCAAACTGCATTCGGGCAAGATTACTGCTATAGGAAGCCAAGCCAAAGTGTCTATAAAAGAAGAAAGAGAAATCAGAGTTGAGGACACTCAATCAAACAAACAAATACAAGCACAAACTCTGCTCAAAGCCAGATTTGCCTTCAAAACGAAGTTGTAGTCAGCCCAAGCCTTCATCCCTTTCGGGATAAACCCTTTGTAATAGCTCTGCTACCTTGTCAAGGACCTGCTGTAGTATCGATTTCTTTCTGTAAACTTATCTCCTTACTCCTTTTTTAAAGCTCTCAACCCCCTTGATAAACTACAAAGATAGGAAGTTGCAAGACAATCAACCTTGCCCGACAAGGTTAAAACCTTGCCCGACCCTCTTTGTTTCTATCTTTTCATTCATTAACCTAGCAATATGTTGTATACTTCAAGTTGTATTCAAGTTATTTCTAGTAAGATGACTATTAAAAGGCTTGCTCAGTGCTTGAATCCGATTTGAATATGTCTTCACAGTTCAAACCAGATCTAAGTTCTAAGCCCTCGGGCATGTAAGATTTGATCACTTAAAAGTCCTTGGCCTCAAGGCATAAAAAAGAACCTTATGTGGACTTAACCCATCCATGACAAGCTTTGATAACAAGAAGTCCGAAGTTACTTGGGGCACAAGTAATCGACCTATCCCTTAGCTTTATTTCTATTATATTATGATTACCATAGAACGTTTGAGTATGGAATGAATTCTGATAGGAAGCCTCAAAGCCTATATCTAAGGCCCTACAAAGGCACCTATTTGGATCTGTTATGTTCCTCGAGCTAGAACGTTGAGTATAGAAGGAGTTCTGATGGGAAGCCTCAAGGCCTATATCTAAGGCCCTACAAAGGCACCTATTTGGATTCCTTCTGATCTTCGAACTCAGGTAATCAAAAGTATAATGGTTATAAGACTCATACAATTAGTGAAACGAACGTTATATGTTCGAGTACTGAGGTAGTTATTGACTGGAAGCCTCAAGGCCTACACCTAAGGCCCCACAAAGGCACCTGTCATAACTAACATAGTCTCTTGGGTATATATACAATTAAAACTCAACGTCCGTTTTACATCTGCCATGCTGAAGATGGCAGTGGCACGCCTGAGCATATAAAAGTTAATCTTGATTATGAGCCTCAAGGCCTACACCTAAGGCCCCACGAAGGCGCCTTTCAAAGTTAACTCTGTCCTTCTCTTTCAGCTTTGCCCGACAAGCCTTGCCCGATAAAGCCCGCCAATGAAGCAAAAGCCCGACAGAAAGCATCAACCGGCGCCAACCTCTAGGGGAGTTGTGTGCTCGTCGGCTAGGAAACATCCCCAGCGGAAATTCTAGCCACGAACATAGTTTTGGCACGCCCGGTGGGATACATTTGATCAAAAGAAATATGTCACAACGAGCAGAAGATTTGCAAACTGCTTGCAAATGCTACAAAGACTAGAGAACGCCTCCGCAGGCTCCAGAAATAAAGCTGACCCGGTTATAAGACCAACTATTCCTATATCTTTACCTCAACTTGGGGAAAAAAATGATAGAGAGAAGAGGGGATTTAAAACCAACCAACTAAAGGAAGCTGTGATGGATAAACCTACGGATCCCTTCTCAGGGGCCCCAATAAATATGATCAGTATGGCCTGGGCTGAGAAGGGGAAAGAAAAGGTCACAAGGGAAGAAGAAAGAAGATTGGTTGACAAACCCACAAAAGGGGTGGTCAACTTGCCCGAATATCCAAGAGCAGCTATAATCAAAGGGATGGTGTTGTGCAGTAAGTGCCAATGCGAGTGTGAGCTCGAAATACCGCCCACATGAGCCCTCATAGATCATGAACTGATTATGAGGAATGAAGAAGAAAAGAGAAAAGAGGCACATGAGAAAGCTCGGCGAACTGTAGGAAGGGATACCTCCCGAAGTGTCTTTCAGCGATTAGGAGGCGATTCCCAACCGAGGGCTTTATCAGAGATATTTCGCAACCATGAAGTTTCTGAGGAGGCAGAAGATAAAGATGCCAATAAGCCAAAAGAGGGGTGTAGAGCACTCTCAGTACGGCCATATGGGAAGAAAAGTCAGGAGAAATGACAGGATAACAAACCCTGTCAAAAAAGATAACCCTGCCCGCCTCGGGCGAAAATGGTACGTGGTTGGGACAAATGGATAGCCCGTTAAACAAATGGGAGCCTCCATCGTCAGAAGGGTTCAAAGGCAACACAAAGCCTACATGAACTCCTTAAAAACCCTTGCGACGTCGGAAGCATCCAAGAATCAAAAGTTGGAGAAAACGTCATCTGGGGGGAGTAGTCAGCTCCGCTGGAGGAGTAAGAATGAGGTGGAAAAGGCTAACAGCAAGGCTGAAGGCGAGGGAAACCATGTGCCACAAAGCCTACACCCTGGGAAATATAGGATCTTGAGGAGAGCTCAAGAAGATATGATTATGGTGCCAACTCCCGGATGGAAGACAGAGCAGCCTATTTGCTTTGGAACTGTTTCACCTGAAAGAAAACCACCTTCTCCATCATTAGTGGAACCTTTCGGGGAAGTTCTAAAGCAGACATCGTATTCAAGCGTGAATCAGCAGGAGTGGGCACCAGAACCACTGCTTCCAGCAGATATGATGGCTTGGTTAGATGAGTTCATGGACCAGATTGGGAGCAAGAAATAAGAACTGCCAGAGCCTAGCAACTTTCATATCAACATGGCGTACGTGTTATCCGCCATGTTTAGTGCCAGACCTAATCAGCCTGCCACGATGGAAGGAGACTATGTGACAACTGAGCCAATGATGGCCCATATCAGTGTGGAGGTAGCTGAAGAAGGAGAATCGGGAAAAGCTGAATCATCTGAAGCATCCAAAGATGGTCCTTTAAGGATCTATACAGACAAGATGGTGTTCAGCCGCCCGAACATTTCGCTTGCCAATCATCTGAAGCCCATATATGTTACAGCTTATTTGGAGGGGGTGCCCTTTAAAAGGATTTTAATTAATAGAGGAGCAGCTGTTAATGTATTACTGGCCAAGCAAATGAAAAAGTTGGGGAGAGACACAGAGGATCTTATTCCTACAGATCTCACAATTTCTAATTTCTCGGGCGCTATCATCAACACTCATGGGATATTGCCTTTAGAAGTGGATTTGAGGTCTAAACAGATCATGCTGGCATTCTTTGTGGTGGACTACACTTCCACTTATGGAGCCTTACTCGGAAGAGATTGGATCCACTAAAGTCTTGCCATACCTTCCACTCTGCATCAACAAATGGCTGTTTATCATGAGGCAGGCGCAGAGGGACCAGGCTTTTGGGAGATGGTAGAGGTCGAATCACGGCCATTTCTTCCCACAACCAATGTTGTTGAAGCAAGTTTCTACAATCCCAACATAGGAATTTTGAAATGTTCAGGAGCAGACGAGAACGGCCACCCTACCAAGGTGACGGCCCAAAAGCTTCTAGAACAAGGAATGCTCCTTACTAGAGAGAAGTGGGATATACCTTGTATTATCCCAACGCCCCTACATCATCAATGACAGAACAAAAAATGAAGGATCAGGTAATGGCAGTCAGATCCCTGATTAAACGACTGTTAGTGTATGGGAAAGAAAGAAGACAAGAAAATGAGCTCTTAGACAAAGAAGAGCAGGAATGGCAGGTAGGAGCTTCAACCAGCTAGGATGAAAACAGGGAGGAATCTTGTCGAGAAGAATTGGAAAGGGCCATTCAAATGGTCGAGTGCATATACGACCTAGATGGGCCAGATGACCTGCCCGAGAGCCCGGAGCTAGTCGAATTTTTGTGTACAGAGCCTGATAAGCCACCGCCAGAGGTCC
Organism: Malus domestica; assembly: GCF_042453785.1. NCBI lineage: Eukaryota > Viridiplantae > Streptophyta > Magnoliopsida > Rosales > Rosaceae > Malus > Malus domestica. The sequence continues at coordinate 30,470,385 of NC_091675.1, forward strand.
AAGATCCTCTGGAAGTTATTGATCTAAGGACAGAGGAAGATCCAAGACCAATAACAATTAGTGGTTTATTGGAGATTGATGATCGGGCAAAAATTATCTATCTTTTGCAAGAATTCAAAGATTGTTTTGCTTGGCATTATACTGAGATGCCAGGTTTAGATGAAACCTTGGTGGAACACAGAATGCCCATCAAGGATGGATATAAACCCGTTAAGCAAGCACCGCAAAGGATGTCAAAAGAGATAGAAGAGAAAGTCAAAGAAGAGATTGAGAGGCTAGTCAAAGCCGGATTTATCAGGCCAGCCAAATATGTGGAGTGGTTAGCCAACATTGTACCCGTTTTAAAAGCCATAACAAAAGCAGTACGATTTTGTGTTGATTACAGAAATATTAATGGCGTTACACCGAAAGATGAGTATCCCATGCCCATGGCAGATCTATCTATAGATGCAGTAGCAAAACACAAAGTTTTATCTTTTATGGATGGAAATGCCGGGTATAATCAGATAAAGATGGCTCCGGAGGATATACATAAAATAGCTTTTAGGTGTCCTGGGCATGTGGGGGCATATGAATATTTTGTCATGCCATTCGGGCTCAAGAATGCTGGTGCGACCTACCAAAGGGCAATGAATGCCATCTTTCATGATCTAATTGGCCATAATATGGAGGTGTATATTGATGACATCGTGGTGAAATCCAAGACAGAAGAGCAGCATCTGATAGACCTCAGGCAGGCATTGACAAGAATGAGGGTCCACAAATTGAAGATGAATCCAAAGAAGTGCACATTTGGAGTGAGAACGGGCAACTTCTTGGGATTCCTGGTTCATCAAAGAGGTGTATAAGTGGACAAAAACAAATCGCGGGCAATAATGGAGTCGCCTTCACCCACCAACAAGGTGCAACTCCAGAGGCTGCTAGGCAAAATTAATTTCTTGAAAAGATTCATTGCCAATCTAGCGGGCAAGATCCAGCCGCTGACTCCTTTGCTAAGACTGAAGAATAAGGAGAATTTCGAGTGGGGACCACCACACCAAATGGCTTTCGACAGTATCACAGCTTATTTGACTTCTCCGCCAGTGTTGGTACCACTTCAAAGGGGAAAACTCTTAAAGCTATATATCTCCGCTTCAGATAAATCAATCGAAAGTTTGTTAGCTCAAAATAATGAAGGCGGGAAAGAACAGGTAGTGTACTACCTCAGTAGGATTCTGACCGAGGTAGAAACAAGATATTCCCCAGTAGAGAGATTATGCTTAGCTTTGTATTTTACTGCCAATAAGTTGAGGCATTACATGTTACCTTGTCACGTGCACATCATCGCCAAGACAGATGTGATAAAGTACATGTTATCAAAGCCAATGCTAACAGGAAGGATTGGGAAGTGGATTCTAGCATTATCAGAATTCAGCTTTCAGTATGTACCCCAAAGGGCAGTCAAAGGCCAAGCAATTGCTGATTTCTTGGCGGAGCATCAAGAGTCTCAAGATGAGATAATCAATATCCCGGGAACCCTAGAAGTTACTAGTGTTTGGATCCCACCAAACAAAGGTGTCTCGGGCAAAGAGGAATGGGTCCAACAAGAGATAAAAAGAATGGCTGGTCGGTGGATTACTCCTTGGAAGCTATATTTTGATGGTTCCCACACTCAGAAGGCTTCAAGAGCTGGGATTATAATTATCAACCCTCAAGAGGTATATCATTATTACTCATTTCTCTTAGATTACCAAGGGAATACCAATAATCAGGCAGAGTATGAGGCCTTAATAATTGGTTTGGAAATCTTGATGGATCTGAGGGCAATGGAGGTAGAGGATCCTCAGGCAGAGCCATCACCATATATGATGATGAAGCCTGATTTATCATGACGACGAGCAGGAAGGCAAGTCTTCATGAGGAAAACCCCTGACCAAAGGTGTTGGAGATAGCGGGGTGTTTGACCAAAGGTGTTGGAGATAGCGGGGTGTTTGACCAAAGGTGTTGAAGATAGTGGTTATCTGATGAAAACTCTTTTTCTCACGAAAAAGGAGTTTTAGAAAACCCCACTTGAATCCTGAAGAACTCATTTCACAGTTTTGGGAAGAAAACTAGGAAGGCAGAAGTACTCAGGGTTAATAACGAAGGCTGAAGGAGGTTTGTTGGCTGAACAAAAGCAATTTTCAAGCCTGAATTTATAGAAACCTCAAAGGATAGCCCAAAGGTCGTGAGAAGAGCAAGAGACGCAGGATCGTAGGCATCCTGCCTAGAAAACACAAGCTCCAATAACAGGTATACAAGCATGAGGATATTCAATCAATATTGGCTCCTGGAATTCCAGTCTGAATATCGATTGAAGGGGGCACTGTTTGGGTTAAACTTAAATTGTGGGCTCAAAATGGAGTTGGCCCAAAAAGAGAAGAGAAGCCCGAAATCCAGCCGAAGCCCAGAAGACAAAAAAGACCTTTCTCGACTAGGTGCATATCATTTGCACCACTTGCTTACCTACCCAAAGACCAAGTGGTATAGACCAGCCAGCTAATCAGCCCAAAAAGTACTTTACAGTGGCAGTACAAGTAAATAGCTGATGAGTCACTATCCTTCAAACTGCATTCGGGCAAGATTACTGCTACAGAAAGCCAAGCCAAAGTGTCTATAAAAGAAGAAAGAGAAATCAGAGTTGAGGACACTCAATCAAACAAACAAATACAAGCACAAACTCTGCTCAAAGCCAGATTCACCTTCAAAACGAAGCTGTAGTCAGCCCAAGCCTTCATCCCTCTCGGGATAAACCCTTTGTAATAACTCTGCTACCTTGTCAAGGACCTACTGTAGTATCGATTTCTTTCTGTAAACTTAGCTCCTTACTCTTTTTTTAAAGCTCTCAACCCCCTTGATAAACCACAAAGATAGGAAGTTGCAGGACAATCAGCCTTGCCCGACCCTCTTTGTTTCTGTCTTTTCATTCATTAACCTAGCAATATGTTGTATACTTCAAGTTGTATTCAAGTTATTTCTAGTAAGATGACTATTAAAAGGCTTGCTCAGTGCTTGAATCCGATTTGAATATGTCTTCACAGTTCAAACCAGATCTAAGTTCTAAGCCCTCGGGCATGTAAGATTTGATCACTTAAAAGTCATTGACCTCAAGGCATAAAAAAGAACCTTATGTGGACTTAACCTATCCACGATAAGCTTTGATAACAAGAAGTCCGAAGTTACATGGGGCGCAAGTAATTGACCTATCCCTTAGCTTTATTTCTATTATATTATGATTACCATAGAACGTTTTAGTATGGAATGAATTATGATAGAAAGCCTCAAGGCCTATATCTAAGGCCCTACAAAGGCACTTATTTGGATCCGTTCTGTTCCTCGGGCTAGAACGTTGAGTATAGAAGGAGTTCTGATGGGAAGCCTCAAGGCCTATATCTAAGGCCCTACAAAGGCACCTATTTGGATTCCTTCTGATCTTCGAACTCAGGTAATCAGAAGTATAATGGTTATAAGACTCATACAATCAGTGAAACGAACGTTATATGTTCGAGTACTGAGTTAGTTATTAACTGGAAGCCTCAAGGCCTACACCTAAGGCCCCACAAAGGCACCTGTCATAACTAACATAGTTTATCGGGTATTTATACAATTAAAACTCAACGTCCGTTTTACATCTGCCCTACTGAAGATGGCAGTGGCACGCCTGAGTACTTAAAAGTTAATTTTGATTGTGAGCCTCAAGGCCTACACCTAAGGCCCCACGAAGGCACCTTTCAAAGTTAACTATGTCCTTCTCTTTCAGCTTTGCCCGACAAGCCTTGCTCGATAAAGCCCGCCAGTGAAGCAGAAGCCCGACAGAAAGCATCAACCGGCGCCAACCTCTCGGGGAGCTGTGCTCGTCGGCTAGGAAACATCCCCAGCGGAAATTCTAGCCACGAACAACAACATTTTCATAACATCTTTTTTGAAGCACAAAGTTTAAATAATTAGGGAAGCTTAAAATGGCCAAACCCGAAATCAGACTTGCCATTTCCTTTTGTTTTCTTGAAAGAATATTAGTTTGATGTTTGGCATTTCTTGAAAGAAGATCTAAAGCTTGAAACGTTTGGCCCCTACCTTTATTGCAAATTCCCCTATTTGGCATTTCATCAAACAATTAAGATGCATTCATGCTTGCAATGTATCTAGCATTGAAAGTGATTTTTAAGCTCTAATTCATAAGGTTTATTGACCTCACAAACTTGTAGCAACTCTATAACCCTCTGCCAAAGGACCAAGTCAAGATATTTGGAAATGGAAATCGATTGGATTGTTGATTAGTGCGTTGCAATGACCGGACATTGCGATTGTGGGAGACTCATGGACACTCGCACAACACGCGTCTCCTCCATCATGGATTGTTGATTTCAGCCATGCGGGACAGAAACTCAACTTGTCCTAAGGAAATCGTTGCCATCGTGTTTTGAACACCTCTAAACTTAGCCGCCCAATGATTCGGTCGGGACTCAATTTTGGCCTCCACCGCGGTAGTGGTAATTTTGTAACAACCGTCTGCACAGGTTTCCCAGTGGAACCAACCCGATCTTAATACCAAATGATGAACCCATTTCGTAATAAAAGAAAAAAGGAAAATGCAAGAAATTAAATAAAAATATTATGTTATGTTGTGGTCTATTTTTATCTGACAAAGGGAGAGGGGCCGGCGGCACAGGAGAGAGGAAGAGAGATATGTATTTGTAGAATTGTAGGGAAATGTGTGTTGTTATCCCTCATACACTGTGCCTTTATTTATAGTAGTAAAGGGAGAGAAGATATTCCTTCTTCTCCAAGTAATACAAGTTGTAATAGGAAATGATAACTAGAATCAAATCTAATCTAGGATTTACACAATCATACTTAAACTAGGAATGTTCACAACACTCCCCCTTGAGTGTGTAAATACTCAAGGTAGATTCAGCATCATGCAGAAGTTTACGAAGTCGACTCGTCGGCATTGATTCCAAGGAACAACGCTTATTCTCAATAAGGTAGGAACTTGCATAAGTAGTAAGTCTCACTAAAAAAAACCCTAAGGCTATGGCAAAAACCCGAGTAGAGACAAAATCCATAGTCTAAGGAAAAATGTATTGGAAATGCAAAGTCAAAAGAAACGTTTACAGGACGTCATCAAGGATATGACCAGCCCAAGGTGGGTGCCTCGTTAAAACCTAGTTAGGTGGCAAAAACCCATTGGGAAAAATGCTCCTAATCGTAGGAAAAAATAGTACATTAAGATCAAACAAGTATCTACAGGATACTCCCCCGAAGTTTGACATAATTCCAAAGAGAAATAGCAAAATTACAACTTAGAAAGTTTACGCATACCAATTCCTTGAACAAGCTTCTGAAACGTCGCCTTCGGCAATGATTTGGTGAAGAGGTCGGCCAGATTGTCTTGTGAACAGATTTGCATGACTTCAATCTTCTGATGCTCTTGTTGTTGATGTGTAAAGAAAAACTTCGGCACAATGTGCTTGTTGTTGTCTCCTTTGATGTAACCCTTCTTGAGCTGTTCAATGCAAGCTGTGTTGTCTTCAAAAATCATCGTGGGGGATTAATGGCGGGATGAAGATCGCAGGAGCTTCGAATATGGCCCACTACTGCTCTCAACCAAAATCATTCCCGAGTTGCTTCATGTAAGGGGAGAATTTCAGCATGGTTAGACGAAGTGGCAACTAAGGTCTGTTTAGTTAACCTCTAAGAGATTGCGATGCCTTCAACGGTAAAGACATAACCCGTTTGAGAACACGCCTTATGCGGATCGGATAAGTATCCAGATTCGGCATAACCAACAAGGCGAGAATCAACCCAATGAGCATAGGTGCGGCATCACTCGAGGATTCGTAGGGATAGAACAAGCCCAAATCCGTAGTACCCTTAAGGTAACGGAAGATGTCTTTCACGCCAGTCCAGTGTCTGCGTGTTGGTGCATTGTTGGATCTTGCCAAAAGATTAACAGCGAAGGAGATGTCGGGTCTAGTTCATTGAGCTAAGTACAATAAAGCGCCTATCGCACTTAGATAAGGAAGAGGACGTAAGGGATCTCGTTTTGCATCTAGCGTACGAAAGACCATAGGAGTACTCGAATACTTCATTTTATCTTCATTAAAATGGTGTAACACCTTCTGGGTGTAGTTCGATTAATGTACTAGGATTCCATCCGAACAATTCTCTATCTCGAAACCGAGACAGTATCGAGTCTTACCTAGATCTTTCATCTCAATTCTGACTTCAGGTGCAAAGCAGTTCTCGCCAGCTCTTCAGGAGTTCCGATGAGATTTATGTCATCGACATATACTGCAACAATCGCAAATCCGGAATGTGACTTCTTAATGAACACACAAGGGCATAGTTCGTTGTTCACATATCCTTGACTAGTCAAATACTCACTCAGACGGTTATACCACATTCTTCCGGATTGTTTCAAACCGTAAAGTGAACGCCTCAGCCCAATTGAGAGCGTGTTCCGGGGTTTGGAAATATTTGAACTAGTCAATGTAAGTCTTTCGGGAACTTTCATATAAATTTCCATATCAAGATCCCCATAGAGATACACGGTTACTACGTCCTGTTGGAAGTATGCCCACAAAGCCACTCATTTGATGTAATAGCTTTTGGAATACTTATTGTATTAAACTATTATATGTTTAATGAAGGGCAAAGCTTATTGTTAATCACTATTTATTGTATCATGTGTTTAAGCAATAAGGGAATCCAAGGAATGTATTTGATCTAAGAGAGAAGTGATTTAAGTAAGTTAGATTAACGAGACCTTTCTCTTATGTTCATTCCTAAAACGTTCCTAGTCATAGGATTGCCAATTGGGCATTGACAATCCGCTAAGGTTAGTATGTGTTATGTTAACTCAAGCGTAAGTATGACTAGTCTCAAGTCATTTAGTGTTGGACACTAAGACAAACACATAGGTGCTTGAAAGAGTAATCAAGTACACTGAACAACGATCAAAAGAGAGTTCGAACATACATGTCATGTAAGAACTCGTAAGTTGCAATATGCAAAGTAGTCATTTGACCTGAGGCATCATAGATGTCTAATGGTTAGGTCCTTGATATTTGATCATGTCAAAGGCATTCCATCGAGAGTGTCCACGGCATTGTTAGGGTCAAGCTATCTAGTCATGTAGGCATATGAATGCACAACAAGGGATCTCTAACCTTCCATGGTGGAAGGAGAATACTCTAAGATATGATTCGGGAGTCTTTGGCCAAAGCATACGAATATGACTTAGGAAGTATGTTCCAAATCATATTCAATTGAATCATATAGATAAGTATTACATTGGATAGCAGACATGAAACAAACTATCACTCAAACAATGTGATTAAGAGTATTGTATTAGAGAATGACCGTATTGATAGGAGCATATTTATGCACCTTAGTTAACTGGTTCTTATGCATTTTCGTTATGTTTTCTTTGTTTAAAGTAGTCTTTTATGCTAGTTTCATATGTTTTCAGGTTTAAGGGCATATTACATAAAAGGATGCAAATTGGAGCCTTTCGGAGCAAAATGGAGCTTAGATTGGAAAGTACATGCTTGGAGCACAAGGAATGGACGAGTTTGAAGGTCAAAGGAGCTTAAGAAATGAAGAAATGAAAGTGAAGAACAAAGAATTCAGAATTGGAAACCAAAGTTTCTAAAGTTGGAAGTTTCTATTCTTGGAGGTTTCCATTTTTGAGAGTTTCTATCCTTGGCTTTGGGCTTTTAGATGACCTATCCTTTTCCCCTAACCCTAGCCGCACCTAGGCCTCTAGAATATCTGATTTCCTTGCCTTGCAAGGCATTCTAGAAGGCCCATCTCTAACCCTAACCCTAGCCGCACCTTAGGCCTTATTCCCACTAAAAATCTGATTGTTTTAACCTAATTTCTGATGGGTTTGGGTTTTAGAGGCCCTAATCTGATTGCCCTAGGGTTTTGGATGCCTATTTATACACATTCTAAACCCTTGGCCGAACACGATCTCCCATTCACATCATTCACGCCAGAATTTGTTCCTTGCTCTCTGCCGCACCTTTTCATCACCATAGTCCATAATTTCTGCCCAAAAACAACCCTAGCCGCACCACTCATCAACCCTAAACCGTTCCCTACCATTCCCCATCCATTCTAGACCCTAAATACCACCCAAAACCTGTTCTAAACTTCTCTGCCGCAACAAGGAGGAAGGAGAAATCGTTGTTGATCTTGCTGCCAAGTTGGAGCGTTCTAGGTGTTTTCTTTCTTTGGATTTTAATTTCTAATTTTATGTATCTTTGCTTTGCGAGTATGAGGAACTAAAACCCCCTTGGCTAGGGGGGGATTCAAAACCATGATTATATATGTGAAATAAGTTGATTCCTTTCAGTTATCGTTGCATAAGTCGTGAATACAATTTGCTTAACCGTTTGATTTAGAACTTATTCTTGTATGTTGATTGAGAGTGCACGCTTAATTTGTATGCTTCAATTTGGTGCTAGGATATAAGTTTGTTTCACCTAATCGTTATGAATTTATATTCGCAAGTAGTGAAGATCGCTAGTCACGATCGTGTTAAGTAGATTCCTGGCAAGAGTATCATGCTTTTCATAGTTACGAATGCCTTGTCGATGCTTATGATTTCCAAAGAACGTAATGATTCTAACTTGTATCTTTATCATGCTGTTCATATAGAGAACTTGTTAGGAATAATTTGTTTGTGATGCATATTCATCCAATTCAATGATTCTAGGGAAATCTAAAGGTTAATTTAAGCGGACCTAATTAACTTGGAGTGTCGAGGTTCATAACTTATTGAATTGATAACTGGAAATTGATTTACGTTGCATATATTTCATGTGTGGAGAAGAACCCCTTAGCTATTCCACCATCCATTGATTCATCACAATTTTGTCTTACAATCTGTTTTCTTTACAATCTGCCATTTAATTTAAATTCGTCCAAAATCAACCCCACTTTATTTCTTTGAGTCATATTAGTTAGAACTTGTCTTAGATTATGTTTTTAAGTGTTTTAGGTCATTAGGAAACCAAAATTCGTTCAAGTTTGCATTAGAGTCCCAAAACTGCCCAGAAAGTGTTTTAAGGCAGTTTTGAGTGTTTTTGGTGCTGTTTTGAGTCTTTTGATTTGTTTTAGTGTTTTAGAGTTTAGTTTTGCATTCTTTGAGTCTAGTTGAGTGTTTTAAACCTTGTTTTACATATTTGAGTCAGTTAAGAGTGTTTTAGCAATCCCTCCTAATCCCCGGTTTAAGAACGATCCCTACTTATCCATACTACAATTGTCAACAAGAGGGTTTAATTTGTGTGTCAACATAATTTTCACATCAAATTTTGGCGCCGTTGCCGGGGATTAGCAATTTTGCTAATCCCTCGTTGTTTATTTTTATTTTTATTTTCGTTTGTTTTCTATCTTAGTTACTGATTTTGTTTTGCTTTGTTTTATTTACTTTTGATATTTGATATAGTTTTGTTTCTTTGATTTTAGGTACTAGAGAAGTAGGACATGGATTTTGCTAGCATTCAAGCTCAATTGGCAAATCTTACTTCTCAATTGTCGCAGTATGCCGAAAGGACCACAATGCAAAGTGTCCCTACATTTGGTGCGTCTTATGCGCAAGGATATCAAACCAATCAATGTCCACAAAGAGAGTGGAGTGATCATTCAACTTCTATGTGGTGGGAATCTCAACAAGCTCAACACGAAGGATATTGGCAGCCATATGAGGAGTTCTATTCAAGACCTATGCACTATGCTCAATCAAACTCAGGTTCGTCAATAGATTATAATCAAATTCTTAACAAATTAAATTCTTTGGTGCAGGGCTCACAAAATCAAGCCAAGGAGGCTCAACAAGATTCATATTGGCAGCCATATGAGGAGTTTTACACCACGCCTATGCAGCCACCACCACCTTCCCCACAACAAATCCAATCGAATTCAAGTATGCCCATGAGTTATGATGAAATTCTTGATGTACTAACCTCTTTGACGCAGGGCTCACAACAAGAAGAATGCTCGCAGCCATCTGAGGAGTTCTATCAGTGGCCATATGCACCACCACAATCTTCCCAAACGAATTCAGGTACGTCAATGGATAATGACCAAATTGTTCAATTACTCACCTCTTTGACACATGAAGCAGAAAATCAAGCCAACAAGATGGATGAATTAGAGAAGCACGTTGGGCAGATTGTGGAGTTCATGGCACAAATTCAAGAACAAAGTGAATTCTCCAACGCAAACATTGTAAATTCAATGGAAGATTTTGAAATTACTAAAGCCATCACTTTGGGAAGTGCCATGGAGGTCGGCGCTGAACCAAGGGCATCCAAACAAAGCCAAGAGGAGGACGAACATCTACTAATTGAGGAGGAGGAAGAAGACACACCCACGGCAAGGGTAGAACAACCCTTGTCGCAGCCTCCTAGAGTCCCTATGCCGTCCAACTCAGAGAGTGAAAAAGACATCGTGGAAGCCCTTCCCAAGGTGCAAAGTGATATCCCAATTCTTGGTACACCAAAACAAGTTCCAGATTGTGTTGAAATCCCTGAAGAGAATTGTACACCAAGAAGAAGGATTCAAGAGAAGAAAGTGGCTGGGGAGTATCTAGAATTCATCAAAGAGCATGTACTTGAGACAACCATCCACAAAGAAGTTGAATTTGATGACACGGGACAAATCACAACCATCGTAGTAAATCTGGCCAAATTCAAAGTCCCTGAAACTGTCAAAGAAGTGGTGTTTGTCATTAAGTTCTTGTCGGACAAAGCAAGTAAGTCACCTTCTCCAATTTCCATTACGTTTTATACTTACATGTTGTTAATAATTCAGGAACCCACTCTCGAATTTAAACCATTACCGGATCACTTCAAGTATCACCTTCCGTTCAAGGATCAATTCCATGCTATGGGACCTACGGGAGCTTAAAGAGAAGTATCGTCCGGTTGCAAGACGTTAAAGCAAGCGCTACGTGGGAGGCAACCCATGCATTCAACAAAGGAAGACTTAGGAATCACTCCAATTCCAGATTTGCGTTCCTAAAACCCTTCTCTTTGTTGATTCTTTCTAATCTGCCAGTTTATTTGTTTAGTTGCTGTTTATGTGTTTACTTTTATTTGGTGTGATTTTATGCTTGAAACATTGAGGACAATGTTTGATTTAAGTGTGGGGGGGTAACTAAGTGTTTTTTATGCAAATGTGGGATTGTACCACCCATTACTTAGAGACTTGTTCTTTGCTGTTTTTAAGTGTTTTAAGCAGTTTTGGTGTGTTAACATAAAACTCCGAAAATCACATAAAAATTTGAAAAAAATGTTTTGAAAAACCTAAAAAGAGTGTTTTGAGTCGTTTTTGTGTGTTTGTGTCTAGGGTACCTTCCAACACAATGATGAGGATTCGGTTTGTAATTGCATGGCTGTTAAAGAAAGTTATTAACATGATGAAAGTTTGAATTACTCTTTGCTTATGCTTGGTTGTGGTTATAGCTTATGAATTCACATGCAATCATAAAGAAAAAATTAGTTTTTGTAACATGCTTGAAGGAAGGAACTCAAAGAAACGCTACAACCTTGTGAGACTTGAGCCTAAATGTTTATTTGGAGAGTTAAAATCTGTGCATTATTGTTTTCTAAGTCGTTGCATGATCTCATTATTCTTTGCTTGGTTACTACTTAGAAGGCGTTTCATCATTTAGTTCCAAATGCTAGAACTCATGCCCATTTCATTCAAAGCATGTTATTGATTTGCATAATACATATTCAAGATGAAGTTGTGTAGTTACCACCACCAAAGCCAAATTACCGTATATCCCATATCATTTTATGTTTAAGTTTAACCCCGTCGAGCCTTGTTTAGCCTATGTTGTTTGTTAACCCACATTATCCTCACCTAACCTAGATTAAGACCATCCATACCCTTGTTCTTGAAGCATAGTAAAGCATAATCAAATTGAATTCCTTTTGATTTATATTTGGCAGAAAACAAGTGTGGGGGAAAGGTTTTAATTTGGGTATTTTGGGTACCATAGAACACGGCAAGAAAAGAAGAAAAAAAAAATAAATAAATAAATGAAATTCGTGGAAAAAGAAACAGTGTGTGAAAAGAATGAAAAGGAGTTGCAAAGATGTGAAAAAGAGTCCCAAAGTATTGTTTGTTGAAGAAAGGGTCCAAAACTTTAAATTCGGCCCTAAATATTGCTTGAATCTTCCCTTTATGTCTAAAAGTGATTTCTGCATTCTAAAGTGAATTCTAAGTCTAGATTTCATTGCTCTGCTTACTATTGCTTTAAGAACGGTTGTTTTCCCTTACCATTCTTTGTTAACCAATACCCCAAGCCCCATTACAACCCTTGACTTCCATCTTGAGTGTTATGTGTTTCAATTTGTGGAGTTTGAATTTGGTATGAGCATATGGTGTCCCTGGTTCTCGCATCTAAGTAGTAGCATTCCATTTATGAGATCATATCTAAACATGCTTATTAACTCCAGAAATTGCTTTCTTGGTAATACATATATGTGAGCATTCGTTTTCATATCTACATCAATCTTCTCACATATGACTAGTGTAGGGTGTGTAGTTAGAAAATCTGAGTGAAAATTGAGTGCATATCTTGTAAGGAATTGAGTGAATTCTCTAAGGCATGTTACTACATCAAAAACATTGTTTTAAATGGTTAAATGTGAACTAGTAAGTAGTTACTATGATTAAGTATGTGCTTAAGTGTGAAGATGACTAAAATCCTTGGGAGTGATGATTTTTAACATGTCATGTGCATTGGAAATCCCTGAGGCAATTGTTGGAAGGTTTAGATTGTGTTTTGTTTTGTTTTGTTTCTTTGTTTTGCTCGAGGACTAGCAAAAGCTAAGTGTGGGGGAATTTGATAGGAGCATATTTATGCACCTTAGTTAACTAGTTCTTATGCATTTTCGTTATGTTTTCTTTGTTTAAAGTAGTCTTTTATGCTAGTTTCATATGTTTTTAGGTTTAAGGGCATATTACATAAAAGGATGCAAATTGGAGCCTTTCGGAGCAAAATGGAGCTTAGATTGGAAAGTACATGCTTGGAGCACAAGGAATGGACGAGTTTGAAGGTCAAAGGAGCTTAAGAAATGAAGAAATGAAAGTGAAGAACAAAGAATTCAGAATTGGAAACCAAAGTTTCTAAAGTTGGAAGTTTCTATTCTTGGAGGTTTCCATTTTTGAGAGTTTCTATCCTTGGCTTTGGGCTTTTAGATGACCTATCCTTTTCCCCTAACCCTAGCCGCATCTAGGCCTCTAGAATATCTGATTTCCTTGCCTTGCAAGGCATTCTAGAAGGCCCATCTCTAACCCTAACCCTAGCCGCACCTTAGGCCTTATTCCCACTAAAAATCTGATTGTTTTAACCTAATTTCTGATGGGTTTGGTTTTTAGAGGCCCTAATCTGATTGCCCTAGGGTTTTGGATGCCTATTTATACACATTCTAAACCCTTGGCCGAACACGATCTCCCATTCACATCATTCACGCCAGAATTTGTTCCTTGCTCTCTGCCGCACCTTTTCATCACCATAGTCCATAATTTCTGCCCAAAAACAACCCTAGCCGCACCACTCATCAACCCTAAACCGTTCCCTACCATTCCCCATCCATTCTAGACCCTAAATACCACCCAAAACCTGTTCTAAACTTCTCTGCCGCAACAAGGAGGAAGGAGAAATCGTTGATGATCTTGCTGCCAAGTTGGAGCGTTCTAGGTGTTTTCTTTCTTTGGATTTTAATTTCTAATTTTATGTATCTTTGCTTTGCGAGTATGAGGAACTAAAACCCCCCTTGGCTAGGGGGGGATTCAAAACCATGATTATATATGTGAAATAAGTTGATTCCTTTCAGTTATCGTTGCATAAGTCGTGAATACAATTTGCTTAACCGTTTGATTTAGAACTTATTCTTGTATGTTGATTGAGAGTGCACGCTTAATTTGTATGCTTCAATTTGGTGCTAGGATATAAGTTTGTTTCACCTAGTCGTTATGAATTTATATTCGCAAGTAGTGAAGATCGCTAGTCACGATCGTGTTAAGTAGATTCCTGGCAAGAGTATCATGCTTTTCATAGTTACGAATGCCTTGTCGATGCTTATGATTTCCAAAGAACGTAATGATTCTAACTTGTATCTTTATCATGCTGTTCATATAGAGAACTTGTTAGGAATAATTTGTTTGTGATGCATATTCATCCAATTCAATGATTCTAGGGAAATCTAAAGGTTAATTTAAGCGGACCTAATTAACTTGGAGTGTCGAGGTTCATAACTTATTGAATTGATAACTGGAAATTGATTTACGTTGCATATATTTCATGTGTGGAGAAGAACCCCTTAGCTATTCCACCATCCATTGATTCATCACAATTTTGTCTTACAATCTGTTTTCTTTACAATCTGCCATTTAATTTAAATTCGTCCAAAATCAACCCCACTTTATTTCTTTGAGTCATATTAGTTAGAACTTGTCTTAGATTATGTTTTTAAGTGTTTTAGGTCATTAGGAAACCAAAATTCGTTCAAGTTTGCATTAGAGTCCCAAAACTGCCCAGAAAGTGTTTTAAGGCAGTTTTGAGTGTTTTTGGTGCTGTTTTGAGTCTTTTGATTTGTTTTAGTGTTTTAGAGTTTAGTTTTGCATTCTTTGAGTCTAGTTGAGTGTTTTAAACCTTGTTTTACATATTTGAGTCAGTTAAGAGTGTTTTAGCAATCCCTCCTAATCCCCGGTTTAAGAACGATCCCTACTTATCCATACTACAATTGTCAACAAGAGGGTTTAATTTGTGTGTCAACATAATTTTCACATCACGTATTGCATTGTAGTTGTAACTGGATAGGTTCTCCAACCACTTTTACTTAGCTTGGGTAACCATGATATGCTGCTAGGTGTCACTCATGGTTTGTGGAAGCCCTAAAGATTAGCAAACACTAAATTTAAGGGAGAATTGAAATGTGGTTTCAATTCACAATCGATCGTTAAGAGTAACAATCGCCCACTACCTCGCTAAATGGAACCTAATGGATCGTACACCGAGTAAGGATGTTGGTGAAGAAGTTAAATGAAATGGATAAGCAATTAAATGGTTTAATTGAAGAATGGTCAAGGTTAATTAATTAGTTAATTAATTATACGAAATGTTCGTATTGGGCTTATATGTTGGTTTTGGGTTTCGGGGCCCAAAAGCGTTTTGGTCCATAAGGCCCATTATGTTTAAGTTGTATGACAAATAAAACAAAATGGGCAATTAGCCCAATCAATTTGATATGGCCGGCCATTAGGGTGAGAAGTGTCAAACTTGGATTAATTACAAGTTTGCCACTCACATGTGATGAAGTATAAATTCAACTTTATAGCTTTATTTTCATTTATGGTTTTTCTTGGTGAAATGAGGTGAAACAGTTTTCTCTCATTTTCTCTAAAGAGGCCGGCCACCTAGGGAAGGAATAGCTAGCAATCTCTTCTTCCCTAAGTCATCCATTTCATCTTCACATCACATCCTCGGTGAAGAGACTTAGAGACATCAAGCTTTTGATGTTTTGGAGAACAAATCCTCAAATCCTCAAAGAGGCAAAGGAGCACAAAAGGAGGAAAATCACAAGGAAAATCCAAGGAGCAAGGAGGTGACTTGAAGGCCCTCCACTTGGGTGAATCCCTTGTGTAATCAAGGATGAGCTTCAAGTGTAAAGAAACTCTAAATCTTTCCTTCTTTCTAATGTTGTTAAAGAGTTTATTGGTTCACCATATACTAGGCTTTGAAAGTCATGGGTTTTATGAATTGTTTTTTAATGTATGCCTACTTTAATGTGTTAATAGTTTGCATATGTATTCAAATATTCTCACATGTTCTTAGCTAGGACAAAATTTTTCCTTCACGTCCATTAGCTGCATGTCCAGTTTTTCGCAAATTACCGAACTGATAAGGTAGTGAAAAGTAATCACATCCATAACGGGTGAGTAAGTTTTGTCATAGTCAATCCTGGGGCGTTGCGAGAAACCTTGTGCTACAAGATGAGCTTTGTAACGCATAATCTCGTTCTTCTCATTACGCTTCCGAATGAAAACCTATTTGTAGCCAACGGGCTTCACATGTGGAGGAGTAGGAATTACAGGTCCAAACACCTTACGTTTCACAAGTGAATCAAGTTCTACTTAGATTGCTTGTTTTCAGTTTGACCAATCAGCTCTACGTCGACATTCATCAATGGAATGTGGTTCAATGTCATCGTTCAACATGATCTCAGTAGCTACTGCAAATGCTAATGCATCATCGACAATCATCTCATTTCTACGCCACACATCATCTAAGCTAGCATAATAGACCGAAATCTCACAATTCTCGGGAGGAAGATTCGTCTCTTCAAGGACATTTCCGTAATCTAAAATTTCTTCATGAGTTGGGTAGAATGAGTAAGCGATAGTCGGATTCACGGTAGACTCTTCAGGACCTTGTGTCGTGGTTTTCCTCTTCCGGGGGTGTGAATCCTTTGAACCAAGGGGTCTACCATGCTTTTGTGTAGGGGCAGATGATTGGCTAGCCACTAATGTACGTGGATCACCAGAATTGGAGTCCCGGGCTTCCAGAAAGGGCAACCCGTCGTACATTTGGTACATCCATCTTTGCAGGCGTATTCGCAGCTGGAATATGTGATCTTGTCACGCATGCTAGATCAGTAAAAGCATCTGGCAGGCTCTGAGCTATGCTCTGGATATCTAATATGCGCTGCACTTCAGCTTCGGATTGAGCAGTGCGGGGATTTAAATGAGACAAAGTGGGAGTCGTCCACGATAATTCACGTCATTCATTAGCAACATTGACGTTTTTATCTCCCCCTAACGGCGGGAAGACTGTCTCATAGAAGTGACAATCCGCGAAACGAGCGGTAAACAAATCGCCTGTCAAAGGTTCTAAGTAACAAATAATCGAAGGAGAATCATATTCGGCATAGATTCTCATCTTTCGCTAAGGCCCCATTTTTGTACGTAAGGGCGGCAAGATAGGCACATATACCGCACAACCAAAGACGCGCAGATGCGATATGTTGGGTTCGCATCCGGTGACCAACTAAAGGGCACTAAATGGTTATGTCGCAATAGGCCTCAGGCAGACCAACTTTGCTGCGTGCAATATTGCATGGGCCCAAGCAGCGATCGGGAGCTTGGTACGTATGACCAACGATCGAGCAATCATTTGTAAGCGCTTAATGAAAGCCTCTGCCAGGCCATTTTGGGTGTGAACATGGGGTACAGGATGTTCAGCTTCAACCCCAACCGACATGCAATAGTCATCAAAAATTTTAGATGTGAATTCTCCAGCATTATCCAATCGAATAGATTTGATCGGATAATCAGGATGAGAAGCCCTGAGCTTAATAAACTAAGCCAATAGTTTGGAGAATGCAGCGTTCCTCTTGGACAACAAAGCACATGTGTGACCAATGTGTGGAAACGTCAACCAAAACCATAAAATATCTAAATGGTCCGCAGGGAGGTTGAATCGGTCCACAAATGTCCCTCTGAATCCGTTGTAGAAAAATGGAAGGATTCGAACGAATCTTGTCATAAGAAGGCTTAGTAATAAGCTTTCCCATAGAACATGTTTAACATGCGATTTCATGGATCGAACCTAAGCTTCGGGTTAGTGGATGCCCGTGTGAAGATTTGAGGATACGGCGCATCGCTATTCGTCCAGGATGTCCCAAACGATCATGCCAAAGTTTAATTTCGTTTGTGGCCCCTGTGGTAGGGTCGACCACATAGTGGCATTCTATGGGGCATATGGTCGTAGTATACAGACCACTCGGGATACGCTTCATCTTCTCGAGAATACGCTTTTGGCCATATTCGTATGAAGTTATGCACAGAAATTCAACTCCGTTTTCTACGTGGGTTTCAGCGTGGTAATTGTTATCTCTAATGTCCTTGAAACTGAGTAATGTTCTTCTGGAACGTGAAGAATATAGTGCCTCAGCAAGGGTCAAGATTGTACCATTGGACAATATTATACGTGTCTTACCGTATCCTTCTATCAGGTTGGATGGGCCTGAGAGGGTTGTCAGAGGTGCATTTTTAGGTATGAAGTTAGTGAAATAGATGCGTTCACGCAAAACAGTGTGCGTGGTTGCACTATCTGCCAGACAACTAACTTGCCCACTAGTCATACCTAGAATGAAAAATTAATTTGAATCGGTCACATGCATAAAAGTTTATAAAAACAAATATCAATTAAAATAATGTCATTTATTCAAGGGTTAAAATTTAATATCCAAAACAAATCGCCAACTAATAATCCAAAACATAAAGGAAAATTGTTCAAAATCAACCAAAAACAAGGGGGGGTTCGGCCACTAGGTGGAATTCGGCCCCAATGGTCTTATTTTAACTAAAAATAAGTCTATGTCTAAGATTCTAATCTTCCATAGGTGTGGTATCCTCCTAAAAGTCAGAAACCTCCATTTTTGTAGTCTCCGGTTCGTCCACTTACAAGAAGTTTGATTCAAACTTCTTACAACGAGAATAATATTCATCTACAACCTTCTTGGGAGCTCGATAAACACGGGACCAATGGTCATTTGAACCACAGCAATATCACATATCTTCATCCATGGTTGTGGGTGCTTTGCCCTTATTCTTGAAGTTCAGGGCCTTGGGAGCGAGATTTGGGCGTTTCTAGGCTTTGTTTCCTCCATTGGATGGGCCTTGGCTCTATTGACCTTTGTGGGATGGCTTCTGGTCACCTCTACCATGCCTCTTTTGGCATGTTGGGTGCTGATTAGTGCTATAATGTGCTTCAGGCACAGTAGTAGCCCTAGTAGGTTGAGCTTGATGATTCTTCATCAACAGCTGGTTCTGTTTTTCAGCAAAAAGTAAAACAGAGATCAAATTCGAGAACTTGGTGAACTTCTGAGCTCTATATTGTTGCTGCAGGACAATATTAGAAGCAGAGAAGGTCGAGTAGGTCTTCTCCAGGAGACCCTCTTTAGTCAAAGTTTCATTGCAAAGCTTAAGAAGTGATTGGATTCGACAAACTTCAGAATTATATTCATTCACAGACTTAAAGTCTTGGAAGCGCAAGTGCTGCCAGTCATGTCTTGCTTCAGGCAAGAATATGTCATTTTGGTGATCGAAACGATCAGCCAAAGCAACCCATAATGAACATGGATCCTCCTCAGCAAGGTACTCAGTTTGCAGAGCGTCATGGATATGTCTTCGGATGAAGATCATAGCAGTGGCTTTTTCAGCTTCGCCAACAGGTTTATCTGTTGCTTCTTCAATAGTAGAACGCAAGTTCTTTGCAGTGAGGTGGAGCTTTACATCTTAAACCCACTTAAGGTAGTTCTTTCCAGAGACCTCCAAAGCGGTTAAGTCGTGTTTGTTCAAATTCGACATGTTCCTATACTAAAATAGATGGACAAGATGTGGTTAGTGTAATGGAGAAAAATCAATCCATTCACATAGGAGTAGAACATACAGGTTCTAATAGACATGTATTGGTTCAATTTTGCATGAAAAACTTCGGGTTTTCATGGGTGATATATTTAAGTGAAAACTTCAGGTTTTCAAACAAGGCATGTTTATAAGAAACTTCAGGTTTCAAAGTAATTATGAACTTCAGGTTCATATATTACTGCAGGCAAACACATATATATATGCAAACAAATATGCAACAAGTATATGCAAAAGTATTGTATAATTATAATTGAATTAATTATTTGGACTTCGGGCCAAATTAAAAATGTGTGTGAAAAAAATATAAAAACCAAATTATTGAAAGATATGAAATAATAAAATCTCAGGCTCCAAAAGAAAACACTAAAGCCACGGGTGGCTTGAAAGAATTGTTCCATGAGACCTAGGTCTAAAAAAATGGGATGTGGGGTCTCAAGTGAGCTGCAAGCTCACGGGGAGACATGGCAAGAGAAATGGGCTGCTGTAGGCAGCAAAAAAAATTTCTTTTTTTTCAGGCTGGGCCACTGCAAGCGAGCCCAAAAAAAACAAAACAAAAATTGTTTTTTTTTTTTAATCAAGCCGAGAAGAAAATGGGCCAAATGGATGGGCTGCAATCTGTGAGCCCAAAAGGCAAGGCTTTAAGCAGAACACCAAAGCCCGGAGGGCTGGTGTTTGTGACCGTGTCCATCTAAGCCCTAATGGGCCCGGGTATGAACCAAAAACACCCCAGCGTGTGCTGGGTGTATATCACAGGGGAAGAACACCGGTTTTTGATCGACGGCGCCACTACAGGTGGTCGTGTCGGGGTTGTTGGGGCTCGGAGTGAGTCACGGTTGTCATGGACAACCACGGAGATAATAGAATCTCAACGTTTCAACAACTATAAAACCCTAAAAATTGAAATCGAATTTTCGAGAAAATTCTGACGAGATTTCGGTGAATCTCGGTTCAATTGCCGACATGGGACGACTTCAGGTCGTCAGGAATATGAACCAAAGGTTCAGGGTTGTGGCTACAGGCCATGCCATGGTTGAGGACACCATGAAAGGTGTCGGATTTCTGGGTTTGGGGTTTTGGAGCTTCTGCTCCATGGGTTTTCTGGAGAAGAGGAGAGCTGCAGGCTCTCGGTTTGGCGTGGAGACCCCATCTACAGGATGGTGGTCATTGGTTCGAAAGAACCCTAGGTCCCAATCGCAAAAAATTTCCCTTTTTTTTCATTAATTTAATGAGATGCATATATAATTCAATGAATCACATATTTACTTTGATGCATATGTAAATAATAGTTTCAATGCATGTACATATGTAAGATTCAATTCATGGCAAATATCAAATTCACATAATTGTAGCAATTTTGGTTATGAGGCATACACAATTTATGTAGAATCTAAAATACGTTAAACGTAAAGTTGGGTCATGCATCATGATGAATGTTCATGCTATCAGGGCTTGCAAAATATCGAGTTAAAAGCCGTTGTTTTGAAAGAACCTGATTGCGTGATGATATGGATGAACTGGTTTGATGCAGAAAAAAATTCTCCAACGTCAGATTCCTAAGCGCAGCGGTAAGAGTGTGCTGATAACGTGTTGTGGTCTATTTTTATCTGACAAATGGAGAGAGGCCAGCAGCACAGGAGAGAGGAAGAGACATGTGTGTTTGTAGAATTGTAGGGGAATGTGTGTTGTTATCCCTCCTACATTGTGCCTTTATTTATAGTAGTAAAGGGAGAGAAGATATTCCTTCTTCTCTAAGTAATACAAGTTGTAATAGGAAAGGATAACTAGAATCAAATCCAATCTAGGATTTACATAATCATACTTAAACTAGGAATGTTCACAACATGTTAGTGTTTGTATTCTAATTAATCAATCAGGCTATACAATGCTCCATATGCAAGCACAAACCCCTCACGTTGATCTACATAATCCTCTCATGTAGTACTCCGTTAAGAAAAAGAGATTTGACGTCTAGTTGATATAACTTACAACATTTCTGAGCTGCAAGTACAATCAAATTTCTTATTGTGTCTAACCTTGCAACAGGTGCAAAGGTCTCCCTAAAATTAATTTCAAGCTTTTGAGAGTAGCCTTTAGCTACTAGCCTTGCCTTGTACTTCTGTATTGTGTCGTCCAAGTTCAATTTTGTCTTGAAAACCCATTTGACACCAATAATAGATTTATACTAGAAAACCGTGCTCGCACATTGTTGCGGGAATGAAAATTAAACTATAGAACATGTTCTAAAAATATAAATGCATAGAAATGTAGACTAACACTATTAACATAAAGATAATAAAGACTGCATACTAAATGCAGTCATTATTTTTTACAGGCCATTGTCTAGATTTAAGCAATTTATACAAAAAAGCATTAGGAAACATTCTGTCATTTGATGTACAAAAACGATTAGTCTGATATTTCCCCCTAGTAGCTATGCTAGGTCTTGATCAACATTAGTAGTTGTAGATGAAAGATTTGAAAACATTAGATTGTTCATGTACACAAAAAATAGGGGAATTGATGTTACTATGGCCTATTCACAAAAGACAGTAACACTGTTTTGTACAACAGCAAAAGTTTGTTCCTTCCGACAGTGACTGCAAATAAAAGAACGTGTAGAGCAAGAAAAAAAAAAAAGATGCAAATGCTAACTGAGATGAAATAAAGTGTGTATAAATATGGTTACATTAGATAAAATATGGGAATAAAGCCAAGTTACCTAGTTTTCTTTTGTAGAGGAGTGTTTGTTTTTGCGCTAGTTGGAGAATTTTTTTTTTTTTTTTTTCAACAACTTGATTAGAACCTGGTCAAAATCCTGCACATCTATTTAAGAGATTTCTCTACCTCACTGTGCCAAACATATTAAAGAGATTGGAAAATAAATTAAGATCACATTGAAAATAATTTGAGATCGAGAAAAAAAAGTTGTATGCAGAATAAAACTTTTTTCAGCTCCTGTAAAAAGGGCTCTCTTGATTGAATCTCTTATTCTCTTATGTGATTCTCCAGTTGTTTTAGGCGGTGTAGTAGACTATGAAACTGTTGTGGAAGACACTGCAATTTCTTTGCTCATAGACTATGGAGTTGTTGGTTGGATCATGGTGTCCTCATAAACATTGTAGATGAGAAAATAATTTGAATTCAACAAATTTCATCAACTTCGGAGGTGAAAAAATTTCCTTTGGCCTATAAGTCTGAGAAACTCACTTGGCAATTGCTTTTGATATGTTGATCTTTGATTGAAAACCAAATCTTTGCACGTTGTGACAAAGAACTTTTCACCTAATTTTCCAATAATGAGAGCATTGATTTCATTCGTTTCATCTTCAAAGACCAAGAACACTTTGTACCTTCATTCAACCAGAAAAAAACATTGATGACAAAGGATAAATGGCCTAATAACTTGAAAACTGCATTCTTATAGATCTTTCGATGTTATAATTTAATGTTAATACTAATCATATGAAAAAGCAAAGGATGGCTGCGTAAAGTTGTGTTTCAAACTTGATTAATATAGGATTTATCTAATATGATAAATTCCATAAGATGAAGAGTCCACCCACATGAGGATATTAACATCCTAATTACTAATGTAGTAATTAGATGAATGTCTAAAGCCATTTCAGTTTGGAATGTGAATGGCATTTCATTCATTATTGTATCATCCTCCTCCTAAAGCTATATAAGGAGGCTTAGGGGAAGAGAGAAATTAGTGCAAGAGAAATATAAGGCTTTTCCATAAAGTTCACATATTCTAGTTAGGTCTCTAGGGCTATCACTATTTTCCCTAGGTCTTGGGAGGCAAAAACCAAGGGGCAACTCGACATAGTGTAGCCTACCCGACGACCTTCGAGGTTCTAGAAGTGCACAGGAGAACAAAGCACTTATTCGGGTTTGTAGGAGCGTGTCAAGATTCAAACTTCCGCACAAAGATACGTACGTTCATCCAACAGTGGTATCAGAGCCACTCACACACTCACACGATTACATGAGATATTTATGAATGTGCCATGTTAGGAATGTTGAAAAACCATGGATGCTTGCTTTTAAAATTTCGTTTTTGGCATGCTTGTTTTTTCTAGGTTTAAATGCTTGGGATATGTTCTTTACATTCATTTTAAATTATGTTTAAAATATGGTAAAGAAAAACCAAGCGGTTAGAGAGAAAATTGAAACTTTTGTATCGGATTAGCATGAAAAATAAAAAATTTCAAGGTTTTTGCGAGCCTTTTTTCGTGCACGTAGAGTTGTTTTTGGAATTCACCCAAGAAGACGTAATTGTAGATAGTAATTTGAGCTTTCTAAAAATATAAAATATGCATAAAACAGATACATATTGACAAAGTTATGGCCTCTATAAACGGGCTTCGTGAGAACAAGAAATCTAGAAATTCCAGATTTCATGAGGAAAAAGATGAACAGTTGTCTGTTCTCTTCCACTCTCGGCCTAGGCGAGTACACTAGTACCACTAGGTATATGGAGATATTACTGTTAAACTTGTCTCAGGGAGTCGAATCTAATTCTTGAAATGTCAAAATGATTATGTCGATTAAATTTGTTCATGTTGATTGAGCATTTTAAATTAGAAAGGAATGTTCTTTAGAAGAATATTTAAATATGATTATTTTATTATTTAATTGTGAATTATTGGATTGGGCTAGTTTTTGAACATGTCATTTAGCAAAATGATCCATATTTAGGATATTCATCAAACATGCTCTAGTTGGGCCTATAATTAGATATTCGACTAGGGTTCACTAATGGTCGCCTCTTACTTGATGTGGTGTCTAGAAAAAATCTTTAAGGAGACCTTTGGTGTCAAAGAGGGTCAGTTTTTAAAAGTTTCGCACTGCCACCCCTCTCGGATTTGACTTGGTCACACTTACAAAGGCCCACTTGTTGAGCCCATTGTCTGTAACCCTAATTTAATCCCAACGAAGGGTCCATTATATGTATGAATACTAAGTGATTGTTTGTGTCTTTGCTTATAATTGTTTTTTCTTGCACTCAATTGGATGATGCATGAAATTGGATAGCTTAAAACGTAAAATGAAATTATGTTTTAACTAAGATTTATTTCGAAAATAATTAGGAGCAACTTAGCGAATTTTTTTATTTCAACCTATGAGAAAAGTGAGATGTTTTTCTAATGGGTTTTTGAAATAAATAAACAAACAATGTGATAAACGAAAGATGTGTAAAATGATGTCATAAATTATTTCACCCTTGTAGAAAGAAAAAGCTACGAAGAAAGTTGTTGATTTGACCGAAGGTGAAAAGCTAGTTGGAACCAACTATGATATTTGGCATAGGAAGATCCAATATCTTCTCAATGAACAAGAGCTCCTAGAGCCTTTGGAGGCTTCCCTGGTTGAGCCTAACATGGAGATAGATGGAACCACTACGGCTCAGCATACGGCTAGAGTAAGGTTTTATGATGCTTGGTTCAAGAAAGATTGAAGTTCGTGCTTTACTATGTTAAACAACATGCATGATGATCTTATTAGTGAGTATGAAGGGTACTCGACTGCTAAGGAAATGTGGACCTGCTAAAATTTGCTTTCGGTGGTACCTCAACTACTAAGCTGAGAAGTTTGGTGTTGAAGTTTGAGGTTTATAGGATGGATCCCAAGCACTCTGTATCTGAACATTTGAGAAAGATGTCCAGTATGATACAAGATTTGAAAGCTGCTGGAAGTATCTTCACTGATGAGCAGCAAGTTCAAGCTGTGATTAGGTCTTTCCCAAACTCGTGGGATACCCTGGAACAGATCATGACACACAATGATCAAATTAAGAACTTTCATGACATCTCATGTCATGTTGAACTGGAAGGTGAGCGCCGAGCGGCGACCCAGAGTACTGCCCTTTTGACTCAAGATAGGTCCTCCAAAAGAGGTAACCAGTTCAAGGGAAAGGGTAAGACCAAGCCTGAGAAAAATGATGCAAAGCTTGCTCCTAATCCTAATGAGACCAAGGTCCACAGAGGTAAACGTTGCAAGAAAGATGAATCTAAGTCAAAATGCTTTAACTGTAAGAAGAAAGGTCACTTAGCTTGTAATTACACTGAGCCAAATAAAAAGGTAATCCCTCACCCTAAATATGTCAATGTTTATGTATGTTTGCATATACATGTTGCTCACACGTCCGATAATTGGATTGTAGACATTGGAATAACCAAACATGTGACACGAGAGAAATAGGGGTTCGTAAATTATCAACGCTTCCCAGCAAAGTCACATTGGGTGTACGTGGGTGAAGGAAGTCGTACAGAAACTTTAGTCACACTGGTGTACGTGGGTGAAGAAAGTCATACAAAAGTTTTAGGAGTTAGTACTTATCGACTTCAACTTCATACTGGGTGCGAACTACTTCTGGATGATGTCTTGCACGCCCTTGGGATACAATTTAATTTACTTTCAGTTACTACACTTTTGAATAAAGGATATTTTTTTACTTCAACCTATCTAGACTTGTGATCTATTTGGATTGAGTTGAAATTTGATATAGTTCAATAAAGAACGACTTTTTTTGCTTGGATTTAATTAATTCTTGTTCTTTTACTTCTTTAGTAACTGTTATTAAACATGCTAATTATGAAACATGACATGCTAGACTAGGGCATATAGGACAAGATAGAATGACAAGGTTAGTTAGAGAAGGCCTGTTGGGGTTAATCACTAATGTCAATCTTCTTGTAGGTAAGCCTTGTTTAGTTGGCAAAGCGGATAGAAAGCCTTTTGGAAAAGCTGTTCGAGCTATTCAACCGTTGGGGTTGATCCACTCTGACATCTGTAAACCGATGAATATGAAGGCCCGTCATGTTGCCTCTTACTTTTTACTTTGATTGACGATTACACGCGATATGGTTATGTGTATTTGATCGCTCATCGCTATGAGGCTTTGAATGTTTCAAATGCTTTATAGCTGAGATTGAGAATAAAAAAGGGAAGACTGTAAAAGTTTTTCACACTGATCGTGGACGAGAGTATTTATCTGACCAATTCAAGGTTTTTTGTGAAAGTAAGGGGATATGCAGACAACTTTCTGCTCCTTACACACCACAACAAATTGGTGTGGCTGTAAAGAGAAACAAAACTTTACTAGACATGGTAAGGTCTATGATGGCGCAGACAAATCTCCCCATATCTTTTTGGGGTGATGCATTATTGACTGCGACATATATACTTAACCATGTGCCTTCAAAGACCCTCAACCCCATACGAACTTTGGAATGGTGCAAACCCAATTTGGGTAATTTGCGTCCTTAGGGTTATGCTGGTTTTGATCATAATCAATCACATAAATTTGGAAAGTTGGGTCCTAGAGCCAATAAACATATCTTCATAAAATATTGTGAAATCTCGAAAGGTTATGTGATGTTTGGTGAACATCCAGATGGAGGAAGAACCAAGATCGAGTCACGTGATGTGGAATTCATAGAGACTTCCCAAAACTTGGAGATACTATCAAAAACCTTGATCTTAATGAGTTGGAGAAAGATGAAGAACTCACAACATCTTCAAGAAAACGGGGGGAATTAATTTCCAATCCGATGGTCTCTGAAGATGATGTAAGATGACTTGATCCGAGTAGGAGTACACAACCTAGTGGGAGTGTACCCATGGACACTCAAGAGAATATGCCCATTGATGGGAGCGTACCCTCTGAAACTCAAGGTCACACAGGTCGAAGGAGCAAAAGAGGACATATACCCAAACGTTGTTTTGAGGTTGATGGAGAGACCTACATTTGCATAGCTTCAGAAGATGATGAACCTTCTTCTTACAAAGAAGCATTAACTTTACCTGCCAAAGAGAAGTGGATAATTGCAATGGAGGATGAGATGAGCTCCATAGACAAGAATACTATTGGGAGGTAGTTTGATAGGTGCATTATTTATCATATTTTCATGTTAATAATCCCTAAGTTTTGTTAAGGAATTGATTATAAAAGAACCTTAGTACTTTCCTTTTCTCAGTTTCAGCCAATCTGCGCACTTAGAACATTTTTGGTGATAATTCAACTTTCTGGAGGAGTTTTGATGCAAGACCAATTGGAGAAGGAAGCTAAGAGGTGGAAGATCATTGTATCCGAATTTCATAATTTTCCATGAAGCCATTTATTCCCGTTTTATAAATCAATCCCGCAGAAATTGTTTTCCCGTTAGAATTGCGTAGCTGTGGGAGAATGAAGATTTGAAAGCTTTCCCGATTTTTCTTACTAGCATGCGATATATTCCTGGAAATATAAGAGATAAATCTACATTTCTCATATTTTTACATAATTTTTCAAAAGATAAATCGATTCCAAAACTGGCGTGCAAGACAGATGACGTGTTTCCCAAGCCAAGAAGGATCCTTTCCTAGTTTACGTCATTAATTGTTTAGGAGTTTGTTTTATTTTAGGAGAGTTTCTCCCAGAACTTTTAGGGTTTTTCTAGTATAAATAAGGTGCCCTAACCTCTCTACAGATCCCCCACATACCCATATTACCACACAACCACTACACCATTCACCATATCTGTAATTTGTGAAGAAGAGCTTAGAGACGTGCTTTGCCTTGGTTTCCGGGGTCTATCTTTCTTGTATTTTTATTTCTATGTGTAACTAAGTTATTTTCTAAGGTTTATGATGAAGCCATGACATGAATATTTGTGAAGTACTTTGTTAATTATTATTTGATTATATGCCATGTTATATTTTTAATCTTTGTGGGTATTTTGTTCTAGATTCAGATTTCTAATGATTGATCATCTTTAGGAATTTTGCATCTAGATATTTAGATAAATCTATGAGGATGACCAATCAATTAGGTTTATTGGAACTAAAATTAAGAAGAGTAGACAAAGTAGTGAGGATGACCAATATCAAGCTAGTCCTTCTTGGTTGACATGATTCTTCTACGCTTAATGGGTTTTATGTGTTCAATTGTATGCCTAACCAATAGGATATAATTATCATCTAGAGATACAAGAGTTGATGCCTGAATTCATAACTTAGAAAGAACAACCTTTAACATTGGCATGGTAATTGGATAGTAGTTGGCTCTAGGAAAAGTAAATCAGATTGTTATTGGTGGATTCATAACCTTAGACTTCCATTGTTTCTCAATTTCTTCTTGTGTCGTGTGTTTATTTTAATTAATTGTCTTTTTTTTTCTTGTTAATTATAGTCTTAATCAATTATTCAATTCAATCTATCCTTTGTTTGTTTAATTAAGTCTAGTGTGATTAATCCGTTAAATTGGTGTTAAAGCAATCCCTGTGCGATCGACCTCGTATTTGCATATATTATTACAATTGATTTGTGCGCTTGCGAGTTTAATTTGGTTTAAATTAATCTATAATTTAGGTTAGTTTAAATACAAATCATAGTTGATCTTCCACCTGAGCGTAAAACCACTGGAAACAAGCGGGTTTTAAAAATCAAACGCAAGACAAATGGTTCAATTGACAAATATAAAGCACGCCTTGTGGCGAAAGGATACACTCAACAATTGGGTGTAGACTATGAAGAGACATTCTCCCCTGTGGTGAGGTTTACCTAAATTCTCATTTTATCTATTGTTGCTCAACTAGATTTGGAACTTTACCAAATAGATGTTAAAGACAACATTTCTCAATGGAGAACTAGACGAGGAGATATATATATATATATATATCAACCACTAGGCTTCAAGGCCAAGGGACAAGAGCACAACGTTTGTTGCCTAAAACGTTCCATTTATGGCCTCAAGCAAGCGTCTAGACAGTGGAACATTAGATTCCATAATTCAATCACTTCATTTGATTTTTAGATGATTGAGGAAGACCACTATATGTATCATAGGAAATCTAGAAAAAGTATTCTCATACTTTCTCTGTATGTTAATGACATCCTACTAGCAAGAAATGACAAGACCTCCACAGAAACTACGAAAACGTTGTTGTCATCCCATTTTGAGATATTAGATATGGGTGAAGCACACTATATGCTTGGAGTTAAGATCATGAGAGATCGCTCAAGAAAACTTCTGAGTTTGTCTCAAGAGACTTACATTAAAAGGTACTTGAATGGTTTAAGATGGAGAACTCCAAACCCATAGACACTCCTATGGAAAAAGGGCGATATTGTCCTTAGAACAATGTCCAAAGACTAAGAAAGAGAAAGTACAAATGGCAAACGTACCCAATTCCTCTGCGGTAGGAAGTCTAACGTACGCAATGCTTTGCACGCGTCCGGACATTTGATATGCATGGCCATGGTAAGCCGCTATCAAGCTAATCTTGGACAAGCTCACTGGCAAGCCATCAAAAGGATTATGAGATACCTACAAGGAACAAAAGACTTAGCTCTATGTTACTAAGGAAGGGATCTGAAGCTAAAAGGGTATAGTGATGCTGACTGGGCAAGTGATAGAGATGAACGAACATCCACCTCAGGTTATGCTTTTATCCTTGAAGGTGGAATTGTTTCTTGGTGTAGCAAGAAACAAACTTGTGTTGCTCTGTCCACAATGAATTCAGAATATGTTGCACTTGGATCAACTGTTCAAGAAGATGTTTGGCTAAGGAGGTTTCTACGCCAAATGGGTATTACAGCTTATGCCCATGAAGTTGTACTTGTCTATTGTGATAGTACTTCAGCCTTGGCATACACTAAGGATCCTAAGTATCATGGCAAATCTAATCACATAGATACGCGATATCATTTCTTTAGGAACAAGGTTACCAAGGGTGAAGTAGTGTTAAAACATATCTCAACTAACAATATGCTTGTTGATCCCATGACTAAACCCATAATTAGAAACTCTTTTCTGACTCATGTAAAGAAAATGGGTTTACGTAGGGTTTGATGTGTTTTTTCTTTGTATTTGATATTATTATTTGAATAAAAAGGCATTGAAGTTTTTCATTTCATATTTATTTATTTTTAAAATGATTGTTTACACATCTTTGCGAGTGTCGCCAAGCTAGAATCGTTTTTCACATAAGCGATTCGCCCTAGTGCTGAGATAGTGAGCATGATGAGACATTTGGGTCCTTAACGCAATGGGCTGCGAGACCGAACATGTGTATGTTGCACATACCAATATGCACAAGATAGAATGTCGCCTTCGAAATGTCTACGATGAGACTTAACAGAAGTCGAACATGAATTTGTTTCATGTTTAAGCTTGTAGAACCGGATGTGAGTATCTAGGTGGGTGCCGAGAGGGCGACTATGCTAGAAGACTCAGGTTAGGCACTTGTGTAGCGACTAGACTAAGATCTGTATGGGGTATGTCCAATGGACATATGACACACTCATTGAGATGAGGATACACCATAGCATACAAATCATAGTGTATGTGCTATAATGGACCAAAAGTGAGAGTGATGAATTAATCCCTGATTCAATCACTGTGTGAAGCACAAAGGGTCTATACAATTCCACCATTTATGCCCTTTGGACTAAAGCCTATGTTAGAAAGAGGAGGTTTGATGATTGCTACTCTAGCACGTTTATCTAAAACGATCGAGTTAATTATTGTCCCAAGAAGCGTGTCTAGGCAAGCAGTTAAACCAAATTAGACTAACATGAGAGCTTAGGGAAGACAATTTGAAGACAACACTATGTCATGTGATTCATTAGCTGTGCAGCGTCTTTTTGATATTTGTTATCAAATATAAGAAATGGATACATGATACTTGTGAGACATGACATTGCTTTTTATAAACGAGGGATAAAGAATGTCAAGTATGGTTTATGACGAACAATCTAAGGTATAAAGCGATGAACTTTCGAGTGATGCACTATTGTTAGTTTAGTGATAGCTTAATGATAGTGCTCATACTTATGTACGTTTTTCTTGCAAGGTCGCGCGTCCTATTTCTTGTATAAGGAGATAAACTAGAATGGATGTGAACTAAGTATGTTGATTGATATTATGCCACACCCTATATGGGTGAGTGGGAGATGTAGGATTTATCTAATATGACAAATTCCATAAGTTGAAGAGTCCACCCACATGAGGATATTAACATCCTAATTACTAACGTAGTAATTAGATGAATGTCTAAAGCCATTTCAGTTTGGAATGTGAATGACATTTAATTCACTATATCATTCTCTTCCTAAAGTTACATAAGGAGGCTTAAGGCAAGAGAGAAAATAGTGTGAGAGAAACACAAGGCTTTTCCATAAAGTTCACATATTCTAGTTAGGTCTCTAGGGCTATCACTATTTGCCCTAGGTCTTGTGAGGTGAAAATCAAGGGGCAACTCGACATACTGTAGCCAACCTAATGACCTTCCAAGTTCAAGACGTGCACTGAAGAACAAAGCACTTGTCCGTGTTTGTAGGAGTGTGTCGAGATTCAAGCTTCCGCACAAAGGTACGTACATTCATCCAACAATTAAGTTTTTAACTTGTAATATGGCCGCATGATCAATAACCTATTAATTTAAAATATGTAATTAAAAACAAAATAAATGATAAATTTCAGTCTAAGAACGATATGAGACGATGATCAATTGACAAAAGTCAAATATGGTGTTTAAGTCATTACCAAGTAGTTGGGATTTGATTGGGATGTTTTTTATAGATCAATTGACCACTCATTGGGTCCTTGTACATATGTTTGGCACATGTAGGGCAAGCAGCATACCACCATTCATATCTTGTGTTAAATTGCTTAATTGATGTCTTGCACAAAAATGTATCATCTTGTGAAATATTCAGAAAGATGTTTAGATGGTCAATAATCATTAAATAGAAATCTTCTGTGAAAGAAGTAAAAAGTGAATAAGATTGTTTTAATCTAACACGATAAAATATAAGGATTATGTGTACCTTATATAAATCTGGGTCCAAATAGCCCAATTCTTCAATAATCACCTTTTTCCAGTCTGCAAAACTTCAATCTCATTTGCCTGATTGGAGGGAGGGAGTGTTCTAACAGGGTGAGGCCAACCGGAAAACCAGCAACAATTTTGATCTAACATTAGTCGAATGTGCATTAAAAAACAATAACTATTTTTCTATTAATAATTCTAAATGTTTTATGATTTTTATTTTATGATAATTAATGGACTTACACTTATTCTTATGAATTTGATTCTAGAGTGTCTGGATCAACAAAGAAAAGCGTTGAACCAATGTTGTTGAGGATGATGTTGTCTGTGCTCAAAATATTAACAAATAAGAAAATGAAAATAGAAAGAAGGAAAAAAGATGTATCAGCTGACATTGTAAGCAGTTATGTAAATGTTTGGAAAAAAAAAAGGATAAATTTAAACCTATAGGATTTAGGTCTTGTCTACATTGCATGGATGGTGTTTAATGAAAAAAGGAAACTGTAAAAATTAACTCTTGCAAATCGAATATAGCCTTGATAACAAATTTATTGTCATAATATATTGTTCTGTTAAACATAGGTGGAAATTGATAAATGACTAACTCACACCTGCACTCATTTTTAAAGAAGAAAATTAAAACAGATGCAACAAAGTATATGTATGAACACTGTGTTGTTCAAACACTATATAATAGCATAACAATTCATTTTCACACATAAAAATATTTGCGTTATAGAGGCACAGAACACCCGGACTTACTTTAAAAAATAGTTCAAGATTAAATAAAACTATATAACACTGTCTAGCAAAGAGAGATACAAAATTTCAAAACTAAACTGGCACCTAAACATCTGAGAAAGACAATACCAAACAAATAATTTTTTGATTAAAATATATACCTACAAATAGCTTGACTTTCAAGCTCGTAAAGGCTGCAATTATTGGTTGGAGCAGTGAATCGAACGACAAAGAAGTAAAGCTATGTGTAATGTCTGACCACAATATAATCTTAGCTTCTTCTTTTCTGCCAAATAAAATAATTAACAAAAATATTGAAAAAGCGATTAAAATCTTATAGAACTTTTTATCCAAAATACATTAAATTATATTTTTTTTTAAGAAAAGCATATGATAGCACAATGTCACAAAAGAGAAAAACAACAATTTGGATATCCATGATATAGACACTTTGTTACAGAAAAAAATCAAAAAATGTGCTATGTAGAGGAAATAACCTGATGTTCTGAATGACCACGTCACACTTGTGATCAATTCTATGATTCAGTTGTATGTGCTCCAAACGCTGGACTCCAACCACATGACAAATAACATATCCAAATTTGAAAAAAGATAATGTTTTATAAAACAGGTACCAATGCATTCTAATATTACCTGTTAGGATATCAACTTTGTTCAGTCAAGGATACAAATCTTGTCAACTTGTTAAAAACTATTTTAGCAATGAACATGACATGAGTGTCGTGCGACACTACTCGATACTGGCCTCTCATTTTGTTGGTGTGAAAAAATCATAATCTCGTAGCAAGCACCTGCTTCAATTTTTGGGACTATTATTTCATAGTCCATTTCGTCAGAAGACGTTCCAATCACCTGTTGCTTAATAATCAAACATGGGAAAGCAAGAAAAAGAAATTGCCAAACACCTTATCAATGAGTAAATGATGTTGAATTTGAAACTTCAAATAATATGAAAATAGATGAAAATGACAAACATTAAAGACTAACATGAATAGTAAATACTAAAAGTTAATTTATCGCTGTAATTAACAATTTAAAGCTGATGGATACCCATAAAAAAAATTTACATGTTACATAGAGTTATCATGAGAGTTGATATATTTAATACTTGAAATAATATGAAACTAGATGTAAATGACAAATATTAAAGAATAAGATGGATAGTAAACACTGAAAGTCAATTTATCAATGTAATTAACAGGTTAAAGACAATGGATATGCACACAAAAAAAAAAAAAAAATTCTTATCGCATAGAGCTTGCATGATAACTGATATGTTATTCTGTGATAGAAAATCAAAGAATACAAAGATTAGAAATTGATTGCAGATTATGTTTATCTTAGACAACAGAAATGCCATGCAATGTGCATTAGAACAAATAAAAATTGTTAGCACGTGCTGTTAAAGGCTTATCAGTCAATATTATTAAAGATTGATTATTGACCTTTACATCGAGCATAAATGTCATTGAGAGTTTTCCATTTCACTGGAGTTTCACTTGTAGAGTTAGATTGACCTTGC
This sequence comes from Malus domestica, assembly GCF_042453785.1. Taxonomy (NCBI): domain Eukaryota; kingdom Viridiplantae; phylum Streptophyta; class Magnoliopsida; order Rosales; family Rosaceae; genus Malus; species Malus domestica. Next base: position 30,504,963 of record NC_091675.1, read on the forward strand.
TCAGTTTGAGAATGTGAAAACAATTCTTGTTGAACATTGCTCCTTCTAATTGAGATAGTGGTTTAGTTTCGGCCTCCGCAATTTCAGCTCCTTTCAGTCTCTCATCAAATCTCAAATTCATAGGTAGTTTTGAAAGCCTTTTTATTGGTTTTCCAATCACTGATTCCACTTTCATGGACTTCTTGACAACATGATCTTTTTTTATGGACAAGTTGTAAACCCTGACAAATGCTTCATCTAATTTTTTCTCAACTATCCAGAAGTATCACAATAACAAATACATCCAAACACTTTGAGATGCTTGATTCATGGCTTTTTTCCACTGGAATCCTCAAAATGGTATCTTGTTTGCAACTCCCTTGGTTGAACACCCATTAAGTATGTAGAATGCAGTGTTAGCTGCACACCCTGAAAGAAATAGGGTAACTTCTTCTCATGTAGCATGTTTTTTGCCATTTTTTCAATGGTTTCATTCTTTTTCTCTGCAACACTATTTTGTTAAAGGAATATGTCATTGTAAGCTGCCTTTCTAATCCAGCATTTTCACATAATTTATGAAATCTATAGAGGTATACTCACCACCTCTATCACTTTTCAATTTCTTTATTTGACATCCACTCTGAGTACAACCATGGCTTTGAATTTCTTGAATATACCGAACACTTCATATTTGTGTTTCATGAAGTATAACTGATAGGTTCTAGTGCAATCATCAATGAATGAATATGTATTTGTTTCCACCAAGTGTAGTGACTTGCATAGGACCATACACATATGAGTGAACAAAACTCTAGAAGATAGCTTGCTCTCTAAGTTTTCTGTTTACTAAATGCATCACTGTGTTGTTTTTCTACAACACAACTTACATACACACCATGTATTTCTTTTATTTTTGGTAGCTGATACACTATTTCACTGTCAGCTAACAACTTTATACATTGGAAATTCAAATGACCTAGCTTTTATGCTAGTCCCAAGCATTGTCTTCAACTATACCCTTCAAAGTTTTTGGATTCATATCCTTCATGATTTAGGGGAAACATCTATTTCTAGCCATTTGCATTGTTGCTACATGATACTCCAGTTGTTTTCTTCAAAAATACCCACCAAATCATCACCAACTAGTAGAAAGTTCTATGCTGAATCATTTGACCCACTCAGTAAATTTTCATCAAGATCTAGAACTAACATCACTTCGTTAATGTTTCTAGTTCCATCTTTTGTTTCAATCAACTAAAGTACCATTTTCTTATGGCTTGTACTAACTGTTCTTTGCCTATATTCACCTTTGAAGTCATAGACTTATCAACATTTACCAACAATGAATCATGTGAAGCCATGTAGTTACTGCATCCACTATTAATATACCAAACATGCTCATTTTAACAGTAGAAGTAGAGTGACAAGCCAAAAAACATAGTTGCCTCATCTTCTACATGCTTAGAAGTTTGCACTATTTGCTTCCTTATTGCGGAATATATTTTTATTCCAATAAGCTTTCCAGAGTTAACTAACTTTGAGTTAATAAGTAACAGAGTCAAACACATATAAACCTGTAGACTTAGGTGAGCTGTAGATCCCTTCATAACATTGCACGTGGGGTCAAAAACATCTTTTAATCATTTTACCAGACTAATATGCGTCGGACTTGGGTGTTTCTGTTCGGAATACACTTAATTGACATTCCTACACTACTTCCATGAATTAAAGATCCATTGGAATAAAATTCTATCATGGAGATTTTCATGTTTGGATTACTCTACCACACCTGCTTTAGGAATGAGACCGCAACATAACATACTTGACTTAGTACACTAGTCTGGGATATAGAAGTAATCATACTTCGGGACCAGAGTTCAGAGTCACCCCTCAACTAATTTTTGGTTTGCCCTTTTCATTATTCCCTTGAATAGCCAGAGCCCATGTTTGATTGGATAAGCCACACACTTTTGGTTGCATAAACTTTCTAGAAGGCAAATGGTGCATTGGAAGCTCCAGATAACGGGTCATGTCCCAATGTCCATAGTCCACCAAACGTAACATCACTTAATACGACTCGAGTATTCCAACCTTCTAACCGGAACACCACGGACTAAGCTTTATCACAAGAAACTCCTCTAATACTATTGCTTTAAATTTTTAGACTTGCAGTTTTGCAGAGTTTCAAAGTTGTGTGATATTTAGGATATTGAGAGCTTCCATGTACAATAAAGAAAAATAAACAAACAAACAAAAGTCATGTGATAATCAAACTAAATTCTTATTATAAAAGAATGGGAGTTTGATGGGTGGGTATGAGTGAATCCACATTTGATTGCCTACATATCTCTGAAATTGGATAACCTAATCACAGGTGTAGCTCTAAGATTAAGGTGATACGATGTGTAGTTACATAGGGGCTCATCTTGCTCCTTAACTAAGGCAAGCTTTCGAGATGCTTCTCCATGTGTACGCGTAGACAAGCGGTGTTAAAGTTCTCAATAATATCGCCGGAGTTTGGCGATATTCCATCTCTTGCTAATTGGAGTTTCATCCATCTGCGTAGGGTTGTATGGCCATTTGCCTCCTACTCCAATGACTTTGTATGGACCTTCCCAATTTTCCCCGAACTTGCACTCTCTAGGTACTTTGGTGTTCTTGAAGACTTCCCTTAAAATAAGATCTCCACTTTGAAAGTTTTAAGGTTTGACCTTTTCGTTGTAGTACAAGCGGATCTGTTGTTGATAGGTAGCAAGTCAAACTCAGGCACATTTTATGCATTCTTCCACAAAGTCGAGCTCGGACTTGAGAACTCCAGCATTTTTCAATTCAATATGTTCTTCAGTATACAAGTTTGCATTATTATGACGTGGATTGGGATGATGGCTTTAGTTTCATAAGCCATGGAAAACGTACTTTATCCAGTTGCTTTCTGAACGATAGTGCGATATACCCATAGAATTCAGGCAATTTTTCTGGCCACTTGCCCTTCTTTTGCTCAAGTCTTTTCTTCAAGCATTGAATGATCGTTTTCTTTGAAGCCTCTGCTTAGCCACTAGTTTCTTTGCAGACCTTTAGTCATCAGACGATTCCATGTCAGTTTGAACAGGGGCTCGAATTAGCAATTTTTGCTGGGTTCGTAAAGGTGTCATCGCATCCTTTATTCTTATGGAAATCCGAGATACAAGATTTGAAGTTAAAAAGATTTGATCGGTTCTCTGCCAGAAAAGCTCTCGGAATTTTTGAAAGTCTGTTAACAGAGGTATTGATTCTCATAAAGGCTTCACAAAAATGGTCCATTGTGGGGGTAGCTCCGCCATCAATGGCGCCATTGTTTCCTGGATCTGCAGAGGCGTAAGGATGTTGATTGCTTCCTCCATAGAATTTGGTATCGACGTTCATTGAACTCTTTGAAGTATACATAGCGTAATAGAGTGATTTAGTTGGGGGAATACAAGTTCATCTCAATGAAAGCACCAATTGTTGTAACCAAATTTGCACACCGCAGCGGACCGATGAGCTAAGCAAATTCGACTACCTCTAAAAGAGAAGATAACCACGATTAACGTTGGGTGCCAGTGGGGTACCAACTAAAGGCTCTTTGACGATCAAGTGAGCAAGAATATAAGATTAAAGCAGTGGGTAAAAGAATAAAGCATACAATTAGTGCGTTACCAGAGATAAACCCTAGATGAGATATTTATACTAGTCAGGAGAGAGACATTTTAGGATATGAAACTCGTATTTAACCTTATATAAATAGCCAAGCCTCTATCTTTTTTTAGGGTTACTCAGTGTCTGTTTTCTCTTTGATTTTGTCTTCTAAGTTTCTTGTCAATTCAACCCCGACGGAAATTTGGACAAATAAAATGTATGAAATCGGTATCTCTTCAATATTGGAATGAGAAATCTAATTAATCCAATATTGGAAGAAATGAATCTATAGTAGTTGGTACAATTGAAATATGAATTGGGCATCTATGAATTTTAGATCTCTTGCAACGTTGGAATGAGAATATTACTAAATCAATAGTGGAAAAAACAGGTACACTAGAATATGGTATAAGTGAAATTTATATTGGGCATGCATGAATTTGGATGACCTACCACATAGGGCAATCTTTAGATTTTAATTTTTTTTTGTTTAAATCTTTCCTTAGACAAAAAGAAAATTAGATACAGCTAGCTCATGAACGAAACGTAATTAGAATATTAAATCTCAACCAAATTCTTTTTCTTTTCTTTTTTTTGAGAAAAATCTGAATATATTCAAATAGAAACCAAAGTTGTCAATACATTAATTTAATTACCATGTATGAAATATGCACATCCAACAGGAGTTTCAAGCCACTCACCCTGAATGCCTTGGGTGCTATATAAATCAGGATTACAAAATTACATGTGCACTCCAACAAGTTCTCTCAAAGAAAAGGAAAAGGATTATACACGAACAAAAAAAGTTTACTAATCACTCGTCTAATCTTCTGTTGCCCTCTTTATTCCGAGGCTTGTGCATGGAGATCAAGACAGGTATGCAGTATGCTTGAGCAAAGTTTGATGTATCCCATAATTTTTCTTAAAGGTTGTTCATGTGCAGAACTGTGTCAGTATTTGATTTATATCCAAAGACATGTTCATATATCAAGCAGTGTCAATTTATTCTGTTAGCTTTATTCGAATAGGCTGTCTTGGGTTTAAATCTCATGATGACGTACGTGAAGAAGACAAGATACAATTGTCACCTATTTACTAGATTTGAAAATAATGTATTTTCTCCCCCTAATAATGAGTAGAACAAGATACTAGTGTTTATATAACTCTTCCAACGAGGAAGGCCCAACATGACGGTAACATTGAAAACTTTGAGACCCAAAGATACATGCCCAATGGTACACCTATTTTAGGGACAGAAGGGTGGAACAGCAAAAAGGAAAGGTTTAAGAAAGTTTGTGGCGATATGCATCATGCTTTGTTTCTTTATTTAGATTAAACAAGGTATATTTTACTTTCCATACAAATATTACATAGTTTAATACGAAATATCAACAAGATCTCATAAGATTCTTAAACATAATCTATTTAGAAATTACGTAATGACATTCGTAATTAATAAGAACTGCAACATCCAACTCCTTTATTAGTTTATTTCTTCGTCTCTTTTTTATCTTTCGATCAGTTAGACCTAACACCTAGAGAGTATCAATGATTAATATTTTTTTTCTTCGCGCACTTGCACGAGGATCCTTTAGCTTGTTTCTAAAAGAATTGTGCTCGATTGCTGAGCTTCTTTTCATTTTCTGTTTATATAGAACTTTACAAGTATAGTTAATTAGAACTTTACAGGTATAGTGAATATTTCACATGGATACACTGCATCAATGTTTCTGCATCTGAGTATGGGCAGCATTTGTTTAATGCATGCGTGGGCAGCATTTGTTTAATGCATCTGCATCTGAGTATGGGCAGCATTTGTTTAATGCATGCGTGGGCAGCATTTGTTTAATGCATGCGTTGAGTGTATTGCAGAGTCATGCAGAGTCATTCACAACACTTGGTTTATCACACCCCCGCAAGCTGAGCGGTTACCGGCGAACGGGAAGCTTGGAAAGAAGATAATTGAAACGATAAGTGGACAGTCCTTTGGTCAGGAAATCAGCAAGTTGATCTTGCATAGCAACATAACCAACTTGTAATTCCTGGCGTGTGACCTTTTCCCGAATGTAATGATAATCGACTTCGACATGGCGAGTGCGGGCATGAAAGACAGGGTTTGAGGCAAGGGAGATTGCAGAAATATTATCACACCACACCTTTGGAGGAGATAGATGAAGATGCAGGTCTTTGAAGAGCTTACGAAACCAAGAAATAGTAGCTGCAGTTATGGCAAGTTGTCTGTATTCTGATTCTGTGCTAGAGCGAGACACTCCTTTTTATTTCTTAGAACTCCAGGACACAAGGTTTGGACCAAGAAATATACAGTACCCGCCAGTGGATTTGCGATCATCCGGATCTCCTGCATAATCAGAGTCGGCAAAGGCAGTGAGAGTGAGAGGTCCATGTTTATACACAAGGCCATGATCTGGTGTGGACTTCAAATAGCGAAGTATTCTTTTAACAGCAATCCAGTATGTTGTGGTTGGTTGATGCATGAACTGGCAAACCTGGTTGACAGAGAAGGCAATATCAGGACGGGTGAAAGTGAGATATTGGAGTGCACCCACTACACTCCGGAACTTAGTAATATCTTGTAATGGTTCGCCGTCATATAAGCTGAGACGTTTGCCACTGACTGCAGGAGTGGAGACAGGTTTACAGGCCACCATGTTTGTACGGTGAAGCAAATCAGAAATATATTTAGACTGTGAGAGATGAATGCCATTACTAGAGCGATGAACCTCCATACCCAAAAAATAATGGAGAGGACCAAGATCTTTCATTGAAAAAACCGAGCCCATGTCCTTGATCAAGGTGTTTATACACTGAATGTTGTTGCCTGTGATAAGGATGTCATCTACATAGATTAATAAGTAAATACGAATTAAACCATGACAATACACAAAGAGAGATGAATCTGCTTGGGAGGCCACGAAACCCAGGTGTTCCAGATGATTAGAAAAACATTGGAACCATGCCCTAGGGGCCTGTTTAAGACCATACAGAGAGCGCCGCAATTTACAGACATGTGTGGGATATTGAGGATCAACAAAACCTATAGGTTGTTTCATGTAAACTTCATCAGATATTGAACCATGTAAAAATGCATTTTGAACATCCAGTTGGCGTATAGGCCATGAAAAATGAACAGCCATAGCAATAATAAGGCGGATGGTTGAGTGTGTCACCACTGGACTGAAAGTTTCTCCATAATCAAGACCTGGTTGTTGATGAAAACCATTGGCCACAAGACGAGCCTTAAACCTGTCAATCGACCCATCAGACTTTCGTTTAATACGAAAAACCCATTTATTTGGTAATACATTCATGGTAGGATTATAAGGTACCAAAGACCATGTGCCCGCCCGTTGTAGGGCATTGAATTCATCAGCCATAGATGTCCTCCATTCTTGAAATTTATTGGCTTGACTGTAGCAGGTAGGTTCAGACATAGCAGTTATGGTGGAAGTATGGGCATACTTAGGGTTAGGTTTAGAAATGCCAGCTTTTGCACGTGTAACCATAGGATGGATGGTTGGGGGGGCTATAGTGATTGGGGTTGTCGAAATGGGAGGGAGTAGTATGGTATGGCGGGATGAGTGTAAAGATGATTGGATGGGAGAAGAAGTAGGAGTCAAAAGGTGGGTGATAGAGACGGGTGAGGGAAAGTGATTGTCTGAAAAAGTGTTGGAATGGGTGAGGGAAGTATGGGATAGAGTAGGATGAGATGGCGAATTTTGTGGGGATGGAAAAGTGAGTTCAGATGTCCCAAGAGGAACAGGATTGCTATCATGCAGAGAGGATGAGACGGGAGTAACACTGAGATTGTCATGAAATGGAAAACAATTTTCATCAAAAATAACATGTTTAGACATGAAGACACGACCTGTGCATGGGTCAAGACATCTATACCCTAATTGATTTTGAGAATAACCTAAGAAAACACATTTCTTGGAACGAAAATGCAATTTGTTTGACATGTATGGACGTAGGTATGGAAAGCAAGCACACCCAAAAACCTTAAAAAAATCATAAGATGGTTCTCGATTAAACAATTTTGTGTATGGAGAAGTTAATTTCAAAACTTTAGTTGGCAGTCGATTAATCAAAAAATTAGCAGTATGTAGAGCTTCAGACCAATAGGTTTGTGGCATGGATGCATGAGCAAGAAGAGTGAGACCAGTTTCAACCAAATGACGATGTTTTCGTTCTGCCATACCGTTTTGTTCAGGATGGTGAGGGCATGTATATTGATGATGAATGCCATGTTTTTCCAAATAAGATTTGAAAGTTTTGTTAATATATTCTCCTCCACCATCCGTTTGAAAAGTTTGGATTTTTGTTTGAAATTTATTCTCCATTTCAGTTTGAAATTTAATAAATGTTGAGAACACATCAGATTTTAGTTTTAATGGATAAAGCCATGTATATCGTGAATAATCATCAATGAAAATCACATAATAGCGAAAACCAGAAATTGACAAAGTAGGGGACGTCCATACATCAGAATGAATAAGTTGTAAAGGAAAATGAGAAATAGAATTTGATGGGGAAAATGGCAATTTCTTGCTTTTGCCCAGAGGGCATGAATGACAGACAGAATTAAAATGGTGCCTAGTAAGAGGCACTTTGCTAGAGGAAGCTAAATGCTTTAAAATAAATAACGAAGGATGACCGAGTCTAGAGTGCCAAATACGATCATCAACCTTGACTCCCATGCACGAAAATAGTCCATGTCTTTTAATGGAATTAAAACTTGAATAAGGATAAACACCAGTGTTACTCCGGCCTGATAAAAGGATCCTCCCCGAGCGGATATCCTGAACACGGAAGAAATTAGGATGAAGGACAAAGAAATAGTCATTGTCAGAAGAGAATTGATTGATAGATAATATATTTTGAGAGGCATCAGGGCAATATAAAGTATTTTTAAGAGTATAGGAGCTAGTAGGAGAGTAAATAAAAGAGGTGCCTATGTGGGAAATGTGCAAACCTTGACCACCATTAACACCACCGACTTGATCTATGCCTGTGTACTCCTGTGCACTTGTAAGTTGTCCAGGATCATTAGTAATATGTGTGTTCGCTCCAGAGTCCAGAAGCCATGTTGTGGGAGCATGAGATGCAGACTGGGGTACACGGGTTGACTGTGCAGCAAGGGCTGTGAGACGAGCACTTGGAACACGGCCTTCATAAGAAGTATTCATACGGTTGTAACAGTCAATGGCAGAGTGACCATTACGACGACAAATCTGACAACGAAGTGGTGGACGATCAGACGAAGAGGGACCTGCACCAAGGATACCGCCATGGGGACGTCCTGGATTAGGAGCAGCAGCAACATGTGGGCGAGCCTGATTGCCACTACGAGGATGGACAGCACCACGGCCTCCACCACGGGCAAAGCCTGCATGAGCAGTCTGCCGACGTCCACGATTAGCAAACATGGCAGTCAAGACAGGAGTGTCTCCAGACAAATTGAAGGTAAGGTGACGAGCTTCAGCACTGAGCAGCAGTGCTTCCAAAGCAGCATACGAAATAGGATTTTCTCGGGCTTGAATGGAGGTGACTGTGTTCTCATACAGTGGTCTAACATTATTCATGATCGTGGCAATTAAGTCCGAGTCAGCAATGGGAGAACCAGATAAGGCTAACTGATCAGCCAAGGTGTTGAGTTTGTCCAAATAATCGGCAATACTGAGATCACCACGCCGGAGATTGAGAAGTTCCCCGCGGAGTTGAATAACACGATTGTGGGAGGAAGGTGCATATCGGTCCTGTAAAGCCTTCCAGGCCTCGGCAGCACTAACACATTTGACGACAACATGCATAACAGGAGGAGAGAGAGAACTAGTCAGCCATGATAGAACCATCTGGTCAGTTTGGATCCAAGGTTCGAAGAGAGGATTGATGGTGTCAGTGAGTTGACCATCATCATTCAGTTGATGAGCAGAAGGGCACTGAGAAGTGCCATCAACATATGGCATCAAACTGCGACTGCGAAGAAGGGGAACAAACTGGGCACGCCACAAGGGATAATTCTGGCGATCAAGTTTTAGAGGAAGAAATGCAGAAACATTAGTGAGGGCAGCGGAAGAAGACATTGTATTTGGAAGAGAAATATGTCGTAAGACTTGGAAAAGGGATGATACCATAAAAGAATTGTGCTCGATTGCTGAGCTTCTTTTCATTTTCTGTTTATATAGAACTTTACAAGTATAGTTAATTAGAACTTTACAGGTATAGTGAATATTTCACATGGATACACTGCATCAATGTTTCTGCATCTGAGTATGGGCAGCATTTGTTTAATGCATCTGCATCTGAGTATGGGCAGCATTTGTTTAATGCATGCGTTGAGTGTATTGCAGAGTCATGCAGAGTCATTCACAACACTTGGTTTATCAGTTTCTTCCAAATTGATGTCTGTGTTGTGTGTACAAACTATTATTTTTTTAGTTTTACTCAATTATTTTAAATACTTATACATAGAAATCAAAATGTATATTATGTATAGGGAAATTATTTTGCAAATTTCTTTTTTATGATCACCCAGGTATATGTCTCTTACCTCAATTTTAAGTTATCCAATTCAAAATAGAACAAACTGGCCCTCTATTACGGTGGTGGAGAACAACAGTGATGGAGAAGAATAATGTCCTTGCACCACTGCATAGGTTCGAACCTTATCGGCTCACTAATCTAACAAATCTATCGTTTGACAAAAAACTTGCCACTTAGTACTACAGTCTAATGGTATTCCTCTTCATTTGTAAGTAAGAGGTCTTAGGTTCGAATTTGAACCACATTAGTGTAGATAGATCGTTTGTTCAAAAAAATATATATAATCAAAATAGAACATGAAGCAAAATAAATGCGGGAAAATTATTTTATAAAATATAATTGTGCACTTTAAAATTTTTATATTTAAAAAGAAAAAAATATTCATATAAAGAATGTAAAACTAATTTTTTAGAGTGCCATGATAGTTCCCAAAACAAATTATTAATATGATACTTGTCATGTAATCAATACAAGGAAGACTGTCATGTGTTGACAATGGCAAATGTAAGACCAAGAATGCATGAATAATTTTCTGGTTCCAATTAAAGGAGGTGCTATAATCCTAAATGGATTGACATTCTTCACTTTGCTATCAAATTTGAAGGCAACGTCAATTTTTTTTTGTGTTTTATTTTTATGCTGGACCAACATATTTCTTTATTTTTCTTCACTTATTATTTTCTTTCTTGTTATATAAAAATAAAAATAAAAAGTGATTTTCTAGGTCCAACAATGCTAAAATCCTACATGGATTGACATTCTTTAGCCAAATTTAAAGGCAACGTCAAAAAAAATTTGTGTTTTATTTTAATGCTGGACCAACATATTTCTTTATTTTTCTTCGATTATTAATTACTTTCTTATTATATTCTAACCCACTTGATTTTAAAAATCTTAATTTGACATCTTGGTTGAAATATGAGACTTCAAATAATATTATTTTGTCACATCAACAATGAAAATGAAATTTGACATCTTCATTGGAGAAGATCTTAGATACTTCAGAGTAAGAATACTCTAATTATTTTTAAGTGTTGGACATTGATTCTTATATTTTTAAATGATTAAAGAAAAAACTTGATATAAGTTCGAGGTTTTAAACCAATACTAGCAAATGGTCTAGTTTATTAACATAAATCCAATCTCGTAAGTTTAGGACTATTTAATATTGATAGTTAAACTTTTTCCTAATTATCTTTGCTTATTTTTTTTTAATTATTTCTTATTTCTTTTTGCTCTAACCTCCATATATAGATTTTTTTTTTATATTTTTTACAGTCAACCTATATTATAGATTAATTGTATTTATCTAACTATATGATAAATTCTTTTTTGATAATAAACTTGTATAACAAATTGATTTGTGTTGCTCATAGGTATATTATGTTTTTGTACCTTATGTTTAGGTTCCATATCTCGTTTATAGGTATAATAAACCTTCATATATTTGTTATTTGGGTTAGGGTTGAATGTTCTGCAAATGAATTTGTGTTAGTATATTGGTTTTTTGTTAGGAGATATTAAGTAGATTTATTATAATTAAAAAATGCATGAAATTAGAAAATCTGTAATATATTTAAAAAATATAAAATGTGAATAAAAGAAATAAAAGTAAAGGAAAATAATAGTGCACTTAACCTAAATAATCATGTTGATTTTTTTGACCGAGATTAAAACACCTAAATTATTTTCATTTTCCGGAGTACGGTAGAAAAATCTAATAGAGGACAAACCATCGGCGCATCATGCACCGGGCTGTTGCATGTGCCACTGCTTTAGGATCACGGACTCGAACTCATTCCTTCCTTTTCCAGATTTTTTTTAGTGAAACCATTACTTTTCCAGATTAATTTTTAAGGCAGTTGCGGCCAATGTATTTTAGTAATAAAAAAAGGTTCCTGTGACCTCCCCATGGATTCTTGATAGGCCTGGCAATTCCTGACACGACCCGATAACCCGACACGACACGACACGAAATTAACAGGTGTTCGGGTCGACACGATAACGAAACGGGTCGTTATCGGGTAACCCGATAAGCACCTGTTAAGATAACGGGTTTGTTCGGGTATACACGTGGGTAACACGATACACGATAAGCAGAATATTAATTTAATAATTTATAACCCTAAAAAAATACTATAATAATTATATATATGTATTAATTTAACAATTTTATACCCCTAAAAACTATAATAATTATATGTATATATATTAAATTAACTATAATAATTATAATAATTATATATACTATAATAATTATACCCAAAATATTAACTATAATAATTATATATATATATATATTAAATTTTATACCCCTAAAAACTATAATAATTATACATACAAAATAAATAGATTTAAATCTACTTAATAAATAAATATATATATATACACACACACACACCATTGAACTTCATGAGATACGAATTATACGAAACTAATTTCAACGATCCAACCGTCACACATGTTTGTATATACTTCGAGATCGCATACGCCAAAAATTGCAAAAAACAAACATTCAGAGAGCAAGTAACGGGACAAAACTTTTTTACGGTTATAAACGAAAAATCACGATTTAACGGTCATTTTAACTCCGATTTTGATGATTTTTTACAACCACACCCCTTGACCCTATATGAATACAATGATTGAATTCGATCTTCAATTTAAAATATTTACACTAGTAGATACCACAAAATCTTATGTTATACTTAATAAAAGTATGAATAAACTCTTAAGTATTAGTGAATCTATTGTTTTGATGGGATACGCATTCTACAAAACTAGTTTCAATGATCCAACCGTCAAACATGTTTGTATATACTTCGAGATCGCATACGCCAAAAATTGCAAAAAACAAACATTCAGAGATCAAGTAATGGAACAAAAATTTTCAACGGTTATAAACGAAAAATCACGATTTAACGGTCATTTTAACTCCGATTTTGATGATTTTTTACAACTACACTCCTTGACCCTATATGAATACAAGTAATGAATTCGATCTTCAATTTAAAATATTTACACTAGTGGATACCACAAAATCTTATGTTATACTTAATAAAAGTATGAATAAACTATTAAGTATTAGTGAATCTATTGTTTTAATGGGATACTCATTCTACAAAACTAGTTTTAAAGATCCAACCGTCAAACATGTTTGTATATACTTCGAGATCGCATACGTCAAAAATTATAAAAAACAAACATTCAGAGATCAATTAACGGGACAAAACTTTTTGACGGTTATAAAAAGAAAAATCACGATTTGACGATCATTTTAACTCTGATTTTGATGATTTTTTGCAGCTACACTCCTTGACCTTATATGAATACAATGATTGAATTCGATCTTCAATTTAAAATATTTACACTAGTGGATACCACAAAATCTTATGTTATACTTAATAAAAGTATGAATAAACTCTTAAGTATTAGTGAATCTATTGTTTTGATGGGATACGCATTCTACAAAACTAGTTTCAATGATCCAACCGTCAAACATGTTTGTATATACTTCGAGATCGCATACGCCAAAAATTGCAAAAAACAAACATTCAGAGATCAAGTAATGGGACAAAAGTTTTCAACGGTTATAAACGAAAAATCACGATTTAACGGTCATTTTAACTCCGATTTTGATGATTTTTTACAACTACACTCCTTGACCCTATATGAATACAATTAATGAATTCGATCTTCAATTTAAAATATTTACACTAGTGGATACCACAAAATCTTATGTTATACTTAATAAAAGTATGAATAAACTCTTAAGTATTAGTGAATCTATTGTTTTGATGGGATACTCATTCTACGAAATTAGTTTCAATGATCCAACCGTCAAACATGTTTGTACATATTTCGAGATCGCATACGCCAAAAATTGCAAAAAACAAACATTCAGAGAGCACGTAACAGGACAAAACTTTTCGACGGTTATAAACGAAAAATCACGATTTAACGGTTAATTTAACTCCGATTTTGATGATTTTTTACAACTACACTCCTTGACCTTATATGAATACAATGATTGAATTCGATCTTCAATTTAAAATATTTACACTAGTGGATATCACAAAATCTTATGTTTATACTTAATAAAAGTATGGTATAGTACTATTGTTTTATTTTTTTTCATAATTATTTTGGTAAACTTCTCATAATTTGAATGATTTTTAATGTTTGGTTTTTCTATGCTTAGTTTATGCAGAAGATAGTTATGACGTGGAAAACCTTACTGAAAACATCATCAACATAACTCTTGAAGGCAATAGATCAAGCCAAAGTTCCAATGCAATTTCATGATGATCGATGTAAATCGAGGATTTTGTAAATTGAGGTTTAAACTTTTGAGAAAGATTTCACAACCTTGAAAACAAAAACTGTTTCATTTTGCATATCCTTGCACATTTAAAATTTGTAATAGATTAGTAGTGTATGTATTATTTTTTTATTAAGCTCTTATTTTCGAGTGTAGATGTAGTACTTAAACGACAAATGTGTTTTAATGTTTTGAAGTAATATTTATGTGGCAATGTGTGGTATGTGCAAATTTAAGAAAAAAAATATATTTTTCTTAACGGGTCATAACGGGTCGGGTCACTTTACCCGTTGGGTAAAGTGACACGACCTGTTAAGGACCCGTTAAGATAACGGGTGTGACACGACACGACCCGTTAAGATAACAGGTGTTACACGAAAATGACACGAACACGACTGACACGACCCGTTTGCCAGGCCTAATTCTTGAGCACAACACCATCCCTTGTTTTCTTGTGCAGTGGATTAGTTTGAAGGACAGCTTTGGTAAAGAAAGTACTTCTTTAAACCAAAGGAAGATACAATAATATTTGTTTTTTTAATGCCAATTTTTAATATTTTGCATTGGTCGTAGTCGGTTCGAGAAAGTTATTATTTGGGGACAGGCATCCACTTTAGCTCAACATCACATGGAAATTGGATTAAGGAATGTCTTGTCGTTTAAATAAGAGAGAATACATAAACAGATCTGTCAGATCCCACATCGTTTAGAGAGTGGATCCTGTAAGCCTTATATGTATATTCCTATCTCTACCTAGCACAATGCCTTTTGGGAGCTCACTGGCTTCGGGATCTATCGGAACTCCCAAGTTAAGCGAGTTCGCTGAGAAGTTCTCGTGTAAATTCCCAAAAACAAAACTGTGAGGGCATGGTCGGGGCCCAAAACGGACAATATCGTGCTACAGTGGAGTCGAGTCCGGGATGTGATGGGGGTCCAGGCCAGAATGTGACAATTTGGTACTAGAGCCAATCCCTGACCAGATGTGTGCCGACGAGGACGTCGAACCCCTAAGAGGGGTGGATTGTAAGATCCCACATCGTTCAGAAGAGTGGATCCTATAAGCCTTATATGTATATTCTCATCTCTACCTAGCACGAGGTCTTTTGGGAACTCACTGGTTTCGGGTTCCATCGGAACTCCGAAGTTAAGCGAGTTCGCTCAAGAGCAATCCCATGATGGGTGACCCACTGGAAAGTTCTCGTATGAGTTCTCATGAACAAAACCGTGAGGGCGTGGTTGGAATCCAAAGCGGACAATATTGTACTACGATAGAGTCAAGCCTGGGATATGGTGGGTGCCCAGGCCGGGATGTGACATAACTCCACCAAAAAATAGCAATAGTTATTGATTAAACAATAACTGATGGTAGCTAGCTACTTTTGAAGTAACAATGATGTTAATGGAAAAAATATAAACAGTTTCGATATTTTTTTTCACTATTTTTCCATTATAGCGCCTTATTGTTACTCCAACCATTAGCGTAGCTATCATGAATTTTTGTTTAATATTGACTATTTTTTATTTTGCATTGCGGAAAGTAGGTATTAATTTTGAAAATTGGAATGATATAGTTTTGTATCTTATCCATTGTTCAGAAATAATTAGGTGTTCAAAGAAAATTTAATTCAAATAGTTGTTAATAATTAAGCAAGATTAGCTCAGGAGTTAGTAGATCATGTGAACTTACACTGTTTGAGTATAAAAGGATAGGAAAATAGTGAATATGGAAAGCTAAGTTGTTGAAAGGAGCAAAACCCAAAGAAGAACAAGAGAGCTAGTGCACAATGCATGAGTCATTATTCTTCTTCCTCCATAAACTTTTGAAAGGTAACCATCTTTTTCTGTCCTTCCACCATATAGAAAGAATGATTAATCAAGCTCCCTATGCTATTTAGTCCATACACTCTTGTCTCTCTCCATTTGGGTACACATGTCAACTTTGGAAGTGTGCAAGCTCACTAGTTTGCAAGAGAAACTTGTATGACAGTTATACTATTATAGTAACATTCTATATCAATAATATTAGAACATACAAATATATATATGCATAGAGATGTATATGTACCACACAAGTCCTCTAGGTTGGAGGCCACATATGCAATTATCAAACTTCCAATATATTCTCGCATGCAACATTCGCATCCCAATATTGTATTAATCAAGGTTTAAAATATCGATGATATCGGAAATATCGATAATCCAAAAACACGGAAATTTCGATGGAAATATCGGGATATTATCGATATCGATAAAAATTGAATAAAAACCCACGGAAATTGTAAGAAAAACTTGGAAATTTTTATTGAAACTTTGCAGGATGTTTATTTAGTCAATTATCTATTTGTTTATCACAAAAATTTGGAAGGAAATGCATTGCATGATAGATATAACTGATTTAAGTTAATTATATAGCGAGCTGGCAAACACTGTGAGTGTAGAAAATATGTAGTAATTAATGAAAGAAGTTTAAACACACCATAATCATTTATATATAATGAATTAGTACAATATTTTACACTTTATACATTGCATGGTAAGATATATGAGTGACTTAGCAAAGTCTAAAATATCGATGATATCAGAAATATTGGTAGTTCAAAAACACGAAAATTTCAATAAAAATATCGTGATATTATGGATATTTTAAGCCATGGTATTAACTAATATGGTTCTGCTATTAGAAATGTATGAAAATTTTCCATTTGAGGTACTAGGCATGGAAATATGCAAAAAGTAGTGGTTCAAAGCAAAGTGTGTTCAGATCAATGTCGCGGGAGGGGCTTTCTGCCGTGTAAGTTTATCTTACATTGCCGGTCCCAAGCCCGGATAAAGGAGGAGGGGGAGGGCGTCAGGTAGTCGACAGCCGACACTCCATGATCACGTCGAATCCTTATGAAAATGAATCCAGAACGAAATCGCGCTAAAGCTAGGGCGTCACCCGTAAGTGGCGCGCTGTGTGGCCTGAGCACAGTGATAAGTGAGCAAGGGTCGCTGTATCTCCATCGGCACCCGGATGCAGTGTTAAATGAGCAAGGGGGCTATAGAAACTTCTTTTCGAACGACTCCACTCAAAGTTGTTTGGGAGCATACGCTCCTATCAACTTTACACGGGACACACAAAAGAAGTACTTTGATCCTATTAGACGGGGAAGGGTGAAGAAGCTAGGACAGAAGGGTAGAGTTCAAGAGAGCAAACTGCGTTTAGGAACGTGGAATATAGGAACCTTGACGGGAAAATCTATGGAAGTAGTAGAAGTTATGGTGAGGAGAAGGATAAATATTATGTGCCTACAAGAAACTAAGTGGGTTGGTCGTAAGGCAAAGGATCTAGAAAACTCAGGGTTTAAACTATGGTATTCGGGCACAAATAGAACGAGAAACGGTGTTGGCATCATCGTGGACAAGACCTTGACACAAGATGTTGTAGATGTCAAGAGGGTAGGAGATAGAATCATGGCAATCAAGATTGTAATAGGACAAGAACTTATCAATGTGATTAGTGCGTACGCACCTCAAGTAGGGTTGGATACGAGTTCGAAGGAGAAATTTTGGGAAGACCTTGGAGACTTGGTGCAAGGAATTGCTCAGACAGAGAAGTTATTTATAGGAGGAGATTTAAATGGACACGTGGGCAGGGAGGCAGGCAACTATGGAGGTTTTCATGGTGGCCATGGTTTTGGGGAGAGAAACGAGGATGGGGAAGCTATCTTGGATTTTGCAATGGCATATGATCTCTTCTTAGCCAACACCTTCTTTAAGAAGAGAGAAGAACATGTGATCACCTACAAGAGTGGGTCGTCAAAAACACAAATAGATTTTCTTCTAATGAGGAAAGGGGATCGTATAACTTGTAAGGATTGCAAAGTTATACCAGGAGAGAGCGTGGCTAATCAACATCGCTTGTTGGTGATGGATGTACATATCAAAAGAGTGAGAAAAAAGAACAAGACTTGGAAGTGCCCAAGGACTAGATGGTGGAATCTAAAAGAAGAAAAACAAGCCATTTTCAAAGAGAAAGTAATCACCCAGTGTGTGTGGGATAGAGAGGGGGAAGCTAACCAAATGTGGGATTCCATGGCTAGTTGTATCCGAAAAGTAGCAAAAGAGGTATTAGGAGAGTCCAAGGGCTTTGCCCCACACCAAAAGGAATCTTGGTGGTGGAATGAGGAGGTACAAGCAAAGGTGAAGGCTAAGAAGGAATGTTGTAAAGCCTTATACAAGGATAGGACCGATGAAAATGGTGAAAGGTATAGAAAAATGAAGCAAGAGGCGAAGAAAGCTGTGAGAGAAGCTAAGTTAGTGGCTTATGACGATATGTATAAGCGACTAGATACCAAAGAAGGAGAGTTGGATATCTATAAACTAGCTAGAGCAAGGGACAAGAAGACAAGGGACCTAAACCAAGTGAGGTGCATCAAGGATGAGGATGGAAAGGTTCTTGCTACAGAGAACGCGGTTAAAGACAGATGGAAAGGTTATTTTCATAATCTTTTCAATGAAGGACATGAAAGGAGTGCTTCTTTAGGGGAGTTGAGTAACTCAGAAGAGTGTAGAAACTACTCTTTTTATCGTAGAATTCGGAAGGAAGAAGTGGGTGTAGCTTTGAAGAAGATGAAGCATAGAAAAGCAGTAGGCCCAGACGATATACCAATCGAAGTGTGGAAAGTTTTGGGAAAGACAGGTATAACATGGCTCACTAACCTTTTCAATAGGATTTTGAAAACGAAGAAGATGCCGAATGAGTGGCGAATGAGCACTTTGGTGCCTATCTACAAGAATAAGGGCGATGTACAAAATTGCATGAACTATAGGGGTATTAAGCTAATGAGTCATACAATGAAGCTCTGGGAGAGAGTCATTGAGCATAGATTGAGGCAAGAGACACGGGTTTCGGACAACCAATTCGGGTTCATGCCAGGGCGCTCAACCATGGAGGCAATCTATCTCTTACGAAGATTGATGGAAAGATATAGAGATGGGAAAAAGGATTTACACATGGTCTTTATAGATTTGGAAAAAGCGTATGATAGGATCCCAAGAGACATTCTTTGGAGGATTTTAGAGAAGAAAGGAGTACGAGTAGCATATATCCAAGCTATACAGGATATGTATGAAGGAGCAAAGACTGCCGTAAGAACTCATGAAGGACAAACCGAAAGCTTTCCCATAACTGTAGGATTACATCAAGGCTCATCCTTAAGTCCTTACCTTTTTGCGTTGGTAATGGATGAGTTAACAGGACATATTCAAGGTGATATTCCTTGGTGTATGCTTTTCGCAGACGATATAGTGTTGATAGATGAAACTCAGGAAGGGGTAAATGCAAAGCTTAACCTTTGGAGAGAAGTGTTGGAATCTAAAGGTCTTCGCCTAAGCCGATCAAAGACAGAATATATGGAGTGCAAGTTCAGTGCAAATGGAGGCCAAAATAAGTTAGGGGTGAGGATCGGAGATCAAGAAATACCAAAGAGCGACCGTTTTCGTTACCTAGGATCTATCTTGCAAAAGAACGGAGAATTAGATGGAGATCTCAACCATAGAATACAAGCTGGATGGATGAAGTGGAAGAGTGCATCCGGCGTGTTGTGTGACCGCCGTATGCCACTGAAGCTCAAGGGAAAATTTTATAGGACGGCAATAAGGCCGGCGATGCTGTATGGCACAGAATGTTGGGCGGTGAAGCATCAACACGTACACAAAATGGGTGTAGCGGAGATGAGGATGCTTCGTTGGATGTGTGGGCACACGAGAAAGGATAAGATTAGGAATGAGGATATCCGGGGTAAAGTAGGAGTAGCCGAAATTGAAGGAAAGATGAGAGAAAATCGGTTACGGTGGTTTGGACATGTGCAAAGAAGGCCTACTGACGCTCCGATTAGAAGATGCGACTATGGGACAGAGGTTCAGGGCCGAAGGGGCAGAGGAAGACCTAGGAAAACTTTGGAAGAGACCCTAAGAAAAGACTTAGAGTACTTGGATCTAACGGAGGACATGACACAGGACAGAACACAATGGCGTTCTAAGATTCATATAGCCGATCCCACTTAGTGACTTGGATTTTCCAAGTCTCCAACCAAGAAGTTTTCCTCACTCGGGAAATTAAGGGAACACTACCTCAACCTATATGCTCCACTCACAAAGCTTCAACATACAAGCTTCAACAAAAGAAAATTTAAAGAACTTAGCGAAGAAGGCTTTGGTGTATTTAACACAATACGTTGAAATGAAGGAAAGCTTATTTATTGATATCCCCGATAAGTTACAAATATGTACATATACTTGAGTCAAAATAAACAAACAAGAGGGAGCCTTCACAAAGGTTGCTTAGGAGAAGTCTCAGCAGGCGGTAGAGCCCCAGAAAGAGAAGGCACCGGAGGAGGATCATTCGGAGCCTCAGTACTGGACAAAACCCTAGAAGGAGGAGGCATCGGAGGTTGATCATTTGGAGCTTCATTACGCGGTACAGCCCCAGAAGACGAAGGCAATAAATGCCTTTGGAACAAACCCACAAATCTCTGATGATCAAGTAAAACCTGACCATCAGATTCCTTCATCTGGTCAAGCTTCCTCTTCATGTTTGTAGCATAGTCATGTGCGAGCCGGTGCAACTGTTTATTCTCATGCTTGAGCCCTCTAATCTCCTGTTTGAGACTCATCACTTCAGCCGCCAATGATTCAACTTGGCGGGTTCGAGCAAATAGGCGTTGGGCCATATTAGACACAGAACCTGCACACTGAACACTGAGAGCCAGAGAATCCTTAACAGCCAACTCATCAGACCGTTTGGAAAGTAGTCTGTTATCTTTGGGAGTGAGAAGGTTCCTGGCCACTACCGCAGCGGTCATATCATTCTTCATCACGGAATCCCCAACGGTAAGAGGACCAGTAGGGGAGACGAAGGATGGGCGCCATATGTTGTCTGGAGAAGACGGGGCTGCCTCTTCAACAAGGTTCAAGTCAAAACGACGGTCGGAGGGGCCATACATTTTCAAAGGTGTTGAAGAGAGAAGAGGTCGGACAAATCAAGATCTTAGAAGTGCAAGAGTGGAGCTTCTACTGGTGGATATTCAAGTGTGCTTTGGAACTTAATGTCAGCCCCTATAAAAATCTGCACTCGACGAAGCTTCAGAAATCGAAGAGGCGCCTGCTCAGAAATCGAAGAGGCGTTTGCTTTCTCAAAAGCTGGGCTGCTAAGAGACCACGAGGGTCGATCTCAGAAATCGAAGAGGCGTTTGCTTTCTCAAAAGCTGGGCTGCTCAAAGACCACGAAGGCCGATCTCAGAAATCGAAGAGGCTTGCTTTCTCAAAAGCTGGGATGCTCAGAGACCACGAGGGCCGATCTCAGAAATCGAAGAGGCACCTACTTTTCCAGCCTTGTCAGCACATGTCACACGCACTCAGCTTTGCGGAAATTATGGGCATTCTGTCGAAGATTTCTGACGAAGTAGAAAGCACATGAATCGTACTGTTCAATCACCCACTTCCCACACGCGACAGTAGCTCATGGGTACCACAGATAACTTTGCCAAAGTTCTCTGACAAAGTTGAGACATGTGAAGCTTGCAGCTCCCACTACATCGCTCTGACCAAGAAGGGTAAAAGAATTGCAAAGAAACAACACTAACAAAGTTTAAACACATAAATTTTGAAGGTCTAGCTACCATATTATTACCCACAAGGGTAAAGGAACAGTACCACTGCTGGATAATTGGAAAGTCTCGGTGTGTCAACCTCTGTGCTTCGTGGCAAGGTAGACTAGCAAACATGCCCAACCTGTACTCACATTCGAGAAAACACTCCCAACAAGATTGCTTCCTCCAAAATCGAAGAGGCACCGCCCTCCGAATCTCGAGAGCCAGACTCCCAACATGATTACTTTCTCAAAAATCGAAGAGAGGGTAAAGGAACAGTACCACTGCTGGATAATTGGAAAGTCCCTGTGTTTTCAACCTTTGTGCTTCGTGGCAAGATAGACTAGCAAACATGCCCAACCTTTACTCACATTCGAGAAAACACTCCCAACAAGATTGCTTCCTCCAAAATCGAAGAGGCACTGCCCTCCGAATCTCGAGAGCCAGACTCCCAACATGATTACTTTCTCAAAAATCGAAGAGAGGGTAAAGGAACAGTACCACTGCTGGATAATTGGAAAGTCCCTATGTGTCAACCTCTGTGCTTCGTGGCAAGGTAGACTTGCAAACACGTCCAACCTTTACTCACATTCGAGAAAACACTCCCAACAAGATTGCTTGCTCCAAAATCGAAGAGCCACCGCCCTCCGAATCTCGAGAGCCAGACTCCCAACATGATTACTTTCTCAAAAATCGAAGAGACGCCGCTTTCCGAATCTCGAGAGCCAGACCCCCCAGCAGGATTGCTTTCTCAAAAATCAAAGAGGCATCGTTCTCCGAATCTCGAGAGCCAGATCCCCGACAGGATTGCTTGTTCGAAAATCGAAGAGGCACCACTTTCCCAACTTCAAGAGCTGGATCTCCTTGGATAAAGCTTGTCTGTAATATTCACACGCAACATCAGCTTTCCAGATACCACAGACCACTTTTTCAAAGTGCTCTGACAGGGTTAAAACATGTGAAGCTGGCAGCTTCCACTACCGTGCTATAACCAAGCAGGGTAAAGGAATAGCATTATTAGTTGATGTTAGGGAGACTCCTATATATGTCGACCTCCATCCCTAACGGACAGGCAGACCTGCAAAAATGCTCAACCCTTTCTCTTATCTGAGAGGGCACTCCCAACGAAGCCTTTCGAAATATTCAGCTTTCTTTCCCCCCGATAATACATCTGTAAACAAGCTATACTAGAGCAAGAATATCTCATATCATCAGGGTTAAAAGCAAGAATATCCCATATCATGCTTTTTCCCTGCCTTTTCCTTTGGCCTTGTTCTTACCTGCAAGACAAGGAGAAAGAGAGCAATCAGTCAGCACTTGGAATCAAGCTTCCAGCCAGGAACTGACTGCCTGGAACCCCTTACCTGATTACTTACCTGGCATTGCTCTCGAGTACTCATCTTCAACATCTTATGCTTCCAGGGAAGATACCGCATCTGCCTGAGTAACAAATAGGGCAAGTGAGAAGGATACAAGGAAGCATGTGGAGACAAGCGTAACAGCACACGTGCCGATACATCCACTACTCTGTCAAAAGCAAAAGTATCCCATATCAGCAGGGTCGAACGTACTCTAGATTTGATGGACTTGTTTTGACCCTCAAATTCTTCAGTCGGCCTTATACTCTGGAGGAAACCAGAAAACCCTCCAGCCCAGTTCAAGAATAAGCCTGTGGAAAGTTACTTCTTCAAAAGCAAAAGTATCCCATATCATCTCTCCTCATTTTTCTTCTCATTATCCTTCATGCTGCCTGCAAGATAGGGAGAATGTGAACAATCAGCCGGAGCTCTGATTGCTTACCTTGTCTGTCACCTCTTTCAGCAGATCCCCTAGCTCGGCGACTTGGGGGACTCCTACTACATGGTTTGTATCGCGCTTGACCAAGCATGAAACTACAAGTAAGCTTCAAGTGAAATTGATACATTACCTTGTGCATCTCCACCAGTTACAGATACCACCCCTGGATGGAGGAAGAGTACTTCCAGAGAAGATGTCACATCTACCTATGAGACAGATAAGGCAAGTCAAGACGATACCACACTCCGGTACGTAGAAGTTTCGTGGCTACGAGATCATTCTCCCACAATTTTTCCTAATGTCATTTGTACTAAATCATTCACTTATACTCACTAAAGGAGAGCTTGAACCTATGTACTTGTGTAAACCCTTCACAATTAATGAGAACTCCTCTATTCCGTGGGACGTAGCCAATCTGGGTGAACCACGTACATCTTGTGTTTGCTTTTGTGTAAACCCTTCACAATTAATGAGAACTCCTCTATTCCGTGGACGTAGCCAATCTGGGTGAACCACGTACATCTTGTGTTTGCTTTCCTATCTCTATCCATTTATATACTTATCCACACTAATGACCGGAGCAATCTAGCGAAGATCACAAAAAGTGACCGTTTTCGCTACCTAGGATCTATCTTGCAAGAGAACGGAGAATTAGATGGAGATCTCAACCATAGAATACAAGCTGGATGGATGAAGTGTAAGAGTGCATCCGGCGTGTTGTGTGACCGTCGTAGGCCACTGAAGTTCAAGGGAAAATTTTATAGGACGGCAATAAGGCCAGCGATGTTGTATGGCAAAGAATGTTGGGCAGTGAAGCATCAACGTACACAAAATGGGTGTAGTGGAGATGAGGATGCTTCGTGGGATGTATGGGCACACGAGAAAGGATAAGATTGGGAATGAGGTTATCCGAGGTAAAGTAGGAGTAGCCAAAATTGAAGGAAATATGAGAGAAAATCGGTTCCGGTGGTTTGGACATGTGCAAAGAAGGCCTACTGACGCTCCGGTTCGAAAATGTGACTACGGGACAGAGGTTCAGGGCCGAAGGGGTAGAGGAAGACTTAGGAAACTTTGGAAGAGACCCTAAGAAAAGACTTGAGTACTTGGATCTAACGGAGGACATGACACAAAACCGAGCGCAATGGCGTTCTAGGATTCATATAGCCGACCCCACTTAGTGGGAAAAGGCTTTGTTGTTGTTTTTTTTATCAGTGAAATTACATTAGTGTTGTTCCTCTGTTCAATGTCGTTTGGAGTCACATCAGCTTGGATTTATTTCTCTTATTTGTTATTCCTGCCGTTGCGAGTAATAGGTGGGCTCTCTGTTGGAAATTTCTCTACAGTTTGACTGTTTGAATATATTGTTATTGGGTTTTGGTGTCATATAAAAATGGGGGTGGACGTAATAAAAGGTGAAAGTAAACAAATCGTAAAGGAGTTAGAAATGAAAATTGGATTAGCTAGTAGCTACTCTGATTTATCATTCAATTCCTGGTTTTGAAGTTAAATTACGAATTTTAAAGTCTGAATTATACATTATTTTATTCTTTATGTGTTAATGAATGTGAAACCATCGGAATTTGAGATAATATTATTTCATTTGGTATCCGAACACACATTTAACTTGTTATTGGTTGTCAAAAATTAAAAAGTTGATATATTATTGGCAAGAATACTAAAATCGTTTCAGGCAGAACAAAACGCTGACATGCTTTTTCGAGGTACGGTTTATGTTCTAATATTATACAAAACTCAGTCATGGTGTTTTAGAATGAATCAGATATTGCGTCTTAACTGGTTTCCATTCTGACACTATAGAACGTTTGTTAATCGTGCATCCTAGTTGAGTTAGTTAATTTACATTTGACTGGTTCTGGTTCGAGTGGGGTTAAAGCTGAATATTATGCAGAAGACTTAATGAGCTGGCTTTTCATAGTCTAGAAAAAACTGAGGATTTCTGAGTCTCAAGTTTTGACAAACCTAAGCAACGTCAAGGAACAGTGTTTTAAAGTTAGTATGTGCTTTACCCATTGTCGCTGGTTGAGCTTTGTAGGTGGTAGGGTTTAACGGGAATAGGTTAAGTGGTCAACCTAGTTACCGTGGATAATTAGCAGATGTAAGCAGTCATGATTGAAGTAAAAAAAAACACATCTATGGGAAAACCTTCACCTGATATATGATGATTGCATTTAGTAGCTAAAAGTTAGGCACAAACACTTTACCACCTTTCTTATCACCCGTTCGTCATGCTTGCTTGCTATTTACCAAATACCCATAGGCAATTATAATATTTCATTACGGCATGCGGCATGCCACTTCCCAAATATGTAAAACTTTGGTATAGCAGCACAAACAGTTCCGGAGAAATAAACTCATTTGAAATTTCAACCATATTTTAGTTTACAAACCGTCAAAATTTGTCAAAAGTTGGAACAAAATTCTCATATTTGTCAATAATTTCAGGTCACCTTACCATCCTATGCCCACAAAAACATTACTGCATGGCAAAATTGCCCTTTTATTTTTTAACTAAAAGAGGTAGGTTGTCTTAATAGAAGCTATGATACATAAAGACTCAAGGGGTGATTGTTGGAAATTCATGCACCAAAATTGCGATACGTAGTGTAACATGCCAAAAGGGAGCAGGACTCATTCTCCACCTGCGGTTATATAAAGCTCATTCATTCACTTGGAGGCATTTGTCTGCACGTTTTTGAAACCTTAAAGGATCAGAAAAAGAATTTAGTAACGAACAGAGAAACGAGAGAGAGAGAGAGAGAGAGAGAGAGAGGGAGGGAGGTAGGTACATTCTAATATGATAAACAGGTACATTCTAATATGATAAACTCTTTTGTGCTTTGTCCCACTTTATAGTTTTTCTTTTGCTTCCAAAAGAAACGACGGCCATAGATATATATAGGAATTTGTCTTAGAACTCGAATAATTTGAGTTAATCAAAGTACAATAACAATTTTCTTTGGAACTTTGCTAGTGAGCTCGTTTGTTGTGATTATAAATTTCCATTAACCTTGCATATATTTGTTTCATCAATACCAATATTGCATACCTTTTGATATATACTGTTAAAATTTGCAAATTTGCAGGGTGTTCGAAAATGGAGAAGGTACGGCAATGGAGTTGGGTCCTTGGGATAATAGGAATGCTCGCTTTGCTCTTCTTCTTATCTGATGATGGTAACTTGGCGACGGTTTCTGTAAGGTTCGTTCATCCTCTACCTTCCCTTTCTTTTTTCTTCGAATCCTTGGTGATTGGAAAAATATAGATTCCAAAACTTAATTGGGAGGAAAAGGCAAGCTCTTTCTGCAAAAGAGAGAAAGAGGGTCGTGCATTGCCTTTTAAATGGTGAAACCTCTGAGAGAGGACGACGAGCTCTGAATTGAGTTGATAACTGTTATATTTTGTGGGCTATAAATAACGGTTCTTTGAATTCTTTTGGCTAACTATTGAAGAAGCAGATTATTGTTAGTGTAGATAATATTGTTTATTTAAAAAAAGTAGTAATTTAATTATCAACTCATGGAATTTGATTTATAAATTTTATCTAAAAATTTAGCCTCCTTAACATTACTCTTATTAGAGAACCGACTACATTCCAAATAGATTTTTTGTTTTCTTTACAAGAATGTTTTATTGTATTTAATGCTTTTAATATTCCTATATTTTTATAGGAAAACTAATGAAAAATGATTGAAAACTTTAAGTTTTAACGATAAGGATAAAATAAAGGGTAAAGTGAATAATACCATATTTGACTTTTTAATGTAAAAATATGATTTTTTATTAAAGTGAACAGTACCGTAAATTTTTCGTTAAAACTCCTTTTTTTTTTTTAATACCAACGATATTTCTATATTTAAGCTCTAGTTTTCCGTGTATTTTCTTTTTGTGCGCTTTTTTCCTCACGAGACTTCGACTTCGATTTCAAGTCTTAAATCAACATGTATATTCCTGCTCTCGTATAAGTCTTCACAATTAGGGGCCCATCCTGCTAAAGACATTTTTATAACGGATAAGGATTTCTGCCCTCCACTTCCGGTGCCCTTCCCGTGCCTTTTTGTTTATGTAGTCACGATTAAGTCACGTCAACATTTTGTATTACTATTTATTTTTGTCTTATTATATCTATAAAAAGAAACAATATAAAATATTAACGTGGCTTAACCGTGACCACACAAAACAAGAGGGCACAAGGAGAGCATCAAAAGTGGAGGGCAAACAATCATTGTCCTTTTATAACGCCATTTCTCTTACTCAATTTCATTGTATGTCTTGTGAGTCATAACTTATTAGGAGTAGACCTGACATTCGTGTCGTGTTTTCTGTGTTTGTGTCGTTTTCGTGTCATATCCGATATCTTAACGGATCATGTCGTATAACACCCATTAAAATAAACGGGTAAAATGACTCGCCCGTTACCCATTAAGGAAAATATATTTTAAACTAATAAATAATCAAATGAAAGACATAATACTAAATAAGTATATACATATCATATTGTCACATCCAAAATATAAAAACGTATTTTTCTTTTAAGTATATATATACATACCCAAAATAAGAGCATAATAAAAAAAAACATTAGAACATTACAAAATATCAAATGCTCAAAAAATTTGCTAAATTAAGGACATTGGAACATTAAAACATTGGAACCTTGCACATTTTCTTTAATAATTTTTTAATTAATGTAGAAATATAAAAAAATATATAAACGCTCGTAATGATAAGCTTTACAACTTTCATAAAGAGCTTCACTTCGAAATTCTCCACTATAATCATATAAATCATAGATCAAAATTTAACTGTTGATTGTTGTTTACATTTACGCTTCATATGAAATTTAGTAAGAATAATAAAGCGTATATAACAATCGACGGTTAAATTAAAATTTAAGGTTTATGGATTATAGTGTTGGATTTTGAAGCTGACCCCTTCATGAAAGTTGTAAAGCTTGTCACTAGGTTTGGCAAACGGGTCATGTATGTTGTGTTCATGTCGTTTTCGTGTAAAACCTGTTATCTTAACGGGTCGTGTCATGTCATACCCGTTATCTTAACGGGTCCTTAACAGGTCGAGCGGGTAAAGTGACCCGACCCATTATGACCCATTAAGAAAAATATTTTTTTTTCTTAAATTTGCACATACCACACATTGCCACATAAATATTACTTCAAAACATTAAAACACATTTGTCGTTTAAGTACTACATCTACACTCGAAAATAAGTGCCTAATAAAAAAATAATACACACACTACTAATCTATTACAAATATTAAATGTGCAAGGATATGAAAAATGAAAAAGTTTTTGTTTTCTAGGTTGTGAAGTCTTTCTCAAAAGTTTAAACCTCAATTTACAAAATCCTCGATTTCATCGATCATCATGAAATTGTTTGGAACTTTGGCTTGATCTCAGCCGATCCAATGGTCATCAATTTTTTAAATTTAATTTAATATATATATATATAATTATATTATATAATTTTTATAGTTTTTAGGGGTATAAAATTGTTAAATTAATATATATAATTATTATAGTTTATTCATACTTTTATTAAGTATAACATAAGATTTTACGATATCCACTAGTGTAAATATTTTAAATTAAAGATTGAATTTATTCTTTGTATTCATATAGGGTCAAGGAGTGTACCTGTAAAAAATCATCAAAATCGGAGTTAAAATAACCGTTAAATTGTGATTTTTTGTTTTATAATCGTCGAAAAGTTTTGTCCCGTTACTTGATCTCTGAATGTTTGTTTTTTGCAATTTTTGGCGTATGCGATCTCGAAGTATATACAAACATGTTTGACGGTTGGATCATTGAAACTAGTTTCGTAGAATGCGTGTATCTCATCAAAACAATAGATTCACTAACACTTAAAAGTTTATTCATACTTTCATTAAGTATAACATAAGATTTTTTTGTATCCACTAGTGTAAATATTTTAAATTGAAGATCGAATTCAATCATTGTATTCATATAGGGTCAAGGAGTGTAGCTGCAAAAAATCATCAAAATCGGAGTTAAAATAACCGTTAAATCGTATTTTTCTTTTTATAATTGTCGAAAAGTTTTGTCTCGTTCCTTGATCTCTGAATGTTTTTTTTTTTTTGCAATTTTTGATGTATGCGATCTCGAAGTATATACAAACATGTTTAATGGTTGGATCATTGAAACTAGTTTCGTAGAATGAGTATCCCATCAAAACAATAGATTCACTAATACTTAAGAGTTTATTTATACTTTCATTAAGTATAACATAAAATTTTGTGGTATCCACTAGTGTAAATATTTTAAATTGAAGATCGAATTCATTCATGGTATTCATATAGGGTCAAGGAGTGTACCTGTAAAAAATCATCAAAATCGGAGTTAAAATAACCGTTAAATCGTGATTTTTCGTTTATAACCGTCGAAAAGTTTTGTCCCATTACTTTATCTCTGAGTGTTTGTTTTTTACAATTTTTGGCGTATACGATGTCGAAGTATATGCAAACATGTTTGACGGTTGGATCATTGAAACTAGTTTCGTAGAATGAGTATCCCATCAAAACAATAAATTCACTAATACTTAAGAGTTTATTTATACTTTCATTCTAGTGTAAATATTTTAAATTGAAGATCGAATTTATTCATTGTATTCATATAGGATTAAGGAGTGTAGCTATAAAAAATAATCAAAATCGGAGTTAAAATAACCGTTAAATCGTGATTTTTCAGTTTATAACCATCGAAAAGTTTTGTTCGGTTACTTGATCTCTGAATGTTTGTTTTTTGCGATTTTTTGCTGATACGATCTCGAAGCACATACAAACAAGTTTGACGATTGGATCGTTGAAATTAGTTTTGTATAATTCGTATCCCATCAAGTTCAATGGTGTGTATATATATATATATATGTATATATATTAAGTAGATTTAAATCTAGGGAACTTTAACGAAAAGCACCCTGTACTGTTCACTTTAACGAAAAACCACATTTTTACCCTAAAAAGTCAATCATGGTACTATTCACCTTACCCTTTATTTTGTCCTTATCATTAAAACTCAAAGTTTTCAAGCCATTTCCATTAGTTTTCCTTTAAATCTATTTATTTTGTACGTATAATTGGCCGGTACACAGAGTAGTACATCATGTGTCATTATAAAAATAGTGGGATATGTCATATGTGTGATAAAAAGTTAATAACTTAAAAAATAAAATTTCTCACCATTTTTATTAGTTTATATTAATTAATAATTATTATAGTTTTTATAAAATTTAATTTAAAATTTAATATATACATATAATTATTATAGTTAATATTTTGGGGGTATAATTATTATAGTTAATTTAATATATATATATATATATATTATAGTTTTTAGGGGTATAAAATTGTTATAATATATATATATATATATATAATTATAGTATTTTTTTAGGGTTATAAAATTATAAAATTAATATTTTGCTTATCGTGTATCGTGTTACCCACGTGTATACCTGAATCAACCCGTTATCTTAACAGGTGCTTATCGGGTTACCTGATAACAACCCGATTCGTTATCGTGTCGACCCAAACACCTGTTAATTTCGTGTTGTGTCGTGTCGGGTTATCGGGTTGTGTCAGGAATTGCCAGGCCTGCTTGTCACTATGAGTGAATGTATATATATGTTTTTACATTTTTTACACTTCTACAATAATTATTATTAATTTTATTAATTTTTCCCTCAAACAAAAAACATTATTCATGAGGGTTTGGAGGATTTTAAAAATTTAAACGATAATGTAAGTGTAACCATTATCTACTCGTGGAGGAATAGTGATGAATCACGAGTGTTTATATATTGTTTCACATTTTTCATACTTATATGTATGTCTTCTTAGTTCTTGCCTATATAAATACTATACTAGTTTATTTTAATTTTGGATAACAACATGTTAAATAAAATTTATCCTAGTAATGATAATAAGGAACTCTCATAATAAAAATAAATAATGACTAAAACCTTTTTTTTTTAACTTGTATAGAATAATAATACAAAACTATATATTTAATATATAATATATTGTATATATTAATTTGGCTATTGTATTTTATAATAAATCTTTTAGTAATTAAACTTTAAAATTATCAAAATAATTTTTTTCTTAACGGGTCGAAACAGGTTACCCATATGTTACCCGTGTGTATACCCGTGAAGAACTTGTTATTAATGGGTCACCCGATAATGACCCGATTAATTATCGTGTGACCCAAAACCTGTTATTTTCGTGTCGTGTCAGAAGCTGCCGGGTCTAATTAGGAGGTTGTAACCGTTATTTTCGTGTCATATCAGAAACTGCCGGGTCTAATTAGGAGGTTGTAACTCTCTCTCTCTCTCTCTCTCTCTCTCTCTCTCTCTCTCTCTCTCTCTCTCTCTCTCTCTCTCTCTCTCTCTCTCTCTCTCTCTCTCTCTCTCTCTCTCTCTCTCTCTCTCTCTCTCTCTCTCTCGTGAATTTGAATGTTACAAAAGATACTTGAATAAATGCATTCATATCTACCATTTAGTATAATAAAATTTTTCTTCATTTTTAAGTAAGATGTCTTAGGTTAGATTCTCGACAAAGACGAATTTGAAGTACATTATTGTTAGTTCATTGTGAGATTAAATTCATCTCATCTTACTATATATAATATCATTTATTAAAAAAATAAAATAATTGCACTCACACCTTGGATGTTTGTAGGACCACTATGCTTTGCCTTTTACCTTCTTTGCAATCTAGGTCATGGTTACTACTAGCAATTCACAAGAACAACATTCACTAGACGAAAAATAGTTATTTGTGGTAATAATGTCCTTGTTAATAACTTGCGTGTAGGTTTCTTCCAAAAAACTTATAAGATATTAAATTATCGACGTAAATGAAACGGATGGACATTAGTCAATTCAACCTGGGACTAATAACACTTTGGCCCATTCTTTTGATTCATTAAATTCTTTAGAACGTACTAATTTACTTAATCGTCACGAAGGCTGGTCAAAATTATATCCCATTGAATTCTTTGTTTTGAAAAGCAACACTTTCTGTTTATCCTGTTATCAAACTGCTCTATTGACCGGCAATTCCCCTTTTCTGGTTTTGTTTTTAATTTTGTATTTTATTGCAGTTTGTCCTTGAAATTGCCTGTCAACATCTCCATAAACGTTAATTTAATAAGAGTTGTTAATGAAATATTTACTGTGTAATTGCAGAAGAGCACTAAGGAGCGCTACTGGATCAGATACTTGGTACAACAACATGCTAACAAAGACTAACAACCTGGTAAGTCTATCATTTGAATCTCCTTTTTCCTGGTCATCTAACTTCTTGTTTTTACATCAATTTTCTTAACATCTACATGCCATTGCCAAAAGGTCACCTGATCACAGTTTATGTGTCTTTTAGGTAGTGCTGAATAATGGCATTGTCCGGCTTACATTTTCTCATCCCGGAGGAGACGTCATTGGAATCCAGTACAAGGGAATCGACAACTTACTTGAAATTAAGAATCATGAAAATAATAGAGGGTAACACACAAATTTTATAAAAATAGCAGACTAAATGTGTTTTTGTTTACTAATCATAGATTATATGATTTTGCACTTGTTTGGACTTTAACTTATGTCAAACCTATCATACAGGTATTGGGATGTTGTCTGGAATAACCGAGAGACAGAAGGTGTGGACAAGTAAGTTCTCTTCCTTCCTTTCATCTGCATATATTTTTCTGTTGGAAAAATAAAATGTCTCAAACTTTTAGCTAAAATTATGTATACTACTCATGTGCAGACTGCAAGGGACAAGATTTAAAGTTATCACAGCGAGGGCCGATCAAATAGAAATTTCTTTTATTCAAACCTACGATGTTTCTCTCGGTAATGCCACACTTTCCATGAATGTTGACAAAAGGTATGGTATTAACCTTTCCCAAAATAGAGAGCAAAAAGTACAGAGGATGTAGTTACAATTATGCTTGAAGTTATCTTAACTTTACTTTAAACTTTGATGCAGGTACATAATGCAGCGTGGTCGCGCCGGGTTCTATGCATATTCCATATTTGAGCGTCCTGAAGGGTGGCCAGAAGTGGACATTGATCAAATTAGAATTGTTTACAAACTTCAACCAGACAAGTGTGAAATGGAAAAAAAAAAAATAGAGTAAATTGGAGCTATGGTCCCTTAACTTTAACTCAATTGGAGCAATGATCCTTGAACTAAAAATCCATTACTATTGGTCCTTCAACTCATCAAAACGTGCAGCTATGGTCCATCAACTAAAAATTCATTATCTTTGGTCCCTCAACTTTAATTCAACTGGAGAAATGGTCCCTTAACTTTAACCCAATTGTAGCAATGGTCATTCCAACATAACTCGTTTTGACAAAAATTTTGACGTAGTTGACGAAAATGACCATAATTACACACTTTGATGAGTTGAGGGACCATAATTATATAAATGGTTATTCCAACTTAACTTATTTTGACAAAAATTTGAAGAAATTGATGAAAAGGTGTTGACCCTAGAAACCACAAAGCCTACGTGGCGCGCAGGCCGAGTAATCTATAAGCTAACTACGTCCTTCGATGATTGCGGGGCGTGCCAACTCGTCGGCCGAGGAGTAAATTTTTTGATGTTGCGTTGGGTGCGCGGCTGACTTCTGCGTCTTGCGATTGCGGCCGAGGAAGGAACACGTCTCGGCCTCTTGGGCTCTCGAACCTGAAGACAAGGCTACTATTTTTACGAAGTTCAATATCAAATTCGGCTTTCAACGTGCCGAATGTAATAACTTGTAACACCTCACTTCGCCGAGAAGGCTGATGAGATGACCTCGACCAATAAGGATTCAGAAATCCTTCTCGACCGAGACTTAGATAGGTAATCAATCGTTCTCGCCGCAGTGCTGTTGATGCCAACGGAAGATACTGCGAGACCGACTGATTCTACAGTGACAGAGCTATCTATGCCGACTTAAGATATCACCGGTTGCTTCCACAGTGCTGTTGATGCCAACAAAAGATGTGTCAGCGAAAAAGAAAAAGAAAAATCACAAGTTGTGAGAATTTGCGCAGGGCAATTTTGTATTGATTTGCAGGGGCCTTCCTTGATGCACAGCTTCCCCTATTTATAGCACTGGACCTTGAGTCCGAGTTAAAATCCTACTCGGACTAGGTTTCCCTCTCCGGATCAACATCACCTCAACCAGTCCTATCTTCACTAGAACTACGAATCTAGTCTTTAACTGAGCCGGATTCGCTTTCTGGATTACTGATCCCGTCGAGACTCCCTGTTGTACTAGGACTCGACTTGCTTTCTGATTTAACCGACCTAGGCTTGGAAGCCCATGAGGTGAACGATCCATGGCTCTTTCGCCGCACGGCCTCCCGGGCCGAGAATGATCCTACCCTCGACCCAAACTATTATTTTGGGCCCAAACATTGCCCCTTCGCTTCTGAGGTCCTTGGCCTGAATTCTTCGACCGAGTTTCGGCCTTGAAGAAGCGAATCTACCACTCAGAACCCTAGTGCCCGAGTTCCAAGGCGCATTTATTGAACATGACTGCACGATCTTGATTCTGCTAACCATACTCGCCACGTGGCGTCCTCCAACACGGCCATTCCCCAATAATGACGTCTAGGGCGTGCGGCTGCCTGAACCGTCTTGCCATTATGACCCTACGGCCACTACCTCAATCCGCGAGCCACTCATCATCGTGCAGGCGTGGAAACGTTTCTTCGCCATTGATTTTGCCGTCACACGCAATCGTGCGCCCCCAAAACCTGAGACCTTCGATCTTCTCAACCGTATTCCCAAATATTCATCATGATCAGCGATCCCTTCGGTCGATCTTGCCCTTTGTTTTGAATTTCAAACGATTGCCCTTCCTGCCAAAATCCTATAAATACTGAAACCCCTCATTCATACTTTACGCTTCCAAAATCATTCTGCAATTTCTTGCCCTTATTCCCCAGCACATTTCCTTTTTCCAGGTCTCCGTCTTCAATTCCCCCAACCCAGAAAACTTTTCTACGCCGTGCTTCCTTCCTACAATGGCGTCCTTCATCTCTAAGCTTTCCAGGGAATGTGAACAGCATCAGAAAATTCTTGATCGGAGCTCGATCAAAACCATCCGGTTTGAAACTGACATGAGCACTCCCTACCAAATTTTGGGTCCTCTTTTCAAGGCGACAGTACCGTCGACCATTACTGGCCTTCTCCAGGAGCAATGCCTAACACCCTTGCTCCAAGGGTTTGAATGGTCGAGATGGGATGCGGCGAAGCCTCAAGGCTCCTGGCCCTCGACGACCATGACCTGGGCAGCCTGGGTTGTTTGAATGGAAAGGCTCTTCGGTGAGCAATGGAAGGCCCTCGGCATCTACGACGCCATCCTCCTCTCGTCAATGGATGTTGTTCTTAACAAGGAGCTTCTCCTAGCCGCCTTGTGCTTCTGGTGCTCGGTCACCAACACCATGGTTCTTCCCCTTGGTCCCATCGGTCCCACCATTCTTGATGTCACCGCCATTTTGGGGACTTCAGCAACTGGGATCCCTATCGACGCGGCCCTCTCTGGGTACCCGTCGAATATTGACCTGAAGACACTTTTTGATCGACGGGCTTTCGAGACGCTGAACCGTGAAGGTCAAATCCCGTCGACAAAAAACATTCATAAGCTCCACAAGAACTTCTTCAATTACAACACCCTCTATCTTCATTTCGCCTGCCGAGGAGAAGAGGACCTGCGAGAAGGCGAACATGAAGCTTTCCTCTTCTATTGGTACAACAAGTACATTTGTTGCACCAAGTCGAACAAATGCTTGGTCGAGAACATGCCGGTAGCCGAGGCCCTGGCTAGCGGTCACGTCCTGTCACTGAGCTCCAACATTCTCGCGCATCTCTTCCGCTTCCTGGCTGAAGCGACCCTTCACAAAATCGACCCTCACCAGAATGGTCCCCTCTAGGTCTTCCAACTCTGGTTACAAGTTTACTTCGCCTCCCTTCGGCCGGCCATAGCCGACTTCTCACCAACGGAGGCGCTTGGACCTCAGCTGGCCTCCCGACCGACACCTCCTCACCAAGCCGAAGAGGTATTTAGGTACCTCTTCGCTCTTGATGACCTTTCCAATGACGAATTCCTGATATGTCGTCGTCGAGACTATCCCTCCTCCATCAGATTGCCCACGTCCATGTGGGGCGCGGGGGAAGATGCCGACCTTCGTCAGTCCTGGGGATCGTTTGTGCTCACTCGCGACCTACCTCTCGGCTGCGATGGGAAACGAGCGGGTTGGGAAGTATACCATCCTAACTTCCTTGCTCGACAGCTCGGCTATCTCCAGGGCTGCCCGGTCCCCCTTCTCTCCTCCCGAACAGTTCTGAGTCGTGGACGTGAACCCCGTTCCTCGGAGAAGGAGTGCAAAACTGCCGCGAGGGAGTTCCAAGAGCACTGACAAAAAATTCTGCCTTCGACCGGCCACCCCAGAAACCCTTTGCACTGACACCTTCGGTGATTGGTGGGAAGACTACACCCAGGAGTTCTTTGGTGCTCCGGTCGAAGATGTGCTGAACAAACTCTTCAGTAACCGACCTAAGAAGGCCTCGGCCCCCCAAACTCAAGGTAACTGTTCATTTCTCCTCTTTTCCTCCAGCTTTGCATATTGATTTGCCTTGCTGATTTGGTTTTATCTTCTCAGGTAGTCGGCAATTGAGAAAAATGGAGGCAGTTGCCGCTGCTGCGGTCGCCAAAAAACCGGTCGTGGCTAAGAAGGATAAAACCGATGTTCGGGCCGTGCTGACCAAACGGCCTCGCCAAGAGGCCGAGCCGGCTGTTGAACCTCCACCGCCTGCCAAGCGGGTAAAAAAGCTGGCAAAGAAGGGCGCACGGGAGATCCACGTCATCTCCAGTCAAACTTCAGGGGCGACGACTCCCAGTGTTTCCCCTTCTCCTGCCGTCGGCCAACCCTCGGTCGAGAAACAGCCAGCTCCGGCAGCAGGGACAGTTCAAACGCGGCCTATTTCTGGGGCCGGACCACCAGTTGTGCCTCCTTCTGTCGAGGAGGCACCTGTTCCGAAAAAGGCGGTTTCTGTGACCGAAGGAACTTCCCCTAAAAATCCAAAGCCCTCGGTCTTCATTCTGGAAGAGAGTGAGGGGAGCGATGAGGTCCCGATTACAAATCGTCCTCATACTCACCGACAACCTCCTCCAATCTCCGAGATGGTGGTTCCAGCCGGCCCCTCCACGGCTGATCGTGGCAAGCGTTCGATCGAGGAACCAACAGCTGTGGCCGAACCCCTCGCTCCTTCTCAGGACCAGGATGTCCCTGCCTCATCCGAAGCGGCTGTTCTGGTCGGCCCCTCCACAGCCGACCGTGGCAAACGACCGGTCGAGGAACCCGAGGCAACGGCGGAGTCGCCCGTTCATCCTCAAGACCAGGGCTTCCACATTCCTCCGCAGGAGGTTACTTCGGCCTTCGTAAGTACCTTCTACCGTCTTTCCTTGATTGCTTTTCTACTTTAGAATTCTAAACGAAGAAAATACTAAATGTCAGGTGCCTGTACACTCTTTTCACCGAAAATTCTACGCGCCGAATGGCGTTATCTATCTTTCTTGGCCGTCTCAGTGGCCATCAAACGTAGATAGCCTCCATCGACCGCGTGAACTGAGAAGCACCCTGAGACACTGGGCTCGGCCATTGAGTTCTTTAGGTTCGAGCAACGATCCTGGAGATATGGCCGAGGTCTCCTCTCGGCAGGTTAAAAAAAAACGAAACCTTCTTGCTATTCTTGTCATGGCTTCTTTTAAGCTTAACCTGATTTGTATGTAATATCCAGACTTTAACTACCGTTGTGGACACTATTAGTTTTCTTTTTACACTAAGATCATGTAATATGACTGCTCACGCCATGGCCTCTTATGCTTTTCTAAGAGGTGGCAGTCTCCCCACT
Source organism: Malus domestica (assembly GCF_042453785.1). NCBI lineage: Eukaryota > Viridiplantae > Streptophyta > Magnoliopsida > Rosales > Rosaceae > Malus > Malus domestica. The sequence continues at coordinate 30,543,882 of NC_091675.1, forward strand.
TTTTAAGCACGATGTAAACATTGTTAGAGTCAATCAAATACAGGCCGAAAGGCCATCTTTGAGAAATTAATAAGTACCCAAGCCAAAGCCCAAGGTCCATGGGTTAGGCCCAAATCTTATTTAACTATAAAAGTACTTCTACTTAAGATTGTGGCTAATGTGGGATTAATGATCCCCTAAGTACTTCTAAAGCCTAGAAAGTTGAAGGGTTACTGGAGGCAGCCAAGGGTTGCATGCCCAACAGAAAGAAAACCCAAGCACAAGCCAAGTTCTCGTGCGCAACAGCAAGCCTAGAGGGTTGCTGTGGTCCAGACGTTGAAACAATATCGTTGTGGGGCGCATGCCCAAGCTGCAAACTTGGTGCAATGCGACTTGGTTGGAAGTCAGCTAGGCGTAGTACGACATCGATTTTCCCTTTTCTTTTTGTTTTTTGTTTTTCGATTTTAGGGTTTTCAAAACGAAAAAAAAATAATTCATGCTTCTATTATATGTATTGTATATTGCATATATATTGATAAATATATGCAATATACAATACATATAATAGTAAAAAAATAATAAACTAGAGTTCGTACATCATGGAAAATGTTGTTATGCATCAAGGCGTAGAAAAAATATTCGTCATACATAATGTAGAAATGTATTATTTGATTGTATATGGAATCAACCTACTAAAGGTTTCGGTCTATACTGCATTTACTTTCCTATTACTGTTGTGAAAAATCACTACTATGACAAGCGTCCACATTTAAAAGGTCAAAAAGATAGTTGAGATGCCAAATCTAGTATTATATTAGTTCTGGCTTTACGTACTGGCCCCACCCCCTACTTTTCTATATTTATACTGAAGCTTTAAGGATTCTAACCTTGTTTTGGAGCACTCAACACACATACTTGAGAGACTACACTTTCTCCTCACTCGCACTCAGGGCTTTAGAAATGGAAAAGGCTCCAGAATAAGAACATCCTGTGAAGGCATTTGGTTGGGCTGCCAGAGACGCATCTGGCCACCTCTCTCCCTTTAGCTTCTCAAGAAGGTAATTATAAATATATTCAATCACTTGTTTTTCAGATTCTTAATTTATATATATTTTTCTTAATTTTTCCCTCTAGTTCTTGCTCTGAAAACCTTTGTGTGTGATATGATATGTGTGTATGTACAGACCAAGAGGTGATGAGGACGTGAGGTTTAAGGTGTTGTATTGTGGGATGTGCCACACTGATCTTCATAACATCAAGAATGAATGGGGGATCTCTCTCTATGTACCCTATGGTTCCTGGGTACGTACGTCTGTGTGTGTCTCTATATATATATATAACCTTCAATCTAATCCATCTTGTTAATATATATTTTTTTTATTTCCATTATATTCTTCACCTGATCTGTCATTTCAGTTCTATATATGCCTATGCCAAGACTTTATTATGCTTATATATATATATTTTTTTTCTTTGCTAAAAACACGATTTAGGAGAGGGAGCATAAAAATAAAAATAAGAGGAAAACAAATAAAAATAAATTAACTTAGGGAATTTTAACGAAACACTCGGTACTGTTCACTTTAACGAAAAACCAAATTATTATTCTAAAAAGTCACTCTTGGTACTATTCACTTACAACACTTTTTTGTCATTTTGATTAAAACTCAAAATTTTCAAGTTTTTTTCCGTTAGTATTCATATTAACCTTAACACAATTATCTTCTTCTATTCCAGTAAACTTAATACAAATAAACAGTTAGTTTAATCTATAAGTTATAGACTATATGTAAGATTTAATCTAAAAATCAACAAGTTATTAGGATCACAGATATAACAAATATCACTACAATAAACCAATCAAACAATTAAAGGGAAATAAACTTATCTTCCAAAGCGGAGGAAGAAGAAGTCATGATTGCTAGGGTTTCAAGGAGGAACTGGGTTCAAGAATACAACAGGACACGTAAAGCACCAAGCCGTGGCACTGCGTGTGCAATCCGACTTCTCCATCTTCTTCACCTGTCACATTGACGCATACCAAGACACCCTCTACACACAACCTTCTCCTCTCTGCAAAACTCAATGTTCTCCAAGTTATAGGTAATTGGAACAATAAGAACGCGCTTTTGTGAGAGTAGGGGCTTGTGGTTTTTATACTACAAAATCTAGATTACCCTATAATAATCCTACAAGGAATACATGACCAAATCCTTGTACAAGTATGAGTTCTATTCTCAAGCCAATAGTAGAGTTTCAATCCAAACCAAAGTTGAATTAACTCTTATAAACACATTAAGACCTTTTTATACCAATATGAAATAACAATGATTATTACTAAACTGTGAGAATCACACTCATACTCTAACATTCTCCCACTTGAGTATGATTCACAATAGTAAATAATCATCTCAAATTCAATATAAAGGTGATCACATAAGTCATTCATCAACACACTAGTACATAGATACAACCAGCTTACATAAACCAAAAAAATGAATTTATAATTGCCTCTGCAACACAAAATACAGATTTAACTTATAAATCACAATGTCCAGTTCATGTTCATATCAATGTATCTATGCTCAAGAGTAAACCAAGACGTCTACTCCCACTCATATAGCCCAAACTAAAAAATACCAAACATTCTTGACAGTAGGCTCTTAAAATTGTTCATAATTGTATGAACATCACAGTTATATCAATCAACAACTTTATCATATCACCAAATCCTTTGGATAACAAAAGCTTAACGTCACATACAACATACCTATGCATTTTAAAGTATTGAACTTAAGAATCTTTTCTATTACATCGCAGAATTAACTCAAAAGTTACAACATACTTAATCTGCACTTTGTAATTATGTGAACCATTATAGCAAAACCAAACCAATTTGCTCCCACTTATCTAGGCCATACTCAACACAACCAAGTTAAGTACAAGTTAATAGCAACTATATTAACTAAAAATCATTCCAATACAATGAATGACTAATTAGAATCCATATGGAAACCAAATTCGTTTCCTTTTGAATGCTAACATAATAGGATCCTTCTCATTACTTAAACAAATTAAGTAACACAAATAATTCAACCAATTGCTTCAATAAAACCATAAACTGGTTTTTAAGCATCCATATGAATTATAATGGCCGGCCTAAATACTCTTAGCCTTATGCTTACATTCGAACATATGATTCTCCCACTTAAGCATAAGCAGAATATACTGAACAACCGATAATGAAACCGGAGATATGAACCAATTGGTTCCCGATTCCTTACCTATTGCATAATCTCAGTTTAGTCATATACACCTAAACCATTATGCAAAACAGTCTATGTATCAAAAGATAGTCACAATCCATTCGGAAAAACTTATCTCACATAAATCCAAAGTCACCAGTTTCAACAATGATCAAAATCAGAATAGCAAGCACAATATTTTTGCATTCAATTTGATCTTAACTAGTTCAATATCTAGTTCAATATCCATCGAGCAAGATTAACCAAAATTTGATAATGTTTGGATATATATCACAACAATATTTCTTGATTAAAACGAGATAATCAAGACCACTATTTCTTCTCGAGAACTCGAAGTTCATCTTCCTCCCAATTTGTGATTTCAACCAAAATATAATAACGGAAGCATGCATCATGAACTCACAAATATACATATACAATAAGCATGCATCGATATATACATGATAAGATTAGTCGACAATAATCCAAATTAAAGATCTTCATGCCTTTAATTCATTGTCAACACCATCATCAATTATATACAGATTCGTAAGCAAGTCCTTGGAGAAAATAATGATAGCTGCATATCATTAATCTTATGAATTTCCAATAAGATGACAAAATAATTATTTGCTTTCCGATTCATAATAGAATATATATTTTGTAAATGGCTAAACGTTTATTGTCACAAGACTCATTATAGGCGGTCAATAAAACATCTACCTTATATATTCATCTGTTCATATATTTTCTTGTATGCATGCATGCATCAATATTCAGAGAAATTTATGCAAGTTTTATTTGATATAGATAAAGCTGCATGCCCATAATTACAACGTCTATGCACGAATGCTATCTCCATATATATACATATTTCATTCAAATATGCTATTATGTATAAATCACAAAGCAATTGGCATCCACTATATATATGCATTTATTTTTGTTGCTTCTCAATTAATCATTATCACGACATGGCTAGGAAAACTTATCTTCATGTTTTCCCATGAAAGCAAAACAAAACCATTTTTGATAATTACATGAGAATCATGAAGTCAGAAAAGTAATTATAAAAATAATTACACGTCTTGCTACCGCAAAATGGATGCCAACACAGAATTCTAGCAACAAAACCAAGCATTATCAGGAGGTCAAGTTAGAGAGCAATGCACCTTAGCAGCCACTTCGAAAGACTTGCGATACATATAATTTCCCGGCTCCTCCTTTAGTGCCTTCTGGAAGCACTGAGACGACGTTTCGAAATAAACCCTTGCTTCATTATCTCATCAAGTTCTTTAATCCAAACCCCCCAAGCTTTGCAAATTCCCTAGCAGATTTGTATCTGCAGACAAAAATAATACAACATGATTGAAATTCTGAATCCTAGACGAGTTGAGAGGCTCTGATACCACATGTAAGATTTAATTTGAAAATCAACAAGTTACAAGGATCACAGATATAACAAATATAACTACAATAAACCAATCAAACAATTAAAGGGAAATAAACTTATCTTCCAAAACGGAGGAAGAAGAAGCCATGACTGCTAGGGTTTCAAGGAGGAACTGGGTTCAAGAATACAACAGGACACGTAAAGCACCAAGCTGTGGCACTGCGTGTGCAATCCGACTTCTCCATCTTCTTCAACTGTCACATTGATGCATACCAAGACACCCTCTACACACAACCTTCTCCTCTATGCAAAACTCAATGCTCTCCAAGTTATAGGTAATTGGAACAATAAGAGCGCGCTTTTGTGAGAATAGTGGCTTGTGTTTTTTATACTACAAAATCTAGATTACCCTATAATAATCCTACAAGGAATACAAGACCAAATCCTTGTACAAGTATGAGTTCTATTCTCAAGCCAATAGTCAATCCAAACCAAAGTTGAATTAACTCTTATAAACACATTAAGGCCTCTTTATACCAATCTGAAATAACAATGATTATTACTAAACTGTGAGATTCACACTCATACTCTAACACTATAAAGATCGTTTTATAATGATAATCGCAAGTGATCTGCAAAGGGATCGAATTGGCTTAATCCATATTTGATTCGTTTATTATGTGGATTACCGATTTGTTATTTGTATCGAAAATAATCAAATTCAAATCGGATGAAATATCTTCAACATATAGAAAAACTTATCTTGAACATATAAGATTTGAATTGTATTTAAATTATAGTTTGAAAATGTCAATATAATATGGATCTTAGGTGTTATTTTGAAAATTTATCTGAATAAATTGCAATTCACTTATTTGATGATATGTAGGGCTCATCAACACATGTGATTCTCATCTTCATTAGAAGGGTAATATTAGAGAAACCAAAATATGCAAATCAAGTGATGTGTTACTAATAAAAAATAAGCACGTTAATCAACATTTAAGTAATAATTTAATTATCAACAACCACATCATTTGATGACAAATTATTACTTAAGTATTAAAATTAACGTGCTTATTTCTTATTGGCGACACATCATTTGGTTTATAAAATTTAGTTTAAAAATTTGATCTTATTATCATTATTCTTATTAAAAAAAAATATAAAATATGATAAGAATAACATATTTGATAAGAAAATGTCAATTTATATCTTATTAATTTCATGCACTCTCATCCTCTCGTATTTTGTGCTGTCATAGTTAAGCCGCGTCAACATTTTATATTGATTTTTTTATAGAGATAATAAAACAAAAAATAATAGTAATATAAAATGTTAACGTAATTTTACCGTGACCGTATAAATAGAAGAGGATAAGAGTATATAGAAACTGGAAGGGCATAGAAGCCAGGTCCTCACAAGTGAGCAATCAAATATGTGGTTTAGATGAATAATGTAAATGCAATGTTGAAAGTCCCCACACAATAATTGTACTGTGAAATGCTTTTCAGTGTTTGTCTCCATATAAATGCGTTTTGCATGTAATTCATTGGCAACTATTATATGGAGGCTTTGGAGACTCTTTTTGTAAATCTTGGTTCTAAAAGATGCTAGGTATTAGTCGGGCGATAGATTAGGGCCTATTACCTAAGTAGTTAGGCGGATTTAAATAAATCTATTATATTTCGTATAAATAAGTGTCAGTTTATAGTTAAAAATATATATAATTTCATCATAAACTAGAAAATAGAATGATATAAATATACATACACACACACACACACACACACACATATATATTATGAAGTATTAGAATATAATGAAAACATGAGGAGCAAACATATAATGTATGTTTATTTAAGTGTTCAATAAGTCATTTGCAATTTTTTGGAAACAATAAACTGCAAAAGGAAAGTTATATATTTTCTATCTAAGTGAGTTGCAACCTAAGCAGGTGTCTAGACGGGTCTAGGAGGGCTAGGCGGGTGCCTAGGCGGTTTAGGCGGGTGCCTAGGCGGTTTAGGCGGGCGCCTCAGCAGGTCTAGGCACCCTTTCTTAATTTTCAAATACCTAGGCATTAATCGGGACGATGACCAGTTGCCTAGCGCCTAAGCAGGGATTTTTAGAACAATGGTGTAAATGCGTTTTACATGTAATGCATTGGCAACTACTGGTTAAAAGTTGGCCTTGAGGAACTAAAAAGACACATTGGACTAAATTAACTTTCGATGATTCGGTCCACTTTATATTTCACTAACTTTCGTTGAATTACAGCGTGCTACACGTAATTACACATTTTTTGAATCACATTATTGTTAGTCTATTGTGAGGTTAAGTCGACCATCTTTTTCTTAGTGGATAATATCATTTGTTTAAAAAAAAAACAATTATTAGTCAACTAATTAAATCACATTATTAGGCACGGAACACTTGTTTTATAACCAGCACTACACCTCTTAAGATTTTTTAAACATGTTTAAAAATAGAGAAAATAATATTTGATAAACAATTGATTGAATCACATTATTGCTAGCCCATTGTGAGGTACTAATTATAAAAAAAAGCAGCACAAAAAAATTTAATTATAAAAAAAATACTATTTATGTGGTTATAAAAAAATACTATTTATGTGACGAAAATATCCCTGCATTATTTTGGGCTGCTTTTTAAACTGTTTTGTTTGGAGGTCATTTTTGTCCAATTATTTTTTATGAAGCCTGTGACCCCAAATGGGGCAGTTGACTTTATATGGTAGTATAGATTCCTTATTGACAAGGTATTGACACATACACGAGATATTTTCAGTATAGTTTGAATACAAACTAGTACATCAAACATTACAATACACATCGAAGAACATTTAAAAGTATATTTTTTGTATTTGTATTATTACATGTAGTGTACCAGTTTGTGTTATGGGCAAAGAGAAAAACCTCTCCATGTACGTCGATAGATTATTTGGTACAAGCAACCTTTTATGAACCATTTATAGTTTTTTCATTATGGCCGTATATTACTAAAAAGGTCGTAAATGTCGTACCCAATGCACAAGGCTCCCGCTTTACGTAGGGTCTGGGAGAGGTGAATGTCGGCTAGCCTTACCCCCATTTATGCCAAACTACTAAATAATTTTTTTTTTCATTTCTTATATATAACAATATATTTACACTTAAAGATGAGAAAATAAAATTAGTATCTAAATCATTTACAATATTTAAACTTAATTAATACCTCTCACAAGTAAACATAAATACTACTATAGGCGAATCATAGTAAGGGCCTGCAGGCCCCCGCTCCCCACCCCCCGCGGCTTTTCTTTAAGTCTATTATATACCTGGCACAATTTTATGCTTTGTGGTACAAATTTATTCTTGTGGCTCCCCTATTTTCAATTTTGGTTCCGCCCCCAATACTACTTTCTTAAAAAAAAAAAAAAGAGGAAAATCATTATACAGTAGTACGATTAAAAAACAAAAAATCATTGCAACTTTTTTCTCTACAAAAACTCTTCTCGAGTGCTCTAACATGCATATATAGCATGTGGGCAATATTTTGATATGTATATATCCAAAACAAGTAACGAAAAAGTAAACTTGGATTTTAATTTGCTAATTTTCAGGCATGAGATTGTGGGGGAAGTGACAGAAGTGGGAAGCAAGGTGAATAAAGTGAAAATAGGAGACAAAGTGGGTGTAGGTTGCATGGTTGGTGCTTGCCATGCCTGCGAGAGCTGTAACGGCAATCTTGAAAACTACTGCCCCAAAATGATTCTTACCTAAAATTCCCTTGACCCAGACGGAACTGTCACATATGGAGGTTACTCGGACAATGGTCGCCAATGAGCGCTACATTGTTCATTTCCCCGAGAACCTGCCACTTGATGCTGGTGCTCCTCTACTATGTGCTGGGATCACAGTGTATAGTCCCGTGAAATATTTTGGCTTATCTGAGCCTGGTAAGCATGTTGGCATTGTAGGCCTTGGCGGGCTTGGTCACACCGGTGTGAAATTTGCTAAGGCGTTTGGGTCAAAAGTGTCTGTGATTAGTACCTCCCCTGGCAAGAAAGATGAAGCTCTGAAGAAACTTGGGGCTGATTCATTCGTGGTTAGCTGCGACCAGGAGCAAATGAAAGTTAATTTCTAGCCAATTTAATTATGATGATATGTTTGGTCGTTTTGCTCTCACTAAATTAGTCCTCTTATATATTTTTTTTTCAAGTAACTAGAGGACTAAGCGAGATTAGTTCATCAGTGTATGATGAGTTTCAATTGCAGGCTGCCATAGGCACATTGGATGGCATCATCGACACAGTCTCAGCTGCGCATCCCATTGTGCCCTTACTTGGTCTTTTGACGCCCCATGGGAAGCTTATTCTGGTGGGTGTACCAGAAAAGTCACTAGATCTCCATGTGTTTCCTTTAATCATGGGTAAGTATAAAACTCCTGGATAATTTGACTTGTATATTATCTCGTACATTATTACGGCCTAGAATCTAAAATGATTATCAAAATGTGAATCTAGGAAGAAAGTCTGTGGCCGGTAGTGGAATCGGAGGCATGAAGGAGACCCAGGAAATGATTGATTTTGCAGCAAAACACAACATAACGGCGGAGGTTGAAGTTAACTCAATGGATTACGTGAACACAGCAATGGAGCGTCTTGCTAAGAATGATGTAAGATACCGATTTGTCATTGATGTTGCAAACACACTGGCTGCTAGCGAAGCTTGAAGACTCAAGAAGGGGAATAATGAAAGTTGTTGTAAGGTCTTAAGTAACTACATTTCATCCACGTAGGTTGATTTGTGCCTGGCACGTTTATTTTGTTTGTATTGGCCATTTAATATTTCAAATAAGAAAGTATATGGGACGACGCCACCAGTCTAAATCACGCCTAAACCTTGACATATGAGCTATTTCAGCCGAATTCTATCATTTACCTGTTTTATTAGCATTATGATTTTCCAAGTTTTTCGGTATTTTGTTATTGGTGTAATTCGTTTCGTATTTGAACTCCTAAAAAATCTAGAGTTGACCGGCATTTTTAAATCTCCTTTAAGACGCTATGGTGTATTATCTTTCATATTTTCAATCAATAAATTTTGAGATTATCTTATATTTTCAGTGAATTTCAATTTACTTTTTTCTCTGTGAATTTCAATTTACTAATTTTTTAGAGTAATTTTTGCAAGGATAATCTATGAATCAAGACTTTCAAAATAAGAGGTTCGGATTGTTGAAGTTCGATGTAGAGTGAGTCCCTGTTGACCCTAAAAACTAGCAAGCCTACGTGGCGCATAAGCCGAGTAATTAATAAGCTAACTACGTCATTCAATTAACTGCGGGGTTTGCCAACTATTCGGCTGAGTTCGGCTGGGGAGTAATGTGGCGTTGGGCGCGTCGCTGATTTCTTGATCTTACGACTACGGCCGGGGAAGGAACACGTCTTGACCTTCGGGTTCTAAAGCCTGAAGACCAGGATGCTAGTTTCTTTGAAGTTCACAAATCGTCAGCGCCGGGTTTAGTCTCGGTAATTATATTCGTGAAAGTATAATTACCTAGTAAATGTGGTTCAGCCGTCAGAATGTCGAACTCTAAAATGTACTTGTGAATATCCAATCATAAAATAAAACTCGGCTTTCAATGTGCCGAGCCTAATAACCTAGTAACTCCTCACTTCGTTGAGAAGGTTGATGAGATGACCTCCACCAACATGGACTCGGAAATCCTTGTCGACCGAGGTTTGGATAAATAACCAATCGACCTCGAAGCAGTGCTGTCTATCCAAACTGAAGGTGCTCATCGGTCAGCTGACTCTACAGCTCCAGTATTGTCTATCCAAACTCAAGATGCCACCGGTTGCCTTCACAGTGCTGTCTATCCAAACTATAGATGTGTTGGCTGAAATTAAGGGGTAGAGGAAAAAATCTCAAGGTTGTCGAGAAGCTTTGCGCAGGGCAATTTGTGTGTTGATTTAGAGGGGACCTGAATGATGCACTCCCTTCTCTATTTATAGCAGCAAACCCCCCATATGGCTAAACTAGAAATGTACTCGGATTAGAACTCCTTAATCTAATCTGATTAGGTTCCGGATAATCCTAACCCCTATAGGACTTTGAACCAAGCTCCTTAACGAACCAAATTCATCCCCTAATTCTAAGCATCTTCAGCTTTAAGACTCCTTGTTGCACTAGGGTTCGACTACCTCACCCTTATCTAAACCAATCCTCTTAGCAACAAGATTCGGTCGACCTTGACTGGACAGCCCATGACAAGATTCTAGATGAATGTTACAGCCCTTGACAGCACGACCTCTCACCTCTGTCAGTTTTCTTGACACAAGGCAGCTCCTCATCATGACTGTCAGTCTTCAAAAATGCGTACTCGCATGTTCGAGGCGTGCAGACACCGAAACGTCTCTTCGTCACAAACTTTGTCGTTACACACAATCATGCAACCTCAATTAATGTGCTTTTTTGCCTCTTCACCTGGATTTTCAAGAGATTCGTTATGATTACAAAATTCTTCGGTTGGATTTGCCATTCATTTCTTAAAAATAAACCATTGATCTTCTCTCCCAATTGCCTATAAAAACTCTGCCAAGCAACATTCCAACTTTCACGCTTTCAACCTTCAGAAATTCTTGCCATTTGTTCCCAACCCAGAAAAAGAACCCAAAGCTCGAAACCCAGAAAAACTCCAAACCTTCATCAATGGCCTCCAATACTTTCATCACTAAGCTCACCGAGGAATGCAATAAATGCCAAGACTTCATCAATCAGAGTGCCATCAAAACCCTTCGATTTAAGGGTGATTCAAACACCACTCACCAGATTCTGGGATCACTCTTTAAGGACAACGTCCTATAAATCATCACCGAGATGCTGAAAGCCCATTGCTTAAAACCCTTATTCCGAGGGTATGATTGGTCGAAGTGGAAATTGACCAAACCTCAAGGAGCCTGGCTCTCGACCCTCGTGACCTGGGCTGCTTGGGTCACCCGAATGGAGCCACACTTTGGTGGTGAGTGGAAAACTCTTAGCATTTTTGACACTATCAAACTCTCGACCTTTGAAATCAACATGGATCGAGAGCTCCTGATGGCCACCCTGAGCTTCTGGTGTTCGATCACTAACACTATGGTTTTTCCTCTCGGCCCCCATTGGTCCAATTGTGCTGGGCATCACATCCATACTTGGTATTTCTCCATCCAGTCTCCTAATTGATACCAAGCTTTCTCGGTATCAGTTTGATCTGGATCTGAAATAAGTTTTCGACGTTTGTGCTGTTGAGGTTTTGATAAAGAAGGATCATGAGCTGTCAAAAGAAGATGTGCATAAAGTGCACAAAAATTTCTTTAACTATAGCACCTTAATTAACCACTTTGTTAGTTCAAAGAATGAAGATCTTAAGAAAGGAGAGCACAAGGCTTTGTTTTACTGGTACAATAAATTCACCTTTTGTACCAAGTTAAATAAGTGCTAGGCCGAAAATATGCCAGTGGCCGAAGCTCTAGCCAGCGACCATGTCCTGGCCTTCAACCTAGCCATCCTCACTAACCTCAACTGGTGCTTAGCTGAGGCCTTTGTTCGGAAGATCGATCCACACCAAAAAGGCCTACTCTGGGCCTTCCAACTTTGGTTGCAGGTATATTATTCCACGCTGAAGCCAGAAATCCCAAGCTTCAACTCTTCTTAAACGATGGGTCTTCAACTGGCCTTGCGTCCCATTCCTACTCACTCGGCCGAAAACATCTTCAAGTATTTCTTTGGCCTTGAAGATTTATCAGACTACGAATTTCTAATCTGTCGTTGCCAGAAATATTTGTCTTCCATCAAACTCCTCACATCAGATGGGAGAAATAGAGGAAGTTGACTTTTGACAGTCCTGGGGGTCGTTTACCCTAGCTTATGACCTTCCCTTTGGTTGCAATGCTAGACGATCCAGTTGGGAAGTCTACCATCCCAACTTTATGGCTCGTTAATTAGGCTTCCTTTAAGGCTGTCCTATGCCACTCCTCACCTCTTACTCATTTTATGCCGAGAATGTCTTTCCGGCTTCTCAAAGAAGGAATGCGAGGAAGCCGAGCAGGAATTCCAAGAATGATGCACTAAATTTCACCTTCGGTTGAATACTCCAGAGACTCATTTGTACCAGCACCATCGTCGATTAGTGAGATGCTTACATCAAGGATTTCTTCGGTGCTTCGGTCAAGGAAACTTCAAAGAAGCTTTTTTGGCGATTCACCAAAGATAACTCTTGCTCCAAAATCCAAAGAAACAGCTCAAGGTATATATCTTTTATTTCTATGTTTATCTATTCAAACTTAATTCTGACTCAAGCTTAGCTTTTGTAGGTGGTCGTGCAATAAAACGGGGCCGATGTGGTTACGATAGTCGCAACCAAAAAGAAACTCGCTTCTCCTCCAAAGAAGGTTGTAACTATCACGACTCCCTTAGCTGAAAAGGCCACCCCAACTCCAGTAGTGGCCATTTTTACGCCGATCGCACCGAGCAAACGGCCTTGCTCGGAGGCCGAGACAACTGGTAACCTTACCTAACCCAAAAAATGTATTAAGAAAAAGGCAAAGAAGGGAAAATGGGAAATTCATGTTATTTCAAGTCAGACCACAAGAGCGACCACTCCTAGTATCCCTCTCCCTTCTCCTGTTATCCAGGTCTCGACAACAGTACTACCCCAACCATGGGCCAGGTGATCATGGTTTGACCTACCACGCAAGCCGCTGTTGAAGTTGAATCAGTTGTCACCGTAGTGGTCGAGGAACTTGCAACTTCGGGGCTGGTCATTTCCCCTATTTATGTCGGCCCAGTAGCCGTTACTCTGGAAAAAGCAGTAACCATGGCTGAAAGAAACCTTTCCCCTAATCCAAAGAAGAATCCAGTGAACGTATTGGAGGAAGAGGTATAGCAATTTCCTTTAATAATGTTCTCCTTTCATTTTGACTGGATCTCCTAACTAACGAACAATCATATTTTATGATCAGGAGAACGAGAGCGAAGTACCCTCGTTGGTAAGGAGCCATCGATAGGTTGAACAACCTAGTACAAGTTCTTTGCCTCTGGACAAAGGCAAAGGTGTCGCATCCCCTCTGGCTGATCTGCAACCGATGGTCGAGGCCGTTGGCTAGGTCTAGCCCCAAGCGATCGAAGTAGGTCTGGGACATGAAGCAGCACCTTTTGTTGAACCAGAAGCAAAGACAGAGACACCGGTTTATCCCTTGGACCAGAATCTCGACATCCCTCATCAGGAGGTTACTTTGACCTTCGTAAGACTCATCATTATTTTCTTTTATTAATTTCCTACCTTAGAACTTTAAACCAAGAAAAACATTAAATGTCAGGTGCCCAATTGCTCATTTCACCAAAAAATTTATGCGCTGAAAGGTGTTATTTATATTTCCTGGCCACCCTAGGGGCCATTAAACATAGATAACCTTAATCGATCGCATGAATTGAAAGGCTGCCTTAAACACTGGCTCAGCTTTTAAGCTCTCTCAGTTCAACTAACGAACCAGCAAACATCACTGAAATTTTTTCTCGGCACGTTTAACACGACCGAGTCTAGCACCCTCGCCAAGCTGCAGAAACTTCTGTTTCTCTTGACCTCACAAATCCTCAAACGCAAAGGTCTCAACATCGTGGAAAAGTGCTTGAACAACCTTGCAGCTGACGACTTGTTGAGCAATGAAAGTGTTGTTCATCTGTTAACTGTCCTGGAAATAACTCGACAATATTTCACTACTTTTTAGAAGACTCTTTTGGCAGAGGATGACCTTAAGGCTGCAATGGTCTCTTATGAAGTTATCTGACCAGAGCTCAAGGTAATAAAGGCAAAGAATGAGAGACTGGTTGACCTTGACCGTCAAATCGCCGAACTTCATCGTTAGAGGTCGGCTGTTACTTTTGAGCTTGAAAAGGATTTTGAGTCGAATAAACCTCGCCTGGCAGAGTACGCAGCTGGCGCGAAACAGATACAACAACTAAAGGCTAACAAAAGAACACGACAGGTCGAGGTCACGATAGGCGAAGTGAAGGGGCTAAAACTGAAAGATGCTCTTGAAGCTTTTCTTCCTACGACTCCTTAGGATTTTTTGTGTGCCGGCTTATAGGCCGATCAATTTCTTTTTGTAAATTTGCGTGCACGCGTTTTGAAAATTAATGAAATCAATCCTTTATTCTTGCATCTCCCGAGTGACAGGATAATATTTCTTTAAGAATTTCCTATTGATTGGTAATTCATGAGATCCTTGATGTGGTATGCCCCATTGCCGAGAACTTTGTGGACAATGAATGGGCCTTCCTAATTCGGCGACCATTTCCCGAATCTGGGATCCTTAATCCCTATTGGAAACACGGTTTGCCACACTAACTCACCTTCACCGAACGTCTTTTGCTTAACTCGTCGATTATAAGCTCGTTCGACAATTTTTTTATGCGCCACTAGTAAGTTATAGGCATCGAGTCGAGCTTCCTTCAAATCGTCCAACTATTGGCCTGACTATACTCGACCCTGAACAAACTGCTTTGTTTAATAACTTGTAACGAGTTTATGCTTAGCTCGACTGGTAGCACCGTGTCCATAAGTTAATGCATATGGGGTTGTTTCTGTTGCTGATTAGAGTGAAGTTTGATTTGCCTATAATGCCTCGTTTAACTTCAAATGCCACATGCCAGGCTTTTCTTTTATCATTTTCTCAAGGATACCAATTATAACTTTATTACTTTCTTCAGCCTGTCCGTTTGCTTGTGGTAATATGGCGTGGACTGTTCGAGCTGAATTTTCAAACTTGCTTTGTATTCTTTAAACCTGTCGATTGTAAAAATCATGTTGTTGTTTGTTATAATTGTTTCAGGTATGCCGAATCTCGTCATGATGTTTTCTTCTACAAAATTGGAAACCTCTTTAGATGTTAACTCAGCATATGATTTTGCTTCAACCCACTTGGTGAAGTAGTCGATCGCTACAAGTATCCATGCATGCTTTGACAATTCGGAAGACGGAGTAATCTTTCCGATTGCATCCATGGGCCATCCTCTGAACGGGCATGGCGTAGTAACCGAGTGAAGTAATTCGGCCGGGACCCTTTGTATGGGCCTATGGATTTGACATTGTACACAACCTCGTGTGTATTCAATGTAATCTTTTAACATACACGGTAAAAAATAACCATGTCCAAGGTGTTTTGCGTCCGAATTCATGTACCTTTATAATAGCTTGGGCAACCTCTTCTAGGCCGAGACATAACAACAACAGATTGTTTTCACCTTTTCGATATAGTTCATTCTGACACATGATGTACTTCGTGGCATGTACCATTGTCTTGTGGTCATGTTTGCCACTAGGATTATCAAGATACTGGATAATTAATCTTCTCCAGTCGTCTGGTAATGTCTTAACCGTGCAGATATCTATAGGATCATTTCGTTCCAACAGCGAAGGTAAAGATATAACTCATGTACGAATTACGTGATCGTGTTAGAGAACTTGTTGATTAACTAAGGCCAGGTGTAGACATCGCACCACTGGTATGGCTTGACCCAGTTTGCCCCCTAGGAGTTGTGCTCTAGAGGATATTTGAGCTAACTCATCTTCGTTAGGATTTCGAACTCGTGAGATGTGCTTGAATGTAATGCCTGCAAATGATTCGGCTAAATAGCTGGCAACCATATGATAGGGCACCAGAGTACAACTCATGCAACGAAAAGTCCTATTAAGTTGGTTAATCACAAGTTTTGAATCGTCGAAGACAAGTACGCGAGTTGCCTTCAAGTTTTAAAGGATATTAAGGCTGATGACGAGGGCTTCATATTCGGTCTGATTGTTTGCACAATCAAAATCCAACTTTAGAGAAAAACATATCGGTAGTGATCAAGGGACTAGATGATGATTCCAATGCGGGCCGAGGTTGAGGTAGTAGTCAAAATGCATCGTCTAATAATTATCACGTGTTTCCACCATGCCAATTTCGACGTTGTTGCCCCTAAAACCATATGAAGAAGGACATTGAGCTAAGAAATCGACCAGCATCTGTCCTTTGACAGCTTTTTGGCGCACATATTGCAAACTAAATTCTGACAGCGCCATTGTCCATTTCCCATTTCGGCCTTTTACTACTGGCCGAGTAAGCATATAGCGAATAACATCTGTTTGGATGATGACCTGAGTAACAAAAAGGAGCTTGTAATGCCAGAGTTTAGACGTAGCAAAGAATAAAGCCAAGCAGAGTTTCTCAACGGCTAAGTAATTTATCTCAGCTGAGTTAAGATTCCGGCTAAGATAAAAAATGGCCTGTTCCAGCCCAATGTTGTTATCTTGCATAAGAAGATAACCCATAGATTCATCGGCAGCCAATATATATAATTTAAGAGGTTTACTATGTTACGGTGGCATGAGGACAAGTGAGGTGGTGAGGGAGACCTTGATTTGCTTGAAAGCGTCCTGATATTCTTCGCGCCATTCGAATTTGTCAGAATCCTTAAGTTTCAAGAGTGTGGAAAAAACCTTCATCTTCCTCGCAGAGATAGAAATGAAATGCTGGAGGAAATTGATTTCGCCGAGTAAAGATTGTAATTGCTTCTTGGTTGTTAGGGGTGGAGCATTAATGATCGTTCGAGCTGTATTCTCATCTACCTCGATGCCATGATGATGTACAAGAAAACCCAAGAAGTTGCCTGCCGATACACAAAAGGCGCATTTGGCAGGATTCATTTTAAGATTATATTAGCGCATACAAAGGAAAGTTTGCCGAAGATCATCTAAAGGTGTTTGGTAGTGCTTCGATTTGACAACAACATCATCAATATATACCTCAACGACTGTGCCAATCAGGTAATGAAAAATGGTATTCATAGCATTTTGATATGTGGCACCGGCATTCTTAAGTCCGAAAGGCATAACAACCCATTCGTAGGTCCTGAGTGCCCCGAGGCAACGAAAAGCAGTTTTGTGGACATCGGCTTTAGCAATGAAAATCTGGTCATGAAAAGTGGTATTCATAACTGTCCATAAAATATAACATCTCGTGGTTTGCTGCATCATCAATTAACAAGTCTGAAATTAGCCTCATATATTCGTCTTTAGGGGTTGCCAAGGTCAAATTACGAAAATCAATGCAAATACATAGAGCACCACTTTTCTTTAAAACAGGGACAATATTCGCCAACCATTTGACATATCGAGCCGTCCGAATAAAACTGGCTTTTAAAAGTCAAATGAGTTCATCTTTTATGCTGAGCTAAACTTCGGTTGAGAATCGTCGGCCGGGGGGGGGTTGGCGGAAAGGTTTACAACCAACCTTGATGCGTAACTCATGTTCGACGAGTGTTAGATCCAGACCAGGCATCTCATGGTAACTCTAAGGAAATAATCTTTAAATTCTTTGAGCAGTTTACAAAGCTCAACTTTCATAAGTTGGGGTAACAAAGAACTAATAAATAAAGGGTGAAGGTCATCGGCGTTCCAACATTTATTTTGTCTAATGGATCTTTGACTTGGGGCCGACTGTTTTTTAGCTCAGCTGGGGTAGCTTGGACTTTATCAAGTGATAGGATTGGACCGTTGTCTCTTTCAGAGCAAAACTCTACTAAGTTCAGGCCAAAATTTGGTTGCTTGGAAATAGTATACCAATGGACCAGCATGCATTCCAGGATAGATGAAACCCAGGCCCAACGTCTATCCTATTTGGTATGAGGCATAATGATCGTCAATTAAGTTAGCCAATCATAGTCGCGTCGAATCTTGCTAAACAGTCTCGGTGCCAACCTTGATGGCTTGTTGAACTGAGATTCGAGTCGATCATCCTTCTTCGTTGAAACCTTGTAGGGTGATGTAGCCTACATGATCATCGTAATAGCGAGCTTGAATCATTTTAGCTTCGAACAATTGATTATCAGCCAGATAAACTACATTAGATTTACCATCCAAGAAGATGAGGACTTGATATAATGACGAGGAGATACAACCAGTTTGGTTGATCCAGTCACGACCAAGCAATGCATTATACTCAATCTTTGAGTAGACTTTAAAAAACGCGGTCATGTGATTTCGACCTACGATACTCACCTCTAAATGAAGCACTCTTTTAGTCTGAGATTTATCACCAACAAAGTTGTTCATGGTCACCCTTGATGGAATGAGTTCGTCTTTGGAGCAATATAATGCTTTCATGATAGAAATGAGCATGATGTTGACCGTTGCTCCACAGTTGACAAAATTTTTACAAATCGGATATCCTTCAATATGGGCCGTGACATACAACTACTTTAAGTCATAAAGATTAACAAATGAAGGACGATGAAACAGTTCGGTGAAAGTTGCTTTAAGTTTATCCTCTTTGCTTATTTGCTCAGTTTCTTTGGTAACCACAAAATCGACCTGCGTGGCCTCCTTGGCAATCACGTCATTGTCCAAGAAATTTAGTTTAGATGTGGTCAGTCAGAATTCTACGGGTAAGACATGTACCATGTTGATTTCTATGTTGTCAATGACCGAAAGGCTCATCAGGTCGTGATCTTCGTCCTTTGGATTTTTGGGTGAGATATTTTGCTTATGGGCATTACTCGCTTGGCCACTGGCTATTTCGACGTTGAGACTTGGTCTTGCACTTGTAAAGC
Organism: Malus domestica; assembly: GCF_042453785.1. Lineage (NCBI taxonomy): Eukaryota > Viridiplantae > Streptophyta > Magnoliopsida > Rosales > Rosaceae > Malus > Malus domestica. The sequence continues at coordinate 30,563,135 of NC_091675.1, forward strand.
TTTGCCAATCTACTCTTGGTATGCGATGCCGACATCTCTTGTGTCCAGGTAAGCATGTAATCATACCACGCGCTTTTCTTCATCGGCCATAAGGCCAAAGAGGGAAATGATTGAGAAAACTTCAAAATGGTGCCGCAGATATTAGACGTCCTCGAAAGAGAAAGGAAGATTGGCAATATCAATATCAGTATCTGGTCCTACCTCAAAGCCGAGAACTCGGGCCTTGCCTATATGTTGGAACCTAGTCTTCATTCCCAAATCTGACCACTTTTGGATAATATGTTCGACATCAGGGCAGGTTAATGCAAGATCAAGAGACTCTTGGCATGCTTTTTGTAGGCCGTACAAGTCATTAGCTGAATGCTTCTTATGCAACTTCTGTATGTATTGCAAAGCCTCACCGAAAAACGGCGGGTGGCGATTTCGTCTAACTTTAATTAATGGCTCTTGTGGGGGTACCGGAGGAAGTTTGCTTTTGGCTTCCTTCCTTAAGTGCTCAAAGTGAGCTTTCATCTCCCTAGGAGTTTGATTTGCTTCTCGGATTCTTTAATTGTGGTTTCAAAATCATGATCGATTACCTTTTTTCCTTGAAGTAGCTCGGTCATGATTGATGGAGGTTGTTAGTCATCTTCATTACCCACCATTTCTTTCGACTACCATTTAGTGGCTGGGGTAGCTTGGGCTACTTATCAGCGAGCCATATAGTCTTTTCTCTGGCGGCGACATTTCTGCAATTTAGACAACGCGGTATATGCATTGGTAGAGGATTTGTGGCTATACCAACGTTGGTTGCGTGACTCAGGTGGCTTGAATGTTCACCGATTTGCAGGTGAACTTAAGTTGGCAGAGTTGCACGCATAATAATCTTCATTGTAAAATGGCGAGTTGAAATCAAGTCGTCATCTAGCCAAAGACAGCTTGTTATTCTGTGTTTAAGGGCCGAGCTTAACGAAAACTTTTTGGTGTTGGCTTGCAGTGAGCATTTTTTTAGATGTTGCTGCAACCGCAGACGCCAGTTGCGGTGCTTCAGCAAAAAGTGGCTGTTCCTTCGACTTAATTATGATGACGTTTAATTTGCACTGACTACATAAAACCATCAGCCTGTCAGTTTCCTCTGTGTTGGAGTCCGATATTGACTCGGCATAAGCTGGGTTTAAAAAGTATTTAGGTGGCTCGTCCGAAGATAGATCAACTTTCAATCATGGTTGAGAATTCTGTTTAGGGACGTACTGCATCAAGATGAATTCGCCTTTTTCTTTTCTCTTGTCCTTGGGTAGATGAGCATCTACCGTGCTTACCTTCGTCGAAAGGAAAGGATCGGCATCAATGACCATTGGAGGTTTTTCGGGAAACATGAGTTTGCCATTATCAATTCAGCTTTGGATGGTGTCACGAAATACAACATAATTATTTGTCATATGGTTGTTTGAGTTGTGGTATTTGTAATACATCTTTCCTTTCAAATCTTCGACCTTGGGAATATTATGCCCTGGTCGAAGCTTGACCATTTTTGCAAGTAACAATTGGTCGAAGATGGCATCAGCCTTGGTGATGTCAAAAGTGTAGACCTTTAACGTTTTGATGGCGGCTTCCACAGAGGTCGAGTGGGTTTTCACATCTTTAGAATTAGCGTGAACCAACGCTTTGCATACGTACGATTTGTTAATTACTATCTCGGCCACATCTATGTTGGCATATTGGGACTCTTTGCCTTTGGTCGATGCATAACTTAACATTGGGCTTTTGTAGATCGTCCTTTGAGTTGGGGATTCTGAGATTTTCTCTTCTTGGAGCAAATAATCATATTGCTCGATCTGTTGAGCCAGTTCATACATATCTCACCATTTAAGGGAAGCCTAACAAACTCGACTTCAGGGATGGGTACTCGGCACCAGTTTCTTGCCGACTGAAACCTCGTAAGATATTCCATTGGTGACTTGTCGAATGATCAAGCCATCCTAGCCAAAGAAGAGACTGACATTTCCATCCCTGGCTGATAGAATTGCTCATGAAATTTCTTGACTAATTCCTCCCAGTTTTGGATGGAGTTGGGTGAGAGGTTGATGTACCATGCGAATGCTGAGCCAATTAGCGAGAAATTGAATAGTCGGAGAAAAGATGATTCTCCAGTGAAAAGGCTAAAGTTTGAAATCTTGAATCTCTTAGGATACTCGAACCTTTCTACAAAGGCTGAATATGGGTGAATGAATTCTGGAAACTTCGACCCTTTTTTTAAGGTTGAATCAATCATTCTTTGGACTCAACCATGTCAACAGGCACCGTTTTTGCTCCTTGATCAGTTCTGACCAATCTGCTGCTTGATTCACCATTTTTCTCTAAGTCAATAATTTTGAGCTGAGCAGATCCTGTCTCGGCCTGTATCACTGAAAGGGGATTATCCTTTAGAAGATGAGGCTGCCTAGGTCGATCAGTGGGTCCAATGTCATGGAATTTATTAACCAGAACTTCGAGCAATCTGTTGTGCACAACGCTATTATCACACATCTTTTCAAGTATGCTTTTTACCTCACGGCTGAACATTTGCTCAAATTATAAGGATTGTTCTTCAAATCGTAGCCGGAGAAAATATCTAGATAGTGGATCGGAGGCCTCATCATTGTCATTGCCACAATCTCCTACTAGTCATTCAATAAAAATGCCTTTTATCATTTTGATGTGGATTTCTGCATCACGAGTCTGACCGCTTACATTAATTTCCTTTCCTGTGGCTTCAGGTGTCACGGCAGCATGAGGATTATGTGCTTGTAATAAGCCATCGTGTCCTGCGCTTTGGACTGTATATGGAAGATTAGTCGTTGACTTACCCATGATTGTTTTCTTTTTTACCGACTGCGTTTCAATTTTCATGAACTTTGTAGTTTTAACACTGGGTCCCACTGGGCGTGCCAAAATGTTGACAATAAGAACTACCAAGACTACATGATGCGTAGGGCGAGTAATTAATAATTTAACTACGTCATTCGGTTGACTGCAGGGCTGCCAACTCGTCAGTCGAGTTCGGTCGGGGAGTAAAATATGTTGATGTGGTGTTGGGCGTGCTGCTGACTTCTTGATCTTGCGATTACGGCCGAGGAAGGAACACGTCTCGGCCTTTGGGTTCTAGAGCCTGAAGACAAGGCTGCTAGTTTCTTTGAAGTTCACAAATTGTCGGCACCAGGTTTGGTCTCGGTAATTATATTCGTGAGAGTTAGGTTCACTGAACTGGTACCAAACAGTACAGACACAATTACTCGAAAAAGAAAAATGTCTTGATTGTAAATGTGGTTCCGCCGTTTGAATGTTGAACTCTAAAATGTACTTGTGAATATCAAATCATAAAATAAAACTCGGTTTTCAATGTGCCGAGCCTAATAACCTAGTAGCACTTCATTTCGCCGAGAAGGCTGATGAGATGACTTCTACCAACAAGGACTTGGAAATCCTTGTTCACCGAGACTTGGATAAATAACCAATCGGCCTTGTAGCAGTGTTGTCTATCCAAACTGAAGGTGCTCCTCGGTCAGCTGATTCTGCAACTTCAGTGCTGTCTATCCAAACTGAAGATGTCGCCGATTGCCTTCACATTGCTATTTATCCAAACTGAAGATGTGTTGGAGGGAAGAAATGGGAAGAGGGAAAAATCTCAAGGTTGTTGAGAAGCTTTGCGTAGGGCAATTTGTGTGTTAATTTAGAGGGGCCCTGAATAATGCACTCCTTTCTCTAGTTATAGCAGTGAACCCCCTCATGGCTAAACTAGAAATGTACTCGGATTAGAACTCTTCAACCCAATCTGATCAAGTTTCGGCCAATCCTAATCCCTATAAGACTTTGAACCAAGCTCCTTAACGAACCAGATTCATCCCCTAATTTTAAGCATCTTCAGCTTTAAGACTCCTTGTTGCACTAAGGTTCGACTACCTCACCCTTATATAAACCAATCCTCCTAGCAACAAGATTCGGGCGACCTTAACTGGACAGCCCATGATAAGATTCTAGATGAATGTTACTGGGCTGAGAACAACACTAAGCTCAGCCCAAAATATTATTTTGAGCCCAAACAGTTCCACAACTAATACTCATATTTTGAAAATAATGAAGATCCCTTTTCTTAAAGGGCCTATATAAATCTTATATGTGTGTGTGGAAATCTCTGATTTTAGAACCCTAAATGACACTTAACCCAGGGTAATGTTTGATAGCTATTTGGATTTTAAATGTTTTGGACATGATAAAGTTTAAAAGAGAAAAACGGAAAGAAGAATAGTAGTGAAAGAGAGAACAATAAAGAAGAATGTATATATAAAAAAAATCTTTTAATTTTACTCAAAAAAAAAATCTTTAATATGAAAACAAAACAACTTAATATAGAATTTGCTTTCGATAAACAAAAGTTTGAAATATATTTGGTTTTTCTTTTTCTGCCTGTGCACACTTCTACAATTTCTACATCTTACCTAAGGCCATCTCCAACCAAAAGGTCCAGAGGGCCAGAAGGCTGAAAATAGCACGAAAACTGTCTCCAACCGAGGGCTAGGCCAGAGGGCTGTGGAATTTGAGAGGGCCCCACGGAATCGAAAACGGTTGAAGGGCTAGAGGGTTGGTTGCAAGCAGCCAGCTAGCCAGCCTGGGGCTGGCCAGAAAACTGCTTAATCCTGTCAGTTATAACTGATAGGAATTCTTAAAAAGAATTTTGAATCCAATGGCTAGCTGGCGCCAGTTACCGTTGGATTCAATTTTTTTTTTTAAATTCTCAAAAAATTCTATTTTTTTTTTCCTATAAATACCTAAACCATTTATTCACCATTCCTTACAAAAATTTCACCATTCCTACACCATTTCAATTCTCCTATTTTCCTTCCTCTTTCAAAAATCTATCCTTGAATTTTTTCAATAATTTGCAAATGGCCTCGTCTGCAATGAAAGGTAGGGCTTAGACCTGAAAAGAAGATGAAGCTCTTTGCAAGGCTTATAGATGGGTGTCAGAAGATAGTGTGAGGGGGAATTGTCAAACAAATGACGGTGTTTGGACTCGTGTGTCCAAAAAATACTTAGAGTTCTATGAAGGCACCACTCCAATGAATATTCGAAACCACGAGAGTTGTTCTTCAAGATGGAAGAAACATCTTTAGCCAAGTTTGAACAAATGACATCAAGCATTGTTAGCAGCCGCAAGTAGACATGATAGTGGCGCTAATTACTACGATGAAGTAAGTGTTTTCACAATTTATTTTAAATATTTAATTATATTACATTTAATTTCATAAATTAATTTCCTTTAATTTTTTTCTAGGTACGCCAAGAGGAGGAATTGTATATGGAGAGCAGCTCGAAACCCTTTCAGTTTCACAATTGTTAGGAAATTTGTAAAGGGTGGGTGTTATTTGAAGATCCACCACAGAGAGCTCCTACGCCGGTGTTCGGAACTACATCCTCAACTGCAGATATGAATGAAGATGGATCTCCAACCATTCAACAAACAAGGGTAGAAAATCTGTCTTCGGGTGAAGGTTCCATACCTAGGGCTATAGGACGAAACAAGGCACGAAGGTTGAAGGAAAAGGGCAAGGCAAATGATGATTACGCCGCTCAACATGAAGTGGCGGCCTCATTGTGATTATTGGCGGAGCAAAATGCCCTTGAGGCGGAAGAAAGGAAATGTAGGCATGAAGAACGGGCCAAACAAATACAAAAATAGATGGATGATAAGAATATGGAAAGGAACACTTCGAATTACACTCCAATGAGTAAGGCCTATTTTGATAGGAAAAAAAAAAGAAATTATGAGCCGACGGCAGTTGTTTACCTCTGACTATACTCCTACAATGGCGGATGATAAAGATGATGTTGATTATAGATATTAAATTTATGTTATTTTAGTTTTTTAATTTAAGTTAATGTTGTTTTCAAATTTAATTTGTAGTTTTTAAATTTAATTTGTCGTTTTTAAATTGTAGTTGTAGTTTTTAAATATAAGTTGTTGTTTTTAAATTTAAGTTGTTGTAGTTTTTAAATTTAAATAATAAATTATGTTTAGCTATATGGCTCTCTTATTTATCTACTCCTCTTTATTACTCCACTATATATAGTTCTAGTCTAGAACCGATCCCTCTAGAATCGCATGCCTAATTTGTGGTGGAAATTTATCCCAACAAAAGGAAGACGTCGTTACTTTTCACTTCTCAGAGGCAAAGTAAAGTTGCCATCCCGGCCAATGAAATGAAGTTTGCAATATGTACGAAAACGACACTATGATTTTCGATTTGCTCAGCCAGTACGTCAGCCCAGCCCAATCGTCACCGTACCATCCTCACCGCTACTCTATATATATACACCTCTTTTCAATTGCCCCTCCCTCACCATCGCTCTAGTTGTCTATTGTCTCATATATTCAGTGGAATTCAGTTTTAGTTGGTTTTTGTTACTTTTGAGAAAAATAAAATGGTGGTAACTCCAGAGCAAGAGCACCCAAAGAAGGCATTTGGATGGGCTGCTAGAGATTCATCTGGCGTTCTCTCTCCCTTCAAATTCTCAAGAAGGTTATTATTATTCTTTATAGCTCTCCCATTTATTTATTTTTCGTTTGATTTTATTTCTCTCAAATTTGTTTATGTGTACGTCTTAAACATCATAAACCCATTTTATTTCCCCTATTTTCTGATGTTGCACACCATAATCTGGCGTCGGTCTTTTGATAGAATAAATATAAAATAAAAAATCAATTAAGCTTCATAATAAACAGGTTGTGTAAAAGGAGTATAACCACGTGCGGAAATGTTTGTTTGAATACAATCCTTAGGGAGTGTTTACATATTCGTAAACTAGAATTACAATAAAGAGTTAGTTTTCATTATGGCTACTGTAACACCATGGAACGTGTCACATAAAAGATGAAAAGGCCACATATCCAATAAGTACCGAAGAAGTTAATAGTTATAATTTTTGGGTAGTATTACTTTTACGAGATCTGAGTTTTCATTTATGTCTAAATTGAACTAATTTCGTTACAGGGAAACTGGAGAGAAAGATATTTGTTTCAAAGTTCTGTACTGCGGGATATGTCATTCGGACCTTCACATGGTCAAGAATGAATGGGGTTCCTCTGTCTATCCTCTGATTCCCGGGTACTTATTTCTTCTCAACTTTTTAATTCAGTGGCGTGACTTTGAGTTTGATTAGTCAAACATATGTTTTCTTTTCTTCGGATATATAGAAGATAGAGAGAGCTATTGAGCAACCAACAAAAAATTGGAAGTGCTATTTAAATTTTCATACAATTAATTCGATAGAATATGTAATTAGTTTAGAGTGATGCTAGCAATTTCCATTTGTTTATGTTGGCGGAATTCATAGAAACAGAACCCGTAAGTACGATGCATGCAGCATGCTATAAAGATTTGTTTATATTATTTTTTGTTTAAGAAATAAACAAGGGTAGGGTTTAGACTCTGAAATTAATCCGTGTTACAACTGAAATCAATACCTTAAAATACAAGTATTTCAAGCAATGGAGGAAATAGCTCTACCCCATAAATAAAGACAATTGGTAAAATGACCTAAATCCATAATAACATTCGTAAAGAAGTTCGCCCCTCCATCGACATCTATTTAAAATGGTATTTTCATATAAATATACACATACACACTAGGCAATAGGCGTTCACACGCTCACATCCATCTTTATTGTTGATCACTTGATTTTTGAATTGAAAAAGTTAAATAAAAACAAAGGATAAGATCAAATAAGAATGTTTATAAGGAAAGAAAAAAATGTGTATATTTATCCTTTTAATGCCTTCGCCAATATAGTCCGCACTTTTGGTAAATATTATTGCTGAATACAGACGAAAGTGACTATACAGACGCATACTGCACACTGCTAAATTAGCTATACAGTCATTGAGCCAAAGTAATTATTTGATGGCCATATAAATCCATGTGGCAAGCATTTAAGGTGGAACAACCATGACATATGATGGTCCCCTGATGATCTGTGGCCTGTATAGCTGGGTCATATTTTCTTTATTTTCCAGTAACATCAGGACTTTATTTGATTGCTAACAAGTGACAACAACTGATTTAAGAGCATCTTCAATGAAGTTAGTGGAGGAAAAAGATGGTAGACCAATCTGAAAGTTTTTACTCATCATCTTTTTAATTTTAATTGTGTTTTTTTAATTTTTTTTTTTTAATGAGGCAATGGGGTTTGGATAAAATAAAAATTACCCCTAGGTTTAACTTGCTGGAATTATCAAAGTTTTACCATTAGTCCTAATGAGTTCTTCTTCTAATTAGAAAATGATATTAGTTTAACTAAGTATGAACATAAATGGGAAATGCAGACATGAAATGGTTGGTGTAGTGACAGAGGTGGGAAGCAAAGTACAAAAATTCAAAGTTGGAGACAAAGTAGGTGTTGGATGCATGGTGGGTTCTTGCCACGCTTGCGACAGTTGTAACAACCACCTCGAGAATTACTGCCCCAAAATGATACTCACTTATGGTGCCAGGAACCTTGACGGCACCATAACATGTGGAGGTTACTCCGACATCATGGTGGCGGATGAGCATTTCATAGTCCGCATTCCAGAAAACCTACCTCTGGATGGTGCTGCTCCTCTCCTATGTGCTGGGATTACAACTTACAGTCCCTTGAGATATTTCGGACTTGACAAACCAGGCATGCATGTGGGCGTGGTGGGTCTAGGTGGTCTAGGGCACCTCGCGGTAAAATTTGCCAAGGCTATGGGGGTTAAGGTCACAGTGATCAGTACCTCCCCTAATAAGAAGGAAGAAGCTATTGAACATCTTCATGCTGATTCATTTTTGGTTAGCCGCGATGAAGATCAAATGCAGGTGATTATTTGAAGGATTTGCTTTTGTACTTTAAATTGATTAGGTAGACGGGCAGTACGGGCTGGTCCCCTAACTTTGATACTATCTTAAATTTCAAGTAGACGGGCTATGGGCCCACTCCAACAACATCAATATTATCCCCACTTGGTCACATGCTCAATCTATCAGGTGTGGAGTTTTAATATAAAAAGCCTCAGTGTTAGTTAGAGTGGGGTAATTCTATTTAAAGAATTTGTTCTCAAGTCTTCTGGCCGATGTGGAACAGAGCAATTCTAACATAATCTTATATGTCGTCATGTAAATCTTGTAGGCTGCCATGGGGACATTGGATGGTATCATTGATACGGTTTCCGCACTCCACCCTCTATTGCCTTTGATTGGTTTGTTAAAGTCTCATGGAAAGCTTGTGATGATTGGTGCACCCGAGAAACCACTTGAGCTTCCAGTTTTTCCTTTGCTCATGGGTAAGCATATCACTGTTCTCATAGTTTATCACTTCACTTACGTCTAGTTGTACATTTTTACAACCGGTGATAGGTCATATTTTCTAAGTTTGCTTTCGATTTTAACCTTGTAATTGTGCATTATAACCGGTGTATTATGTTATTAACAAACGTTTATTTTCTAAATATAGGAAGGAAGATAGTGGCCGGTAGTTGCATTGGAGGTATGAAGGAGACACAAGAGATGATTGATTTTTCAGCCAAGCACAAAATAACAGCTGATATTGAGGTTATCCCAATTGATTACTTGAACACTGCCATGGAGCGCCTTGTCAAAGCGGATGTTAGATACCGATTTGTTATCGACATTGGAAACACGTTGATATCTAGCTCTTAAATTTTGCATCATCTGTTGTTGGATATTGTGGCCGGGTTGAAGGAAGAAATTGGGTTTAATTAAGTTGTTCAATTTTGTTGTCTGGTAAACTTCTCGTGTGAAAATTATACATTACGAAACCAACTTGGTCCAGATGTTGGATTCTAAATAAAATGGCAAGTATGCTTTTATTTGGAAATGAGTTATTTTTTATATTTTATTTTTTTAATCTAATTACAAACAATAACTACTATAGGGTTACACTAAAAGGAAGAATAAGGGTTTAAACCTGGGACATTACGAGTTGAACAAAAAAATTTTAAGCACCATGGTAATCCATCGCTTGCTATGGGAGAATGAGGTTCAAGAGAGAATGAGGTTAAAGATTTGTTTTTATTTTATTTTTGGTATCGTTGTGTACACGAAAGTTTCATTATTTCAACAACAAAAACTTGCGATAATAGATGTTAGCAAACCGACACCTTGTGGCCGTGGTTGGTTTAGGTATGCCCATGTAAACTAGTTTGCAAACGTGGGGCTTAAGATCACAGTAAAAATTGTGACAATACATCTTCATTTCCCTTTGTTTCCTTATATGGTTTTTTTTTTTTTTCTTTTCTCTGTGTGTGTGGAAAGCAACGACAGATTCATTGAAAAGGCCACAACAGTACATCCAATGCAACAAGTAAGGTTGAGGCAAAGAATAGCTCACTCAACCGTTATATTTCTTCACCAAAAGGTCAACAATAAGATTAGGAGGTTTTTCAAACCAAGAACAAGAACCATGGGCATGGTGAGCTAAACGATGGACAATTCCCTTAGCATGTAGGCGAGTGTGGGCAAGAACAACTCCAGTGACCCCGAACAACACTTTTACATCCTCCACAATGTGTCCAATGAGAGACATGTTGATGAGAGGCTGTTGTAATGTTGTGATCTGGAGAGAATAGCACCCTAATTTTTTATAACCTTTTTCTGCAGACAACGCACCCCTTCTCTCTATGTTAATAATCAGGATTTGATTGATTTGAACAAGTTGCCATGTTTAATTTAGGTGCTTTTCTTTCTATGACCTAATTACTGACGTTTGTTGACCCGTTTGGAATTGCTTATCTAGAAAGGTCCTTATACTACTCTAAGCGCTTTTATTAAAAGTTGTTGGATATATATCAACAATCTATGATAAATTTATATATGCTAATAAATAAACAGTGTATGAATAATGAACTAATATTAAACAGAAATATTGAAGATCGAAGCTTGCGTACCGCAATGTCCTTGAAACATAAATTTCGCCCCTACTCAATGCTTGTAGTTCTCCGGACGTCTGTTTCACCAGGATTCAACGATCAAGTTAGAATTCCAGCACCGGAAAACTTAACTTCTAGCGAATTTCCTTATGGTACTCTCAGTAAGAATGCTATGGATTATAGAAGGAGATTTATGTTTTCTGTGTTCTAAATGCCATGCAGACGGATGTATATATAGTGGGATTATGTCTGTTCGGAACAGGTATAAGAATGGGATGTGACTATTGGGAGACATCTCTTCAGATGGGGTGCAGTGCTCTCTGCGTTTTTCATTGACTCAAGACTTCATCTGAAAAGATGAGTCTGTTCAAATAAAAATTAATTTAATTAAATTTGAAATTAATTAAAAATATTTAATTTTCAGAGCCCAAGAGCCCCAGGCCAATCTTTTGATAATTAATTATATATTAATTATGTATTAATTACCAATTAATTAGTGCACCCCAAAGCCCAACCCCAAGGGTGAGCCCAATTTTATTCTCCAAGGCTTATTACTCCAACCACTTTCCATAAAGGACAAAGCCTTATAAAGTGATGAAATCTTTTGGGAATGACCAATGTGGGACAAAGAAATTTCTACTCAAACTACTCAAATTTCCAACAATACCTCATATTTGAGTTGAAATTTCATTCAAACTCCAAACACCAACAATTACCCCACATTTGAATGCAAATGTATGACTAGGCTGCTTAAAAATGAGAGAGAATAGGCATCATATGCATCGGGTGAAGTGTCTTTTGGACTTGAACTTACCCTAATGAAAACATATCGGATTTACTTGGTGACGCAGTGGATGTGGAAGATCTTGAACTTTTCACCGCAGTAGTAAAACGAGACAATATGCTACACACATATGATGTTTGCCACACGTCAATTCATACGGTTGTGTTCATTTCGGCCTTGAACAAATCCCGGATTTCGTAGGACCTGTAGAGAATTTAGCCATGTCAATTCTCATAAATGTGGCCCCATTTACTCCTATATAGGTGACATTAATTAAGAATAGTCTGCCATATTCCTCTTGATAACAAGATATTAATGTCATTAAATGTATAAAACATAATCCCTCAAACTTCAATAGACAACACACATATTATCATAAGAATGGGTAAGTTGTGTGTTCAACTTTTGAATCAAACTCAACCAGTTTGCCTATTGAACCTAGACCATGGGATCTCTAATCAGCTAGGTTAGGTTTTCACCTAGTTCAATTCATTGAATTAACTTGAGACGCATTCCTCTTGATGTAAATAATATTTGCTCTCTTGGTAGGCCTTTTGTCAAAGGATCAGTTATATTTTCCTTTGACTTCACATAATCAATGGATATTATTCCATTGGAGAGAAACTTCTTAAGAGTATTATGTCGACGCCTGATGTGTCGTGACTTCCCATTGTATACATGGCTTTTGGCCCTTGATTGCACGGCCATACTGTCACAATGTATACATATAGCAGTTACCGAGCTATACATTTCTGTTTAGAGGATTTCCAAAATATTGCTGCACCTCCAAAGGTAAAAACATATTCACTTGTCGACTTGGATTCTGTAGTGTCAGAAATCCAATTGGCATCACTGAAGCCTTCTACAATAGGTGGATACTTTGTGTAGTGTAATCCGTAGTCAAGTGTATTTTTCAAATACCTTAACACTCCTACTAAAGCATCCCAATGATCTTGTGCCGGATTACTTGTATATCTTCTAAGCCTACTTACTGCATAAGCTAAGTCGGGTCTAGTTGAATTCATCAAGTACATTAGACTTCCAATTACTTGAGAATATTCAAGTTGAGATTTGGCATCACCTTTATTTTTCTCCAACTTGCATCCAGCATCAAAAGGAGTTGCAGTAGGTTTGCAGTCAAATTGACCAAACCTTCGTAATTTTTTTTTTTTTTTTTTTTTTTTTTTTTTTTTTTTTTTTTTTTTGCAAATGGGATTGTGTAAGGACATACCCTTCACTATTTCTCTTAATTTGAATTCCTAAAATGACATCGGCTTGACCTAAGTCTTTCATGTCAAAACTTGAATCCAACATTTTCTTTGTTTTGTTTATTACATCTTTATCGCTTCCCATTATGAGCATATCATCCACATACAAGTAAGCAATAACACAAGTTTTATCATTACTCTTAATGTAGACACATTTATCAGATTCATTTATTTTGAACCCATGTGTCAACAAAGTATGATCAAATTTCTCGTGCCATTGTTTTGGTGCTTGTTTAACTCCGCCTATGTCTTACATGGCCGGTCCCAAGCCCGGATAAAGGAGGAGGGGGAGGGCGTCAGGTAATCGACAGCCGGCACTCCATGATCACGTCGAATCCTTATGAAAATGAATCCAGAACAAAATCGCGCTAAAGCTAGGGCGTCACCCGTAAGTGGCGCGCTGTGTGGCCCGAGCACAGTGATAAGTGAGCAAGGGTCGCTGTATCTCCATCGGCACCCGGATGCAGTGTTAAATGAGCAAGGGGGCCATAGAAACTTCTTTTCGAACGACTCCACTCAAAGTTGTTTGGGAGCATATGCTCCTATCAACTTTACCCGGGACACACAAAAGAAGTACTTTGATCCTATTAGACAGGGGAGGGTGAAGAAGCTAGGACAGAAGGGTAGAGTTCAAGAGAGCAAAATGCGTTTAGGAACGTGGAATATAGGAACCTTAACGGGAAAATCTATGGAAGTAGTGGAAGTTATGGTGAGGAGAAGGATAAATATTATGTGCCTACAAGAAACTAAGTGGGTTGGTAGTAAGGCAAAGGATCTAGAAAACTCAGGGTTTAAACTTTGGTATTCGGGCACAAATAGAACGAGAAACGGTGTTGGCATCATCGTGGACAAGACCTTGGTACAAGATGTTGTAGATGTCAAGAGGGTAGGAGATAGAATCATGGCAATCAAGATTGTAATAGGACAAGAACTTATCAATGTGATTAGTGCGTACGCACCTCAAGTAGGGTTGGATACGAGTTCGAAGGAGAAATTTTGGGAAGATCTTGGAGACTTGGTGCAAGGAATTGCTCAGACGGAGAAGTTATTTATAGGAGGAGATTTAAATGGACACGTGGGCAGGGAGACAGGCAACTATGGAGGTTTTCATGGTGGCCATGGTTTTGGGGAGAGAAACGAGGATGGGGAAGCTATCTTGGATTTTGCAATGGCATATGATCTCTTCTTAGCCAACACCTTCTTTAAGAAGAGAGAAGAACATGTGATCACCTACAAGAGTGGGTCGTCAAAAACACAAATAGATTTTCTTCTAATGAGGAAAGGGGATCGTATAACTTGTAAGGATTGCAAAATTATACCAGGAGAGAGCGTGGCTAATCAACATCGCTTGTTGGTGATGGATGTACATATCAAAAGAGTAAGACAAAAGAACAATACTTGGAAGTGCCCAAGGACTAGATGGTGGAATCTAAAAGAAGAAAAACAAGTCATTTTCAAAGAGAAGGTAATCACCCAATGTGTGTGGGATAGAGAGGGGGAAGCTAGCCAAATGTGGGATTCCATGGCTAGTTGTATCCGAAAAGTAGCAAAAGAGGTATTAGGAGAGTCCAAGGGCTTTGCCCCACACCAAAAGGAATCTTGGTGGTGGAATGAGGAGGTACAAACAAAGGTGAAGGCTAAGAAGGAATGTTGTAAAGCCTTATACAAGGAGAGGACCGATGAAAATGGTGAAAGGTATAGAAAAGCGAAGCAAGAGGCGAAGAAAGCTGTCAGAGAAGCTAAGTTAGCGGCTTACGACGATATGTATAAACGACTAGATACCAAAGAAGGAGAGTTGGATATCTATAAACTATCTAGAGCAAGGGAAAAGAAGACAAGGGACCTAAACCAAGTGAGGTGCATCAAGGATGAGGATGGAAAGGTTCTTGCTACAGAGAACGCGGTTAAAGACAGATGGAGAGGTTATTTTCATAATCTTTTCAATGAAGGACATGAAATGAGTGATTCTTTAGGGGAGTTGAGTAACTCAGAAGAGTGTAGAAACTACTCTTTTTATCGTCGAATCCGGAAGGAAGAAGTGGTTGTAGCTTTGAAGAAGATGAAACATAAAAAAGCAATAGGCCCAGACGATATACCAATCGAAGTGTGGAAACTTTTGGGAGAGACAGGTATAACATGGCTCACTGACCTTTTCAATAGGATTTTGAAAACGAAGAAGATGCCAAATGAGTGGCGAACGAGCACTTTGGTGCCTATCTACAAGAATAAGGGTGACGTACAAAATTGCATGAACTATAGGGGTATTAAGCTAATGAGTCATACAATGAAGCTCTGGGAAAGAGTCATTGAGCATAGATTGAGGCAAGAGACACGGGTTTCGGACAACCAATTCGGGTTCATGCCAGGGCGCTCAACCATGGAGGCAATCTATCTCTTACGAAGATTGATGGAAAGATATAGAGATGGGAAAAAGGATTTACACATGGTCTTTATAGATTTGGAAAAAGCGTATGATAGGGTCCCAAGAGACATTCTTTGGAGGATTTTAGAGAAGAAAGGAGTACGAGTAGCATATATCCAAGCTATAAAGGATATGTATGAAGGAGCAAAGACTGCCGTAAGAACTCATGAAGGACAAACCGAAAGCTTTCCCATAACTGTAGGATTACATCAAGGCTCATCCTTAAGTTCTTACCTTTTTGCGTTGGTAATGGATGAGTTAACAGGACATATTCAAGGTGATATTCCTTGGTGTATGCTTTTCGCAGACGATATAGTGTTGATAGATGAAACTCAGGAAGGGGTAAATGCAAAGCTTAACCTTTGGAGAGAAGTGTTGGAATCTAAAAGTCTTCGCCTAAGCCGATCAAAGACAGAATATATGGAGTGCAAGTTCAGTGCAAATGGAGGCCAAAACGAGTTAGGGGTGAGGATCGGAGATCAAGAAATACCAAAGAGCGACCGTTTTCGTTACCTAGGATCTATCTTGCAAAAGAACGGAGAATTAGATGGAGATCTCAACCATAGAATACAAGCTGGATGGATGAAGTGGAAGAGTGCATCCGGCGTGTTGTGTGACCGCCGTATGCCACTGAAGCTCAAGGGAAAATTTTATAGGACGGCAATAAGGCCGGCGATGCTGTATGGCACAGAATGTTGGGCGGTGAAACATCAACACGTACACAAAATGGGTGTAGCGGAGATGAGGATGCTTCGTTGGATGTGTGGGCACACGAGAAAGGATAAGATTAGGAATGAGGATATCCGGGGTAAAGTAGGAGTAGCCGAAATTGAAGGAAAGATGAGAGAAAATCGGTTACGGTGGTTTGGACATGTGCAAAGAAGGCCTACTGACGCTCCGATTAGAAGATGCGACTATGGGACAGAGGTTCAGGGCCGAAGGGGTAGAGGAAGACCTAGGAAAACTTTGGAAGAGACTCTAAGAAAAGACTTAGAGTACTTGGATCTAACGAAGGACATGACACAGGATCGAGCACAATGGCGTTCTAAGATTCATATAGCCGATCCCACTCAGTGACTTGGATTTTCCAAGTCTCCAACCGAGAAGTTTTCCTCACTCGGGAAATTAAGGGAACACTACCCCAACCTACATGCTCCACTCAGAAAGCTTCAACATACAAGCTTCAACATACAAGCTTCAACAAAAGAAAATTCAAAGAACTTAGCGAAGAAGGCTTTGGTGTATTTAACACAATACGTTGAAATGAAGGAAAGCTTATTTATTGATATTCCCGATAAGCTACAAATATGTACATATACATGAGTCAAAATAAACACACAAGAGGGAGCCTTCACAAAGGTTGCTTAGGAGAAGTCTCAGCAGTCGGTAGAGCCCCAGAAAGAGAAGGCACCGGAGGGGGATCATTTGGAGCCTCAGTACTGGACAGAACCCTAGAAGGAGGAGGCATCAGAGGTTGATCATTTGGAGCTTCATTACGCGGTACAGCCCCAGAAGACGAAGGCAATAAATGCCTTTGGAACAAACCCACAAATCTCTGATGATCAAGTAAAACCTGACCATCAGTTTCCTTCATCTGGTCAAGCTTCCTCTTCATGTTTGTAGCATAGTCATGTGCGAGCCGGTGCAACTGTTTATTCTCATGCTTGAGCCCTCTAATCTCCTGTTTGAGACTCATCACTTCAGCCGCCAATGATTCAACTTGGCGGGTTCGAGCAAATAGGCGTTGGGCCATATTAGACACAGAACCTGCATACTGAACACTGAGAGCCAGCGAATCCTTAACAGCTAACTCATCAGACCGTTTGGAAAGTAGTCTGTTATCTTTGGGAGTGAGAAGGTTCCTGGCCACCACCGCAGCGGTCATATCATTCTTCATCACGGAATCCCCAACGGTAAGAGGACCAGTAGGGGAGACGAAGGATGGGCGCCATATGTTGTCTGGAGAAGGCGGGGCTGCCTCTTCAACAAGGTTCAAGTCAAAACGACGGTCGGAGGGGCCAGACATTTTCAAAGGTGTTGAAGAGAGAAGAGGTCGGACAAATCAAGATCTTAGAAGTGCAAGAATGAAGCTTCTACTGGTGGAGATTCAAGTGTGCTTTGGAACTTAATGCCAGCCCCTATAAAAATCTGCACTCGACGGAGCTTCAGAAATCGAAGAGGCGCCTGCTCAGAAATCGAAGAGGCGTTTGCTTTCTCAAAAGTTGGGCTACTTAGAGATCACGAGGGTTGATCTCAGAAATCGAAGAGGTGTTTGCTTTCTCAAAAGTTGGGCTGCTCAAAGACCACGAAGGCCGATCTCAGAAATCGAAGAGGCGCTCGCTTTCTCAAAAGCTGGGCTCCCCAGAGACCACGAGGGCCGATCTCAGAAATCGAAGAGGAACCTACTTTTCCAACCTTGTCAGCACCTATCACACGCACACTCAGCTTTGAGGAAATTATGGGCATTCTGTCAAAGACTTCTGAGGAAGTAGAAAACACATGAATCTTACTGTTCAATCACCCATTTCCCACACGCAACAATAGCTCATGGGTACCACAGATAACTTTGCCAAAGTTCTCTGCCAAAGTTGAGCACGTGAAGCTTGCAGCTCCCACTACATCGCTCTGACCAAGAAGGGTAAAAGAATAGCAAAGAAACAGCACTAACAAAGTTTAGACCCATAAATTTTGAAGGTCTAGCTACCATATTATTACCCACAAGGGTAAAGGAACAGTACCACTGCTGGATAATTGGAAAGTCCCTGTGTGTCAACCTCTGTGCTTCGTGGCAAGGTAGACTAGCAAACATGCCCAACCTTTACTCACATTCGAGAAAACACTCCCAATAAGATTGCTTGCTCCAAAATCGAAGATGCACCGTCCTCCGAATCTAAAGAGCCAGACTCCCAACATGACTACTTTCTCAAAATCGAAGAGAGGGTAAAGGAACAGTACCATTGCTGGATAATTGGAAAGTCCCTGTGTGTCAACCTTTGTGCTTCGTGGCAAGGTAGACTAGCAAACATGCCCAACCTTTACTCACATTCGAGACAACACTCCCAACAAGATTGCTTGCTCCAAAATCGAAGAGGCACCGCCCTCCGAATCTCGAGAGCCAGACTCCCAACATGATTACTTCCTCAAAAATCGAAGAGACACTGCTCTCCGAATCTCGAGAGTCAGACCCCCAGCATGATTGCTTTCTCAAAAATCGAAGAGGCATCGTTCTCCGAATCTCGAGAGCCATATACCACAGACCACTTTTTCAAAGTGCTCTGACAGAGTTAAAACATGTGAAACTGGCAGCTCCCACTACTGTGCTATGACCAAGCAGGGTAAAGGAATAGCATTACTACTTGTTGTTAGGGAGACTCCTATATATGTCGACCTCCATCCCCAACGGACAGGCAGACTTGCAAAAATGCTCAACCCTTCATCATATCTGAGAGGGCACTCCCAACGAAGCCTTTCGAAATATTCAGCTTTCTTTCCCCCCGATAATACCTCTGCAAACAAGCTATACTAGAGCAAGAATATCTCATATCATCAGGGTTAAAAGCAAGAGTATCCCATATCATGCTTTTTCCCTGTCTTTTCTTTTGGCCTTGTTTTTACCTGCAAGACAAGGAGAAAGAGAGCAATCAGTCAGCACTTTGAATCAAGCTTCCAGCCAGGAACTGACTGCCTGGAACCCCTTACCTGATTACTTACCTGGCATTGCTCTCGAGTACTCATCTTCAACATCTTATGTTTCCAGGGAAGATTCCGCATCTGCTTGAGGAACAGATAGGGCAAGTGCGAAGGATACAAGGAAGCATGTGGAGACAAGCGTAACAGCACACGTGCCGATACATCCATTACTCTGTCAAAAGAAAAAGTATCCCATATCAGCAGGGTGGAACGTACTCTAGATTTGATGGACTTGTTTTGACCCTCAAATTCTTCAGTCGGCCTTATACTCTGGAGGAAACCAAAAAACCCTCCAGCTCAGTTCAAGAATAAGCCTGTGGAACGTTACTTCTTCAAAAGCAAAAGTATCTCATATCATCTCTTCTCATTTTTCTTCTCTTTATCCTTCATGCTGCTGCAAGATGGGGAGAAGGTGAACAATCAGTCGGAGCTCTGATTGCTTACCTTGTCTGTCACCTCTTTCAGCAGACCCCCTAGCTCGGCGACTTGGGGGACTCCTACTACATGGTTTGTATCGCGCTTGACCAAGCCTGAAACTACAAGTAAGCTTCAAGTGAAATTGATACATTACCTTGTGCATCTCCACCAGTTAAAGATACCACCCTTGGATGGAGGAAGAGTACTTCCAGAGAAGATGCCACATCTACCTATGAGACAGATAAGGCAAGTCAAGACGACACCACACTCCGATACTTAGAAGTTTCGTGATTACGAGATCATTCTCCCACAATATTTCCTAATGTCATTTGTACTAAATCATTCACTTGTACTCACTAAAGGAGAGCTTGAACCTATGTACTTGTGTAAACCCTTCACAATTAATGAGAACTCTTCTATTCCGTGGACGTAGCCAATCTGGGTGAACCACGTACATCTTGTGTTTGCTTTCCTATCTCTATCCATTTATATACTTATCCACACTAATGATCGGAGCAATCTAGCGAAGATCACAAAAAGCGACCGTTTTCGCTACCTAGGATCTATCTTGCAAGAGAACGGAGAATTAGATGGAGATCTCAACCATAGAATACGAGCTGGATGGAAAGAGTGCATCCGGCGTGTTGTGTGACCGTCGTAGGCCACTGAAGCTCAAGGGAAAATTTTATAGGACGGCAATAAGGCCAGCGATGTTGTATGGCACAGAATGTTGGGTGGTGAAGCATCAACACGTACACAAAAGGGGTGTAGCGGAGATGAGGATGCTTCGTGGGATGTGTGGGCACATGAGAAAGGATAAGATTGGGAATGAGGATATCCGAGGTAAAGTAGGAGTAGCCGAAATTGTAGGAAAGATGAGAGAAAATCGGCTCCGGTGATTTGGACATGTGCAAAGAAGGCCGTCTGACGCTCCGGTTTGAAGATGTGACTACGGGACAGAGGTTCAGGGCCGAAGGGGTAGAGGAAGACCTAGGAAAACTTTGGAAGAGACTCTAAGAAAAGACTTAGAGTACTTGGATCTAACGGAGGACATGACACAAAATCGAGCGCAATGGCGTTCTAGGATTCATATAGCCGACCCCACTTAGTGGGAAAAGGCTTTGTTGTTGTTGTTGTTGTTGTATTGTTTTGGTGCTTGTTTAAGTCTATATAATGACTTAACTAATTTGCACACTTTGCTTTCTTGTCCTTTAAGCACGAACCCTTCAGGTTGTTCCATGTATGTTTCTTCATCTAGTTCTCCATTTTAAAATGTTTTTTTTACATCCATTTGATGTATATCAAAGTTGTATGTAGCCGCAATCGCTATTAACCTCCTAATTGACGTTATGCGAGAAAATGGAGAATATGTGTCGAAATAATCCAACCCTTCCTTTTGGCGATAACCTTTGGCTACTAAACATGCCTTGAACTTATCAGTGGTTCCATCCACCTTAAGTTTCTTCTTGAAAATCCATTTATGGCCAATTGGTTTACTACCGGAAGGTAAATCAACCAATTCCCATGTGTTATTTTCCATAATGGATTCCATTTCACTTTTAATTGCTTCCTTTCATAAAGGAGCCTCGGAAGAAGACATTGCTTCTTTAAAAGTTCTAGGTTCATTCTCGAACAAGAAAACAATGAAATCTGGTCCAAAGTTTTTAGAAACTTTGATTCTTTTTCCTCTTCTTGGTTCCACATCTTGGACACCAGAAGAAGAGGCTTCATCATGACTATGATCATGAACCCTCTTTGTATTAGAACCAAATTCCTTATCTTTGTAAGGAAATATATCCTCAAAGAATTCTGCATCCGCCGATTCTAATATAGTTTTCACATGTATGTCAGAAATCGATGATTTTACAACAAGGAACCTATAAGCAGAACTATTATTTGCATATCCAATGAATACACAATCAATAGTTTTAGGTCCTAGTTTCATTCTTTTTGGTAACGGAACTTGCACCTTTGCTAAGCAACCCCACACTTTGAGGTTTTATAAGTGAGTTTATGTCATTTCCATAGTTCATAAGGTGACTTGTCAATCTTCTTTAGAGGAACCTTATTCAATATGGTATTTGCAGTAAGTAAAGCTTCACCCCACAAGCTGTGTGAAAGCCCTGAACTATTTAACATGGAATTAGTCATATCTTTGAATGTTCTATTTTTTCTTTCGGCAACACCATTTTGTTGTGGTGTGTATAGAGCCGTTGTTTGATGTATAATTCCATGTTGTGCACAAAAATATAAGAAGGTAGTAGACTCATACTCTCATCCTCTATCGGATCTAAGTGCTTTGATTTCTCTCTCTAGTTGATTTTCAACTTCGGCTTTATATGTCTTAAACATATTTAAAGCTTCGTCCTTGCTATGAATCAAATAAACATAGCAATACTTACTGCAATCATCAATAAAAGTGACATAATAATTATTTCCTCCACGAGTTGGTGTGGATTTAAAGTCACAAAGATCACTATGAATTAATCCAAGTAATTCATTTGACCTTTCCAGAATTGACCTTCTCGTTTGCCTAGCAAATTTCGATTCAGTACATGTTTACACTTATGATTAAAATCAATTTCAAATTTAGGTAATAATTCTAATTTAACCATTCTTTTCATGGAATAAAAACATGCCAAATATTAGAAGACTCAACAATATAAGTAGAAGCATTTATTTTATTAGCATCATCAATGGCAATTACATTGAGTTTCACTAGGCCATCAGCCACATAACCCTTTCCAACAAACATCCCACTTTTGGTAAATATAAATTTGTTCGATTCCATTACAAATTTAAAGCCCTTAGCAATCAGAATAGGTCCAGAAACCAAGTTCCTCCTTATTTCAGGAACATGCAGCACATTCAGCAAGGTGAGACTCTTTCCAGATGTGAATTTGAGTACCACTTTGCCTTTGCCCTCCACCACAGATGAGGCAGAATTGCCCATATACAGCTTTTCTCCATGGGTAGCAGAATGATATTCAGTGAATAGATTTCTGTCAGCGCATATGTGCTTAGTAGCACTAGTATCCAATAGCCATTCACTCACATTTGAGACCATGTTGACCTTGGACACAACAGCAGCCAATTCTTCATTGGTGGTTGCCATGTTAGCATGGTTGTTGTTTCCGTTGGTATGATTTCCATCCTTGCGATGATAACAATCTTGTGCCTTGTGACCAGATTTGCCACACACATAGCATGCGCCCTTAATCTTCTTCAGATTCTTGCCTTTGGGAGCAAGGGCAGATTGTACAAACTGCTTAGTTTTCGGAGCCTTATTCTTCTTCGACTTGGCCTTGGAGTTTCCTCCCTCAACATAATTTGCATTGGCTTCAATGGCAGCAAACCCACCAGAATGGTCTGCCTTTCTGTGGTTTTCTTCCACTCATAGCCTCAGGATCAAATCCTCCATATTCATTTCACGACGCTTGTGCTTGAGAAAAATTTTGAAGTCATTCCACAAAGTTGGCAATTTTTCAATTATCACCCCAACTTGGAAATGCTCTTTGATCTCGCATCCCTCGGAGTGCAGTTCATAGATCAATTTATGGATTTGTTCGACCTGAGAGACAACAGATTTTGAATCCACTATTGTATATTTGAGAAACTTACCGATAACAAATTTCTTTGAACCGGCATCATCAATCTTATACTTTTTCTCCAGCAATTCCCACAATTCCTTTGCTGTCTTGCACAGAGAATAAATGTCGTAGAGATTGTCATCCAAACTATTCAGAATATAATTCTTGCAACAAAACTCAGAATGATTCCAAGCTTCAATTGCCATGACAGTCTCTTTCGTCATTGGATTCTCATTAGACTTCGGAGCTTCTTCTATGACAACATGAGCGAGATTCATTATTGTCAGGAAGAACAACATCTTCTGTTGCCATCTCTTGAAGTCCAACCCTTTGAACTTCTCAGGATTTTAAGAGTATTTCGGCACAGCGCCATTCACATTTACAAATTGTTGATCCATAAAATTTCTGTTTCAAGGTTGTTGGATATATGTCAATAATCTGTGATAAATTTATATATGCTAATAAATAAACAGTGTATGAATAATGAACTAATATTAAACAGAAATATTGAAGATCGAGGCTTGCGTACCGCAATGTCCTTGAAACAGAAATTTCGCCACTACTCAGTGCTTGTAGTTCTCGGAACGTTTGTTTCACCAGGATTCAACGATCAAGTTAGAATTCCAGCACTGGAAAACTTAACTTCTGGCGAATTTACTTGTGGTACTCTTAATAAGAATGCTATGGATTATAGAAGAAGATTTATGTTTTCTGTGTTATAAATGTCATGCAGACAAATGTATATATAGTGGTATTATACTTCTTCGCAACATGTATAAGAATGGGATGTGACTGTTGGGAGACATCTCTTCAGATGGGGTGCAGTGCTCTTTGCGTTTTTCATTGACTTCAGACTTCATCTTTGTTCAAATAAGATTTAATTTAATTAAATTTGAAATTAATTAAAGAATTTAATTTTCAGAGCCCAAGAGCCCCATGCCCATCTTTTAATAATTAATTATATATATTAATTACCCCAAAACCCAACCCCAAGGATGAGACTAATTTTATTCTTCAATGCCTATTATTCCAATCACTTTCTATAAATGACAAAGCCTTATAAAGTGATGAAATTTTTTGGGAATGACCAATGTGGGACAAATAAATTTCTACTCAGACTACTTAAATTTCCAACAATACCCCACATTTTTATTTTTTTTGTTTGTTTTGAATTTAAGAGGTGTCCCACCACACGTAATGAAAAACTAATCCTCTATTGATGCAGCTCTAATACTACATGAGGGGACATAATACTTTTGATATTCGAGTTAAACAATATGCCACAACAATCACCACAAAACTAGCATTTTTTGGTCATACAAAAATTAGTTCTTAAATTCTAAAGGACATATAAATGCTCTTTTGATGCATCAAGTAATCAACCAAAAATTAGGGAACATTATAATCAAACACCACTCTACTTTCGCGGGAAAGATGTCTGGTCAGCCAAAAAAATTTCATTTCCAATTAAAGAGAAGCCAAGAAAGTTGATTATGTGAAAGGATGCTTGACTTTCCAACAGAAAAACATCCCTTAAGACTAGCACTACGTCATTGGTAGCTAGTTCTCTCTCTCTCTCTGGCTCTCTCTCTCTCTCTCAATTCTATATATTATACTACGTTACATATTCATATTTTAGAAGTTGTTTGTGTAACTTTTTTATACTTACGAGATAGAAAATGGCGAAATCTCCTGAACAAGAACACCCGAAGAAGGCCTTTGGATGGGCGGCTAGAGATTCGTCTGGTGTTCTCTCTCCCTTCAAGTTCTCAAGAAGGTATCCGTCAAATTCTTAATTGACTATTTGCGGTCTTAAATCTTAGTTTTTTCTTTTGTTGGTTCTAAAATCAAATCGAATTGGTTTTGATATCAGGGTAACTGGCGAGAAAGACGTGACATTCAAAGTATTGTACTGTGGTATATGCCATTCGGACCTTCACACAATCAAGAGTGAGTGGGGGATTACTTCCTATCCTCTGGTTCCCGGGTACGTATTCCAAATCAACGTGCATCAACTCTTTTTTCATGGAGCCTAGAGTCGTAAGCTCCATCATTTGAATATTATCAGACTGTATGCTTCCTAACCAAGTCATATTCCATTATTCTTCCTTGAATTTGGTGATGCAGGCATGAGATTGTTGGTACGGTGACACAAGTGGGAAACAAAGTACAAAAATTTAAAGTTGGAGATAAAGTAGGTGTTGGATGCTTGGTGGGTTCTTGCCAATCTTGTGATAATTGTTCCAAAAATTTGGAGAACTACTGCCCCAAAATGATACAAACCTATGGTTCAAAGTACCATGACGGAACTATGACACATGGGGGTTATTCTGACATCATGGTGGCTGATGAAAACTTCATTGTCCGTATTCCTGACAAACTACCTCTTGATGGTGCTGCTCCTCTCCTTTGTGCCGGGATCACAACTTACAGCCCCTTGAGACTTCATGGCCTTGACAGACCCGGTATGCATATTGGTGTGGTTGGTCTAGGTGGTCTAGGACATGCAGCCGTGAAGTTTGCCAAGGCTTTTGGGGTTAAGGTCACAGTGATTAGTACCTCCCCCAACAAGAAGGAAGAAGCAATTAATCGTCTCAAAGCTGATTCATTTTTGGTTAGCCGTGAACAAGATCAAATGCAGGTAAATATTTAAACATTAATTTGCATTTGGATGACTTTAACAAGGTTTTGGTCACTGTGTTTATAGATAATTAAGGTGACCTAACTACATGTTGTCATTTTACTTTTGTAGGCTGCCATGGGCACAATGGATGGTATTATTGACACGGTTTCTGCAGTCCACCCTCTCTTGCCTTTACTTGGTTTGTTGAAGTCTAATGGGAAACTTGTAATGGTTGGTTTACCAGAAAAGCCTTTTGAGCTTCCAATTTTTCCACTGGTCGCGGGTAATTTTATGACATGACATATATTGTCATCGACTTGAATATAGGAAAACTAACATTGTTTATTAAGAGAAGTATTGCTTGAAAAGTTGCTTGTACATACTTTCTGGATGAAAACTAAAGTGGATAATAGTTTTATTAACAACCCTTCCTTCTGCAATTACAGGAGGGAAGATAGTAGCTGGTAGTTGCATTGGAGGTTTAAAGGAAACTCAAGAGATGATTGATTTTGCAGGCAAGCACAACATAACAGCTGACATCGAAGTTATTCCAATTGATTATTTGAATACAGCAATGGAGCGTCTTGCCAAAGCCGATGTTAGATACCGATTTGTCATCGACATTGGAAACACATTGAAGTCTGCCGCTTAAAATTTTCACATTCTAAACTCAAACAGTGGTGGGAGGAAAATAGATTGTGTTTTATTTGGTGGTCTACGTTGTTATTGTATACTTTCTTTTATAAACGTCTCTTCTAATCACGACCCATAGTACAATGTAATAGGCTATGTGGGTGTATACTTATTAATTAAGGAATGAATGGATTCATTTTAATTACATTTTACTGAAAAAGATGTCTTCTGGCCATGGAACAACAATGGGGTTTATACCGCAAAGAGCGAATACCATTGGATTTTCCAACAAAGAAAAAGCACGGTGACCACCACCGCTTCCTCCCATTTTATTGAGAAAAATATCTGGAAGATTTTATGGGGGATCAAAGCTTATTCCAAAGTCTTGAATTTTATTTGGCTGCTATTAACAATGCTCTTCCTAGCAGTCTTAATCTTTTTCTTAGACACCTAATTGCAAGCATTACTACATTTAACAGTTCCCGCGAAGAAACGTTCGTCGCAATAACGTTTTTGTCCCTTAAACATTAATGTGACGAAAAATTCATCGCAAAGATGTCATCGTGCAAAGCTTGTGAAAAAATCGTTTGCCTGATGAGCAAAATACAGTTCATCGCACAAAACTGCTTGCACGACGAAGGACTTATTCATCACATAAAATATTGGGGAACGGAAACATGTCATCGCACAATATTACGTCGTTAGGTAATATTATGCGCGACAATGGCCTTTGTGAGTAAACGTTTTCCAACAAAAGTTAATTAATTTTGAGTGTTACTAGGCCCACCCCAATGTCTTATTTCTTCACCCACCTTTTTATAAAAAATTTAATGACATATTTACTCTTATTAAAAAGACTTTTAGACCCCTATTTATAAATTCAATATAATGTTCTTGTAGTTATAATAAAAAAATAAAAAATAAATTGGCCCAACGAACTTTTCCCCTCCCCCACCCCGTTTCTCTATCCCCCGTCTCCAACAACATTGAATCAGGGAAGTTGGAGATCTCCAACAACATTGATCAAACTAAAAAAAAAACACAATTCAACTCATGGAATTAGGGATTCTGGGAATGAACTAAGACTGTGAATTGCAAAGGAAGGAGGGAGGGGACGATACTTACGCGTCGGTCAACCTGGAGATGACTAGATTCAACAGCACATGCACCCACATGACGGAGAGTACTAGGAGAAAGACATCCAACCTCCGATCCATTTCTCACATCTCTCTTCGATCATTTAGTTTGTTAGTCCCCTGTTTCTCTGTCTCTCCCCTACTTCTTTCTCCTCGTCGCCCTCCCGTTTTGCTCTCTTTGATGACGAGTACGAGAGGTCGATTGTTTCTTTTTAATATTGTTATTTAATAAAAAAAAATTTAGATATATTAAAGGTTATTTTAGGAATAATGGTGGATGTATAAATAGCATATTAATTTTTTTAATATTTCATAGTGGGTGAATTTATAATGTGGGTGTAAAAATAAGATAACGAGGTGGGTTTAATATTATTTAGTTGTGAACATTTTGTAGTATGTGACGATATTTTTTTTGTTGCTTTTAATGTTATGAGACGAAGCTATTCGTCGTGTGAAGTTTAGGATTTTTTTTTTACTTTTTAAATTTATTTTTATTATTTTAAAAAATTCCATAATTAAATAAATGTTTTCAAAGTAATATAATTAAAAAAATAATTAATAAAAAAGTTATGCAATTATACTAATAATGCAATTTAAACTAAAGGTGATCATAAGTTGATACTTTATGAACATTTTACATGTTAAACTAAACTGGTTTAATCTAAGGGCAAAGATTATTATTTAAAATCATCTCATTAAATGTTGTATGCTTAAACGATATGACCAAATAATACATAATTAAGAGAATGTAATCTAAAGAAATTAGAGTCATGAGACCTTTCTCCTTATGAGACCTCCACAATTAAAGATGCTTCGAATCTTAACCTTTTAACATCATTTAGTGGGTCAAAACATGCATTTTACAGGAACTTTTGTAATTTGATGTTTTACTTTTCATTTGACATCTAAGGTTTGCTAAGACCTACTTAAACAACTTTAAATGTGTTGCAGTCCTGTTGGATTAGAAATGTGATTGTGTAAATCCTAGTGTATCCAGGGATATCTTTGAATATTCCCTTTAGTAGTTAATATCCTATTAGAGTTGTAATCCTAAAAGGGTAAGGAATTAACCTTCTCTACTACTATAAATAAAGGCACAATAGGGTGGAATAGAACACACCTCACAATTACACATCTCTCTCTCTCTCTCTCTCTCTCTCTCTCTCTCTCCCCTTCTTGCTTCAATAATTGTTCAGTAAATTATGCTTACAACACGTTATCAACACGCTCTTGACGCTGTGCTAAAGAGAGTTTATTCTTCCATCAAGGGAGTATTACGTTTTAATCATTCGTTTTATGATTAATTTATTATTTTGTTGAATTGATCTATATGCTATTGATTCAATTTAATTTTTCTGTGTTGAACGTGATACAAAGCATTAGAGACGCAATTCCGGCTTTCCGAGAAGGATCTTCTACAAATTTAAAGGCTTTTATCGTTTTCTACCAATTAGGTAAGCTTAAAATAAAGGACATTTATATTTACCTTCCAATATATATATATATATATATATATATATATATATATATTGTATATGTTTGATATATTTGTCAATATATATATACACACACACACACGCATCCATTACTCAATTTTTTGCTATGTGGAATTTGTGAGTCAAAGAATTGAAAGAAATTAGAAACAATTAAGGTTTTTCAAACCTATAAATTGAAAAAAAGGGAAAATTCTGCTAATCCGCGGCTTGCAGCCACTCTGCCAAGCCTAGCCGGTCGCTGGAGCCACGCATTCACGTCAAGTTGCCAAACCAAGCCGTGATAGGTAGCCAAGCCACTAAGCTGCTACCCAGCCAAACTCGAGGTCACAAAAAACAACAGCGCTCTCTCATGGTCTCCTTCATCGAACTGGACCGCCACCATTGATGACCTGAAGTCACATCGTTTGGTGAGAATCGTCATCCTCAACGACAACCTAAGAGATCCCAGTCAAGAATCTCATTCGAATTCTTGAGATTCCATACTAATATCTGACTCGTGGACCTCCCCGATGTCGAGAAGGTTCTCCGTCATCAACTTAAGGGTTTTTGGTTACACCCCGACTCGGCCTCGCTTGATAACACCATAAACGTGGCGGCGCTGTTTAGCTACTTCAGCGATTACATGCACCCAGCAAAACTGGGGTGCCCCGAATCAAACCCGGACCCTTTTGGGCCTTGTCCAGGCTTAGCCCACTTGGGCTTCAACCTTTTTGGGCCTATTTCCCCCACGAACTGTTGCCAGCCTAAAGTTGGGTTACCTTTCCTCATAACCCACTTGGGCTTGCTTCTGATTGGGCTTGTTTTCTTCTGCTGTAAGGCTGCAGCTTGTATGCATATATGGGCTGCTAATGCAACCTACCCGAGCCCATAGTCTGCATCCTTTGTTACAGGGCCTACTGTGAATAGTAACTAGCAATCCAATGTTGGGATGCCTGTTGTTCTTAACCCAAAGTCATTTTTTACTTGTTTTTCGACCCGGATGCCATACTTTTGGGACATTATTTGGCATGAAGCCATTTTAAGTGAATATGACCCGAAGTCATTATTTTGCTTTTACAATCGACCCCGAATTGTCCCGATCTATTGAATTAATTAAAAGTGAACAACAGTCCATTAATCTGATAAGAAATCTAAAATTATTGCCATGAAGCTCATTTTTTGACATTAACGATTCAATAATTTATTTCTCTTCTTTGAACCGTTCACATCTTTTCTTGCAAGAACCTTTCTTTTATTAACTAAACATTCATAAACTACATTGAACCCGTAGTTTCAAATTTAGTGCCTCTGAAACATGAAGTTTTCATAAAAAAAATACACCCATGAAAACTCGACCTTTTTCATGAAGACCATGTCTTAGAACTCGAATGTTCTAACTTTGATTCTTATGGATGATTCATTCCCATAACACCAATCATAATCTTGTTCCCTCAAATTCAATGGATTGTCGAACCGTCACAAGTTTGATTTCCCTTATTTGGACATTTCTATCAGAAATCACTTCATGTGGGGTACAAGACATGAATCTCCACTTGACTATCAAGAAGCTAAGAAACCATTGTAGCCAACAATATCATGGAAGAGCTGAATAAGCCTCTGTCATGATCTTTATTCAAAGACTTATGCCCGAAGCATTACAAACGGAAGTACCTTCCGAACGAGGATTCCATGGCTCTTTGGCTCACTCATACGGACCGTCTAATCATGAAAGATATTGCCTGAAGCACACCATGATTATATCCATGAAAAAGTACGATTTTGAAGTTTATAAATCTGATCAAATTTTGACTGGAGTATACTTTTCTCGTCATTCCATGTTTCTAACTTGTTTCTGAAGTAGTAGTGTAGAAAGCAAAAGTTTACCAAATTCTTGGATCTGATTACTACCATAAATGTGAGAGAAAGGTAAAGACCCAGATTCGGCTGTAGTCTACCGAATGGTATACACTTAATTAGGCTAGAGTCTATTGAACGATATGACTCAGTTCGGCTATAGTCTACCGAATGGCTCGACCTAGTCCGGCCTACCGAATGGTGATGCCTTGCTTCTGCAACTATACACCGAAGGGCATGCTCTGCTTCCACAGAGATGCACTGAACAGTACTACGTGCTTCAGCAGAGACCTACCTAACAGACCCTTCCAGCTTCGGTTGGAGCCTACCGAGCCCAATTCGGGGTCTGTCTCTCTCACAATCCAATTTTGAGTTTGTTTTTACAACATATGGTAGAATCAGGGTCTGCCAAGGTGTGGCATCATGCCCAAAACATGATCCTTGACACCTAAGACCTAAAACTTCAAGAATAAGGGATAGTATTCCCAAACCTTAACCTTGCAGAATCTACTTCTGTCTCAATGGAATAAATCATTGGTTATGCACCTGGTCATGCCTCTACCAATGTCGTTGAGGAGTACCATTCTCGTAGTCAAATTGTGAAACTAATTTTGCTCCATCGAACTTTGTTGGAAAAGTAGAATTTTGACATGGATGGCCTTGTAGGCCGAATCCCCTTAATAAACCATTTACTTTGTGATCATTTTTCCATGTTCTTGGATTCAAGTTAATTGAATCATGTTTCTTGTATACATGTTGCCGAATTCAATTAAACACGTGATTAGGTACGAATGTGGGAAAGTTAGTTGTCTGGATGAATGCGATACTATGCACACTAACTTTATAACTAAATCACATCTCTTGCAATGACTTTAGGTTTATCCAACCTGATTAAAAGCATTGGTACACTTCTTGTTCTATGAATGGTACTGAATTACCATGTCAGAGACCTTATATTCTCTCTGTTTCGGAAGAATGTCGATGAGTTTTAAGTATATTTGAGATGACAATAATCATGAATGAAACCACTAATGGAAAATATAGTGGAATATCTTTGCAACACCTCCAAAAATGAGCCTGAAGCTTTGATTTGGGGTCAATGGGCTGCCTCCCAACTGGGAACATACCACATGTGGTTGGCCTGGAGCCGGGTGATTGAGTAATTTACTTACTTTGGCATGACCTTTTGGGACACTTAGGTCGAACAATGATGCTACAACGCATCTCTTTACCTGAAGTAAAGATCTTGTGCCTACATGCGCACTTTGCCAAGCTTGCTCATTAGGGAAATTGATTTTCTAAATCATCCCTCGCAAAGATACGAAATGACCCTTTTTTCATAGTGGATTCAAAGGAATATATGTGGACTAATCTAACCAAAATGCGGACCTTATAAATACTTATGGTTTTGGTTGATGAATTGACAAACTGGTCACATGTTTGTCCACACACATTGCAGTAAACACGAATTTCCTGTAACGAAAAAAAGCAAGAATACGTGTACAAAGTAGATTTGTATTCATGAATTTGTTGGGTTACAATCTCTGCTTACAATTTCCCCCTGATTCAGTCTTCAAATTTCATGTAGATGCATAGGTTGTTGATCCAAGGGTCGAGATGACTCGATCTCGGATGAACGATTGAATGGTTGCTTCAAGTTTTAAGCTTGAAACAATGTGTGGATAGTCTTCACCTCTAGTTTAGGGATGCGACAAAGGTAGATTTGATGTAGGACTTTGTTGATTAAAGGGTCTTGGCGTTACAAAGTCTTGAATCGAACGTCGTTACAAGTTTTGAGCTTGTAACAAAGTCTTGAAAGAATCGGCACAAGTGCTTGTTGATTCTTCAAGGGACTCCTTCAGTTTTGGTGGAAAGAAAGCTTCGGCTTTGGTTGTACGTTCTTTGAAGAGAGCTTTGGCAGTGTATTAGTCTTAAAAGATTTGGCAGAGGTTCTCCTTTTATGAGAATTCCGGCCCTTCAATGTAGAAATTGTCGACCTTTGTTTGTCTTTAGACCTTGTATTTATAGACTTCCAAAGCCAAGCCTTTGGGTGGATTTGGTTTTGATTTGTGTCTTGATTCGTCCATGGGAGAATTTAGGCTTGTTTTGTATATTTCAACCCTTTTCCTTTGCTTGGCCGAAATCTATAGGGCTTTCTTGCCTATTTTTGGGAGAAATCTTCAATTCTTACTGGTTTTGTGAAGATGTTTTAGCTTTCTTTCCGGTTTTTGGAGATATTTGAGCCCCTTGCTCATTTTAAAGAGATTTTCTTCCCCTTTGCCACATTTTAGGAATGTTTTTTAGCTTCCTTTGCTTGATCTGTGCCACATGTTATTGATGACTCATCCATTTGTGACGAGTCATATGCCACGTGGAGCTTTGTAATGCATCATTTGAATGCAATGAAATTTACATGTCTTTAAATGCCCCCACTTCAAGGCGCGTTGTAGGGATGTGCTTGTCACGTGTAGGAAACGTGTTTTGTAGTCCTACAATGTGAATGTTATAACTCAAGGGTCATTTGAGACTTGATCTTGAATTAGTTTGCTTATTCAAGGGCCGTAGAGGCGTATTTCTTGAACGAAACATTTCTTCAAGAGCCGTTGAGGCTTTGATCTTGAATGAAATGAAAATTTTCTTCAAGGGCCGTAGAGGCCTAATCTTGAATGAAAATTTTGAAAATGGATAAATCGGCACATACTTATTGTGCGTATTGATTTTCCATAATTTTTTTGAGAAAAAACATTTGGTGTATTTTGGGACTTGAATTTTTTTCCTTGTGGGTATGGGAAAAAAATGTTTTTCCTCCCTTAGATAGGAATCTCCTTCAATTTTGGTAATGATGGTGATTTCCTTCAAGATTTTGGAAAGCTTTAGTGATTTCTTTCAAGTTTTTGGAAAGATTTAATGCTTGTCCTTGGGTAAGTAGGATTTGCATTTTTTTCCTTTTCCTTTCCATTTTTTTGGGCAAGGGGGTGTTTTCCCTCTTGGTTTGGAAAGCTTGAAGACTTGTCCTTGCCTTGGATGTGATAGCCCGTCCCGAAATATTTTGTCGATGGTGTGAAATGGCTTTTATGCCCTTTAATCATTGAGTTGTGTTGTGTGGTTTAAGCTTTGGATTTCAACCAATCCTTTTTTATTCCTAAGCATTTGGAACTTAAGACATTTGTTAGTTTTGTTTGGTGGTAAAATTTGGACCACACACATACACCCAAACTCTCGTTGACCCTCTTTCAATCCTTTACTCTCGGATTTTCTCCATTGCCCGTACAACTTGTATGGTCAACTCGTGAAACAACCCTTTCAGGCACGTATCGAGGTTACAAACATCATCATCACCTTCCTTCTAACCATATGAACTCATACATAGGTTTGGTTTGACGTGAGGACGTCAAGAACTCGAGAACCAAGAAGCTCCGAGGTGGTGCACTATTCACTTGACGTGATCGCGAGTGTTTCTTGAACTTTTGAGCTTTTTGAAGGTCTTAAGTGATCTTTGCGAAGCTTTTAGAAGAATTTTGGAAGGTTTTGGACGTTGGAACACTCGAGTTCATCGAGTTGCAGAGGTGGCCGGATTCTCCGGTGAGATTCCGGTGGATTTAGGACCTAAAAGTGGTAAGAATGTGTTCTCATCCTGAGCTTCATTTTGGTATAAAATTCTTGAATTTTGGTTGAAAAACGAAGGAGAAATTTAGAATTTTTAGTTTTTCCAGAAACCGGCAGTTGCAGAGGTCATCGGCGCCGAACTCCAGCAAACCAAGGAAGAAGGTGGAGAATATTCCGTCAAAGTTGACGGAATATGCTAATGCCGTTAGGTATCTTTAACGGTATATGCTTATATTTAACAGAATATTCCCTAATGCCGTTAGGGAATCCGTCAGTGTGCCAGGCACGTGCCTACGAGTGGGACGTCAAAATTTTTTTCTAAAAATGTGGGGATGTTCGTGGGGTTGAGGAGGCCACGGTGGTATATTCAAATAACCCAATTGAGCAATGTATGAAAAGTTATTACCTAGTTTTGGTTATGTGCTTTAAAATAATGTTTATATAGTTGTTTCGTATATAGGTGAGACCTATCCAGAGGAAGAGTGCAGTCAAGCGAGACTTAGGGGCTATGACCCTTTTACATATCAGTGAGTGGGCTTTTGGTTTTCAGTATATATATATAAATATACTTGGTATTTTCTTCTAGAAACATTAATTAAATGGTTTTATATGCTCTCTATGTTTAATTGTGCATTAGTATGGTTATATATATTGTTGTTCGATGTTGCGGACGCCTAGGTAAGCTTCAGGTGAGTATATTAATGGTAGTGATGGTAGTGAGTAATTGTGTTGAGATGCATTTAGAGATGGTTATCCTGCACCCCGGTGTTAGTGCTCTGCCCGAGGACAGGGCCTAGCCTTCACGTGATCGTTCACCTTTCGCACCACACGCTCACCTTGGATCCAAGACAGGTGCCAACTTGTAGTACAAACCACTTTAGGTGGTTTCGACTCATAGGTGACTTGCAATACTTCGCACAACCTTCACGTGATCGTAGCCCTTGAGCGTATTTATTTACACCTAGCTTGTCATACAGACCACTTTAGGTGGTTTCGACTTATGTGCAGAGAACTAGTTGATGAGTTATGGATTCAACCGTACAGGTCACATTAGGTGACTCCGGCTAACGTACCATCTCATATTGATTTATTTCATCTAACTTACTTATTTCATTGCTGAGATATTTGACATGGCATGATTATGGATTTGCTATCTTAAACAAGGTTTTGAGATATATTTACATGTATGCTATTTTCTGGGAATTATACAGGTTTTACGATGAGGGGTTACTACTTCTGATAAGTGAAATGATTTTGAAAAGCTTTGTTTTTGCCCACTCACACTTTCTGTTTTGCACCTCTCCAAGTCTGAGGTAGGAGTGCTTGTTGATGGCTTACGAGGATTTAACGGAGGTTCTGACAGATTATCACCAATGTATGATCACTTTTGGGTGTTGTATAATTAGTATTCGTCATTCTGGACTGCACTTAGGCTACTTATGCTCTGGTTGTGCAATCACACTTAGTATCGCACTTGCACCTTATCTTATCTAGTGCTCTAGTTGGTTTGGTTTTTGTTTATTCGCATTTTCTTATATTAATATTGCTTCCGCACTGTGCACATGGCTATGTCACCCTCACGTGACGACCAGCATGCCTCGATCTAGGTCGGGGTGTGTCATTGGAGGGATTACCTTTTGTATTTTGGCAGGGAAAGGTACTTTCCTTTCGTGTTTTAGAAATTTTAAAGCTCTTTCCTTATTTCTTTGTTTCATTTTCTTCTTTTTCCTAATTTTGTTGCAAAAAAACATGTTTTTTTTTCTTTGTGCCGAAATCAGCTTGCCTTTTTTTTTTGGCTTGGAATTCGCTCCCTTCTTGTAGCTGGAATGTGCTTCATTCTTTTGATTTTCCTTTTGCTATTTGGTATGTATTCCCCCTATAGCATTAGGAAGCAATTGACCCTTATTTATAGGACAATTAGGTGTGTGTTTTTATCACAACATTTCCTTGTTGTAAGCACTGTTCTTGCTGCTGCCGTGTATGCTGCTTACTGCCGTGAGTTGTAGCTACTTGGAGTTTGTTGCAATTTGTCACTTTTTACCGCATGGTGCTCTACAAAAGACTACAGCGAGGTTACGCTGTGTAGTGCCTTATGGTCGCAGTTTCCCTCAGTGGTGACGTTGCGGTGTAGTGTAAGAAACTGCTTGCGTAATCGCTGCGGGGTTGCGTAGTGTGATAGCTTAGCATTTTGGATTTCTTTGCTACTGTAGCTTGCTTTGAATGATCGTCTTATAGCTGCCCGTTTTGCTGTATTGCTCAAGCTTTGTGGCTGATTTCTTTTTGTCGTTGTGACGTTGTCATCGTTATCCTTTAACGCTCATAAGGTTTGCCTAGCATATCTTTTGCTTTAGTGAAGCAATTTTTTTTCTTCTTATTGCCCCACTCTTATGCTTATGTTGCCTTGTTTATTTTATTGTAGCCATGGTGTTTTTCAAGTACTTTAAGAGAAATACCATCACCATTCTTGCGAAGGAAGGCGATTCGCAAGATAATGGAAAGACGTTGAAGCTTTGTGCGTCGTTGATTGGCCTTAAGGCGCTTGTTCTTCTTGTGAAAGACAACTCGATGCATATCGAGTCGTGATCTTTTGAAGTATCTTGAGTTTTATTGGGAGTGGCTTGAAGATGTCTTGAACCGATTTAAAGATGTGCTTACCAACGTGGGCCTTTATCACGCCGTGTATGCATCTTTGTTTAGTTATGCTTGAAGGAAATTTTGTGAAAAACATGTTTATTTGAGCAACATCTATGGCATGCAATTAACATTTAAAGGCGGAATCATGCTTGTATGCACTCAAAACAAAACATTACCTATAAAATTCAAAGCTTAGTAGTTATGTGAACCAAGACTCAACTCAAGAACAAAGTGAGTTGAGAAATTTTATACCTTTGTTGATTCCTCTTTGCATAAGCAAAGGCTAATCACCCAAGGAGAGGGCCTTCATTCCTTACTTCTTAGCTCCATGGATTTCTTAGATGAGGATGGTTGAAAGGATTCTCCAAGTTTCCAAAGTTGAGAACCTCTAATTTTTCCACACCAAGGAGAGACTCGAAGAAGAAATTAGTGACCTTGGAGGAGGAAAGATTGCTAGCTAATCTCCTCCAAGGGGGCCGGCCTCCTAGAGAGAAAGGGAGAGACATTGTGTTCTTATCTTTTCTCTAAAAGAAAACCCTAATGAAGAAAAGGCTATAAAGTCACATTTATACCTACCTTCATAGGAGTGGCAAACTTGTAATAAGTCCAAAACCCACTCCTTTATCAATATGGCCGGCCATAGGGTTTTATTGGACTGTTTCAGCCTTTGTGAATTATTAGTCATTAAGTTGTCATACAACTTAAGCCAATGGGCTTGACGTTCGAAGCCCATTTGGGCCTTGAGGCCTAAAACTAACTCGAGGTCTTTAACGAACTTTATTCGTTTGATTAATTAACATATTAATTAATCCTTGCCATAAATAATTAAACCATTTAATTATCCTTACTCATCTCCGTTGTTTCTTCAATCTCTACCTTACACGGTGTACAATCCATTAGGTTCCTTTTAGTGAGGCAGTGGGCGATTAGAACTCTTTCAAATCGATTGTGAATTGAAACTTACTTTCAATTCTCCCCTTAGTGATTATACACATTTAGGGCTTCCACAAACCATGAGTGATACCTAGCAGTATGTCATGGTTACCCAAGCTAATCAGAAGAGGTGGAGAACCTATTTAGTTTAGGATTACAATACAATACAGTCTTTCTCTAATACAATACTCTTGACCACCTTGTTTGGTTTTATATTTTATTCATGTCTACTATCCAATGTGATTCTCTTACTTATATGATTACCTTGAATGTGAATTGGAATGATTTCCTAAATCTCATTCATATTCTAGCCATAGATTCTTAATCATATCATAGAGTATTCTCCCTCAAACAATTTGAAGGTTAGAGATCCTTTTTTGCGCATTCACTTGCCTCCATGGCTAAGTGGCTTAACCCCAACTATGTCGTGGACACCCTCGGATGGAGTAACTTTGACATAGTCAAAG
This sequence comes from Malus domestica, assembly GCF_042453785.1. Lineage (NCBI taxonomy): Eukaryota > Viridiplantae > Streptophyta > Magnoliopsida > Rosales > Rosaceae > Malus > Malus domestica. The sequence goes on from NC_091675.1 coordinate 30,601,589, forward strand.
ATCAAGGACCTAACCACAAGACAACTATGATGCCTCAGGTCAAATAACTATTTTGCATTATCTCAACCATGAGTTCTCATGTGACATGAGTATGAGAACTCCTTATTGATCGCGTTCAATGAACTCATTTTCTATTGAGTACCTACGTACTTGTCTTGGTGTCAGTCACACCAATGACTCGAGATCAGTCACTCTCCCTAAGAAAACATATAGCACATATTGATCTTAACGGATTGTCAATGCCCAATTGGCAATCCTATGATGAGGAACATTTAGGATATGTATACGAAAGAGAATGGTCTCATAAATCTAACTTCTTTAGATCACATTCTCCCAATTACATATTCATTGGACTTATCGTTTAAGCGTATAACATTTATATGAGACGGCTTCAAACAATAATCTTTGCCCTTTAAATTAAACTATATTAGTTTAACATGTGAAATGTCCGTAAAGTGTCATCATATGATTGGTTTTAGGGCACATTTCCAACAATCTCCCACTTGCACTAGAGCCAATCAGCTTGGTCATCAATGATGATACCTCTTTTGTAGTCATTTCAAAAATGGCTGAGTAGTAGGCTTAGACAATGGATATCTATATGTTATCCATAGAAGCAATCTTGAGAATAATGACATCACCATTATACATGATTCTTAATCATGTGGTTTAGTCTCTCATTTGAGTTCGGATCATGATGAGACCTTGATTCCCTGGCTTGGGCTATCGCCCCATTAGTGTCGTAGTGGCGGTACACTAGAGACACTTTCTGGTTGGAACCGAATAGAGAGTTCATGAATGAACTTTCTCATCCAAACAACATTGTTGTAAGCTTCTATATGGCAATATATTTTGCATTCACAATGGAACACACTAAAGTCATTACTTTTAATGTTTCCATCCAAATATCTCTTTAGTCATAATAAAGAGATATCAGATTATCTCTTCATTCATAATGAAGAAATATCCAATGATGGATTAGATTCATAATCTAATACATTTACGCTTCCATTACGTTACTCTAATTCTTCCTCATTCTTGAGGAATCCATCCTTTATTATTTCTCAAATACTTAAAGATTCACTTGACAGTTGCCATGGTTCTGATCCTGGGCTTGCATTGATATCGTCTTGTATCAATCTTGTACAACTCATATCAACGTTTTCATACAATATGAAATACATAAATCACCTTTCTGCGTATACATAAAGGATTCTATTTACGCATTATTTCTTTGGGAGTCAAAGGGTACGTTCCCATTGAGAAGAGCTACCTCCTAGTCTTACTAGAGTTGTTCTTCTGATTGAAGTTTATCATCATATGAGAAACTTCCTAGTATCTTTTGTCTATCATTAGGGCTTGATATAATCCAATTATATTCTGAAATCTATCATTATAGATTTCCATCCCATGTTTATAGACTATGTCTCCCATATACATTCTATCGTTATAGAAAGTTTAAAGTCATAACTTTAACGAAGAAGTATTCTCTTCATTTCCAAAATTAATATATCATATATGTGTGTGTGTGTGTATATATATATATATATATATTCAAATTTAGGAACATGATTAACTCCCACTAATCTTTTGTAAACCTAGTAAACAAAAGATTCATTTACATCTTTATGAGAAATCAAATGATTTGATCTTTCTCTCATAAGACGCTTATAGCTCCTACTAGCTTGCTAAGATTCATGATGGATGGATCTCTACAACTTACATGTCTTGTGATTCATAGTTTCAGACATATATTATCAAGACTATCTTAATAATGGTTTCGGAAACCCATATTATGTCCAAACATTGAATCACCATTTAGTTGTAGCTAGCAATCTTTGAATTAATTGAAACCAAGACTATGTCAAAGATGGTTTCTTCCAAGTCAACCATTCTCTTTGATTGTAGTCACCTTAAGCTAACAATTAGCTATGAAGGTTTCATTATTTCGGGTCAAATGGTACTTTACCATTTCCTTGAGTATATGTCGTATATACACTCAATGTATTCATAAGGATTTTCATTCTTATTTCTTTCGAATTAAGAGGTGTAACTCTATGAAATAGTCATAAAGTTCAAACCATTCAACTGAGACAGTTTATAAATCATTCTCGACTACCTTGGAGCTTGTGGTGTAGGAATTAGGTTGTTATATTTGTTGATTATCATCTTGTCTCTCAAAGAACCCATTCTTTGAGTTCTATCTCTCGTTCATTTGCGCTTAGGCAAATCATATTGTAGGATTACAATGAACTACCCAACAAAACAACATTTGTTAGTTGGTTTATAGAAGTGATATCCAAAGGTTAATTTAAGGATATCCACAAGATAATTCTTAAACAAATATTGCTTATTAGCACACAACCCCAAATCTTAACACGATTAAGACTTATTTTTCTTTCCAACTACATCCTATGGAGTTATGAAAATTTTGGAATATCTTCTAATTGACAATCATATTGTCTTAGAAGTATATATCCTAAATATGGGTAATTGACAACATCCAACAAACTAAATCTTATTCAAGTTCGTTCTTCTCCTAATGGATAAATCCATTATCTTATGATACTTCTTTCCTTGATATCTTTCAAGGAAACTGTTCTAAAGTGTTACCTTTCCTTAGATCAAATCTAAGGAGGTAAATACTTTAGAGGTCTTACTCATCAACTTACATTCTTGAATTCTTTGAAACCTTTGCAAAGTATTCGAACTTGTGTTTATTCAAAATAAACGATAGTCCAACCAAGAGCAATCTTCGGTGAATGTCATACAACATGAGTAGTATTATGTTGTGGACAAGTGCCACTAACATCTAAGTGAATTAACCTCAACAACTTTGTGATTCTTTCTTCCTTTCCAAAAGAATAAAGATTCAAACATTTTGCCTTTATACAATTTTAACAAGAAGGCATTGGATCGGGATCTAACGATCCAAAGCATCCATCTATGACCAACTCGTAATTTATGTTTTAGAGGTATCACAACACAGTTGGGATTGGTCGCTACCTTGCAACCTTTTGGGTTTTAAGCATCGTTATATTCTAAACAGTTAACACTACCATTTCTCATATGGAATTATGTTCCTTTATTCAAATTGGAATGTAAAGACAATCTTTGTTTTTCCATTTTCTTTGGTAGTTCATATGAGGAAGTAAGTACTACCTGCTTTCATAGAGATCTACATTTGATTCACGTTCCGAATGTGAAGTATTTTGTCTTCTCTCATTAATCTTCTACTTCTTATTAGCCACACTTTTACAACGATTGTAAAACATAGTTACTAATACGGGATCAAGCATTCAAGTAGAAGAACCAACTGTTTTGAACTATTCAAAAACAATTTACAACACCTTCGAAAGGTGTGTTCTTGACACTTGCAAGACATTTCTTGCAAATACCCATTCCAATGTCCATCCTTTTATAAAGAAAGTTTGTTCCCTTGGAGTTATTTCACCTTCTTCAGTTAACTTCTCCTTTGACTACAATAGTCATGGTCCTTAAACTCCCACTATCTCTCTTGAAACTTATTTCAATTGTGTTATATACATCAAACAATTTGGAGAGCGTGTGGTTATTGTTCACTATATAGTTTACAATAAACTTAGTGAACCATTTGGATAGGGACACGAAAGTGAAGTCCTTCCCTAGTTTTCGTCTCTAGAAATGGTTTAACACTTCAACACTCAATGATTCAAAATCATCATAAGTCCATGTTGATGGATTATTTTTGTCAACCAACCATTATGTTCTAAACACAATTACAAACTTTCAAGGGTTGTTCAAGGCAACTCTCATTTCTTCATACAACAATTTGTAAGTGAAGAATCATGGCACATAAAGTGTCCATGCCCTTGTGCTTACTTCTCAAATTCCTTGTTTATGTAACAAAGAAACGAGCACTAATGTTTGCATTAACTAAGGGTTGTTCAAAGCAACTCTTACTTCTTCATACAACAATTTGTAATTGAAGAATTATGACATTAAAAGTGTTGTCCTCTTTATGATAGACTTATCTAACATGTTCTTCCAATGATACATTATCAATAGGAAGATTGTGAGCATGAGACTACTTAGGTACATATACAAGCCATTAAAGACAATCTATGGGATTGTAGTACCAAGTCCGGAAACTAAAGCTTTCGGCTTTTTCTTTGTCAAGTTTTGGATAGCGTTTGCAAATATATTGGTAAATAAATACATAACGAATATAAATTGATTGATTTTAAGCCATTTGATCCGGATCTTTAAATCAAATAGCACCACCCACTATTTTTTGGCAAATTCCATATCCCTCATCAGAATTCGAGAGTTTTGTAGGAAACTCTTAGTAGGGTATGGGAGACTCATCATTACCAAGCCCACCTTACAATGATACGATGTTGGCTAGCATCAATAATAATGAGAGAGTATGCTTACTTATTTGCATCTCTTGCAAGTACCCATCTTATTTGGCCTCTAGAGAATGAAGCCTCACAATGATATGATGTTGGCTCCATTGCACTTAGTTAAGTCATTCCCACCATGCAAGTTCGAGTAGGGGTTCAAGAACAACCTCACAATGATATGATGTTGATCATTCTCGTTGCCTACCTTAACAATATCATGTATGCATATAGAACTCCTCTTGAGTGTAAGCACGCACTTTGTACTCCCCCACGATAGGGTGAAGTCGGTGTACGAGTCACAAACGATCGGAGCCTACCACAGTGGAAGGCCACGAAAAAGTGTTCAAAGCACTCTCACACTTATCAACTTAATAATGGTTTGGTTGAGGGTTTTAGGTCTCATCACATATAAGCATGCATTTTAATCTTATTAAAACAATTTGGTCCTATTACAACTATTAGTCCATGTGATTGATTTAGTTGTATATGATACTCCCACTATGCTTGTAAAACAGTTTTTAAAGTAAGAGTATATGGTACTACTAACATAAGGTTTGCATTCATTGAGGACTATATAGTTGCCTTAGGACCTTAGGATGACTATGAACTTTTGATTCGATCCAACACAAGCCTAGTGTTGAATCTTGGTCTAGGGATGGTGATTGATTTTAGTTACGCATTTAATCACATTAAGGCGTGTTTTCTTATTGGGCGTTGGACCCTCTACTTCATTTTCATGCATATCAAATAAAGCAAGAAAGATATACTTCAAAGTAAAGAAGAGCTTATACTCTTTTACAACATTTGATCAAAACAAATTACTTTAAAGTAAAGAAGAGCTTATGCTCTTTTACAATATTTGATCATATCAAATTACAACCAAAATCTAATCTACACATTCCCATGGTTCAAACAAATTTGAGACGGCCTTTCACATAGCTCAATTATAGTAGGCTTAGGTTCATAATCACCCTTTCTTTAATTACTTAATGCTTTAACTAATTAAACTTGAATGCAATATTTTCATTTGGTTTTTGTTTCCATAGAATTGATTTAAATGGAGCTAAATGAAATGAAAATCCAATTCTCATTTAAAGATACAAAACTATTTTGTTCTCAACTAATTTGGGCCGAAAAACAATAACCTCAACCATTGGGCTATATTGCAAAACATAAACTTTTGAGGTCCCTTTGTAAAAACACAAAAGTCCACTATTTCATGTAATTACAACTAGAACCCAAAAATTTCATCAAATACAAAAACTTCATTAAAGGAGCAAAACAATTTGTCCTTTAGTGACTTTGGGCCTTTACGTAAAAACGTAAACTTTCGGGTCAAAACACAAATACACAAAAGTGTCAAAACTTTATGTAATTGTATAAAAGCACCAAAAGTACCCTACTTTAATAGGATGGCCGGTTTTGGTATAGAGGAGTGGGGTGAGACACTTTTGCAAGTTTTAAAACAAAAAATGATGGGTGATGGGTTGGTTTGAAAAAGGTGATTTCCATGAAACATGGTTTCATGAAACATGGGAAAGTAAAGTGTTGAAAGAAAATAGGTATGGGTGTCCACACCTAGTGATGATTGAAAAACATACCATCCATCACAAAACAAGACTTTATTTAAACAACCAAAAACTTTGAATCAAAATTCCCAACCTTTTTATTCTTGCCAAGAACATAACAAGAACAATGAAGAACATCCATGAAAACCCATAAGAGCTCCATGAACATTTTTCACCCAAAGACACCCCAAAAACTCTCAAACTTAAGGGAAACAACATATTACCATACTAGGGTACTTTGGGGTTCCTAATGTCACTTTAAAACACTTTTAACAAGACAAACATGAACCCAAAAAATCCACCCTTTGGATTTGGCCGAATTTCCCCAAAAACATGGCACCAGGTTTCAAACGCTCCTTACCCACATGAGCTAAAATTGCTCAGGGCATTAAGTCTAGACAAATACCAAATATCATGAACTACGAGTGACTTGATCTCTCAACGAGGGGACGTAGGCAATCTAGGGCTCAACCTTGGTGTAGTTGCAAAATCAAATAAACACCCAAATCCCAAATTACGATTTATTCAAATTAGAATCAAAGGGTATTCCTTTCCCAAAAGAAAGGTTGTAATTAATAGGCGCGTAGCCTAGAATGGGTAGAACTCGAATTAATAAAAACCCTCTTCGAAAAAATGAACGAGGGTGAAATTGTGTCAAATGAATTATTTGTTTACATATTGTGTACAATTTTTGCTCAACAAATGGTAATTCATGCGTTTGGAAAACTCTATTTGCGTGGTGATGGAATGTGGGAGGTGTTCAACAACACAAAACCTTCAGCCTGGATAAAAGAAGGCAGGAAAGCATTGATAGAGCAGATGCTCTGAGAACAACACAAGGATGAAAAAACTGATGCTCGACTAATCGAATTGTAGTTCTGTAATCGTAACACAGATAAACCCTTCAATCCAGCAAGAATTTATATATTACAACTCATTTAAATACACGAAATTATTAAAAAAAATCAGTAAATAAAAAACCAATACAGTCAAAACTAAATAACTTGGAAATCACTGAAATTAAAAAGCTTCATAAACGATAAAGAAGGGAGAGGGGTACAGACCATGAAAAAATTTGGAATTGCTGAAATTAAACCCCAATTTCCAGAAAGTCCAAATGTAAATTCACAAAAATCATTCAAACGAACTCCACATCATTCACGATCATTATTCAATAATCCAAGAAATTGAAATTGCTCACCTTGAATAAAAAGGCCCATAATCTGAAAACCACCGTCTCTGAAAACCAAACAAATTGCTTCATCATTCACCTATACTCCAGCAGAGGTTGAACTAATGAGTCTAAAGCAGCAGACCACTAACTTCAAATGACAAACCACAATTTCTCTCTCTCTCCCTCTACCTCCCTCAGTTGTCAAACCTATTCTCAACTATCAAATCTAATCAGTGCAGAAAATTATAATCAAAACCAAATAAAAATCTACACCCAAGCTCTGATTTCAATATAATTGGACAACAAAAAAGCAAATTCAAGTCCAATATAACCAAAAACCAAACAAAACTCTAAATCAGAACTCTAAAATCTTGACATCGCTAACCTTAAATACACAGGCTCTGAAGGCTGCAATCAAAAGCCCCAAATCCAAAAAACCACGATTTCCTAAAGCCAAAAAACAAAACAAAATTATACAGCATGATGGGGAATCCGAACCTACAAACAAAATCCCCAAAATCACGATACCCGAAATCACAATAACAAAAGCCCCAAATTTTAACAAAAGAAAATTACCCAGATGCACAACCCGAAGAACTCACCAAGAAACCCTAGCTCTTCTGCGCAAGAAATTCCTTCAAATCAAACCGAAAAACTGAACATGGGTACCTGAATTCAATAAAAATTAAAATACGATCAATTTACTGTTAACCATTTTTTTTCACCATTGAAAAAAAACTCCAAATCAGCCCAAACGATCCCAAACTCTAAAAGCCGTTCAAACCAACTGAACATCAAATCAAAGCCACTTCACAAATCCTCTTCAAGTCCACACCGAAAATGACGAAAAAGAAGTGGAATGCGCGGAAGAAACAAAAGATCAGCGGAAACAAACTGAGAAAATCAAGTATCCGAGAGAAAGAAATAAAAACCCCAAGAAAATTTGAGAGAACGATAGACGCGAAGCAAACTGAGAAAATAAGGGCTGAGAGAAGCAAATGGAAAGGCGAAAGAAAATTGGAGAGATCGAATCGAAAAGGATGATCGACGTGTGGAAGACAATGGATGACGCATGGGTAACGCTATGCAAAAGAGAAAAATAACGGGCAGAGCACCTTCCAAGAACAGCAACACGCAGCACCAGAAATAAGGAAGGGGCAAAATCGTCAACTCACCGCACAATCCAAAAAAACCCTAAAAATTACACAGCAAGAGAGGGGTAAAACCGATGGGGCACTGCTAATAAACAGTAGTTTTTCACCGTCTTTTAGAAGAGTATAATATATGTATATAAACCCCCAACAAAATACACAACAAACCCTCAACGCAATTAAACAGAACATACTCTTTTTTGCGATTTCAATACTTTCAATCACTCCATCTGTGCAACTCCGCAGTGAAAGCTATTGAGTCTATGACTGGACTTCTGTGATATTTATATTCCGATCTTCCTTACTTTATCTCTGGAAAATCATGGTCCCACATTTACCAACATTAAGTAATGATGTTACTAGCATTAAATGATGAGTTGGATAAATACTAAAGTTGGTTTTCACTAATCATCGTCTTTGGAGCTCTAATCGCCCAAATTGACCCCTTTTAGCCAAATTAAACTGTAAATTTGCTTAAGCTAAAATGGGTTGATTTGGAGACTGAAAGCTATATAAATGACTTGAGAGTTAAAACATACATTCATATTTGTTCATGACATCACTTAACACTAGTGAATCTAATAGATATCCATTTTCCAAAACTTTATGTAATTATTTAGAATGTTTTAAAAGGTTAAGACCAATTTAAAATTTAGTTATCCAAACTTAATCCTATATTAATTTAGTGAAATTTAATTAGTAAAATCTAAATAAGGCAAAGCAAATTTAATTCCACCTTTTTTAATGTGATTGGAGAAAATTTTCAACCTATATTATAACATGTACGCAGTGGCGGATGCATTGAGGGGCATGGGGTCTGATGACCTCCCGAACTTTGGTGAACGTTTATAGATACCTTGGATGCTAACTCTTCGAACTTCGGTGAATGTTTATGGATACCTTAGGTGCTGCCCTTTTGAAGATTAGAGTTGGCTTCATACATGCCCTCCAATTGTTTGATAAAATGTCTGGAAGAAGAGTGAATAAAATGGTTATCTCAGTGAATAACAAAACATCATCATTTTTGGACAAACATATTAATGGGATGCAATGATATCAAACATTGTTAGTGTGTTCAAGATAAGTGTGTTTTTTTGTTAAGCATCCATATGGGAGCAGCCTTGAAACATGTTAGTTACCTTTGCAAATAAAGCATTAACAGGTGTGCAGTATGCCTTTCCAAATGAATTCAGGCCTACCAAGACTCGATGAAATGACGATATGCATGCTATTTTTGGTAAAAAAAAAAAATTGCGCGCTAGACTCGCCTAATATTATTTCCTAGATCCACCACTACATGTACGCACTTGGAAAATATCTCCATGAGATTGTAACTTTTCTCACCATCAAAAACGTGCTATATCATATACTAACCAGAAAAGGAGTCGTCCAATTGATTTGGTCAATGTTCTTTATTCTTTGGCTTGGGAAAGGGTGAATAGGCGAGGGAGATTTTGGAAATGTCCACGAACCTGAATTATCCGTCACTGATGACTCTAACAATTTCAGAAAGATGTATTTGGTCGTACTCTTACATTTCTTGCATGTTACCCAACCATATAGTATATATATGTACGTACACCCCCAACAAAATACACAACAAACCCTCAACGCAATTAAACAGAACAAACTCTTTGCGATTTTAATATTTTCAATCACTCGATCTCTTTTGAAATTAGCTATCAAACACAGATACACAATATCTTAAATACAAAATGTCTCAAGAAATATCAGTTGCAGAAGAGGAAGTAGTGAAAGCCTATGGATGGGCCGCTAGAGATTCCTCGGGGGTTCTCTCTCCATTCCACTTCACTAGGAGGTACTCAATTATTTCTTCATATCAGCGCTACATTGATGATCAAATTTTTTTCAACAAACAATATCGTAGTTTTTCATCTTTACCGTTCATTTATGGAATATGTGGTTACATATCTTTTGGTGACAAATTTAGCAACTCTAAGTTACTGATGTATAAGTAAGATACAGGTTTCATTAGTAGTAACAAGTTGGTGTTATGTGTGTTTCTTTTTACTTGCAGAGCCACTGGTAATAATGATATCCGCATCAAGATACTCTATTGTGGCATTTGCCACTCAGACCTTCACCTTGCCAAGGACGAAGTTGGAATGACAATCTATCCCATCGTCCCAGGGTACGTACCTACTTTCCTTACTCAATGTATTATCTCTAATAATTAAGCTGATTTTGAGTAATTCTTTTTCGGTTGTCAGTTTTTACATCATAAATTTTTTTTGTAGTCATGAGATTGTAGGCGAAGTGACAAAGGTTGGGTGCAATGTCACAAAATTCAAAGTAGGAGACATAGCTGGAGTTGGGTGCATGGTGGGTTCATGTCGCTCATGCAATAACTGCACGCAGGACTTAGAAAATTACTGCCCCAAAATGGTGTGGACATACAACAAACACCACGAAGACGGATCAAGAACATTTGGTGGATACTCGGACAAACTAGTAGTCGATGAACACTTTGCTGTCCAAATCCCAGATAACTTGTTGTTACAAGGTACTGCACCTATGCTGTGTGCTGGGATCACAGTGTACAGTCCAATGAGATACTTTGGACTTATGGAGCCTGGTAAGCACTTGGGTGTTGTTGGACTTGGTGGCCTTGGCCATCTGGCCGTGAAGTTTGCAAAAGCTGTAGGAGCAAAAGTGACTGTAATCAGTACTTCCCCGAATAAGAAGAAGGAAGCAGTGGAGCAACTTGGTGTTGATGAATTTCTGATTAGTCATGACCAGGAGCAATTGCAGGTATATTTATAACATTTGACATTTCCATTTAACCTGCAGAATTCAGTTCCTTTTTGGGTTAAATGAACATTTGATAACAAAGTCCAAATAAGGCGGTTGTGGACCTGCACCAGTGAGATCTTTGTAACAAGAATTCACTAATTTGATTAACAGTATCTAATTAAAGTCCAACAACATAACACGTCAAACTGTTGAGCAAAATTTTTTTTCTCATTGTGACCGTTTCATTTGAAGTTTGTGTTTATTACATACTTAGATGTGATTACATGCAATTAGGTTGCCATGGGTACAATGGACGGCTCATTGTGACCGTTTCATTTGAAGTTTGTGTTTATTACATACTTAGATGTGATTACATGCAATTAGGTTGCCATGGGTACAATGGACGGTATCATCGATACAGTTTCGGCCCCTCACCCTCTCTTGCCATTGACTGAGTTGTTGAAGACCAATGGAAAACTAGTTCTGGTGGGTGCTCCAATCCAACCTCCCGAACTACCAGTTTTCCCGTTAATCTTGGGTAAGTTCATTTTTTTTCCCTAGCGGCTAGTTCTGCTTACATTTTTTGTTTTAAGATTGATCGAAACTCTATAAATCTCTAATAGGGAGGAAGCTTATTGCTGGTAGTGCAATTGGGGGAATGAAGGAGACACAAGAGATGATAGATTTTGCAGCAAAGCATAATATCACAGCGGACGTCGAAGTTATTCCGATGGATTACGTCCACACCGCCTTTGAAAGAGTTGCCAAGGCTGATGTTAAGTACCGCTTTGTCATTGATGTGGCAAACACCTTGAATTCTCCGTATTGAACAATGCATGGACAGAAAATTGGAGTGGCTTGAACCTTCGTAGCCATCGTGTGATGAGGGAATTGGAAGAGAATTGCTAGAATCGTTCATGCGCATTGCGGCAGTTGTTTTAATTCAGTCATCTTATATTTGATAGATGAAGGATGTGTTCAAGGTGTGTGAGTGAATTCTAATTTTTTCGTGGCGCTTGTTCTATTGGAAATAAAAACAGAATGATTTCTTAGAAGCAAATTAATTAACTCTGAAAATAAGTTGAACGTTTTACTCAGTATTTGTCACAGCCCGTCCCGGAAGATAATTTTCAATGACAATTTTACCCTTGGATGTTAAAGTGTATTGTGTGATTTAAGTTGGATTTGGACCCATTTATTATTTTTTTCCCTAAGTTGTTGGACCCAATTGGAAGTAAGGCAATTATTGGTTTTTGATTGGTGGCTTTTGGACCACACACATACCTTCTCTCTCTCTCTCCCGTGGACTTCTCTCTTTCTTCCTCTCGGCATTTTCGTACGGGAAATCCAAGAACCATCTCAAACCTTGCAGATCGAAACCAAGGTAAGCAATTTCGTGTTCCTTGTGACCTCAGGAGTCCATTGGTACAAGTTTTAGAACCTGAAACCTTCGAAAACCCCGTGAAACCTAGCCCTCGAATTGTGCACTGTTCATGCACACGTAAATATGTTGTTTTCAGGGAATTCTAAGCTCATAGGAAGCTTAATGAGGTCCTCACGAGTCTCGGGGTTCATTTGAAGAATTTGGACGTCGGGATCGTGGGAAACGAAGAGTTGCAGGTTTAGTCTGAATTTCGAAGCTTCCCGACGTGATTTCGTGAGATTTGAAGCTCCAAATAGGTATAACGCCATTCTTCTCACTCTAAGCTTTCATTTGGTTCAAATTTCATGAAAAATGGTTGAGAAACGAGTGAGAATAGTGAGTTTAAAGTTTTACCCAGTTTTCCGACGACCTGCGACTCGCCAGGGACGAAGACGGAATATTTCGTCAGTTTGGACAGAATATTTCTCACGGCGTAAGTTAATTTGGACAGTTTCCGTTGGGTTTTAACGTAATATTCCGAGGAATATTCCTAACGGCAGTTAGGGAATCCATCAAGATTCCTTGCGCGTGGTGGCGCGTTTTGCCGTCCCCTTACCGACACGTGAAGGCGCGTGGGAGGTCCAAAAATAATTCTAAAAATATGGGGATGATCCTGAGGTTGTATAGATCACTATGGTATATTCATATACCTATTTTGAGCAATGTATGAGAAGTTATTAGCTAGTTTGCCTATGTGCTTTAAAAATAACGTTTTTATAGTTAATTCGCATATAGGTGAAACTTATCCCAAGGACGAGCGTATCCACGGGCGACTCGGGGGCTACGACCCTTCGACATATCAGTGAGTGGGCTTTTGTTTTCAATATATATTTATATACTTGATATATTTCCCAGAAATGCTTTTTTAAAGAAAGTATGCTTTGAAATAATATGCCAAATGCTTCTATATTTTGATTATGCATTGCATGGTTGCATATATGTATAAATGTGGTGCCGTGGAGGCGCAGGTGAGTTCAGGTAAGTTATGTTTGGTTGTGTGAATCATCGATGATGTTATATGCGATATGTGATTAAGTAATATTGAGCTCATAAAGTTGCACCTAGGGTGATTGTGAATTAGCCAGAGATATGAAGTACATGCCTGTTTATTTACATCACCTCTCATACTATATGCTCATATTGGATCCAACTTAAGTACACAATCTTGTCGTATAAACCTTATTATGGTTCTGGCTCGTAGGTAACTAGCGATTTATCGCCTGGCTATTATGAGAGAATAAAATTGAGCATGATTATATTTCACCCAATCTTGTCGTACAGACCATTTTCAATGGTTCCGACTTATGTGTAGTATATTGCCGTATAGGTCATCGTAGTGAATCTGGCTAGATTGAGTTTGAGCTATGAATTCAGCCGTACAGACTACCACCGAAGTTCCGGCTAACATATCACATTTCTATGAAATTGTTCTTACCTGAATTGCTTACTCTGTTATATCTTGGCATAGCATAAATATGAATATGATTATGTGAAGCATGAACTAAATTTATATGATTTCAGATACATTCATTTATGTATATGCTTATATTCTGATTCTGGGAAAAATTATACATGTTTTACAGCGAGGGGTTAGTATATTGATAAATGAAATGATTTTGTAAAACATTTGTTTTCGTCCACTCACGTTTTTTGTTTTGCGCCCCTCTAGGTTCTAAGTAAGCTTGTTGTTGGTGGCTTGGGATTGTCGACTGTTCTAACCTAATTCATTAATAGTAGGACATTCCTGGTACTGTATAAATAGTACTTGTCCTACTGGACTGCACCTAAACTTTATGCTCTGATTAGGATGTTTACTGTTGTAATTAACTCCTATCACTTTCTATTTGGTAATGCACTCTAGTAATCTGGTTTTTTTTTATTATTCGTATAGTTTCTATCACGTGACGGCCAACATGGCTACGTCACCCTCGCATGACGGCCAACATGCATTGACCTCGGTCGGGGTGTGTCAATATTCTTCGATATGCAAGGACCACATTGGTAGTAGTACTATCATCTTCCTTTAAAATCATGGTTCTTTTTATATTAACTTATTGAGTCGAGTGCCATGCCCGCTGCGATGTCAGAGTTAAAGATGTTAGAGTTAGTTAAGCTATTCCTTAATGACAAGAGCATCTCTAAGATAAGCTGTAAAACCACTAAAATTATATATTAAAGAGTCAAATTTAAAAAATAATCATCTTCAAGAGACTCAATAAAATTTGGCGAGAATGGTTTCTTTTTTGTTTCACACAAGAAAATTCACAACAAGCTGAATAAACTGAATATCACTCTATTTAAGCTTTTGCTTGTGTAATTTATTTATTTTATTTTGTGCAAGCTATGAAACTAAGTTTGAAGTGCTTCTTATACGAGCCAAGCTCAATTAAAAAATTCGAGTTGTTTCGAGCTATTTATATAACTTGGTTCGGTCTGGAACAAAAATGGCAACTTGTTAGCATATTTTAGTGATATTTTATTTATTCTAAAACCCGATGGATGAATAATGTTCATTAAAGGGGCGTTTGTTTGCACTCGTTAGGGATTAAAGATTAGTCCAGTACCGTGTTTGTTACTCCCACATATTAGCTTTAATGGTATTAGCCTGGATACGCCTCAACTAAGGGCCTCGCTAGCAGGTCTTAGTGAGATCCCCACAAAACCACGGGACTGCTATGACGCATCTGTTCTTGCACGTCGCTTCCTCTCTCTGCCCCTTGCTATATCTCTTTGCACCAATAACCCAGACTCAGATTGATGTCGGCGCACCCACTCCTCTTCGCCGAGGTGACAGAACGCTTATTGGGTGGTGAATCAGTTAGAAAAGGGAAAGTTTATTTGACTATCGCGACTGGCTGGGGGTTGGGGTCGACAGAGACGACTCGAAGGTTGGGTTCAAAGACCTTGAAAGCTGGGTTCGAAGGCTGAATTGGAAGACGGCTGCCTAAAGGCTGTGGTCGACCACAACTGCCCAAAGGTGACGAAGATGGATTTGTGGTGCTGTCAGTTGGATTTACGGACTTGTGGTTGTGGCGTTGTCGTCGTTCCAATCTATGGCGCAATTCAATTTCTGGGCTAAGATTTCAGAGCCTCAGATGCCGATGGACAAAAGGATTGATTGCAATACAATTCCACCCCCCCCCCCTTTTTTCTTGAATTTGGGAGAAATTTATTATTATGTTTTAATTCTGAGAAATTGTTTGGTTTTGGTTTTAATTGGGTGTTGTCATAGAAAAGTGGATTTAGTTAATTTCAATTTTTCTTCTGTAATTTGAGATTTGATTGTAGGTTCAGGTTGGTTAGTTTATGATGTCGTAGTATCGAATTCTTTTATTGTGATAATTCAAATAGGGTTTATTCTTCTTAATCCGACACTGCATCAAACGTTTCATTAAGTTAGTCCAGCTTAGTCTATGCTAAGTCAGTCTAGTTTAGTCCTTGAAGCTAGTCCAGTCCGAGATAGTCTGGTGCAACAAACGCACCCTAACAGTGCCCACCCGGTTCTACCCCTCGTTCTCTTCATGCTTTTTGGGCTTTAATGGGGTTGGCTGGTGAATTGGCCATTTTGTCCTTCTCATTTTTGTTCTGTCTGTGTTAGGGGTGGGTTCGGTTCAAATTGGTTTGGTTTTTTGCCAAAACCAAAACCGAACCGAAATTTCAGTTCGGTTCAGTTCAATTTTTTTTCGGTTCAATTTTTTCCGGTTCGGTTTCGGTTTTTTTTCAAAAAATGAAAAAAAATTTGAAATCTTAAATTTTAACATATCCAATACAATCATAACATAAATATTCCGACTAGACTTAAAGATAATGAAAATAAACATTTAAAGTTCAACTAGAATTATAACATAAAGGTTTTTTTTTAAGTATTTTGGGTTTAAAGTTTAACTGTAAATAGATTTCTTTTTTAGACGATGATGATGGAGTACTACCTTATTCATTTCTCTCTCTCTCTCTCTCTCTCTCTCTCTCTCTCTCTCTCTCTCTCTCTCTCTCTCTATACATGTATTCTTCACTAGCAATAAGATAAACATTCTATAATATACTATTTATTTTGATTATTGTCTAGGTAACAATTTTTGATATTTTCTTTATCTTTATGGTCCGAATTTTTCTTATCCATATATGTGGTTACATAATATAATTTCTACATTCTGTGTTCAGCTTCTACCACCAACAAATTTTGAAGAGGTGTTCATCAATATTTTTGAATATATTGATATACTTTTCAAAATTGTTAGGCCACGGAAGCTACTATACTTGGCCATAGGTGAGAAAGTTTGAATTTTGTTTTTGATCTCGTAGTGTTTAATAAACTCATGAGACTTTTACACGCTGTTTGCTTTCCCTAATCAACCGCAGTGCAGTTGAGATATGTGTTCTTATATATGTGTTGCACTTAATGATATAAACTAGAAATATTGCATGTAATGGTATAAATTCTAATTTTTGTTGTAGATGGAGAAGCTTGGAAGACAATTTGAATTGGAAAGCAAACAAGTCCTACCAAAGCAGCAGTCCAAAGTATCATATTCTAATATAATAAAATCAAATAATTAAATAAATAAAATTTAAAAAATATTAATTTAATTATTTCGATTCAGTTCGGTTTGGTTCGATTTCTAGACCATCAAAATCGAACCGAACCCAAAGAGTTCGGTTCGGTTCGGTTTTTTCAATTCGGTTCAGTTTTTTCGTTCGGTTTGGTTTTTTGGTTTCAGTTCGGTTCGGTTTTCGGTTTTTTGAACCCACCCCTAGTCCGCGTTGTATTTTCTAGGGAACAGCATCTTCCACTTTTAAACTTTACTCTTCTTTTCTTCTCTCTGTCTTTTGTCGTTTCTCTCAATTTCTCCGTCTGTCTTTCGGTTTTGATTCTGATCGGACCATGTGGAAGAGTTTTTCACCTGTTTTCGTCGCTATTTTCCATGAACCAATCATTCTGCTTTAGGTGTGTTTGTTCATGCGTTGTTTTATTTTCTTTATGGTTAGGAAGAAATTTTTTTAATTGATTGTTGTAAAGTTTGGCTCTTCACCTATTTTGCCAACGTTTTCTTTATTTCTTCGTGCTTTGCATTTGGTTCTTTCCTCTGATTTCGTTTTTTGGTTGGAGGAAACTTTGGTCTTCCAATTTTAGGGTATTACTGCGACCTTAAATTGATTGTTGTAAAGTTTGGCAGTTCACCTATTTTGCTCAACGCTTTCTTTATTTCTTCGTGTTGATTTGCATCTGGTTCTTTCGTCTGATTTCGTTTTTTGGTTGTGATAAGACCCAATTCTCAATTCCTTTAATCAACCTGCAAGTCGCACAAGAAAGCTATGGAAGAAGAGGGAAGGAGCAGAGCTCCAAATATTTTTTGTATTTAATTTCTTTGTTGTAAATTCTGATGTGCCACATTACAGGAAGCTGGGCTCCTTTTATACAGACTCTACTCTTTAAAATGCCAGTTGGCATATTTAACAATTCTTAACAATTCAAATTAAAGCATAAACCTCAATTACATTTTGGGTTCATAACAATATTCCCCCCTTGAAAATTAGCCTTGTCCTCAAGGCTTAAAATGGAATTGTGGAAGTCCTCCCAATTAGCTACTGTGCTCAAAGCACCAACAAGTTGAATCCGAAGAAGGCACTCATTGGCAGATTCTTCCCAAGCCTTCTTCAAGTCAAACTCTTGAACTTCCTTAATCAACTTAAGGCATAAATCCCAACATATAGGGAGAAGATTGATGAATTCTCTTTCTGAAAAACTAGCATCTTCACTAGGCAAACAAAGAGACCTACAAGCTGCCAATCTTACAGATAGGTCTTTGTCTTGTAGCAATTTGATAAAAGACTTTTGGATTCAAACACCTCAATCCTTTTGGCAACCAACTCTACCAAAACTATGCTCCCATAAGTCCTATACGCAAAAAGCAGAGATTTCCATATAACCACATCAGGTTCAATAGGTGTATCTCTGATGAATATTTCAACATCATTTAACAGATAAGCAAGACCAAGAAGATCCCCCATGCATCTATAGTGTTCGATTCAAGGACTGAGCTTATAAATTTCAATAATGGCTTCGAAATGGTGAAAACCTTTATCCACAAACCCACCATGACTGCATGCAGACAACCCGCTGCAAAATGTCGGCTTCACATCACTCAACGCTTCCATTTGTGATAACATTTCCAGTGCTCCAACAGATTTCCCATTCAAAGCAAGACCAATTATCATGCCAATCAAGCCATTCTTCACTAAGACGTTGGTGTAAAAGCCGCCTCTTTTGCAGTATGTATGCACACATTTTTTATGGTCTAATGCACCCGAATGCTCGCACTCAGATATTACACAAACAACCATTGCTGCGTCAAAGTCATTGATAACCCAAGGTCGAGGGACAAGGTGTTGACAACTAACCAAATAAGACATACTATACTTTGAGAAAATTTCTGCAAGCTATGCATAACCAATACCAAATATTCCTCTAATCAGATTCTTTACCCTCTTGACTTCGTCTTCAATAGCATCACTAAGATCCAGTACATTCTCAAGCAGGGATACGGCCTTGGCATTCTCTTCATCCACATGTCCCAACCAGTCCAAAGCCTTAATTCTTGACAAAGCTGAGATCATATCCCCAAGAGCTGAAATAGAGTTGTTGATGTTTTGAGCTTCTTTAAGACTTTTCCCTTGCACTTCAGTTTTTGCTTGTCTTTCACAGCCACCCAAATGCAAAAGCCAAAGCTTGCTCATTGTAGACCCTTCATCGAACTTAAGCTTAAGTACATCAGACTGTGTAACCATCGCTTGAATTGCTGACACCATATTGTTGAATTCGGAAATCCCATCATCAAATTTACGCACTTCAGAAAAGAGTTGAGAATAGTCTTCATCCCTCAACTTGACATTACTTTCTAAATTGTCAGTAAGAGATATACGATATTCAAGAGACATAAACTGATCAAAAGATTGAAATCTGCCCACATGCGTTGATTGTAAAGAAATTGTCAAACTCAATGGGGAGGCTTCTTTTATTTCTTTGAGACATACAATATCAATGTCCTGATTGCAGTCTCTGTTGGCCCAATATGCAGCAACCATTGCATCAGTGGCAGATGTTGCAATTGCTTTAACAGCTGATGCTGAGTCTACAAACTGCATATGTCCTTTTTCACCACCACTACTTGTTCTGCGTGAAGAACTAATGTTTGGCTTATTAGTCTTAATAGATTGAGGCTGCACACTGTGCACAGGCATGCTAGTAGTACTACCAAAATTGCGTCCTTGTATAAGCTCTTCTGGAGGCTTGAACAGCTACAGTTCAGATTTCGATGTATCCCACTCAATGTGGTATTCCTTGGCTATCTCCTTCAGGAGTTTCAACTTTACTTCGCCCATAGGAATTCTAACAGATAGCTTGTCAATCAGCATGCGATTCACACCATAGCTGGGATGTACATCAACAGCGGTAGATACAAAATCTTTACCATGCTTTTTCTCAAAAACATTCGTTAGTGCAATCAGTTTAGAAATCTCAGAACACCTAGGAGAGGCAAATATTAAACTAGCAATTCCTTCTTTGAGACCAGGCGGACACTCCCATTGCTCTGCGATGATAAAAAGTCTAGATACTACTAATTCATAGAAGAGCTCAATGAACTCATTGGCAACCAAAGTGTTATGTTCTCTGATCACATATTCAACTCGGATTCGAGTAGTAGCGTTTTTACCAGATTGTAGGAGCAAGGCAATGTCACGCCTCATTTGCTTCACTACCACCTGCCCCTTATTCCTCAGTAGCTTTATTCGAGCCACTGCCCTCTTCAATTGCATTTTGTTGAATGTAGAGCCTCTACCCTTATCCTGAATGCCATTACAGTAACACATGTCACCAATTGGCATGGAGGAACCAATTATACTGCCCCCAAATGCCGCATGTGATGTTTGAGTTGGACTTTCAAAAGTACTTGTTCGAGCAAGATTGGACCTAAATACTCCAAACATAGGCTTCTGACTAAAACCAGATGAACAAGCAAAAGCTCTACCTAAAGCAATTGTACTTCCATATTCAAAACCAAGGTAGCAATTTAAGTCAAAAGAATAGAGCTGGATGGCAAGACAATCGAGATGGAGAACTTCAATACTGTGAACCAGTGGCTGAATGAACATATTGTCATTCTGTCTCTTAGACATTTCATCAAATAGTTTCAATGCACAAAAATTCTTCTTCACAAATTTACCCACAAGATACCAATTAACCCATCCAAATTTATCTTTCAAGTATGCACCATAGTAATCAGTCAAAAGATAAGGGAATTTAGCCTCCGGAGTTGTTGAAATGATACTCAAATTAAGAACTACCTCAGGTCCAGTTTTCGTAGTAGCTGAGAACGAGTGTTTATGGAGTAGCTGTGGAGTAGAGATCATCGTCTTCGATTCCGGAAGCAAGATGGTAGATGCAGCAGACTTGTTCGAGTGTGGCTTGATCGTCGAATTTGCCAATGCTCGCAACATTGGTGAAGATAAGAGCAATGGCGGAATGGAATGGTCGTGGATTGTCGACGGAATTCGGAGTGGGTTGCCGTCTCCGTTGTGAGGTTTTTGGTGACCGACCTCGATCGATGCAGCTTCCTCGGAACACAACGAGGCTGGATCAGAATCTCCCTCGACGCCAAGAGCCAAGTCACGGTGTAACTGAGCAAGGTCACTGCGGATGTCGGCGAGTACAGGAGTCACAACCTTGTGAATGGCGGTGAGTGTAGAATCTAGAGCTGCGTGGATCGCATCACGAATCGCAGCACGCATCGAAGCTTCAAATGAGTCGATTGCAACGGAGAGGCGTGCATCCATGGCAGGAAGACGGGTCGGGTGGGTGTGCACATGAGGGAAACCAGGATTCGAGAAGGATGGTACCATTGATAATACCCAATTCTCAATTCCCTTAATCAACCTGCAAGTCGCACAAGAAAGCTATGGAAGAAGAGGGAAGGAGCAGAGCTCCAAATATTTTTTGTATTTAATTTCTTTATTGTAAATTCTGATGTGCCACATTATAGGAAGCTGGGCTCCTTTTATACAGACTCTACTCTTTAAAATGCCAGCTAGCATATTTAACAATTCTTAACAATTCAAATTAAAGCATAAACCTCAATTACATTGTGGGTTCATAACAGGTTGCAGGGAACTTTGGTCTTCCAATTTTAGGGTTTTACTGCGACTTTGCAAGCCCTTTTTAGGTGAGGTATATAATTTATCTCTTTGCTCTTAAATTTTTTTTTTTATTAGGGTTTTTTGATTGTTTGTGGTTCAATTTTTGCCTGAAAATACCACGATTTTTCCCTCAAAATTCAAAAGAAAAAGAAAAAAAAGAGGAATGGGCATGATTAGTTTTTGGGTTTTGCCTTTGATATTTACGATTTTTGTTGTGGGTGAACAATTTTTTATTTCTTTTAGTGTTTTTAAAAGCCCTGAGTTTTGTGAGGAATAGATACGGATAGCCATGATTAATTTTTTAGTTTACTTTGACAGTTTCCTTTGTTATGTGGGTGAACCAAATTTTATTTTTTATTTGCTTAAAAGCCCAAAGATTAGTGAGGCATGGATATGCCTAGGACAGTAGTTGGTCCAATGTGTTTGTCAGTGTGGTTGAAGTTGTGCTAGCTTCATTTTATAGCTTCAGGACCATGGCTTTATATGTTATTCAAAAAGCTAAAAAAAGGGATGATTTGATAAATATAAATACAGGAAAAAGGAGAACATTTTTTAATTTAGAGGGTTTTGTTTATGTGTTTGGATCCCAGGTGTAACTGGATAAGTTGGTTTTCTTTTCATTTTGAGGAAATAGCAGTTTAGTGGTGCTTCGTTTCAATCTGTTTTCAAATATATTGTTTTGTGAAGTGATGAGGCAATCAGATTTCTGGACTTGATGAAATTGTTTGGTGCGATGCTCTTTCTTTGTTTGTATTAATTGAGTTTATAATGTATTTAAAGCCTGGATTATAGATTTGTTTTCTGTATTGAATGTCAAATTATTGGTGTATAGATACAAAAAAATGATTTAGTGTATGTATTTTTGTAACATCCCACATCGCCTAGTTGTGTGGATCATGTAAGCCTTATATGTATATTCTCATCTCTACCTAACACGAGGCTTTTTGGGAGCTCACTGGCTTTGGATTCCTTAGGAACTCCAAAGTTAAGCTCGTTCACACAAGAGCAATCTCATGATGGGTATCGTGCTACGACGGAGTCTAGCTTGGGATGTGGTGGGAGCCCGGGCTGGGATGTGACATTTTTTTTGTATGTTTGTGGAGTCTTTGAAAGGTTTAAGACATCGATAGATTTTTGGTTTGTCGTTCTGGGGTGTGATGGCTACCGTCGCATATAAGAGATTGAAGGGTTTTAATGAATTTGATAATTAAGAATGGTCAGTTAGCAATCTACATAAGAAAATTGTTAATAAATAGGTTAATGAGTTCTCCATTCCATTTTATTATTGGCTGTCATGTTTTTGTTTGGCTTTTGTGTATGGTATGATTGGTATGTGAGATTGCGTTTTCTGAATTTATTTTATTTTATTTCTGTGTATGGTGCAAGAAAATTATGAACCAAGAAACTCTAATCTTTTAGTTTTAAATTTTCCTTCTGTGAAGACAAAAATATAAGTGCAGGTGTATAAACTCAATTTATTCACATGAAGAATTTTCTACAATGCAAATAGTTAGTGCTATGAACAAGAAGAAATCGTAAGTATGGTAAAATAATTTCTATTAAAAAACTACAAATGACAAATTGTCACAAGACTATAGTAAAGTATGATGACTTCGTTCCCAGTTTAGTGTTCTTTTTATGCGTTGTCTTTGCTTTCGTAAATTGATAGTTGTTGTTGATAAAACTGATTTGGCTTTGCAGATCGGATTTTTTAACCGACAAAATTAAGCTGCAAATTCAATTGAGGTATGAATGCTTCCACTTATTTAGCTTATTCAATTGATGTTTTCGTTCACTGGATTTAATTTTTGCATGTTGTTTGATAAAACTAATTTGGTTTTGTAGATTAATTCTCAATTCTTTGATCAGAATTCCTCTTAATCTCAGTTTCTCAATTCTTTACGGTTTTAAACACCCATACCAAATTGTTTATGTTTAGCATAAAATAGATAATGATGCATGATAATGGATTACAAATTGTTTTTTATTTATTCAAATTTAGTTTTTACTCTTTCATCCTACATATGACTCAATTTTTCCATCCATGTCAACTAATTATAACATATTATTTATTAACTGCCATAAAACATTTTTTTGAACACTTTGTTTTACAATTTTAGGAAACGAAAAAACAAAATTGCTAACTCAGCAACGAACTTACAACGTTGACAAATACGTTTTCAAGCAATGACGACACAAACATTCAAAGGTATGTAAAATTAATTATTACTTTATTAATTTTGTTTTATTGACATTTTACATTTAATTTCAATTTTTACTAAGCTTTCTATTTAGGGGAATTAGCTAGTACTAATATATATACAAACTATCTTCTTTTCACATGATCTAAATACATGACAAACTACCTGCTTGCATATTGAAAGGTTAGATTGAATACCCAAAAGTATAAAAGTAGACATTTGCACAAAAGATATACCCTCTCCACACATTTTAATCTAATATGTTCTTTCACAGATTTAGAAAATATGGACAGAGCATATCTTTAGTGGAACAATGGCTTTTTATACTTTTGAATGTTGGCCTTAAACCTTTCACTAGACAAACAAATAATTAGCAATGTATTCACAGTAAGTTAGAAGAAGAAAGTATGTGTACAAATTGGTAATAGTTAATTCCTCTGAAGAGAAAAGACGGAAATGATGATTCTTACTCTAGATAATCAAAACTGAGTTTATCAATTTACATAAATCTGAACCGTCTTCGAATGACATTTAATTTCGTTTTAAAAATTATATTATTGGCAAATAAACTTCTATTTAACGATAGCATGATTTGCAAGACTTTTGAAACTCTTATATAACGCTATCACTAAATATATTTTATTGCATGACACACCAATTTCCATCTTTGTTGTACTAAATTGTAACAAATTTATCTTTTTTGATATTGGTCAAACTAAGACAATGAATACGCGTTCTCCAAATTCTCTACCCAGGTATGTATCCAATTTCACTTTATCTTTATTTCTCAATGCATTTGTTTGTATAAATTAATATAACATTAGTCAAAACTCCAAAACTTAGAAATTATGTTGAATCTATTTTTATTAATTTTTTAGTTGTTATTACCTACGAACTTTCTTATCCCGCAGCGGGCATCACTTCCTAATGAATTATTATATACTAAAACCCAGCAAAACACTGTTCACCGATAGTGTTTTAACTGTTTTGCCCCTACTTCAGTGTATTTTATTTTATTTTTTAATTTGAACAGCTACATAACTAAAATGCCCTTTGTAATATGTTTCATTCCGTTCTGTTCCCTTCCTTTTTCCTTTTCCTTTCTTTCTCCTTCTTTTCTCTCCTAACTTCCTCTCTCATCGCAACTCACTCTGGTTTTTCAGACTAATTTCTGTTGAATTTAGGCACAACGTGGCTCGAGATCACCACCAAACGATTTCTATTGAACTAAGGTACATGTAGAACAATTACATGTGAATTTTATCTCGATTTTTGTGTTGATTCCAACGAAACCTTAACGACTTCGTTTTCCGACGAGTTGTAGGGGTTTGGCAAAGCTTTTCCGACCAAATCTTTGGATTGCAGTTGGGTGTGTTTGCTTTCACCCTTATTCCTTCCGCCTCTATATAATATTTAAGTCGTCTAGGTTTTATTGCTTTCCCCCTTTCTTATTTAGTCATCTAGGTTTTATTGATTTGATTGTATTTCGTAAAATTAAGGGGGTTTTGTATATTTTTTTGGTGTCATTTGGTTGATTTGTAAATTTGGTCGGTTCAATTTTCTCAAATTCCATTGACTTCTCTGTTGGCTTTCACTACGTGCTTTAAATTTTAATTATATTCACAGGATTATAAGTACATAGTTAGAGATCACATGTTTTCTTGGCTTCCAAAGTGAAGGGAAAGAAATTACTTACCATATGTGGGAGGAGATGCACCGGGATTTCTTGTTAATTACAAGTAAATACTAGTATTATTATTGGTTGTTCTGGTATGATTTCTGAATTGATGATTTTAAATCAGACTTCGTTTAACTATATATTATAGTAGATACTAGTATGTAGTTTTAAACTATATATGGTTGGTCAAGGAGAAGCAATGACCTTGGTTTTCGAAGGGGATGCGTTACTTGTGATGGCAGCTCTTCAGCAGGACGGTCAACAGGATCACTCGCCGTTCGGAAATATTCTAAATGATACTCGCTTGATGATTCAGGCATTGACCCAATGGAAAGTTGGTTTTAGCGGTAGGGAGACGAATAAAGTGACACACAGATTAGCACGAATGAGTCTGAGTTGTGATAATTCTATTCTTTTGTTTGAAGAACTTCTTGATGTAATTGTGGATCTTCTCTTTGAGGATAGTAATTCCTGGTTTGTTTGGTGCAGGACATTCTTTTTCCTTTTGACCAGGTTGAAATTCCCGGCAAGGTTTTATCGAGACCCATTGTATGCACCCTATCCTCATTGATTGTATGTATTTCTATCGTTGATGAATATCGTACATTTTCTCAAAAAAATTGTATATGGTTTCCAAAAGGGAGATTAATATGTTCGAATGATTTTGACTAAATAAATGACTATGATCCACTCACACTTTGTTTATGGACCTAGTGAGAACAAGTCAACGTTTGAGAACAAGCGGGCTTGGCAGTAGTGCGGACTTCCTACTGTGTAGCGTGACTCAAATTTTCTTTGTTTATCTTTTTTTTTTTTTTTTTTTTGTAATAATGCATGATCGTGCTGTTGATTATGCTTGGCACACCACATACTATGTGATTATTGTTGTGTGCACAACTGGTATGCTTTGATGTGATAATGATAGGGTTGAACTCTAATTTGTCCCCAAGTGTGTTGTGTAGGAACTTGCAGTTGTAAATAGCTTTTAATATTTATAATAAAGAGCCATTTGGTTCAAATCTATTCACATCTTTCTTTCCTTACTTATAGCTTTATCATGAGGGTGATGGTATTTCATCACCCTTACGGTGAGGTTATATTGTCGATTTAGTGAAGGCCAGCACATTTTCGCCCTTAGCTTGATGGTTATTTGGGTTGCGATTGTCAGTAAACACTAGTTGTATCTCTAAAATATGCACATCCAATCAGTCGAGTTTCTCGGCAGCATCTAAAAGCTTCAAAATGTGATCCCTAATTGAGCCATTACCCCCTCACACTTATATGTTGTCAAGAGTGTCATAAGATGCTCAATTCAGCTTCATGTGGTTCCTGGAATTTCTCCTCAATAGCCTTGAAGTAATCAAAAGCAAATTCATGTTGTTTGATACCTCCTAACATGATATATGATGCCAGTCTCCAAGATTTACAATGCCAATTATTTGATCTCCACCACTTCTCAGGCTCTGTTGTATGAACTGTTATCAGTTAGTAACGAGGGTTATGGATTGTTGATTGCAGTATCAAATTCATTGAGTGTGAGCAACAACTTGATATCACATCCCCACTTCTTAAAGTTACTGCCACCAATAAGAATTGGAACGCTTGCCAAATTCAAGGTTTTCAGTGAAACTGCAGCAAATCATAATGAAATCAGTAAACTTGAACTAATTAGTTCTTGATTTCTCTACTGCTAGTTAAACTTTACATAACAAATTTGAACCAATTTGACCATATACGTAGTTTCAATGATAAATGTACACATAGACCAAACAATTCAAAAGTTGTCCAGTTCTCGAATTGTATCAATAGATAGTTCAACACTCATCACACATAATTCCTTTTGAATAACAGATTACTCGATCTTCAAAAAAAAAAAAAAACAAAATATAGTCTATAACGCGCATTCATTCTTGACATTGAACTGTAGAGTATTGTTTCTGAATCTCATATAGCATTCATTAGAAGATGGCACTCAAATTCAAATTCACGAAGCAAATCATCAAATAACATAGTATTTCAATTTCACATAGAGATTGGAATAATAGAAATCATAATACATACCCATGAGAATCCAGAGTGAAAACGAGAGAGCACAGGGAAAGCAATTTTCAATTTATAAATAGGGACTGTTTTTTACGAATCATAGTTATAAGAACAAGAAAAAGAAAAAAAAATCCATATTGTTGTAGGCCTCATTTACTGAATCATTATAAAGGATAGAGATAGGGGATGCGGCAATAGTAGAGAGAAAGAGAGAAATGTGTAATTGTGATGTGTGTGTTATCTCAACCCATTGTGCCTTTATTTATAGTAGTAGGGAAGGTAATTCCTTACCACAATAAGATTACAACTCTACTAGGATAATATCTAGTCTAAGAGATTTGGTAGAATCCCATAAGGATATCCCAGAGATGATAGGATTCACACAATCACATTCCTTATTTAATAGGGTTACAACACTCCCCCTTGAGTGTGTAAATACTCAAGTAAATAGCGCATAAGGTCTTTAGCGGTGAAGATAGTTCAGTTGATGAATTCGTCGGCACAATGAGCAAATGCGAGTCTCAGATCAACGAAAAAATGCATAAAAGTCTCGCTATGGTAACATCCACGATGGGATAAAAACCCATAGACTAAGAAGAAAAGTGAGAAGTCGGATTAAGTCAAAACTATATGTCTTCTGGATGCAAGTAGAAGAGCTTACAAGGGTATGATCAGCCCAGGATGGGTACCTCGTCAAAACCTAGTGGAAAATTGTAGGAAAAAAATAGTTCATTAAGATCAAGTGAATATACTTTGGAATACTCCCCCTGAGTTTGACAAAACTTCCAAATGAGAACTACAAGCATTGCATATAAATAGTTAGGCATACCAATTCCTCGGATAAGCTTCTGGAAGGTTGACTCCAGTAGTGAAATCGTGTAGAGGTCGGCAAGGTTATCTAGGATCGGCTTGCATGACTTCAAACTCTTGATGCTTTGCTGGTGTGATGTAGACACAATATGTCTTGGCGTAGACTTCGTTGATGTGTCATGTCTTGGTCGGGTGGATACATATGGCATAGTCTTCATGGACCATCGTTGAGACTCAATTATGGATGGATACAGCAAATACTTCGAATATGCTCAACAAGAGCTCTCAACCATGTCTCACATGTGGAGTAACGAAGTGAGGTGATATCCCTAACAAAACAACATAACCATTTGGGGAGGTGCTTTGTGTAGGTTTGATAAGTGACCTATGTAAGCATAACAAACAAGGCAAGCATCATTTCGAGGATCAGGAGGGTTAAATCCGCTCAGGATGCATTGGGATTAGCCCAAAACCATAATACATTCAGGGTAGCGGAAAAAGGTCTTTAATACCAATTCATTGGTGGCGTGTAGGCACGGTGCTCAATGAGCTAAGTACAACAAAGCACAAAGTTCAACTTAGATATGGAACTTCGGATTCCACAACCTCTTTAAGGGTCTCATTTGCATATAGCGTATAGAAGATCATAGGTATACTTAAAGGTAACACCTTCGGGGTGTAGTTCGACTAGTAGACCAAAGTACTATTAAACAACGCTTCAACTTCAGGTTAAGGCATAAACGAGTTTTTCCAAGATCCTTCATCTCAAATTCCATCTTTAGATGCGAGGCAGTTTTCTCAAGCTCTTCTAGAGTCTTAGTGAGATTCATGTCATGGACATAAACTGTAACTCTAGCAATTCATATCCCTAAATGATTAAATAATCACTTGGACATGCATACCACATCCGTCGAATTGCTTCAATCCATAAGTGAATGCCTTAAACGAGTTAAGAGAGTGTTCTGCGGTTTAGAACTATTTGAACCAGTTCGTGTAACTCTTCAGGAACTTACATGTAAATCTCTGTATTAATAGCCCCATAGAGAAACACTAACCATATTACATAATCCTGCAATCAATCATAGGGCATTTGAGAGAAACCTTGCGATCTAAGACGTGCATTATTGCATTATTTCATTCATCTCATTACGCTTCATTTTCCTCTTGTAATACAACACGGTTACCTTAGGCAATGTAGGAACGACAAGTCCAAAGCACACTTTGGGAAAAAATTTCACCTGGATTATAATTTCAATTGTCCAATCAGTTTTACGTTGTCACTAATCAACATAACACGGTTCGATATCGTCGCTTTTCATTTAAGTCGGTAGCTACCATATAAGTGATGTTAGTACCATATTATATTGGGCCTCATTACTTGGGCTTCCAAACATTGAGCCCATGATTCATGTAAAAGGGGAGGAGCCCTTAGTCTATAAAAGGGCATCGTCACCCTTACAATCAGAAATGCCTCACTCTCACATTACAAAGCCACAAGGCTTTCACATCTCCAAAGAGAAGCTCTCATATTCAGAGCTCTCATCCTCACAGAGAAGCTCTCTCAAACTCTCTCTTTCTCTGGGGGACTCCCCTTCACGCTTGTAATCCATACATTCATACAGAGAAATATAATCAACATCTGTGTGGACGTAGCCCAAACATTGGAATGAACCACGATACATCTTGTGTTCTTTACTTTCTTGCAGATTCACGGTCGGATTTACGTTGTTCCAAGACCCCTCCGATTTTGTGCATCAACATTTGGCGCCGTCTGTGGGAAATGACACGAAAAGTTGTGTCGGTTCTCTTTCATTTTTTCACTTCCGCCGTGAATCTGCAAAAACCCAGGAACCCAAAGCTTTCCCAGAAAAACCCAAAAAACCACCCTCAAATTTCTCTCTCTCTCTCTCTTTGATTCTCAGAAGAAAATAAAAAGCTTTAGTCTTTCTCTTTCTAGAAAACAATGGGAAACAACCAGTACTCGTTTTCTCTCACCACTTTCAGTCATTTAGGGAAGCTAGTGCATATTAAGCATGCTTTGACGGCAGTCGGGTTTGGCCAAACCTCTTTGGGGATCAAAGAACACAAAACCAGAGCTCTCTCTCTACTTTCTCTCTCTGGGTTCATCAGCAGTATCAGAACCTGAGATAACACACCGATCGAGTGCAACCAACACCGGCTGCACAGAGTATCCTTCCCACTCCCAGTTCATTAACTAACGGTTTTACTTATTCTTCCCATTTTACCCCTCCCCTCTTCTTCAATTCACATCCAAATACCATCCCACCTCCACCAGAAAAGAACACAAGAAAGTTCCAGATCAGAATAAGAGCTATGTGGAAACAATCTGCTCTGAGATTTGACTCGCCGGACTGTCCATGCCGCAAATCTAAACACTTTAACGTCGACGGCGGGGAGCAACGTCGCATTTCGATCGAAATCGACATGATCCACGACCCAATCATTCTCTTCCTCGACGAGCTAACCTCCTACCTCGACTCCACCAGCGCATTCATGGTGGTAACCAAGCCACCACCGCCTCCTCCTCTATCCTGTCCTGAAATCTCATCGACGGCCATGACTTCTCCGATGGGCTCAGATCCGCCTATTTCAGCCCTGACTTGTATCTTCCGTCCAAAGGTTTTGCGTCTGGTTCGTTCCACCAACTGTGGCAGCTGTCAAGAATCCTAGTTCAAACATACTTTATGACGAGTACAACCATGAGCGTTACCCTCTAGGTGACCCCAGCAAGCATGCGTTTGCCTACTTTGTCCTCACAAGGGGTAGGTTTGCCTTAGCTTCTCTGATTCGTCTGCCTATCCTTAAGTTTGTGCTAAGCATGTCAGCCAGTAAGGATGTTCTTTCCATGGCCTCGCTTGAGGTTGATCTCTCCAACATTGAGCTAGGTTCAACTGTGATTGTTAAGTGGCGTGGAAAACCAGTCTTCATTAGACGCCGAACTGACGATGATATCAAGCTGGTAAATAGTGTAGATATTAATTCTCTTCGTGATCCGCAGCAAGATGTTGAGAGGGTTAAAAACCCTGAAGGGCTCATTGTTGTGGGAATCTGCACGCATTTGGGCCGCATCCCTTCGTTTTGTCCATGCCATGGTTCTCACTATGATATTTTGGGAAGGATCCGCAAGGGACTAGCACCATATAATTTGGAGGTGCATGCAAGCACAGGTGGGTTGATGACCTCCAAAGAAGTGGTTGTGGAGCTCATGAGTGATGACCTCCGAAAATGCTTTTTACAAATGGACAACAGCGCAGAGACAGAGACATAGAGAGATGTGCGATGGAAAAGTGAAAAGAAAAAGCAAAAACAAGTCTGCAGGTGAGTATGTCTAGAGGTGGAGAGACAGAAAGAGGTGCAGTGGAAAAGAGAAAGTAAAAGCAAAAGCAAAAGCTCAAAATCCCTTCAATTGTGCAGATGCTATCCCACTATCCAACCATCTGCCATACCCACCTTCTGCAGCAGCCTTTTTAAATGATGTGATTTACTTTTCTTATCTTTTACAGACATCTGTATAAACCCACCAGAGTGTAATCATAAGTAAAGAAAGAAGGCAGCATGCCAAAAAAAAAAAAAAACGGCAAGCCCAACATAATGGGCTGGATTGTTATGTGGAGGGTGAAGGCCCATATGCCTAAAAGAGCCAAGCCCTATGGCTTCAAACTCCAACCTCCATCCCTCCACTTAAAGTTCACCCTCTATTATCACCAACCAGGTGATCAAAAGTACGTTCAGTACTTCAAAATTATTCAGTAGCCTGCCACTATTATCACCAACCAGGTGATTAAAAGTACGTCCAGTACTCCAAAATTATTCGGCAGCCTGCCGCTATTATCACCAACCAGGTGATCAAAAGTACGTCCAGTACTCCAAAATTATACATGAGCATCACTCATGTTAATCATACATAAACATTCATGAGCATCACACATGTCAATCATATATAAACATTCATGAGCATCACTCATGTCAACATTCATGAGCATCACTCATGTCAACATCCATGAGCATCACTCATGTCAATCAACATAAACATTCATGAGCACCATTCATGTCAACCAGCTTCGAAACTTCATGTACAGTGCTCTAGCTTCGAGAGCTCCAACTTCGAAAGCTTTATTTACAGAGTTCCAGCTTCAAAGCTTCACTTTCAAAGCTTCACCTACAAAGCTTCAATGCATGGTATACAAAGATCGCCTCCAAACAACCGCCACTTTAGCCCATACATGGATTGAATTTGAAGTCTCTAGCTAACAGCCTCTATTGACTGAAGACTTGGGGGACTATGTACCATATATTGGGCTTCCGCAATTGGGCCTCATGAAAAAGACTTGGGGGACTTAACCCATCACTTATGTATTGAGGAGCGAGCCCTTATTATATAAAAGGGACTCCTTCACTTTCATTAGAGAGCACTCATCATTCATGTATTGAGAAGCGAGCCCTTATTCTATAAAAGGGACTCCCTCACCATCATTAGAGAGCGTCGCCGCCTGCTGAGCAACCACCTCGCCGCAAGCATCACTCTTAGCCCATCACTTATGTATTGAGGAGTGAACCCTTATTCTATAAAAGGGGCTCCTTCACTTTTATTAGAGAGTACCCATCACTTATGTATTAAGGAGCGATCTCTTATTCTATAAAAGGGACTCCCTCACCATCATTAGAGAGCATCGCCGCTTGCTGAGCAACCGCATCGCCGCGAGCATCACTCTTAGCCTATCACTTATGTATTGAAGAGCAATTCTATAAAAAAGACTCCCTCACTTTCATTAGAGAGCACCCATCACTTATGTATTGAGGAGCGAGCCCTTATTCTATAAAAGGGACTCTCTCACCATCATTAGAGAGCATCACCGCCTGCTGAGCAACCACCTCGCCGCGAGCATCACTCTTAGCCCATCAATTATGTATTAAGGAGCGAGCCCTTATTCTATAAAAGGGACTCCCTCACCATCATTAGATAGCATCGCCGCCTACTGAACAACCGCCTCGCTGCGAGTATCAACTATAGCCCATCATTTATGTATTGAATAGCTAGCCCTTATTCTATAAAAGGGACTCATTTACCTTCAACGCCACGAGCCGAGCCAACCAAGGCAACATAAGCCACAAACTGAGCAACCTCGCAACATGTGTTACTTTTAGTTAAGCATCATTTCAGATTGAGCACCGCCTCATATCGAGTATCAGTTCTAGACGACATCTAGTTACTTCGGCCCACACATGGACTGAATTTCAAGTCTCCAGCCAAAAGACTCTCTTGACTGAAGACTTGGGGGACTACTGTTAGTACCATATTATATTGGGCCTCGTTACTTGGGCTTCCAAACATTGAGCCCATGATTCATGTAAAATGGGAGAAGTCCTTAGTCTATAAAAGGGCCTCCTCACCCTCACAATCAGAAAGGCCTCACTCTCACATTACAAAGCCACAAGGCTCTCACATCCCCAAAGAGAGGCTCTCATATTCAGAGCTCTCATCCTCACTAAAGAGCTCTCTCAAACTCTCTTTTTCTTTGGGGGACTCCCTCTCACGTTTGTAATCCATTCATTCATACAGAGAAATACAATCAACATCAGTGTAGACGTAGCCCAAACATTGGGGTGAACCACGATACGTCTTGTGTTCTTTACTTTCTTGCAGATTCACGGTCGGATTTACGTTGTTCCAAGACCTCTCTGGTTTTGTGCATCAACAAGTGAAAACATCGTCAATGATAATCTCATTCCAATTCCATTATCTCATCTAAACTAGTATACTAGACCAAGAACTTCAAGTCTCAGGATTAATCTCATGAGATGGAAATGATTGAGGCAACGATCGAGTATGGATTCATGTTGTGTTGTGATCTTCCTCTTTTAGGAAAGTGAATCCTATGAACTGAGTGATCTATCGTGCTTTTGGTCGAGACAGATTGATTGGTCATCCTTCGGTGTACCGAACTATCCAACAAGGATGTCCAAACTGTTCTCTAGGGGCAGCACACCTTTCGGGGATGTTGACTCGACATCTGTTAAGTACATCTATCCTTGTAGGCATGTTTGTAACTAGTATATATGATCTCGCCACTTTAGCTGGATCAAAGGAATGCATCTGGAGCAACATTCCGAAAGCTAGAATACATCGCATTTGCTTATCACACTTATGTGGTACAGGGATCAAGATGAGATATAGTGGGCAATATCCACGTAAATTCTCTTCGTTTTACAAGAACATTGACGTTCTTATCTCCCCCTAACGGCTGGAAGACTGTTTCATTGAAGTAACAATCCGTAAAATGAGCAGTAAAGAGATCGCTTGCAAGGGCTTTAAAAGAGCTAGTGAGAAGGAGAATCATAATCGACAAAGATTCACATCCTTCTTGGAAGACCCATATTGGTATGTTGCGGCAACGGAACTTGGCACATGGAATGGACACTCAAAAGGTGTAAGTATAAAATGTCACGTTCGTACCCAGTAACCAACTATAAAGTCGAGAATAGGTCGGGTGGGAATGGGCCTCAAGGTGGACCGACATAACTGCGTACAAGATGGCATAGCCCTAGGCAGAAACTGAAAGCTTAGTGCGTTCACCAAGTTCCGGGCAATCATTTAAATTGCACTTTATGATCACTCTGCGAGGCTATTTTGGGGTGAACATGGAAATTCAATGTCCAATTATAAACCCCCTAAAAAAATGCAATACTTATCGAAAACTTTCGATATAAACTCTCTGGCATAATCTAGTCTTCCAAACTTTATGGGATAATTAGGGTGGTGAATCCTTAAAATTGGCCAAAAGGTTTAGTAGCAATGTGTGTGGACAAACATGTAACCAGTTTGTCGATGCATCAACCAAAATCATAAATATTTATATGGTCCGTATTTTGGTTGGATTAGTCCATGATTATTCCCTTGAATCCACTGTGAAAAGAGGGTCGTTTCATACCTTTGCTAGGGATAATTTTGAATATCAAATTTCCCAAACAAGCGGGTTTGGCAAAGTGTGCTTGTAAACACAAGATCCTTTCTTCAAATAGGGAGATGCGTTGTGGCATTATTGTTCGACCTAAGTGTCCCAAAAGGCTGTGCCAAAAACAAGTAACTACTCGAATCACCTAGCTTCAAGCCAGCCACACGTGGCCTATCCCAGATGGGAGGTAGCTTATTGGCCCCAAAATATGGCTTCGAGCTTTGTATTTTGGAGGTGGTGCAAAGGTATTCCACTATTTTCTTCAGTGATTTCATTTATGACCATTGTTCTCTCAAATGGTAATTTTGTACCTTAATACAACAAGGAGCATGCCAATGCTCTTAATTAGGTTAGATAGACCTAAAGTCATTTCTAGAGATGTGATTTAGGTGTAAAGTTAGTATGTGTAGTATTGCATTCATTCAAATAACTAAATTTCCCACATTCATACCTAATCATGTGTTTAATTGAATTCAGTCATATGTATAAGAAACATGATTTAATTACCTCATATTTGATGACAGTATTGATAACATTATCCATAGCTAAAACAAACACCAAACTTGAATCTGGGAACATAAATTGTTCACAAAGTAAACCAAATGAACAAGGGGGTTCGACCAACATGGCCATTCATGTCAAAATCCTGCTCTTTTAACAATGTTCAATGAAGCAAAATTAGTCTCATATATTGACTATGAGAATGGTACTCCTCAATGACATTGGTAGGGGCACGAACAGATGCATAACCAATGATCTGTTCTATCAAAACGGAAGTAGATTTTGCAAGGTTGAGGTTTGGGAATACTATCATTATTCTTGAAGTGTTAGGTCTTATGTGCCAAAAGATCATGCCTCGGGCATGATGCCATACCTTGGCAAGCCTTAATTCTACCATATGTTGTAAAAACAAACTCGAAATTGGATTATGAGAGAGACAGAGCCAGACTTGGGTTTGAAATGTTCCATGCAAAGCTAGATAGGTTTGTTTGGTACGCCTTTACTGAAATAGAGCATACATTTTGGTGGGCCCCAGCAGAAATTGGGTATCACTATTCGGTAGACTTCAGCTAAAGCTGAGCCTAAACTGTATTCTCACATTTATGGTAGTAATCAAATTCGAGAATTTGGAAAACTTTCGCTTTCTACACTACTGCTTCATGAGTGAGTTAGAAACATGAAAGGATGAGAAAAGTATTCTCTAGTTAAAATTCGATCAGATTTATAAACTTCATAATCATACTTATTCATAGACTTGGTGTGCTTTAGGCAATATCTTTCACAATTAGACGGTCCGTAGGAGTGAGCTAAAGAGTCATGGAATCCTCGATAGGGAGGGACTTCCATTTGTTATGCTTCGGGTATAAGTCTTTGAATGAAGATCATAGTGGAGGCTTATGCAGCTCTTCCATTCCATTGTTGGCTTCAATGGTTTCTCAGCTTTTTGATAGTCAAGTGGAGATTCACGTCTTGTACCCACATAATGTAGTTTCTGCCAGAAACGTCTAAATCAGCAAAATCAAACTTGTGACTGTTCAACAATCCACTAAATGAAGGGAACAAGATTGTGATTGGTGCTATGGGAAATAAAACATCCATAAGCATCAAAGTTAGAACATTTGGGTTCTAAGACATGCTTTACATGAAAAATGTTGGGTTTTCATGGGTGTATTGTTTTATGAAAACTTTGAGTTTCAAAGGCACTAAATTCGAAACAACATGTTCGAGTTTAGTTATGAACTTCTGATTCATAAAAAGGAAGTTCCTGCAAGAACACATAATAACAATTATAAAAAAATCTTTCTATGGTAGTTCATATATTCTCCAGTCTTGCTTCAGGAACTTAAGGGTGAGCGCTTCGGGACTATGAAAAGATGTCAATGGTTAAAGAAGAAAAATAAATTATTGAATCGTTAATGTCCAAAATTGATCTTCAGGCCACTAATTTTGGATTTCTTGTCAAATTAATGGACTACTGGTTACTTTTAATTAAAACAATAGATCGGCACCATACGAGGTCAATTGTGGAAACAAAATAATGATATGCGGGTCATATAAGCTTTAGTTGGCGATGGGCTAAATGACAAGTGCATTATAGGTTAATTAGCATTAACTAAAATGTCTCAAAAATTAAATGGGTATGGTTATGAAGCGGGAATGCCAAAATTGGCATTGGGTAAAAAAAAACAACGCAACCCAACTTGATTGGGCTGGCTGTAACCTTTATGAGCCACAGAGAGGCTGCAAGCTTTTAGACCATGGGTTGGGATAAGCCCAACAGCTCAAAGCTACTGGAATTTGGCCAAAAATAGGCAAGGGGAAGTAAGCTTAGCTTTTGCTGGCTTGGGTTAGGGCACAACAAAACCCAGCGTGAGCTGGCTTTGGGTTTTGGGTATGGGTGAGGTGAGCCCAGCAGCACAGAACCTGCTGCTGGCGGGTTGAGACACCGGAACATGCCCAGCAAGCAGCAAGCTTACTGCAAGCGAGCCACGATGCACGGGGACAAGCCCAGCAACACAATGGTTGCTAGTTTAGGCCAGGGGCACGAGGGTAAGGCCCAACATGCGGCTGCAAAGCGTGCTCGAGGTGGGCTAGGACTGTAAACCCAACTAAAAACCTTCACAGGCCAGAGGCCTAGTCAGTCTCACATGTAGCAAGCCCAAAGGGCTGCTGCCTTGGTCCAGACGTCAAATGATGTCGTCTTGGTGGCTGCTCAACGCAGTTGGGCTACAGACCAGCTAGTGTGGCTCAGCTTGGTGCTAACAACATGGCTTGGAGCAGCGGCTCATTTAGTAAAAAAAACCTAATTTTTAATTTTTTTTTTTGGCATTAGGGTTTGAAAAACCCTAATTGCTTCTAATTTCTTTTGATAATTTGACTCACAAATTCCACATGGCAAAAATTGTTGAATGCATGAAACGTGTACA
The DNA here is from genome assembly GCF_042453785.1 of Malus domestica. Classification (NCBI taxonomy): domain Eukaryota; kingdom Viridiplantae; phylum Streptophyta; class Magnoliopsida; order Rosales; family Rosaceae; genus Malus; species Malus domestica. The sequence continues at coordinate 30,639,869 of NC_091675.1, forward strand.
TATGTGTGTGTGTGTGTGTGAGTGTATTGTAAATGTAGGGGGTTCATGCATTATAGGGAATGTTTTCATGTTTCATGGTCATTTCAAATATCTTCCTTTATTTTATGCATACTTGGATGGTAGAAAACAACAAAAGCCTTTGAATTTGTAGAAGAGCCTCCTCCAAGATCCTTCAGTTCCTTAGCTTTTAGCAAGAGCATGCTGATAATGGGTTATAGGCCTAATTTATTGAATTATTATAAAGGACAAAGAGATGGGGTGCGGTAGCAGTAGGGAGAAAGAGAGAGATGTGTAATTGTGAGGTGTGTATTATCTCACTCCATTGTGCCTTTATTTATAGTAGTAGGGAAAGTAAATTTCTTACCCCAAAAGGATTACAACACTAATAGGATAATATCTAGTCTAAAAGATATGATAAAATCCTATTAGGATATCCTAGATATGATAGAATTTACACGATCACATTCATAATTTAATAGAAATGCTATACATACTGGTTTATCACAATACCTAATTTGAACCAAGACCCGAATTCAAAACGATTGCCTTTCAAAAAGTTAAAACAAACAAAAACCTTGGTTTTCTTATCCTTTCTTGGGAGGCTTTAACAATTTTAATATGTTTTTTTTTATTAGAGTTTATTAACTAAAAGTATTTGACTCTGATACCAAATGTAAGAAAATTAAAGCCTCAAGAAGATCTTAGTCAAGCTAATAAACCATAAAGAACCAGATCGATAAACAAACAAAAAGTATAGAAGAAAAACTAACCTGCAGCAGTCGAAAAATATAAAGCCATGAACAAACAAAGTAGTAAACCTTCTCCCCTCTATCAAAACCAAATGTACTCAAACTAACAATAGGTCTTAGTTCAAATTTGAGCATGCGTTTTGTGAGAGTGGATGTCGCTATTTATACACAATCAGTCTATGCAATTCTCATAATAGAATCCTCATTCGGTACTGAAAAGTTACCTTATTGTATACTAGTGTTAAAATCAATTTACACTACCATTTAGTACAACGGTCTACTAGTATTCATCTTCACTTGTAAGTGAGAGGTCTTAGGTTTGATTCTCGCCAAAGGCGAACTTGAACCACATTATTGTTGGCACATTGTGAGGTTAAGCCCACACTTCCTCCTTAATAGACAATATCGTTTGTACCAATGTGAAATAAATAGCCAGCCTCAAGACTTGTACTTATGATCATATTCCAACATAATTATCTCTCATGCTTGTCATATCGCAATAATCTAAGTTTTTGAATAGTAAGGAAGAAAACTCATACAAGAAACAATCACACCAAATGCTTTTTTTTTTTTTTTTACAAAGTAAGATATCTTTCATTTCATTAAAAATTAGTACAAGGCCCAAAAGAATTGGGTAAACAACTACAGATAAAGTAAAGGGCCCAAGCAAAATGAGAGCTGCAACCTAAGATACAATGGAGGTCGACACAAGCTTAGACTCGAAGGCTGCAAAAAACAAACAATAAAAAACCCTAATCTCGAAAAGCAAAGACCACCCCGTTGTCACTGTCACATCTTTTGAGAAGTCAACCTCTGAGCTGAGAAAGTAGACACCAGATCCAAGTCCCCTTCACGAACCCCTGCAAATATATACAAACAAAGTAACATATGGGTAGAAAGTGAGACTAACGGGGTATGTAAAATACCCAAACATTTGGCCTCGACAGGAATCATGTTGGTTGAGGGAGGGGAAGTGAAAGAGGGAAGTGGATCTGATATCCAGTTTCTGTCGAAGTTTGCCGATTCGAGCACATACTGGGATGGGGGTGAAGTATCATAGCTAGGGAGGGGGAGGAAGGATAATTAAAAGACAAAAAGCAGTAAAAGCATGTGAATAAAGGGTGAAGCTCAAATTGAGACAAGCTCAGGGGATAGTTGAGACCCGGCTCAAGGAAAACTAAGATAAAATGAAGGGAGGAGACTAGAAATGGAGAAGGAAGATAAGGTGGATGTAGGTAGGGGGAAATGGCATAAAAGATGAGAGGGAAGGAAAAGAAGGAAGGGGCAGAGAAGAGATGAGGGAATGAGGAGGAAAATGAGGAGTAGCAAGCTGCTGCCTACCTTGAGCAAAGCAAGGGGCTGCAGTTGAAACTGGAAACTAGGGGGTGCTTCTAGATCTAGGATATGGAGTTCACAAAGAGAGACCACATTTGTTATCCACCGTCGAAGATATTCATAGCAAAAATATAACTGTCTAAACCAAATGCTAATATTTTAATACAAATTGTCTGGGCTATCTAGTTTAGGGGTGAAGATGCACATGAGCAGTTACTGTTCATTTAAGGGGATTAAGTTGCCTATTGCCCAAGGGGCCTTACTACACTAGAAGTGCTCTTAGCGCTTAAAATCAATCACCCAAACATAGCTTTAATTAATTAATTAATATTATCATTTATCAGTTAGTATTGATAAAAGCTAACTGGCCCCAATATCAATATGTCGAAGTAGAAAAGGTACTGAGCTCTCTCGTTGTGGCACTAGCAGACTTGCAGTACTGTAAGAGTGAAAGGGTAAAAGTTAAACCTTTAAAAGTCATGAGTGTAAATAAAGACTAGAGACTAGAGAGCGACTTCACATTTGCAAAACATAATGAAATGACAGGAGTACCCTTCATGGTCCGTGCAGTTCCATATTATAAGTGCGCAGCAGAGTAAGGAGCACGCCCAGCTAGGGGTGGGTTCAAAAAATCGAAAATAAAAAAAAAACCGAAAACCAAACCGAACCAAAGCCGAAAAAAATCGAACTGAAACTGCCAAACCCAACCAAATCGAATTTGGCCAGTTTGGTTTCGGTTTTGGTTTTTGAGGTCCGAAAACAGAACCAAACAGAAAAAAAAAAACCATATATAAATTCCTAAAAAATGTGTTAGCATCAGGGTTTCAACCCCTGACTTCGCGGTTGGGGATAATTGCTCCAAGCCAACTTAACTGTAGGCCTTGTGTTGTTATAATTGTACCAGTAAGTTATTTATTGATTTCTAATATTTAATGCTTTATAAAATTTCTTAAGTTTGCAAACCCTAGCCGTCACTCACTCCCATTTCAGTTTTCACCTTTTCTCAAACACACACTTTCCCCTTCCGCTGCTTCCTCTCTCTCTCTCTCTCTCTCTCTCTCTCTCTCTCTCTCTCTCTCTCTCTCTCTAAATCATTATCTCTCTCCAGTCTTCTCCTGTGAAGATGCTCCGTGGATTTCAACAGTAGCAAAGAGGAGAGCCAAACCACAGTGGCAGTGGGGCAGTCCAGGGGCACAATATGGGACTGATGGGCAGTTGACGGTGGATGAGGTTAGTCTTAGTTGGCAGCACCTACATCTTCAGTTTTACCTTGGCAAGAGAAGAAGAGACGACATGGTGGCTCTGAACTGAATCTGTCAATCTCTGATCTCCGTTTGTTGGGTTTTATTTGTTTTTCAGTTTATGGGTTTTTAATGTGGGCATGCGATATTGGAGTCCGATTATGGCATTTAGACGAACCCATTTGCTTTGTTTTTGTTTCGATCTGCATCAATTAGTTAATTTGTTGAATTATTTCATGATTTTGCAAATTTTAAAGTTTTAGAATTTTGAATCCTGGCGATGTACATTTCCTTGAAGAATATATGTTTATGTATTTGTTTAAGTTTTGAAAATTTGAATTCGATCTACTTGATAGGCATTAGGCAGGTTTCTTCCATTTACATCATTTTTTGAAAAGAAAAAAAAACCAAAACCAAACCAAAAAAACCAAAACCAAAAAAAAAAAAACTAATGAAAAGGGCTTGAAAACTTTGAGTTTTAATGATAAGGACAAAATAAAGGGTAAAGTGAATAGTACCAAGATTGACTTTTTAGTGTAAAAATGTGATTTTTCGTTAAAGTGAACAGTATCGGATGTTTTTCGTTAAAGTTCCAAAAAAAAAAACCAAAAAAAATTTGAACCAAACCAAACCCAACCGAAATTTTAGTTCGGTTTCAGTTTTGGCAAAAAACCGAACCGTTTTGAACAGAACCAGCCATGCTCTTGGATTTGTGAGTTTATCGAGGGCGGCGGGGCGCGCGCAGAAGGATATGGCAACAGAGAAGGGACAAAATCATAACTTGGTTCATTAAGTTCCACTTTCATTACTAAGTGCCAGCCTTTGTGTGCCTTATCAAAAAATAAATAATAGATTTAAGGACACTATATATGGACGAGAAAATTGAACTGATTGGGACTTATTTAAAAGTCAGTTAATAATCTAAATTTCAAATTTGCTATACAATTTACATTTATTTTGCCCTTTGAAAGTTCGAGCTCGCATATTTTCTTGTTGGAAGTCATTTTTATAAACCAGAAAATTTTCCAATTGACAATTATTCATGTCGACTATCTTTCAACGAAATCAAGCATTAGTTGGTAATTATGATCTTAATGAATCTCAAGGTATCTTAATAATTCCATTCAAAATGAATAAAATTGACACCTAAACTAAATCTTTCCGCCATTGTTGAAGCTTGGTGAAAATTTGACAAATAGCCATCATTACCATATGATGGGTGGAAGTTGTTATGGTATTAGATGAGAAGGATGGGATGGAAGGCCCGTGAGATCATGTTACGTTTGGTACGTAACCATATGTATATGGCAGCTCAAAACATTGGTTTTATGTGTTATGGCTCATGGGCTTCGTTTCTGGTTTGCTCTCTCACGGGATTCTGGCCACCTCTATCACGTGTCTCTCTCTCTCTCTCTCTCTCTCTCTCTCAAGCTTTCTGCTATGCGTGATGCATTTACGGACATTGCTGGCTTTGGCTACATCACTTAGCTAGCTGTTATTTAGCTAATATTGTACGAGTAGTCGAGAGTTTTAGGGCGTTCCACGTTTCTGCACTATTATGCTAAATCTTCAAGAACACAATATGATGCATGGTTAATTACAGTATTTGTCACATGTGAATCAAGTCATGTAAATAATGATCATCATCTTTTAAAATCATTTAGCTGTTGGGGATTCAATTTGTTCAAAGAGGACGTAGGTTAAGTTGTAATATTGAGAGATCCTAACGAAAGAAGTCTAGCATAAGAACTCAATAAATTTGGGATTTTGCTAACCACTGCAAATTGATTTTGAGTTGAACGCTTACAGTCAAACATAATATCAAATTAAACAGACTATATCCACTTAGGCCTCTTTGCAGGAGTCTAGCTTTATATATCATGCAACTACATGAAGTTAAATATATTTCCATCATTCACATACAACATTAACATTAGTTGTCGGTTCGTTAGAATGTAGATGTAACAGATTTTGCAACTCCAGCAGAAATGCCGCATATATCCCTTACTAATCACTTTGCACTTCAATGTGCAGAACAGAAGCACTAAATATATTGGTTTGAATGTTGCAGTCAAAAGCTGTACAAAGTTTTGTGAAATACAAATTGCGATTAACTTATCTAAAAATCCAATAAGACTAAATTGAAATGATGAAGGTGGCTTGGTGGAAAGTGCGTGTGTTTGTCTGAGAGAGAGGAGCTGTACCAAAGTTTTGTGAAATACAAATTGTGATTAACGACTTATCTAATCCCGTAATTAAAAAACTAAATTGAAATGATGAAGGTGGCTTGGTGGAAGGTGTGTCTGTGTCTGAGAGAGAAGGGGGTGACAGCTTTCCGACCTCGCAGGAAAATGCCAAAAGGGATGACGCAAATGAAAGCGATTTCCTCGTTCTCTACTGGTGGAGAAATTTTTTATTATGACGGGAATACGAATGGTATACCACATATTTTTATGTAAGTGATGAAAAATTTTATTTTTTAAATTATTAACTTTTTAATACACAAATTCCACCATTTTTATAGTGACACGTAATGTAACACCTCGTGTGCTGGTTACATTGAAAAATCTCTCTTAGGGGTGGGGTGTGGGGGCCAGTGTCCCCATTGTCCAACAGGTCATCAAAGACACAACAAAACAAAACTTATTGCAAGGACCAACATTATATATTAGGGTAAATTACATTTTACTCCCTCAAGTTTGAGGTCAATTTCAATTCCTTACAACATCTTTAAAACATTTCAATTTCATACATTTACTTATCATTTTATTTCAATTTCATACATCCGTTAGAAAATCCGTTAAGTAAATTGTTAAGTGATGACGTGGCAAATATGGAATCCGCATTTGTGCTGACGTGGCTGCCAAATTGTGCCACATGACAAAAATAATATTTTTTTATGCATTTAAAATATAATAATATTTACCCTATGAAAAAAATAATAAATAAGAAGAAGCGAAAACCAAACAAACCCAGAACCCCTGCACCCTCCCCCTTCCCTGCAGCCCAAACACCCCATCCCGCCCCACCCTCACCTCCGCAACCCCCCACCCCACCTCCACCTTCCCGGAGACCGCCGCCACGCCCAAAAATCCCACCCGAGCCACCCCTCCATCCAAACTCCTGCGTTTTCTGTGGGAGCGAGACCGCCAGCGAGCATCTCTATGAATTGATCGGCAATAGGAAGAGGAAGAAGAAGAGAGAGGAGTGCATGAAATTAGGGTTAGGGTTTGAGGACTCATCTCCTAGAGAGAGAGAAGCAATCAGAAATGGTGAGTGAGGAGAGGACTGAAAATGGGATTTTTGGGAAGGGAGGTGAAGAGAGTGGAGGAGAGGGAGATGGGTCGTGGGGGGGGGGGTGGGCTGAAGGTTTATGGGTTTGTTTGCAAGGGTGGGGGGTTGCGGGGAGGTAGGTTTGTGTTTGTGTGTGTGTGTGTGTTTTTTTTTTTTAACGGTAAATTATTATAATATTTTAAATGAATAAAAAAATATGGCCGCCATATCAACTCTTAACTGATCAATAGATAGAAAATGTAATGAATATATTATATTGAAATAAAATAATAAGTGAGGTATGAAAGTGAAATGTTTTGAAGATGTTGTATGAGGTTGTAATAGACCTCAAACAAAAGGTGGTAAAATGTAATTTACCCTATATATTATGGTGATTTTGATGATGACATGTTTGATATCCTTACTTAATTGCCACGTCCATGTTTTACTTAAAAAGAAAGAACCTCCTTTCTCGTGTGCCCTAATTTGTTTATACCAGTTGAGCCCTAGCTAGCTCGATTATCAATGATATTGTGAAAAATGGCGCCCGGTAACAAAGGTCTTAAACTTTATCCCATGTTTTCATCCCTCAATTCTCATATTAGTTTATCTTGTTCTTCAAATTAACTTCGTGTTGTATGAGTAGTGCTTCCGTCAAATTTCTCTTCTTTTCCGTCAAATTTAAGGGTATAGTGGTCTTTTCATACAAAAAAATCTAATTTATTCAAAAATGATAAGAGCTTGGCTCCTTAAGGTTAAGGAGGAGTTCCTCCTCAAAATACTTCGTTGCCTACTCAATTTTGCGCTTATAATTGAAACTGTTCATATTATAAATCACTATGTAAAGATCATTTCTTCAAAATATCAATTAAAACTAAGATCATTTAATCCTTAAGGAGTTTCAATCATAAGCACAAAGTTTTGTGAATATGTCACGAGGTATTTTGAGGAGGAATTCCTCCTCAATCCTTGAGGAGCCAAGTCTTTCTAGTTAAAAAATTCATTTTCATATTTTTCGGATGAAATTTCTATTTTATCCCTCAACTTAATGAAAAAGTTGACAAAACTAATTAAAATGATTACTAGTGCAACAAATGACATAATTCGAAGAAGGAAAAAACTATTAATAGAGTTCAGCGACGAAAATTAAACTCGTGGTATAGTTAAGGGACATTTGCTGCAAATTAGCCTGAGGAAAAATCAAGAGGATTACTTTATAATAAAATAATGTGAAAGTGTCGTCTTAGGGCATAGCATGACATGTTAAAATGTTGACTGTGTAACGCATTAGTGTATATAAGAATTCACTTGATATGTAATAAATGAAATGAATAGTTTTGACAACGTTACAGATACTTAAATGACTGTTTATCATTATAAAATTTTACTATGCATGATGTCGGTAGAATATATGTCTTTCATAACAAAATGCAAAGAAATGGATTAATTAATATTATATAAATATTAAGTCGACATTCAAAAGATTAGGAAATGTGATCAAGGAAAAAGTTAATTAGTCTTCCATTATCTAGTAAAAACCATTGAGCGTAAAAGAGGTAATCCACAACTCCGTTTGCTTCATGTCATCATGAAGCATGACGCCCTCTGAAATAACGTGCGGTTGAATAAAGAAAGATGTCTGGCTACTCGTAAGCATGAACTTCGTGCTCTTTCTAGAAATGGCCCCACAACATATATACATGCATGTTTAATTGGATGGTAGATGTCGATGATGAGGTTAATCAACGGACACACACACACACACACACATATATAGTAGGTGGTGGCCCACAATGGGGTTGTAGGATAAGGCAAGTGAGGATATAAAACATCCTATATTTTCTCAACTGGGAGAGTCATGAGTTTCTTGCAGATAGCTCGAGCTAGGTTGTAACTTGTAAAATGACAGTTGACACAAACACAGTTTAACAAAAACTCTCTCTCTCTCTCTCTCTCAGTTCTTCACGTTAATCACGCAGCTTCATGTTCTTCCGTTGTTGAGCCCCTCATCTGTCTCTGTCTCTCTAAATTAATTAATATATATATATGTAATAATTTTAAAATTATTTCTTTGCATGCATGGATGTTAAATTGTTTACAAAAACGTAAACAGAGAGAGTTACGTATATATATATATGTATAATTTTAAAATTTGCAAGAATAGAAGTATACTGGGAATGGTTATGATTGATAATGTATTGAGTATATCTTCTTTTCATATATATCTTTACTGAATCCATGTGTGTCCGAGAGAGAGAGAGAGAGAGGAGGATGAATGAAAAAGTAGAAGCAGCATATTTGTAAATGGGGGGCCTAGCAGTTGGGAGTTGGTGGTGTCACAGTGCCTTAAACCCTAAACCCAAAAGAATGATGCAATAAAGGGTCTGAAACACCCTCAACTGATAGATACACATACATACACACACACACACACACACATATATATATACACACACAACTGAAACACCCTCAACTGATATATATATATATATATATATATATATATTTTTTTTTTTTTTTTTTTTTTTACACACACACACACAACCTTTTTGCCTTGCTTGTAGCTAGCCAGCCCATTTTTTAAGAAAGGTGTAGACAGAAAGGATTGGCCTTGTTTTTACAGGACATGGTAATCAAGTTGATGGTTCTCCCTCATAGATGAGAGAGAGAGAAAGAGAGAGAGATGGGTTTCATCCATGCAAAGATTTCTTAAGCATTAAAGGACAAGCAAACCATATATGTATTTATGTAAGAATGCTGCATGGAAAACGCATAATACCTAATTAAGTAATTAAAAGCATGCATGCTTTGCTTTTTAGGGTACACATATACATAGTTGAGTAAAATATTCATGGATATAACTTATAAGGGGAAATGCAGGATTCTTTTTTGGGGTGTGCTATCGGATCGAATAAATTGAAGAAAATCAAATGCTAGAAGTTATAAGAATGGTTGTATGGATTCGCATAATCCTTCTTTTTGTAGGAGCTTTATGCAATATTTCTGCTAATAATTTTGAAAGCTGTGGCCCGTGGGGTCTGTTTTTAGTTTCACATAAATAGGCAAAGTGCAGAATAAAGTTGGAAGGTGAAAAAAAGCAAATCCTCTCTCATGGATACAATGGTACATCAAATGTAGTCTGGTACATCAAATGTAATGATACAATGAGTTAAAAAATTTAAAAATAAAATTCAACTAATTATACTATGATACTTATAATGCCCAAACATATTTCTAGCCCATTAAAAATTTTCTCTCATGAAATGAAAATGAAGTGAAACAGAATCTCAATGAGGATTCAGAGGAAAGATGAAGATTTTTTATTCAATAGCATACAGCAATTAGCACGGAGGAAAGAGCTCGATCTCCAACACTTCTAAAAAGCTACACATGAATATTTTTTTTTTTAAACCAAAAAAACCGAACCCTAAGCACTTTTCTCTATCTCTCTATCTCTCTGGTTGATTCAAATGTTGACAGTCCTTCATTGAATACACTTTCAAACCACCACTTTTTCAGACAGCACCAAATCACACCACACTGCCATACTAATTATTACAAACGCAACCCCAATAAGCAACAGATCTATAGAGAGAGAGAGAGAGAGAGAGCAGGCAGGCTAGGTTGCCTCACATGGCAACTATTGCAGAGCTAGGAAGAGGCCCGACAGTGGAGGCTTTAACTAGCTGGCCCCTTACTGCTACTCCATACAATGAGAGATGAAGATGGAGCCTGAGACTCAGTTCCTTGACTGATAGAGATGTCTAGAGAGAAGGAGAGAGAATCTACGCGAGAGACAAAGGCACACTTACTTACCAGACAGTGAGAGTTGTAGACGCCGACTGAACATAAAACAAATCAAAGATATGGCATTAAGTCCCATTTAATAACACCCCAAAATCTACATACACAGATCCCGATGGGATTAATATTTTGAGACGAGGGGGAGAAACTTAACCCCTTCTTAACTGAATTAGTATATTAAGTACTGAGCAATGAGATCAATTTAAACCCTAAATGATGTTTAATTACCACATCATTGCCAAAAGAATTCATAAGGTACTAAAAAACCTCATGTAGATGTAATCCTATAATCCTATTCTATTCATAATCATTCCTTGATTAAGTGTTCGAAGAAACTTAATTAGGCAACAACAAATTTATTTGTTTCAATCTACATATATATAGATTAATAAATAGTAGATTTTCTTGTATTTTGGTGCAAGGCCAGCTTAAAATTGCTTTCAGTTCATGGAAAGCTACTGTATTTATTGTTATTACAAACATCAATCTTTCAATCTAATGTAAAATGCATAAGAAAATGGGGAAACTACCATGAACATATATATCCACACATTTGAGCACCACCTTTTTTGGGTCATATATTGGTCATCCTTACGTTAAATACTGGATAATAATAAATAAATATAATCTTGAAATTAGGGCAAAACGTACTATTTTCTTTTTGGTAATGAAAGAGGGACTAAATTTGGAGATAAAATTTTGAAAATTAATGACATGAAAGTTAATGATTGGTTTATTACTTAAACGTTGATAAACGTGTTTATTTCTATTAGTGACACATTATTTAGTGTGCAAATTTAGTCTCTCTAGCATTAATTTTTCTTTTCCTTTTGTTACCAGTTAACTTTTACAGTTTTGCATATGAATAACCCCCAGCATAAACAACATCATAGGAAACATATGCCAAATTGTGTTTTTAGTTCTTAGATAATTTCTTAAACAAATTAATAAAATTTTCCCCATTAATTTCTGATTATCATGCTTTCAAATTGTCATCTACCTCTCTCTCATGATCTAGGGCAAAGCATTGTACTGCTGCCAATCATGACTACTCCACGCTGGAATTCCATGGGGCCAGTTGCTTGCGTTCTCATTGCTGGCTCCGCCGCCACCACCACCGCTGTTGGTTGGCGTCTGAGTCACCGCTGGTGCATAAGAGTTCCCGAAGAACCACTCGGTGGCAGTATCTCCACCTTCTTTTCTTCCATGACTTACACCTTGATGATGATCAGGTCTTGGGGATGATGAAACCTCCAGATTCTGAAACAAGCTTATGGGTGTAATCATCTGCTGCGTTTTCTGCTGGTTTTCAAGCTGAAACTGAGTTGACTGGTCATGTTCTTCCGTACCAAAAAACATGGCAAGCCTCTGCTGCTGCAATTTCCAGTGAAGGTCTTGGTTAATAGAACTCAAAGACTCGATTGAAGACGCAAGGCTACTGTGCACGTTCATTGCACTCATCATATTCTGTGTACTAATTAACCCACCACTACCACTAGCACTGCCTCCGCGGCCGCCCAAAGTGAGCGGATAATTAAAACCCAGAAAAGAATTATTACAAGCGTTTGTCCCACCGCCGGCTGATGGCTCAAGAGTACTAGTACTCAATCCGAAAGTACCCGAAACGTCTCCGAAAGCTGGAAATGGGTTGTTGAAATTTATCCCAGTTGCTGGGTTTGTAGAGAACTGGTTGCTATTATGGAGCCTAGATATGCTGCCGAGCTGAAAATCCATGGCGGGGGAAATGCCGTGGAAGAACTTCAAGCCGCCGAGCATCATATTCTCTGAGGAGGAAGAGCCGGCCGAGTCTTTTGATGGGTCAAAGCTGCAGGACAGCCTGGAATTGGAAGATGAGGAGGACCTAATTTTCTTGTTCTTCCGGCAGCCGCCGCCGATGGGGACGTTGCGTAAGGCGCCGCCTTTGGTCCAGTATCTCCGGCAAGTCTTGCAAAAGTGGCGTGGCTGCGTGAGGCTGTAGTTGTTGTAGTAGCAGAATTTGGTGTTGGGTGAGTCGCATCTCGGGCAGTTGAGGGCTTGCTCTGGTGGTGGCAGCTTTGGCCCCGATGATGATGACGACGTGGCTTTCGGCCGGCTGCCGCCTGAGCCCTCTGTTGGGTTCTCGTTGTCTTTTGGCTTCGTCGGCGGTGCGGTATCTGAGGACATCATTTTGTGTTTCAGAGAAATGTTTGATTAGTTTGTGGGAGTGGGTTGTGTTGTTTTCTGGGGTGGTGGTTTAATTAGTTTCCTTTGGGAAAGCAAAGTTGTAGTCAATTCATTGGTTTCATGCAGGAAATGGATAGAGAGAAAGGGGAAGGAAGGAGATGGATGTTGAATGTTTAAGAGTGCTTGTGATCTCCATCAAAGAGAGAAATAGAAGAAAATTTGATATATGTAATAAGGTGGGTTTTAGAAGCTAGATCTGATGGAATAAATAAAGCTGAAATATATGGAGAGAGAGAGAGATAGAGAGAGAGAGAGAGAGAGAGTTACAGTAGAAAAAAGAAGTGGGTTTCTATTTCTATATATATAGAGATGCAGGTGGGGAGGAAGAGGACAAAGGAAAAGAGGGAGAAGAGACGAGTAAGATGATCTGAGAAGAAACGATAAGCAGCTGGCAGAATAAAAGACATCCACAACCAAAACAACAAAACAATTTGGATGGATCGGTTCCTGATGCTTGAAGAGATGGAAAATGTGACACAGCACTCAAATTCAAAATAATCGTTTCATTTTCGGATGAGATTTTTCTGTGTAATCGGCACACAAGATGGTACATCATGTGTCACTATACAAACTATGAGATATGTATGTTAAAAAGTTAATAACTTAAAAAATAAAATTTCATACCACTTACATTAAAACACGTGATGTTCCACCCGTGTTTCCGTGACAATGGAAAGTTTCTTCATTTTCAAAATGGACTATGCACGTGTCATGTTTTTACACTGTGTGAAAAGAAAAAATTACTTTTATAGATGACCGCACTGTAAACAAAAAACTTTTACATGTACCAAAAATACTTATCACGTAATGTACTATTTCACGTTATAAAATGAGTAAACGACAATGTTAATAAGTGGTACTTTTAAATTATTGTAAATAAAAATTAATAGACCTCTTATGATTTGAATGAAATTGTATTACACAACAAGGCGTGTTCCGAATTAGTAAGAAATATGAGTGGTAAATTTACCCCTATGTTTAAACAACAATGTAAACCTGATTAACAATAGTAATTAAAGTCACTTTAATTAACTCATGAGAGAATAAGAAAGAGCGCGGCGGGGCAGGAATAGACACTTATGAAAAATGTAAAATGAGATTTTTAAAATGCTAATAACAATTTTGTATAACATTATATTATTAAATTAAAACATGACGTGCCAATAAACTGTTAATGTGATTAATTAATTACTTATTGGATGATGAAACATGAATGGGTATGGGTCATTGGGTCATCGTGTCCCGGGTGAGTAAACTGATGGTGAAATGAAATCTAAGCTTTAGGATGTGATATGATAGAATGTAGGCTAGAAGAGTGAAAGAAGGGGCAGCAATGACAGGAGGTTCAGTACTGATAGTGAGGAAGGGTAGAAAGAAGGCTGAGTCAGTACTAACAACAGTAACAGTGGGAAGTCTGTCACTCACAGTAGCTTTGTCTATTCCTTCCCATGAAATGTCCCTTTTAAAACCAAAGATAACCACACATCACTTTAAAACTCCCCAACTGCAAACAAACACCTCCTATAGTGTTAAAGAAATTATTGCATTAAACGGGAAATTATTGTATAGAACGGATCACCCTTATGTGAAATAATGACTTTGTGTACGTAATGACATATAGATCGATATTGTATGCTAAAATATACAGTTTCAGTCCACTCATATTTTGTCATTAAAAATTAAGGATAAATCTTAGTTTACTACTCTCAAATTTTGTGGTTTTCAACATTTAGCACATGAAATTTTTTTCGTCCAAGAGTTATACCTAAAATGTTAATTTTGGGACAGTCTCATCCATCAGTTAGTCTGGCTGTTAAGTCTCCCGTTAACTGATGACGTGACGCGCCATGTGGACAATGATTAGGCGCCACGTGTCATTAAGGGTCCACGTGGAAATTCAAATTTCAAAAATAAAAAATATATATTCGCCCAAATTTAAAATATTAAAATAATTAATTAATTTTTAAAAAAAATAAAAAAATAAAAAAAGCCCCCAGAACCCCCTTCGTCTTCCCCACCCAACACCCTTCCATCCCCTCCACCCCCTCCAAGACTCCACGGCTCCACCCTTCCATCCCTTCCACCCCTTACCCACCGACACCCTTCCCCTTCCATGATACCCACCCCTACAACCAAGCGTTTTCTAACATCGCAGAGCTTAAAAGTCTGCAACTTTCTGCCATTTCTACAGCTTCAAAGCTTGTGAGTAATTTACTAGGTAAAAATCAATTCAAATTTTAATTTTGGGTGCATTTAGTAGTTATTTTTCTTGTTTTGCAGAGGAATTTTGTTTTTATAGGATTTTTCAAGAATCAGAGCAAGCTAACTAGCTCCAATGGAGGAAAACGGCTCTCTTCTCTCTCCTAGAGAAAAACACACTAAACTCACTTCCTCTTTCTTTGCGAATCCGAGATTGTTCACCAGCTTCACCTCAAAAGCCGTCTCTGAATCTGACGTCATAATGAGCCCAATCTCCATCCTCGAAATGAAACTGTTTCTAGGCCTCAGAAACCCCTTATGGTCTGAATCGAACACCCCCGGAACCCCGGAACCTAAATCCAGACGCATCCAGTGGGACAAATTGGACTCCAAAGGCATCGGCCTCCCCATCATCGACGCCCTCAACAAATCCGACCTGAAACCGAAAACCTCAACGTCACCGTAGAGCTTAAAAATCTACAGCTTTTTGCTGGTCTTCTTCCTCCATTGGTGAGAGAGGAAGGTCGAAGTGGGAAGGGAGAGTGGGGATCTTGGGGGAGTGTGGGAGTGACTTGGTGAGGGTGGGTGCAAAGGAGAGAGGGAGGGAGGTCGGAAGAGGTGAGGGAGAAACGCCCAAAAGTTTTTTTTTTAATTTTTTTAGTTTTTATTATTTTAATTTTTTTAATATCCACGTGGCGCCCAGTCATTGTCCACGTGGATGCCACGTCATCAGTTAACGGTAAATTTAACAGCAACCTTAACGGATATATGAAAGTGTCCCAAAATTATAACTTTATGTACCACTCTGGGATGAAAAAAACTTCATGTACCAAATGTTGAAAATCAAGAAACTTTAAAGTAGTAAACTGAGATTAACCCATAATTATATTACGTGACAATTTTTCAATATGACAATAATGTTTTCCTCTAATTAGCCATTATTTTGGATACCAGTACTCAATTATGTGTACATAAATGGCTGACGTATCTTCTAATTGAGGCATATGTCGTTAGAGTTTACTACAAATAATTCAAAGTATGATCTAGCAATTTTGGACACTACTATAGCTTGTACGTAAGTACCAATGTACCACTCACCCAGTTACCAAAAACAAAAGGGTGTTCTCACTGGGAGCTTCAAGCCTTCAATTATGCTATTAATTAGCCAATTATGAACAGACAAGACAAGATTAAAACATCATGAGTCCATTATTAATATTCTCTAATTAATAACTTTGTCTGGAAGTTAGAGAGAGAGAGAGAGAAGTTGTACTAGGTCTCATAATCCAAAAGGAGGTAGCTAGGGTTTTGAAAAGCTTAATTGCGAGTGAGTGATGGATACATAAACAAGTACATTTTACTCATGGCAACCAAATGTCGAGTCATCGACGACAAGGATAAATGAGAACATCCGTCGTCAATCGAGCACATGACATAATAATGGATTAGAAAGGTCCATTATTGATGAGGATGAGTTAGAGGAATACCTTAAGTTGCAAAGATGAGATTGTAAAGAAGGTTCCAAGCCTGAGATACGTACTTTAAGGATCTTAAGTTATAAATTATGTTCCTAGGTATAAGATGATCAAATGCACTATCGAACATCCGCAAAAGCCAGTTTAAATCGTATTCAATAATGGGTCTCAAACTAAGTATATAGTGACATGAAATATACATAAA
This sequence comes from Malus domestica, assembly GCF_042453785.1. Taxonomy (NCBI): domain Eukaryota; kingdom Viridiplantae; phylum Streptophyta; class Magnoliopsida; order Rosales; family Rosaceae; genus Malus; species Malus domestica. Next base: position 30,656,373 of record NC_091675.1, read on the forward strand.
GGTACTCATCTATGAGATTGTGTTCACTGAACATTGACCAACCATAGAATTGTCCGAATAAAAGATTACTTACTTGTCTATCATATCATACTTCTGAGTGTTGGAGAACTTTTAGGTCAAGGTGAACTTAGGCTTTGTGAGTACTCATTTACTTCCTTGGTTCGCTTTCGTGCCAAGTCTTGGAATATCTCGAAAGAATTAACACGTCTTAGGAAACATCCCGATTGTATCGATGACCCAAAGATAGCATGCTTAAGCAAATAATGGCTTTCTCAAGTGAGGCATGGTGTGAAAGCTAAAAGTTTATTAATTAGCATGAGAGAGAACTTGACATGATTGCATGGCGTTCTAAGTTGGATAATCTGGGTTTACGGAGACCCATAAACATAGCAAAGATACCCATCCAACCAGTTTTAAAGGCTGTGTTGTGTGTCTGTGTGTGCAACTTGAGAATTTAACAATCGCAGTTACATTTTTTTTAGGGTTTTTATTATAAATGGTCCTTGAAATTGACCAAGCCTATCAAGATGGTTACTGAAATTGAAATTCGATCAATATTCTCTCAAAATAGGTGTCGTAAATCAATGTAATCATTATGTCACACTTCTGTCAAATATTATGTTATGTGCTAATGTGTCACATAATTGGGTTCTACAAGTCTAACAAAATATTTCCATGGGAATTAAAAATATTTAAATAATTAAAAAATATTATTATTTTTGTATAATTAAGAATAATAAATAAAAGGAAAAACTTTAAATAGAAAATGATGAACTTCTTCCTCTTCCAGACGAAGGCCTCCTGAAAGATTGTACGGACGCGTTCTTCGATGCGCCTATCTCTGCAGTTTTCACCACCGTCCGTACTGGATTGTGTCAGTGCTTTGGGTGGTAGTAGAGTTCTAGGGAGTGGAGAGTAAAGAGTGAAGATTGTGGGTCAAAAGACAGCGCGCCGATTAGAAAACGAGAGATGGTTTGAGAGGAAAGGGATCCTCCCCAGATCAATTCTACTAAATTCATCTAATCAATCAATTCGGATCTTTGAAATTTGATCAAACGATTACAAATATGAAATCCTTTTAAAATTTATAATAACTTTAACCGCTACATCAAATTTTAAAGCCCCAAATTAAGTGATTAAGTGTATTGGTTTGAGATTTGATTTGAGGGTTACTCATTTGTCATCAAACTCTGCCACTTATTATGTCATTCCACATCTCACTGTAAAATTATTGAGTGTTTAACGGAATGGATCGACTTTGACGATGGGAGGGGAAGAAGATCAGCATCTTCCTTTTTTTTCTCCTTTTTTATTTTTTTAATTATACAATAATAAAAATTATTTTTCTTATAATTTTATAGCGTGTTTACGTAAGGGGAATAGAAAGGAGGGAATGGGGGGCACTACTTTCAAGGGATTCCATTGCTTACCAACACTGAGGGAATGAAAGTGTGGGTGGGACCCATCTAAAATGGGGAATCAGGTTACTGATTTTCTCGGAATTAAACTACCAAACAATAGGTGGTATTCGGACTCCCTGAGAAAGCATCCATCCGGAATCAACTTTTTCTGCCCAATATACCCTTATCTCCTTCCTTCAACCTCTGTCTCTGCTCTCTCTATCAAATGAAGATTTAGCAGGTTTCGTGACCTGCGGGATTATGGTTTCATGACCAAAATCAAAAGGGAAGAAGATGAGGATTTTGGAATTTCAATTTTGATCATTCGTCGGCCGCAGAGGAGACTCCACTGTGACTGGAAAGGGGAGCGGTTGGTGGGGACTGGAAAGGGGAGGCGGTCGCATATGAAGAGAGAGGGATTTATAGGGGAGGGAGAGAGAGCAAGGGGAGGCAACTGGTGGTGACTGGAAATGTACCTTTTCACCGCCGCACTCGATCGTTGCACCGTTGAGGAGACTCGACTGTGAAATTTGTTGGAAGGGACTGTTGCAAAACAAAGCGATGGAAGGATACAGAGTGAGTTGACACAAGCTGTGACCAAGTGGCTAGGTTTTTATATCTATTTTTATTTTAATTAATTGATTTTTCGAAGGTTTATTGAATTATCAATCATAATCCAAAAATATTGCCGCGTGATTAACGTTGGTTGTTATTATTATTTTTGTTTTTTTTTTTAACTTTTAATTTTTGATTGCCGCTTTTTTTGGGTAATGGGGTAAGACAGAGGGTCTCAATAAAAAATGAAAAAAAGAATAAAAGTTTTACTAAAGGAAAAAAATATACTTTATACTATAAAAAAAATAAAAATAAAAAAGTTTAACTAAAAATAATTAGCATATAAATTAGATTAGTTACAATAGGGGTACTTTAGTAATCACGTTAATTTTCATTCTGATTCAAGTGAATTAGGAAACAGTTTATATAAGTTAATGTCATTCATGCTCCGATTCCAGACAGTTTTAGTAAACAACTCCAACAGGAATTTGATTCTGATTCCGCCTCATTCTAATTACGGATTAGTAAACGAGACATTAGTACTTTTAATTCACATGGAAATATTTCATTAGATATGTAGGACTAAGTTATTTGTCACATCAATACAAAACAGAAATTTTGACAAAATTATGACATTGACAGAAGGACCACATTGATTTTCGACACTCATTTTCAATGATCACATTGATCCAATTTCAATTTCAGAGATCATATAATGAGTCAATTTCAAAGACCATTTGTGATAAAAACTATTTTTTTTAGTCTTGTTACATGTTTGAATATGGATGAACTACTTTCCGCTTGGAAATAGTATATAGATGTACAACACTTTTTAAGAGAGTGAGAAAGTGAGTGAAGAAAACGATCCTGCTTAATTTCCTGGTTTGCCCAGCACATTACTAGACAAAATATTGCTTAACTTTAGATCGTGAAGATTTGTGCATGTATATTAATTTCATGTCTATTCAAACCCTGGCACACAACAATTTATTCTTTCCCTCGATCTTAACTTGGGGTGGGCATTTGGATTGGAAAACCGGTGAACCGGGATGAGCTGGACCAAAACGGTCAGTTTGGACCTAAACCCTAATACATTAGTCAAAAAGTCTCAAACCGAACCATTCAACTCGGTTCAATCTACGGTAAAAATCTGGTTCGAACCAAAACCAAATTGAGTTTATTTTAAAGTACTTTTTAAAAATTGATGCATGTGTCTATTTGCTTTTGAGTTTTTACTTTATTCTTATTTAAGAATGTACAATATTAATATATAGATAAATAAGTACACAAATAGATGATAAAGTGCATTTATATGAGTCTTGATAAAACTTTGTTGAAAATTTCAACTCAGATGAAGAAAAAAAAGAGTGTTTCACACCAATTTACAAAAGATTGCTATCCTTAAGTAGCACATCGTTCATTTTATTCTGATAGAAAAAAAAAGTGTTTCACACCAATTTACAAAAGATTGCTATCCTTAAGTTGCACATCGTTCATTTTATTCTGATAGCCCATAACGTGCAAGTCTATGTGCAATGCAATTGGCCTCTCTTTTCATGTGTAATATTGGACTTGGTGGAGAGAGAAAAGAAAGGCTTTCATATCATTCATTGCATTTTGCAACACTGCCCAATGTGATTTGTCAACCTTTCCCCTCATACGTGATATTATATATTAACAGACCCAAACGACCACTGCTACAAACGGTGATGGAGTTTCCGAAAGCAATCAGTGGTAGTTACGACAAACGTTGTATGATTGATTTCACTCAAGTGCATTTGTGACAAATGTTGATAGAGTTCGTGTTTCATCAGTTACTCAAGTCCTACCTGACTTGATTTCTGGCAAATAAGGTGTTCTTTTCATGATCAGTTATTTCCAAGTTACATTAATTCCATACTCGGCAAGTGAGTGTTGAACCACATGCTATTAAAACCTTAGTATTTGCCTAATAAGCTTGGTTTCTGTTATGCCAACTTATATCTCTACAAACATTATCATTGATGCGGAGCCTCGTGCCCAAAACCTAGACCTTGAAAGTAATTTACACAGTATCATACGTAAAAGTCAAGGGCCAAGAGTTTCCTTCCTCGGTCGTGATAATTTTCTTAGAAATTTAGATATGCACAACCCTACAAAGCATATGTATATGCATGGTCGTTTGGCCACTTTTTGGTACCCCCACACCAAATCAAGGTTCTCGAAGGATGTACTTAGTGTTGGAAAACCTTTCTAGTTTCGAAAAATACTTGGGTTTTGATCCAACACATGCATGCAAAGAATAAAGACAGAAGCCAAAATCACATGCCAAACAAAATCCAGAACCAATGAATCTTTGTATTCATTCTTTTATGGAATTAAAATTAAGAATTGTCTAAAGAAAATCCTGGTCCTGCTACATGTAAAGGAGTTTTCAAGGATTGCTATGGTCAATGTTTTGGTGGTTTCTGCCAATAGATTGGTCATTACAACTCTTTATGTAGAATTATCAACAATTATTAGTGGTGTGGAGTTTGCTTATCAGCGAGGTTGGCATTGTCTTTGGTTGGAAAGTGACTTTTCTAGTATTTCGCTATCCAATTGACTGATTTTGTTCATCCTTGGCCTTTTTGCACACAATGGTCTATTTGTTTAGACTGCTTCAAAAGATGACTTTCTACGTCTCTCACATATATCGCGAAGAAAATGTTGTTGCAAACAATTTTTATAAAATGCGCTTGTCTTCTCCAACTTTGGTATGACATGATTCCCCTCCGTTGGTGGCTCGTGCTGTTTTGTTTTCAGACTATGTTAGCTTGCTTGGCTTCTACTTCTCAAATTAATGTGCATCTTAGTATACATGTTTGTCTCACTTTTTTTTGTTTTTTTCCTAACCTTGTCATGGTGTTCAGCTTGTATTGCAAGTTTAGACCTTTTAGGTTTCCAGTCCCCCCCTTTTCTTTGTATCATTTTTGTTTTCATTTCTAGAGGGCAAAGGTTTTTATCTGCCTTCTTTTTCATGTTCTTTTTTATGATCACACAATTGCCCCTAACTATGCATTGGAAAGGCAACTTGTTCCCCATAAGGATGGATAGTTATCCAAGGACCATGCCTTTTTTGAGTAAGTTGGAATACGTACCATTTAGTCTTCCTTCTTCATGTAGTGATCTGACCCTTGATGATGAAATAGAGGTGCTTAGGATTCAAATGTGCAATCTTGAATATCGTGCCACAAAATTTGTAATGATAAGGCTTTGCATTTGTTGCGTGTGCACTAGAAACAAGAAATTTTCTCTGATGTTTTGTACTAGTTTTAACTGTTAGATTCACTGATCGCAAGTGAGTCAGTCCATATTCAACGGTTAAATGATTCCACTACGTAATGTATATAACCTCAAATCTTTCTCGTTCATCCTTATAAAAAATCCCCAAATTATTCAAAAAAGAAAAGGCTTCAACTTTTCTCAACCATCAATTCAAAATTTCTTCAAACCCTTAAGTATATCATCAATGGTGTCTTCCATAAAACTTTCTAGGTATCATATACACCCCCAAAATAAAGAGCCTTGAATACTAGAAGAAAAGCAGCTATACCTAACAAGATTAAGTGAATATCCACAATTGTAGTCATTTTATTTCTATCTTTCCATACATAACCGAAGAATGAAAAAGATTCTTCAAGAGTCTCGAGTCCCAAAAGTGCATGATAAATACCACCAAAGCTCAATATTGCAAAGAAAATTAGGTGAATTACTCCAGACACAAAGTATGGAAAGGTGTCTAGAACTTCCCTACTCGAACCTACCCCCCAACTTAGAGTAGCTAGATGAGGAAGTAAATCATAATAGGATTCTCTGGTACAAAATAAGCCACTTTAAATAGGTTCATTGCTTCAGCCTAGAATAGGATTAATCCGGCATGGGCTACATGAGCCCCTAGTAGTTTATCGGAAAATTGATAAGTTGGGCATTCTCGGCCCACTAGGCTAAACCGGTGGTCTCTTGGTCACGACTGGCTAAAGCTAAAGTTCCATTAAAGAGCAATTTCCATAAGGTAGGATCTCCCCAGGGAATATAAGGTTTTCATGAGGCTGACCTTGAGCCACCATTTTCCAAGAATTTGCCTTACATCATTCCATTAACAAGGGTTCGTAATTAAGAGGAAAGTTAAGTCTTTGTAGAGGATCGTTAGGACCTTCTAGGTCAGTGCAAAGGTTTGGTGGGAACCCGGCTAGGATATCTATGCTAAGCTTCTCACATCGTCCAATTCTCAACTTCTATATACCAGAATTTACCATTGGTTCTTGGATTTAGGCTTGCACTTCCCGCTTTCCCAATTCTTGAAAAGCATTTTGATATGCTATAACATGGCTATCTAGAATCTTTCTCCGACCCGCGTTCAGACTTATCACCTGTTTTGAGCTATTTAATTAATGGTATGGAACCAGGCTAGGTATCCAGGAATTCAGAGTACTGCACAATGTTAAGAAGGGATTTGACAACCATTGCTGCTTCACAACCAGACTCAACCTCATTTGGGAACCATACACCATATCGTCTTTTGGAAAGACTTGGACTGGTTTAAAGGTATCCTCTTAATTGATAGGGATTGGGATGGGGATATAGAATCAGTTAGTGACATACCCCGACCAAGAATGTCCATTAGGACTCCGAATCAAGCTGTGCTGGCCGACACCTAGAAGGTGATAAAGCCATAAAGTGTGATGATGTGGAAAATTATGAATAAATTTAAACCTAAGAGTGCCTAAATACCAGAGTGCACTAGTGAGCGAGAATGAATCCACTTCACACGTGACGTTAGAGCATAAGCAAGTACAGAAGAGTGAATTAAGAATCGTACCCTTGAACAATCTTCAATACTAAAAATCGCCACGATTCCTCAACGATAAGAAAGCTCAGCTAAGAAGACATGGGGGGTGAAGACAAGACAAAGGTGAGTGGCCTAGTAATTAAAATTTTAATAGAAGTCATATAAATTGCTACAACCCCTCGCTACAACACCTGTATAATTTCTAGACTTAGAATATAAAAATATACATCTTTATTTACATCTATTGATTCAAGTCATGCTTCACATATTTATAATCATATGTTAACTTATCGCATATTCGTCACGTCTACTAGCCCATCACGTATTCACCACATATGTTAGCTCATCATATATATTCATTATATATACTAGCATGTAAGTCGGAGTCACCTCTAGTGACCTATACGAACTCATCAGTTATGGCTAGCATATAATAGTCGGAGTCACCTCTAGTGACCTATACGATATATTGATATCTCATCACATATCTCATCAGTTATGGCTAGCATATAATAGTCGGAGTCACCTCTAGTGACCTATACGACATATTGATATCTCATCACATATCTCATTAGTTGTGGCTAGCATATAATAGTCGGAGTCACCTCTAGTGACCTATACGACATATCGATATCTCATCACATATCTCAGAATTCTCGTTGATATAATATATAACTTACATTGCACATAAGTCTACGCAATTCGGTCTAGAAGATCTATATATCAAATCTCTGATCCGTAACTTCCAAGGATCCACATTATGCTTCTAGAACAACATACTAACGTTTCCGAACGATCAAACGGTCGGATCTCCGCCAATTGCCAAAACCAAATGGCGGTTAGCATTTTATTTTACAAACTTACAAATCCAATTCGAGGAGATCCATACATTGGATTCCCAATCCATAAGTTCCTATATTCCTCAAATATTATGAATAATAATCTATCAAAGTTTGATGATGATCCAACGGTCGGATCGTCGATTCATATAATGGCCTATTAACGTATCTTAGAGAATTTTGGCTCTAATGATCAATCTACATCATTCACTTCTCAAAACTGAATTCAAGACATCAAATATGTCCTAAAAATAGCATTGGCAGCCTTCAGGACACGCGCTGCCGCACCAGCCGCCGCAGGTGGCGGTCGGCCGCCCCGGCTTGCTGGAAAATTCAACTATTTCTAAAAATTACCAAAATTTTCATATTTTAAGATATCAATGAGTAGAACAACTTTCATACCTGTGACCAAGGCCAATTTGGCCTGGAAGGGCTCCAATTTCATCAAAACCCATCAGAACCCTAGAAATTGGTGTGTTTCAATTCGACCTCCAAACGTGTTCCGACACCTCCACCACTTCTTGGGCTTTGTTCCTGGGTTTAAGGGGAGTGTTTTGGTTATGATAATTGAATGAAATTGTTTCAAGTTTGGTGGATTTCGAACAAACTTTCCCACATCACCCATGGTGGTTTTTCCACAAAATTTCAACCAATTTCCTTCAAATTTTGGATGGAAGTGGAAGAGGGAAGGCTATGGTGGTGTTTTCAGGTAGTGGTTCAAGACAATTCATCGAAAAGTGGTTGGGAAATGGATGAATTCGGCCTTGGAGCTTGGCCGGGTCGTGCGGGTCAAGAAGAAGACCCGGCGGTTCACCTCCTTTTCCTTCTCCCTCATTTCCCTCCTTCCCCTCTTCTAGTTGGCCATCCACTCCTTTTCTCTTCTCCTAATTTGTCTTCTCTTTCTTTTTCCAAATTGGGCAGCTTTGCCCAATCCTGTTTTTTCCCCTTTCTTTCTCCTGATTCCCTTCTTTTTCTTTTCCCTCTTTCCCGTCACATACACACACACACCCACTCACACACATACAATTGTCCTCTTAATTAGTATGCCATAATATAATATAATTAGAAATGTTATTTCTTCAAAATACTTTCGGTTCGTCACTCCAAATTCATTTCCACTTGCGCATACTCCTTCGTATCGTCAATTACCTCAAAAATACGCTAAAAGAATATTTAGTACATCTCATAACACGCTAGTCAATGAAAGTCAAAACCTTCGTCTCTAGGGCGTTTTCGTAATTTTACATTTTAAAATTTATAAATTAATAAAATCTAGGACGGGTTGTCACAGTTAGGGTTAGGGTTGCCCCTTCTCCCAATCCACAGTTCAGCAATGAATTAGAGAACATTAGAGTGTGTCGGCCAGAATTAATCATTTGGGTAATGTAGATTCCCGCTGACCATCGTAACTGGAAGTGGCTAATATCCCTTGGCTTCTTTACTAATCGTGGAAAGGATTTTGCCTTCCTATACCAAACGTGTAATGGGATGAAGCTCAAGATATACATAAAAGGACTCACCTTTCCAAGCCCAAGACTTCTCCAACTTTAGAGCCGAAAGAGCAAAAATGATCAGCAGCTCTTCTTCCACACCATTAGTTGTATTTTCTCAACCGTGATTGCTAATTATGGATATAGTGTCTGGAAGCCTTGATGAGGAGGAACAGATTCCTTTGAAAAGGAAAAAGCGTATTACTCCTCTAGCGCCAATAAGTTTTAAAACACTTGCCCTAGTATCTTTAGTTGGTGGGCCACAGACTTCGCCTCTTCTGTTTCTGAAGCCAGCACAACAACCACCACCAAAATCTAAGCTCAAACCTCTACCTTCTTCTATATCTTCCCTTCAGTCGGCTAGACCTATCGAGGACCTTTGTAGAATTGTCATTCTTTCATCTACAACTTTGACCAGGTTCGAGGGGACTTCACAACCTTATCTAGTGATTAGGCCTTCGGTGGATCACGTTGCCTTCCCTACAGACGCCAGCAGTTTTCAAAATGTGGACTATGCTATGGTCATTCTCGAGGCCACAATTGCTCTCATGGACTACAAAAAGGTTCATAGTCATTTATAAATGTTATGATGAGTGCTACAAGAGTCGCTACGAGGTAATCTTTCGTTCTTCTTTGTGAATTTATTTCAGCACTTTTATCCTTCTTTCTTAGTTTTGTTAATTAGGCCAACGTAAGAACTAAAATGACCTTATTCTGCCAAATGGGGTAGATACTTGAGCATATGTCTGTGCAAGAGTCAAATGAACTGCTGAAAGGGAACAACAACTACTAGCTTAACCGGAGAAACTTAAGAAAATTTAAGTCGAGCAGCAGACCCTAAAAAATGCTTATGTGATGCTGCCACATTCGAAGAGATAAAAGCAAAAGATTACCAAGAAGACCTGGAGAAAGCGAGTAAGGATTTAAGGTTGGAGCATTGAGGCAAAATTAAAGTGGATCAAACTTTGGTACATTTGAAGACAAAATCGATGCAAACACTATCTTTATAGCAGAATGCCTAGGTGTTAGAACGATTTTCTCTTCAATCGGAGACATAAAGCTTCGTCAGAAGGTGGATTAGAAAGAAAAGACTTGTATTGCAGACATCTAATAACTCATCGATGTGCATAAGTCAGAGCTTTGTGCTCTTCGTAACTCCTATAAGAAGGCGGTTGTGGCAGTGAGGTTTTCACCCATAGACTTGGTGATGGTCCTATAAGTCAGAGCTTTGTGCTATTTATAACTCACATAATAAATAGGCTTATTTATTGATTTACCCTTTGAAGTTGTCTTTTAGTTTCACTTTATCCCTAGAAACTGAATTTATAGACGAAATTCTGAGCGTAGAACACATCATTAGAAGACGTACCAGTTGCGCTGCCAAGTTTGTGCAGTGCATCGTTTAAACACCAGTTATGCAGCGCACCATTAAATCAGCGAGCGACACCGTCGTTGCTGACCCTCATCCACTGACAACCAAGTCACACCACCAAATTATGCAGTGTGCCATTCGATCATTGGCTGCATCGCTAGTTGTGAGTTGTTTGACTAGCGAGCGACGCCATCGTTGATGGACTAAACCCACCTACTCTGCTTGCTCCGTTCTGTTTCAGTGAACCCATATCTAAATTTCATTAGTCTACCAGAACCTAGACCCGAGAACTTCAATCCTGAAAACAGAGAGTCGCACCCGCTGCTACAACCTTTACAACTTGAACCCACTGCTGGTTTGCACCCCGTGCCATTGCCTGACCAATCTCGAACCTGCATCTCACCACTGCATCTCGCCTGCAACCTAGCTGTAACACCATTTGCACTAGTTTTTGGAAGTCCCTAGGGGGAAGATAAAAAAAAATAGAAAAAGTAAAAACAAGAAGAAGAAGTGTTGGAAAAAAAAAGGGAAAACAATTGTTTTTGAGTTTTTAAGGCCCACATGGGTTGATAGGTTTGTGTTGGAGACTTTTCTAAGTTTATTGCCATTTTTCTTTTTTGCTCTACCTCATTCACTATTTTTTACATTGCAATCAAAATGGCCCGCAATGCTAAGGAAAATACTTTAATCCGTGGTTTGTCCTACCCTCTATTTAACAAGTGCTTTCACTGTAGCTTGAAAGGTCATTCAAAAAATTGGTGTTTCAAACTTATTGGCTATCCTAATAATTAGGACAAGACTTGTGATCCCCATTGTAACCAGTCGCGTGCATTGATTGTCTAAGGTAGATTCTGAACACACAAGTAATGATGGTAAGGTTTTAAAGGTTTTTACATCTATTATGAATAATACATGGATAATTGATTATGGTGTTATTGAACATATAACTTGTGATTCTAGATAGGTACAAACCCTAAAACATCCCCAAAACTGTTGTGAGTGTCTCTTTTTTCTAATACCCTAAATCTGGATTCTATACTAGTTGTTCCTTCCCTTGACTATAATTTATTATATGTTGCTTAAATAACAGTCGATGTACATTGTCTTGTGATTTTTTGGCCTTATTTTTGTGTTTTTAAGGACATTCAAACTTGCAAGACGATTGGTTATGGTACTAAAAAAAAAAGCTCTACTACATGGAGCTAACATCGAACAGTACCTAAATGCTGAGTCAAGCTCTTGCAGTGGAAGAAAATCAGGGCGATTAGAAATAAAGTTTTGGAGATTTGGTTGTGGCATCGTCGACTTGGATATGTTTCATTCGGCTATTTGCAGAGGTTGTTCCCACCCTATTTGTTAAGCATGATATTTCTAGCTTTAAATGTGGTGTTTGTGAACTGGCTAAAAGTCATCGTACTTCGTTTCCACCTAGTTTGAATAAAAGTTCACTCCCATTTATGATAATTCATTCTGATGTTTGGGGACCATTTAAAATTGCTACACTTGGTGGTGTTCATTGACTTGTTACTTTTATTGATGATTGGACACATATGACTTGGGTTTGTTTAATGAAGTCTAAAAGTGAAGTTACTTCTTTGTTCAACAATTTTACAAAATGGTACAAGTACAATATAAGTCACAAATACAAGTTCTTAAGAGTGATAATGGTGATGAATACGTAAACTATGAACTTCGTGCTTTTCTTGATCATCATGGTATTATTCATCAAACTACATGTTCATACATTCCACAACAAAATGAGGTTGCAGAACGCAAGAACTGTCAGCTTATAGAGGTTGTTCGTGCTTCTTCACTCGAGGCACATTTCTCGTTATCCTTTTGGGGAGAAGCTCTCACCTCAACTGCGTATCTCATTAATCGTGTTCCATCCTAATCAGTCAAATTTCAGACACCATTGCAGACTCTCTTCTCATACGTTGATGCTCCTTTAGTTTCCAATCTTCCACCTCACGTGTTTAGTTATATGGCCTTCGTTCATATCCATAAATAGTAGAGAAGTAAGCTTGAACCTTGGGCCTTACGACGTGTGTTTGTAGGGTATGCCTCAAATAAAAAAAGGGTATCATTGTTATCACCCTTCAACGAAAAAGTTGTTTGTCACTGTAGATGTTGCATTTCATGAGACTGATATGTACTTTGCCAATCCCGAGTCTTCACTTTAAGGGGAGAATCAGATAGAAGTTCAAACTCTTAATTATATTATTCCAGATATAGATGGTGTGAATGATTTGGATTTTAGTGGTGATGTCTTGGACATAAGTGGTGATCATTCACACGAAAACAATAATGTGAATGAATTGAAACTAAGTGGTAATGTCTTGGAGACAAGTGGTGATCATTCACATAGAAACAATGTTGAAAACCTTGAAAGGGACGAGTTGATATCGCTAGATAACTCACTGCCTGACAGCTCACTGCTAGCTTCCGCATCACCAGACAGCCTTGTGTCGCCAGCTACCTCACAATCGATCTTGCCACCCTTGAGTCCCAATAACCAAAATCAATCATGTTCGATCCCAGATGCACCACCACCACATCGTCTACCTGACCGTGTCAACCGTGGTATTCCTAAACTTACATATGAAGCCGACCCCAAATGAAAAACTAGGTATTCGGTGCATAAGCCCAACCCCGAGTCTAATGTGTTATACCCGTTAAGTAATTATGTGTCTACCAATCATCTGTCAGAATCAAATAAGTCATTTGTGTATCAATTATCTATTGTATATATTCCTAACAGTGTGCAGGAAGCTTTAGCTGCTCTACGTTGACAAGCAACAATGAATGAAAAATTGAAGTCTTTGAAGAAGAATGCTACTTAGGCGATCATGAACTTGCCAGCTGGCAAGAAACCTGTGGGATGCAAATAGGTCTATACAATGAAGTACAAAGCTGATGAGACGATGGATCACTTCAAGGCAGCACTGGTAGCAAAAGGATATACTCAAAAATATGAAATTAACTATACAGACACATTTCTCCTGTGGCCAAGATTAATATAATCCATGTTTTGTTGACCTTGTTTGAAAATCTTAATTAGCCCTTATAGCAGTTAGTTGTGAAGAATGTCTTATTACATCAAGATTTGACAGAAGAGTTACATGGAACTCCCACCAGGGAGTAACATTCCACATATGCACAGACAAAAGGTGTTCAAGCTTCGAAAATCATTGCATGGGTTGAAACAATCCCCAAGACCATGGTTCGGGAGATTTACTAAGTCTAAGTAATTGTGATCACGTTGTTCTTGAAATGTTGGAACGAGAAGCTTACATCACTCATTGTATATGTGGATGACATGGTAATTATCGGTAATGATCCAGATGAGCGTGCAGCCTTACAAAAATATTTATCTACATAATTCGAGATGAAAAATCTTGGGTCTTTGAAAAATTTCTCAAGATTAAGGTATCAAGGAGCAAGTTAGGAATCTTTCTGTCACAGAGAAAGTATATCCTTAACCTGTTAAAAAAAAACTAGCATGTCAGCATGTAAATGAAGATGCTGACATGTCAGCATAAAAGCGTCTTCACTGAATATTTCTACTAATCTTCCTGTCATAGAGAAAGTATATCATTGGCCTGTTCAGGAATCTTCCCACTAACCCCTAATTTCTCCATTGCTAATATTATTGTCTCCATTAAGCGTTTTCACTAAATATTTCTACTAAATTTTTTAGGTTGAAGAGGATGACGAGAATATTAGTGGTTATTTGTATTCCAGTTTAATTAGAGTAGGAACAGATAAACTCATTCCACATTTTCTTTCATTTTTAGTTAGGCATCTATTGTTATTTTCCACAATTTTTTTGATTGTTTGTGTTTGATGATTGTGGCATTTCAGACAAAGGTATATCCCAAACCTAATAATTTTGTGTGGTTTTTTCTTCCTTTTTCACTTCTCTTCTTTTGATTTCTTGTTTATATATTCTGTGTTTTCTTATGACAATTTTGAACCTTTCCTTTTTGAATTTGTATGCTTTATGAGCCATCATTTAATTAGCTTTATATATATATATATATATATATATATATATATATATTATAGCTAGCTATAGCTGTAGGTTTATTACAGGTACTGATATTTCTTGTAGATGCTATATATGCTAATAGACGCTAGTCATCGATTAGGTAGATGCTTTTTACATGCTTGCTATACAATTTGATTTACATTGTGTGATTGATTTAATTACTTTTTTTTTATTTTATATAACGAGTGATGTATTGAGAACTTATTTACTATTATGGTAGTATTATTATTATATAGCTTTCGACTATATATGTGATTTCAAAACATAATTATTATGTTTAAATGATTTATTACTAGATAAACTTGATCCACTCACACTTTGTTTTTCGATTGCTTAGGACATAGCGAGAACAAGGATACTTGAGAATTCATTGATAGTTATTCTGCCAGGTTCTAGGGTTGGGCTACTTTTCTTTTTTGTCGATCGAGCCACTTTCCCTCATTTCACTTGTCTAGCCTTCTTCATGAACTTGTACAATAGACGCCACAAAGATAGCAAACTCTATTGAAGAAATAAGGAAACGGGCAATGGTTTGGCATCAGATATCCAAGGGTGTAGAAAGAGCAGTTGTGAAAAGCAGAAAAACCATAAAAAAAAAACGACGATTGTTTGTGAAGGTTTCCACAGAAAGACCTCTTAGTTCTGATAAACGAAGCATAATTACAGGTACTTGGGAGCATATCGATGGAATGAATGAAATACGAACAGTTAATATAATATGGTCATAGATATTAGGTTGTAACTTGATCATGAGCGAATTTGTTGATGTTGCACCCATGAAGTATGGAAAGTGCTAAACATTGGGAACTACCTAGGGAAAAGTTAGAAACCGAAACAAAGAGAAGCAAGAGCCACTTAAATAGTGGAATTGATTGTATTTCATCCTTTGTTCTCCATAGCAACTGGGGATAAAAAAAACACCAAATTTGATGACTTATGAAAGACGAAATAATAGCATGTTATTAAAGGCGTTGCAACATATGTCGGGGAGGCCTTCGTTGATTGTGTACAAACAAAATACGAGTCCAAGGGCAGGGTAAGAAAAGGTTTAGCCAATGGAGATATTAACTCTTCTGGTGGAAATGATTGGGCCTAGCTATCTCTATAGGACCTTATAAAGGAACGAGAACGGTTGAGACGTTCCATATTGTCGAGCCGAAGGCTAGCACTTCTGTACGTGATCATAGTATGTCACATAGTCTCGTCCCCATAACATTGAAAAGTACATGTGCACTATTTTCGGTTCACTGATAAAGAAGATAGAGTTGGGGTAGGGGCCTATGATGTGATACTTAAGTAGGACCTGAGGAGATACATGCTAACTATGGGTAAGAAGCAAAAACCATTATGTAAATAATTTAAGGGAGTTACAGATCTTTTATACTACCATTGATCAACACTTTCAAATGTCATTTCTTCCTGTCACATTCGTCTTTAGGATGATCTAGTCACAGGGTTTCACTTCTTAGTGAGCAAAAGATTTGTCCCTGGCTGTACATTCAAAGCTTATAGTAGAACTCATTCGAGATGGCTTGGTGGTCTTAAGAATGGTTCTGGTGGAGGTTTCCCTTAGGAATAACGAAGATTAATAGAATCAAATTCATGTTCATGCTAATACCAGAGTGGATCCATTACCAAAAAAGTGACTTCCTTCTCAGGAAGTGCAGAATAATCAAAAGGATTGAACTACCAATTCATTATTCGGAAGTGAATCATAGAACACTAAAAGTTATGGTATCTTATGGAATTAACATAGGTCACATCCCTCACGACATAAGATTGAAAGATCTAAACCTTCCTATTTGAAGCAGAAACGGACGATGCGTTCCTGCTATATTGGTTTTGAAAGTAACTTCAGTTTGCCATTTAGGCTGAACTCATCACTTTATGTTAGTGAACTTGCAGGTCGGGGCGGGGCTCTGTGCTATTTCTTTTCGTGTGGGAATCCCTTTTTATTTATACTTTTTGGTTTTTTCAAAAATCATTAGTGTAGTACGCAGGTGGATGAACCTTTCTAACATGAGATGAGAGGAAACATAGTTAAATCTACTGAAAAGGAAGGTTGTCCCCTTCCCCTTTCTACGAGCATAAAGCCCCTAGATCACTTTCTTTGTCTTTTATCCCTTCTAAACAGAATAAGTAAGGCCGCATCGCGCCGTTTGAAGTGGCGAAGACCTATGCTAAAGTAAGAAATAAAGTACATTAATGTTACAAAGTCTGGGAGTGACGAGTGGGCTTGGCAGTGAGGTTTTCACTCATAGACTTGGTGATGGTCCCTTTACTGCAATATTATCTAGTTTGTAATATTCGCGTAATCATACTTTTGATTATGCACTGCATTACACTTTATTGTCTTAACTGTTGTGTGAACTACTTTTTTCTTTGGATTGATTTGATAATAATGAGATTGTATCCCTAAACATGTGTCCCTAAGAGGGAGGTTGATTAGGACATGCCTTTAGATGACTTTGATTATTAATAAAGAACGTTTTGGTTCAAATTCATTCACATCATTATTATCTTACGATGACTTTCGTCATTAAGTTGGTTTTGCAACGTTCTCTTTTGATGGGGTTTATATTGTATGATTAGTGGTGGCCAGCACATTATGACCTCGTAACTTGTGATTATTGGGGTCGGGGTGTGTCAGCGAGGAATTCTTGTGTTTGGGATGGCTCCTCTAACTTGCAAGAGCTTCTGCATGGAGTTTTGAGTTGGTACACCAAGTTCCAGTGAATGTTGTTAGGTAATCTTCTAAACAGCCCCACAATCCAAGTAGTTAATTCTCTACTGAAGAATGGTTAAAATTGAATGTCGATGCTACTACTAAACTTGCAGATGATGATGCTCAAAGTCTAGCTACTAGTGTGGATGAGATTAAACTTCACTAAACAGCCCCACATTTCTTTCATTTCCAATGATTTAGTTTGTTTTGAGAATCCTCCTAATATCATACATAATCTTTTCTTTCAAGACCCCAGTTGTGAAATGTGGATGTATTTGCTTCGAATAAAAATTTATATCAAAGAAACCTTTAAATGAGATAAAATCACTAATTAATGTGACAATTTATAATCACTTGTCTCATTGAATAAACTATTATAACCGTCACATTTTGAGTGTGGCCAAAAACAAATAAAACAATAGGAACTTGCAGTATCGAGTTGGTAGCATAGATGGAAAGTTACAAAACGACATTTATAACATGCCGTTCAGGAAGCTCATGGAAGAAACGCAACGCACCAGTCCGTCTCCCGTTTTTGATAAACGGGACACCCGTCTCGAGAAGCGTTGAAAACCCAAAGGGAACACAAGCCCCGTTCGCCCCATACGAGCGTGAACCCACTCACCAACTCCTGGAGCGCTCCAAGCACTCTCCCAACACACGCGCGCCACATGAGCGCGTGGTAAATACCGAAACCTGAAAGGCTCCTGGGCGCAACGTCGTTTGAAGCGAAGTGAGGGCGTCCCTGTTTATCAAAAAACAAAGTGGGCGTCCCGATCCTTTCTGCAACCTTCAAAATTTTCCCTCACTTTCCATTTCTGGGATCAAAATCTCTAATTTTACTTTTAAATATATGGGATTTAGTGTTTCCATTTATAGGAAGGTAATTTAATTATTTGAGAGAAATCAACAATTAATTAATTTATTGCTTCAAAAATAAGTTTTCCATGAAAGCATCTGTTTAATTCCTTGTATATTTGGGATTGATTTCCTTTGAAATTTGATTGTGGGTTAATATTTTTTGCTGTGGAGAATTTGTTTTCCAGGTATGTTTGTGCTGGAGGTGAAATTTTTGGGTCTGTAAGTGCAAGTTTTCACTGACCTAGGAATTTGCTGGCTGGGATTTCCAATCAGGTAAACCTTCAAATTTTACTGGTTTGATTATCTCATTTTATTTCCGTTTATTTTGGGTTACTGGTGTGTGTAATGATGATTTATTGGATTGTTGTGTGTAGTTTTTTGTTTTTGTTAATTTGTGATGGAAATGATTGCTGATTGTATGGAGGTATTTGTGTTTCCAAGAGTGTCACTGTTAGACCTTTTCGTTTTGACAGAGCGTTTTTCTAAGCTACTTTAATCCAAGGGGAGGGGGATAAAATGGGGGATAAACTCGGGAGTAAAGGGGCGGAGACACTGCTCTGGCCAACTGCCGTAGCCCCCATTTGCGAGTGTCACTCTTACTCTGATTATTGTTTACTTTTTATTTATTTTAGGATTTGTTTGTTTCTATCTGCCTCATACTTTGCACAATCGATGAGCAGCTGAGTAGTTGTCAAATTTTAGGCTAGATTTCCGAGTTTAGATCAAATAAAAACGAAACTAGATTATGAGCAACACTGGCAATAGACAAGTAGTTTTGACCAATCATTTCCGCTGCCACGGTTACTTTCTAGAATCTGAGAAACTGTATTGGCTGCACTGCACTTGAGTTTTCAAACTCTTTGTGGCATTTCAATGTAATCGTGATCTGAAGTGTGAGAATACACACATTTGTCACTATGGTTGATACAAGTGATGCTATTGCATTGGAGGACTTCACTTTTTGTTTGGAGGCTAATCGAGATGAAAACTTCACAGAGGAAAAACCTGCATTCTGGCTATCATTGCTTGCTTGGCATTATTAAGTATTCTTAGCGAGCTTATGTTTTTGACCCTTTTTTTTGGGCAACCACGTTGTGTCTCTATATTTGAATATGCTTAATGACGTATACAGTTTATTTGAATCAAAATGTGTGCAAAAGTGTTATTGACAAAAAAAAAGGTGTTTTATTTGTAATACGTGTTAGCGAAGAGGCATATATCGCTTGTTGTTCCTAATGTTTTTATTTCTTGTTATACTCCCTATGTTCTGTGTGCATGCCAATACATCCTAGAAGAGAAATATGCTTATTTAACATGGGGAGTGATTTCCACACTCCTCGTTTCACCTTCTGCACTCCTCCCCTTAATGGCTAAAAAGTAGAGAGGGGAGTGCAGTAGGTGAAAAGGGAGCGCAAAAATCACTTGCCTTTGATCTTTGCAAATATTAGATTAAGCATGTTGTAGTCATGTTCTTCTTCTTGTATTTTCCATGTGCGACCAGTGCAAAATATAAGATTTTTTATTCTTGGTTTAGAATAACAATTGAACTTGATTTGACTGTCCATATTCTACATAACACGTGGCTCAGTATGTATGGACTTAAAAAAAAGTTTCAGGATTTGTTGCATGGTCTGCACTATATGTTGTTACCGTATGGCTAAATAATGCAAATTTGAAATGTGCTTTCACATGTTTATGTGTGCCAAAATTCATTTTCCATGGTAGTAAAGATAAAAGAGATTCAAACTTAGCAGGTTTGGAAAACATAAGTTTCTTGCTTAATTTGTCTATGGACTTGTTGACGGTGAAAGCCTTGGGACTTCATTTTGAACATGCTTTGTCTCTTTCTTTTCTCCCCTCCGAGGGTTTTCTCTTATTTTTTGTGTTGTGTGGTCTTCCTGTGCTGTTCGCATACTTCTGGAAAGTAAAGTTTCTATATCTTATTTTATATCAACAATAGCATATTTATATTCTGTTTCCCTACCATCTTTTTCCTTCTGCCACCAGTAATGGAAACTCAGAGTCAAACTGAGGTTACCATGCAGAACAAGATGCTTCCTCCACAACCTGGGACATTTGAAGATCGTGAAGACCTCGTCAAATATGTTCGTGATTTTGGTGCCAGTCAAGGATATGTGGTGACCATCAAGAAATCGAGGAAAGACAGAAGAGTCATACTTGGTTGTGATAGAGGAGGTGTTTATCGCAATAGGCGTAAAATTGATGAAAGCAAGCGAAAAAGGAAAGCAAGTTCACGCCTTATAAATTGTCCTTTTGAAGCCATTGGGAAAAAGGAAGATGATTTATGGGTACTTACAGTAAAAAATGGGGAACACAACCATGAAGCATTAAAGGACATGTCAGAGCATCCTTATAGTCGTCGTTTTACTGAGGAAGAGGTCAGGCAAATCAAGCAAATGACTGAAGCTGGTGTAAAACCACGCCAAGTTCTTAAGGCCCTCAAGCAAATCAATCCTGAACTGCAGTCAACACCAAGGCATTTGTATAACCTCAAAGCCAAGATACGTCAGGGAAATCTATCAGGTTCGTCATGTTCACAAGATTTTAGTAAATGTTTTTCAAATAGGGTTAAGTTGCTAGAAAGAAAAACCTGTTCCATTGCATAGTGTGTTGGAGGGTAGTTCCATCCTTGTGTCACTTTTATTAGGTTCTTCATTCATGGTTAGTATTGGGGTTTGAGGCGGACTTCTTTGCAGGTAAACGGAAATTATTTTTGAGATAAAAAGTACATAGCTACTCATTGGAAACAAAGTCATTTTTCTAGTGGGATCTCTATTATAGTTTTTGATCGACCACTATGATCATGTAAGGGGTAGCTTTCACCACACTTATGTAAGTCAAATATTAGTTCATAGCTACATCGGTATTGGATTCTAATATCACAATGTATGCTGTTTTTTTTTTTTAAGAATTGGGTAACATATAATGATACTTTTTGCAGAGCTTTGAAAAGTTGATGGACATGTGCAAGTGTACCATACTTAGATTTTGGCTAGAAAACTTGACATAGCAACTTTTGGATCTCTGGAAAAAAAAAAAAAGGTAGAATAGATCAGAGAGTTTGTCAGTAGTCAAATAACTTATATATATATATTTTTAATTTATTTCATCAGAAAAAAGTTTCAAGTCATGGAGACCTGACCGATCTGCTCTGGTGAGTACAATTGCTACTGCCAGTGGGGAGTCTTTAAAGCAAAACAACCAACCGGTAAGGTCTGATCTTAAAGGTGGTGCCGTGGTGGAAGGCTGCTTTTCTGCTTGTGCTCTGTCTCTGTGTCTTTCTTTGAATGAGTTGGGTATTACAAGCTTATTTTAGATTCACTTGTAGCTGAAGGTTCCTAATTTTATTGGAGGGAAATTCGTTGATTCACAAGGGTGTTCAGTCGTTGATGTTTTAAATCCAGTAAGCTCACAAAGTTCAATCAATTATCATCTTATTTTCTTTTTGACAGACACATATATCACTGGTGTTACTAATTTCATGTTTGATTTCTGAATTAGGCAACACAAGAGGTTGTTTCTCATGTTCCTTTAACTACCTATGAAGAGTTCAAAGCTGCAGTTAGTTCAGCCAAGCAAGCTTTTCCATCATGGAAAAACACTCCTATTACCACTCGTCAGCGTATCATGTTTAAGCTTCAGGAGCTCATCCGGAGAGATATCGTCAGTAATTGGACTCTCATGAACTCATAATTTTACCATATGATTTTTATTCTCAAGTTATTAATCTCAATCTGGACAACACATTATTACTCTTTGCAGGACAAGCTTGCCATGAATATCACCATAGAACAGGGTAAGACATTGAAGGGAGCTGAGAGCGATGTTCTCCGTGGCTTAGGTCAGTCTTTGTACGTGTCTCATTGCCATTTCTGTTATTTTTATGACCAGTGTTACAAAAAGTGGGGTGTTTTCCTTTCTTTTACTTTTAGAGGTCGTTGAACATGCTTGTGGAATGGCAACTCTACAAATTGGGGAGTTTGTTCCTAATGCGTCTAATGGCATTGACACATACTGCATTAGGGAACCACTAGGTGTTTGTGCCGGGATATGCCCCTTCAACTTTCCAGCAATGATTCCCTTGTGGGTATGGCGCATTACCTCTCAGTTTTTTTCTTTGGTGGTTTGTTTTCCACATTTTTTAATTTTATTTAGTGCAGGAACAGGTGACAGTTTATTTGATTTTGCTTCCTATTTAAGCTTATGTTGATGTGATTAACTCTTGCATTTCTTTATTCTTTAAACTAAATACATTAGACCAAAAAATTTATTATGGTGACATGATTATCCTTAAACCTCCCCTTGGTATATTTTTTGTGCATTCTATTTTATGCCGGATTGGTTAGTTTTTCTTGTTAATCGCATAACTGCTTTCTTTTGGTACTTTAAGGCCTCATTTGTTGGAGAGGATTGGCTTGGATAGGACTACTAACTATGTTGAAGGCATTTTGAAGGAAGAAATGGATGACAACTAATTCATTTTGTCAAAGTTGAAGGTTACTCATGAACAAAAGATCCTTACTAACCCCTACAAAAATGGTAGGATTAGAAGGGACAACTTTTCCTCATGCATAACCTTCAACTTGGAAAAAATAAGGAAGTGTCGTCAATTTCTTCCTTAAAAATGCCTTCAATATAGTGAATAGTCCTACCCAATCCAATCCTCTTTAACAAACGAGGCCTAAGATGAGAGTTTCCTGTGAGTAATGTTTCTTCATTCTTGCAGATGTTCCCAATAGCAGTTACATGTGGCAATACATTTGTTCTTAAGCCATGTGAGAAAAATCCAGGTGATTTTTTGTCCTTCAAATCTGTTGTAGTGATGTTTGTGGAGTGATAATTTGTGACATGGAAGCTGTTATATGCTAAGACTTGTATCAATGTTGATTTGATTTCCTTTATGTATCTTCATGGAAATGAAATCTTATGTTTTCCTTTTCCCTTTATTCTCCCCATATTGATAAATTGAAATGGCTGATATTGTTTTTGTTTAAGGGGCATCAATGATACTTGCAGCACTTGCAAAGGAGGCTGGTTTGCCTGATGGTGTCTTAAATATTGTTCATGGCACCCATGTAAGTTTTGTTTATCAGGGTGTCCATGTATTTGCACGTATTTTCCAGTGTTCTAACCTCCTGTGTTTTAAGTAGAAAAATGAAATAAATATTAATATATAGTTGTACCAATAGAAATTGTATAACATTTTTTTATAAACATGTGTTACTAACAAAGGTGTGGGTCTTTTAGGTTATGTTGTATCCCTTTTGATTGAGTTATGGTTAGCAATTAAAGGTCAAATGTGTTAACTGTTGGTCACTCCCATCGTACCTTATGTCTATTTGAATAGTTATGTGCTGTAGACGAATTAGTAATGAAAAAATGAAACCTGGGGTAGATTTCTAATTAATCATTGGTACATTTTCTGTCTTAAGTTTATCGCTGACAAATTTCTTTTGCTCGAAAATCAATGTGAGCAGGATACTATTAATTATATCTGTGATGATGATGACATAAAAGCTGTATCACTTGTTGGCTCAAATACAGTAAGCTTCTTTCAATACATGGCTTCATGATTATTTACATGTCTGTGATGCCTGAAGATTTGATCCAAAGTTCAAACTTACTCAACACATCAGCACAGACACATATAACCTTGTCAGGGTTCGCTACATATATTCACATGGAGAAAAAACTCAAATTCATTGAAGTTGAATTTACTTTTGTGATTTTCCTTTGGATTTATCTTTTGGTTCAATAGAGCAGAGAACTTTATGCTAGGTTCCCAGGGAAAGAAGCAATAGGGCCAATGTGTGGAAGATGATAATTGAATGTCTAAGGAAATAATGGCCCAAGGACAATTTCTAAATCTGATTATATATTTGCCCACTAAAACACTTAAAGCTCATGGCCTTCTTTGGAATGAGCAAGAGCTTTACTGGTTCACTGACTTTAATAAGCCTTTTTTAGCTGAAATCTTACGTTTCCATGCAATTTGGAGATTTAGTAGGATATCAATTTTTTCCTCTCATAGGTTGTCATATCACTTATGTTTAACTTCAGACTTCAAGTACTGTGATGGCGTATGCCATTAGACTCTATTTTTTTAATTTCCCCTTTCTCTCTCTTGTAAAGGCTGGGATGCACATGCATGCAAGGGCAGTTGCTGGGGGAAAACTTGTTCAGGTGAATACTTGCAGTCTGAATGTTCTTTTCCTCGCCCTCTCTTTATGACACACATAGTCGCGCCCACACACATATCCACCACAATTTTCTTTCTAACTTGGTATTCTGTCAACTCCTTAGTCCAGTATTGGGGGAAAAAATCATGCAATAATCATGCCTGATGCTAGCATGGATGCTACCTTGAATTCTCTGGTTACTGCTGGCTTTGGTGCCGCAGGACAAAGGTGTATGGCTCTCAACACAGCTGTTTTTATTGGAGGCTCCAGGCCATGGTAATGCATTTTGTTTGCTTGTTCTTATATCGTTTCTTACTTTTTCTTTTGATATTTGTCCATCTACCAAGTTGACTACTTCTAGTAGTAGTAGTTAGATGCCTACAGTTGGAATAAGAGTGCCAAATGAAGACTGCCACATTTTAAAACATTGTAGGGTTGAGAATAATTTCCTTTTATTCTAGATGTTCTACTCTTTAATTTGTATGTTATTATGTGAACAATAAATTTATCTGTTTATCATAAAAACTTAACAATATAATAATATATTTATTGGCTCTTTTAAGGTAAAAAAGGTAGTAAGTTATTGTTCAACTAAACTGGGCGGTCTATTTATATTTTTCAGGGAAGGCGAACTTGTGGATCGTGCCAAAGCCCTTAAAGTGAATGTTGGAACAGACCCTAGTGCAGACCTTGGTCCAGTTATTACGAAAGAGGTGAATACATCTTTCTGCATTATGTGCCAGTTTTTTTTATTTTTATAATAAAAGAATTAAACTGGAAACCTGAGTTTCTGTGTGTATTGTAAGCAGCTAGCTTTCGGCTTGAGTGGATTTTTCTACTTCAAGAGATTGGTGCCTTTTTATTGCTTCTACCTTCTTCTTCATTTCTTTGCCTTCTCTAAAATTACTTCAGCCCTAAACCTTCCATGCTCACTAAAAGTCTTTTCTTCAGATTTCTATCATGCCCACCATAACTATATTTCAACATCACCCCTGATGTCCTGCATCAACTGGCCTCCTTTTTAAGCACTTTAGGGATGTTCCCTTTAGAGTAGTTCGCCTTGATTTGGCTTGAGTTCTGTATTTGAGTGTGGCTTTGCTTGTTTTGCAATTATGTTTTTTCATTTATAAAAATATAAAATAAGTTTCGACAACAATCTTTGAAATCTCTCTTGGAAGCCTGTTATATAACATGTTTAGATGATATGCTTAATGTGGTATTATTTAGCTTTTCACATGCTATCTCAATTCACAGGTGAAGGATTCAATTTGCAGATTAGTTCAGACCAGTGTTGAAAGCGGCACTAGACTTATTCTTGATGGGAGAAATCTTACGGTACTTATTTGGTCTCATCATTTTAAGATGAGATCAATCAACTTTTTCCATTAGACTTCTTTACTTGGTTTTTGGAAAACTTGTATAACTAAGGAGCTTGCTCTCTATAAACATTCTCTAAATTGCCCAAACTCAACTTTGTAGGTTCCTGGATATGAGAATGGAAATTTTATTGGTCCTACGATCTTATGTGATGTTACAACCAACATGGATTGCTTTAAGGTAATCTTTTCGTGTTCCCAGTTCTTGTATGTTCTGAGAATGAATAGACTTGGTTAATTACGATTCTCAGTGAAAGAAGAGTTGAACCAAAGACATGGCATATTCTTGACCGCACTGTATCTTGTTATGAGCAGGAAGAAATTTTTGGACCAGTTCTTCTTTGCATGCAGGTATTTTTACTCTCTCTCTCTCTCTCTCTCTCTCTCTCTCTCTCTCTCTCTCTTCCCCTCTTCTATGCAGTCTTGTATTCGAGTGAAAGTTTTTCTACAAGTTGTAGATTGGTTACCAATCCTTCTGTTTTTGATGACCAACAGGCTGCTAGCCTAGAAGAGGCCATATCCATCGTAAACAGAAACAGGTACTTACCTGTTTTATGCTTTTAGCATATGTTCAAAGCAATTACGCTTCATGTATGCTTTCCTCCTCTCTCGCATTTCTAAAATTCATTAAGAAATGAGACTTTCTCATCCTTTGTTTCTGCATGCAACTTATGAGAAACATAGCACTCTTTGACAAGCTTTATATTACTATCTGACCGTTCCTTAGGTTTGGTAATGGAGCTTCCATATTCACAACATCTGGCATTGCTGCAAGGAAGTTCCAGAATGAAGTTGAGGCAGGGCTGGTAAGCCAACTTGTTCTTCATCTTGTAGGGTTATGAGAACTTATGAGATGATGCTAAATGCGGTTGCGTGCTACAATTCTCCTTGGGTTAGATATAAATTTTTTTATGCCTGCATACATCTGGGATTTTTATGCATATTAATCAATGTAAAGGATATTAGCTAGAAGTGGGGATGGAAAGTTTGAACTGGGAGAAGTTTGCTGGTTCAATAAACCATTTTTATAGAATCCTCATTAGAACGGGAGAAAGCTTGAACCCATAGAGCATGCTTTCATGGGGCTGACATTTTCTAATTTTATGGTTTGTGACATGCATGTTGCTAACTAACACGAATTTGACATATCTCAGGTTGGAATCAACGTCCCTGTTCCGATTCCTTTACCATTTTCCTCATCTAATGGATCAAAGGCATCTTTTGGTAGCAATCTCAATTTTTCTGGTATAAACCCCTCCTCCTCCCAACCGGCCTGTCTGTCTCTCTGAGGTTGAGGATGGTTGAACCCTTTCTTTAACTACAGTTGCATTCAAAATTACAGGTAAGGCAGGTGTGCAGTTTTACACCCAGATCAAGACGGTTGCACAACAGTGGAAGGATGTACCTAGCCTAGAAGTGTCGCTGGGTCGGCCTCCATCATCTGAGACAGAGATGACAGGTAGAGGCGTGTCTTCGGGTTTGCCTTCAACATCTGAGAGAGATTCACCTAGCCAAAGAGTGTCAGCAGACATGCACTCAGAATCCGAGAGTGATTCACCAAGCCATGGAGCTCCACTGTCGATCACTCCCACGTCTGAGGCAGATCGACCTAACCCAGGAGTCTCATCAGTGTCAACAACCTATAGGAATTTGTCTAGTCAGGGAATTCCCCTCATCATCCCAGCAACGTCTGAGAGAGATCTATCCAGTGCAGATATCTCTCTGGCTCTTCATCCAGAATCAGAAAGAGAAATACCAAGTCAAGTTGTGTCACTGAGACCTTCCCAGTCCTCAGAGAGGATATATATGCCACAAATGTCTCATTGGACGGAAACCTCAACATCTCAAAGGACTGAAAATTTGCCTCAGACTTCTCATTGGATGGAAACTTCAAGATCAACGTCCTTAAGGACTGAAAATTTGCCTCCGACTTCTCAGTGGATGGAAACCTCAACACCAACATCTCAAAGGACTGAAAATATTCCTCCAAATTCTGAGAGAAATCATGTGCCTACGTCTCAGAGGAATGGCAGCACGGCACTAACATCTCAAAGGATTGATACTACTATGGGATTGACTTCTGAGAGGGCATATGTGCCGACCTCTCATGACAACATGGTTCCAGTATCGCACAGAAATGACGGGATAAGCCTTACATCTCAAAGGATTGACGCAACCCTACATCCAACATCTGAGAGGGTATACATGCTGGCAGGATCTCATCTGAATGAGAACACCATTTTTTCAACATCCGAGAGGCTATACATGCCTGAAACATCTCATTGGCATGACCATATGGGTTCAACATCTCAGAGAACTGAAAGTACTCTACATCCAAATTCGGAGAGGATATACATGTCAATAGCATCTCAAAGGAATGACGACTTGGCTGCAGCTTCTCACCGTGCTTCTGATGCTGTTCCATCCAGCTCGGAAAGATTATACACGTCTTCATTAGTTCAGAGAAATGCTGGTATACGACCAATTCCTGGTGCACCTCGGAGGATGTTTCCTCAAAACTCGATAGCTTCGATGGATGAATTTCCCAGCCAGGGAGCATCACTGACTTTACCACCGTCTCAGAGAATATAGGATAGAATGTAGTGGTTTTTATTGTTTTACACGTTTTCCGTTAGGAATCGAATCTCACACCAATGCGAATAAGTGTTGCCTTTTCGGCTAAGAACTTTCTCTTCTCTTTTTGCTCATCCTCCTCTTCATTTTAAAGCGAGAGTAAAGGCACTGGCGGCGGTGGCGGCGCCCTGGAGGAGAAATAAAGGGCGAGTGCCGGGAATATAAAAGCAAAGAAACGATGAATCTGGGGTTGCTATCGTTGGAGTAGCACGACTAACTTTACCAAATCTTATTTACCAGGTTCACTAGCTGTTATATGAAAAGTTTTAGTATTTTACGAGAATGAATGGTTGAATGGTTGAGATTGAAGATAGATGTTCTAAACAGTTTAGAAAATTAAATCTATTGGCTAAAACACCCGTAGCATTGTATGATACGTAGGATTGAAGTCATCCGATTAATGTTCAAGAAAAAAAGTAGGAAGTTTTAACGAAACACTTCGGGGTACTGTTTACTTTTAATGAAAAATCATATTTTTACCTTTTTTTGGTGCTATTTACTATATCTCTATTTGTCTTTTTTTTTTTTTAAATTAAAACTAAATTTTTTTAGAACTTTTGTTAGTTTTCTTAAAGAAGAATCTTTTCTGAGGCATCTCATGTTTGGTTATATCCAGCTAAAAAGACAAACAAGGCTAAGTTGCACAAAATATCTAGGTAGTGTCGGTCACATGACAATGTTACTCGAGGTGAAAACAAAATACTTTTAATAATACTAATGTGGTAATATTTGTTGTCAATCTATGTCCCAATCGAACTTTCCATACAAATATCCTTTAATTCGACTAATGAGTGCGGCACTTCAAAACAGTGAAATCGTCCTTCCTCGGGTTTCTTTTAAATAAACACAACAAGGTTAAATAAAATTCGAGTCTGTGCATACATTTGTGGTTAACCGCTTAATATTACAAAACACAGATCTCCAAAGTTAGCTCAAGTAGTGAGAGAGTAAGATAAATAAATTAGGCTTAGTATAGGTTAGGGGTTCAAGTTCATCCAATCTAACTACAAAAATTATATTTTGCCCCCTTAGGTTTGTGTTCAATTGCAACCTCATACATCTTTAAAACATTTTAATATCATATATTTAACTTATTAGTTTCTTTCAATGTCATACAACCGTCAATCAATCTAATATTCTAGTGGATAGAGTGATGGTTTTCTACCAATGTGTCTCGAGTTCGAAACTCCTCATCCCTTAAATTATTGTAATAGTCTCAAACTCTCCCTTGATTCGTCGGAGAAGGGAAATTCGTCGAGGGCATCGAAGAAGACGTCATTTTCGTCTTCATTGTTTGGGGTGGGAGGTTCTGAAACTTCCATCGCTTGATCTCGCGATGGAATTCTATTTTTGGACCACAATTCGCACCCTCTTCTTGATCTCGCAATCGAAGGTGATGCTTGTGACGGGAAACGAAGCTGCGGCTATGCTTATGCAGAGCAAAATTATGGATTCTGCTCTCTGAGTGGAGGTTGAGAGATTCGGTGAGTGAAATGGGTATGTGATGATTTTTGGTGGTTAGGGGGAACAAGAAGGAGAGAGCGAGGAGGAACGACCCCAAAAATTAACCACATGGTACAAATTTATACTCCAAATCAGCAAAATGTGAGCTCTTTGCTTGCCACCCCATCACTTAACGACCAATTTAACAGATTGATTAATGGTTGTATGAACATTGAAATGAAATAACAAATAAATATATGAGATTAAAATGTTTTATGAGATAACAATTGAATACAAAACCGGAGGGACAAATAATTTACCCCAAAAAAATGTCTGAAAAAGTAAATCATGTTGTAAAATTGAGGATATGTGTGCAGTGGAACATAAAGTAAATAAGACACAATATTTACGAGGTTCAGCAAGTGTGCCTACGTCCTCGGGGCAACAATAATACTTTCTTTCATTATCTGAAATAATAGGAGTATAATGATAACTCTCACTATTTTCTCCTCTCTTTCTAGCCCAGCTCACTAATAATTTCTTCCGCATCTCTCTTCTTTCATCTTCTCTTCTCTCTGTCTTTGATATTGAATTGTGTGTTTACAATGAACGAATGAACCTCCTTTTATAGAGGTTTTCATCTGACAGAATAATGTAGCAACACTATTCACTCTATAAAGTTTCTTCAAATAAATATTGCATAAATAGTAATTCATCTGATTTTTCTTCAGATGAATGGTAAAGAACTATTCGTGTGGGTCATCCACATATTACATTACAACACTTCCTCTTGAATGGCCGTATGTCAAATTCGGTTGCCTTGTTAAAACCTTGATTTGTTTTGATGCTCCCCCTGATAAGTATCTCCCCTGATTTCAAATTCTTCAATCTGACTAATTACCAAGTTGATGTAATCTAATACCATGCATGATAGTTGGAGTGTTTGCTTCTAAAGGTGGTTCACATGCGCTTCAAATTTTAATGGGCCACAAGTATTAGCCAAATACATTCATGACTAGCTTCATGAAAATATGTATTTTTAAGAGATATGAAGATATAGCAATGAACCCTTGCTTCCTTGATCATTGTAGAGTCAATCTATTTCCATATGTAAATGCAAATCTTTTCTAAGAGCGATTTGTATGCAGACTAGAGAGATATTCAAATTTTGCTTGCCTAATAAGACCATGACTATTAGTGACTTCAATGGAATAGAATAAGCACATGTCAATTATTTTCTGGAAACATTAATAGATAAACTTTACTTCATTCTAATACCCATATGTTGGTATTGTGTTAAATACATCTGATTCAGTGTATTGTGTTAAATACATTAAGGCATATACTTCACTAAGATATGATACTTCTAGACCAAGTATCAATTCATTATTTCCCTCACGAGGATGAATGATCTTTCTTAGTGTCTAAATATTGGTTAATTATTTGAGCATTCAACTCATGATCTTTGACACGCCCCGACCCTGATATTCCCCGAATACCAAGATAGACACGTGCTGGCTGACACCCGAGGGTGACGAAAGCCATTAATTGATACAAAAGTTAAGAATAAGAAATAAATAAGGGTTATGAATTTAAAATACAATAATTTAAAATTTTAGGAACGTGTTCAGAGCATACAACTAACTAGAGTTCTAAAAGAATTAATGTAAAATTGAATAAATAAAAGAATGTGGGTCCTACACTGAGAGGACTCGAATATGCCAATGAGAAAACGTTGACGTCGGGATCGTATGCCTCGATTTTAAATCCTGAAAGGGGGGCGCAAAACAAGGGTGAGTGGACCAAGTTCATATATATATATACCAACTTACAATTTCGTCTACTAACGATTGATAAAGAAAACGATGGAATATGAGAAATGTACTAAAGGTTTTTCTTTGATTTTTGAGATAGAAAGGTTATCAATCTTTGTCTCAATTTTATCTAATTGTTTACCATTTGTATGAAGACTCAGATTGGTAAAATTATTTTGTTCAATAAGTGGTTTGGTTCCTGCATCTTCTTTCGGGATTTTGAAAGGAGTTGCTGGAATAGGTTGGGTCAGGATCAAGAGTTAATTAATTCACTAGCCAATAGGAAATTAAAATCAGTAGACACTAGTTCATCAGTAACTCAACAAGAATTAATCAATGATTTGATCAATATAAAACTAAAATCAGTAGAAACAGCCTCTCAAGTGATACATCCAGTCTATCAACCCTAAACTCAAGAACAAGGAGGACAAACTTCTCCTACTGAATCTGACTTTGAAGCAAGTCATGTTCATCATCAACTTTTAGTTTTAAAAAAACCATTTAAAAAGAATAGTAAAAGGCTCAATGCTGATATTGTAGCCGAAGAGAATATTCCACAGAGGAATATTTTCTGAAACAAATATACTCAAGAAGAAAAATCAGAAATTTATAAAAAATGGAATACCTTTATGTAAACTCATAGATTTGAGGTACTTTTCTTCGATTATGTTGAGAAGTACTACGAGTCTGACAAAAAACTTGAAGTAATAACCAAAGAAAATTGGCTTAAAGAAGACAAGACTATTGTCTCTTCTAGTCATCCCCCACAAGAAACTATTCTCATTACAACTGCTAATAAACATATTCCAGCAACTCTTTTCAAAATCCCGAAAGAAGATGCAGGAACCAAACCACTTATTGAACAAAATAATTTTACCAATCTGAGTCTTCATACAATTGGTAAACAATTAGATAAAATTGAGACAAAGATTGATAACCTTTCTATCTCAAAAATCAAAGAAAAACCTTTAGTACATTTCTCAGATTCCTCTTCAAAGGCAGTAGCCTTGAAATCATCTTCAACCTCCACAAGTCAAAAAATTGATCAGTTATTATTTGAATTAAAGAAAGAAAAACTGTCCAAACCATAAATCATCCTGATGAATCTCAATCAGAATCATCACTTCCATCCTCTAAACCAGACACTGGTACAGATTCCATTCGAAAAGTTGAACAAGCTTTTTAGAACCTTGAACTCAAAAGGATTAATCATTGACACATCAATCTTACATCTCTTACAAAAAACTGGTATCCCGACCAACCCCTCCTGATATTCAATTTGAAGAAAGAAATATTCAAAACCAATTCTCAGTCTCTTCTGATAAACTCTATGAATGGAATATACATGGTTTGTCAGAAAAAGAGCTTCTGAATAAGCTCCAACATATGTCCATGGTTTCTAAAAGTTATATTACCAATCATAATCTCAGCCAATCCCAAATAGTCGACCTTCTGGTCACTGGATTCACTGGAATGCTTCATTCCTGGTGGGAGAAACATCTCACCGAACAATCCAGAAATGAAATTTTAAAAGCTGTTAAAAAATATGAAGAAGGAATACCAATTTTTGATGAACATATTGGACAAAGCGTCCCTGACGCAATTAACACCCTTCTTTTCACAATCATAGAACACTTCATAGGAACACCTAGTAATGTCACCTCTAGGATTCATGATCAACTCATCAATCTGAGATGTCCAACTCTAAGCGACCTTCGATGGTACAAAGATGTATTCATGTCCAGAGTCATGCTCAGAGAAGACAGTAATCAACCATTTTGGAAAGAAAAATTTATAAATGGATTACCAAATCTTTTTGCACATAAAATCCGAAATGTTTTAGTAAATGAAGAAGGAATCATACCATATCATACCCTTACTTATGGAAATATAATTAATATTATCCAGAAAGAAGGCTTGAAAATGTGTATCGATATGAAAATTTCAAAACAAGTTAATAAAGATAAATCCATCGCTAAGTATGAGTTAGGAACATTCTGTGAACAATACGGATTACCCCCTATTGCTCCTTCCAACAAAAAGAAAAGGACAGATATCTACAATAGGTATCCAGCCAAATATTCCAAAAGATATTCTAAATATAACAAACATAAAAATAAGGATTTTCAAAGAAATGAATTTTATGAAAAACCTAAACATTCAAAATGGAAGAAGAAACATTCCAAGAAATTTCCAAAAGACCAAACCCAAAGGGGCAAATGTTACAAGTGTGGCAAATTTGGTCATTATGCCAACAAATGTAGAGTAAAGAAAACTATCAACCAGTTGAAGATCTCTAAGGAAGAAAAACTTCAATTAATCCAAGTTTTGGAATTAAAAGATACAAACCATAGTCAATCAGAAGATAATTTGGAATTATCCTCTTCCAGTAATAATTCATTGAGCAATAGCTCATCTCCAAATATCAAGGTAGGGTGTGTAGATTCTTGTTGCAATAACAAAATCTCAGTCCTTAATAAACATGAAGAACAAGAAGATTTTCTACTTGAACTAATAAGTAAAGTCGATGACCCAGAACTTAAATCTTTTTATCTCAAAAAACTAAAGAAATTAGTTTCCTCAGACGAACTAGGCACAAGCCAAATTCATTCTACTCCCAAAATCTCCCTTAGCACAACCTTAGAAAAATTTAATAAGACTAAAAAAGAAATTACTATCAAAGATCTCCAGCAGGAAATTAATAAAATCAAAGAAGAAATTAGGCTTAGAAAATCCGAAAATATAGAAGTTCGAACACAACTTAGTAAGGTTCAAACACATTTGTTAGTAAATCCTCATAATGAAGAACTTGCCAGTTCTTCCTCCAGTTCAGATACAAGTTCTCAATTCACAGAGAATTTAGTCTTAGGTCTTTTAGACAAAATAATAATTAAAAAATGGTATTTTAAAATTAAAATAATAATTGAAGATTTTCATTTAGAAACCATAGCTTTAATCGATTCAGGTGCAGACTTGAATTGTATTCAAGAAGGATTAATACCTACTAAATATTTTCATAAGTCTACAGAAATACTTAGTGCTGCAAACCAGTCACCAATGCATTTGAAATATGAAATACCAAAAGCACATATTTGCCAAAATGATGTTTGTTTCAAAACCCCATTTGTTCTAATAAAAAAAATATTTCTGACCCAGTTATTTTAGGTCTCCCCTTTTTAGCACTTATATATCTTTTTAAGGTACATCACAATAGGATTACCACCAGAGTCTTAGGACAAAAGGTCATATTTGAGTTATGTCTGGAAACAGATCTCAAAAAATTAAGACATTTACAAAGAAATAGTATTTCAAAAACTATTAGTATTATTACTAATAAGTCACAACAAATTAATTTCTTAAAAGAAGAAATTAATCACAAAAGAATTAAAGAACAGCTAACAAATTAAACTTTGCTAGAAACAATTGACAAATTTCAAAAGAAACTTATTAATGAAGTTTGTTATGATATCCCCAATGCTTTTTGGCACCGTAAACAGCATATAGTTAAACTTCCTTACATAAAGGAGTTTAATGAATCTAAAATACCTACTAAGGCTAGACCTATCCAGTTGAGTAAAAAGTCATGGAATTCTGTAAAACAGAAATCCAAGAACTTCTTAATAAGGGAATTATCCGTAAGAGTAAGTCACATTGGTCATGCCCTGCATTTTATGTTCAGAAAAACGCGGAATTAGAAAGAGGAACTCCTAGATTAGTTATTAACTATAAACCCTTGAATGAAGTTTTGGAATGGATTCGGTATCCAATTCCCAACAAAAGATATTTGATAAAGAGACTTTCTCAAGCAGTTATTTTTTTCAAAATTTGATATGAAATCAAGCTTTTGGCAAATTCAAATTCATGAAAATGATAAATACAAAACAGCTTTTGTAACTCCTTTTGGACATTATGAATGGAATGTAATGCCTTTTGGTTTAAAAAAATGCACCAAGTGAATTTCAAAATATTATGAATGAAATTTTTAATCAATATAGCCATTTTTCAATTGTTTATATTGATGATGTGCTTATATATTCAAAGACAATAGAAGAACATTGGAAACATTTGCATTTGTTTGCTAGAATTATTAAGTCCAATGGATTAGTTGTATCAGCCCCTATTATTAAACTGTTTCAGACTAATGTTAGATTTTTAGGTTATAACATCCATCAGTCTACCATCCAACCAATAGATCGAGTTATTCAATTTGCTGATAAATTTCTAGATCAGATCACTGATAAAACCCAACTTCAAAGATTCCTTGGATCATTAAATTATGTTTCAGAATTCTATCCTCATCTTCGTCAATAGTGTAAACCATTGTTTGATCGTCTTAAAGATAATCCTCCAGCTTGGTCTACCATTCATACTTCTGTTATCAAACAGATTAAAATTCATGTTAAGACATTGCCTTGTCTTGGCATTCCAACTCCCCACTCTTTTAAAATAGTTGAAATTGATGTATCTGATGCAGGTTATGGAGGTATCCTCAAACAAAAAATTTCTTCTGAATCTCCTGAACAGATTGTTCGTTTCCATTCAGGAGTTTGGAATCCAGCACAACTAATTATAGTACTATAAAGAAAGAAATACTATCTATTGTATTATGCATTAGTAAATTTCAAGATGATTTATTAAATCAAAATTTTTTAGTTCGTGTCGATTGCAAATCTGCAAAACATGTTTTACAAAAAGATGTTCGAAACATTGCATCCAAACAGATTTTTGCATGATGGCAAGCCATATTAAGCATTTTTTATTTTGATATTGAATACATTAAAGGCAGCCATAACTGCATTCCAGATTTTTTAACTAGAGAATTTATGCAGGGGAAGAATGTTGGGGAAAAACAGCAATAGTCAAAAGAGGCTTCCAGCCACTCTTCCATCTCCACCACCAGTAAAACAGGAATCTATTCCCGATTCCTCATCATCGGCCCTAGCCATTACCAACAGATTTATTCCCTTAGGATCTCCTTTAGGATCAACAGTTGGCCAATTCCGACCAAATTACCAAACAGCATTAGCCAGCCCATATGACCCATAATCATCAATGCCATCACATTCAACCCCAAGAACACTGAGCTTTGCTAAAACATCCCCATATGTTAAGAAACATCCTATGCAACAACTTTTCTGCATTCCAAATCACATTAACAAAAGGCAATTGCCAGACAAAATAGTTAAAGCCATTTTACCCCCCAATTTCCACTATGTCTCAACTAAATCTTTCAAAACCCTTCAATATTACCAAGCCATTCTCAGTGAGACCGAAGGAGTTTCCATTAAACCCATTTACAGCACCACCCATCCAATCAAACTTCTTTACCACTCAGTCCATATTGGCAAATTTCTTACCGAACAAGATTGGGGACTCCCCCTCTATCATACCAAACAACTTCATACCAAACATGAACTCATCCCAAACAACAAATATAGTTATTTTGACTACATCCAAGCCTGGACCAACATATTTCTTCACCAAACATCTGACTTTAGTCATTCATGGTTTGTTATATTTGATAAAAGTTTCAGGATGAACTTTCCAGCTTGGTTTCCAAACTGGTGTTACCTCATGGCCCAACTGCCAGCCTACTACCCGAAGAACTCATGCAATTCCTTTCATCTGGTTTCAAGAAGCATTTTGATAGAAGCCGTTTCGATGATAGAATTGCCCTTCTTTCATTATTTATGGCTACATATAAAGTCCCTTGGATTTTTAAATGGAATTATGAGTATGAAACAGGTGAAATTTACAGAGCCAGATGGGTCAAGTGGTGGGATAAATTCGACTATGGAAAAATTGTCAGTTTAGTCTCATCAGAATTTCCAATTACACCTGTTCCAAACATATCTCCACCAACAACATCGACACAAGCATTGCTAGAAATCCCAGAAAATACCCAATCACTATCAGACATTACTCATTCATCATCTCTCAAAGGAAAATCCAAATCATCAAAAACTTCAAGTTCGAAAAAGAAAGGGAAATCCTCACAATTATTGAAAATGGCAGATAAGCTTATAGCAAAAGCAGCTTTACTAGACAATGAAGATGAAGACGAAGATTCAAGTTCAAATTCATCAGATGCTTCATCACAACATCCTACCAATCCAGCTAGCCAGAAGACCCCATGAGCAGATTATCAAGATTCCCATGACCCATTTGATTTGTAATCAACATGTGAATAAACAGTTTTACCATGTAATAATTATTAGAAGAAGACATCAAAAGCAGTAGCAGTCATCAACAATCATTCCAGATATTTTACTATTCATAAATAGTAAAATCACTTTTTTCACTATTCATCAACAGTAGCCATCGTTTCATTTCAGAAAAGAAAGAAGCGTGATTCTACAGTGGTCCGACAATTTCATCAGCCTTTGGCGCCTTTCCAACACACAACACATGCGGAGCGGGATTCCCGGATCTCAATTATCATCCCTCTCTCTACAAAAGAGGGACGAATTCACAGAAGATGGGGACTTTCGTCGAACAAGCTGAGACTCTTTGCGAATTCTAAAAAGAACAGAAGTCATAGTTCAGCTCCATTCTTCATTCACCAAAACTATCAAACACTTGTATTTTAATTTTCAATCAAGGATGCCTGCGCGCTCCATCGTTTTCTTTATCATTCGTCAGTAGACGAAATTGTAAGTTGGTTTCCAATTTAAATAAAATTATTTACAAACAAATATCTGCATCATTAGTTTTAATTCATTATTTTATAATGAACATTACACCTATTTTTAATATGATTCTAATTATTTATGTAATTATAAGTGATTCATTTGGGTTCCGGTTCCCTATAAACCCTGACTTGATTCTCATCAAATATCTTGAGCTTTTCATATCCATCTACATATTTGGCTTCCATCATTTGGGATCAGAGCCAAGTGAGAGGTAATTGCATTAGTATCTTCATAATTTGCAAAGTAAGTTCCAATTCAAACTTTCAATTCACAGTTTATCTTAGCTGTCAGTCCTCATAGTCGTTTGTTTAAATCCCCAACCAAACAGTAAGGCGTGTTCCAAACAATAAGACCCAGGAGAGGCATGAGCGGGGAAAGGATTTAGCTAGCGCAAGAGGAAGGTGAATCAGTTTAAGTTTTCTGTATTTTGCTTGTTTGATTTGTGATTTTATGAGTAGATTATTTAGATCTAATTCAATGGCCAGCACTAGCTCTAGATCTAGTTTAGGCAATATTCCAGACATAATTAATGAAGAACAAAAACTTGATTTTCAAACTGATGATAGTATAGATTTTGGAGAATGGAATATCCCCAAAGTCTCAAGTAAAAATATTTACAAAAAGAAATGGTCAGTAGCCTCATTCAGGAGTGAACATCATGTTAAAACAGTTGAAAACGCTTATGCTCTTAGTAAAGAACATGAGACTTGCCAATTGTTTTCTTCTGAACAAATTAAATCCCATAGGAAAGATGGTCATAATTACATTCATATAGGCTTAGTTCAAATAACCGTAAAACCATTAACAAGAAAGGGTCTTAATACCTCCATTTTGTTATGTCTCCGAGATGTTAGATTCACTAATTTTAGTGATAGCATACTTGGTATGATAGAGTCGAGTCTCTATAATGGACCTATCTACTTTGATTGTTTTCCAGACCTCACCATAAGTCTTTCAGACCCACATATGCTGAAAGCACTCACTTTGAATATTAAAACTTCATGATACCAAGTCCTTGAAGGAACACAGCCATTGGCATTAATCTATCGAGTCTACTATAAAGTCACTGGCACAAATATGAACTTTCAGGCTTTAACAAAAAATCCGAGAGATCATACACTTTTAATTCAAACTAATCAAGAAAATGCAAACATTAAAGTACCAAGAACCATTAGGTGGTCAGATATCAGTCTACCTTTAGACTGGTGTTTAATTAATGAAAGTAAGCCAGTAGCTATCCATAATAGTCTAGTAAATTTAGATAATATAGAACAATATTTTGATGGGACTGTTAAAATTAATTTTGATCGTCCAGCTAGAAGGTCTTGTGAGTCAGTCCACTCATAAAAATCATTTGCTCATAGCAGAAATTCTTTTTCTGGATCCATACCAACCGATAGGATGGGTCAGGATCAAGAGTTAATTAATTCACTAGCCAATAGGAAATTAAAATCAGTAGACACTAGTTCATCAGTAACTCAACAAGAATTAATCAATGATTTGATCAATATAAAACTAAAATCAGTAGAAACATCCTCTCAAGTGACACATCCAGTCTATCATATATATATAGATATATATATATATAGATAGATATATAGATAGATATATATATATATAGATATATAGATATATAGATAGATATATATCTATCTATATATCTATCTATCTATATATCTATATATACAGAGAGCTTAAGGGGAGGGATCCCCATTTTTTGAAAAAAATGGGGATTAGGTGTGGGGCCCACTTCATATCAATTTTCAACGATCCGAACCGTCTATTTTGTTAGTCTCGATTCATAGATCATCCTTGCAAAAATTCAATTCAATCCGAAACCATTTGCCTATTTAATTATCAATATCAAATTTCATATTTTCTTATATAACAAAGTATTCGTTCATTTCCTTGAACCCAATTAGATGTCTTAAACATTTCCAATTTAGCTAATATTTTGCAAGAATGATCTATGAATCGAGACTAACAAAATAGACGGTTCGGATCGTTGAAATTAGATGTGAAGTGGGCCCCACACCTAATCCCCATTTTTTTCAAAAAATGGGGATCCCTCCCCTTAAGCTCTCTGTATATATATATATATATATATATATATACACACATAATATGAAAACAGTTATAAACATACTAACCCCCAGGTTTATATATAATGAAAACTACTAACATAATAAATGATAGGTTTTCTGAACTCTAGCATGCCATAAAACATCTCAACAGGTATAATGCGGAAAAACATAATATAAATCATCGCGTGTATCATCTCGTATATTGTCTCGTAAGCGCGGTGTACTGCTAGTAAGATCACTGAATTAAATATATTCTCCTGGCCCTATGCCAGCACTGTGGTCTTTGCGCCCGTAGCTAGAGATTACCAACTCTCGGCCCAATGCCTGCTCTGTGTCCCTCAGCCCGTAGCTAGGGATTATTTCTCCCGACCTATCTACTAACACTAGATCCTCGCCCCAGGCGGCATAGTGTCCACTAGGTATGCACAAATAGTTACGTCTCTCATAAATAACCACTTCATAGTATAAAGTCATCCATCATCTATACTATAAAGAGGGGTTTCTAAAACATGTCCTAGCATCCTATCGTCATCCATCAAATAGTCTACCAGTTCATGGTTTTTATAGAAAATACGATATATCAAACTATAGCTCAATATACGCTAACAATTAATTCCTCACCAAAAACACAAGACGAAAACCAACATATTCAATAAACATGCTTAACATAAAATCAGTTCATAAACTCGTAAGGCATGCAATTCATTTATGCAATTAAACAATAAAGTCATATAATTTTAGAAGAGGTCCACTCACAGTACTCCGTAGCAGTAGAGTTAAGCGGATAAGGATTACGAATTCCCTCACTAGCAACTTCACCTAAGCACAAAAAATGTAATAAATAAATAAAAGGATTTTCTAAAGGATTTGGGCTTGAACTAAATAAAATAAAGGATTTGGGTTGGATGGGTTAGGGTCTAATAGGTTAAAAGGGTTTAGGGTGAAGAAGGGTGGTTTGGGCTTAAACCCAACCCACACTTACACATATGCACAATACACACACACAGGGTCTGCACACACACACTGTGCAGCCCAAAACACACCTCACACACAAACACGGCCCATACAGGGCACGGCCCACAAGCCAATTAACCAAAAAGGGAAATGGGCTAGTTCCAAGACTGGGCTAAGGCCCGAGGTATTTGAGAAGGCCGAATGGCTTGGGTGGCTTGGGTGTAGTCGGGAAGAACACCGCCAGCTCCGGTCGACTGCAAACTACATTCTTAGACTCTGATTTAGGTATAAAAATGATTTAGGTATAAAAATGAAGGACTAGATGATAAGAGTAATTTTATACCTTCTATTTGCCGTGAAATGGCCGGAGGTGACCAAAATTTCCTTCGACACCCACCGGTTCGCCGGAAATGGGTGTGCCTTCCCTTGAGTCGATTTCGTTCTAAAACCTTGTAATTTAACAAGATAAACTTAATAAATCTCATCTAAACTTCACACTAGAATGAAAAGA
This sequence comes from Malus domestica, assembly GCF_042453785.1. Classification (NCBI taxonomy): domain Eukaryota; kingdom Viridiplantae; phylum Streptophyta; class Magnoliopsida; order Rosales; family Rosaceae; genus Malus; species Malus domestica. The sequence continues at coordinate 30,698,184 of NC_091675.1, forward strand.
AAGGTAAAATCGAACTTACCTTACCGGAAAATCAAAGGAATCTCGGCCGGAGAGTTCCTGGGTTCCATTGCTCCTTGCAGCGACGGGAGAGAGAGAGAGAGAGAAGGTTTGATAATAAGAATGGTTGATTTCCTTATGCAGGTACGCAATTGGGTGTGTGTGTGTGTTTCTAAGGGAAAAGATGAGAGAGCTGTAAAGAGTTTCGAAGAGAGAGAGAGATATACGGGATATGGAAGAAGGAGAGAGAGAGAGAGAGAGAGAGAGAGAGAGAGAGAGAGAGAGAGAGAGAGAGAGAGAGAGAGAGAGAGAGAGAAGGAAAGAAGGGTCACGGGGTCATGGGGTAGAGAGTTTAGTATGTTGCAACAATATCATAATGATAGTACTCACTAAGGCAATTTATACCATTTATTGGTATTAAGTACATAATTTATGCTTTACCCTTGCAAGGTTTACTTTAAACAATTTGAACCCTTCAAGGATTTTCTACACTTCATGACACATTCTCCTTTGAATTTTATACTGAGCAATTTGCTTCTATGTATACTTGAGAGATTTGCTTATGGAGATATGCTTCGGGCATATATATATAATTCTCCATTGAAATGAACAAGTTTCATAATAAGAAATCATGTTTCCAGGAGTGTATTACAATTTTAGGTTTCAATTAGGAACCATGTGTCATATATCATGTGAGTGAAATATTTCACTGTATTACAAATGCCGATATATAACCTTTTGGGTTCAACATCATTTGGTGATTTTGTTATAGGTCTATTTTTCCACGTTCTTACTAAATTGTAATGGAATTGCCTTTCTCCATTTTGATCAATTATTTTTCTTTTCGTCAACGAACAAAAAAATATGGCTCAATATCAATACAGCTCATTGATGAATGTAGTAGCTACTGTAAAACCAAAATTAAAATCGGTTATCACTAATTCGTGATCCCATAATTCTCACGTGCATGCGCATGCATATTTATAAGCATTTCATTACTTTGGATATCCTTGCCTCTTCAAGGGCTTTACATGTCTTTTCTAGGATAGTCATCTCTTATTTGATGAATTGTTTGGAGAGTTTGGATCATAACCTCCTCTAGAGCGTTATAGAGCTTAGATTTTTAATCTCCACTTCTAGGGAGTTGAATCATTGGAACCTATACATCGATCATGCTTCAGGCATAAGAAATATTAAAATTGCCATGTTCATGGATTAATCTTTTGGGACTTGAATTTGTGGGCGACTATCATGCTTAGGGCATGCAACAGTTTAGTAGTGCCAAGTCCATAGATAGTCTTATTAAGACTTCAATCCATGCGGCATCTTTGTAACTTGTTAATGCATTTGATAGTTTATTAGTAATTGTGAAGATTGTATTACCTTTACATCATCAGAATGATATAAACTGAGTTCTTATCTTTAGCTATGGTGGACTTTAGGTAGAGTTTGCTAGAGTTGTGAGTAGGATTCCCATCATTGAACTTTAGCTTTCCATTCACTTAGTCAGTCACTCATTTTCTCTATTTGAAATTATATGGGTGTATTGCTAATCATTCAACTTCAACCTCCTGCATAGCAGAAGTGGAGCACAGCCTTTGAATGGTCATTCAAAACATCACTTCTTAATAACTCATCCATGTTTGGCAACTTCAGTGTAAAAAGCCAACAACATACCAATTGTTTTGTGACGTTTGTGACTTGAAACTCGACTCCAACAACAGTTGAAGATGAGTACTTGAGAGCAATACGAGGTAAGATATTAGGCAAAGGTCCCAGGTAATCAGTTCCAGACTGAAAGTTTGATTTCAGATTCTGACTGATTGTTTTCTTTCTCCCTGTCTTGCAGGCAAGAACAAGGGCAAAGGAAAAGATAAGGAAAAAACATGATATGAAATATTTTTGCTCTTGAAGAAAAAAAGTAAAAGGATTTGATAATGCTGTAAAACTTCTCGATCAAATTTCTTGCTCAAAAAATGAGTTTGGCATTTTGAGGGACTTGGTTGAAGAGGTATTCTCAGATAGAAGGAAGACTAAGTATTTTGTGAGACTTGGTTGAAGATGCATTCTCGACGAGGAAGAAAAGTTAGACATTTTAGAGCTCTGCCTTGCCACAGAGGACAAAGGTCGACATATAGGGATTTCCCAAAAATAGCAGGTAGTGGTGCTGTTGGGACTATCCCTTTCACGTTTGTTGGCAACAGTGGTGTAGTTGGTACAGTAAAATCCACGCATTTCAACTTTGTCAGAGATATTTTGGCAGAGTTATCCTTGATATCCAAAAAAGCTGAGAATGTGACTGAGAAGTGCCAATGAAATTAATTCAGGAAAATCTAGCTTTTGAACAAGTGGTCGTGTTGCCTTTTCTTTTATAAAGGGATCGATTGTATCCAAAAGCACGCTCAGAAAGTTGCCCGCCGTGAAAATTGCTTTTGTTGTATTTATGAGATTTCACTTTATCTGACATCCTTTTCTTTCATCTTTTTTGAAAATGGCTTGCCCATTTGACCGTTGGTTTGATTTGAATGTTGTCGAAAATGCAGATGTGCTTCTTCAGGACAATATTTGGCGCCCATCCTTCTTATCCTCTAATGGTCCTCTTAAGGTAAGGAACTCTGTGATGAAGAATGATATAACTGCTGCAGCAGTAGCTAAGAACATTCTCACTCCCAAAGACAAAAGAATACTCTAAAAAAGGTTTGATGAATTGGTTGTTCAAGATTCTTTGACTTTTAGTATTTAATGTGTGAGTTCTATATCCAACATGGGCTAACATCTACTTGTTCGAACTCGCCAAGTTGAATCATTAATGGCATGTGGTAAGTCTTAGACAAGATATTAGAGGACTCAAGCACGAGAATAGTGAATTGCACATACTTGCAAATAATTACTTGACGAGTATGAAAAGAAAGCTAGACCAGCTATAGGAATCCGAAAGTCAGATTCAAAGTGACCATCAGAGGTTCGTGGCTTTATTCTGAAGGCATCCATTGCTTCCACCGTCTGGAGTTCTACCAAGTAATGAGCCTTCAAATGATCATCCTCTGGTGTCTCATCCTTCTAGAGTTTTGCCAAGTACTGAGGCTTCACATGATCAATCTCTAGTGCCTTCCTCTTCTGGGTTTCTGCCAAGTACTGAGGCTTCACATGATACTGCCAAGTACTGAGGTTTCACATAAGCTTGTGAAGGCTCCCCTTGTTTTGTTTGTTTTTGTAGTTGTAACTCATGTGTATGCACGTGTGTGTGTATATATATATATACAAAAGTTCCCTTTCTTCTGGTTTTTTACATGCCTGAAACTTCTAGTTCAATTTGTTAAATATATGAAAATATGGAAACTTATGGTTTCATTAATATGAATCAATGAAGAAACAATGAAAACTTCTAGCTCCATGAATATGATTCAATGAACTTTTAAGCAAAGATGTTTTCTAAAATCATATGCTTACACATGAATTCTCAGGCATCATGAATCCATGAAAATATTTGTTGCTTATGATGTTGATGGTAACAAAATCGAGTTTTGCTAAGTTCTCTATTTTCTTATTAAGTTCACCATTTCCTTATTCCAAAGGGAAGAAAATGTGGAATGACAGAACTTGCAAACAAAAGTGTTAGAACTTCGAGTTCTTCACATTATTTATATTTTGAACTTCAGGTCAAAACATTATACATATGTACTCAAAATTTATTCTCGATATCGACATCATTAGAACCTGTAGGTTCATATTTTTGGAATTCCTGTCCATACTTAATTTGTACATGGATTAAGGAACTTATGGTCGCCATTTACATGAATCGAGGAACTTCTAGCCCTCATTTTAATTTAGTTAAGGAACTGTTGCTCTCTTAGTTGATTCAAAAACTTCAGGTTCTGATTTTTGATCAATTCGGGTCCGATCTTTTTATGTGATGAGGATCAAAGAAATTTAGACCCGATCTTTTTTATATGATGGAGATCAAGGAACTTCAGGTCCAATCTTTTTATATGATGGAACTTCAGGTCCAATCATCTTATATGATGAGGATCAAGGAACTTTGGGTCTTGTATATACTCATCATAACAAAACTGTAGTGCAAAACAAAATTAAAGCATATGGCTATAATTCCAGCCACTATAAATAAATTGCTTTAAATAAGCAATGCTTGTGACAAGGGCTTTAATTCAACACCATTCACATAAGTATCAAAAACTTAATGATAATAATTGTTAGGGTAAATTACACAAAATTACCTCAACTATATGCTAAATCACAATCTCATACCTTATATTTTAAACATTGCAACGTCATTCCTTAACTTATGAATTCGTTGCAATGTCAGACCTCTGTTAAATTTTCTGTCAATTTAACTATTAAATGATGATGTGGCAAGAGCGGGCCCTCTGCTTCACCAATTCGAATAAAAAAAATTAATTAATTAATATTTTTTATTCAACAATTAAAATTTTTAATTAATTTACTTAATAATTTAACAATCTTGAAAAAACAAAACACAATTTAACAATTAAAAATTAATTTTAAAAATTAAAATCTCTCCTCCTTGCTCCTTAGAAATCATCCCCTTCTCATTTCCCGATCCTTATGCCAATTTCAGCACCAACGACAACTTCAGGTACAACTTCTCCAAATCCTCCACCTCCTCCTCCGTCACCTCCCTCAAATCCTTCAAAGCCTCCCTCCCCGAGAACCCCCAAATCTACGACCTCTCCGAGATCCACTCCACCACCTCCAACTTCCTCGCCCGCCGCCGCCTCTCCTGCTCCTCCTGGCATTGCTTCCTTCACTCCAAAGACATTGTCATCTTCCAGCGCAAATCTGGCCTCCCTATCTCCCTCCCCGACCTCGAGCGCCGCCTCTCCCTCAACTCCAAATCCTACTACTCCAGCCTTATCAAGATCCTAGGCGCCTCCCTCTCCTGCATCTACCTCGTCTACGAATTCGTTGTCGGCGCCAACCTCTCCGACTGCCTCCGTAACCCGAAGAACCTGAGCTACACCATCCTGTCATCGTGGCTCTCCTAGATGCAGATTGCTACCGAGCTCGCCCACGACTTCGATTACATCCACCATCCACAAAGGGGGACGATTTTTGGGGAGAATTGTTATCCTCATGCATGATTCCTGGGGGTTGGTTGTTAAATTCTTAAATAAAAAAATTAATTTTTTATTTCAGTTAGCGAAGCAGTGAGCCCCGCTCCGGCCACGTCATCAATTAACACCCAAATTAACAGAAAATGTAACGAAAGTCTGACAATGCAACGAATTCATGAGTTGAGGTATGACATTGAATGTTTTATACATGAGGTATGAGATTGTGATTCGACCCATAGTTAAGGTAGTTTTGTGTAATTTATCCTAATTGTTATTATAAGAAGGGCGATGGTGCCGCGTCATTCACATATATATTAATGTATGATGGGGGATTATTCCACCAATCATATTAATAACAATGATAAGGAAAAAGTAAATATTAACTTACTATACTTCCCTTTTTTCCTCTTTTGTCAACAGTTTAGTACGTCTAATGTTTCTTTTCTTTTTCCCTAAATGCATGGCACCATGATTTCCACCTTTTAAATTTTGAATAAAAGAAATCTGGTGAGATTTTTGTACAAGTCTTAAGCTACTGTCTTTTGTGTAGACTTGTGCCACTTAACTTTGAATCACTTGTTTTCTTTTCACATGTCATTCGCGGCCAATAATAATAGTTATATAATCAAATGTATGTTTGCTTTACGAAAATTAGTCGTACAAAAGTATGAAGATAAAGTAAAAAGATTTTCTTATCTGTGAGATTCTAGCCGACAGAGGTGAGAGGTAGGTAGTGCTTTACCGGGTTTATGGCGTTGTGTTTTCCACATATATGAGAGATCTTCTTGTTGATAACGAGTTGTGAAATTGAGGATATGTGTGCAATGGAACATAAAGTAAATAAAGCACAATATTTACGAGGTTCAGCAACTGTGCCTATGTCCTCGGGCTAGCAGTAGTACTTTATTTCATTATTTGAAATAATAGGAGTACAATAATAACTCTCACTATTTGCTCTTCTCTTTCTAGCCCAACTCACTGGTAATTTCTTCTGCATCTCTCTTCTTTCCTCTTCTCTTCTCTCCCTTTGATATTGAATTATGAGTTTACAATGAACGGATGAACCTCATTTTATAGATTTTTTCATCTGACAAAATAATGTAGCAACACTATTCACTTTATACGATTTTTTTTCAAATAAATAGTACATAAAGTAATCCATCTCATTTTTATTCAAATGACTAGTAAAGAACTATTCATGTGATGCGGTCCATCCACATATTGCATTACAACAAATCAGCATTATTTTCCTCAACTTTGAAAGTACGGGTGGTGAGTCTTAATTTGCACCCGTAAATATGGCTGTTAGGTTGCCCAGGCTTTCAAATTTGCTCATATCATTTGAAATGAACTTACCAAGAAGACTAAGCCAACTGAACCACCTCAACAACTTCATGTCTTCTTCTCAATCCTTTACTGAGTTTTACTCTTCTCTGATTCAACAATGCATACACACAAGGTCGTTGATGGACGTTGGAATTGTTCAGACCCATATGATCAAATCCGGTTGCATTCACCTCTCTGTAGGCAACAAGCTCGTCGATGCGGGCTTGAAGTGTGGGAGCATTAGCTATGCACGCAAACTGTTTGATGAATTGCCTGAGAGGCACGTTGTCATATGGAACTCGATGATATCTTCTTATGTTGGCCGTAAAAAGAGTAAGGAAGCAATTGGGTTGTATGAGAAGATGGTATTGGATGGAGTTTTCCCAGATGAGTTCACGTTTTCGAGCGTTTTCAAGGCTTTTTGTAATCTGGGACTTGTGAATGAAGGGCGGAGGGCTCATGGGTTGGCAGTGGTTTTGGGTCTGGAGGTGTCGAACGTGTTTGTTGCTAGTGCTCTTGTTGATATGTACGTGAAGTTTGGGAGAATGAAGGATGGGCGGTTGGTGGCTAATCGTGTTGTGGATAAGGATGTTGTTTTGTTTACAACGTTGATTGTTGGTTACTCTCAGCATGGTGATGATGGTGAAGCTCTAGCTGTTTTCAGGAACATGATCAAGGGAGGAATTAAGGCTAATGAATATACTTTTGCTAGCATCTTGATCTCTTGTGGGAATTTAGATGATTTATCTAATGGTAAAGTGGTCCATGGTCTTGCTATCAAGTCGGGTTCTGAACTTGCTGTGGCTTCACAGACATCACTTTTAACTATGTATGCTAGATGTGGATTGATTGATGATTCTCTAAGGGTTTTTAAAGGGTTTCTGAATCCAAACCAGGTAACTTGGACATCTCTTATTGTGGGTCTTGTAAGAAATGGAAGAGAAGAGTTGGCTTTGACAAAGTTCAGAAAAATGATCCGCAGTTCAATAGTTCCGAATTCTTTCACGTTATCTAGTGCTCTTCAAGCAAGCTCAAGCCTTGCCATGATCGATGAAGGAAAACAAATCCATGCTATGGTCACAAAATTTGGATTGGACAGAGACGTATATGCTGGTGCTGCTCTCATTAACTTGTATGGGAAATGTGGAAGTACAGAAATGGCAAGGTCTGTTTTTGATGACTTAATCGAAATTGATGTGGTATCCATGAACTCCATGATATATAGTTATGCCCAGAATGGATTTGGACATGAAGCACTTCAACTTTTCAGTGGAATGAAAGACTTGGGACTTGGGCCAAATGAAGTAACAATTTTGAGTGTTCTCTTGGCGTGCAACAATTCAGGGTTGGTTCAAGAAGGCTGCCAAATCTTTGCTACTGTTACGAATAATCATAATATTGAGTTGACAGTAGATCACTATGCTTGCATGGTTGATTTGCTGGGGCGTTCTGGGAGACTTCAAGAGGCCGAAGCACTAGTGAAACAAGTCAGGAATCCAGATGTAGTATTATGGAGAACACTGATAAGTGCATGTAAACTTCACGGAGAGATCGAGATGGCAGAAAGAGCTTCTAATAAAATGCTTGAACTTGCTCCAGGTGACGGGGGGTCTCATATCCTGTTGACAAATGTTTATGCTTCAACCGGTAATTGGAGTCAAGTCATTGGGATGAAAAGCACACTGAGGGATATGAAATTCAAGAAGAATCCTGCAATGAGTTGGGTTGATGTAGACAGGGAGGTTCACACTTTCATGGCTGGAGATTTGTCGCATCCAAGATCGAGAGAGATAAATGAAACGTTAGAAAATTTGACTGACAGGGTAAAAATTTTGGGTTATATTCCTGATACAAGATTTGTGTTGCAAGATTTGGATGAGGAGCACAAGGAGAGGTCTTTGCACTCTCACAGTGAGAAGCTAGCTATTTCGTTTGCTCTGTTGATGAGTAGTAATAAGGATACTGTTATCAGGATATATAAGAACCTTAGAGTCTGTGGGGACTGTCATTCCTGGATAAAATTTGTCACCAAAGTTATCGGGAGAGAAATAATCGCTCGGGACGCCAAGAGATTCCATCATTTTAAGGATGGATTTTGTTCCTGTGGAGACTATTGGTGAATACAAATTATACAATTCAGATGTATACAAGGCTCCATTGTGCAGTTGTCGATTTTACTGTTAGATGGGCAAGGTTATTGATCTTGTCTTCTGATTGATTGGCTGTAACTAATCACTTTGAATTCCCTGTGTGGGAAGCTGCTCCCACTTGATTGATCTTCATCCTAGATGGGGCATTAGTTCTTTCTCTCGTTCCTGAATTGATTGGAATGAATGTATATTCTCAGTATTTGAGTCATTCAAGGATGCTGGACATCAGGTATGTACTTAAATTACAAATCAGGTATGTACTTAAATTACAAAATGATTTGTGGTTCCTAGTTGACATAGCAAAACTGATATGAAGCCTTTATGGTTCCTAACTGGAATAGCAATATTAATATGAAACTTAATTGCTATCCTAGAAGTGTAGCAAAATTGATATGCAACTTAATTGCTATCCTCGAAGTGTTTGCTAGGAGTGTATTACACCTATGGATTATTGATGACAAAATTCCTAGGGAATTGTTATTGGCACTCCAAAAATCTCATTTTGCACTCCAAACTTTCTATAATTAGAAAGAAAAATACACTTGTGAGGAGTGTAGAATGAGATTTTTGGAGTGTAAATAACAGTTCCCAATTCCTAAACCTTGTTTTCTAATTAACTCGTTGTCAGTTCATCAACAGTTGCATGGCAAGCTATAGACCAATTATTTTGTACACATGGTAGTTCTTCACTGCTAATTATGGGTGAGGACCTCTGTAGAAATCTGTTTAATGTAGAGAATAGCCAATTGCCAATTGATTATACAGCTGCAAAGATGAGTTTCGGAGGAGTAATCATATGTTGCACACACCAAATGTGATTAAATTTTCAAACTAAAGAACCCCATTTATAAGCAGTAGGGTACATGAGTCTTCAACTCTCTGCATGAAAAAAATTCTTCTGTTTGTTTCAAGTTTCACACCATGCGTCCTTCAATATAATACAGTTGCTAACAACATAAGCACTAATTATGCACTGATTGTTCTATCTGATACCTAAATGGGTCTTGTACCATAATACATGAGCACCCCAAATATGCTCTGTGTAGTTTGGTTTTTGACATTCGGTTTTTCTCAAACCAAGATAGCCAAAGCTGCGAATTTTATGAACAGTTACCATGGCAATAAAATTGAGTCCACTTGTGCACTCACTTGAAGTGAAGAGCTTCTTTTGGCCTCCCCAACAGAGATAATACTGTGGCTGAGATATGCCTCGAGGACAGCCCTGCTTCTTCAAGCTGATCCTGTGGTGCTCCATGATCAATGTATCTGTCAGGGAGTACCATTGCTCTCAACTGCAAAGAAAAATCCCAGAATTTTATGGCCGACAAAGAGATAAAGAGACTAAAAGAACAAAAATCAGTGATGTTATGAGAATAATAGGAAATATAGTACCTTAAGCGGTCCATCTAGAATACCACTTAAACTTAGGAAGCGGGATACATGAGATCCAAAACCTCCGATTGAACCTTCTTCCACTGTAATAAGAATTTCATGCTCCTTAGCCAATTGCTTGATTAGTTCAGTATCCAGAGGTTTGCAAAATCGTGCATCGGCTACTGTAACTGATATGTCCCTGGTTTTCAGGTTGTTTGCAGCTTTTACACATTGTTGAACTATGGAACCATATCCCAAAATTGCTACTCTACTGCCTTCCATCAATATTCTTCCCTTACCAACCTATTCAATATTGGTCAATGAATTTCAGCTGTCTATTTTGTATACTCACTCAATAACTTTGAATTTTTTTAATACTAACCTCAAGTGCGGTTCCTTTGTTATTAGCAGGAAGAAGTGCTCCAATACCATTGCCTCTAGGAAATCTGAAGCAGCTAGGTCTATCATCTATGGCTGCTGCTGTGGCGACCATGTTCATCAGTTCAGCTTCATCAGATGGAGCCATTACCACCATGTTGGGCAAGCAAGCCATGTATGTGATATCAAATGCTCCACAATGGGTGGGCCCATCTGCACCAACCAAGCCAGCTCGATCCATTGCAAAGCGGACAGGTAGTTTTTGAAGATCTACATCGTGAATCACCTGTATACCCATTATAAATCATTAGTGCCATATGAAGCAGTGATTTTGTCAAAAACTTTAGATTTCAAAAGTACACTACCATCACCATTCCTTTCTATCAGCTCACCTGATCATATCCTCGTTGCAGGAATGATGAGTAGATAGCACAGAATGGCTTCAGACCTTCTGCAGCCAAACCAGCTGCAAATGTAACAGCGTGTTGCTCAGCGATTCCCACATCAAAACAACGATCTGGAAACTTCTTCTGGAAATAATTTAGACCAGTGCCACCGCCCATTGCTGCATGAATGGCTACAATCTTGTCATCTATTTCAGCTTCCTTAATCAGCGATTCAGCAAAGTACTGGGTATACGAAAGTGTAGGGGATTTGGTCTTAAATTGCTTGCCGGTTTGTGGGTCAAACTTGACAACACCTGAAAATACAGGGAAATAAAATAAGGATCATCATAAGATTCCTTATCTGATTACTGGGATCATAAAGTTCTGACTCATACCATGCATTTTGTCAGCTGCTGCCTCAGCTGGAGGATAGCCCTTTCCTTTCTCTGTCATGATGTGGATTAAAACCGGCCCCGGGGCCGGCATGGCTTTCACTCTCTGGAAAATGGTGACTAAGTCTGCAACATTGTGCCCATCAACTGGACCGATATAATATAACCCAAGCTCCTCAAAGAGAGTGGATCCAGAAGCGCTTATCATTCCCCTTGCATACTCGTCTACTTTTGCTGCAACTTCATGTGTTTGGCCTCCAATTTGCTTCGTAATACTCTTCGAAAGATATTTTTCGGAGTCAGGTTTTTTGAAATAAGTTGAACAGGTCAGAATAGGAAGAATCACAATTTGCAAGATTAAAGGTTTACTTTTGCAGACTCGCGAAGTTTGCGGAACTGGGTGCTTGCTTGGAGCTTGGTTAGAGCGCTGCTGAGGGCCCCAACGGGCTTTGCAGGGCCATCAAGAGTGGCGGTGGGTAAGGAGACTTGCTTATTGTCATTCAATATGACGATCAGGTTAGAATCAAGGTATCCTGCGTTATTCATGGCTTCGTATGCTTGCCCTGCAGTCATGGCTCCATCTCCAATCACTGAAATGATAGTGTTATTCTTCCCAAGTAGGTCTCTTGCCACTGCCATGCCTGTCATAAAGTTTTCGAGGAAACAAAGGTGAGATGAAATTCGCAAATTATCCATTTACTGTCTTGGACATGTATTTTAAAGTCGAGATTGAAATGGGGTTCTCGGGTTGGGAGGTGGTTAAGGTGAGAAATAGGTACCTAAACCAGCAGAAATGCTTGTAGAACTATGGCCTGCACCGAAAGCATCATAAACGCTCTCATCCCTCTTAGGGAAACCGGCAAGACCTGACGTTTTCCTAATTGTGTGTATCTTGGACCTCCTTCCTGTAAGAATTTTATGAGGATACGCCTGCACAAGTAATTGCTTCTCAGAACTATTGAGTAGATCGGTACAATTTAACGTCTTTTGATCAATAAGTTAAAACAGTATTTTCTTTTCAATCAAATTATTAATGAATGTTAATTTCTTGCACCTGATGACCAACATCCCATATGATCTTGTCGTCGGGCGTGTTGAACACATGATGCAGTGCCACTGTCAGCTCCACCACACCTAAGCTTGAACTGAGATGCCCACCTGACTGTGAAACACTGTAAACAATATCTACTCTCAGCTCTGCTGCTAGTTGTTCAAGATCCTGTGGAAAATAACAGCGTAAAAATCAACCACTACAAGAAAACAGGGCATTAGTGACGAAATTATATTATATGTAACTTGATCTGTTGTTTTAGAAGTGAGTTTATTATCTGTGTTGCCAGCCTACCTCTGTGGAGAGATTCTTCATGTGAGCTGGGTAATTGACTGTGTCCAGCAATGGCGTGCCCGGTTTTTCACCAGAGAAATCGATCTTCCATCCATCCTTTTCTTTTCTGATCAACTTGCAGTCCTCACCATCTGAGTTACCAGCTGAAGCCTTCACACAAAGCTGCCACAAATGATAAAAAATAAATAAATAAATAAACCATTGAAGCATCAGAAGAAACCATTCATGAATATATCCGAAAGCAAAAAACAACAGGGAAATGCGAAGAAGAACACAGCATGATAATATTGACATGTAATATTATTATTATTCTACTAAACCTGTTGTCTGCAACTGTGATTCAGTTTTGGAGCTGGAGGATTGAGGCATGAACACAGGTACTGATTTGGTCTAATGGATACGCCGGAGACCGCCATTGCTGACCGAACCCAGCTCAGAATCAATGAGGAGGGCGAGGAGGAGGTTGGGAGAATTATGAAGACACGGAGAGGGGACAAGAAACAAGTTTATATAGTTGGTGATGCAACGGAAGAGGCACCTACGTGGCAAAAATAATACAGTTGCTCTACTGTTTCTGTTTAATTTAAATGAAAATGATATTCATTGTTGTCTAGAAATTGGCAATAACTGCTAGTACTCTACCCAAAATTTCTGGTCGGCACAGTTGCAAAAGTTACTCTCCACAACCTTCTCTACGTACTTATGTATTTTATTTGGGCGTCAATCCACAATTGAGCGCCAAAATTTCATATTTGAGACCCAAGGATAAATGGGAAATTTTAAGGGGATAAATAAAAATATGTTCAACGATTTTTGTTAATTTTTTGAAAAAGGAAGATGATTTTTCGTTTCCGTTTTCTTACAAAAAGTCTTTATGGCGAACCATTTCTTTTTTTTTTCACGTTGCATGCATAAAAACTAATGCATTGGTAGAAGAAATTAACACACATTTCTATAGCAGTCATAAATGTAACAAGCTGCAACAACAACCAAATCTTATTTCACTAAATAGGGTCGGCTATATGAATCTCGTTGGGTTTGATTATTAGTTATGAGAATGTGGTGGAAGATGCCCTTTCAAGTATACAAGGAGGAATTCAAAATACCTTAGTGGAGCCTTCTTGTTCTACTTTTCAGCCCAATCACATAATCAAAAGGGGATTTTATTGGCAAGCTATGAAGAAGGATATTAGGAACTTTGTGGCTAAATGCAACATCTGCCAGCAAACTAAGTTTGAATCCATAGCTCATCTTGGATTGTTGCAACCATTGCATATCCATCAGAAGGTGGGGACTAATATTAGTATTGGCTTCATAGTAGGACTGCCCAATTGCAAGGGAAGATCTGTTTATTTTGTGACTCTTTCCTGCCAACTCCATGGACTGCCGAGTTTCATTGTGAGTGACAGGGATTCTGTGTTTATTAGTGCATTTTGGGGAGAATTTTTAAAGTTGCAGGGTTTTAATTAAATTGTGTATCAGTTCTGCTTATCATCCTTATGATGGCCAAACTGAAGTTATTAATAGAAGTTTGGAAACATACTTGAGGTGCTTTGGAAGGGAGGGGGGACTCCTAAGAGATGGGTGCACTGGCTACCTTGGGTTGAGTGGCGCTTCAATACTACTTATCATACATCCTTTTAAGTTCACTCCTTTTGAACTTGTGTATGGATATTCATCACCATACATTGCACCATATGAAGTAGGTAATGCAAGAGCAGGATGAACGCCAGAGTAAATCTACCCTTGTGTATGGATATGCTAGCTGTCCTTAGGCACAATTTGGAATTGCTTCAAAATAGGATGAAAATGCGAGCTAATAAAAAGCTGACTGAAGGCTTAGGTATCTAAGGGCTTTTGACTCTCACTGCATTCGTGTGACAGTCTTTCTTATCTTTTATTTTCTTATGAACGCCAGAGTAAATCTACCCTTGTGTGAAATTCGTTTCTCAAAAAATTAACAATTTTGCTTGCTTGATTGGCAAAGATATTATACTCACCTTTCATAATTTTCTTTTTTTTTTCTTCATAATTTTGATATGTTCTCGTTATTCTCTTATTCTTTTTCGGTTTTAATTTTTGTTACTGGTTGCCTCAATGCGTCCTATTGTATACAAAGCGATAAAGGGGACATTAATTAATGTTGGTTATTAGTTAACCTAACAGCTTGGTGTCGTTTACCCAAAAAAAAAAAAAAAACAGCTTAGTGTCAAGTGAAAGTTAGGTACCTGTTTATTCAAGTCATTGTGTAGTCTTATTCATCAGTAATGAGAAATCGTACTGCGTTAATTTCCTCGCATTAATTCTGTATCTCTCACCATCTCACTCGTGTTCCACGGTCCAACATGCATGGCGGCATTTGCTTTTCACATTATATGTTTCTCGTTTGGCTCGTCTTATTTGAGTGTATTATTATTTTAGACTTATTACTTGGATTTGTCTTGAAACTGTCATTTAGTCTCAGTTTGCTCTATGAAATGCCATTTCTGCCTCATTTAAGTCTCAGTTTACCTCATTTTCATCTGTTCCATCAAATAAATGTTAAATTAAGGGGTAATATGGACATTTACTTTTGACACAGTTCCTTGCCTCCAACTTGCCTGCTGAACAATCCCAATTCCGTTTTCAATAACTCTAATTCAAACCCCCGTCTATTTCTCTTGCATATAGGTGTGGAGCTGAAGTTGCAGCTGTTGGAAAAGCAAGTAATGAGTTGTGTTTTAAAAGCAAATAATTGGTTGTGTTTCAAAATCTAATTCAAGTCAGTCATTGAATCCCACAGTTGCAACTACAGCTACACATCAATCCCCAAGAGAGACAAACGAGAGTTTGAATTAGAGTTATCAACAAAATGGAATTGGGATTGTTTTAGCAGGCAAGTTGGAGGCAGGGGCGGATCCACAGTGGGGTCGTCGGGGTCGCACGACCCCTTGGAAACCATGGAAGCAACCTTGAAGCTCCCATATGCGACCTCTTGGAGCTGGGGTCGTCGGGGTCGTCGGGGTCGGACTCGCACGCCAAGTGTTCGACAGAAATCCTGAACGAAGCTCGGCAGGAAGAGGAAGAAGAAGCAGCGCGCGCTGCTTCTTTTTTTTCAAAACAGACGGGCAAAACGGCGTCGTTTTGGCCCAGGAATTTTTTTTAAATGACCTGGCCAAAACGGCGTCGTTTTGGGCCAGGCCGAACAAAAAATATATATATATATAATTCCCACCGTGTCCCCCCCCAGTCCCAGCCTTCCTATTCCTACCCGACTCCTATACAATCAAAAGCCCCAATTTTTCATCCTCCAACCCTAACTCAATTCCCCCAAACCCTCAACTCCTCTCCTCCCTTGCTGCTGCTGCCCCCAAACCCTCAACGTCAACTCCATCTCCTCCCTTGCTACTCCTTTGCTAGCGGCTCCAACTCCATCTCCTCCCTTTGTTTATATTGTGAGTATTTATTTTGAATATTTTGTATATGTAGAATATATTTAATTAATTGAAATTCAATTCATATTTATTTTGTGAGTTTTTATTGTTAGTTTTTATTGATGGTTTGTTTATATTGATGATTTGTTTATATTGTGAGTTTTTATTGGTTTGTTTTTATTGATGGTTTGTTTATATTGATAGTTTGTTTATATTGTGATTTTTTATTTTCATTATTTTGTATATGTAGAATGCAAGATGAGATATTTAATTTAATTGAAATCCAATTCATATTTATTTTGATTATGTTTATGGTTTGTTTATATTGTGAGTATTTATTTTGAATATTTTGTATATGTAGAATATATTTAATTTAATTGAAATTCAATTCATATTTATTTTGATTATATTGATGGTTTGTTTATATTGTGAGTTTTTATTTTCATTATTTTGTATATGTAGAATGCAAGATGAGATATTTAATTTAATTGAAATCCAATTCATATTTATTTTGATTATGTTTATGGTTTGTTTATATTGTGAGTATTTATTTTGAATATTTTGTATATGTAGCAAGCATTATTATGGAACGGTTTTTTAAGAGAAAGTCATCATCGGGTTCGGGTAGTTCGAATAATGTTGATAGTTCAAATACTGTTGGTAGTTCAAGAACTCCAAGTTCAAGACAAAGTCAGTTAGATGATGTTTTGGGTAATCTTCAAGCGGATCCTGGATTAAGAACTCGAATAATAGATTATGACGCTAATATGAGAGATGAGGTCCGAAGATTATATCTACAAAAAGGACCTTGTCAACCTAGAGGTCATAATTTCCCAATAACTAATATGTCGGGAATTAATCGACGCTTCATTCCCCAATGGTTTGATGAGTTTGATTGGTTGGAGTATAGTGTATCTAAAGATGCGGCATTTTGTCTCTATTGCTATCTCTTTAAAACCAATTTTGAACAAGTGGGTAGTGAAGCTTTCACTGGAGATGGATTTAAGAATTGGAAGAAAGGGAGAGAAAGATTTAAGATGCATGTTGGACCGGTTGGGAGTGTTCATAATAAGGCTAGAGAAGCTGCTACAAATTTGATGAATCAAGCTACACATATTGAAACGGCAGTGAGCAAACACTCTGACCAAGCTCGTAAGGCTTATCGCACATGCTTGATTGCTTCAATCAAGTGCACTAAGTTTTTATTGCGACAAGGTCTTCCTTTTCGTGGCCATGATGAAAGTGCCACTTCAAGCAATAGGGGAAATTACTTGGAGTTATTGCAATTCCTTGCAGATAATAATGATAAAGTTAGAGAAGTTGTGATGGAAAATGCTCCGGGGAATCTCAAATTACTAGCTCCTTCCATTCAAAAAGAAATTGTGAATTCATGTGCCCTTGAAACACTTGATGCTATCATGGATGGTCTAAAAGATAGATTCTTTTCAATTTTGGTGGATGAAGCACGTGATGTGTCTGTGAAAGAGCAAATGGCTATGGTGTTGCGTTATGTGGATGACAACGGACATGTAATTGAAAGATTTGTGGGTATCCAACATGTTACCGACACTACTTCAAGTTCACTAAAGGATGCTATTGACACATTGTTTTCTCGCTACGGTTTGAGCATTTCCAAGCTACAAGGACAAGGTTATGATGGTGCTAGCAATATGAGAGGTGAGTTGAATGGCCTTAAAACAAAGATATTGAGAGAACAACTTTGTGCATATTATGTTCATTGCTTTGCTCATCAACTTCAACTAGCTCTTGTTGCCGTAGCAAAGAATAATATAGACATTGCCTCTTTTTTTGCAACGGCTAATAATGTGGTTAATCATGTTGGAGCATCTTGTAAGCGGCGTGATTCACTTAGAGGGCAACTTCAAGAAGAGCTTGTGATAGCTTTTGAAAATGATTGTCTTATAACAGGGCGAGGCTTAAATCAAGAAACAAGTCTCAAACGTGCCGGTGACACACGATGGAACTCACACTATGGTACCTTGATTAGCATCATTTCTATGTTTTCATCCGTGGTTCATGTGCTTCAAATGGTTATTGATGATAATCCCAATGAAAGTGCGGGTGAAGCAAATACGTTAATGAGAGTGATACTTACTTTTGAGTTTGTGTTTCACCTTTTCTTGATGAAAGTCATATTGGGACTCACAAATGATTTGTCACAAGCATTGCAAAGGAAAGATCAAGAAATTGTGAATGCAATGGCTTTAGTGAAATCATGCAAGGAAAAACTATATTGGATGAGGAATAATGGGTTCGATGCATTGGTTGATGAAGTATCTTCTTTTTGTGAAAAACATCATATTGATGTTCCTAACATGGAAGAGGCATTTATACTTCCAGGGAGGTCAAGGCGTTATGCTCCAATAAAGACAAATCGTCATCATTATCGTGTGGAGCTCTTTATTTATGTCATTGATGAGCAAATTACGGAGTTAGAGGATCGCTTTAATGAGGTAAATACCGAGTTGCTTATTTGTATGGCATGTTTGAGTCCGAAAGATTCATTTGTAGCTTTTGATAAACCAAAGTTACTTCGTCTTGCTCAATTTTATCCTCAAGACTTTTCGGATGAAGATCGTTTGGCACTTGAAGATCAACTTGAGATTTATATTCATTATGTGTGTTCCAGTAGTGATTTCTCTCAATTGGAAGGGATTGGTGATCTTGCAAAAAAAATGGTGGAGACAAGGATGCATCAAGTATTCAATTATGTATATTTGCTCATTACATTGTCTTTAGTTTTACCAGTTGCAACTGCTTCAGTGGAGAGAGCATTTTCTATCATGAATATTGTTAAGGGTCCACTTAGGAACAAAATGGGAGATCAATGGTTGAGTGATAGCTTGCTTGTTTATATTGAGAGAGATATTTTTGCTTGTATTGAAAATGAAGCTATAATGCTTCGTTTTCAAAATATGAAACCTCGTCGTGGACAATTATAGTTTGTAATATTGTTTCCATTATGAATTATGAATGAAAGTACTATGATTTCATTTTCAATATGTTTTTCCATCCTAAATTTTTATTTGAACTTTTACACTGCGACCCCTTGGGGTAAGATTCCTGGATCCGCCACTGGTTGGAGGTAAAGAATTGTGTCAAAAATAAAATGTCCATACTACCCTTTAATGTAACATTTATTTGACGGAATGGATGAAAAGGGTTAAATAGAAACTACATGAGAAGAAAATGATAGTTTCATGAGGCAAAGTGAGACAAAACCAATTTCAAATGATAAAATGAGACTAAATGACAATTTCAGTAGGTAAATCAATTATTAAGCCATTATTTTATACAGAGCAAAATATGAAGAGAATGATTTTGGGCTATTTTCTATGATGCTTCTCGGGATGGAATACTCCCAATTTTTAAGCGCTGAATCTTTGTTTAAAAATATAAAAATCAAGATTTGATCGTTATAAAACTTAGATTATTTTATATTCTGGAGCGACATAAAATTTTTAAGATTTTGGCACTATAAATTTCAATCAGACTGCATTGTCAGAGTTTTTATCAGTACATTTGGTAAATTATAAAAGACAGTAATAATTTTCTTTTCCTGGATAAGGAAGGGAAGGTGTGAATATGCGGACAACAACATCAACTCAGTCGTTGATTTGTTATTAATAATTAGTGCAAGATTTCCATTTTATGATAATGATTTATGTGACTGGTACAAAATTTTCCTGATAACGATGAAATTTTCTTTTGGAAATGAAACCTTATTAAAAATGATTAAGAATTTTAAAACATTTGTGTCAAACGTAGTTAAGAAGTCACACGTTAAAAGAAATACTCTTTTATCAGAATTAAAGAGCAAAACAATAGAAAAAACAGACAGAACGAGAGAGAATAGGGTAAGAGGAACTGCTGCCTTAACCAAGACTAAAGACAAAGGTCGGTTGCGAGGATTTTTTGTGTGTTTTAGCTTTAGCGACTAGGATTTTTCCTCTCTCAAGCAAAAAAAATGATTTTTTGTGTGTTTCACACGTCATATATATCTATTCAAGTTTGATATTTGGTATTATTGACGTGACACATTGACACTGATATTTTTCTCAAAAAAGGAAAAGAAAACAAGATATAAAGTGGTATATAAAAGCTTAAATCATATTATTAGCAGCTCCTCCTCCTGCTCGTACGATTCTGTCGCATCCCCCAACTCGACTATTGGCTATTGGTTTGAGATACTCCATGACATATAACTGATGCCCTGCTTGGATTTTAATGGGTTATTCATTCCAAGTGGCAGATGATCAGCTGATAAAATTTTAGAAAAAAAATACAAAGATACACAATTCTCTGCTGGACAGGTGGTGACTAACTGAACAACTTGTATAATACGTGAATAAGGCTATTGCCACATTTCATGTTAACAATACGACGTCAGTAGATATAGTACTTATATATTTTATTATATTATTGGCAAAAGATATCATATATATAGTAATTGTATATTAGTATCACAAAAATTCTTCTCGCTAACTAATTGCTACCTTCATTCTCTTATATATTTTTTTTCTATTTATTACAAACCATGATTTTTAGGTATTTGATTATCGAATTCAAGTGAAAACTTACACTTTCTATTCCTTACGTGTAAGTAAATGCAAGAGAAAGTTAAGGAGTGAAATGATGCCCTTACACATGATTTAGTCTACGCAATGAACTCGAAAATCAAGATGATTGCAATTCATATTTGTTAATGTTGGGTACTTTTAGGCCCATATAATGGTGCAAGCTGGGAAAGGAGCCATGAAAAAACCAAGGGAGATTGAGAAGCCCAAGGCTCAAGGGGCTTAGAAGAGGATACCCTCAAGCGCTATAGCCAACCGCCTACGAGCTGAGCTTGACCAGGATATGTAAAGAGCTTTCATACCGCCAGGGGCATGGGGGCTGGCTGATAGCTTTATGGCACAAGTTTCCAGGAATAGGTCTACCAAGATGTCATTCAGGCCACGTGGCAACCCTCAGTCAATGGCAAAGACCTAGGATGAGATGTAAAGGTGGTTGGCTCTCAGAGAAACAGAGTTGGATAACCAAGGCCGAGTGGAACGCTAGGCCCACATCACTCTGACATAACGCGCCATTTCAACTGCACACATGTCACTTCACCGTCAAATGTTAGGTTGATAGGTGGAAATGTGTCAGTATTAATTTTAGTCTACATAGATGGCACATTAAATGCCAAGTTGGGAAGACCCAAGGCTGAGGGGTTCATTGAGGGCCTATAAAAAGAGGTGAAAAACTCATGTATTGGGGTCGAACTGTTACAAGGAGAAAAAGTTCATGTATTAGCCAAATGCCATTTTTATGCTTGAAATTAATATAATTAGAGAAACACAGTGTATATAACACATTATTAAGGGGTGAACCACTTAAACCTTTAAGTCCATTTCATTTCAGTCCATATACCAAGCCCACCAAAGGGGTATTTTAATTTGTTAACTTACAAATTTTGAGCGTTAACAATATTCCTGACAAGTAAACATGCACTTAACAGTTGGGCTAAACTATGGTTTATGAATAATTTGTTATTAAGAGATAGGAATTAACAATTATTACTAAGATTTGATGATATTTGTTTTCATTTATGAGTGAGAGTCTCAAGTTCAACTCACCTGGATTGCTAGGACGTAAAATATTTGTCTTGAGTTCGATTAGTTAGAACTAACCCATTGTGTGACTAGCCTAATTCTCCCTTCCCTTAGAGCAACTTCATGTTATCCAATAACCCTTGCATGTGGGTTGAACTGCCCCTGACCCAAAAAAAATCATCTCCACTTGTCCCAAATGGGAGGGCGATTAGGCTAAAGGCAGAAACAATTTCACTTGCCCTTCAACTGCCGCCTGGATTTCCGACACTAAAAAAATTGAAAATTAAGGTTGTGCCACATGGCACAATCTGGTGAATTGATTTAAACAAAATTTAGTAAATCAACGACCTGGATTAATTTGGGGTAAAAAAATCCAAAAAAATCTAAAAAAATACAAATGTTTTTTTAGCAAGACACTTAAAATTATACATACTTAACAAACTTACAAAGTTCAACCTTCTTCATTTTCCTTTTATTTTAGATTAATTATGCTTGCTTCTAATATTATGCTTTGCTTTGTACTTAAAATTAATTACCGGAGTTAAATAGGGAGTTTTATTTTCAAGGAACTAACTTACTAAGTACACGCTTACAAGGCATAAAACTTAAAAAAGTATATTTGTGAATAGTAATGACCCATACCCTTATCCTTACTCTTCTCAAATGGGTGAACTTGCACAAAGACAATTACTGTTTAGAATGAATAGTGAGAGCAATGTCACTGCCCTTGCCCTTGCCTTGTCTTTGCCGTCCTAAAATAGGTGAAGTTGCTCTTAGTGTAGTATATTCCATCCCATTAGGAAAAAATGTGAAGAAACAAAAAAGTACGTAGAATTGGTTAGTTTAATTGTCTAAGCAATACTTTAACGGTAAAAAACCCTAGTTGCGGAGAAAGAAGAAAATCCTAGCTGTGTTGCTGGCGGGGGATCAGATAGGATTATAAGGCGGTGACTTAGGTGACCGTATATTATAATTAGAATCGTTCAATTTCTTAATCATCTTTTAAATATCATTTCTACAAATAATTATTCAACAGAGATCGTTTATGCATCCAAAAGTATGAAACAAATTGATGATGTGATTACAAAGTAACATATTCATGATGTACGGTTCATTTATTACTTATAGTTGAATGACTAAATAGTCTTCGTTTCGAATGGTTTTTGTAGGAATGATCTTCAAATGAAGATTACTAAATTAAGCGGTTCGGATAGAGGTGGCCAGATTTGGAATAAGTTTCTTCGCATTTTTATGACCATGGTAGATTGTTGCTCAATTTTGGTATAACAAATCTTTTTAGGTTTTAATTGGAATAGTCAATAGTGTAATAACCTCAACTTAATCCCGAAAGGTCCTTTTAAGCAGAATTTTTTTGGTCTTATCACTGGTTAGTAGCTAGGTCAATACACTAATACACTGCGTTGAAAATAGAAACGTAAGAATTGTAGAGATTTGATTTAATTTGGAAATTGATATAATTTAATTAGGGATTTGATATGATATATGTGGTTTGGTATAGATTTCTTTGTCTTGTGGACAAATGATTGTTTTGATTTATTTTTTAGTATTGTTCCTTTGTAAATTTTTAAATACCTTGCTATGGAGAAGAATAAAGAATTGAAGTAGTATTTGAGGATTGTAAGATTATAGAGAATTCTAAATTATCCTAAACCCTTCATTTTCAACTTGGTCTTAAAGTAGAGTTCGATCCTTGGTTGAACTTTGCTATGAGCGCTTCCCTGTGGGTGCATGGAACTAATTTTCTTCGTGCACCCACATGCCATGAACTTGAGTTGAAGATTTTTTATGATTTTTAGAAGAAAAATAGAAGTTAAAAGTACGGCCGCTGCCGTGAAGAAGGAAAAAAGATGAAAAAAGTTGTGTTGTTGCTAGCTTGAGGAAGAAAAAGGCGCAGTTCCAACATATCAAGAGATTTATTTATCTGGCTCTCAAAAAAAAGATGTTAGTTCCAATTAGGTTTTCGAAAGAACAACGTTAGTTCCAGTTGGGCTTTCGAAAAGAGGCGTTTATTCTAGTTGGACTTTTGCAAAGATTGACGCTAGTTCCAGCTAGGCATTCGAAAAGACGCGTTAGTTCCAATGGATTGTGATTTGATGAGTTTTTGAAAAGATATGTTAGTTTCAGCATATCATTGATGATTTCCTATACATGTGGCTCACTTGATGCATGTGTAGTTCTACATGAGGGGATGTTGAATTTACAAAGTTTCAAATTAGATCTTATTCCCTTCTTGGCAAACTGATGATTCCACATCATTGTTGCACATAAATTTTTATTTTTTGGTTTAACACATCTTGGCCAAGCAGAAAGAGTGGAAAATAAGTGCTTTGTCAATTGAAGGTGTTCTCTTCTCTACTCATTATTTTAGAAGAGCATCAACTAGCCGGTCTTATGGACAGATACCAACAAGTGCGGCTTGTCTCCTTGTGCGTCGACTCCATGAAATTCTCTCTATGAAGCAAACTCACTGATGAGGGTTTTCACTCATGGTGGCATCACCGTCACCTCTATTCTTCGCCATGGACTTATGCTGCAATAGATCATCATCCAAACAGTTCAATTTAAAAAAAACGCCAAGACATATAAACCCTAGCTAGTTTTATCTTTGTCATTGAGGCCCCACGACATATACGTATTTACATCGAGCAATATATGGGATGCATTTAACATACAGTATAATAATTCAATGTATGTGGAGAAAAACTTATGCATGACAATACATTATTTGATGATCAGTCTATCACGTGATAGTGAACTTATTTTATGTGAGTTCTCTTATTTTGAAGAGATATTTTCTTATCATCAATTTACTATGTTGTAAAGG